>NC_071475.1:1255000-2505000 GCF_028500815.1 Rissa tridactyla
TGCTCCTTTGTCTTTACTGACGTGCTTCCTAGTGAATAGTGCGTCTTCCCTGGGCCCTTACGGCACAGTACAGCCCAGACCCTTCACCTGTGTCTCCAAACGCATGCACATAGAGGCAGGCTTTCATCTCTCTGCCGTGATTTGCTTCATAAGCAAAAACTAGCAAGTGTTTTGCCTCCAGGTTATAAGATTATAAAAAAAAATTCATAACTCTTTACTAAGCTACTGGCAAAGAGCAGAACACTCCCAAAGCCAAATCATGAAAACAGCAACTCGTTGCTTCCCAACAGGACTCTAATTTCCACCGAGGCAGCGCACCCTCCAAATGAAGGCTATTTTTCTGTTTAGTTTAGGCCATTCTTTCTTATTTAAGCATTCATTTTAATAAAATATTCTTGAATTTTTGGTGATGGTGTTAAATCAATTTGACCTTCTGTTACTTTGGCAGTGTTTCTGGAGGTAGATGTATACTTTGGAGATCAGTGGGGGACTGAAGGAGCAATTCAAACTGGAGTTAGTGGATTTGGTATTAGACAAACGCAGCTGTGATTATAGCAGTTCTGCAAAGTAGCAGTTCTTATCAAGGTAGGAAAATGAGCAGGTTATTTCCAATCATTATCTTCTGTATTAGCTGTCATGCCCACTGCAGAGCAGGTATGAGGCCTGCACCCTTAATCTTCGATTTCTAAATGAATTATACGTAATTGTACTGCCCTGAAGGATGGCTCCATTTTCATCATCGAAATGGCTGTCCGAAAGCCAACAATATAGCAGAGTGTCTAGTACAGGTTTACAAGTAGGTACAAAAGAACCAAATGATACCTGTCACTTCCCTCTCGTCATTACCAACAAGAGCAGCTCCGCTCTGATATTTTATTTTATTTTTTCATTTATCAGATGCGCATCTGGTACCTGTGCTCTGAAACTCCCACACTGCTGTGTGGTATGTCTTCTGCTCACGCTTTGTCCATGTGACATCTAAAATTAATGTCTTAAAACTGCGTTTGGGCATCGCTAGAGTTTATAGCTCTGTAAATGTTACCATTCATGTAATGCAGTGTATTAGTATATGGGAATTGTTTTACCCACTTCAGGAAGAAACCCCGGCATGGGTGCCATATAAATGAGTTCTCATTCTGTGCGCTGGAAATACAGGTTGAGTTGTAGTTTTTATCCGTGTTGTGCTCTGGAGCACCTTTGCAGCTGGGGACAGCTGAACAATAAAGGGAAAGATATGTGATGACAAGTTTGTTTTGTCAGGATGCTGTAATTTGTTTTTATGCTTTTCATTGATGTTCTCGGTGGTGAAGGGTGTTAATCTGACAGTTTCTGGCCACTAATAATCTGTCTGTCAATGGAGGCGGGAGAGAGAGAGCAGCAACAGTACGGGATGTCTTACGGTGTCCTGCTGCCTCCCCACGAGGACCCTCTCTAGGCTTTAGAAACCAGTGTACTCTCCGTACCGTTCAACGCTGTGTATCCTCCCCCTCCTTGCGAGAATGCCAGACAGGCTGCAGACCCTGCGTCTGAGTTAGCGGACGTCTTTCCTCCACAAGTGAGCTCTAGTTACTAATAATTTTGCCGTAGACGACTGAGTAAAGCATAGTGTCAGCAGGTAGGGCATCCCGTATTATTGGCTTCCTTCGCTTGATTCTTTGGAGCACTTCTTCCTTGTTTGTTTGGGGGTTTTGTTGTTGTTGTTGTTTTGTTGTTTTATTTTGTTTTGTTTGGGGTTTTTATTGTTTGTGATTTTTTTTTTAATGGAATTGACATTTACTTTGCTGGTAAGAAGCTTATTATTCCTACACATTATATGAAAATCCCCAAATCTTGAACTGGTGGCAAAACATTTGAAATTCTATGCGTTGAAGACCTTTCAGCTGTTACAATTGCCCGTGAGGGTATTTTGCACTACCAAGAAGAAATCCATAGTTGTGCTGAAAATCTAGCTGAAAGCAATAGAGTGTATCTGCTAATATAGCCTGTGCTGCTGGTAGGTCTTAGAAGTTTAATTTTCTTGAGCCAGATTCATACTCAATTGTAACTACATTGCAGAGTACAAGACTGGAATTTACTGTATCAGGAAATTGACAATAAAAAGGTTTTTACTCAAGTGTATTTGGCCCCTGAAGTTATATTCAATGGAGGTGCACATTCAGGTTTTGGTAAGTTATTTTCCATTAGTTAAAGAGGGTTGTACGTAGTCCGCGTCTGTTCTATGAGTGATGTAGAAAACAATTGCTCTGTGGACTTGAGTGTGCAGGGGTGGAAATAGGGGCAGCTGTGGCAGTTCAGAGCACGGCGATGTCGGCAAGTCTGAAGGACGGCATCCGCAGCAGCAGCAGAGCGCTCCTGTGACGTGCTGATGCCTGGACTTGGGCACCTGGATGGACTTCAAACGGGATGGTGGGGAGCGGGCAGTTGTGTTCACTAACCATAGTCAGCTGAACGGGATACGGTTAGCTGCAAACAGTTATCTAAAACTGTAACACAATAACTTCAAAAAGGGGCAATCTGGAAGCCTTTCTTTCTGCACCAGTGAGTTAACTCTGAGTGAGAAGAAAGCTTATTCTCTACATCTTAGAAAGACATTAGCAATAAAATAACACTCTGTAAACGACACCTGAGCACAGAAGCACCACGGTGTCTTATGCCGCTGTTTTGACTACAAATACTGTAGTCCCCATTATAAAGAATAGGGCTGGAAGACTTTTAACTTCCTATTACCTTTACAAGAATAAAAACAGAACAAAACTGGATTTGAATTGGTGAATGCCTCGGAACCCGATGATAATGAGCTTATAGTGACAGATTTTCCAGAATTTATTCAGTATGTTGCAGTGTTCAGATTTCAACATGGTTATGGGCTTTATTCACCGATCTTTGACGTGTAAGGCAAAATCCCTATTTGTTTTTAGTGCGGAAGAATCAGGTCTTTTAAGATCATTTGGCAATAATGTTTTGCTGGCATATTTTGCACGTCGTGTTATAGTTGTTTGAATCATCTTTAGGAGCTTTCAGATAGGTGTTGAACCTGCCCACTTGGAAAGTTACTGGGATGGGAATACATCGTTCAAGAAACAGAACTCATTCCCGGCTTTGGTTAAGAAATCTCTGTCTGCTGTGTACCTTTCTAAGGATTTGCTGTTTTTTAATTTTTTTTTTTTCTTTTTAACCTGGGTACATTACCTGTTTTCTACTTTGTTCCTGGACCAGAATCTTCACACTGGAAACACGTTAAAATGTATTTACTAAAACTAAACTCATTGTAATATCATGCACAGCTGATATTCAGGCATTTCCAAACAATTTTGCAGTGTTCCACAATGATCTTGAGGTTGTTTATTACAACTCTTCCCCTCTGCCTTTACTCTAAAGCTTAGAATTTCTTTCCCTGTTAAAGGGAAAGTTTTTTAACTACGTACATGTATCACTTTTGTTCCTCTTGCTCATAATACAATCTTAGCTTGTGTATACTCCCTCCAGTACAACAGACAATCTACAAAAAATATAATCTAGCATGTCGGGGCGTAATACTAATTATATTTCTGGTTATTTGTGTGCGTACGTATTTGAATCTTTTAATGACTTTTTACCTTTGAACATTTAAAGAAACTATTGCATCTATTACAATGTAATAATTACATAAGACATATAATCCAAGTACAAATATTGAGGAGGGCAAAGGCTTTTTCCAATATTTAAATTGGAGTTCAAATTATAACAGATGTTCCACATGACGCTCTATAATAGTATTTGATTAACACTTCTTAGCAGCAGAACGTAGTCCGCAGATTGACCGAGCAGTTCTGGTGTGTGAAGGTGAAAGCTGAGAAATCGATTACGCTTCCGAACACCAAACACGGTCACCAAACTTATTCTATTGAAACACTGTTTATAAAGAATAAAGACAAGACTGAATGCTATTCTACTTGTAACACTAGGTTTCGAATGAAGCAGGATGGGACCATTTCATCCATATAGAATTCCTTGACTACTCTGCAGAGAGCACATGAACATCTGAAAGCTGCCCTTGTCTGTGCACGTATCACTTGCCACCATCGCTAGGGGGTCCAAGGGGACATGCAAGACGGTCCTTGGATCTAGGGCAATAAAATAGTCAAGCCAACCAAGCCTGGAAAGGCTGAGCTGTAGAGATTACCTTACAGGGGCTGGATTCTGGCCACGGTTAAAGGGGGGAAAAATAAAGGAAAACAAAAAAGGAGCTAGGGAAAGTGGTGTATTACTGCATGCCATACAGGCAGCACAGCTTACACCATGTACTGCTCTGTTTGTCTTGGCAGATCTGTGTGCGCGGATCTGGCTGTGGGCGTGATTCTGCCAAAGATGGTCAGTGTTCACCTTACACCCATGTTTAGGTCTCTAGTTATGCGTTTGTCTACCATGTGCCTCTCTCTGCCGGTCCACAAAACAATGGCTTCCTAGCCATTTCTATTCTGAACATAAGATAAAATTAATCATGTGAGCAATATGACCATGTACCGAATGTTTAGTTGAAGCTGCGAGATCCATTATGTTAGATATTTTGCCTGTAAGCCAAAAAATAACATATAGGCATAATAAAGAAGCTTTTAGTGATGGTTGCTGTCACAAAATTAGATCAGAAAAATTATGTGCAGTTTCTACCACAATGGATTACAACATTTTATTGGTACAGGTTGCAAGGTTTCATGGCATGCAGTGCAGAATGCCTCATGGTGATGCTGAATGCATTTCATGACCTGTTTTTGGCAGCTTCTGGGACATCTTTTCCGTAGCCGAATTTGTGTGCTCTCCCTTCCTCTTCACTTAGAAGCAAGGCACACATTGCAAAACATTGGCGTCCCATCTCATACATCTATGAACCATCTATGTCCAGTTGTGTTCCCTTGTCCCTCTGATGATGCAACAGTCAAATGGATATGTTCAAATAGTATGAGTAACTTTTATATATTTACGCTTGTTGCAACTTATCAGCTAAAGATTCTTTACATCTGCCGTAGATGTTAAATGCTTTTTATGTGGATGGATATAGTTAATTAATTGTTCTATGGACAGACAGATTTAGAGAAATAATCACAATTCCATGCACTGAGTTCTGGATTTTACATTTAGATCTCTGAGGTGTATCAATGGTGTGTAAAATCACAAGCAGAAAGAAATGTCCGTTTACTATGCATCTGAGGAGGCTTCTAGCATATGTTTATTAGAGCAGGTACCTGACATGGAGTATTTTGCTCTCATGAAAAGAAGCAAAAGTAGACCCATCCTGCTTCAATTATCTGTACTGTCAATGCGTTGAAATCCTCTCTCTTCTTGGGAAGTAACACCGTGTTTTTGCAAACCAGTTGTGCACTGAGATGCTGGAACTGTAGAAGTGTCTTTCTGCTTTTACTGGAGTTGGAGAGTCGTCTGTTGTGAGAAGCCCCTCAGATGCATAGGCTTTTTCACCTTCTGGGGCTAAATGTGCTGATCTCAGTCCAGAACCAATTGTTAAGCATCGTGTTGAATGTGTCTTCTCCTCCTCCCTGCATTGGTTATATCATCGTGTGTCACGCTGTATGTGTATCTTCCCTGTTTTCTCCCGGTTATGCTTTTGCTTTGTTCTGGAGTCTGATAAAATCTTTCCAAAGTTTTCATAGTGTTTCTTACCTTTATTCTCCTTTGTGTAACCTGTATTTTAATGATCGCTTTCCCTCTTTTCCCTGCTGCCGTTACAATTTTTATTTTCCTGTCTACTTTGTGGGCAGCCTGTTGCATATCATCATTTGTGTTTCACTGTTTTTTCTTCTTTTAGTCAAGCAGTTTTCTGTTCTTCTCTGTAGAATTACACTTTATGACTACCAGGCCATGTGTAGAACAAACAAAGAGAGTAGCGACAGTGCCCATAGCTTACTGGACGTAAGTATAGTAAATTTTCTGAGCACCTTTCCATGCAATCATCAAAGAAAATTGTTGCAAATATCTCATCGCCATTGTAAGCCCGTTATTTTGGTTTGGAATGCTTACAGCTCTTGTGTTTATCCTAGTGCATACAGGGAACGCTTCATTATAAACGAATGCAAAGTGTTAAGCATTTTCAAGTTCAAATACCCCTGCACTCATTTTTAACACTGGGCCACCGTTTCTGAGGTAATGTCAGAATGTTCTTTGCACCGTATAAATCCTCCTTCTTATGACTTTGTAAATTTGGCTGTAGATTGTGCTTTGCTTGGGGGACTGGAATCACCGTATGTGAACGCATACACAAATGCAGAAATGCAATGCAAATTAAAAACTGAGATTATTTTTTTTTATATGAAAGGATTGGTTCGTTGTCAAGGCATTCAAGTCAGTGATTTTAACCCATTCTTTTCCTTAGTATTTACAGAAGACGTCTTCTAAGGTTTTTTGCGGTTTCAGCGCATTGAATTGAAGGCCTTGCAATGAGACCTGAGCACAAAGCCCCCCTCCCCAAGGCCTGCTCAGAGTCCAGCTGGGTGGGTCTCGCAAGGGCAGCGCTTCGTTCCTGCTAAATCACATTTCTAGGTTATAAGCCCAAGGGTATTTTATAATCATGTATATGTTTTACTGATTACTATAGTAATCTATCAGAACAGATAAGGTGTTAGATAAAGTATAGATTTTGCATATTAAAAAGGAACCATTTTAACAAATATATGACAGGAACAGCATGAAAAATTCTCATGTAAAGACAGCAGCAAAACACTCTAGCAATTTTACCAGTCTGGAAAAGTTATCTGATAGTATTTTTAAATGCACAGGGATCTACCTAGAAAAAATAAGCCTACGCGTAAACTGTTGGGTAAATATCAAATTTCTGGTAACTTCCAAATATCTATATATAGCTTCTATGATTTGTTTAATAATCATATGCGGTTTTGGGATGTTTTCATTTACATATTTACATGACTGTCTGTTTTTCAAATACCTACAAGTCTGGATTTACTGCACTTATCAGGCTGTTTTCTGCTAAAGCCTAAACCTGAAACAAGACTATCTTGACATTATAATAAGTACCAGACTGTGCAATGAGACTTAAATTGTCAGTGCAATAGAACAGGATGCTGTGAATCATATTTGCATGAAAATGCTTAAAATATATTAAAACTGTTAGCGACGACCTTCCATCCCAAGGCTTTGGGGCTTCAGCTCAGTTTGCATACGCACCCGGCACGTGGAGCTCTTACAAGTGACTTTAATCCAAGAGATTTTCACTATTCCACTTTTTGTCCGTGCTGTGTTTTCAGAGAAAAAAACTGCAACTCTTGTGGGAGATATGGCGAGCGTATTCTTTCTCTATTTTTTTAAAGATAGCCAAACTCTTCTTTAAACCTCAAGTGATTTTTTTATGGTGGTCGGTGTGAAAGATGGGCAGAGCTTTGATTATTTTGTTATTTTCCTTTTGATTCAGTCACTCCTAGTAGCCGTGGCTACAGAGAAAGTATAAAGAGAACTTACATTAAAAGCAGGTAGGGCTAGGTTCCTCAAAAGTATTTTTTTCCTGGTTTTATGTCCAGTTTTGTACATATAATCAGGTTATTAGGCAGCATTTGGTACAGTTTCTACGTAAGCAACATGTTTGTTCACAAATGTTTATCCTTCCTTTTGAGAATTATGGATTTACCAATAGAGGAACAGATATAGGCGGAAGACTTAGGCTCTTTAAAAAGTTCCTGTATTAAACAGCGTTGAAGTGGAGCATAGACACCGCAGACTGTAGGACTGCTAGGGTCGGTCTGTCACAGCGTTCTGCCAAAGTGGTGGAAAGCAGTTGTCAGGGCTGGACCCCTCTTTCTGTCACAGCTTTTTAGGCTGTGGGACTAAAATGATAAATGAGGGATGGAAGAGATTTCTGGATCATCTGGTCCTTGTCTTTACCAGCGTAGGATTGCTTCTTAAAAGATATCCGGATACTTTGTTATTTAGCATATTTTCTTGTTTTAATTTATTCAAGTCCTAGGTAAGTTTCTATAGAACCGCTTTGTTGCAAACGTGTCAGTGCCGTAGAGTCGCCCGGCTCGGTTCCCGTGACTCTCGGTGATGGGTTACGCACACACAGGGAATAAGTAAGACTCCTGCAGTTTTTGCTGCAGTTTTTGAAGGAACAGTCTTTGAGTGGAAAAGGCTGTCATAGGAAAATCGTATTTCATGAGAATGCATTTATATCAATGTAATTAAATATTTTTCCACTGAAATGTCAAAACAAATTTTTTTCCTCGTTTTCTATTCTTTTTCTATTCTTTTAATTCTCATATTAAAATAGTTTAATGATATTATATCTATTACATTATATTATATTATGCATATTTTACATTAAATATGTATTGTTCATAAGCAATAATAAATATATTGTTTTACACTCAGTCGTTTGGCATTACGAAAACAAAAGTGTGCAACAAAGTTAATTACTTGGGTGTGAAATTTCAGACTTTCTGATTTGGAATGAAAATAAATAAGATGTCCCACAGGGCTGAAATTTTGTTTTCTTTTCATCTCCAGGAAAGACTTGTTGCTTTTTATCTTTTCCTATAAGACGTTTCTTAATAGGTGAAAATCTTTAGTGTCTCGGGCATTCTGCACTCGGCTGGCTGGCGCTTTCAGCCTGTCGTGCCACGGACCCACGCGAGTGCCCTGGCTCCGTGAGTTATCAGCCCCGTGCAGAAATACCCTTTGTGACCTCCGAAAACGTGAAATGGGCAGTTACTGCTGTGCAAAGCGGCACTGCTTCAGTGAGGGGCTGATTCAGGACAGTTGAGCTTGATTTTCGATATCCGAGTAGTTCTCTTAAAGTCGATATGACTTCTTACATGTGCTAAAATACTCTGTTGATATTGAATCTGAAAAGTCTGTGAAATTTTATGCAGCTGGGAGGCCCTAACACAAATGAGTGAGATAAGGATAGATTCCTTTCCGGATTTCTGGAAACTGACTTTTCTGCCTGCGATTCTTTCATAAAAGAATAATCCTATTGATATTCTTTTCAAAAATAAAATATTCAAAATGCAGTAGAAGTACTGTAAACAGAGGTTTTCCAAAGTATTTTCTGTATTTGTTATGATCCAGAAAAACACAGGGAGAAGGGAAGAATCTTAAAAACTCCTTCAAGTGCTTACAACTGGGCCTTCAATATGAAACACACGGATAACTTAATTTAGATAAAGTCAAACTTCAGAAGCTTTTCCTAGTGTAATTAGACGGAGGTGATGGACATTTACGTTCGAGAGAGGCAAGCCCGTGAACTGCAGCCTAAGAAAAGCCCATATTATCCACCAGAGCTGTTCCTCCAGCAATAGCCTGGGAAATAGGAACCCCTAGAGGTTAAATATTTAAGAATCATTTGCAAAACGTTCCTTTTCCAACTGATAATCGGTGTATATGACCAACTACATCAGAAGGGAATTTCATTATTATATATTTTAATATTCATATAATAGTCGATAATATTTTCTTCTTCATAAAAAAAGTTGTTATTCTTTTTCCTCATGCTAGCCATGCATTTGAATGTCATAACATTGTCTTTATGTGAAGAATTCAGTTAAGATATAAATGCTGTATGCTTTGCCCTTTCATTAAACGAGTTGCTTCTCTTCAGCCTTATAATGCCTTCTTTGCTGCAGTAAAGTGGATTATGACCGAGCTTGTCTTGTAAGTAAATTTCATCAAGGACTTAATGAATATTTGTATGAATTAATGAATATTTGTACTTTTGAATACTTAATGATCTTTGTACTTTTCGCCTTTTACATACACTGTGCTGCTTCTATTATATGATTTTAAATATACTAATATTTGTTAATTTTTTGCTTTCCAATTTTGCATTTTTAAAATCTGACAAAATTTTGGCTGTACGACTGCACAGTTGCACTTTTCACATTATTCACGGTCTTCACTTATAACCGTATGTCTTTGCTTAGTAACTCTAGCAGATCGCAATATACAACCCAAATTTATTATTGTGGTTACTGTTAAATGTTACAGAAACGCCTGGCCGTTTGTAACGCTGCTTGGGTGGGCTGCCGTCCGTGTGGCAAACTCTTGCAGCGACTCACTGCATTGTTTGTCGCTTCATGGGTTTCTGTAGGATGGGCCTTCTACAGCATACGCCAGATAAGGTGTACTCTGGATGTTGCTGAATTTTTTTATCTTCTTCTAAAATTTCAAGTTAATACATAATGAGCATCACCTTTAAGAGAGATTGCTTAAGAAATCAGAGAGAAATAGCATATGCAGAAGAGGAAGCCTTAAAATGAATCTTGTATTATTAACCTATATATTTTATTATTCTTATCAGAGAGCAGAGTTGCAGATTTAAGTGAATTTTATCTTTAATTCAATAGAAATAATTTTTTTCTTGTAGTCATTTTGTTTTAATTGTAAATGATACGAGCTTTCATCAAAGTTTGGAATGAGCGTTAAGGAGAGTTAACTGAATGGCTATTGCCAGAAGGCAGAGATTGATTTTAAATGTAGCTTTCAAAGTAAGTGTCAGGGAAAGAAATAATGTTAAAATGAGACTTTGATGCTACCTATAACAGCCTCAGAAATTTCCAGAAACTTTCTGTGCTTATAAGTATTGTGGCTTCGTGTCCATATGATAAACTGGATGTTGGTTTCGCATTCTTTACGCTTACAGTAAGTGATAGACTGACGCGTTTCAGTCCATCCTTCAAAGTAATTTGCGGTGTATTTTAGTGGGAAAATGCGTTCTCTACACGTCTAGTTAGAGTTGATTAGACACTGGTTAATCAATCTTTTCTGCTCCTAGAAATAAATTCGGTTTATTGTCTTATTTCCAGAATTAATATGAGCAAGTATTTCCTGTGCACTCCTGTACTGCAGCCAGGACAGTTGTAATCCTGTGCCATTTCACTAGAGTCCAAATACCCTGCGTAACGAAGAAGTAATGTTAAATAATGTTGAACAGTAAAAACACTGTATGCTGCCATGCACTGAGAATTTTTATGGACACTTTAAATAAGATTAATAATTTAAATCGATAATAGGTAAATCTATTATTTATAGATGGGGTTAATTTCAGAATAGATTCTCGGTGGCAAGATACAACGCAGTGGAAATATGAGAATAGCAGCAGCTGATAATCCCGGAGTTATGCTAGTAACAGGAATTTCAGTTCTGTGTTAGCCTTTATTTAAAATCGGATTAATGGTATCAAACTACTGCCAGTTTAGAGTTTTGGAAATATTCTGTGGGATAACATGAAAACTCTGATGATTTCTTTAGGTTCCTTGTGGAATTTAATCTATGCAGTTGGTGGCACTCTGATCTAACAGCAAAAGGTAAGTGTAATTTTTTTTTCCTCGCCATGACGACAGAAATGGCTAGATTAAATTAGATTTTTTACATTCAGATACGCGTAAAATGTTTTAGATTAAATAGCAGACATCTGATAACAATAGTTTGTCTCCCGAGTCAGCATCCTCTTCTTCGTTAATGTTTCCCAAAACACAAGATAATTAAGATCTTCTACGAATAACCACAAAGTGCTTCTCTGTACTCTAGGGATACACTACACTACTATAATGGAGAAGTTAAAATAGTAGATAATGAATAAATATGGGGTTTTTTTTTAAATGTTTCTCTTCATTCCAAAACAGTCTTTGCGAATAAAGCAATTACAGTAGCCTTTTTCTGCTCATACTATACTTTTTCTAGAGCTGCTGTAATATGTAGGGGGTTATTGTGCTGGAAAATGCCATTTCAACCAAAGTCCACAGCCATCTCAATATAATTTCATTTGAAAATGATTTTTAAGGCCTAAGATAATAAATGTTATGCTTTTATTTTTAAGCAAGACTGGTTAAAACTGCGTTTTGTTTTATCATTCCGCTCAAAACAGACATTTTAAAGTAATAAAATCTAGATGAATTCAAATTCAATTTACTCAAAATAATTTTTAAAAATGTGGAGGCTTCATTTGAAATAGCAATGAAATTTTAACAATTCCCATAAGAACTGGAAGTTTTCAATGTCAACTGTCTCTTATACTTTAGCAGGCTTTTTGTCGCATTTCAGAAGTGTTGCTCAAAAGTAAAGCGGTAATTTGCAGGAGCAGTGCTCTTCAGTGGGCTGTTTCACAGGCAAGTTGTGCCGCACGCCGCTTACTGGTGTAGGGACTTCAACGCCATTTTCAGCCTCAGATTTGCACATTCCTTGGCAAAGCAGGGGATAAAATTGCTGCTTTAGGCTTCAGTTTATATTTGCATTGCCTGGGTCCTGGGCTGTCTTTACGCCAAAATAGTACCCTGTCTGAAGTCAAGGCATCGGGAAAATGGAACATGCTGAATCCCTGGAATATTCCAGTACCCCCTGGAGCAATAAGATGGTGGAGCTTTTCTAGCAGAAAGAGCTGTCCTGGAGCAACGGGGAAGTGTGGCAGTAAATGGCAAAGCACGTGTCTGGCTATTGCCTGACAAGTGGCAAATGCTGTGCAGGGAGAAGGGGGGGCTGAGACGGGCGTCTGCGGCAGGTGAAGGTTTGATAAGAGCCTTCTGGAGATTTAGGTGCATGAACTTAGCCTTTCCCATACTGACGTAAAGTGTACACCGCATTGCAACACAGACCAATTCCTCGGTTACACGGACTGTGAGCCCGATGTAGATCGGATGCAGGTACATGAATGGAGCTTTGTGAGAACCGGCCAGACGCTCGTGGCTTTTAGGGCTGCTTCGTAATCAGCAGGGCCTAGACAGATCTGCTAAACACCAAGGCCAAGCTTCCAGTGATTTCCCTCTCCACGATGAAGAATGTCTCTTACGCTGATGGCTGTGAAGGACAGTAGGGTTTGCTGTGCTAGACCCAGAAAACGCAAAACTCTTCCTTGTATCTGAAGAAGAACGGCAGGTATGCCGGTCTTAGTCTTTGGTGTCTGCAGAACAGCGCAGTGCAGCCTGAGTAGGGAAAGGGTAACCTTTTGGGATGTTTTTTCAAGTGTACTGTACAAATCTGCCTCAATATATCCTGACATGAAACATCCCATGGCACTTACATTGTATGTTAGGGAAAATAACCCTTTAAAGACAGCATCCCTCTTCATCTCATCCAAATGAATGTCTGTTTTCTATTTTAAGCATGTAGTAGCTACTGAAGACAGGCATTAATAACTTTCTTAAAGATAAAACTATCGTTACAGCACTTTGACAGACAAGCGTGGCTGAGGGATTTTCATTCATGTTTTAGTTGAAAGTGCAGTTTTAACTACTTACTCCATTTCTTTGATGAGTAAGAGTATTGAAAATACCCCCTCGTGCTCATTGGAATATCATCGTTTTTGTGGTACTGCTTGCCCAGTTCAGGTTTGGTTAGGGAGCAAGGGACAGTTGTTCGGAAACCAACATGTGTTAGCAAAGCAAAAGCAAGAGCGATTTCACAGAAGAGAGGTCAGCAGGAGAGGAAAGCACATGCTTAACGATGTTCTCCTGTAGATGCTACCTTACCACAAAGAGTTGTAATAATTACGACTGCACTTCATGAAATTAAGACTAACGAACTCGTACATTTCTTTTACTTAACAACGCTTAACAAAGCTCAGGAAAAAACCCAGTTCCTCTAATGGGGAAATTGCTTCCTGCTCAGATTGCGACACTAATGGAACACCACGTTACAAAGATCTTAGAGGGTCCCCACGCAGCTGCCAATTTACCAAACCCTCGTATGAAAAATATTGCACAAAGTCTTGCAATCTCAATCACGTTTGTAAGTAAGAGAGAAGAACATGATGCCCTAAACCTTGGGCAGCCCCCCTCATCTTCTGGACTCCAACGAGGTGCTGGAAATCTGAGACCCATGGATCTCCGGCGGTCTCTCTGTTACACAAGCCATATGTTGATACAAGTGAGGGTAGACCCAAAATACAGGTGATAAATTTCAGTCATTCTTGGCAACAGATAAGGAGAAGAGAAATGGAGAAGGTGCAGTAGAGCTAGTCAGACAATTCATAAGAAAATGCTAAATTGTTAAATATGTCACAACCATCGTGAAAACATCGGAAATAACACAACTTTTCTGACCAGCTTCAGTACCTTCCTTGAGTTCTGTGCGTTTGGGGGAATATTTTTAAATTATATACAAAAATTATGAACGGTTCAGAAATGCGTGTCCTAGTGCGTGATTGCAAGTGCAGTTTTGCTCCTTCCGCCGGCGCGGGGCAATAGATACGCCACTGCCTTCGGAACAGATTCTCTTGAATGGAAGATCTGTCAAGTCCAAGAGCCTGGTTAGTGTAATCTATTTTTGTCATACCTTGTCTTGTTTTCTCACTTAGCAATTAGTTTAAGATAGGCTTAACATTTGTGCTGATGTGCAAGTGTACCTCCGTGTTCAGGAAGAATGAAGGGGTGGGGGAAGAACAAGAAAGGGAAAGAGGGAGAGACATTGTCCACAGATACATCGGGGTGAGGAGCAGGCGAGCTGCCTTCAGTTCCCGCTGTCCTGTAGTTTGACCTTGACCCAGTCTCCCTGCTCCCTCGTACCTCAATTTCCCAGCCTTTAAGATTTAAATAGTGACGTTTTCTTGTCACTTGCACTGCAGGGGCTTCAGATTAAAAGTGTTACGGAGTATTAATTATTACTGTTTTGGGAAGCAGGTAACAAGCATTGGTTCGGGGCAAAGTAACACTTCTGCCCCCCACCCGCAGAGTTATTCTAACTGATGAAACTCTGCAGAGATCCCCAAGCTGTAATCCAAAAAAGCATTTTGGCTTCCGTAAAATGTACCACAGTGTAGTTATCAGATAAAGGTAAAGCCCCATACGTAACTGTTAGCGAGGCACGGCACCACTGAAACAGAATCGACAGTAAGTCCGTCTTGAATATACAGAGAAAGAATAAAAGCTGGAGCATAAATGTAAAGTAGGTTGGCAATGGCTAAACCATGAATAACTACTTTAAGAATTATGTCTTACAAAATTACATTCCATGGATAAGCTTTTCTTTTTTTTTTAATTGAAAATATAGTGTTATGCACTGCCTAGGAAATCTCACAGGGTGGCAGAAGCTGAGTAACATTTCCGTTCTCTGTGCGCTCTGTAATACCGCATCTCATGTTGTTCAGAATTTTGTGTGCTGTTCTTCCCATGTTAACATCAAGATATTTTTTCCCGTGCCTATAGCGCAGAGGTTGAAACAAACCCTAGAGCCCTGTGATACTGAATATCCAGCTTTTGTTTCCGAACGCACTATAAAGGAGACCACGGGGAATATTGCTTGCGATGACTGTTTCAAGTAAGCCCTTTCAATTTTTTTTATACAACTGTTTGTGACAAAGCAATAAAACTGAATTATTCAAGGTTATGTTGAAGAACGTAGGAGTCTGTTATGTTTTATCTTGTATGATGACCTCTGTCAGGGTGTCATTTCTCTTATCACAGGGGTCATTTAAATGTTTGATATTCTTAAATTAAAGCAGTGCCTGTTATTTTCTACCAATAAATGTAAAACCAGTAGAGGCTTATGCTAATTTCAAGGAATAGTGAATGTTTTAAGACTTTTCCTGGACACAGGCAGCATTTTAAGGGCATATTCTGTAAAGATTTGGATACAAAAAGGGTAGCGCTGTGAGCTCTGCTAGACAGGAGCGAAACCCTGCTGGATAGGTTAGAAGTTCCCTTGTGGTACAGTGAGATCTGGTTGTTTCACTTGAATGCCAAACAGCGTTTCCTTCTTAGAATTGTTAGTCTGAAAGAGTGGGAGAGGATTAAATCTGTCCTCCAGACTTTCAGTGCTGGGAAGCGAGTTACGCGTAACAGCTCTCACGTGTCGGTGCTGCAGCCTCGTCAGTTCTACCGGCGCTGCTGCAGAGGTGTCCCTGCTGCGGGTAGAAGAAGAGAAAGACCAGTCTAGCCTTCCTCCTTCATACTGAAAATGTCTTTTCTCTGCATGTAGTGCCTATGTGCAGTGACGTTTTTACTGTAGTTACGGTACGTCTTAATTAAAGAATTGCATAGGTATTGTTCATGCAATATCTGTACTTCAGTAAGTCTCTTAATTGGATTTCCTTTATGCTGAGAGTTCGTCATCGCAAAGGAGATTAGTCTTTACAGCAATAATTTGTCTATCAATATAAATGTCAGGAAGTATTTCTAAGTTAAACAAAAATTGCTGCAACTCTCCCTTTCTAGACGAAATCAATATGCAATTAGCAAATAAAGGTGAAAACTTCTCTTTGAAGTCAATAGGTGTGCTTTTGCACTTGCTCCTAAATTTTCTCCTCAATATCCTCATTGTTTTAAAACGGGAAACAGAAGTACACTGGAGATATATTTTGAGGGCTAATATTCACTTTTAATTTGCTGCTGACCAACTTTCAATTCTAAGGAAATCATCAGTGTCTCGTATGAATAACTGTTTTGGTGTGGCTTCGTGGGATAGTAGTATGGAAGTGCTTTGGACATTGGTCCTAGGGAACCCTTTAAGTGTAACGATAGGTCCCACTGCCTGAAAAGTACAAACTCAACAAAATCAAGCCGTGATTTTTCCACTTGACACATCAAATACAATGTATGTTACACTGCTGTAAGGGCTTCGTGCCAGAATTGTAAAATTCAGGCAGCCTTATTTTGTAATTATTTACAGAAGATTACTGAGAATTTGTGCAACAAATTATCATATTTCTCTTACGTTTAAATATTGCAAACAGACATGATTCCATGAAAACGGATAAATTTAACAGGACCAGGTTTTCTCAAAGGAATGCAGATTTCAGTCTGTCCTCTTAGGTAACTTCAGGTCAAAGGAAATAACTTTCAAAAATAACACAATTCTGCAATACTTGGACAGCACTGAGTTGGAAACTGAGTTTAGTGAAAATTATAGTATTTCAAAAATAATGCGCTAAGATCTTTTTCATAGAAAAACATTTTGTGTTCCACAGTGGAACAAAAAAATAAAAAGAAAACCCTGTAAGTTACAAACTGATCTCAAGGCACCCATTATTTTTCTCCACAAGCAATGGCAAAACCTAAAGAAATAATCCAGAAGAACTATTAGATTCTCATGGGAAAGTTCTTCGTTATACCGTTTACCCACTGTCATTAACAATCTACAAATTGCATCTAAGATTGCAGACTGCATTGGATTCCAAATATTTTTGTTATAACCCAGGACACTTTCCCGCAGAACAGCTAAGGAATTTGACCCAAAGTCCTTTGTAGACCTACATCTTCTGACCCAGTTTTCTGTTTCATAGCCTCAGTACCAATAAATATTTTTACAAGCAAGTGTATTGCTTAATACTTGTAATTTGAGAACGATGGGCTCAATCAGTCAAAGTTTAGGGTTCGGCCTTTTATAGAGTGAGCCTTGCACTGACGCTGTGTTCAGTGGTTGCTCTGCACGGCGTCGGTTGCGTGCTGGGCTCTCGATTCACGTCCCTTTGAGTCAGTGGGATTATTTTCTGTGTCCTCCTTGGATCATGTTATAGATTAATCTGTTTGTGATATGTACTTGCAAATCTTGATTACGAATAGAAAAGATATTTGTAAATATTTAGCTGAATACATGCCCACGCTAATACTGCAAACCTATTTGAAAGACACTGAAGAAGTCGGTATATTGTGAACAGGTTTGCAAGCAAAAGTTGTGCAAGTGCTCTGCCGTAAGAACGTTCGTGTCACAAGTTACTCATTCAAGTCACTGTCTTTTGTTCCTACGATGTCAGGCACTACTATAGAGCCCTTGTCTGAAAAAAGCGACCAAAAGCGGTCTCTTAGTAGATGTAAAAATGATGACTGATGTTAATTGAAACCATATAACGTTACTTAGATAAGACATTTTGGAGCACAAATACCGTGTTATTGCTAACAAAGTCACAGTCATAGTCCAGAAGGTCACATAGTGAGAGCCAGAGGCTCTGTTCCGTCCTGGGTGTGCTGTTACTGATCTTACAGAATTGCCGCGCGCTTCACAGTCACCGAGGGGAGCAGTTCCCGACTGCGGTTGTGAAAACTAAGCCTTCTCCTTATAAATGTTTCCAATCACAATTTTTAATCATGGGTGCTTGGATTTAAATCAAAGTATCCTCACAAATAACACAGAGTAGAAAGGACTGCATGCTAATTACTTCGTAAACAGCTGGCTCGCCTTTTCAGCCATCGCTGAAAACTTGTTCAGTCAATGGAAGGGCACCTATATACTTAGGTGGACTTTGGCACTAAATGTATACAGACCTATAAAATACACTCTTTGTATGTAAACTTATCTCTTACTAGTGAAGCATAAATACTACTTTGGGATAATTTGCAATGTTTAAAAATGATTTTCAAAAATATAGGGTTTATTAAGAAAGCAGGAGCCTAAAAGAAAATAAGAATTAACATAAGAATGTCATTAGGGTCGGGGTTTGGCTGTCCCACTCCATAATTTGTTGTTATTCAATATCCCAACTATTATTAAATTAATCTGTTATTTAAACAGCAATCAAAAACAAGTCAACCCACATTTTCTAAGCACTGTCAACAAGAGAGAAAAACTGGGATTTTTTAAAAAATCTGAAATGCTTTCATATTTTCCAGTAAGCTATTCCCTTTTATGGCAAAAAACTAAAAAAAAAAAAAAGGCATTACTTCTGAAAACTCAGATGATAGACTGTTGAATGTCCTATGGCAGCTGCAGTGTTGGAAATAGTTAATTGCTAAAGAGAAATGTTTTTTCTTTATCAATGTCAACTGGCCCTCTTTCTGCTGAGTCAGAACCACGCTGATGCCAAACGCTCTTGGTATGGGTTTTAAGGCTGGTGTGCTGCTTGGAGATGTGTTTTTGTTTAGACGTTAAATTTGAAGTCTTCGGCTAAATAAGCATCTCAATGCCGCTTGCCGTTTTACGAGGTATTGCCCCAATGCCTTAGCCAGTTTTTGGTACAAGTAAGTGTGTCAACCAGAGTTCTTCAGCAATTCTCACTGGGTGCATTACCAGTTTCTGCTTCTGGTGATGTCAGCATTGCAGAGTTTAATTGCTGATATTATAAAAGCACTAAAAATGTCTAAGGAAAGCATCCTTAGAAAGATAAAGCTGCTGTTATAAATTGGAAAGGATGATGGCTGTTACATATATATGTCAGAAATTTACCTGATCTTTTTAGTATATCCACTCACCTGTTTGTAGAATAAACAAAAAAAGTTTTCTCTAATTGCAAATCTTCTTTTTGCATGAAAATTTGTATGTTTTCATTTGTCTTCATTTAGGACAATACCATTAAATTTGCGTTAACTCAGGCTGCTATGAATGTGTGTATAGATCTCCTGTAGGCACAGCAACTTACTTATCTGACTGCGTATCCATTAAGGATGTATTTTAACATTTCAAAGTTGCGAGGGGCCATCTGAGTGCATAGTTGCCAAATTTGCGTGTGCAACTGTAAAAGCTGTGGGTATACAAATCAGGCAGCAGTTGCACAGTCAAATGCTTAAAAATCTGCCCTTTTAACCCCTCCTGTTCATGTGTGATGACATATTGGGCTTGGATGCAGATCAAAAATCTGGCCTTACTTCCAGTGACCCAGGGAGCAAAGCCCCCTTCTCTTAATTGTGGCCCTCATGGGTCCGCAAGGTCAGTACCAAAAATCCAAAGAAACTGTTTTGTTCCCAGTTGATTCTTTGTGCACAGTCTTAAGACACAAAATAGAGATCGAAGGAAACGTGAGAAAGCCATATTCTCACTAGGGAAACAAGGAAGTATGTAGCTACAATCATCCTAACCCTGGGAAAAAATTACGTGGGTGTTTTAATTATGTAAGATGAATGTAAGTGTTCCCTTTACTTTGATGCGTATCACATGGAAATCGCCTGTTAAATTGATAGGAACTACTTAATTGATTAAACACTGTCCCATGTATTATATATTTGGCCACTGGAGTGCTAGTAAGCAGATAATTATTTAACAGGGAAAATCATCAATAAACCAAATGCCTTCTCTGGCTCTCTTATAGACTGGGCATTGCATGCTGCTCATTGTCAATAAAAAGAGGTAAATGGCAGCGGAATTCTAATTCAGGATGACACTGCACCCTTAATGTAGGATGTATAATGGCAGATTTCAGACTTGTCCGCTGAACGCACTTATTTGGCAGTAACAGATAAATAACGATACAAATTAGACTCAGATTATTTAGGGCATGAGTATATTAGTGTCAGGAATAGTGAAATCTGCAGACATTAAAATGGTAATGGTTTTTAAAACCACTTTATCTTGAGACATACCACCATTTGCTAAAATGCATTTCTTTCTCAGTAGAAGCTTGCCAAACTGCTGTACTTGATCGTGTTTAAAATGTGTAAATAAATACCCAGTTCAATTTCCCATGAAATAAATAATCATTTGCCTTTTCAGATGTAGTTAGTTTATTTCTAAACAAATCGGCTTGCCACATAAAACAAGCAAAGCATCAAGGGCCAATTTTTTCTCATTTGGAGCTCTCTCTATGTGCATCAGAATATCCCTATAAATTTCCTGGAGTAGTTTGGGCAGTAAATTACAGTCAGTCTTCTAGAAGACATATCGGGTTGTATTCCTTTTATTGTGTTCATCTTGTGGGACCCTGAGGAGAACCAAGTGTTCTCTGTATTTCACCGTACTTTGTTTAGACTGCACGTTTTTGCGTGCTTGGCTTTTTCATGGCAAGTCCACGTATGATACCACGCACAGATGGTGGTTTGGCCCATGCCCGTGTTGAGTCACAGGTGGGCTATGGTCAGACTGCTCGCCGCTGGTCTCGGCAACGTTGAACAGATCTTAGTTTCTGGGCGCTCGCTTAGGTGTGTCTTCAGGATCTTCAGGGGAGACCCAGTATTTTGCAGGGCTCAGGAGTTAAATGTTGAAGTCTCAAGAATCAAAATCCTGGTCTACAGAGTCACCTTGAGCCTCTGTTTTGAAAGTCAGACCTTCGGACTTGCAGAATACTTCGGCGTGTTAAAAGCTCTTTGCATTTGTGGTAACAGCAGTATTGGTAGAAACTTATTGCAGCCAAAACCCCAAAACTCTAGAAGATCCCAAAAGATTTCTTTTTCCTGTTCTTTCCTTATAAAAAGTATCAAATTATGCAATTTAAGCTGCTGGAATTGTTTATTAAAGGTCTTTATACTTAGTTTAAAATCCTATATTGTGTGTTACCCACACATCTCCACTCGTAACTTCCTCTTCACTCCAAAGGCAACAGTGATTATACTGTTTGTCATGCAGGTGCAATTTAAAGTCACTGTATGGGTAATTTAAGTCTACCCTTTGATAATGTATATTTTGAATGACCAGTTCAGGAAACACTGTAAATTACTATTTTCATTTAAGAAAATAGGTATATGAAATAATAGGGCAAGACATATATAAGTTACAGAGCAGGTTTGTGCCTGCCAGTCATTAGTTTAACATTCCTTTGGAGGGTTTTCAAGGCTTTGGGGTGGTTTTTTGTTTGCTTAGGCTTTTTGTTTTTAAATAGACAAAGACAAATAGACAAATTTTCTTTTTTTGTTGTTGTTTCAGAACTTTTTTAGTGTGCTTGTTGAATTCTGGAGTATTGTAGCTGCTTATACTCAGGATGTCACCTTATACTGAAAATAGTCTTTCATTATTATCTCAGTTTTTATATCAGAGTGTTCCCCCACCAAAATCAAAACCTTGGAGTCTGTTTATTTAGTTGACAAAAAATTGACAGATTCTCTCTCAATTTGCTCAGCATTGTAATAATCATAAAAAAGCTAGAGACTAAAAAAATCACGACGCATCAAAGGAGAAAAAGCATATTAAATGTAAAAAAAATTCTAACCATAGTAATCTTTTTCAAAGGGCATTCTTCATGGCAATGAGCGTGTATTGAATGAGAGGAATGCTCTCTAGAAGGAAGAGAAAGATGAGGAAACGTACAGCGGTCTTTTCTTTCAGATGTGTGCACCATTTTCATTAGGAGACGGGATAGCACTGCCCAGGGTCCACCTGTACCCACTGTGAGATACGCGGGTCAGCTTCTGAGCAATTCCGCCCATTAACGTTGTCGTTAGTGCCGCTGTAGGTTGTTTTCTGACGAGTAGGATGAGATGTGCCCTCTCTCCTAACTCCCCGCTGCCCCACTTACGTCTCCCAAATGAGCCTAGAGCTGAATTGCTTGAGAAGTTTCTAAAGAAAACTGCGTGGGAAGGTGGTGATCTCCACCCGTTCACTCTTCATAGTTAAGCTCAGTAATGCTGCAAAATGTAAATATTACTCTACTTAAAAGTTAGCATAATTTTACATTTTAAACAAGCAGTAATAAATATTAAACAAATGATAGATAGGAGCTGACACAATGAAAGGATGTTTTGTAATGACAGTAGACTTAAAAAGTTGTATGAATGCCATAATCTAGAGCTGAGTGGTAATATCTATATCTCAAAGATGGCTTGGAACAGGAAAACTTACTGAAATTGGAAAACACTACAGTGAATTTTTAAAGCCAGGCACACTTGTGAAAAATTGCTAATACTAGGAAATTCATTTCAGTTTATAATATATTCATATTATATTGTAGCCTGATGAAAAACTGCAAACATGACTGACTTAGGCATCTGTACATGTAGCACTTTCTGAAGGATTTGAGAGCTTAATGAATATTAAATAGCCTTTAACTTGGAAAAACAACATGAATCTTAAGGTTTGAGTTCTGTGCAGGGAACATTTATATATTACCTAAAATATGATCGAGTTTTAACTAGTTGTGGAAGAGATGACATGCAGTGTACTTAATTCTTTCAGATGTGGCCTTCTCAATCATTGCTAAAATTTATGTTTACAGAAATAAATTAACAACATCCTCGCAAAGCACACTGTGGGCATATCTGATGAGCACTGTACTTCTAGGATTTATTACGCTTTCAATGTGAATCTCCTGATCCTCTCTGCTTTTTATACTTCAGCTTGTGTTGCGTAGCTCTTTGCTAGAGCCGTATCGTGTTCGTAGGTTAGACTAGACCTAAAGCTGTGGAAAAGAATAATTACCAATTCATGAAATTCAAAAGTTACTTTTACAACGTCGTGTGATATTTGTGAGCCTTCCTGAATCAGAGGAAATCAACTGGATTTTTAATCTTTAAATTATGTTTAGAATCTAGCTTAGAAATCATCTAGTATTTTCAAAACATCATCTGAGATGTCTCTCAATACGAACCACGGCTACTGAAGTAAGTCTAAAAAAACTCTGCTAAAAACACATGTTGGCTAACATGTTATAGTAGAACTGCATTTTCCAGTCCGGATAACTTCTCTGGCCTCCCTGTCCTTGTCCTGCTGACCGGGTGCCGCTGTCAAAAAGCAAAGTCCGAGCTTTAAGAGACCTCTGATACGATTCGTGTTGTGCTGATGGCTGTGTCTCTGTTGTTCGTTGTGAGCAGTTTCTCAGAGAATCAGGTACCCGCTCTGCCTAAGGAGACCCACCTCGGGCACACGCTCCGCGCGGGTTTGTGCAGGGGGATGAACCTTGACTCTGAGGTTTGTGGGATTTCTGAGCTTGGTTTTTTTGCAAAAGTTTTGCAGCCTGTTTTAAACCTAGCGATATGAACCTCTCTGTTATCTTACATTCTCACGATGGGTGGCCGGGCTAGAAAGCTGCGGAGGGTTGTCAAATTCCTCATCACACAAAGTACCTTTTTGCATCCTGAAGTCTGTACGCGCAAAGCTTTTGGATGTTTGTAGCCTTTCTAATATGCAGTTGGTAAGGTACTCTTGTCTGAGCGTCGGTTATTTGAGACAGCATCCCTGATGGATGGTGGAAGGGGAATGGCACTTCTGGGGTTTCCTATCTGAAACAGGGTGGTTGCCAACCACGCCGCGGCTCTCTGGGCTTGCAAGCCTTTGGCAGGCGTGGGAATGGTGAGGATGATATTGCTCATTTAAATCCTTGATTATAAACTTTGCTTTCAGTAAGTAGGTTTATACTGACAGCAAATTGTGCTACAGTCGGCCAGGCTATACGTGGTAGCGGTATTTTGCTAGCATGGGGTCAGGTTACAGGCCTGAGGCTGAGGGTTTATCTGTCTCTTTTTATACGAGTGAACCACTAGCTGCCTTTTTTTTTTTTTTCATACACTTTAACTGCTCCAGCTCTCAGAAATGTTGTTATTGGCATATATCTTATTTTTATAAATTGCATTAAAGATATTCCATTCTCTATCATCATTTATGTGAAAAAAAAAACAAACACAAAAAACAAGTAGCCCAACTTGACTGTGATATAAACATTTCATTCATTCATTTAAAAAATGTGATAAGTGAGAGAAATGTGGGTTAGGAAATGTAGCCAGCAGCCTGGAAAGCACATGATAGGAGCTGGGAAACAGCACAGCGGATATCTGCACTTCACTTGAACGCTTAAAGTTTGTTCCAGACCATTAGGGTTGAACGTTTGCGACCAGCAGCTATGTGAGTAACACATATTTGAGTGCAGAGTGCACAATATTTTCCATTTACTGTACCCTGGTGCTGGTATGTTTTTTCTTTCTCTAAAAAATAGGAAAGATCATATTTGACAGATATGAAATGTATTCCCAAAATAACAACTCATCTTAATTCAAAATACTCAAACTTCATTAATACAGGTTTGCGCTCAAAAAATACGCTGAAAGGCCCGGGGGGAAATGGCTGAGTTTACAGAGATGCTCAAGCATCAGAGTGCCCGGTGGGGCTGTCTGAGTCGAGGGCCATGGAAATTCAGACTGCTCTTCCACGTCTTTGGGCCTGTGTTTAGGCGGCCACTTTGAAAATACTGCCCTACGTTTATTTCAGTTCAAACTACTCACAGTAAAATTTTTCCATGCTTTGTAGGATTCGTCTGCATGGGCAAAACGGCTGGTAGCTAAAAGATCTTTTCTGTTGCCCCCTAAAATGATTGATAGGATTAAGTATGTGCAGGAGGGACGTGTGCTAAGCCAACAATCGGATATTATTCTAGTCATAGTTTGAACATAAGTCCCACAGTCATCACTAACGTTAAACAATAGTATTAAAGTGTTCCTATGGTCATTAGAGAAACAAATGAAAAATACACATATGGATTTTTTTCCCCTCTTGCATCAGGCTGTTAAAGCTCCTGAACATGAAATTAAAGATGAATCTGAACAGCCATTTAAATGTTTATAGGATTAAAATCCCGCCTAAGCCATGTGTTTGTCATGACCACATACTCCGCTGCATAGCACAGATACAACAGCAGCGTATTAAGTAAGATTAAAAAATGTATATTGTTTGCAAAAATGCACCATACGGATCAATAATTCTTACTTATGAAAAAGTGTGTTTTAAAACAATGCACAATAATGCAGTATTTCTGAGAGAAAACAGGAATTAAGTTTTAGCTGGAAACACACAGCATTGTTTTTAAGCAAGTTAAATTGCTGGTGCTGTGCTCAAATCATCCTCGACTTAGGAAGAAATATCTTCCATGCTGAAGGACAATGGGAAGATATTTTCCCTAAATTTTTTGGTTCCTCAAGTGTAGTCTTACCCTCTAAGTGTCTTCAGAGTTCCATGCTGCTCGTCATTCGTCTTGTTCCCTCAGACACTTTGCCACCTTTGCGACTGTCTGAAGACAGACGGGGGAAATGAGCCCGATAATCGGAGATTTCTGTGCTATTAGGAGGTTTATTACCGTTCTCGGTTGTTGAAGCAAGAGGTGTAGCGGTGGCAGTGCCCACCAGCTAACGGCAGCATGGTTGTAAGCCAGGACAAGGAAAACAGTTCAGTGCGAGTGACCGACAAATGGTGGTAATTGGGGTGCTCGGTCTGAGCAGTCCGATAAGCGGCTGCGTCCCCTCCGCACGCGTGGCCGCCCGCAGTCCCAGCCACGCTGTGCTGCATTCAGCGCGGGTCCTTCAGGTTGGAGGCGCCTGGGGCTACGTAGGCGGCTGCTTATTGGTAGGGAAACCTCAGGTGTGTGTGCGGTTTGTATCCTGTCCAAAACTTAACATCAGTGGACGAGGACATGGATTATCTCTCCTGCATGGAATTACAGAGACTAAGCTGTTCAAGAGTAACATTGATTTCCTTTAATAGCAGATGTTATAGTCAAATAGCAGAGAGTAAACAACTTAAAGGTTAAGTTTGCTTAGCTGGACAAGACACATCTCTTGCATGTTTGAAATTGAATTACCGTAGCTTTGCCTGTTACGGATCCAGCTACGGTAGGAAAGGGAAGTGAAGCCAGCAGCGTTTCAGAGACATGACGTTAAGCCTGCCACACACGGATTTTGCACCTTATGATTCAGGTAGTTGTAGTGAAGCAACGATCTGCAGTGAAGCAAGGAATAAGGGACTTACAGGGTCTAGCCCTGCCTTGCGACTGCTGTGCCGGTGTTCATCAACGCGGGAGATGCTCTGAAATTCCTAAGGGGACAGACTGCGAAGGCCCCACAACAAAGCCACCTGCTGCAGCAACTGGTAACCTTCTTCCCTCTGTCCCCTTCCCAGAGGGCAACGACACCGCTTGTCCTGTCATCCCTGCCCTTTCCCCCTGTCTTGGAACATCTCCCTCCTTTCCAGGGAGGGTTGTCCCTCTCCCACTTGCCTTACTGATACTTTGCCACCCCAGAAGTTCGGAGGCTGGAAGATGAAAGGAAGAGAAAGAAGCACACGATGTGGAAAGAGGATACTGCAGCAAGGGTGGTGTCAGCTCAGTCCCTGCTCCTCACTGCCCTGAGTATATTTTCTAATTATTCCTCCTTACAGGAGAAAGTAATTCTTATAATAAGGAAAAGAGCTGAATTTTTTGAAATTAGGTTGGTTTTTGTGGTTGGTTTTTTTAGACATTTGCTGTGGAAAAAATTATTATGATAACAGTAAAATATATATTATAAATATATGAAAACTTAGAAGCAAAAGGAAAAGATTCAAATTGGAAAAAAAAAAAAAAGACAAAACCAACCGGGTTTGAATGTAGAGTGTGGGTCTCTTAGAACAGGTGCTGTCGTCTGCACTTTGCTCTCGGCACCGCATTTCACCCCGTTCAGGATACGTTTCTCTGCAGGATCACTACTCAGCCCGTGGAGAGAGAGACAGACCCTCCTGCGGAGGATGATTCACATCACCGAAGCCAAGCTCCTGCTCCGAATTATCCCTGAATAGCCCGTGTCTCTGCAGGTGCTCTGTTCAGAGTGGGAGGTGATTACCCTCCTAACGAAAGGCCGCGCATAAAGGCAGCTGGTGGGGCTGCTCTCCAAGATTTCTGTTGCAGCCCTATATGATGCTTCCCAAATTCTAGGCTATCTTGAGAAATTAGAAAGAACTGGTTCTCTGTGGGAAGTCATTTAGCTGGCAGACACACATTGAAAGCGTGCTTTCTTATCGTGCCTTCCTAAGCCCGACTTTAGCAAATATAATTATGAACGCAGCAGTACTCGAATTTCAAGTCTTTTCCTGTTTCATTCCACAATGAAAAAATAATTTTCAAGGAACAGATTAATAAATATTTGCACTTTTGAGCAAATAATTACTATTTCCAAGTAAAATGTGAAGCTGTGGGGTTTTTTTCCAAAACAATTTGTATGATATTTTTGTAGATGTTTTTATATGGGCCAATACAGAAATAGGTCAGAAAGAAACAGATAAAGTGTGTGCAATGTGAGAAAAGCGTTGTGTAAGGCTCTGACTCGAGATACAGACTTTCTTGCCGATTTACTCTTTGTTCTTAATTTTTCTTCATTAACAAAATAGCTTGGCATGACTAAATTTTCTTCCTCCTTCTCTCTCTACACCTTTCAACTATTAAATTTCTTCCTTCCTCACCTTTCCAGCAAAGTGAAGAAGCAGTTTGTGTTCAGGTCTGTTTTAAGCCTCTGAACCTGCACATCAAATAAACCAAACTAGTTCCTCAGCGGATGAAAGATGGGGGAGAAATTATTAGTAAGGTTCTTACAGACTCAGTGTGGCTTCAACATAACAGGAACGCTAACCATTTATTCCGTTTTACGTGTGGAGACACAGGCAAGGCTTTTTCTGGGCTGTCCCTGTCAAATCCTGGTGATGACACTGGTGTAAAGGAAGAAGGTTTAAATCAAAAGATTTACATTACTTAATACAAGAAGAGCTTTACCTTTTAAACGTGTAATGTTTTGCATAAAGATTAAACATAGGCTATTAGACACAGACTTTCTTTTGATTGTTAAACCAGTAATAAACCCCCTTACCCTGTCCCTGAGATTTGGCTCCCTTATCGCCAGTGACACAAATGCCAGCAGGTGTCCAGAAATGCCTATTGTAACGTACGCTTTACAGACTCACAGTGGAGCTCACTTAAACGACAAAACCATTTTGATTACTTTGTCAGCAACTTACTTTAGTTCCCGCTGCGGCCATGGGGGCTGTTTTGCTAGAGCTTTTTCTCCCTTGCAACAGAATCTTGGTGCACGCCAGGAAAATTTTTGGTGGAACGCTTCAGTGTTTGAAAGCTTCGTTCTGACTGTGTTTATGCACCCCTTGTTTTCTGTGAATGTTCAGTTCCTGAGACTTACCGGCATGAACGTTCACTCAAAATGAATTTCAAAGACGCGTGTGCACGTCACCGTGGAAACTGCAAGTGGAGCTCAAGCAGAAGACGCTGCTGGGATGACCGTGTGCTTCATCCAGTGTGGGCACGGGGGCAGCGCCGGGTGAATTACCTGAACAGGCACGGAGCAACTGCAGGGCTTGTGACTGGCGGAAACTTCTTTGCCGTTGATCTAGCGAGGGAAGGAACGCCTCGTGACGGCGAAATGATCTTGAATTGCAGCAGCTGAAAGAAGTACAATTTGCTTGGGCACATTCTATTAATAGAAAAGAAAGCTAAATTGGACATCAATGTTTTTCACCCTTAATAATTTGCTCTACTCAGTCTCTGTCTTCAATCCTCTGTCTTCGCTTGCTGATATGTTAATCCTTTGCCTGTGACCTCACAAGCCAGTGACCGGTGAGGACATACACTTGGCTTTACAACTTCATTTCAGGATTACGTTTGAGAATTGCGAAAGGGAAAATATTCATTTACTGCCTGTGGAAGATAACATTTTCTTTTAGATGTACTTTCAGTATGGTAGAGGAGAAGCTAGTTGTTCCGCTTTGCAAGATGTTAGTTAAGATATTATTGTGCACCGTGGAAAAAAACGCTGCAGTGAGCCAAAAGTTTCATCTTTTTATGGCTCTTTAGATGACAGTCCCATGTTCTGTGGCAGTCATCATAAGGTTAGATACTTCACGAACATCTGTAATAGATAAAGAGACTGTAGATGTGTAAAAATAGTCACAGTTTGGTAAACCGAACCAGTGTAATTACTTGATATCTTTCATATAATTCCTAAAGTAGAAAAACTTTTTGACTTAACCTAATATATTGTTTTTTGCAGTTCCTTTAATTCATAATTTCCATCAATCCATGCGTATATTGCATTCCCCAAATTACCAGGTCTAGCAAAATTTTCCGTATCACTTAAGTCCTACAAACCTTTGTAGGTTTTGACTTTATTTTCTGAGAAGCCATATAGTAATTTACCCAGCATCATAGTTCTGCAGTGGAAATTTTTGTCTGGGTTAAAGTGCTTTCTTTTTTTCATTTCGGCTACTGAAGTGATAGGAAAAGCTCCCAAATCTTTTTTACTTGTTTGGTTGGTTTTTTTTCACCCTCTCTTCTTTGGGGAAGCAATAGCCTGCACTGGACAGCCCTTATGCCACCCCAGAGAAATGGGTGAAAGAAGAAACGAAATGGGAAATGTGCCCACCTTTCATGAAATGGCACCTTTAGCCCTGGCTCTGTGGTACAGGTTTTCTCCCAGGCTTCAGCATTCCCGTGCCCAGTGGTGGGCAACCCCCCACCATCCGGGGGGTTGGACTAGATGATCTCCAGAGTCCCTTCCACCCCTAGGGTTCTGTCGTTCACCTGGGGGTCACAAAAGGACCTGGAGTCAGGCACACCACAGGCACAACCGAAGAGTGATTAGTCCCTTCTCATCAAAGAGAGGAACGAATCATTTAGCATACGGTTAATTGTTACAACACTTTATGCCCTTTGGGTCCTTTTTTGAGCTAGTTTTAAAGGTACAATAAATACAAGTTTCAGACTGCACAAAATCCAAATTGTGCCACTTTGTGGGAATAAAATTAGTATTTTTTTCTATCCTTTATGGTTTGATTTATTCATAACTCTTTTGAGAAATTTTTGCAGTACAATTTTGGTGTAATTGTCTGTTAAAGATTTTCCCCTCCTTTCCTTTTATTGGCCCCATTTCTCCCACACACAAATCCACAAAGCCACAGATGCTCCATTACAATGATGTCAGTCTTGCTACACGCTCCAGCTGTTTGGTAGGTACATTTATAAAGTTCAGCCTTTTACATTATGCCATAAATGTATATTTCATGTATAAACATAAAGCTAACATATTGCAGATCACTCTAAGTGTAATTCTAATGGAGGCTCAGTAAGTTTAAAAAATACTGAAAAGTGTTTAATCTTTCCGTTGGCCACATTTTTATAGTCGGTTTTCCAAATTTTTTTCTCTGAAGCTAGGTTTGAATAATTCCCTGCCCCCTCCGCTATTTCATCTTCTGTGATCTTTGGAAAAAGCAGGGAGTTATTTTAGTAAGACAATATGTATTTTAAATAAAGATGTCTGAGGAAAAATATGTTTCTCTCCACATCTTCGTGGTGCTCAAACCCTCACTTAATGTTCTGTACATTTACCAGCATACCACATTGAAAAACACCTCGTCCCTGCAATTGCCAGATTCCAATGATATTCGATACGGCAGATATTCTGTTGATACAATATATAAATTCGGACAGATTTAAAAAAAAAATATTGAGAATTGGGTCTGAGCCTTAAAGCCTTTCTTTGTATCGTGTCCTGAATTTCAAAGAAAAGGATAAACAGTGCCTGTTTGGCTCTGCCTCCTCCCCCTTTGCTCTTTGATATGTGCTTAAGAGTTCAGCTCATTGTAACTAATGGGGATCGTTGAATAGTGCCCACAGGATCCTTCCCTGGTCTCCCCTGGGTGCTTTCCTTCTTACAAGCAATGTCTTTATTTCTCACTCTCCCTTTGAGTTGCCTACTTTGTCTTAATTTGAATGTGGTGCTGAGTTATCACCATATTTGTACCATATAGTCGTCATTATTCTAAAATAAATCTCCTCGCTTAGGAAGATTTTGAGGCTTAATCTCTGTTTTGTTGGCTCAGTAATAAAATGACTCTCAAGAGGACAGATGAAAGCTGAGATCTTTCTCAGTAGTTCATGTTGCTTCAAGCGAGACCCAGGGTGAATAAAGCCCCTAATGTGATTGCAGTGGCGAAAGTTAGGGACCGTGAGTTACCGCTACGTGGTTGCAGAAGAACCGTCATTATTTTTGCAGATCCGTTTCATGTGTACTTAAAAATTCCAGATCATAAGTACGTAGCTAGGTAGAGCAATAGTAGAGCAGAGATTCAGTATGGAAGTCTGGAAAAGAAAAATCTGATAAACTCCTTGGCACTTCCACTGTGTCCCGGTCTCCACGGTAGTGGCAGTACAAGCCTGTCCGTTCTGCCTCCCCTGCGTGAGGTACATCTCAGAAGGGACGGCCCTACTCTGTGAACTGAGGGAAGCATTGCCCAAGGCCCTCTACTTCTACAAGGCGTGGAGAGATAGTGTGATATATAAAGTCAATAATATTTGTCACTGTACTACAGGTGTTGTTGACAAGTTCAAAAAACCCTGACGGAACCTGTTGCTCAGAGACACAGATAATGTCACCGTTATTTGATTTTTTTAATTTTTTTTTTTATTTTGCAGGTCTTTTGTTATCCAGCAAATCCCAAGCAGCAATCTGTTCATGGTGGTAGTAGATAACGAATGCTTCTGTGATTCTGTCCCACCGATTACCATGGCACCTATAGAAATAAGGTATATCCTTTTATTTACAAAGTTCTTAGAGAGGAGGCATTCTTACTTATTTTCAAGGAGAATTCACTGGTTTTTTGGCCTTTTTTTTTTTTTTTTTTGAAAAGCCAACACAAAATAAGCACAGACATGTATGTACATCTTTAAGTATCATAAGGTCATGGTCATCTTTAGGCAGCTGAACATCTTTCAGATTAGGCCCTAAGTATGTAACTTCCTTGTAAGAATGAAGGTCCTGATATTGGAACTTATAAAACTCCTTACAATGCAGTTATCTGTTTTTTATTTTAGGGTTGGACTGGGGTACTGAAAATGTTTCAGAATCACGCTTTCCAAAAATACCAAAATGTAGCAAATTAAATGTCACTTGATTTTTAGTTGCCCCAGTTTTTATGTTGCGGTATTCTGTAGTTCAGGATTTGTTTTCTCACGTAAGATGGAATTTACCCAAAGCAGCCCGCAGCGTGCCTCTATGGCAGACTTATCACAGAAGGGGAGGTTAGCAGTGTAAGTGCAAACGGTGCTCTCTAAGCTATGGATCACCGAGGAGAACGCACTGGAATTACCTTCCTTTTCTTGTGTTGACGGCTCGTATCACCTTGGGTTTTTGATGGAGAGGAAGGAAGGAGCTGAAAGATTTTTCGCTATATTCATTTCAAAACACATAAAAATGCAATGCTCAGAACATCTCTCCTTAACTACCTTGTACATAATGAATCCCTTAAATGTGAACGTTTGAAATCTCAGAAGATAAGAAGACGCCCAGAATCTTGTCATGGATTTCACCCTGAAGTAAGTTTCTATCTACTTTTCCTTTCTTTTGGACTCTGGTAGATGTGTTATTTCTTTGAAAAAAAAATAAAAATAGGTAAACTGTCGTCTAAGATGAAATATCAGGTAATGTTCTGAACACTTAGAACAGCGTAGTAAGGGAAGTGCTGCAAATAATCTCTTTAGTAATTCTGTAGACATTGTCTTGACTTGCTGCTTTTGTAGACTGTTTTGTATCATATAAGAGAACGTTGTAGGATGTGAGCACAAACTGGCAGCCAGGAATATCTGAGAACTTACTCTGGCGCAAGCACTGACCACAAGATTCCTCATTGGAGATGGTTGGGAACCTTGTGCTGTTACTGGTTTTTTCAGTAACTAGCTTCAGTATCTCAGCTGTCGTGCTGTAGTCATTATGTTTACACATAATATTGCTTGGGAGGCATCAATACGCATATTTACTACTCTGTGTTCTGCGTAGTACTCTTATTTGTACAGTGCCAAGGAGATCTGATAGAGACCGGCATGTGATTACAGTGGCTTGTACAGCACATGTTCATAGACGTCCGTTTTACTCTGGAGTAACTTCATTTCATGCCTTCGACGGTGTAATGCAATGTATAATGAAACCTAAAATATGGCATGGAAGGGATTGCGTAATGCTTGTTGACCACACTCACTTTCAATCTACAATCTAAACTTGTTCACGTGAAAACGTGTACCTGTATTACTTCCTGCCTGTCTTTAGTTCATGGGTTTTGTTGTTGGCACCAATCCTCTTCTGCCTGCGTAGTTTGGTAAAGAATCATGTATCACAATTGAGTGTGATGGCTTGTATTTATTTTCCTTTCCTTTTTTTTTTTTTTTTTTTTTTTTTACTTTAGGAAAATGCAAGAGAATGTGGTGGTGTCTCAGGCCTTAGTGCTAAACCTCCTCTTGTTCTTCTTCCTCTGCTATTGACGATTTTCTCAAGGTGACATTGACTGATGTGTTCAATTGGCATGCTAATACATGGATAAACTGTGAACCTGGAAATGGTGCAACATAGAGGACATGAAATATAGTCAGAGCATCAGCATTTCATGATTTTACACTGTTGGTGATATAAATTCTTAAAGATATGTTGAAAAAAGATTTATCTTTTTACGTTGCAAGTCATGCAGATGTGAATTTGGCATATGGTAGTCATGATTCATCAAAAAAGGACTTGGTAGATAGAGGTGACCATTGCTTTGTCCCATTGAAAACAATTTAAAACTGTGTACTTTTTTCAATAAAGTATATTAAAATCACAGTTTCAGTGTATTTTAAGTATGAGAATATATTTGTTCCATTAATTAATGATGGGAAGAGAATAAAACAAATGGAAGATGTTTTATTATGCTTTTAGCCTATTTCTGGAAAGATTCAGAGACGAAAATGTGGAGCTAGCTTTTATAATAAGGCAAAACAGCTTTTATTAACAAGTCCAGGAAGCACATGTGCATGTATGAAGCTAAGCAGGTAATATGCCGTGCTGATTTATAGTGAAGGTTTGGTTTCTGGAAATAGCTATAAAACATCTCAGCCACATTTAGAAGGTGAGCCAAAACCCGATTAAAGCCTTTTCCCTAACTTGGGCAAGCTTTAGATCGATTTGGTTGCAGATGGCAAAATTAAATACTTCTAATCTGTGACAGTTTGTGGGAAGATATGTAAAATAACTGTTATAAATGGATGGTACTGTTTTGTTAGTGTTCTGCCTTATAGATGCCATGTCAGCTAGCAGAAGCTCGTTATGAGGAAGTGCATAAGCAGAGAAAGTTTGTCTTACAGCACGTCAGCAGAACTCGTTATGGTTTTCACTGAGAATTCATTGAGGCTCGCCCTCAGTGGGCAAAGATCAAGACCAATATTTTCATTCTAGGCCTTACCGTTCCTCTTTGTAAAGGAAAAGAGAAGATAAAGAAAATAAGATTTTTGAGTCTTTTAAAACCCTACACAAAGAGGGATCTTTATCCTACCCCAGTATAACGACTGTATTCCTCTTGTAATTGGGAGTAATGTTCCTGTTGTGGATATGTTTGCTGAAGATCTTGATCTTCGAAATCTGTTAATCTCTCCGTTTGTCTTTGGAGTCTTATATGAAGTAGAATACTATCAAGAGAACGACTTGACCTTCGAACAGTATAATACATTAGATGCAAAATAAAATGCCACTGTTCTAGATCTGGTGCTTGAAGATCGCAGTTTCCTGATTGGGAGTAAGTATGCTTTTAGCATTCGATAAATGTTAAGCAGGTTTGCTGTGTATCTTAGGTGAGAATAGGGAGCTAAGCCACTGAGAGGGGCTTTGTTTTGAGGAATACTATCCAGCTCATAAGAGGAAGAACTAGTAAAATAAAATTTCCACTTCAATGCTTTAATGGGTTCAAATGCGCTTGTACTTCCTCTGAAACCATACAGATCTTTGTCTGCACTCATGATTTTATTTTCCTCACCTTTTTTAGTTAGGAGTGTTTTCCTACGGACTTCTCTGTCCTTCCCTGTTGGTCTCAAAATCACTCACTGTGGGAATAATTTTCCAGCTGACGTTCAGTCGATCCGTTGTCCTAGCGCCGTGCTCTCTTTGCTAGGCTAATTGGGAATTCAGGGCTGCTTCTACACTTGGACTGACGCAGATGCCCTGCAGTTCTTTGCTTGGTTTTTCTCTGGGCACCGTTCCCCCTTACCCTCCATCATTCTCCCCAGAATTAATCTCAATACTTTATAAATAAAGTATTTTAGTTTTTAATTTAGTTTTTGAGTTTCCGGGGTGCACAACACTACAGCCTCATAATGCGTTTGTATGTCTGACGCTTGGTCTTCCTCAAGGCAACTTAAATAGGGAAATGTTTATAAACCAACAGAATCCAGGTGATTTTTCCTTGTTATTAGAAAGCGAAATGAAAAATCTTTCTCCTTAGAGCCATTGAAAAGCTCTGCATACAAATGCCTGTCCTTTCGGATGTATAAATCATCATTGCTCTTACAAAGAAAAGACATACATTAAAGGAGAAAATTTCTTTCTACTGAACTAAGATGAAAATAATAATAATTAATTGTTAATTTGGGAAGGAGGTGGACAGTTTTGTAATTAGAAAGGAGCCAGGGAGTAAAAAGAGAGATTAAAGTATGACAGTAAAAATTAATATTGTGAAAAAGATTAAAGTATGGGTATGTAAATGAGTATTGCTCCGAGAAATGTGACAGCTCATTTTCAGGCATTAAGACAAAGTTATGAAGACAGAGTGTCTTGGTGTACACAACCAAGCCGCTATGTGAAATAGAATAATCCAAGTAAGTTGCTAAGTGTAAAAACATTTTTTACGAGTTGAAATTTCTTTAGTAACGAAGGCAGCTTTTTAATTTTATATTTATTCGTGTAGAAGTTTCTGATGCAGTGTGAATTCAGGTTCATAAAGCCGGCAGTTAGGAGAAATGGAAGTGTTGCCCTGGCTTGACGTTTGTGGATCTTTGCCTGTACAGGTCCGCATACTCAGTTGAGTATGTTGGGTCGCTGACATTCGTGTCGTTTTTTCAGAATTTCCGACATCAGTCATGAGTGCATGAAACAGCTCGACAGTGGGCCAGTGATAATGCTGAGATCTCTATTTATTGGAACTAATTGGCTGCATCTTTACTGGTAAAGGGAGCGTGTCTGGGAACACCTCGTGGCGCTGAGGCCAACTGGCTGGGGGTGGTGTGCGTACGTGCTAGTGAGGTCTCTTGGTCTCCAAAACGGGATAGCGGCAGTACGAACAGCCTATGTCCGAACACACAAAGGATGATCACGAGTTTTATGGGACACAGCTAGCTGACCCAGGCGGAAAGCATGCCAAGGGGTATTCGAAACAGTTTTGCAGAAAAGCTGGTCTCATTCTAACGCACAGGAATGTTCCCGACTCTTGTTGAGTTTACCAGTCTATGTCATCGTTAGTGCTGAAACACTGAGAAAGCGTGAAGATAGCGTGGAGGGGTCTGTGCTGTCATACCGTAACCTGTGGCAGCTCACAGAAGGTGGAATTCAGTTTCATAACCTCACCAATCCTAGGGGTTACTCCTAAAAATAGCATGCAATGTCTGATGCAGTCCGATGTAGTCAATAGCAAAACACAGATGTATACGTATGCATACACGCAGCCGCATGAATGTGAACTATACGCATTTTTAATAAGCAGGAAATTCAGACATCATCTATACTTTTGATCTCCCTGAGTCTGAGGTCAAATCCAAGCAGAACCAGACACAATCTGTTTCTACACAGCAATAGGCATAGCTGAAAGCCTCAGCTTCTGCAGGGCCTGGATTTTTTTTTTTTTTTTTTTTCTTTTTTGCTCTCTTTGCTAATGGCATTGATTTTCAACTTATTAGCCCCAGCTGCCTCTTCTTCCTTTAATCTCGATACAGCAAAAGCTGTTTGGGGGCTCAGGGCTGGCCATGGGCACTCTGTTTTCTAATGGCTTTGTGTGGGAAAAGTGTCTGCCCATAACTGTCCGTGCTGCAAACGCTCCTTTAAAATCCTGTAAGCCAGAGAGCCTCGGGCAGGTCTCTGCAGCTGTGCTATCTCCTCTCGTTGTTTTTGTGACACGGAGACTGCCTGACCCGCTGCATTTTGCTGCTGGGGCCAATCCTGCAATATATATGCTAGGCGAAACAGGTGGTGGCCTAGGGCAAGGAGATATTAAAAGCAGCAGTGATCGTTGCATTGCCTAAATGGCTTCAAGAGACTGTTTTCTTCTGACAGCAAGAGCCCCAGAACAAGGCACTGGCCTGTTTCGCCCTTTGGGTTCAAAAGGCAAGATAGAAGTTTGGCTCAGAAGGTTTGCGGCTAGAAGACGCCAGTTCTTTCCGTTTGTCTCCTGAGCCCTTTATGGCCTCTGAGGACTTTGAACATCTTGGGACTTTCTGTGCCTCAGAAATTCCGACTAGTGCCAACTGTACTGTAAATAGGCATTGACAATTGGAAAGTTTTCTGCAGAAGACTGCATCAAAATCTCACAACTGTGGAAAATATTAGGTTTATTTAATTTTCCTACTTGATTATTCTTTTCCCTGAGCTGTCCAAGATACTTCCATTAGTACGTTTTCTTCTTCTTGTCCAAGTTCTTCCGCATGGTTCTGAAGGTTTCTGAAGCTAAACTTCTGAAGCTAAATACGTATGTATTTAGCTGACTTGCTGTTCCTCTGTTTTACGACAATGTACTCTCTCTGACAGGTCCAGCTCCCATGTACCTACTGAGAGAGATACGGTTCCCATGTACAGCATCTTCAGAAGATCTCACTGGAGTTTATCACAGTCCAGTCTGAAGGCAATTTTCTTCTCTCTCCTCTTTAGCCTTTGGCCATTACGCTCAGATCATTTTTCTTCCAATATAATAATATTCTTGCTATAGTTCCTTGGGAGAATTTACCTCATCTTCAAGAGCCAGTCCTGTGTTTATTCCCAAGAATACTTTTGGATCTGGATGTTATAACATGGAAATACCAAGTCGTAGTGTATTCTAGTGATGCTCTGAGTGGAAGGATATGTTTCCAACTCTTTCAGACTTTTTTTCTTTCTTCTTCCCATAATAAGTGTGGTCAACTAAGCAAATGTTATTGTTTGCAATTACAGCACAAATGATTTTAAAATTCCACAGCTCTGCCTGGTAGATGCTGTGAAGAATTTCAAAGCATGATGTGAATCTAGAAAGAACCCGTTGACTTTCATTGGACATTTCGTGGAACAAGAGGTACTTTTGCATTATGGTTGAGTTAGATCCGGGTTAAAGATGGTAAAACAAATGTATATTACCCTTCAGTAACTAGTATTAACAAAATGTATGCAGTGCATTTTAAAAAAAATATATACCTTACATAACATTCGTTAAATGCCAGATGACCGCTTAATGATCAGTTTGAAGAACGTGAAGCTTTATTTGCAGAATTAGATCTAATTGAAACTGAAATGAGTGTAAACACGGCACGCTCTTTCGTTGTGAAAGCATTGCATTCCCATGTATGGTTATGTTATATATCTAGTTACTGAGGCTTCCTCTAGTTCTCTAATTTTAAAAAAGGCACCCTTAATTAAACAGAAAAAAAGAATTAAAGGTGGTAACTAAATTTTTTTTATGATTTTCTCCTATGTCTGAAGGCGGCCTTACTTAAGAGTAGCCTGTAGAGCTGTGAACTGAACCAGCCATCCAAGCGATGAGATGCTGAAACCTTAAGAAGACAATTTCCATTTCAATAGTTTTAACAGATTTGATTGCTCATCGCTGTGGCAGAGATAACCAGGTAATTGTGTTTATGTCAAGCTACCCTCTGACACCTCACCGGGTGTCAAAAGCTCCCGTTTGTTCTCTGCTCTGCTGCTAACAGTTTCTGGCAGCACGTGGGGCGCCTTGTTGATGCAGCGGTTTATAGGTAATTCACCCAAAATTGACAAAATAGGGTTGAAAAAAAAATCAATGTAGTACCAAGATAAGTGGCACGAAAGCTACTGTGTTCCCTGTGATATTTTTATTATTAACGGAAAGTTCTTTGTTATCTTTACATTAAACGGAACGGAGGCTGAGTTTCCAGTCGCCGTGTCAGAGTGCTGCAGCATCCGAGGGGCTTGTCGGAGAGTCGAGCTCCAGTTCGTTCAAGTAGCGCGGAGTTTGGTTATCTCTTACTGGAATTCTTTTATCAAAAGGTTGTAAGGAGTTGACAGCTAGTAGGGCCTCTGTAAGATCAAACCTGAAAGCTGGCTTTTTTGTTCCAGATGCGGTCTTGAACTGCACTTATATGTGTTTAAAGCAGCCTTGTAAGAAAAGGTTGCACTTGACAATTCGGAGTCAAATTTGAACCTTAACACCAGAAGTTCAAGTGGTTAATGCTGGGTTTGTTTGACTGTGTTAGGATTCAGTTTGCAGCTTTAGCACGCTGGGTATTTCACTTGCAGGAGAAAGGGAAGATCAGGTTTCAGCTCATGGCAAGAAGTGTTTTGAATCAGCTATTGAAATGTCTTAGGCAGAGTGCTAAACGTTTAGTAGGGAAAGCTAGTCGGGACTCGTTGGAATAGCTGAACTAATCGAGAATGCTTTTGGCAGACATGCAAATGTGCAGATGGCTCCTGAGACAGGAAATAAAGAATTGTTTTGTTTCGTTTCTTTGTTAGTGTTCTGGCACTGGTCAGTTGGGTTTAGCTGGAAAATGAAAGATTATTTTTCTTTTGCCCATGTTTGTGGGGAAAAAAATAGAATTAATTTGTAAGCAGCCAGCTGCGTTCCTAGATCTTCTAATACCGCCTCTGAGGCATTACTGTGATATGTGCAATAGTTAAGATAGAATCCCAAGTTCCTGTCAATATTTTATTATCAGTTACAGTTAATGAAGCTGTTTAGGTACATCTGTTTCATGTCTACGGATGTGAGTGAAATATTTAGGGAAAAAAAATGTACTTGCATTGCTAGTTTCTAAGCATCAAAACCAAAAACAGAGCCACAATTAATTTGTAATTTCATTATCTCTAACGGACTTGAAAAAGCAGGACGCAAAACCTAGTGATAAAAACTCTAATGGAGGCTTGTGATTTCCCGTCATCAGATCTCTGTGGGTTTCAGAAAGGCATTTTCTTTTAAAGCAGACGTTCTTCCTACCATTTCTTCTTCGGTCTTTCAAAGTCCAAACCCAGATAATTTCAGGAACTCCCAGGAAATCTGTCTTCTGGAGAAACAGTGAACAAAGAGTATTTCGAACTCGACTTAAAACCTGAAGTTAATGTGATACACTTAAATTCATACAAGTAGGGCCTCAATAAGGGATATCTAGTTAATATCCTTTAGGTCCGCTAGTAATGATATAAGCAGAGATCTCTGTAGGAAGATAAATATTCTGTGAGATATAGGAAGGTCAAGAATTGTTATTTTCCACTGATAAAACTTTTCTTGGCAGAAAACTGCCAGATTTTATTTAAAAGAAAAAACTTTAAAACCTTGGGTTTATGGGAACTTAGAGAGGCATTGTTTAAGTCCATTTCTTAACCATGAAATCCTTTTGACATATGGCAGTCATTATGTATTTGCATCTGTCTATCTTGAAAGATTTTTTCCTAATAGAAGATACTTAGAAGTTTCACATTTAACATATTTTTCAATAAACACTTGAGAACTTCTTAACAGTAAACAATGATCTTAAACTGCCTTGCCAAGCATGTAAATGATCTACAACTCCTAATGCACCAAAGATTGCTGCATATTTTCAGCTCTGCATTTGGGACCTCTAGGCAATGCTGTTTCAGATTAGGACAAACCATGAATTTCTTAACTGTTTCACTTGAGAGAAGAAGGCTTTATCCTTCTGATATTCATGGCAGAAAACCTGGAAATTTGTCCTGCCCATTCCTTTCCAAGTACAGCAACCCTATCTTCATTAGCGTCTGACAGATTTAAGATTAGTGGAGGATACCCTGTTGCAAAAAAATGAAATCCTCTATGAGCAAAACAAACAGGAAAATACATCTGCTTTATACAGCTTTCCCTGCCTGTCCAGCTTTTGCCTGTCTTACACGAGAAGAAAAGTCCCTTGTAACATGACAGGCGTAGAAAGGAAAGATTATGGCCTCTTGAAAGGGAAGAATGACACATTTTTCCTCCTGTCGTGTTGTAACAGTCAAAAGAAATATCTGTGCCACGTTCTTGGAAATACTCTTGCTTTCATGTAGACCTACTGGGAAAACTGCCTTTGAACAGGTAGGGCATCTAAGATTCAGCTTTTTTAGGTGTTAGAGAGAGAAATGACATTTTGTTTAGACAGCGTTTTCATGGGTTTGGTATAAAGCAGTTTTTATGCGAAGGGACACAACTGTGTATTATTAGAGGCCGTGCCTCAGTGCCAACTTGCAGAAAAGGCAACTCGGTGCATGCGCGTGTGTGTGACGAGCAAGGCATCTTACGAGAAGCTTCGTTTGCTGTCCGTGAATGAGCAGCAGCACAGACAGCACAGACTCAAGGCTGAAGCAGCTGAAGACAAGGGAACAGGGGAGGGAAGCTGGCTCCCAGTAAATTTTGCAAAACAGAAGAACAAAAAGGCAAGCTGCCCACGGAGCGAGGTTTGGTCTTGGTTCAGCAGAGGGTTCCTCTTGAATTCGTCTCCCATGTTGGCCTCATTTTAGGGTTGGGGAGACGGAAACGCAGAGAGCTCAGGACGTGAGGCCCTGGAGATTTTGCGCTTGTGTTTCAATCAGGAAGTAAAAGTAGCCTCGCGCTTGACCTGACTGGGCTGTAAATACTTTGCCTCTGAAACGCTACGTTGATCAAATCAGGAATTAAAATTGAGGAGCCTGTTCAGTCAGTTGTGACCAAGCGATGTAAATAGATGTGAAAAGAGTTTTACCTATCAAATTTTACCTATTAAATTACAGCGTCCTGGGACAAGGTAGGATAATCATTTAAATGGACCCAGAGTAAGAAATCAAGTGAGAAATCTCATATCTTTTGCAAATGCTACTAGAGTCTTATCAATGTTTTAATAGAAATAAGAGGGTATAGGTGCAGGTATCTTTTTCCATGCCTTTATATGCTCCCAGCTAAAGTTCATTGAAGTCCTTAATCTAAAATATCTGTTATCTTAAAATCAGTGCTATAAATAAAGAAGCTGATTTGAAAAATAGTTCCTAAAGTATGTCATGTTTACGATGCTTATCAGGAGTCCCGTTTTCTCTCAAAGAAAGAAGTCTTGACCGATACCTGTGAGACGTGAAGTGTAATATCCTAAAAGTCTACTTTCTGGAAGAAGAGAATATTAAACTATTCTTAAAGCCTTAACATAGCTAGGTAACTGCGTAACATTGCAAAATACTCCCAACAAGCATCTTGGACCATTTGTTACTGAACTTCTAGAAACATGAATTCCTGTTGCCTGCATTGTCTTCTGGAAGAGATTTGCATCTCCTATAAATGGAAAAACAGGTGCTTATCAAACAGACAACGCTTTAACGTATCAGTAGAACAGGTTTGGCTTTTTTTTTTTTAATAGCTGAATAATCACTGAGGAAACACAATCACAGCATTCATGAAGAAGAAAAGAGAAAGCAAATGGATATAAAATTGACATATCATTCTTTGTTCCAGTCTTTAGAGACTGCTGTACTCCACATCTGTTTCTTCTCCATAGTTTTATCATGATGGATCTTTTTTGCTATAGCTTATAGGGCTCTAGGTCCTTTTAAATTCTTCCATTTTGTGTTTCTAGTCCTACTTACTTTTTTTCCACGAGTCCTGAAAAAAATCCGAAAACACCCAACAAACCACCAAACCTTAGCATCAGATCAAAGAAGATAAAAAAGGGCTCAATGAATCTTTTTGGAGTTTTACATATAGTCTGCTACCATTAGAACCAGAAAGATCACTTTCACAGTGCTACAGGGGAGATGTGTGTGTGGACATATATGTACATATATTTGTATATATTACAGTTCTGGAAAAAAGTTATGTTGTAAAGACCATTCTTTTATATGCAGATATTGATAAGCAACATGTCATCCTAGAACATCCTTACTTTCTGGTTCTGATTACACCCTCTTAACCTAGTCTATACCTATGCACTGGAGTGCAATAATTCATGAAATATTATCGGCCACGTATATTTCAAGCTGGCTTCTCAAGTGACAGCATAACTCTTCCACAATCTCCTGCTCCAGTCTTCAACAGAGAATGTAAATCCTTGTCTCCTTTCCCTCCCCGATGAATGTGAAGAGTGCGGCAGCATTCCCTCTGCCCTGCACAAGGCTCCCTGCGCGTTGTCCCAGCTGCCCTCCCTACATGCCCTGCCTCTAACATGGCAACGGCTGGGCTGGGGGGGCGGAATTAGGGAAGAACGTCGATGGAGTAGCCTCAGATGACAACATTTTTTTCAGTTCTGTTTGCTTTCACTTGATATTTTTCAAGGATTTGTTGGAGAGCATTAAGTTCAGTCCCTATTTATATGTTCACATAATGTGCTCTTTAGCACTTTTGCCCTACTTGAAGTGGCTTGGCAGGACCATTCAGAGGTAACCGAAGTCCATGGTGCACTTTAAAATTACGTTCTTAAATGCAATATAGAGTATAGTGCTTTAAGATTTACCTGTCGATTCATCTTTCCTTTAGTCTCAGGGAAAGAAAAGACATTGGATTGATCTTGAGGCTTGACTGTAACAAAATGCTTTTTCCTTCTGGTTCCGCTGAGTTTGCTGGAAGGGCCAATGACACCTACGCTTACTAAAAGCAATTTCAGCAGGAAAAAAAAGTACATATAGACCTGATTCTGTATTCCATTGCAAGAATTGGGTGTTTGAGGTGACCACTGACTGTAGGACTGGAACCTTGCTGTTTCTGGGAGCCTGCAACTTAGAGTTTGTTTTTCTTAACAGAGTTTTAAATCACGTGTTAGCCTCCTGGCTCTTCTTAAGGTCTGCTGGTTCAGGCTCACTGCTCTGCTAACTCCTTCAACTGCAGTGAATTTTACCTATCGGTTAACAAAAATGCAAGAAAAAATGCTATTTATATGTCTGGTGCTGCTATATTTTCCCCCTTTTTTTCACCTCCTCCTGGAGGACCTCACCAGTTCTCCAAAAATGACCATTCTTATGAGGATTGGAGAGCACGATTGTTCTTTTTTTTTTTTTTTTTTTTATTCAGTTGTCTCAGGTTAATATATGACCTTTTACCTTTACTGAGGAATTTCCCCATATGTCTGCTCAAAGAATTTCCTTGGATGATTCTCTGTGGATTTCATTCCATGTTTTGTGGAAGTGAATTATGATTGGATTAGAAAGGCGTAAATCTTCCTGAGTTTTCAGGAGATGATTTCCTGGATTTCCAAAGTTAGCAATATGTCATCCAATCTTCACCCATGCCATGGGCTCTGTATCCCTGTTCCGGGTGGAACTGGTTTCTGCCTGGTTGAAATTCATTTGCTTTAAGTTGGAGTTCTTAAATTTTAGCAATCAAAAGCAACTGAGATCATGCAAATACGAGCAAATGGCTTCTGAGCAGAAAACAGAGTCTAGCTGATTTTCCGTTCAAAGACAGCTCTCTACCAGGTAAGATCTATTTGGTCCAATAGGATAAAAAGAAACAGAGCTAAAGCTGTCTAACTAATTGGCAGCGAATGATATCCTAATATATTTTTCTTTCTTGTGAAAGTCTTAGAAGGTATTGCATATTGCTAGTGTTTATCAGTTTGTGACAAAGACAAATGTGTGTTCTTCAGAATTCACTTAGAACTATTACAGCAATTATTTCCGATTATGTTTTGTTGAGAAAAATAATGGATCGAGCCCAGTGAAAGGTTAGTTTAAACATGTTTCCTTAAAAATTTGAATGAATATTCTAATAAGTTTTTCAATATTCCGTGAACACAAAAAGATTCCAGTTTCTGTGCACCTCTGTCGATATGAAGACCAACATTAATCGTATATGGAGGGCCGTGTCTGTACATAAGAATCTGACGTGTCAGGAACTTATCAGTGAAAGAAACAAATAATAGTGATGCTGGATTCACACTGTAGCTGCTTCCTAAGTAGAGGATTTAGAATATTAGAGCTGCTTCCTCAGTACACCACAGAAGCCTGTATTTTTGCACGAGTCTCCCGCGGAGCTCTGCGCGGCTGGCGTGGCTCCCGGCTCCCGGCTCTGAGCGTTGGCCAGCTGCTGCAAGTGCTCCTATTTCGCTAAGAAGCGAGTAGAGTTCTTGATCGGTTCTGACTGCTGAATGCTGGCACTTTGCGCGAATAAAATTGGCAAGTCAAAGTATCCGTAGCCGGTGCTCCCGGTGTCGCCCGCTGTCAGTCTGTCTGTCCCTGTCCCCTGCTGCACAGTCTCGGTGAGTGACGAAGGACACGTCTTGTCCAAGGAGACTGTCAGGTGGGACTCCACGGGCTTCCTTCTGCTTTCTCATCCTCTCAACATGTACGTGAGTCTGCTAGGAAGGACTTGTCCGCAGGGCAACGTTTGTTGGTTTGGTTATACTGGTATAATTACACCAGTTGTAATTACACTGGTCTGGCCAGTATAACTCCTCCTTTGGATATATTTAGTATGGAATAAAGATATCTTTTTCTCCTTAAACAGCTTTCAAAGTGACATAAGCTAAACCAGAGATAAGCACTCACAGTCCTTATACAAATGTCCAAGTAGAGAGTTATATTCATATCCCGATTATAACAGTTATAATTAAGCCACTGTAACTATGCTGGTAAATTTGCCAGTGTAGAGAAGCCCTTAATTAGGAGGTACAGCCTGAAAGGTTTTCAGTTGGCTAATGCCACCCAGCTTTAAAACAACACCGTGTCCAACGCAGCCCTTTGTGCCTAGTGCGACGTGGGGTGAGTCCGAGGTCAGAGGGGGACCTTTACGGGCTGAAACCTGTTCCTAATATAACTGAAAGTAGAGCTGTAGAATGGGGGGGGGATGGGGAGATGATGTGGCCAGTCTGGTGTTCTGGTGTTCCCCACCTTTTTCAAGGGTGCTTGGTCGGGATTCTTCTTCGGGTCACACTCGTGCCTGGCAAAGAGCTTAACCGGCTCTTTCTGAGTGGTCCAGGAGCCTTTGCTGCTTGCAGGTGAGGCTGCTGCAGCGCACCTTTGGTTAGCCCGTCGCTCCGGGAGCGTGATAAGGAAGGCTCCCTGCTACCTGATAGATGTTGTAAGAGTACAAAGTCCTGCTGCTTTTTCACCTACAGGTATTAGCTCCCAGACTGAATTTAAGACGCTGGTTTTGATTTAGAAAGTTCCACACAGCTTTGGACTGTTCTCTAGAAGAGAATGACTTTCCGGCACCATACTTTCATGGGTAACATGAGCTAAAGCATCCCCTTTCACTCTGCAGAAAGGAGGTAGGTGTCTATGAACCCTTCGTTAATGTCATCCCTTACTGGAAGAGCTTTAGGGTGCTGATCTTGAGGGCACGTTGCAGAACGCATCCTTTTCTACGAATTTTGGAGCTTACGTGTTGGGATGGAAGGTGGGGGAGTTTTGCTCAGGCAAAAAAACTCCCGATGGCTGTTAAGGAAGGATGTGGATATTTAAATCTTGTCTGGGTAGTTTAAAAGGTACAGAAAGATTTTGAGCAAGTGCTCATTCTTTGTGACAATTTCTATAAATATTTAAACATCTACTGTCAGAGGCACTGATAACCTTTGACCTCAGAATTGGTTATATTTTAGTAGTAGGTAGAATAGTCTACTAAACTGTATATAGAATTTGTATACACTTAGAGAGCTAGCTGTTATGGGAAACACCCTTTGACTCTTCATAGTTACAAATCAATCTGTGTCCAGGAACGCGCATTGTACTACGCATGGAAGAATTGCTAGAGGACATGTATATTTTTGGAACGCTAACCCTGGTTTTCTGATACTAGATCTTGGCCACTGAAAATAGTATAAAATATCAGTAGAGCTTTGCAACTTCAGAAAAAGAGACCCAAAAAGTGAATAAATCCTCTAAATTGTTGAACGCATCCAGAAGGGAAGGACTTCTAATCACAATTCAGCGAGTGCTGCAGACAGTAAGTAATGAATTGGGGAAATCAGACAGAAACTGTAGCAACATTTGTAGATAAAATCTAGAGCTGATAAATGAGGCGCATGTCTTCCGCTGATTCAAAGGGAGCAGAAGCACACAGCTGATGATTTACAGAGATGGATGCTAATGCTTTAATTCAGCTCTATTGCTTTTCTCAACAACGCTTGAAATGAGAAATGGCTGGTGGTTGATAGTTTCTGCGTATCGTTTCTCCAATGAGAAATTTTCCACTGCTGGCAGAACTGCCTGTGATACGCAGTGGCGTTCTGCAGGGAGCGATGCGCTTTGTCTCATTCTCCAGCTGCAAGTTCAGTTATTTTCTCATACTTTCATGTTTCCTCACTTGATTGTGGGGCCTAATTCTGACTGCCTTTGCACAGGCAAACCTCCAGCTGAAGGTAAGAGAAATCTGGCTGCTGTGAGACGATGGTGGCGTTAGTCTGATAGCTTCGTAAAGTGCTTCAGGATCCTTTGGGATGAGATGTGCTATATAACTTCCAATTATTATGTTTTAAACTGTTCATTTAACAATGCATGCTTAAGCTTTTGGCACAGAGAGGCAGAACTTCTTGAACCGAAGTCGGAGGCATATGTAAAAGCAATAGCGTGCGGCTTTAATGAAGTTCTCCCGAGGCTCTACAGCTTGAAGAGCTTCTTAGAGAAGTGTGTACTGCCAGTCTGTTTTTTCCTAAACTCTTACAGCTCTGGTAATATGGTCTGAAACGAAAATAAAATACAGCAGCTTAGTTAATTTATGCCACTTCCTTAGCTGTGTTTAACACACGGGCTGAGTCCTGAACCTCTTTGGTCATTTTGATGATTGGCCAATTATGTATAATACACTGTACACTTTGGCTTTCTATTTCCTGTTTAATTCTGAAAAACAATTACAGTACCTCTCTAAGAAACTGTCGTAGTCTTTTTAAATGTCACGGCAGCTTAAATGTGCTTGTGTGTTGGCAGTTGTCACAATGCATTACTTCTTAAAAAATCATTTATGCACATTACAGATAAAAGACACAATAGATTCTGCGGAAAGCCTGCGTGCCGCAGGAATAAGTGATGGCAGTTGTACAACAATACGGGTAGCTGTTAAGTTGTATTAAGTTGTGGTCAACGTTTTTGGACAAAAAGTTTTAGTATGGGTTTATTGTAACCTTTTTCTTTCTGTGGAAAATATTTTTTCCTTGGGGGAAAAAAACCCCAACATTTCTTTCTTAAAAAAAAAAAAAAAAGAAAAAGTAAAATCCCAAAATGCTTGCTTCGAACTGACATTGTGAAACAAAACGAACAGTTTCTGTTCCACTTAAAGTGTGTAATTTTAAATTTTATGTCATGTTGTTAGAATGGGAAATGTTATCTTTCTGTTGATTACCTGTTTTTTTTTTTTTTTAACTTGAGAGCTGTAAAACTACATAAAATTTCAAGTGTATATAAATAGCAGCATGTTTGAATAAGAAGATAGAATTCAGATGTCTGATTATTAGCGTTGGGAAAAGCAGATGAAGAATGAGACACTTTCCTAAAAGCAAATGCTGTTCCCGTTCCCTAAGTTTCCCCCTTTGTGGTGCAGTGTAACAGTTGGTGGCCCTGATCCAGCATGCACTAAACTGGAAGGTTTGTTCAGATTCATGCACAGCTCCATCAGCTTTGGTAGAAGAGCTTTTTTGCTAAAAATTAAGCATGTGCATAAATGCCTGCTGGAGCAGAGCCTAACTTCGCAAGGGGCTTTACCCCCTCGAAGCCCAGCGCTGCGCAGACCCCGCTCGGGGAGATGATACGCACAATGCGTTCCAGAGCCACGCGCAGTGACTGATGCATCGTTTGACTTCGATATGTGCTCATTTTGGATTCTTTGTTCCAAAATGTCGATTTGAATACAAATGAGCCTGAACACGAGCCAGCAGAGGGACCTCTTTCTGTCTTAAGCTATTAAATGCCTAAGCATCTTCAATTAAAAGAAAATAAACAAGGGACCTGACGCTAACTGGCCTGAGCCGTACCAGACGTGTGCTTATGTGGTTTTATTTATTTTTCGCATGGGTGTAATTGAACACTATCAAGGCAAGCCCACAATAAAATACAATGGAACTTTAGCATTAACATCTGTTTGCCCCATGCTGTTCAAGGGCGGCCAACAAAGCCCCCTCCTAAATCAGTATCTCTTCCACTCTCCCCTTAAGGGAAGCGAGTGGGCACGGACCGGGCTTCGGCCATCGCCCTGCTGGCTCAGGTGGGAAAGGGGGTGCTGGGGGTGCCTCCAGCGCATCACCCCCCCCGCGATTTGTCTGCCCTCTCTGATCTTGAGTTGCAGACCGAAGGAAGACGCAGGCTGGTGATGTCAAAGCACGCGGCTCCCGGGCTGTGAAAGCGCAGAACAGCACCTTGAGCTGCAACCGTGAAGGGGATCTGCCATAAATCCTGCTGTGGCATTAGAGCAGGGTAGGTGGAAGCCACCCACTGTGTTTGACTTGTAGCTGCCACTTGGGTTTTACAAAGCCAGTTCACCTTTTTTTTTTTAAAGATTCTTTGGCAGTCTCTCTTACAGTGCCGTGTAGTTCAGTGCTCTTATAAAAGCAGTGGCTTGCATGCTCTTTGCTAGAAGATGAGAATTTTTGATGAAATGCACATTTATGTCTGGGAGTGACAGGCATTAGTGGCAGCAGTCAAGACTTTCCTTCAAGTAAAGAGAGAAGCTCATTTCCACTCCAAGGCCTGATGCACTATTTAAGCCTCGCATTTGGACCCAAACCCTGGCAAACTATAGGTAAGTGGCAAAACACTCAATAATCAGGATTAGGTAATAAAATTGAAATGGTTTATGGGACCTCTGTGGGTCCTGGGCATGGAGACAAATTTCCCTCACAATTTCCATTGAATTAAAGCATCTGGGGAAAGAGGCAGAGTGCCTGAAGAAAGACAGAAGTATGGAGAGAGCAGTAAGTGGTGGCCCGAGAGGAGCCGCTCCGTGTGCCTGCGCTATGGCACGGCAATGGCAGCACTGCCACGGAGCTGCTCCGCAGGTGAAGCCTCTCCTCAGCAGCTGGGAAGTTTGGCAGCAGGGGTTCAGCGCTGCAGGACGAAGGCACGAGCTTCCCATGCTGCAACCCCCAGCCCCTTTGTAGGAAGGTCTTTGATGGCGCTGCGGGAGGAGGTGGCCTGGGTGGGGAGCTGAGGCGGCGGGCAGTGCAGAGTTAGCTGCTCTGGCGCTTTCCCGTCCTCTCCCAAAATCCTACAGAAATTTTGCCTGGGAGAGAAGAGATAGACAAGAGGAAGAGTATTTCTCTGGGGAAAATGGTGCTGGGAGGAGGATGAAGCAAGACAAGCCAGCTCCTTGACTCTTTGGTTGAAGCGCTTTCAGCTTTGTGTGAGACACAAGGAGGAACGGTTATGTAGCCACCCGCAGCCCCGCCACCGAGTGGAAGTAGTTGCCTGCTGCACGGGGAGTCCCTTTGGTGTCCCAGTGTCTTCCTTCTGTCATCATGACAGGCGTTTTCTGTAATCCCAAAGACGAAGCAGCAACGAACCAGGTAGCAAACAGAAACACTAATGCTGGAGGTTGTGGAGGACTCCAAACCACGTCAGCGATGCCTCGGACCAGAAGCTCGGTGGGGTTGGGTCCTTTCAGAAACGGAATATGTAAAGACACTTCCTACAGGAATGCCACACTGGAGCGACTGGTTAAACAACGGGAACAGACGGGCTTTTGTTCTGGGCGCTTTGTAATGGGTAATACTCAAATGATTAATGAGTTACTGGAGAACAAGTATAGACTTAACTATTATTCTGTATGGTGTCCGTGAACTGCACGGGCATAGCTGTTCTGCCGGAGAAAAACTCGAAAATCAGAGCTTCGAAAAGCTTAAGCGCATAAAAATGTTACACTCTTTTGTGTCTCCAGGAAGCACACAGTAATGTGAAACATCCACCACGTGTTTAAATTGTGTAGGATTATTTATATATGTGCGTGTGTGTGTATTTATAGGGAGAGAGAATGAAACAATGTAATATTACTGTTTTAAAGCTGTTTGCAGATATTCTATAGCAATTTTCTAAAAGGAATGTCTAGAATGAAAGAAATGAACACCCAGCATTAAAAAAAAAAAAAAAATTAAGTAAATCAGATTGTCAGATATCATGCTGGTCTGAAAACTCAATCTACAAGAATTAATGGAGGAACTGGACCATGAAAGCCAAGAAATGGGGTCTGAAAATAAACTTGATTAAGAAGATAATGCTCAAGATGTACAAAGGAAGAGTGATTAGCATAGATGAGAACATCAGTGAACAAGCAGGGGAATAAATCTAATGTAGACAGCTGCTCAGATCAGATCAGAGCATATTTAAAAGATGAAAGACAACATAAGGAGCGATTTCTCATTTAGACTGGAGAGGAAGGCCTCCAACTGATGTATTCCTTCTATAAATGGCTTTTGGCCAAGACACAAAGCTTCATCCACAAGAAAATATGGTAGTTGGTTTGCTTTTATCCTGAAAATCTGTAGAAAGACCATGACAAGAATTCCGTTATGAGAAAGGGACACAAAATGATGAGTAAAACAAACTTAATCAGCGAATACATTTAAAGGCAGAAAAGGTAATAGACTGGGGGCATGTGGGTGGGAATGAAGTTATGATTTGTGCTTATGCACATGTGAAATAAATGCCCCCTGTATCTCACAGTGGCTTTGCTGGGAAAGGCCCAATTGTGGTTTTTTAAAAAAAATTTACTTTATTTAAGGGATAGGCCTTTAACCAATTCAAACTGTGAAAGCATCATCAGAGTGCAGATTGCTGGCTGTTGGGTAATTCTGTGATGGGGTTTAAGAGGGAGAGTGAGTCTCTGGATGGTGGGTCATTCTGTGAAAAACTGAAAGGCATCGTCTCTGCAAAATCAAGAACAAAACCAGGAGGGGGGTGGTGGATACCTACGTTATGAGGAAATATATATGATACAGACAGTTAGCTACAAGAGCTTTTTTATTTCATTTATTTTTTTAATTGGGAATAGAGGCTTAGAGGAAGAGAAGAGAAGAAAGACCTGAACTCGTCCCCTGTAGTTTACCCAGGGTGAGTAAATAGGCATTTTTTATCCCCAGAGAAATGAAGAAGGAGAGACGGAAAACCTAATTTGGCTAATGCTGTGTTATCATTGCCATCCAGCTTTTCGGCGAGCCTAGCTCTGATCGGACGTTACCATAGGGTGGCCTCACCAGCTCGATGTGTCTGAAGGCGCAGTGTTGGGTGTTTTCGGTCAGGCACAGGCAGTCACGGCTGTTGCTATTTTTGCGCTGACTCCTCTCGAATCACTCAACACATTTTAAAACAAGATATAATGATAGACTGTGTTGCCAAGACAGAAAAATCAACACAGTATCTAAGGGAATATGAAAAGAAATGAAAATTCAAAATGTATCTGGAAGAGAAATATAACGGACAAAAAAACTTTTGATAAAGGTTGTTTCTATAAACTTGGCAATGTCTCTGCTATAAGTAAACATGACTGTCTGCCTGTCTTGCTTTATGTTCAATACATCCAAAATCGGGGTGTGTGGGGAAAAGACAAGGAAGTCTGTTCTCTTGGTATAGCCAGCTGAGTTTTCAGGCCTAATCCATTCTGAAATTAAAATTAGCTCAAGTGGTTGGATTCTACCAGGAACTTTAAAATAGAGAATTTCCTTCATAAATATGGATAAGAAGACGACAACTTTTTGGATGTCCTACACAGTGACTTCGATTAGGAAAAAAAAAAAATCTTTTCCCAACAATTAAACAATGCTATCTCTGAATTTCAGGTATTATTTTATATATGACTTAGGATAGAAGTCCCAAATCCCTGTTAGAACTTATGAAGTATCTGTGGGTTTATATTGACATTTTTAATGGTAACCCTTGAATCAGCTTACATGGAACCCGAGGACAAAGTTCCATTAGCTCCAGCGCTGCCGAATCAAACATGAGAAGTAGTAAAACCCCTTTGATTTAAACGAGTTAGGAAACACCACGGTTTAGCACTCCCCTTCTAAGTAATAAAAGTCCCAGTCCAAAACAAACTGACATAAGTAGAACAACTTGTGTTTCTGGTATCAAAGGGTTTGGGCTGCAACTGCAAATCATGGTGAATTAGGCATAATCTAGCTATACTTCTCTTTCTTTCATTGTTAATACTGTCTTTCCATCTTCATTTTTGAGGGAGTCTGCGGTTTTTTAAATTATTTTTTGGTAAATACTAGTATTCGGGATACCTAAAAATGTTTTCTGGCGAATGTGGGACAAATAAATTCCATTGTAATGGCAAAAAATACGTCTCCTACTGAATGAAGTGCTCTGTTTTCCGAGCATTGTAGAAGCTGAACTATGTGACTTTCTGGAAACAGATCACTGGTAATTAGTAAAACCGCATCATTTGTGTTTGAAAAACATACGCTGCATCTACACTTGCAAGCCGTGTGCTCAGCAGGAGAAAGTCTGCAACGCGACACGGCTGGTGCAGAGGATCTGACGTCCCAGCGTATGGATAAAGCCCGGAGTTTAACTCTGGGCAAGGTTTCGCCCAGTCCCGTGGCAGATCACCCATCAACAGCTCCGTTATTTTACTGGGGCTTCTGAAAAGCAGCTTCCAGTTCAGGGTCATCCGTATCCTGGGTTCCTCCACAGCTTGACGGCGTGAAGCCCAGCCGAGCAAGTGGGGGCGTCACTTCAACAGGTGCGTAACTGATCCCAAAAAAATGCTAAGGTAAGTGCACACAAAATAGCTTTGTTTCACGTTGATGTTGCTGTTACACATTCTAAAATAGTTTCTGAAGAGAAAGCCTTAGTGTAAAATCTATTTGTGGAAAATACTTGCCGTAGTTCTTTATGAATTAACCGCACTACTTCTGATTGTTGCTTAAAATAAGAGATAGATGGATTATCCTGAGAATATGTGAAAAAGGGGAGAAGGGCAGTGGTTTACAAGCTGTGCAGGAATTCCATACTGAGTCGACATGGAAGCTCTTTAATTTTATACGTGAGATTTCGTAACTAATATATTGTGTTCCTGTCCAACCTGCTCTAGGGGATCTTGCTTTGGTGGGGGGGTTGGACTAGGTGATCTCTGTAGGCCCCTTCCAAACCCTACAGTTCTGTACTCTAAAATCTTACAATTAGACAAAATGATTTTTTAGAAGTACCTGAATGTGTCATATGAATTATGTTTTTCATTGCTTTGCTGATGCAGGGGTAAAATTTGGGGGTGTTTCCCAGGATATGCAATTAACACCTTCCCTTGCGGCCCAAATGGTGATGGCAAAACCCAGGCAATCCGTGCAGCTTTGAATAGTGATTTTTAGAAAAACTTCTCTTTTGCTTCATGGCACCAGATAAGCTTTTGGCTGGGGACTTTTTGTTTTGTTTGTATAATAGAAATGTTTCTATAAAGAAATAATAATAGTAGTAATTCTTATCACACAACTAATCTTGAAAACAAGCTTTTGGAGAGGAGGCTCTCAGTAATGACCATTTCTGTAATTTACATTTCCCTGTTATTTTTTATTTAAACACCACTATTTTGCTACTATAAAAATTGATACTAATTTTAGTATTTTTCTTGTTGGTTACGCTTGTCTTAAAATGCCCTTAGGAAGAACTTTGTACTTCACACCAAAGTGAAAAGAAAATTTTATATATAACGGTTCTGATTATATCCAAATGAAATTATTTTAGCTAATTTTCTAATTAATAAGAATTGTATAAAAAATAGCACCGACTTTATTCTTGCATTTGGCTATTTCAAATAAAAATATTTTTCCCTTCTGCAGAATTTAATTTGTCTATGAATACTTACTGAAATCAAACCTTAATGTGGAAAAGGCGCCAAAATATTTTAGGTAGAATATAATAGAAATGTGCAAACAAATAAGAAACAGACCTTCACGGGAAAGATCACTACGGATCCTTGGTATTAAGTGAGACAATTCAGTCTTATTGACACATAGCTCAAACCTGAAAATAGCAAACTCACTGAATGGGTTTTTTTTTCCTGAAGTGGACAAACACTTCTCACTTCTTCATCATCTTTATCCCAGTCCTGTTTCCTGAAAAATGGCGTTGCCTACATAATACACCTGTTCATCGTAATAAGCCACACTTAGCACTTTTCTCTAAAGTTTTCCAGAATGAAACCAAATTTTCAGCTGTGTGTATAAAATGTGTATTTAAAGCATTTTAACGTACTGGTGCTTTTTCAGGTCTGTAACTTTGCTTTTACTTCCAGAGGCCACCTCTGCATGGCCGGACAGGTAACCCCTGAGGTACCAACCTCTGTCTTGGTCCCTCACTTGCCCAGACCGTGAAATCTCAGCAAGTGTCCGGATCCCTGCCTGGCCCATGTGTCTCGGCTCCATCCCGAGGAGACCAGGTTGTCCCCACCCTCTGGAGTCAGGACACAGCCAGGAACACACCTGTTAAGTGAGTCAGCCCTCACTTAACACACTCTGCCCTCAGCCGGAGAGTGTCTCGACCTAAATGCCGTTCAGCCTGGGGGATGGGCTCCTAACGAGATTTACACCTCAACCTGAAGTGTGGAGGTCAGGTGTGGTTAAGTTATTGGTTAAGTTATTCAAAGTTAATATTAAGTATTCAAAGTATGGCAAGCATTGATAATCGATCTTGAGTCGGTTGGGGCTGTTAATGAGTTTATTGCACAATCAGGGAAGACTCGAGCATAAGCCGGGTCACATAATGACTTTATTTACGTAGCAGGGTTGGAAGTAAATCCTTCTGTTTCAGTAGCTAGGCAGCCAATAGTTGTGAGTATATCCTAAAAGCCTTTAACAACTGTTGCTTTAAAAACACATGCACAGCATGTCCCTCTCATGTGTCTATGAAACCAGTAATATCCACTACCGCCACATCAGTGTTATTACATCGACACTATCACATCTATGTAATGTTGTTGAGAGTAAACACCGGTAAATATTTCACATCCTTAACTGTGTCATGTCTGCTCTCCCTCCAGATCCCCCATTAAATAGCTGCCGGATGAACAGGAGTAATCTCCTCTGCCGCGTCCACTATTGGGATTTCTTAATTGCGCTGTAGCTTGGGCGCGCAGTGTTGCCGTTGCCTGACAAGGATACATCTTAAGTGGGCACACAGAGGAAGAGTTTTATAGGGTGGAAGATGAGCGTCTGATTCATCCCAAAGGCTGGGTAAGGACCCAGCCAGCCACCAGGATGCGGATTGCAATTTGTCGGGCTTACGAAGACCTTACAGGTAAGGGGGACAAAAGAGCTGAAATATTTGAAGTCAAATACCTCTACATAAAAGTGAGATTTATAGGAGTATTCACTGCGTTCATTTTTTCCAGATTCAGTCTTATGCTAGATCTTGTACTTCACTTTCCTATCTACATTGATTTTTAAAATGCCATGTTAAAATTATGTTTATTCTGCCAAGTGTAAGGGGAAGTATCGACTAGATTAGTTTCTTTAACCGCTTCATGTATTTGTTGCAGCTTGAAACAAGAAAACTAAATGGCTAAAATTCCAGTACTTGGTACACACCTACATCTTGTTATGCAAAGTCACCCTCAGGTAATACCTGTGCCCATATAAAATAATAAAAGTTAAGGCAAAAAGGAAAAGAGTATATAAAATAGCAAAGGCATGTGATATCAATTACGTTACAGCCAAAAATAATACTTCTTGGTATGTTATGCTTAAACTATGTTCTGTTAATGTTACTTGGATATAGGCAGTTTTCGATGCACACTTAGAAATATTTCTATTTGAGAACTATTAGGAAAATATTTTGAAATTACAATGTTCGAGCATGTGGAACGAGTTACCTCCCACAATTATGTGAACTACTGTATAGCAGAGCTACGTTAGCTTCCCTGCAACTAATGAACCATGTCATTAATTACAGACATTCAAAATAAAAATTACTCCAAGGCAAGCCAAATATTTACTATAAATAAAAGGGTCAAGAACTACAAAGTAGCCATTTCATTCTAAACCAATTGTGTTTAATTTTTACTCTTTCTCCTCAAATCTAATTTGAAGCAGATTAACTTGATTTTATATGTCAAATCTGACAGCCGTAGGTGTACCCCCAAGGAGACTTCCATCAGGGGCGAGGATCACTGGAAGATTTTCAGTAGAAGTGTTAACTATTTTAAGGATGTGTTTATTAAACTCACGTGACTGGTTCTTGGGGTAGGTTTCTCTTGGATATAGCTGGGAAGCATGTTTTCGCAGGGTTCCCTTCGGTTGTCTCACTGGCAAAACCACCTTGAGCTTCCAGTCAGGGCATCGGGCTGGTAAATAGCCGCATTCCCTCGCCTCGGAGGAGCTCGTGGGGGGAGGGCAGAGCCCTGGGGCCGCAATCGGCTGCTGGGCAGAGCCTGCCAAAGGCAGAGCTGGCGCTCGCCGGAGCGGTGGCTGGAGGAGCCCTTCACCCTCACTTTTTCTCCTCGCCCACTGGCGTAAATGGGAACCCGGCAGGCGCCACAGCCTTTCTGACATCTGTGCGAGGGTGCTTCTCAGCGTTCATTAGGAGCTGGGGTCATGTAAGGCTCTGCACGGCTGAACCACTGCCATAGCGTTAAGGTACGGGAAAATGCGCGGCAGACCCTAGAAGTTCAGGTAGGGCCAAGAGCTGACGGCTGCCTTTGGGTTTGAGTAAAGGTGCAGGGGTGGAGACCGCCCAGGAAGCTCCCTGTGGTGCATTAGGCAGAGTCTGGCTGTTGCCTTGGTGCTGGTTGCTGCGGCTGTTTAAAAGCCATCATACCCATTTTGTCTGCAGGAAGCATGGAGCATAAATGCTGTGTCCAGTGCTGGGCTCCCCGGCTCAAGAAGGACAGGGAGCTGCTGGAGAGGGTGCAGCAGAGAGCTACCAAGATGATGAGGGGACTCGAACACCTCTCTTATGAAGAAAGGCTGAGGGATTTGTGTCTCTTCAGTCTGGAAAAAAGACGGCTGAGGGGGGATCTTATCAACGCTTATAAATCCTTAAAGGGTGGGTGTCAGGAGGATGGGGCCAGGCTCTTTTCAGTGGTGCCCGGGGACAGGACAAGGGGTAACGGGCACAAACTTGAGCATCGGAAGTTCCATCCCAACATGAGGAGGAACTTCTTTACCCTGAGGGTGGCAGAGCCCTGGCACAGGCTGCCCAGAGAGGTGGGGGAGTCTCCGTCTCTGGAGACATTCCAACCCCGCCTGGACGCGTTCCTGTGCCACCTGCTCTGGGTGACCCTGCTCTGGCAGGGGATTGGACTAGATGATCTCCAGAGGGCCCTTCCAACCCTATGGTTCTATGTTTGCTTTCTTCCTCATTTCAGGCAGGCATCTTACTCCTCTAGTGTATGCTGGCGCAGTGACGGCGTGGGGCACACGATTATCATTTTCGTATAAATCTTTCTGTGGAGGAGAGTTTTCCTTGTCAGGCGTCTAAAGGGAAACCCTCCCAGGGCTCTGGTTCCTGCAGGCTGTCAGCAGCTGCCAGCAGGTGAGGGCACTGCTCGCTGCGCTCCTGCGAGCTGCCCCACGGGCTGTCGGACCCGCGCTGCCTACCCAGGCCAAGCTCCCCACTGCCGCTGTGCTGGTATTTTGCTTGTACGTTTGCTATTTTGTCTAAGGTTATTTCTGCTTGGTTTGGGTGATCTATTTATTTTTATGAGATAATAAATAATGCAATAGCCTTTCCTTCTGTGAGCTCGCTATAATTGTTTGTGGAAGTCACGTGATGTTCCATTATTGCAAGTTACATCACTGACTAGGTCGACGGTTGGCCTCGATGATCTGAAAGGTCCCTTCCAGCCTAGGCAATTCTGTGATTCTATGACTATTTTATATTCAGCGTAGTATAAAATATTTGCCCTCTGCTTTCTTCTTTCTCCTCTTGGAACCACATTTTTACCTCTCCAAAAGTCAGGCATGAGGGTAGACAGATGCGCAGACCATACAGATAGCAAGCAAGAAGTTTCCCCAATGAAACCACCACATAAAGTTCCCCAAACATCCACCCCTACGCTTGTAACTTACGTGTTTGGCATAATGAAGATAACAGCAGTAGATAAGTAGTGTATCTAAATGTATTGCCAAGAACAAAAGCAGACAACATGGTAAATTATTGCTGCTATCAGGAAGCCAGAAAGTGCCACAGCCCAACCAGGTTCCGTATCATTGTCAGGTAGTTTCAGTTGCGTCCACGGTGATTTTAATAAAAGTGAAAAGAACAAGAAGAGGAATTGAGTGGAAGCAAATAGCTCAAGTAGGCTTTGCTGGAATGTGGGAAAGTTGCTAAAAGTCAAATTAAAATCAACAAAAGCATTCAGTGCATGTCTTGGAGAAGGAGGTTGTGTTTAAGTAAGAGAAAGGGTCAGCCGTTAAAAAAAATATTTGGGCAATATGAAAAATTACAAATCCTTCCATCAGGAGATTGGGACTGATTGCATGAGGGTGTACAGACTTAAAAGTGACAACGTTTACAGCTGAACGATGCTTTCGCAATGAAATCCTGGCTCCATGCAAATCGATGGCAAAATTCCCATCCGCTTCAATGGAGCCAGGATTTCACGCGTATCTGTCTTTTTTCATTCTTCCTTGATATTTGTATCACAACTATCTGGCAGGCTATTGTCTGTACAGGTCAAAATTACCGCTTTCTATTCATATGTGTCAGGAAAAAAAAAAAAAGAAGAGTGAAAAAGCGTTATGCATGTTTGTGGTGCTGTATCATTCACTTCAGTGCTCGGAGTACAGAGGAAAGAATTGCCTGCCGTACCTGGTAGGAGAAGGATAAAAATGCAAGCGAAAGGGCTAAATGCTTCCTGTGTGTAATTCTTAACTCCTTTTTTAGGAGTTTAGGCTTTTAAAGAGCTCTTATTTTCAGGTCTACATGTATTAAGTTTCGGATATGGGTGTCACGGGATTTAAGTAGGGGCAGAATTACTTCAGTGCTGTCTCCTCTTAAAAAATGCTTCCTGAATATGGAGAAGTGTTGCATGGGCAGGAAGGAAGGTGACTTTCATCAAACAGATCTGTCACGCGGTGAGACTATTTAACCCATCGAACAAACCCTGGCATTTGTGCCTCTGAATATGAGCATTAACCTAGAAAAATGAGAGAGATTAATGAAAATTCAAATTGAGAGAATGAAAATAAGAGACAAACCGCTACTTTGCAGATGAACGAATTTTTTAAAATGCTTAAATCCACAGAGCTTGTCAAAATGCCCCAAGAAGCTGCGGGTAAGTGAGAAATGACACAGAGAAGGCAATCAATGTGAATGGGGGGCTTTGTGTTCCCCCAGTGCACTATTTGTGCACTACAAAAGCTTTAAAAGAATTGTAATTCTACACTCAGGGTTGCTTATCTTGAGGAAAGCGCATGCAGTCTGCAAAGCCGCTGTTGCTATTCTGGCTTTAAAGCCCATCTGAGAGCACACGGGCATTACAAACCAGAGCATTTCACAGATATAACGGGGAGCCTTAGAAAAGTTAGGAAACATTCAGACAAGTGAAAATCCTTTAACCGTAGTGAAATAAAGTTAGAAAAGAGGCAATATATCAGCTGACTTCAGTTTGTGGATGGTATCATGGTAGATATAACCAATACCCCCGGCAGTACACGTGTATCTGTCAAAGACAAAGGAACATGTCGATAGTGAGTGAATCCCACATAAGACAATGATCATAGTATTGATCTCCAGAAAGATTTCAGCTGCAGGCTAGATACAGAGTGGATCTGAGGACAAAACAGTTTTGGATACGGTCAGTAAAAAAGAACGTGTTCATAGTTCTTCTGACATTTTCTGGACTCTTAACTCTTCTTGTAGCTGTTGTCCCAGACGAAGTGTATGAAGTTACATCAGAAACACTACTCTGTCGCTAACTTACTGGGCAGCTTATCTGATCAAATGCATTGGTTATTTAAAATTCATATACACATGAATTCTTAATTCGGTCATAGTTAAACCTTGCCCAGTCCATGATACACAGGTTACAGAGTCCATCCTTTTTGGTGGGGTACGTGAGGATGGTACTTGGTATGCGAGAGCTGTTGTGAGTACGTCGTTCGTGTTCAATACCACTGTGGTCACTTCTGAAAGCTGTATCAGCAAATATTTCTGCTGGCAGTCTCTTTCTGCAGAATATTAGTAGAAATTTAACACACTTGGGAAGTGCAAACAGCAGGGTTGACGAGCCTAGGATCTGTGCCAGGTTAAAGCAGCTACGCAGCTTTTGTACCAGCCAGCTCATATCCTACAGGCTTGGAAAGCAGCTGAGGAGAACGCATCCCTCCGTGTCAGATGGACTTAAACAGGGCCAAGACACTGAGGCAAACATCATAATTACTGATGGAAAAGGATGCCAAACGTATTGTCTCTCTCCTCTTTTCAGCTGGCCAGTGGAAGAGAAAAAGAAATTCTTTCTGAGGAGAAAAATTCATCCTGTATTTCCCTTTTCCAGTTCTTCAAGGTCTCATTCTCCTGATCTCGTCTTTCTCAAAGAGATGCTGAATGGTGTTTTGGTCATTGCAAATGTGGATCGGGGAACTCTTCTTTTTCCTCTGGCACATTTGCTAATTTTTTTTTTTAGTTTTATATGTATTGGTAATGGTGAGAACTTTAATAAAGCTAGAGCCTTAGTTTCATGGAGAAAAACTGCAATAAATGTGGTTAGGAAGTTTGCTGTAAATCTCACTGGCTGTTCACATTTAATCTGGAAGCCACAGAGAGGCAATAAACATGGTAACCCCTGTTGCCACTTAATGTGTGACTTTTCAAACTACAATACGATCATCATTTAATCATGTTTACCTCAAGCATCTCTCTGTGATATTTCCATGAAATTCAAGATAGTGAATATTAGTAATTCTGTTTTGAGAGCAAAAGTTACCAGTTGTTGCCAAAGAATTGCATGCTGCTTAGTTGAGTTTCGTTCTTGCTGCTACCTACAAATCCAAATTTTCCATGTGATTTTGTGATAAGATCTAAATCTCTGTATCAAATGCTAAAATCTATGGCACTTGCAAACCAGAAAGATTTATGTAATGAGCAGTGGTTGAGGAAAATAAGGTTGTTCTCACTAGGGAAGGGGAGACATTGTGGTGAGCTAATTGATCCTTTCCCTCATATGCAGAAGACTGATAAAATTGACCTAGACAAACTTTTCCCACTGGCAAAACCACAAAAACAAGATGACATAATGCACATCCTAGGAAATTAGGAGCAGATAGGAACTCAACATGAAACTACTGTATTTCATCCAAAGGGAAATGCACATATTGAACGGATTATAAGAAAGGTCCACTAAGAGTGGCAAAATCAATTCATTCAAGAGGTAGTTAAAGAAATTGTAGACAAAAATGTTCAAAAGGTGTAGGAAAATGCAGTATCCTTGAAAGGACAAAAAGGCAAAATAGCTCCTTTGGTTTTCATGTACCTTGATTTTCTGATTTAAACAAAGATGCTAGTGCAGAAGCACAGAAGCAGGAAACTAGATACGGAGATATTCCAAGTCTAACATCCCAATTCTGAAAGGCACCGTCTTGCTCCTATTATATGCTGACCTTGAATATATATTGAATGAGACTTATATGGTCCTTCTGTGGGAAAAAGTCAACTTTCAATTGGAAGAAAACAGTAGGTCTAACCACTTTCAGATGACAGTGTTTCCCCTGTCTTTCTTCAAACACAAAACTATGGAGACGCAGCAATCACCTCAAAAAGTAGTGAAAACCCAACCATAGAAATCAGTCATGAAATTCCTACTGTTTCCCAGTTCTGACTTTTAATGAGGTCAGAATCCATTGAATGTAATCTAGATACTTTGGCTAAGTATAATTAGGACAAAAGGAAATTCTTTTTTTCATGAGATTGTACTCTTCCTCCTAGAAATGGACAAAACTCTTCCAATGATCCATCTTTAGACTGGTCTTAACATAGGCAGGATTATGGTTTCGTCCTTCTCACCAGCAAGACTGACTCCTGAAATTTCTCTCAGCATCCCCTAGGCAGCTTTGCTTATCATTGTCCTAAGAACATGTCCTGAGACATCTCAAATTTATGAAACGACAGTGTTTAGCCTCTGGATTGAATAACACGAGTTGAATGACTGTGGCAAAGACTCCACGACACGTGATATCCCCAGACTGGAGATCACGAAACAGTTAAACCTTCCTGAAGAGGTGGAGGTCCATCCAGGTGTGAGCTCTTTTGAGTGAGGGAACGGCCACATCTCATGTCAGTTGTTTGCAGCAAATCTGAAGAATGGAAAAATTCTTGAATAGGAGGAGGAAAATATAGTCTGAAATCCTGAGAATTTTAAGAAATTTAAGATGAGTTCAGAAGGCTGGAAAAAATGCTCGTATCTTGGACTTGAGATTTCTTTTAAATATGGGATCAAATAAGGACATTGGTCAGTGAGGAGGAAGTTTGGTTTGATTTGCCACAGATGTCTGGTGAGAAAGCACTGAGCAGAAAGGAACTAAAACTCTTGCTTAAGCAAAAACTGCTTGAAAATGATCAGGAATCATGAAGGATAAAATGCATACCTATTTGGCTGAGTTGAGATCTTGTACTTCTACTTTGTGCAGTTGGTTATCCTCATTTCCGTCTGCTCTCAAGTGTCCCTGAGAAGGAGAACTGTAGAGTTTGACTTTTGAACCAGCATCACTGGGCTTTCATTAGCCAGGGTAAGTCTAGGGAGAAGGCCAGCCAGCTCCTGGAACGCAGGGCAGCAGACAGACGCCAGGCCCCTTCCCAAAGTACGTGAGCACTTGTGCGAAGGACATCTGCCAAGGTAAGAAGGGGGTAAGAAGGCGTCACTGTTGCCTGTTCGGATCAAAGGGAGTCGTGTGGAGCCTGTCCAGTGGGGTGGCCTCATCAGGGCTGTTCCTGCTTTAACAGTTCTGAGCTTGTTGGACATGGGAGACTAAATTCACGCAGAGGAGCATATGCTTACTTGCTTCGCTGGCTGAACCAGAGCCTAAGTACCTGAAGCAGTAGGGTATGCAGGAAAAGCTGACTCTGTTTCTTGCCTTTTTTATAAAAATCTATTTGTAGATAAAGTTTTTTAATCCCTGCAATTAACTACAGAGAAGAAAAAAAGGGTCATACCCGTAAGAAGAAAATATTTTTTCTTCTTACCCTAAGAGTTAAGGCTTCCCTGGCAAGGAATTCTGGTTTTCTGCTGTTCCAGCAGATTGTTTGAAATTGAGGAGCTGCCTTAGCACTTCGGGACGAAGGCAGAAGAGGCGGAGCTGAGAGCGTGGACCTCAGTGTGGAAGTCTTCCTGCTTCAGACACTTAAAAATTAAATGACTGGGGCTTTTAGAAACGTAGCGTAGAAGATTGACACCCAACTAACAGGTAAGTAAAAGAGATTGCCTAGGAGTCATTTCTGAGTTGCAAAGTTTTGCCGTTCTCTGGTGCTGTCTGGGGCATTTGGCTGAGTTGTTCCCAGGTAAATGACTCCGTTCCTGTTCCTCAGCAGGCTCCGGGCAGGAACTGACGGGAGAAGGAGGCAAGCAGGAGGTTTCAGAGGTCATAACTCGCTGAAGGAACGTGCTCGGCTGGTTCCTGGGGTAAGAGTGAACAGCAGAGACCAGCACACTCACCATTAAAGGGTGAGTTATGCTCAGTCGAGCTTTGAGCATTTAGGTGTCTGTAGTAGCAGAAGACAAAAGAGGCTAGTTTTGCCAAGACTAGTAAAAAGTGAACCTTCTTCCCCCGCTACCCCCTGATCTTTGTAGCATGGAAGGGAAGCTAAAATAGAAAGAGTATCTGCTTCATTTGCCACAGCGCAAGAGGAGTCAGTGTATTGAGAGGTCTGGAGACAGGTCCAGCGCGGCTCTCGGGACGGGCTGCAGCAGCGCAGGAGCTTTGGGGGCGACACGTCTCATGGAGGCAATGGAGAACTTCAGGTCCTTTGGTTCAGTTAACATAAATCTTTATATTTCCAAAATAATTATTTAGGGATTCTGGTATCTCTAATGACCGTATATTCAGGCCCTGGACATTGTTCATTATAGTTCTATTTCTAAGAGTGACAAGTAAACCTTCACCCTGCTATTTAGCCTCATCTGCTGTGTCTTGACTTGTCTTGTCCATGCATCTGAGCCAACACTGAGGGAACTTTCTTTTCTGCTTAAGCAGATGTTTGACTTTCAGCACCTGAGCTGACCTTTTAACTCGGGTTTGAAATTCTGGCCCTGCTGAAATGGGTGGAAGTTTTGGCTCTGATTTTGATAGAGCAAGCATTGCATTCCAGCTGCTTTGCTCAATAAAGCATATAAAATTACAAAGCATAGGCCTTCCCTCTTTCTCAACTTCTCAGTCATCCTAGGTATCACTAAGTGATAAACACAAAAATCTTGAGGAAACAAAATGGCATCTTAAAAAAGGCTCCGACATGAATTATTAAAATACCTTTTAATATATATAATAGGTACACGCATGCACACACACATATAAGATGTCAATGGGATCAAAGCTTTTCTCCAGCACTTTAATAGGTGGCATGCACCCTCATTTATCTGCTAAAATCCAAACTTGTACATGCACGTGCAGGTGCTGGGAGTTGCTTTTTCATATTGTTGGCACAGGGCCACATAGTAGAGCCACACACCTTCATTTTTTAACAAGCCCGTGTTTTCTCAGGTGTTCATTTATCTCTGTGAAGAAGTTTCTCAGACCTGTAACCTCAAGTTTAGTATGCTAATAGGCAGAGGTGCTCTTACTGCCAATAAACGGGCCTTTTTTTTTGGTCTTAGATGCAAGAATATAGCCATAGAATTCTTTTTGTATTATTTATAAATATTCTTTGCAAATGTAGGGATCTTGCACATGGAATAGTAACAATTGGTATTTGGAACAGACTACCAAAGGAGGTGGTAAGTTTTCTACCACTGCAAGTTTTACCATCAAATTTGTATAACTTTCCTAGAAGATACGTTTGGGTTCAACCTACGAGACGCTGTCCCAGACGCATGGACCGCTCTATGAAATGTATGGCCTGCGTTATAGAGGTATAAAGGAAATTGTTGTAATGGCTCTTTTTGGCCTCAAAAATCCATGAGTCTGTGCTGGTTTTGGTGACAGAAAGACAATAGGGTGACAATAAGGATTATTTTCTCGGGAAAAAACATTGCCTTGAAAAATGAAGCAGAGCTAAGGAAGGTGCATGTTACTGTCCACGTGATTAACACAAGCACGCTGCTGAAGTGGGCCAGTCTTTTAATTCCCTGTTAAGTTTAAAAATTGCAGAGTGGATTGACTGAGTTTTTGAGTGAGTGATTGAATTGTTTATATTGAATATCTTTTGGCAATTTAGGAAGTGACTCTGTTCTTGCTGCTTAAGCCCCATTACAACAGTTGTGATTTTTCTGCAGGCAATATTGTCAGTTCCCATTTCTCTCAAGACTCTGCCTTTTGACAGCAATGCAACCTGGGAGTCAAATTACGGGTTGTTTTCATTATCTGAGAGGCCTTTGCTTCTCTGCTGTTGTCTACTTCAAGGGTTTGTTCCTTCTCCTTTGCAGTCAGTAGAGTTTTATTGTTGTCTCTCGCAGGCTGGGGACGGGGCTCTGGTTTTTCTTTTGTGCATTTATTTGATCCAAAGAGCTGGCTCTTGTTATCTAAACTGAAAGTCACTTTCTCATCCATTAGTCAATGTAAGTTAAAGATCAAAAGTTTGGGGGATTTGTTGTTGATTCTAATCTCGCAACTTTTTCCTTTATTTACTGCTCTTGTAGATTCTGTATTTGAGAATTTGCAAAACTTGTTTTCAATGTCAACATCCGAGTACTTCCCATAAATAAAAAAGCTGGAGTCACTTAAAATAGTTTCAGAGACTTCCCCACGCCATCTCAGATGGAACAGTCAGTCTGTAGTTTCCTGCTACTGATCTGTGTTTTTATTTTACATTGTAGTATTACGTTGCCACTTGTTTTTTTCTAGTCCTTTTGGATGACTGCTGAAATGTATAAGGTTGATGATAAGAAATTATATTTTTAAAGAATGCTAAAATCCTTCTTATTTCTGCTTACTTTTATGGGTACTCTGGAAGATGTGCTATTTTCGTATCTTAGTAGGATCAAAAATGTTTAACTCCTACCTACTTCAGAGTTTCCTGAATGAGCCTGGAAAAAAACCCAAACAAACCCACAAATTAGTTAAAACCATATATCTTTCTAAGTATTAAAATGAGAATAATTTTCAGAGCGATCAGTTACTCCTAGGAGGAGGACATATGACAGAAACCGGCTTTTGGGAAGGAAATTGATGCACGGGAGTATTCAGCTACCTAAGAGTAACGGAGCACGTTGTGGACAAGTTAACATCCCACATGTCCACTGCCCGGCGCAGCAGGAGCCGTTAGGAATATTCTGAGGAAATACCGCGGCTCCCCAGCGCCAGCCAACAGCGGCACGGCAGGAGCTGCCTTAGTGCCTGTGCTGTACCTACAAACGTCCTTCAATGATGTACATGCCTCCGTTCCTGCCTTTGCCTCCCTGTGTCCTACTGTTACCCATGGAGACGCTGCCGGAGATGCTATTTTCCAAAGCCACCCTGCAATACGCATTGCATTGTCAGCCGGTCACCCATTGCCTTAACGTTCGCATGTCCCCAGGGGCATCTCTCCAGAGCCATGACAAACTTGTGTTGGCTTTCTCTGGGCTGTACAGAATCGCATCTGCGGCACGGCACGGCAGCGTTACGGGCACGGCAGCGTTACGGGCACAGCAGCATTACGGGCACGGCAGCGTTACAGCCTCCTGCTGTAGGGGCACCTTTGGGTCCCCTGTGAGGAGGTTTGATGTGCTCCCCCCAGCAGCTTTGCAAATGAAATCTGAGTTGAAATACGTGATTTCCCTTAACACGCTGTTTAAAATCTTCCCTTTTAAATAGCAATGCTTTCCTCAAAACCGTTGTCGTACACTAAGGGGCATCTCAGAGCAGCAGGGACACTGCCACTACACCCAGCCCAGAAGCCGGCAGATCCGAGACCCCCGGGTCGCACGCCGCCGGGTTCACTGATCATTGGAAAAGGGAGGAGCCGCCACTCACAGTAGGAGCCATCCTTCAGCATCGGTCATCGTTTCTCTCCTTTTCCTGCTGTTTTACCATAGTTGTTTTTAGTAGTTTTTATGCCTCAACTCCTCTTTTCAGTGGACTCTGTGGATGGCTTATTCTCTAATTTCTGGTGGGGATTACTTTGGTCAAAGTGCATTTTTCTCTTAGTACGCTCTTCAAATAAGGCAGAGTGAATACTGCTTGAGAAAGGAATTGAATAGTGTTCTCTTCATTTATTTTGGTATTTGCAAGCACTTCATTTCATTTACTTTCTTTAAACTTTCATAAAAGGGATTTTAAAATTATTATCATTTGTGGGCATAGCGATAGGAAGAATAAAGGCTGTAAACATGTACAGGCACAATATGTACGCTGCGATTCTATGTCTGTTTATCTTGGATACCGTATCTGAATGAGGTACTCTCTAATCTGCAAAGGGAGCGACAGCACGGGGCTCAGGTGGGCAGTAATTATCACACACCATTAATCTGAAATATTGCCCATTGCCAACAGCTCTTCTGCAGTCCCCAAGGGGAGCTGTAGTTTCATTTAGCTAACAGGAGATTTTTAAGTAAATGGATTTGTAAAAAATGCTAAACTCGGAAATAGTTTGCTAACAAAAAAGGGGCTGGGACTGTCATACAAAATATCAGACATGGGTAACTGGTCAAGGTCTAGTTTTGATGGGTTTTTTTAAGTTCTGATACATACAAGCTTCATTTCTACAGAGGAATTTGCATATAATCCTCTTAAAACTTCCTCTTAATTTTGTTTCCAGAGAGTGACCATCTATTTGTATTTTTCAGGTAGTGCCTTTACAACGTGCTTTATTCTCCCCCTGGTGTGTGTCCCTCCCCAGTACAAACCATGAAGCAAACCGTGGATTTCAAAACACACGTCCTCCCAAGCACTTTCCTAGGAATTCTGCTGAGCTTAAATGTCTTCAGGATGTGTGAGAAAGTAAATATACACGTAACAAAGAGTTCTTCCTTCCCTGTGCAAGAGCATGTTATATAATGGAAGAAATATTATTCTTGGCATGATAATTAAAAAGAAATAACACATTTGAATAGTACTAGCCCACAAAACGCAGGGCTTACAGCTGGCAGGCCACAGAACCTTATTCTAGGATGAATTTTTTTCCACTACGCTAGGAGTTATATGGGTGCTACGTCAGGAGCCTTTGGCTTTTCTTAGTTTTTATAGTAACATTAATCCAAACAGAAAGAGAAATGTAAAATTTCCTTTTACATGTTAATTTTACAGAAGTAATTTTCTTCTCGTTTCAACTGGACAGCAGTGAGTGAAGTCGGCATGTACCCAGTCCAGAACTGTTTCCTAACAGTTCTTAATTTTTCTATGGGATTTCTTCGAACAGCCCCAGCATATTAGAGGTTATACGTCTCTGGAATCCGTCTTTCGTCATCTTCCTTCTCGTTTTGTGCTGTAGCCAGGCTAGGACAGTCCCGGGTCCCGCTCCCCTCCCGGGCAGCACGACCCTGCCTGGAGACGTGGTTCTGGGCGCTGAAGTATCTACCACTATCAGGGGTACTTTGCACTTTTATTAAAGATCCGTAAGAAGCCTTTAGCATCCTGCAGGTCAAGCGTGGAACCTTGGGGAGGCTCTGAAGCTCTGAAACCAAATGAGCTTTTATTTTGCCTTTTTGTTGTTGTTTTCTTCTTTTCTTTTAAATTAGTGTATTTGCAGAATGACCTCAGTATGGGAGATGGATAAATATCACAATTTTGCTTTAAACAACTATATCCCCAGAACACAGAGTCGGTGCCAAGGACCTTCTACAGGGGAGCCTGTTGAGACGGCGGAGCAGTACCACTGCCAGGAAGAGCCAAGGATGTCCCTCCCGGCTTCTTTGTCATTCTCTGTTCTTGCTGCCCCACGCTCTCGTGTCCCCTAGTGCAGGTGCATAATCACAATGTCCTCCCAGGAGAACATCTTTAACAAAAAGGAGGAGAAAAAACACCCTCAAAGCCATTCATTTCATTTCATTTGAAACTAATTATCAGATAATATAAGCCATCTGTAGCCACATACTTAATTATTGCCAAGTCAGGGAAATCACTGGGGTTTTAGTGATCCTCAGTTCCGAGGGGGTGGGCAGAGAGGATGGCCGGGAGCTGTGGTGTGCCAGCGCTTGCAACATCACCTTCTGGTGGAGAAATCTCTGTGTTTACCTTCACGGAACGATCTGATCCACAGCCCACAGATGCTGTTGCTGGCAGCTGGCAAGGGCATTCCTCGCGTGCTTCTGGGTAAGTATTTGGCAGGAGGGTGGGTGGCGACACCTGCCAGCAGCCGCAGGAGAGTCCCCTAGTTCCTACCTGCTAGAAAGGCAAGTGCTCTCCCCACGCTATATTGCCATTATATCTTCCTCCACTGTAGTTTATTGCAGCCAGTCTATAAAACAAGGAACATTGATATGAAATCTTCCCCCGGGGATAAAAATTATTGTTACAATTTTATTCCCCATTCCTTGGTATAACAGTGTGATGCGTTGCGGAAGATGCCAGAAATGCTGGGAGAAAGAGGAGAGAAAGCACCTGTCACCCTGTGCAATCTTTCTTCTCCTCCACCGCAGGCAGGATGAGCTGGGCTCACGCCAGCCCGGGACTTTCAAGCTGAGGAGACCTGGGCAGGGATGGTCTGTGATGGAAACCCGAGGGAGCCTTTCCATCCGCAGACGGCTCAAGGGCTGTTGTTTTCCCGTGTGCATTAGCGCGGGTGAGGCTGGTGGGTTCCTTAGGCACCGATAGCCTGTTGGAGGTCGCAGTGTATTCGAGAAGGTTTGCTTTTGGCACCATGCGGCTGGAGTCGTTTGGAGCCCGATCGTGCACTAAAGAACATGTCAGGAAACCACAAGACATAGTTTCTCTGCGTGGCGATAATCTGCAGGGAGCCTGGATAGCTGTAATGCTACATTGCTGCTCACTTTATGTCTGGCTTCGCATTAACTCTTCAATTTGCTTGCTTTGGCTCCCCTGACTCTTAAATACATACATGCAGGGTCACTTCGACATAGTAAAAAATCGGTTTCTGGAATCGGCTGCTTACTCTCCCAGCCCTGGAGCTCCTCGCGCCGGTCCTGCTCCCGCGTGCTGCGTGGGGTGGCGAGCGCCGCGCCGCCGGGGTAAGTCACCACCTTGCCTTCCCTTGCTAATTTGCTGTGGCAGCGACTAACTCCAGAGGCATCGGTAACGAGCTAGGGATTCTCACCTGAATAAAAGTTACTGTAAAATTTACAAGGATTATTTTTAACTGTTATCAAACGGAAAATAGTTTTAAAGGGAGCTCTGTCTATCACTCCTGCTTTGCTGTGCCGTGCCAAACTCCAGTAAGCATGGGGCATCTGGCTTTTTAACCTTTTTACAGTTTTCTACTTTTAGATCTCCTCTTCCATTAATGCAGAAGTTTTGCCATTTCCACCAGGCCTGGAATGTCCCACTCCCCTTTTCTCTAGTTCCTCTCTATTTTGATCATTTAGATTTAAATTGACTGGCCAAAACCAGGTAACTGGAACCTGCAAAGTCTGTCTTTGGGAGAGGGGACTGTTGTCCTCTTCTCCCCACAAGTCAGGTCGGTGCTTGCGAGGCTGCAGAAGCATCAGTTCCTCTCACGTCCACAACATACTCACAAAATAGCATCTCTCGGGCCCAAGAGATGCTAAATGTATTGACCTGGGAAATAAGATCCCCATGACTTTATGGTGCTGGAGGAAACTTGGAGTAATTGTTGCTAGCTGGAGTTTCAGTTAGTATTTAATGCTGCTTTTATTTAAGCAAATGTGCTTTACGTACGTTGTATTCCTTGCTGATTGCATCTAGTAAAACCAGACAAAATAATATTTGATTAAAATAGCCTGTTATTTGAAATACATTTTTCTTGAATGACTATCATCCGAAGTAAGTGAACTTAAAAAAAAATAAATAAAATCCATATTTTTCCATACTAAAACCACCCAACCTCAGATTTACACTGTCTGTGACGTTAAAATTAGATTGAAGAGAGACAGGCAAAGAGGAACCAAATATTAACAACAGCAAGAAAAGAAACAAAGCGTCTGGCAGAGAGCACAACAGACACCTTCCTACCTAACTGCTGTTTCATCTCGACTCATGAAATGGAAACCGGCCTTAGAGCTAGGTGACCTGCAGAAAGAGAGAGATGCAGAATAGAAAAAATTATACGTATTAAAAAAAAAAAAAAATCAGAGCAGCAATGTAGCTACATACACCAGAAAATATTTGTCTTGGCTGGAGCGTCAGCTCAAGGTTTAAGCAGTTCTTGATTTTTTTTTTTTCCAGGTTGGTTTATGCATCATTAACAAGGGCTGTACTATAGTTAGCTCAGTCCCACAGAAGCCGCTCCCAGGACCTCAGTATCTTGGACGGTGCTAACGATACAAGTCAGAATAAATACACCGTGTTGATAATTTAGACTTAAAGTGAATAATGCTGCATTGTCAAACCTCAATGAGCCGTGGTCGCTTATTTGGCCTAGGGATTATCCTTGCCACGGCCCCGAGCAGCTGAATGGGCCGGTTCCTCGCCCCCGATAAGGCGCTGTGCGAACAGGGCCCTTCTGCCCCCGCGGCCGCTCAGCGCGGGCGCAGCGCCCCCCGCCCCCCCGCCATCCGCGCTGCCCCCCAGGGTCCCTCTGCGGGACCCGCTGCGGCCCGTGGCGCTGGGGGGGGGGTCCCGGCGGTGGCCGAGCGTCCCCCGCGGGCGCGGGCGGTCCCCGCTGAGCGCAGCTCGCTGCCGCGGCGCGGCTGGTGCGTCCCTGCGGTGCTCGCCCCCGCCCGGGCCGGCGTCCGAGTGTGACCCGGGTGCGCTGGGGCCGGGAGCGCCGCTGGAGCGGGGCCGGGCAGCCCTGGCTCCCGGCAGGGGCGCCGCCTTTGCGGTTCTTTGTGCCGTTCTGTGCCGTTCTGTGCGGTTCCTTGCAGCTCTTCGCAGGTTCTTTGTGCGGTTCTTTGTGCGGTTCTTTGTGCGGTTCTTTGTGCGGTTCTTTGTGGTTCTTTGCGGTTCTTTGTGCGGTTCTTTGTGCGGTTCTTTGTGGTTCTTTGCGGTTCTTTGTGGTTCTTTGCGCAGTTCTTTATGCAGTTCTTTGCCGTTCTGGGCAGTTCTTTTTGCAGTTCTTTCTGCAGTTCTTTTTGCAGTTCTTTCTTTGCAATTCTTGCGTTGGATTCTTCATGATTTTACTTGTTAGAGATTTTTTCTCCCAATCCCTTATGAAAACCCAACTAAGGATAAAATGATGATTGGCAATTCTTACTTTATTATTGGAGAAAGAAACAATGTAGCTCATGAATAGTAGATGACCGGAGTGGTAGTTATCCTCCTTGCCGTGGGTGTCTCTGTGGTAAGGGTGCAGGGTTAGGTGATGTATAGATAACCGTGTAGCCCTCTGGAGGCATTATATGGACTATTTGTATGCGGCACAACCTGTTGTTACTCCCGTAACAGTGATCTCAGTCATGATATAAAGGTTTGCACTTAAATATACGTGCAAGAACGTGCATTAGAAATTCAAATCATCTTAGCATATGAGAGACAAGAGATTTTCCCTTGGAAACAGAAGCCTGAAGTAGAAGTTAAAAATACCTTCTATAAAATACGTCCAAATGTAAATGTTTTTCTTCAGATAATGCAGCTGCCTTTAGACTGATTTAAAAACAAACAAACAAACAAAACCAAAAAAACCCCAACAACAATATTTCAAAAAGCCTTTTCTAGAATTCTGTGGATGGATTTAATAGTAAATGATGTTTCTGCAGCGAGGAGGGGTGAAGCAAGCTCAGCTCTGATGGCTCTATTTCCAGCTCCAATAATATATTCCAGAGTATTTTGCAAGAGATCCTATAAACGTGAATACAGAAAAACTGAGCATTCTTTTACACAGGCAGGTCTTTTCCTCAAGCATAAATATTCTTGGTCTGTTTTTTTGAGATAAGGGCTGTATCGTTACCAGACCAATGGCTGGAATTTCTCTTTGAAAAGGAATCCTTGGAAATGCTGTGTCTCTGAAGCCAAAGGCTTATAACTTCCAGTGAAAATTACACTGAATATTCCATACAAATAGCAAATTGTAGTAGCTAGCACCTTTCAAACTTTGCACAAAGTTATTAATATATAATGTGGAAAAAAGAGAAAGTTATGAAGCTACTTTCTGTGCAAATAATTTGGAGATTTTATGCTTAAGTAGATATAAGTCCCTTTGAGAAGTTTGAAATTATTCATGCACCTAAATCCCATGGAATTAAATGGAAGTTAGGACCATAAGTATAAATCAGTGTTTATTTTTATTATTTATTATTAATTTAAATCTGAGCTTCTTAAGAATTTTGCATTTTTTTTTCAACTTTTTCTTTAATTAAAATGTAAAAAAATGAATATGGAAGCAGTCATATTCCTTAAACAGTGTGCGCATGAACGCAAATCCACTATCTGAAACTCCATAAAAAGAAAGTCAGAAGTCCAATCATGTTGTTACCATCACGCATAATGTACGAGAATATCTTCTAGTAGTTTTAGAAGATTATTTTCAAGCAACACTGAGCTCTAAACTACACTGAAAAAATAAATAATAATTCCATTAGGTCTGGATCTTTTTTGAGTTGTTTGTTTGAGGATGCTTGGCTTGATTTAAAGAGCTTTAAGATGTTCTTTGCCTTTTCTTATGACAAGTAACATAAAAAATAAAAGATTTCCCCATATAACAGTAGCCGCTGGTGTCCTGTGTCAGGGTATTAACCTTTTTAACCCTGTCAGTTGGCTGGGGCCAGGAAATATAGACTAGTCTTTTACTACTCTTCTGTGTGTCACAGCTTTATTACACATCACATTTTTACTCTTCTGAAGTGTCTATAGCACTAAAAAAAATAGTCTTGTAAAGAGAATGCAGTGTTACATGGCTAAAAAGGTATGTAGGACTGAATATCATATATTTTATCAAAGCGATGTCCTTCTTCATCCAGAGCGCATTATTGTTGCTCTGTAAAATCTGAACATCAAAGAAAGACTCGGGGTTCTGTTTCATATTTTGTAAAGGTGATCTCTGAGCATTTCTAGTGGAATTATTCAATAGTTTGCTGTATATCATTTTGCTGATGACAGGAAAGCTGTCTCGTACCTTTAGTGGTGTCTGTACAAAGTTGGCTTGTCTTTCAAGTTAGTATAAAGCCGTATATAGCTGATTAGCAATAAATATTTCAACTGCTATTAAAGAAATATTAGTTCCTACAGGCAATAATGTTGTCCGTTCCTTATACATACTGTACTCTTCTCAGAGAGCTTGTGTGCATCCTCCAGTAGAATAATAATGAAAATTATATGAGCACTTAAAAATCTCGTCACGGTAAGATGGCATCACATCGCCAGGAGAATCAAAGACACCCTTTAATTCATGGAAAAACATTGCTTTATCACTTAATTGTAAATCTTTAGAGACTTACATGTTACATTCAGTAATCCAGATGGTGGTAGAAGAATGTTATCTTCCAGTAAATATCATTTCCTTAAATACATAACAGCTTTGGGCATTACATGGCAAGCTGCATCCAATTCTCTTCTCATTGCTGGGGTTATAGCTGATGCAATAGCTTGGCTTCTGGCTCCTTACTCTTATGTCCATTTTTTCCAGATTGTTGCCCATAATTTACTATTCGCGTTTATGGAAAAGGTTCACCTCCAATCAGTACTTCCTCTGACAACCATGGTAGCAACTGGTTAAAGTGACTTAGAGAGAGCATCCTCAAACCATAGCGGTCCCTGTGTGCCAGGGCCAGGAGCACTGCAGGACACGGAGTCCTTTCTCCTGTTTTGATCCTGACCTGGGACCTCCAGCTGGTGCGGGCAGGTGGCCCCAGCCATCTCCTTTGGCTGGGGGGAGCTGCCTTGCTGCCCGCGCCTCCCGCCTGCGCTTCCCTGGCATCCCCTTCGACTTGCTCGCACCTCTGCCGCCGCTCTCCTCCCCTCGAGCCAGAAGGCTTCGATCCACCTCTGATGCAAAGCCTACGCTCTTTGATGGGTGAACCTGACCAGCCCGCAGGGCGCCAGGTGGGCTTCTACTTCCCAGGAACCCCTGTTACCTCGGACCTATCCAAGTTCTTGCTTGTTTTCTTTTTTCTTTCTCACCACCCCCCCCTCCCCCCCAATTTTTGGTGTGTGTGTGTGTGTGTGTGTTCATTGTGTTTCTGCCTCAGGAGCCTCCTTTGGTTTAACTCCTGGCAGTCAAGCAGGGTAATGTCACACAGGTCACCTGAGGGAACTGTGACATAACTCCGTCACCTTCCACAGCAGGGTGTTGCTTTGGGGAAACTTAAATATGATCCGGGGAGCATTCAAATGAGACTTCATCACAACTACGTGGGATTTGGTTCCCAAAATCACTCTGTTTCTCCTTTGTAACTTTATTCCTTTAGAAGGCAGTGGCAAAGCCTGTGGCCACGCTCCCTGTGAGGAGCTTTCGTGTGCTGCAGTGGGACTCCAGCTTCATGCCAGTCCCTCTGCGCCCCTCGCCAGCCTCTGGCAGGCAGCGTTTGGGGGATGAATTCAATCAGGAGAGCCGTAAGGAATAAAGCGAGAGGGAGTTTCCCCCTTTGGTGAGATGATGCGACACTGCAGTAACCTGGAAATAGATGGACTGAATAACCCTTTACTTCTCTGATTTAGAAGTGAAGTACACAAAATAAAGGAGAATATACTTTCAAGAATAATCCTACCTCAGACTTTTCAGCTGAAACTCGTTTGAGTTGGTCACTGTTCACGTTTTCCATTTCTTAGGCAAATCAGTATTCACAGTTTCCAGTTCTTTTAAAAATTGCTTAGTATTCAAAGTGCCCAATTCTTAACAAACATTAACTCGTCCTGAAATAGGAACAAAGCATTTTTTTAAATTTTACACAAAATCAAAATCCTGGGGAAAAGAGGTTTCCCCAGCATTTTTATTCTAGAATTGCGAAATGCGTTCTCAATCTTTAGATATATTTATAATTTTGCAACATATTTGTTGTTCTAAACCAGTTTTTTTCCTCAGTAGTTTGTGTTGTTTCAATCATAGTAATCGTTACTATAGCATAGTTATTATGGTCTGTTCATTTTTAATTAAGGAGAAGGGCTCATCTGATTAAAAGTCTCTTCTGTTCTTTTCATTCACAGTGGGTACATCTTAACCACCCCCGACAGCACTTTACATCACCAGCAGAAACTCCGCGGTGACTGGTGTGTCTGCATGGTCCAGAGCAGAGCGATGCCGAGAGGTTAATGAGGGACCTCAACTCACCAGAGCCGTGCTGGAAAAGAGTCCACAACAGCTCTGAAGCCTTTGAACTCCTTTTAAGAGGTCCACAGCATCAGGTAATGGATTTGCTCCACTTTATCTTCTTTTGTGAACCCCTTAAATGTAGTCCAAAGACTTCTGCAGAGATTAGTGGAATTCAGGTTCGTGTCTGTCTGTCCACTCTTGATACTTGTGCAGCGTATTCCAGTCCCCGCTGAGGAGGAGCCAGCAATCACAACTACTTTGTGTCATGTCAGGCATCGGCAGTTTTGTACGCCAGGTACTTCTACTCATCGACCACAAACTAAAAATGAAGAAAAGATACAAATCTCTGCCTGAAAAATTTAGGTTATAAATTAAATTTCAAAATATCCTGAGGTTAAAAAAAAAAAAAAAAAAAATCCCTGTGAAAATTTGTTCATTTCAGAATATTTTTCTCAAAAAACCTTCATCCAAACTTCTGAGATTTTATCAAGCAAGTTTGTGGAGAAGGAATATTTTACTGAAATCTCATAAGCCGTATATATGTGCCATATGTATATATGGAGGTAGGAACACATATATCTGGTCTAAATGAATTGCAAATAATTCTGGAATTAACTGAAATTTCTGATCTCAGGAGTATTCCTTATTCATTGATTTGGCGGGAAGGACAATTTGTTACCCTCCTTTTTTCTGTGTCACAGAGCTTGTTTACTTGGGAAATACGCTTTAAACCTTCACGTTATGTTTTAGATGCAAATGCTTTTTTTTTTTTAAACACTCTACATGGTATATAAATAAATAGTTTTCTGTTTTAGTATGATAATCAATTTTACCCACGCCAAAAATGGAATATCCCTGTTGTACATTTGTAGCTGAAATATTTTTTAAGTTCAAGATTTTACTTTCATTTTTTAATCAAGAGATTCTTATGGTAAGAGTAATTAAAATTGCAAGACATTTGGTTCCAGCAGCCTCTTGGGATGCACTTCATGCTTTGCCTGGCCTTGCCTTTCCCTCCTTTCCTTTCTTGTCTTTTTCCAGCACAGCAAATACAATTGCTTTATACCAAATATCACACATGACTTTTTTTTTTTTTTTTCACAAAGGTTATCCCTTTCTGGCATATTTTTCTAGTTCATAGTATGTTAGTCCATCTTCATTTTGTTCTTACTGCTGGAAAAACTGAGAATTTGGAACTTGTTTTTAGATTTGTGTCTATATGCAATTAAATGCAATCAAATTCCAGTAGTAAAGTTTTGGTCACTTAGTTCAAAATGCTGAAACAACGTGCCCTGTTTTAAGGTTTTGGTTTTTCTTCAAGACGCTAATATGGTGTTCATTATCAAAGGACAAAGGGCACTCTGAATAGTAATAAGGACTTTCTGGTTTTAAATTCCATTACTTGCATTAAAACCACTTACTGCCACTAAGAAAAATGAGTATAACTTTGCGCAGTTTGTGGCAAATAGGCAGCCTTTTGATATCTTATAGCAGAATGTTTCAGTTAATAGGCCTGCACTTGAAAGTCCCCTTTCACACCAATGGTTGCAAGTGCATTCTGTGTTTTTGTTTAAGTCTGACATCCATGAAAAGACAACCGAGGTCTGTTTCTTATTGTGCATTAAAGAGGATTCTTTGGAAATTGCTGAATAACTCAGCAATATGCTCTGTATCATTTTTACTGATGACAAGAGAGATGTCATCTCTGGTGCATCTGTCTAAAGTATCCTCTTGGATAACTTCTGGATATCGCAATCTGCTTCATTTCTGCAAATAGGAAGCGGTTTCAAAAGCCTTGTTAATTGTCAAATACCAAAATATTTCGCTTATTTGCAAGAAACAAAAATGGAGCACACTGACTCTTGGGAATCAGTTCCCAATAAGAAGTATTCCATTAAAAAGAAAAAAAAAATGGAAAAAACCCACAACACACTTGCACTTAATTCAAGAGCCGGGCTGGTTTTTTCAACACAAATATGTTGTATCATTTCAAGCACTCAGGTCCTTGCCTCGGCGTGTTTAGTGATCACAGCTGTACCACGTTGGCTGGTCTCTCAGCTAGGGTCAGGACAGCTGGTCAGGCCTGGAGACTGACTTTTATTATATTTTGGTGGTTAGACTCCTTTTACTCCGTTTATCACTTTTGTGCTTGGAACAAAAAAAAGGTGTCCTTTCCAAATAAACCCCTTTCCAATGAAGATGTAGGCTCCCTCTTCCAGTGGTGAGGCCACCTTCTCGCCAGGCTTCATCCGCGGGACGGATGAAACCTGTTTGTGCAGCCCTTTTCCCCCTGGGCTCTGCGGGACGGATGCCGGTGGGTGTTGCGTGCAGGCAGCGCGCACCTGTGCGGGGAAGCAGCCCAGGTTTTACCCACTGGCGTCTCATGAAAACTCGGTGTAAGAGGCGCTTGAGGCACAGCCTAGAACAGGTGAATGCTCTGGCTGCCTGCTGGTACGCCAGCGTAGCGGCTTAAGTGAAAAAAAGGGGAGTCACTGCAAGAAGAAGCTGAATAGTTTTTGAACAGTACAAATTTGCTGTAAATATTCCCCTTCTTTAAAAACGGAACGGCAGCAGAAGAGCGGAGGAAAAAGGGAAGGGAGAGAGACACCGGGAGGGAGAACAAACAGGGTGTACCTCCCAGCGCTGGCTGGTGCGGCTGTGCGTCGTCCCGGGCACCGGGGAGACCGGCTCAGCAGCTAACGTGGGTTTTCAAACACAGACGGGACAGCTGGGGGGTGGGCATTACAAAAAGAAATCTGCCATGATTGAGGAAACATCCTTTACCAAAAATGAAGTCATTTTCAACACATCTTAGTCAATGATGCTAACCAATGGTGCTCAGTTACCATATCTGTGTTGGCTTTAGCCTGGAAATATTTGGACTGCCCACTACATGGTATCTCAGCGCAGATCCTTTCTTTCTTAATCCAAAAGGCTCAGTTTTAGGGTATCCCTGTTACGTCTGAGGGGGGATTTGATGCAGGCTGCTCTGACACTAGTCTTAAATGAGCCTCTTTTCACTGTAGTTGTGGCATGGGCTCCTGCCACAAAAATTCATCCCTGGGAAAGCTGCTCAGGGTTTGTCACACTACTGTGACTTCAGTTTGGTAATTTTGATACTTAGATTGAGTGGTTTTTAAAACCCTGAGGGTTTTAATTTAGCATATTGTGTCAGGTCATTAGAGATACAGTGAGTGAGCATCACAATTCAAATCTGGATCAAAACCTCCCCATAATTTGGACTTCTCCTACCCAGGGATTTTCTGACCCGTCACTACTGCCTGCTGCAGATGGCCGAGAAATTGGTAGCCTCTAATTGTAAAATCCTCTTGAAAAGAGCAAACGTCGTTTAGTGAGATATGAAGAACCTTACTCTTATTGCTGCCTTCACAACTTGTTCCACCCTTCTTTCTCCCAAAATAAAACGTAAAAGCTAGAAAAATGTTACCATTTAAAACTATAAAGATTGTCTCTTTCCGCTTTTCTTTATATGCGTATACTTTGTTTTCTTTTTTTAACAACGTCAGTTCAGGCAACGTGTCTGTCATCCTGACTTACACAGTGGTCTTAAGATGTCATCAGAGACATTTATTTTAGTGACTGCCAATCATTAATTGCTTTTCCTGTAGGTCTCCATAAACATTACGTGTAGATATATTGTTGTATAATATTCATGTGTTTTATGTTTGTACAAACATACTGCTAATACTGTGTTTCTCCAATAGAGATCTCTATAAATCTAGGCCTCCAGAGATACCTTATAATGACTTAAACATTACACCAAACAAGAGATTCCAAGGGGACATGATCAGGATGTAATAATGGGCCAATGTCAAAAAGGATTTATGATTATTATTCATATGACTCAACCATATGCTCCAGCTACTGCTGTAATCTTGCTAGTCTTGGTCTGACATCTGTAGTGATAATGAGTAAAATTGCATTACGCCACAGAAAAAAATCAAGACACTTAAAAAATAACTAGTGGGCTGCCAGGAGAAACATTGACCTCCTCTGTAGGGTCAAGAGATGGTTTTAAAATATGCTGGATGCTCCTGACAAAGTTGAAGCACTCCAAGGATCTGGCAGCCAGCTGTTCTAGCTTTATTAGAGAAGAACTTAAACATAATTGAATTCCTAAACCATATGTATTTATCACTGCAGTTAAATACCACGCATGATCCTATCGAGTTGACTTTTTTTTTTTTTTTAAAAAGAAAAGGAAGTTACCTATTTCATTTTATATAGTAGGACAAGTGGTATCTGTTCTAAGTAATGTCAGACTGGGGAAGATAAATAACGTGTATATTTCCAGGATCACCTGAAGAGTCATGCCACCTGTTTGTCCCTCCTGGTTAAGCATCAAGCTTCCCAGTGACTACAGTGAAAAGGTAGGATATTTCTGCTTTGTTTCCCTCTAACAGTCCTGGTCTGTCTTGGTCTTTTATGGAGCAGCCCTGGGCTCTGGCTGCAGCTGAACCTGGTGCTGGCTGGGAAACAGTAGCTTATCTGTGCCATTTCCAGGCTCCTCCATTCAGTGGGAATTGAGCAAACACACAAATGCCTTCTGGAGAGATGTCCAGACACCGAGAACTCCTTCCTGCTTCTGGACTAATATATAGTGTTGTGCAAGGTAAATAAACGGGTATAGACTTCCTTAGTTTCCATCAAAGTCCATTAATGTTCCATTATTGACTGCAGCACTTAGGTGGGAGGTGAAAACTCCTTCGTTTCTCACTGAGAAAGAGAAAACTCCGGTGAAATGGCCTGATGTCAGCCCTTCTAATCCTGCAGCGGTGATTAGCGGATGGGCAGCAGGCAAAAGTCAAAGGAGCTCATGCATAAAGTGGGTTAAGTCACAAACCACCAAAGTTGCTATAAAATCATGGCCAAACATAGCAGTAAAGGACAAATATTTAGGCAGTGTCAGTCAGTCAACTAATGTATGTATCAGCATATTAGTGAGGAAATCCCCAGAAGCTCTGTGGGAGTTTTTCTTTTTGATCTGCCACCACCTGCCAGGCTGCTGGCATTGCCGCTGCAGCCACCAGGCCAGCGGGAGCGGCTCCCCTGGGACCCCAACAAGTTGCTCCTTAAGGCAAATACCCACTTCATTAATTCAAAGGCAGACTGAGCAATCAGCAGCAGGTGAGGAGCAAAAGACAGGGAACCAGACTAGAGGCAAGCTTGTCTGCCTGCCCCAGAACAGGGATGGGAAAGCTCCTTCTCTGCTTGTTAATAGCAGCAAATGTTCTTCATTGCTGTCAGACTTGCACAATCTCCATTTTGCTCACACCACATTCTGGTGCCTCTCCCCATCCTCCTGAGATCCTCAGCCAAAAGACACGTTTGACATCTGTGAAGCCTGAAGTCTTGGCTCGCACAAACACAAGCACTGGTAGACTCGAGATGTTGTTTTAAGCACCTGACATCCTCCATCTGTCTTCTTTATTTTTAATTATTTCTAGTCTATAGGGTGACCTAATCAAACAAGCTCCCGTCTGATGTCAAGGTTCTTTCTTTTCTTTAATCTTTTCACATTTCTATATAATTTCTTTTTCCTCTGGAACTATCAAAGTATTTTCTTTAACAAGCCCATCAATGAAAAACAAAGTCTGCATTCTTGAATTCTAAGTCACACATAAACCTTAAAGATGCTGTTTGCTCAGTGTTGACAGAAGCAGTCGTCTGCCCTAATTTACCTTCATCGTATGTTTTTATTAGAGCTGTGAGAGCATGCACAAACTCACCAGGGGCACATGCACGTTACAGGGCTCTTTTCTTAAACTCTCCCAGCTCTAATAAAAACACACAGGCTAAAGCACTGTCCTGTATGGGGATAGTAATAGCTCTCTGTCCCGTGTTCTTTCAACAGCAGAATAACTATCTCTGAGAATATTCACTCACTTCGTCACCACAAGAGTGAAGGAACGGTCTTCAAGGAATGGTCCCAAGGACCTCTCTTCCATTGACGTTCTTCTGCTCAGTCCTACCAAAAACCTTAGCGATGCTTTACCTCTAACTCAGGTATCAAGTCTGGTATCCCTTTTCTAACCCAATTATTTTTCAGGTGCTTAGGGGGAGAGAGTGATGCCGTGGACTAACACTAATGGACCTCCAGAAGTAACTGAAATAGCCCATCCATTACTATAGGCTCACATTTTCTGAACACGATTTTCATATCCACTGTGAAATTTGTGAGGCCCTACCGACTGACAAATATTAGCTATGGACGTATACAGCCACAAACGGAGACAATATGAGCTCAGCAGTAGAAGGGTTATCGCTGTGGCTGATTGGGGTGCTTCACATTAACTTGTAGAAATTACTTAGATTAGAGAAAGGTGTCATTTGTTCTTCCATTTTCCACAGATGCTGCCAAATAGCTTTCTAAATCAGTCCCAAATGTGGCCCGTCTCTGTGTTGGGCCGGTGTGAGTATAGTAGTGGTTTTGTTCCTTTTTGCTACCTTTTCTTTACCCCCCATACTTCCTCCCAGAGTTTGGGGCGAGAGCACTGAGCCCCAGAATATCGCACGAGTTAGACAAAACAAAGCTCCGATGTGCGCTAGATGTAATAACCTGCCATGTCTCCCCTGTCATCCCAAATTACTGGAACACACTGTGTTTCGGCCCTGCCTGCCCACACGCCTGCTGTCGGAGCGCGGTGCCTCCTCCTCGTCCCGCGGGCTGGTGCAGGGTCAGGCGTCAGCTCCTTCTTGCCGAAACGCGTTTGCATTGCAGGCTGCTTGCGTCCGAGCTCATGGGCAAACGCTGCTTACGCTGGTCACCTGTGGGGGCCTTCACGAGTTACGAGGCTTCTCAGGAATGTTTTGGGGTTTGCTGGCTGTACCCGGTAGTTCTGGGGATATTGGTCGCTGCCAGCAAGCGAGTCAGGCACGCGCGACTCCCCGGTGCCTGACTGGTGCCTTCAGCCGGGGCAAAAGCCAGCCTCCCCGTTTGGAGCTAGGGGGAAGTTATTCCCTCCGTGCCAGGCCGGCGAGGCTGTGCATTTGGGAGCTGTGCTTTGTTTAAAAAATAGCTCTTCTGCGTCATGGTATGCAAGCCAATTCCGAAAAGATTCTGGATACGCATTTAATAAACTCTCTGCTGTCGAGGGGAGATAGGGTTTTGGTGATGTCATTGACCGCCGGCTTTCTTAATGAAGTTCATTGTAATTTTTGTTTTTTACCTTACTTCTTGAGTTTTCTAGTGGGTGTTGAGAAACCACTGCAGGCCACGGTGGATGGGCTGTGTAGACAAATACTCTCCAGGCTCTTCTGTGCAAGACACTTACTGCTGCAGTCTCAGGTGACTGGATTTTAAGAGCTAATGCACTGTTTCAGCCTTATAGTTCTTATAGCCCTAAAACAAGCCAGGTCCTTTGAAACAGTTTATGCAATAGGCCTTTGAAAGTTCATACCAACCGGGTAGAAACAGGTTAGAAAGCCCTTGTTAAAGTGTACAGCAAGCGCTAACAGCCAAGTGACCATGAGTACTTGAAGGAAGAGACTCTTCCATTGGATTAGGTGGGCCCAGGAGAAAATGTTTTCCAGGGCCACATGGTGAGGGAATCCACGCCTACCACTTCATTGCAGCCCCGTGTGCCTTAAAGAGGGTTGAGGCGACACAGTGACACATCTGTAATCTATCCCGGTGTACTCAATGGCGTATTTGAAAGATAAAGGTATATAACTAATATTTAAGGTAACTAAATGGAAATATGCCACAAAGTGATAAAACAGATGTGAATTGCAAAATAACTTGTATTTTTTTCTCCACTTAACCCCGCAAATAGTGTGTACTGCATCCATCAGAGGACTGAGTCCCCGAATAGCTCTGAGATTGCATACGTTCTTGTGTACGTCTTACGACATTTTTAATCATTGATATTTAGACTCTTTCACTTACTGCTGCCTTGTTCTTACATCTAGTTGTCTTTTTTAGGAAGGTTAATGATAGATCGGAGTTTGATTATTTTGTAGGCTGCCATTTGCTCTTGCCTTCCATGTACTTTTCTTCTCTTTACCTGATAAAAACCCCAGCAAGCACGGCAGAATCCCATATGTATGGCCTGGCACAGCGCTCGCGAAGACCTCACCCACGCAGAAAACCAGATTTTTGCACTACTTTCTTGAAGCGTAAGTATATGATTTTGGAGACGACATTGCGGAAAGAACTCTAAGGGATTGAATGGGCTTGTTTTGTTTTTATTTGGTTTGCACGATGTAATTTTTTGCTTGTAGCAATATTTGTTTAATGATGATCATGGCAGAGGTAATTCCTAGCGTAAAGCATTCTCTTGCTAGACACTAGGGAAAAAAAGTCCTGTTTAATCTTGCATTTATTTTAAACTTTTTTTAGAAAGCATCAGTGGAGCACTAAGTGCTCGAGAGAATAACGGGAAAGGCAGAGTTGAGGGCCTGAAATGCATCTCTGCTCCACTTTCAGATGTGAGCTGACTAACATGGCTAAGAACAGGGATGCAAGTGGAAAAGAACATACTTCATTTTCCGCCCATGAATATCTAAGGTAAGACACAGGAAGTTCTAAGAGGATGACTGAATTTTTACCAAAACAGTTGCCTAATTCCCTTCTTAGAGCCTGTCTAGAGATTATGCTTCTAAAGGAGCAACTTGGAAGAGGCTTGGAGAATCAGACTAGAAGGTCATACCATGTTTGATAGGGCAGCACGAACACGGGGATTCAGGAGGCTGGAGAAGCGGCAAATAGGGATATAGTAATTGGCATTGTGGATAGATTAGGGGAGATAGATATATGAAGGGATTGTTGTTAAGAAATAGGCAACACTCTTCTGCCCAGCTGTCCTTGGGTCGCATGACTGAGCTGTGTGAGTGGACTCCGTATCAGGGTTGCAGCATGCTAAGATAGGGGCACACGGTGACAACGTGACATCTGGATGTTATGTGGTGAACGGTGTGAGAAAGCTCCAATTCCCAAAGCCTGAAACAGACTGAAGGTAATGTCTGTTGGTGCCATTGCTTCCTTTGGATGTTTGCTCTTGTTAATGTCTATCGGTGCCATTGCTTCCTTTTTTAGCACACCTAAAGTGCTTTGCTGGGCATAGCAGTACATAGAAATGCCTGAGTATCGTCAAAGGTGATGGGAAGAGAAATTGCACAACTTAAAAGGGTATTTGCACACTGTTAATGAAGGTCTTTTGGTAGAACGCAACCTGTATTGCTGCTAATCTACCAGAGGTGTCAATCCAGGAGCACAGTGCCCAAATCAGCCCAGGGAAATTTCCTCCCAGTGGTCACAGTGTGAGAATAATCACTGCCACCTTTGTATCACAGGGATTTCGTATCTTTCAACAGACTTTTCTATCATCCTAGCGGTAGTGGTTTGTGAAACGAATGAGGTCCCATAAGTGAAAACATAAGTAGAGTAAGTGACCTTCATACATAGAGGTATGAAATAACAAATCAAGCATCGCAACAAACCAACAGCACAGTGTGCACAGATGGAAGCAGACAAAATAAATTAAAACAATGTTGTTATCTGCTGTATTCCGCAGTATCTCAGAGGCTCTGAAAAGTTTCCCATATTTTTTTTTCCGGTTGCTTATATTAAGATTTTTTTAAAAACGCAGATGTTTTTCCTGTCATTTAATGAAAAATTGAGGGAAGGACTACTATAACTTCCATAACTAATTGAGCTAGTAATTTAATCGTAAGTGAGATGGCAAAACTTTTTTATTTTCAGTAATAATTTTTACTTTGTTTTGTGCTCTTTAAGCTTAAAACCACTGATTTAAAGCACCATCTTAAAACTGAGAACAAAAAAAAAGAACTTATAAAAGGAAGTAGTTGAATGCTAGTTTCAGGATGTTTTTATTAGAATACTTTTAGAAGAAATTGTTGGTGAAATATTGTTCTTGTAGCTCAGTTTTCCTTACTACTGAGGAAAATCAGAAGCAGAAAAGGAGGTGGTTTCTGGTCACACCACAAGTCGAGAGAATTAGGGATCAGTCTCTGCTTACTGTTTAAACTCATAAAATGTGTAGGCTCCTCGCGTAGTTGAGGGGAGTTGCTGTGACGAGCTGGCAGCCATGCCCGCCCGTTCACCCGGGTTACTTCTAACCAGATGCACGAGCCCCTGTTCCGCCTTTCCCTACCTGTGTCCTCGCTGCCGACAGGCAGGAGCCGACGCATCCTTTTGTAAGCACGATACAGCCGCGATAGCATGTCACGCCGGAAGAGATTTCTTTATCCCAGAGACTGACCTGTTTTCTAATGGTAGCAGAAATGCCTTTCCATGCAAATTCTAGCCCTGACACCCTGAACTCAACAGATTTAAACCAGGAAAGAATCTGAACAATACATCTGGAGTAGAAAAATCAGAAACAGAAAACCAGGGTGGGTTTTGTTGTTTGGATTCTTTTTCGTGTCATTTTATTCTTTTATATGCTGGCTTCCCAGAGCTTCTGGAAATTGAATGCCTGTGCCAGGGCAAGAGGCCCCAGCAGAGGCATAAACCAGGCACTTTTGTGTACCTGCTCCCGTGTCTTCACCTAATGCATGTATTTGACATTTGACATAGGGCTAAACTGCATAAACAGCCAGCTATGCAGGCAGAATTGCATGAACATTTTTGTTTTCTGTGTTTATTAATGTTTTCCACCCCTTTCCATCACCTGTGGGGGCTTAAAACAAAATTATGAAAATACTACTGTTGCATGAATATGACAAAACTCCAAAACAGAGAAAAAGCTAGGTTACTGCCCTAACAATTCAACCAGATGAAACATTTTCTTCGTGTAATCAAATGCGCCTGTCTCATTATCACGCTTAAGTAAACAGCCTAATAGGTGGCTTAGTCCAAGGGTGTACAACCCAGTATAAGAAAATCCTGTCTCATGAAAAGCAAAATGTAGATTATGCTCTGGAAGCTGTTTACAAAATTGATCTTGGTCTGACCTGAAGATCAGGTTGGTTTTCGGTTTTAAGAGCCTCTCGGCTTAGTCTCCTGTTGGTGTTTCAGTGCTGCCCAGAGCACTGTTTTCCAGGAGAAATGAGAGTGTCCTCTGGTGGCTGATACCCTGCTGCAAATCCCGCGGGTCTCGCACCGAGAGAAGGGGGGTCTGTAGGCACTGTAAGCTGCTGAGCCAAATAACCCTTATTTTTATGTTATAAATCAGTCTTTCTTGCCATGCAGTATCTTATTGCCCTTGCAAGTATCCTTGTTATTCAAAATGCCCTGGGATTAATGCAAATGCTCGCACTGATCCTACAAAGCGTGTCCTCTCCTCGTGAGTCTACGCAGTGGCCCTGATGCCGGTGCAACCGTGGCACTCAGACCACTGTGAGGGGGCACGACAGGACGGTTTAAATGACTTCTCTGCCGTGAGATTTTCGTAACGATGGGTTGTGCCTGTGCAAGCTTGTAACTCAGCTTGCGTGCACCCACATCACACGGCGCTGTGGGAGCTGCTTTGCCACGAGGGTTAAGATTACAGAGCGGTTTCCTTCCCAGCCCCGTGACTCCACGCGCACACACATGCACATTTCCAAAATACTCCGTTTTGGGGGATAAGGGGTTTTTTTTGGTGGACTTGCTCTACGCCAGAACATTCAGCAAAATCTTTTGAGCTTTTTGGGGGTTATGAGAGGATAGCGATGATGCTCTTCCTATTAGTTGAAAGATTGCAACTGCCGTTTATTTCAGCAAGAAACACATAAAACTAGTGTGGGTTCATCAGTGTGTCTCTTCACAGTCCTCCTCTTCTCCAGTTACCCTCCTCTTTCCAGAAAGCATTGCTTTTACTTTCCCCACTACAAAAACAAGAACTATCTCCCTCTGCTCTCCCTCCTATCAAACCTGTTGTTCCCTTTCCTAGAAAATCCTTGCTTCTCATTTTCCCCTCAATCTGTTTAGTACCAGATGCTCCCCTGCTCGAACCATACCTATTCCTTTTCCCAATGGGCAGACCCCACAGTGGCACCATCCGTTGGTAAGACCACAAACGAGTGGAATTTGGCCCCTTATCGACCACCTGGACAGGACTCCAACCTCAGGGTTCACAGGAGTTGCCCCTCTGAGGATTTCAGGGCAAAAGGCACTGTTTTATTGCCTTCCACACCATGTTAAGCAAAGGGCCGCGTTACCCAGATAAAACAGTGTTTGAGGCCCAGTGGTCCCACGGTTTCTGCAAAGAGTTGGCTGGAGTATCCCTGAGAGCGTCCTTTGCTAAAGCCCCAGCACTGGTTATTATTTTCTTCCATTTGCGTGATATTTTCATTCAGTGGAGTCAAACCCCCTCTCTTCACTCTGCCTGTCACTCAGATGAGCGGAATTGGCCTGTCTGGACTCAGAGCAGGATCTGGTCCTATCACATTGTGGTATCTTTGTAAATTTTGTCTTCGGTACTTTAGCTTGCATGAAGCGATGCTTTAAGCTAATACCTTTGTAACATCTCTAAATTAAACACTCTTTCCTGTTTGTTAGCTTGGTTTATCTTGACTATCATTTACCACAAAGCTACGAGCTCCGCATCCTTTCAGAAAATAAACATGACTGACAGCACTCGTTACACAGAAAAGCTGAAGCAAACCATGCTTTGATGGATTTTCTGTTAGGATTCATAATAGTATGGAGTTACAAGAGAGAAAATAGGTGCTTTGGAGCATGAGATTGTAAAATGCTAATTTCAGTGACACAGTGGTGGACTGAGTAAATATAGAAAGGATTTATTATGAAGTTCTTTAGTGTTGTTGGCACTGACAGCAAATTGCTGGGCAACATTATATCGCCAAAATCCAGGAAATAGCACAAACATTGAACCACTGTATTTTCAATGACAATAATGAGAGAAGCTTTGGTATTGGTTGGCATCCCCACAAAAGGCATATGTTGGCATGTTCAGGAATGTAAATGATAGATCTGCTGCTTGAAGTTTATAATTATTTAATCAAACCCAGACTGCAGAACCTGGAGGGACGTCGTGTATCCTTAAAGGAGAAGAAAGAGGGAGAGAAAAAGAAAAGAAAGTCATACTTTGCAAATGACAGAATGCATCGGTCCCCTGGGTGTGCCTACCATGTAGCTGTGATTGCTGCAGAATTTGTGGGTGATCTTTTCTGCCTGCTACATCACCATATATTTAAGTAGCCCTGCAGAAAACAAATTGCCCACCATCTCTTTTATGTGCTGATGGAAGTCAGATCAATTATCTCCACTTCCTTTCATGGAAGAAAGAAAATCTACAGGTCAGGACAGGAAACCACTCATTTGATGAACTATTTCTACACTACTGTACACACACACACACAGACACACACACACACAACTTCCCCCTTCTCTCCTGCAGACACACAGAGAGCTACAAGCCCTCTCTCTTCTAGACACTCGGAGGCACATGTCATTTTCAGCTCGCATTTCCCATTTAGATTATTATTGCGGAATTTCAAGAAGACTTATTTTGTTTCCGTTTTTTGTAAGGAAAAAAAGAAAAAAAATGAACACTCGGTTTTCAGAACTAAATCTCCTGGCACTGTACGTTCTGGCTGGTAGGAGGCTGAGTAGCAGAGGGCTGCTCCGTTCCCAGCCCGGGCTTTGCTGCCGACTCAACTTTCAATTTAGTCCTGGCGTGATGGAAAAAGAAAAAAGTCTTTCAAAAGCAGTAATTGTGTGTTTCTGGGGAGAGAGAACAAATTACTAAATCAAATTAGCATTACATTTCATTCCTAGACCCTAGGAGATTCAAGGCTTTACATAAGATACTTTCTTAAATTACGCTGTAAGTGTAAACATTAAGATTCTGCACAAAATCCCTGAGAAGTGATGCATCATTAAGTGATGTCATTATGCAATATTTAAAAAAGAAAGAAAGAAATGCCTTAGCTGCACATATCAACACACGATTGTAGTATTTTAAAAAATAAAAATACGTGATTTTGTTCTATTCTGAAGGCTTAAATGCTGTTAATCCATTCACGTTGTGTGCTAGGAATACTAGCATGGTATTTTCCTTTTCTCTCCTCCCAGACAAAAATATTTGCTGTAGGGTATTCATGGCTGTAGAAGATGAAATCCAGGCCCCACACAAGGCTGTGGAAGAGCTACCATGGATTTTTATGGGATCATCATTTGACTCAAAAAGGTTAAATAAGGGTCCTCTATATTACTCCATTTTCCCATCCCAAACTTCTTTCTCTAGTGACCCCCTCCTCCTTCATAGCACCAAATTCTCTGTAATTCGATCTCAGTTTATTGATTTCTTTGTTTTGCAGCACTGAGGTGGAGCAAAGTTTCCATGTGGGGCTCGCAGCTCACTACCGCCCCAGGGGCAGCTGCGCGGCACACGGCTGCCCGAGGTTTTAAATTCACTCAATCAAAACCAACGGTGCAGATATCAAAATTAAAAGAAAAAAATCGATTTCCATGTCTAGGGCATGGGCGTTCCATAATCAATCATTTGAAAATTAATCAGAGTGAAATGCAGAGAATTTTACTGTATTTTATGAGTTTCAGGTCCTCTGAAGAGATGCAAACGGTAAAAGGAGAAATGAAATAAAATTGTCCTCAGACACCTAAAGGACAGTCAGTGCTGTTGTAGTTCCTGAATTAGAACTACCACAGTTGAAGAGCTAAGCCACAACAGCATAAAAAAAGGTGCAATTTATGTTTAATTCTTTTTAATTTAAAGATGACTGAAAGAGCCATATAGAACAAGGACAGCATTAAAACATATGCAAGTAAAAAAGATTCATAATTATAAAAAAATATTGTAGTGTTGGGGGTTTCTTTTAAGTTGGATTAAACAGTTCTGTTTATCCTAGGACTCTCTGTATAAGTTTTCTGTGTTTCAGACAATAAATGTTCCCCACAAATTTATGCAAGAATATGTAATATATTCAGGAAAACTAATTACTGAAGCAATTTATGTTTGGAAAGTTATCTCTAAAGCCAGAGGGATAGAAACATTTTGTATAATGAGAGCTCACATCCCACACATAATTTCTTTTATTTAATCTACCTGTGCACAGAAATTTATTATTAAAAAAAAAATAATTGGCAGAAAAAATTCAGCAGTTGAAAGGCATAAGAAAAAATATGCAAATTGTGAAATAAACAGCTAAAATTACAGGTATTTTTAAACTCCTTTATTAAAAATAATTATGAAGCTGAAAGTTGAGTGCATATCACAATATGCTACCACTCTAAACGCACCCTTCCCCTACCTCACAAATGGCCATTTATATTAATAGAGTATTGTGAAAAAATGAGCGATGACCCCTTCTTCTTATCTTTTTGGAGGGTTTCTTTTCTTGACAAGGAATGTGGAATTTACATTTAAATTTCCTGGGTTTTGTCCGTTTGTCAGCACTAAGGCTATCGCTGTGATTTACATTTTTTTGCATTTAATGATTTTCTCAAACAGAGCAAGAAATCTTTTTTGTTAGGTCTCCTTTTAAAATCTCCAGTATTGATAACAGGTTTTAAGTAAGATCTATGATTAAAGAAAGATGTGGGCTGATTTTACAGTTCAGAGTTCTTTTTAAATATAAAGAAATTTTAAAAAACCCAAACAGACAAACCCAGGATCACTTGGGAAAGCTTTCGCTCGTTGATTAATCTGTAAGGATCAGCCAGAGAGGTGAAGGAATATCTACGACATCGAATTATATTCATATAAACATAACCCATGCACATTTTTTTCCTCTGTGTTGCAAAAAGTTTCATTTCCTGCTGAAGTTTGCGGCTGTGCTGCTTGGCTGCTGGTCTTTCTCAAAGCCTGAAATTTCAAATGAGGCAGATCCATTATCCAAATGCGTGTGCTCTCTGCAGCTGATCCCAAATCCAGTGAAATCAAGGGGAGACCATGCGTGAAGATCAGACGTGCCAGCTGCTCCGCGCAGCCACGACTTCACTGAAACCGAAGGAGCTACATCCCTTCACGCCAGAAGCAACGCTATACAGAGGTTGTTTTTCATTGATATTTTAAAACTGGCTCAATTTCTCAATAAATACATAGAAGTCTTAGTATTTGAAACACGTAGGAAATATATTTTGTATGTTAATAGGTTCATTGCTAATCATATGTCCAATTGTGTCGCTAGGTGTGTTGAAGACACTCTCTAGGTATGGCTAGGAGTCCTGCATTAATCCAAAGCGAGAGAAGCAGATGTTTTTATTAACTCACCTGTACTCAAACAGTGTATTGCCACCTCAACGCTTTCTCTTTCTTTCTTATGTTTTCCATCATTCTTCCCCCAAGCTATAGGCCGTATTTGTGATTTGTTTTGAATGCCATCGTTGTGACTATGTCAGCTTTTTTATCCCGCAGTTGGAAAGTCCACGCAATTCCTTCCTGGTGGTCCAAGAGAGCTGTGTGCACCAGCAGTCTGTGTTTTGTTTTGGGAATTAAGAAAATGTAATTATATGCTTAGATCTCTTACGTCCCTAACTCATTTGCTGATAAGTAGCTGCCAGCTTTCACCCCTGTATTCTCGGTCCTCTCCAGCACCGGGAGCGTGTCAGGGGAGTTTTGGCAGGTTCCCGGGGAGGTGCCAGCTGTGCTTGAGCCGGCTGCGCTTCTCCCTTCTGCTTCTGCATCACTGCACACGTCTTCGGACACTGAAGTTGTTGATGGCGATTATGTGGCTTAGTTTGTCCTTCAGCAGCTTCAGTTAAATTGTAGCTCCTCTTCCTTTTGCCATTTAGGACAAAATCTGTTCTTCAAAGTGTGCTGTTTGGTTGGAGCATTTGAGTACGATCGTTACCCAAAATTTTGTCTAACAAGATCCCGTTTTGTCAGACATATATGAAGCACACAATATTTAAATGCCGTGTATTTGTATCAGATGTATACACAGTAATTCATTCATATCTCTGTGTATCAGATAGTTTTGTGTATAATGTAAATAGCACATCTTTTCCAAACAGCACTTATGCTTCGACAGCCTAAATCTCCATTCATCCTGTGTTAGCAACATGAATAAATTTCTCCAGCCCTTCAACCCAGAAAGCCAAACATGTGGTTGAGTGGTGAACCCCTAAATTAATGACATGGTCTATGCTGATGTCACTGGACATGACAGTAATTCCACAGCACAAAACTCACCCAATATAATATCAACACACGCAAGACTTGAGAGAAAGTTTAAACTGAACCTTTTTCTATGAAAAAAATCAGTATTTCAGAGTAGAAAAGTTTTGCAGAAATGTGCTTATATAAAAAATAATTTCGATAGAAAAAAACCAACACTTTCTTTTTAGTGAGAAAGATGTTACAATAAGAAATGTTTCATCATTTTAATTAATTGCATTTGATTTTTATACCATATTATTAATTATATCTGTTTAACATTGTAACATAACACAATGATGAATAACAGTCAGAATATTTCAGTGGCTGTAAGCTCAATCTCTTGCAGCTTTCAGTCTCAGATCGATATCAATGTTTCAGCTCATTTTTATGCCCTGCAATATTTTTTTTTATTCTAAAATAGCCGTTGAGTTGTAAGTTCTGATTTCTAATCATCTTTAGAAAGCACAACGTCAATATTATTAGGAAGTTCTTTTCGAATTTAAGAATTTAGTCAATATTATATACTATATTCACATCCTTTCTCTGTGCCTCGTTTTCCTCTTTTGTAAAAGGGAGAAATATAGGTCTTGCATTGTGAAGTACTTTGACTTACCATGAATTGTTTATGGAAAATTGTTTTGGTCTTTCTTATCATGCTCTTTTTTTTTCACCATGTCTTCTAGGACCAGATTCTCAGAAGCATGAAGCTACCCAAAAGTTTGCACTCTGAGGCTTCTTCCTGCCTACATTTCAGGAAGCATTCACCCTTTCCAGCATTTCACCTCGTCTTTCTGACAGCGTGTAACGTGCTTGGATTCACCTGACTCAGCTTCTCCAGACAGGGCTGTAAGTACCCTCATGGCCTGAAGCAGGAGGCAGGGCAGACGCCTCACTTTGTTCTTTCCCAAACGCTATTGCAGTGTGTGCCACGGGACAGGCAAGATCAGGATCCCAGGCTGCATTCTGAACCAAAATGGCTCTTGGCTGTGCACAGGTGGAAGTATGCCTTTGATACCAAAAGTGCGGGCATTGGGCAGCACAAATGCACTCGTTTACTTAGGCAAAACCAGGCAGATGCACCTGGTGTTACCTTTTGGACTCCCTCAGATCCGTAGGGTGAACTGACTGTGCAGTACACCGCTCTGGTGCTGTATCCACTAAACGGGAAATGCTTTGCTACATGCTTAAAATGAGCCACGTAGATAAATTGAGTGCCACTGAATGAACTAGTTTATACACAGTCAAAACACACAGATTTTGGCTATCCTCTTGCTCTGGAAGGTAGAATTGCATGGCAGTGAGCAGAAGACTGAACAATACGGTGCCAAGGTACCTCACCGGTAAGATCCAGAACCCTGGAAGGACAGGTTATGTGCCTGGGAGGAGAGGGTGTGTAAGGCATTTAAAAATCTTATGAGGCTTCTGTTAAAACTAGAAAAATAGCAAAATTGCTGTTAAAGTCCTATTTAAATTCTACTCTGCACTGTTTTCCATTATGTTTGAAAACCTGGTAATAGTTCAGCAGCCTATCAAAAAGAGAAAAGAAATAAAAGAGATTACTTTTCTGTAAATCAGAGGACTGACAAGATTACAGCAGCTGGGTGTCTGTTACTCCAAACTACACTGTACAGAGCTAAAATGGATCTTCCTACAGAAAGCTAATCAAGGTAGAAGAGAAAAATTGGGTTCATTAACAATCTCCGTCACTGAAAAGTCAAATAAATCTTCACTCTTCAGTTGACTCCAATTACAAGGATATTACTAGAAATTGTTTTTCTGTGAGAGAGAGCTTTGACGGTGGTTTTTCTTTTTTGGCACTTTGCTTATTGCTCACTCACATCGCACCCATTGCTGGGTAGAGATTAACACCTGTTACTGTTTTAACAGAAAATGATGAATGGTGCCATTACTGGCACAGCTTTATGTGAACAAAATTAAGCCTGTGTGTGTTAACTTTTGTAGTTACAGCAATTACCACAATTACTTTCAAATTATAGTTTGCACAAACCCTGTACCAAAGCGGAGCAGCTGAGAACAAGCATCCTCCCGTTTTTCTTGGAGAGGGCTGTAGGCAAACTGCAAACTGCGGCCTCGCCCCATTGCCTCCCTTGAGTCAAGGGAAAGCTATAAAGCACCCTCCTCGTTTTCCCCTCTCAGCTAGCGATTTTCATAACGCTCCTCTCCCATATATGTATAAGGTTCTCACATTTCAGTTTATAGCTACATTTGACTCAAATATGAAATGGATATTTATAAAGCTTGATTCAAATCTCAAGTGCTTATCTGGATTCTTGAAACCTGACCCACGTGACTAAATTAATGGGCACAGTTGTACTTTGGCTTTAAACATGTGTATCAGTTGTACCACTCGTTATAATTCATCTCACCTGGTGTTGACTGCCAAAGGTTTGAGTTCCAGTCTAAGCTGCTCATCGGGGTTCCCTCTGTGGTCATCGGGGATCAGGACGTGTCACTCCACCAAAGAGAGACGGCTGGTATTAATGAGCTTAATTGCCATCCAGAAGTGCCTATTTCTTTTCTTCAACTATAGAGGGAGCCAAGACAACTGGCTTGGACCAGAAACCCAGCTTTTATTTAGGATTAAATTCAAAGCCATCTAGATGAGGTGAAGGAAAATTGCCATCCTCAGGTAGCCACTGCCCCCTCAGCTGGACCAGCCAGTTAAGGGGCTGTTTGCTGCACAGCAGCATGTTCTGCTGCCTAAACTTCTCTATTAAAATAGAGGTGCCTCTGAGTGCGATTTTTGTGTTTCTCTTGTAGGCAGGCTGAATTCCTTACAGTGAGATATACAAAAATCATAGCCCATACTTTCTGAAACGTGATACTTCAAAGTGTAGTTGTTAAGCGATCTATTAGTCTCTTAGAGTATTACACCTATGGCTAATAAAAACATTAATGATATTTTTTAAAATATTCTTTCCTGCAGCTAACCATGAAACCCAACATCCTTTCTTTGCTTCGTGGCGAGACCAGAAAAAGTATCTTTGTGGTTTAATCTGATATAAAATGTAGCCTAAAATACTTCACATCAAAATTCTTCTTACAAAGAAATATATTTTCCAGAAAGAAAAAAAACGCAAAACAATTCCCATATCACATTTCTTGGAACTAATTATCCCCATTCATACACACCAACCATTATATCTTCTTGTTGACAGCACTGTGTTTTCTCTTCTTTTCTTTTTTTCCTGTTACATTTGTAGCATGTGGATCAAAGGTTTATGGATTCTTGTCTTTTCTTGAACCCACAAGCAAAGTAGCAACACAGCCAAGTTTTAAAAGTTTGCAAATCATTAAGAAAGAAAGCAGACAAAACATACAGTGTTCCCAAGAGACTCGAGACATGAAAGCATCTGTGTTGTGATGTACATACACAAAATCTGTTGGGACTAGACTTAGTTGTTCGGTAGGACTTGGAATGCACTAGGATTCCGATCTCCTGTTGTAACTTTAAGGAATCAGTCTATATATTTTGCCACAAATCCCCCCAAAAGCTGAACCTGTCCATTACTCTGGACTGAACTTCAGATTTTAGGACACTCTGATCTCCATCCAGATTTTAAGTACATGCCTCATAATACGTTCTACTTGAAGACGAACTCTGCAGAAGTTTCCTCGGTTTTGGTTTCTTTACAAACCTTATATGAAAAACGATCCCTATTGAAGTTAGTGGGGCTTTGCCGCTGCCTTCAGGATTCCGTTCCTGTTTCTTGCTGTGGTCCTCTGGCGATAGACTGTTTCTGGTCTCCTTCCCTGCTCGCTTCCCCTGCCAACGGTTAGCCTGACTCCGCACAGTTAGCAAGAGCCATATCAGGCAGGAGACTGGCAGTTGCCACCCCCTGCAGGTATCTCCCTCATTCTCCACTCCTCCCATGAACTACTTTACTCAGTGCTAATGCTTTAATCAGGCTGTAGAGATGTACTAAGTTAAATGTCTTATACAAGTCTCACATCTGCGTAGTTACCTTCGTCAAATCGTTTGATGAGACTTATTTTTCCATAAAGGTGTCTTGACTGGCACCAATTATACTGTCACCCTTTCATTTTATACTAATTGAATCCCTTATCAGCTTTTCCATTACTTTGCTCGGGACTGATGCCAGACTAACTGACCTGTAATTACTGTGATCATTCTGCTTCCTCTCTTTGGCTTTTGGCAACGTTGCATATTTCTACTGTTCTCTGGCAACCTTTGGATTCATAGTGCATGGGCTCTTTGATATAAAAATATTCATCTCTAATAAAAGGATTTTAACAGTGACTTCCTGGGCAATGTGATGCAAGGGAGTTTATTATCATTGTGTCATAGGAATGTATCATCTTTTTTCTCTTCAAATACTGAACAGTAGAGTGTGTGTGTCTGCGTGTGTCTGTATACAGCATATATTATTTCTGTCTTATCTATAATATTAATAACACTGTTGATTTAAGCAATCCAGCAGTATGTTCATACCGTTTTAAGGAATTGCAGGGGAGACAGTAAAGTCCTGAAAAGCCTTCTTATTGATCCTAGCAACATATATTTCCTTATCTTTCTTTATGATATTTCTACATTTTTTTCATTGGTAATTTATACAGAACACTGTCTAATTTGATATATGTGTATGTACATATATACAAGTGAGAGAAGGTTTTCCATGTTATGCAGCAATGCCGTGTTATGTTTTGGTGTTTTCTGCCAAAAAACAGAGACATAATCACAAACACTGCTCATATGTAATCAAATGATCAGAAAAGATGTTCTGACTGAATTTAATCCGTTCTGTGCCGAATGGTGTTATTTTACAGCCCAGAGCATTTATTCTAGTATGTTCCAGTAAAGATCATAAGACACCCTCAACTCAATCTCCTCTTTGTTTCCTTTTCCATTGTCCTTTTTTTCCTTTGTTTAAGCATGACTTGTTTGGAAATTCTACTTATTCTCCTAAACTCACTCACTTTTCCTTCAAATGGTCAGTGTACCCCCGTCACTGCACCGATGCGTACCACCACAGCAGCTTGAAGCTTGCCAATGACATCCTGACAGCTGAAGCCTGCATTCTCAATTTACTGGGGTTTGTATCTCTCCTGTTTACTGTAGCTTCACAAGAGAATGATATTTTATAAACACCTGGTAATTTAGTTAAAATAAGGAGCTGGACTTTTAACAAGAGTGCACTTTTTTTTTAAGGTTTGGCACTCAGATATAAAACAGATGTTTATTGTGCTTTTTAAGCGTCCAGGAAATCTTGTCAAAAGTGTCTGGCATGTACAGTTATTTTTATGTTATATGTAAGTGTATATTATTCTTTGTTTTTGTGTATTAACACATGTATATTATTTCATAAATGAGTTTTGTTTTCTTATTATGGAATAATACTTTCGGTAATTGCCCACAGCTCTGCATATAAATATGCTCTACAAAGGTGTTTGGATTAAAGATGTCTGGCTGCAGCTTTATTAAACAAACTGTTAATTAATCTCAAATATTATCTAGCATGCCAAAGGCCTTCCCTTTATAGACAATGTAGGTTTATCTATGGAATCTCCAGTCACTTGGGCTTTATTACCTCTTACATGCCAAACCATTTTCTGTTGTCTCCCCGTACAGCACTCCGGGCGTAATGGTGCATCTGTCGCCAAGAGCTAAAGTCTTGATATGCAGCTTTGGGTTGCCAAATCACATTGCCACCTGCACGGGACTATTGTCCTCACGCTGTGGAATGCAGATCTCACCTTTAAAGTTGCATCAAAGAAAAACACAAGATCAACTTTCTAATGTCAATTTCTCTTAGGATATCTGTCCTTTTCAAGTATTGTTCTTAAAAGAAAACCTTTGTTAAGAAAGCAAAGCTCTGAGAATAGCAGCCATTCGCACAAAAATGTTCCCACTAGATTCCGCAGAGTCCACCGGTTCCCGAGCTCTTGGCTCAGCTCTGACTCCTGAATAAGGACTGTCAAAACCAAGAGAGACTAGTTCTTAAAACCCCTCAGAAGACGCAGTTTAGGGCTAGACTAACTGTTTAGAGTCCCAGCCTCAATCTTAGTCAGATTCCACCCTTGTTTATGCTAATTTAAACCTAGTGCATGACTGTTGACTTCAATAATGTTCCAACCAAGGAAATGAGATTCTGAATTTTGACCTATTTTTCTTGATGCCACCATTTCTGTTCTCTTTCATCTTATCTGTTTTGTCTCAGTCTCTGTCCTCTCCCTTTGCATCAGCTAGTGAGGCCTCTCTGCAGCTTTCTTTCAGCTTTCGTTTGCCTCCAATCTTTTTCTCATTCTTCTAGTGAAAATACATAGTCTCATCCAAAGGGTGGTAAAAAGGTGTTTTTCCTGGGCTAAGCATGAATATGCATGAGAGGGACAGAATACTTCTCTCTGTGTCTTCTGACTTAAAAAAAAAAAAAAGCAAAAAGCTAATTATGGAGCACTTAGTGGAGGAAAAGGGACGATTATAAATGAACCTAAATTTAGAATTATGACTTTGACTCAAAGCCCGCTGAAGACCGCAGGAGTCTTTCCATCAACTTCAAAAGGCTGTGAAGCACACCTAGTCTTACCTCGCTACTTAACACAACTTTTGGTCAGAGCTGTATTACCAACCTAGGGAAACTGCCTTGAAGGTTAAGCCCGCCTTATTTTCAAAGGGACAGTTTGACAAATTTGGCCAGACTCTGGAACTTAATTAAAACACTGGAAAATTTCAAAGTGACAACTACTTTAAGATATTTTTTTTTTCTGTATTCCTTCTTGGGTGGATCAAGTAAAGTAAAAGAAAAAAGAGCGTCTTGATTGCTGGGAATTTTTTCTTTCATTCAGATGCTTATCCAAACTCCATTCACAGACAAGAAAAAGGTATTACTTTGACCTCCTTGCACCAAGAACATGTCTGCTGTATTTAAAAAAACAATAAAAATCTTTACCAGTCATACTGTTCCTGAGATGATCTTGTGCATCAGAACCATATTTACAAGTACATTTTGCTGTAACTGAATGTGAAATGAGTCTGTAATTACAGGTTTTTAAACTAACTTACTGAAAAATTTGTTACCCTGGTCCACTATAAAGATTTCAGGCCTACCCATGTTCCCCTTGTGACACGAGAAGCCACCCATTTGTTGCACTCATAAAGTGGAGGTGGTACTCCCGTTGGTGTCATCGGGTCCCTTGGGTCAAGCCAATTGAAATTTCCTGCTTGTATGGAATACATTTTATTTAGTTTTTTTTTCACTTTGGGGATTGTTGTGTTCCAGAGCAGCAGCCATTTTTCCATGTTTGTGAGGAAATGGATGTTGTGAAAAAATATTGGCTTGAAAGCAATGCCACATGGTACTGCCACAGCACGGCACGGACCCAAGGATCCAGAAGGCACTGAGTGAGGCGACATGGATCGTGCTGGCTGTGCTTATCTCTACCATAAACGGATTTCCCCTCCAAAGTTGTAAGTCTGTGTTATCTTGGTTTTGTGTGCACAGTGTGCTTTAAAAATGCTGTGGTCTGGTGGCCTCCTGGGGAACCGTGGGGAGTTTTAGCCTCCAGCCTCTTCCTACTTCAGCAGCCGGCGTGGGATGCCGTCCCATCTGTCTTTGAACTTTGTTGTAAGACACTATGTGAATCTTGCATGCCGAAATGTATGTAAATGTTGTAAGATTTGTATACAAATAAAAAAATTCTGGTGTGTATATAGACATGTATTTCACTATGTGAAAATATTTAAAACTTTTTTCTGACACTGATTTAAATTTCCAAGCATTTTTCTCTGCTTAGATTCCCTCCATCCTATGTGCAGATTCACTATTTTCTTGAATTAGGAAACCAAAAGAAAAATCAAGAGTAAATTGTTTTCTCACCTCAGTTTATAGCATCTGCTGATAAAATGTAGGTTTCTTCTCCAGATAAACTGTACAAAAAGTTAGCACTTCGCCAGAATCCCTAAAGTGCCTGTTAAAGGCTTAACAAAAGGCTTGTTTTGACAAAAGAATATCACCCCTAATTGTCAAATCCATTCTAAACAAAACTGGGAGAAGATGAGTGGGTAATATTTTCAGTCAGCAGTCAGGCCTTTGAAAACTTAATTGTGGGCAGTCAGAGCTAGCGCTGCATTTTTGTCTTATCAGTCGCCGTTCCATGGATTTCATTATTTTCACGGATTGCTTTTGTTCAATGCTTTAAACGTAATGTTTGGCATGTGGGGAAGACGGAGGTGACAGGACGGCGTTTGGGAAGAAAACTGCCGCGGAGCCGATTTCCTCGAGGCGTGTGCTGGTACGTGTGGGCCCCGGCCGCAGCAGCGGGAGCCGACCTGGCAGAAAGGTGCAGGCCCAGGAGTCCAGGGGCAACAAAGCCTCTCGTGTTTCTCTCACTAACATCTGTTGAGAATGAACTAAGTTTCTCCTCCATTTCTCACTGTCCCGTAAGGGTAGCGTCTCACGGTCTCTTTGTCTCAATTCTTTCTCACTTTGTTTCATAATGCCTTTGGGGCCTGCTCCCCACCCTCTTTTCTTTTTCCAGTACTGTGTCGCTTAGAGGTATTGTTGTCTGTCTTCCTCCAAGGTCTTTGCGCTTTTAGCTAGAATCAATGACATTTGGGTCAGACTGCCAAGAGAAAACTGGATCCTTCCAGTTTAGGGACCAACTTTTTTGGCTTTGCAGAAGGACCAGCCCTGGAAATTGTTGGAATAAAGGGAGGCTGCACACTCATCTCTGCCTGTATATTTTAAAGACTTTATTTTCAAACAGGACTCTGTTTTTGGAGCAAAGGAAAACCACAGGATACACTTATGAGGAAAATAATTTCTAAAGCCATGCCAGACCTTTCCTCTGGCCCGGCACTGAGAAGCAATCTTGAAGCTGCCTGGAGAGGACATCTGGTGATCCTGTGGTATAGGGGAGTCATCGTGCTCCTTAGCCACTCTAGGACATCTGCTCTTTTTAGTGTTTGGAGAGTGATGGGACACAGCCAGAATTTGCAGTATTTCGAAACAGATCTGTCAGCAGAATAGTCCCTGGAGAATTTTATTCCTGCTGGTGTAATTCCAGGTTGGTTCTCTCTTTGCTATTTCTGAATCAACCAGAAAAGACCCAGTGCATCTCCAGATGAGCCATCACAGAGGTGTTTTACAGTAGCTTTTGCCACCTCTGTGGACTCTGTCCAAAAGTAGGTTTCCAGACAGGAGGGACCTGTTCTGAATGTTGAATGTACATTTTTTCCAGGAAATATCTTGGCCACTAATAAGGACAAGAAGTGTGTATCTTTATAGAGTCAGCATGAATCAAGAGCTAGAGATCATATTAAGCCGTTGAGAGCATGAGGCAGCCAGTACAGCTCTGAACTTCCCTTGGCATGTCCTCAGCATGAGATGATTGCGAGTGCCTGCTGTGACAATGTGTCTGTATGTCAGAAATGCTGAAGCTCCAAGCGCCAACACTACCTCTCCGGACCACCTTGTACCACCTTCTGCTCCGCTATTTTTGGATTCAAAACATCAAAGACTTGATTGCATGGAGTTATACTTTATTTGCTACAGAACAGATGTGCATAGACTTGGTCTCACTGTTCCTACCTGAACAAAAAAGCACACATTCACACATCCATCACAAGGGAAAGAGGAAGGCTCAGAGGTAAATATGCCTGAAAGGTGGGTGGATCATAAATTAGTTGCCTTCTCTGCTGCCCTCTTTTTTGGTAAAGATGGCCCAACCTCCATCAAGAAAATAAGATAATAAAAAGATAACATTAGATACTATCATTTGGTATAAACTCAAAGAGGATGATATAGAAATTTCCGTCCTCTCCCATGCTATATGTGGTAGCTGTATAATTAGACAGCTTATTCTGTCACATTTCTAACACGCTATTCTGTTTCATAAAGCAAGTCTCATAAGTGTTTAAAACGCGATGTGTTTATCTGGATTGATACTCTGAAAACTCTGATGTTTTTGACTTCTAGCTGAATAAGCACTTATGGAGTATACACTATAACTTCTGTATGGACAAGGTGGACTGGGACCTATGGAATGGTGTCATCCTGCTTAGGACAAAACTGAGCTGGTATGTACTAAATTATTTTTACTCTATAAATATTATAAGCACTTATTTTTGCTGTGGCACTAGGTAGAAAGTAAAAAATCAAAGCTACTTTTATATTGACATTCAAGAATGCCAACAAGGAAGACCTAAGGAAATCGTTAGGAGGATTGTGTCTAATGTGTAAGATATCCATGGAAAGTATGGAAATTTTTAACCTCTGTCCTGAACAGATACAAATTCTTTGGGTAAAAAAAAAAAAAAGAAAAAAGTGTGTTTTGGTCATTACGCAAAAGAGTAAATTGTTCCAATTAGGTATCAAGGTGTCTGTCATGTTTCGATTCATGAAAATAAGACATTAAAATTGCAAGGAACATCACTTTGTGTAAATGCGAATTCCTTTTCAAGCACCTTAAGCACTGAGAAGTAAACAAAGCTGTGGAATAAGCAGGTGTAAAGCACAAATGATTTGCATTGTTTATGCCGTAACTGAATTTGGTGTGGAATCATTTAATCCAGTAGATCTGATCTCCTGAAATCATCTTTAGATTTAAGCCTCTTCTGCAGGTCTTCTGGAGACGCGCATGTTTCCAGAAACATAAACTTCAGAATTTTAATCACTTTTTAAGACTGCTGGCACCAGCGATAACGCATAATTCGTGAGTTTCACATTGCAGACGTGTTAAGGCAAATGAACTGTTGCAAACATGTAGCTCCTTACTGCGTACATACAAATCCAGAAGTAAATATTGTTCATACTTCACTGCTCAGTGCAAAATGCCTTTTTGCTATTGAAATATAGAGGCAGCATTTTATGATTTCTGTGGCCACAAAGAGATATGAGGGTGAATAGGTGGATTTCAGCATTTCTGTCGTGATGGAGAATGGCAACAGATTTTCCTTTCCACAATACTTAATTGCTAAAATACATAAATCTTAACAGTGATTAGAATTTTAATTAGAAATGCATCTTTTCATTTATTTTCTCCTCTGCTTTCGTTCTTCAGAATCCAAGAGCCCTTTTCTGAATTCAGTCACAAATATAGCAGAGGTTTTTGAGGCAGTTCATTTGCAAATCTCAACCACAAAAGAGAAGCAGTCACCTCTAAGATACCTGAACCGCCTCAAGGAAAACAGCAATGTCAACATTTACCAGTAAGATGAGTTAAATTTTTTATTTAGGGCACCCTTAACATTATTAAAAATCCCTTTGTGTCTTCGGTGCTTGTGAAGGGAGCCAAGATGCTGGTTGTTATTCTTTGTCTGCTGCTCATTTGTTCATTTCCATTTATCCTCTGCATAGCATTAGCCGATACGGGAAGCAAAGCGCCCTTCCAGTACTCCCCATGTGCTTGACACATCATGAAAAGCCACCCATGCTTCTGAGAGATGCTCCTGGCTTCTGTAGCAGTTTAGGGCAGGGAATGGAACAAAAGGGTTTGAAGCAGGCAAATTAAGAATGATGTCTAAGATAAACATGCATTATTCAGTAACCTTATTTAAATTCCAGGAAGTCTGAAGTCCGTACCTCTTGCTTTGTGTTGCCCAAAGCCTGCTCATTGTCTGCTGTCAGATTTTCAATGTATGACTAGGGGTGACTGACTTTTCCATTCATTTCCAGGCATAACTATTTTCTCACTCTTCAGCAATGCCTTCAGATGTTTGTCACAGTCAAGCTTTGTGACCGTTGGCATGAACTCCACCAGGTCTGAGGAGGAGGAAGATACTGCACATTTTCACCGAGACAACTCAAGTCACCCTTCTCCTATTTCTGCCACAGTCCTCTGTCCCTGTCTTAAAGTAAGCAGAAAGCTTTATCTTTTGCACTTGGTTTATATAGCCTCAGTCATACCTTAAATAGATTCACTATTTCTCGTGGTTTTTTTTTTTCTTTTTACATGTACTGTCTTCCTGTTTAGCAAAGGAGGTGGAAGAAGGAAAAAATAACTGCTTTCAGTTATTCTGCTGGGAAGATGGGTAAGCTTTGAATTTTACATACCATGAGAAGGGTGCAGGGAGCATGCAGATTTCATGTCTTGAATATGGAAATATGAATGATGGGTATAAAGTACAAGTTTGCTGCAGTTATTGCTTGAGCAGAGCTCACTTTCGACAAGGCTCAGTGAGTGAAGCAGGGGAACAGTTGTATACACTTTGGTTTTTTCTATTTATAGTAGAAAAAGATGCAAATTAGAGCTCTGTCAAACATAGGAGATCCATCTCATGCAAGGTCTTGAAATATGGCTTTGTTCCCAATTGGAAAAAAGATCCAAAATTTCCAAATGTTCAATGAAGAAAAATGTCAGAGAAAAATAATTTATACCAGATTGGCTGAATCATTTTGCTTTGTCAAAACTGAAATGTTCTATTTTGACTTTGATTATATTTTTGATACGATGCACCTAACCTGATGCAAAATAAAATACCTCATTCAAAACTTTTAAGTCAAACAATACTGGAAAATGGCATCTACTGAGGATACCACTTTGAAAGTAGAATTATTGAAATCTTCACAGATGAGATTGTTGGGAAATGAGTTTCAGTCATTTGTTAATTTCTAATCGCTTGTGTGGAATTGTTTATAACTATTTATTCAACCACGTTGAATGAGTCACCCATCATAATAATGCCAAGAAGGGGGGAGTCCACCTGACATAGACCCAACCCCCCCACTATCGCCATCTGAGTATGGTCCCAGCAGCACCTACGAAGCCCATGCAGATGCGTGGGTTATCACAGTGTAGACTGTGTACACCTCTAGCCAAGTGCAGTCACTCGCTGCTTCAGGTCACAAATCTTTTAGCTGAAGGATGAACAGTGCTGGTAGACAATGTTAACAAGTTTCCTTCATGATTTGAGTTAGGATGGACTGCAGGCCAGGTTTTCATAACATTGGAAGATACTCCTCTGAATTAAGCCTGATTTGGGACCAGCAGGACCGAGGTCAGCAGGTGTGCCCAGACCATACAGGTGGGTTTTACGTATCCTAGAACAGCATTGGCCCTAATTAAATATTTAATGTCTGCATTATCCTTTTTTTTTTTAATTATTTCCAGTATTTGGCTAGAATGCAACCTGGGTGTGTAACCGTGAATACGTGTTTTGAAATGATTGAAGCCAACACTGGGAAAAGGGCTGTCCTGCCCCTTCTCAGCTGCCACCATGTTCGTCCTGTGGAGCTTGTTTGTTTTGTTTGTTTAGTAATCAAGCAGGGGCCTTTTTCATTCATTCTTCAATCATCAGGGCGTAACTTGATCACGTGTGGTCATGACACACAGCTCCATCACAATTCCTTCCTATTGACTACAAAGGGCATGGCGGCAGCATGGCCTAAGAGGGCGTGCTCACCCCTTGTTTCATGCTGCACTTGCAGCCTGATCACCATCATTTAATCACTGGTATATAACGATGTGTGAGCTCAAATCACCACATTTCTCAACATGATTTCTTGGCAGAGAGTAGACCTCTAAAATGCAAAGCATTAGGTTAGAAAGTTGATCGATTCCTGCCATTCATTTATTTCCTTACGGAGCACTGGTGCAGTGAAACTCCCATCACAAAGAACTATCATTAACTAGTGCACATTTATTTGCTTAAGGAGTCTAATAATCAATCATCAAATTTCTCCACTTGTTTTGTGGCATTGTATTTCATCACTTGGTAGGGTATGAAACATTATCATTCTTTATGCAAGTTTGTTAACGGAATATTTATTTGAAGAGGTTTCAATATAAATAAAGATTTTCTGCATATATTTCTTAAAAAAAGATTTACTTTTATTTCAACTATTTGCTTTCCTATGAAAAATTTATGTGAAAAAATAATCCAGAAGTGTAAATGGCATGAAAATGGAATTATCCATCCGATGGAAGGGGTGGTCACTCCAACTCAGGTATGGGGGTTTGGGTGGGGTACAGCAAATGGCTTCATTGGTTTAGACGTTCAGAGTATTTCTCTCCATGCCCTTCTCTCCCCACTACTGTAGATCGTTTATCCTTTGAGAAAGAAAAGGAAGGCTGGTATAAATTAAGAATGGTAATGTAAAAGCTTATACCCGCTGCATAAAAGTTTTTCAAATTAATACAAGCATTAAATTGCCAAAGTTTTTTTCCATGTACTGCCAATATTAAACACGACATGCCTGCTAGGGTTGGTATAAAGTTTTGTCAACATTTTTGGCATACAAGGTCTCAGCCTGGGGTCAATATTTTCTTGACTAAATTTTGTTGTTTCAGTTGCCTTTTTACACTCATATATCGTAACTCTAACATTTCCAAAAAAATGAAATTTGGCAGACTATTAAGTCCATAATGTGGTCTAATGCCTTTGGGTATTTTTTTTAAATGTAAATCATTGAGATATTTAAGGTTTGAGGTTTGAGAACTGTGCAGACACTTTAACAACTTCTTTTAAAAATATTTAGTATGCATATTTACTACATATGTATCTTATAGAGACTAGAGATTAAACTGGAGATTACTTGCTAAAATATGCAAACTGCTGTCCATGAATAAACATCCTCATGAACTCCTATTGAAAGTTTCTTATTTAAAAAATGTTGTTTAAAACTACAATAAAAGCAAAGGGAAGTAAGATGGGGGAGGAAAAAGCAACGTTTAAGTAACTTTAATGGTTTAACTTGGCCACAGAAAATGAAGAAGTTCATTTTTTTTCTCCTGGGATCTAATCCAAAGCCCACTGAGGTCAAAAGAAGGCTTTCCACCTATTCCCGTGTGCACTGGATCCGGTCCTTGCTCTGCTGCTCCCTCGCTGTGCCGTGCTGCTGGGCCGCAGCAGCAGCCCGTGTAACGCAGCAGCCCACTCATCTGCCGTATGCCTTACATAGATCTTGGGCTAAATTCCTGGTGGCAAAGGAACTCTTCTCTGGAGTGTCCTTCCTTCCTCTGTAAATTTGAGTCAGATTTCCACTTTTGCTGTGGCATATCAGTGCCCGCCGGTGATTCGTTATAGTCCTCACACAGCAGAATATGGGAGGAAAATTGTAGAATCCTGCAAATGCACCAGTGTCCCGCTGTGCGTGTGTACGTAACAGTGTTACGTACCACACAGCATCCCTCCGCCTGCGAGTTCTTCTGGATATTAACCTCGTTTCAGAGTCACTTTTCACATCAGCCCAGGAATACATTCCATAACTTTTGTTAGTTACAAATGACAGGATTTGTGTAATCAATAAGCACTGGCGCCATCGCATGCAATGCTCGTTAGAATGCAATTCCTGCAGTTCCTGGACAATCTGTTCCTTATGGTGATTTCTGGGAGCTTGTAAACTCTCACTAAGACGCTGGCAACATCAACCAAACATCTCAGACACATTGTCTCTCTGAACCTGAACTTTTAAAATGGTGGTTAAACATGTTGTCTGCTTTAGTTTCCTGTCTATCTTCATCATAAGCCAGCACCTGTTTCCAATAAATTATACACAGAGCTGTATCAGCAACACCTTGGCAGCAGCTGCCACCCTGAAAAGCAGAATGCCCTTGAGGACAATACACCTGTGAACACATACAGTGTTTATTTAGCTGAAAGGCAAAACTTTACGTTACATAAAGCAATTATCTAAAGCCTAATGCATGCCCATTATTAACACAAAATAACCTTGTTCTTAAGAACCAATAAAAATCTATTTAAAGGCTTTTTCCAAATCCCAGGGAAACAAATACTAGCACTGTGGATCTGCTATTAGCCTAGGACTTAAATGTCTGATGGTGGGAAGACGTGTGGGGGAGGCTACGTGTGCAGAGTTGCAAAGTAATAGGGCACAGATTTGGAGTTCATTATACAGAGATGAGAGAAGAAGCCAACGCTTTTTCAGAGAGACTATTGAACAACAGACTTTTTTTTTTTCTTTTTGGTTTCGCATTATAAAGTAGCATTTTGTTGCCGAAGTATAGAACTACTGTGTTTAAGACAGTGTTTGATCTTTCCACCACTATGAGCGAGTAAGAAAAAGTGGTCCTGAGAAAAAGGTTTTCTTATTACTAGAACAAACCTTTCATATCCAGCTCACTACCAGCACTGTCCTTTCATGTAACAGCCAGCCTATTTTAGCAGCAGTAAGTGGGGTGGTTGTTTGCAGCAGATCACAGGATAATGGAAATGAAAAAAACTTATGATTAAAATAGAACACAAATCTGAGATAAGTTCTCGAGTTTTGGTAAAGCAAGAAGTAACACTAGGAACTCTGTAGTTCAAGTAAAGTGTAAAATACAGTTTCGGTTCAACATGCCTACTTTAGAGATTATTTGGCACATGGGCGTTATAAATCACTTAAAGGGGAAGAAATTTTCTACTTGTCGTTTCCAAAATTAACACTAAATATGGAACGTTTATATATGTGTGTGCATGTATGTATATATTCCTGTATTAAATGTTCATAAAATGCTTACATTTTCAAGTCATACTTTACAATACTTTCATTCCCTGCCTGATGCCTCCTGATGCCATTGAAGTGATCAGCTCGAATGGTCTTAGGTGAAAATGTGTTTTAACACTTCTGTTTGGCCAGGCCTGAAAGCTGTGGAAAGACTTGCTAATGAGTATTACAGCCTTTTTAGCTGTCTTTTTTTAAACCCTTACAATGCTGAACACAAATACAGGCAGCGTGGTGATGCCAGCATGTAGATATCCTCCCACCAATTATTTCGTACAATTACATTCAATGGGTTATGTTATGTTCTATGAAATGCAAAATAAAATTCCAAGAGAATAGCGTTAGCATAACCCCACAATAAATGCCTTGTCTTTGCAAATGTTGCTAATAAACATCCCATATTTTGTTTCATATTTTATTATCAGATAGTTTGAAGTTTAACTTAGCTATGTTTTTTCCAGTTGACTTTCTTAAGACCAGAACAAGCATGGTACGTTTCATAGATCCAACTAAAACATATGGATTAACTCAGTGATTCAGTTTCTAAACCTCCAAATGACTGTTCTGATTACTCATGCAAATCTATATTTTTGCCAGGTTTCCTTAAGACTTTAATACAAGTAAAATTAATAGGAATATATTTTCTTCTCTTAATGCACATGAGGATGTCATAGAATGATGATCTCCATATACAGATACAAACCTGCTTCTTGATTTCAGTTTTCTTGGCTGTGTTTGATTCTAATTGCATATAAACGCTAGGAGCACCCAGCTAAGATTCCAACCAAAAGGAAATTCAGCTATGGCTACAGAATAAAAACTATTTATTTTCCCCTGGAGTGTTCAGCTTTTATTAAATGTCAACAAATCTAAAAACATGCTTTACTAATCTATGGTGCGTATGGGAAATAAGTCACGAGCACAAGTCACTGAAGATAATGTTTGCTTTGGTTTAGGTAAACAGGTTCCAGAGAACTGAAATCTCTCACAAGCATTTAAAACCTACCCCTTGTTTTCCTTTAACATTTGTCAGATCTCCCACTGGTGATCAAAGAATGCCAAGCCGTGATACAGCGTGGGGGCTGAAAGCAGACCTACGTTTGTGATTGTTCGCTACCCTCTGTGATAACTTTATCCTTTTGTTCCTTTCCTGTTGACTTTCATGCACACTATTAACCCAGGGTGTCACGTGTTCTCAAACAGGAACTGGAATTACAAGCGGAAGATGCTGCCAGCTGGAAGGTCTGCCTCTGTGCTGCCCATCGGAGAATCACCATGGGAATGAGGACCACAAAAGCAGCTTTGTGCTGCGACCTGCGGGGATCTGCACCTTTCTGCAGTGTCAACTGGATTCCTCCAGACCTCACATCTGTGGTCACACAGGTTTTGCTGCGATTGGGACATTGGAGTGGAGGTAAGCGCTGTACATAGGAGAAATGTGTTAATTATAAGAGGGCACACGACCACCATGCTTCCTCTGGCACAGCTTTCCATAGATTGAAGGAGGGTAACAGGAGTCCGGAGCCATGTGGGTCAGTCTACTCTCACCCAAGGGATCCCAAGTTTGGTTCTGTTTGGTGAAGAGACTGCTAAGGCTTTATAAACTTGAGTCGCCTTGTGAAGGGCGTGACAGGACAAGCCATTACTGATATATGGCATTGCAGCCGATATGTCCAGGACAGCAGTGCTGAGCCAACAAAACGAGGCCGGTAGAGCTGTGGAAGCCTGTTCCCTGCTCAACAACATCCTTGCGGCAGTGTGGTCTCTTCTGTGCGTTAGCTGTCCTTACTGGGTTTCTCACGGTGTGATGTTTGGGCCAGGTAAATGTAAAATGGGCTTGGCTTTGGTCCAAAAATAGGTATCAAAAGGCACCCACTTCTTTTTAAAAAGCCAAACAGAAGAAAGTACAAATGCAAAATACAGTTTGGGTACAGTAGACAAACAGCCACCAGTAAGGCCAAGTATATATCAGATCGTCTCCTCGAAGAACATTTTATCTCAGGCCAAATAAGGTGGGAAAAGAGCCATTGGTATGAGGGTTTCCTTTATTGCAATGCTTCTTTATTATTTTAATCAAATTTCTTTCCACTCATGGATATACACAAAACCATAAAAGAAAGCCATATGAAAGTTCACAGTATGCAAGATTCATCTTGTATTCACAGGTTTTGTGTAACCCATTTTAAACTGATGTTTGCTTGTTTAAGAATGCACACCTGCACATTACCACTTGTGGTAAATAAGTTTATTAGCCAAGGAATGTCTGAATACTCACTGGAAATCCCATGTAAATGCAGCTATGTTTTCTGTTAAGATCCTTCTTTGGTAAAATATGCTATACAACTCCATACTCCAGGGAAAAAAATAGCAGTAAATGATGTACAAACATGCAGGAAAGATGCAGGTGAAAAGATTCACAGGGTTTAAAAACGTCATACGCCTGATGATTCAGTGTGTCCTTCCATGTACGATTTAAGCATTCTGTTTCATATTACATTTATGTCAGATCAAATGTTCCACTCGGGAGACTAGGACTTTATTAGTGCCTCATTTGTATTTGCTTTTACTTTGAATTAAAACCTAAAGGTGGTGACAGAAGACATTCTGATGCTTGGCATAGGATTAATACTTGAAGGCCATTCAACGTTGCTAATCATCCATTTGAAGGGAATCTCCTTATGCAAAGAGATTGCTCCACTTAGGACAAAACCATTTTTTTCATCTCTGAACTCCAAAAGAGCAAAAGGGTGGGAAGAAAGTCGGGGGAGGCAGAGGAGCAAAGGGAGACAGAGCAAAGTGGGAAGCTTTGATCCTTTCACCGAGGGGCTGAGGCCGTTCAAAACGAAAGAATCTCTCACCACCTTTTAAAAAAAAGGAAAAAAAAAAGAAAAAGGAAGAGAAACAGAGCGAGCAGTATGACAGGAGACAAAAAGTGAAGCAGGAGGCAAAGCCTCAAAGTAAGGGCTGGTGGCAGGCTCTGAAGGAAAAGCTTTGCGAGGAACAGACGAGAGGAAGCATCCTGGCTTCCTAAACCCAAGGAACTTCCAAGAGAAGTAAAGAATTCACAGGAAGAAATTACATTCAAGTGACTTCTGATTTTTGCATTGCTTGTTAAATTTCTTGCACTATCATCTAAATTATAAAATACTTGTGCCATAACTGCCCTGAACAGCCTGGAGCTATGGAAAAAACCCACGCCAAATGTTGGCCAGTCTGTAAGAGGAGCACTGGCCCCAAAGCCTTCAGCAGGAGGGCTGAGAGACCCCATTTCTGGAGCAGTGAGATGCAGCCTGGGTGTGTGCCAGGGTCTGGGGAAGGGACAGTGCTGGACCCCACTTGGGTCAGGGTAAACTTGAGAGAAAAGGGGTCTGCCAGCAGGTCTATCAGCTGGTTCATGACCCATGTGGGACAGATCTACTACAACTGTGTCTCTGATGTAAAATGAGCAGAAAATTAATGAATTCTGTATATGGGTTTAATTCTGTCGTGGCAAATTTGACTGGTGCTTTATTCCAGCTCAATGAAATGAGTAGGACTTCGTGCAGAGCAAAGCATTATTACACTTGAGGCAGGATCAGTCTTCTGATCTGCTACCCTTATACAGCCCAGTCTTCTTTGTTTACACGTTTTAAGTTACAATGCCTACATCATCTGTCAGTAAGCATACTTTTGGCAGGCCAACAAATTGAGGTGGATATACAAAAAAGCCAATTTATCTTTGCCTGCACTTTTGCCAGGGATCCTAATGGAGTATGAACGAAGAGCCCAAACACTGTAGTACGCCAGCACTCTTCCTGGCACTATGTAGTTCACTATGAACAATCTGTGATTTGTTGAAGACCAATAAGAGACTTGAGTCTTTCTTAATCTACAGTAAGGTCAGTTTTTGCAAAATAATCATTGCTATATATGTGGTGCTTAGTAGGCTTTTATTTTTGCGTGATGGTAACCTCTACTGTCATAATTTATTTGTAAAGAACTACAGTGTATAAGTAACTATGAACAGCATATGAATTCAGTGCCTGAATAATTGCCATCTTTTTTTTCCTACTAACAGCAGTCACTATTCAGACATTTGAATGATAGAAACAGAATACACACCTAGCCTCTGTAATTTATTTCAATCATTTTCAACAAAATGTCCTCTTTAAAAAAAAATTCCTTGAAAAATCCACATCAATCCTTCATCTCTCCTCTGAGGAATGTGTATTTATACTATTCTTGAGCCAAGAATGGATCATCATTCACATATGCAAAAGAAACATTAAATTACTTCTAGAGATTGCCCATTCTTATTTTATTATCTTTACTTCACTTTTGTGCAGAGTTATACATTAAACGAGTTCTTCTGCTGAATGTAATAGGGCTACCGGGAACCTTACCTAGAAAGGAGTGCTAAGAGACTGGGTGCACATTGCTGCTTATTTTTTCAAGAATCTGCTATTTTATAAAGAAATAATACAAGGACAGTCTTGGGCAAGCTATAGCAAGGTATTGGTTTTCAGAATCCTTCTGGAAATACTATTTACAAACCTACCAGACCTTTTCTTTGTCTCATTCAATGTCCATGCTCAAAGAGAATGGGATTTCACATTAATTTAGCTGTGTATGTTTGTTATTTCAAGTAAAATTCTCAAAGCATCAAAAGGCCTGTATATATGAGGTATTTCAAGAAAGCAGACGCAGGCACACCAGATCAAAGGTACAGAATACACTCTGATTAAACTAATTTTTTAAAAATGCATCTGAAGAAATTTTCTTTGATTCAGGGAACATGAAAACCAAGCTACCTTTGAACAAAAAGTTGAATGAAATCCAATATTTTTTATAATTTAAGAAATTCAGGGGTTTTAATGTTTCTTTGCTTTTGCCTATTTATATGTCAATTAGAGTGGGACAGAGCTATTGCATGAAGTGTATACGGGGTCAAAGCCTAAAGTAGAGCCATCAATAATAATGTCTGCAAAACATCTGAGTTTTCTTTGAATTTCATGCCACTTTAGAACAAAGATGTTTGCAAAAGTCGCAGCAAGTAGCCACATTTTAGGTTATTTATTAAAAAATAAACAGAGACCAAACCTTTGAAAAGCACACTATGAGTACACCTACAACTATCCCTGTTAATAAATTTGGAGACTTTTCTGTTCAGCTTTTATCCTGTTTAGCTGTCACACGGCTGGTCTTACGTGATGCCATCCTGCCAGTCTCAGAAGATGTAAAGCATCCACAATATCCAGGACATGAGAAACATTATGGGAAAATTTAGGAGCACAAATAGATTGTGACTTACGGAAGCACTTAGAGATGAGTCTTGTCTATATCTTAGTTCAGGTAGACTTATAGTATCTGCTTACCGTATGCTCAGCTTCAAAAATACAGTTAGCTCCATCCCTACCTCTTCATTAGTTTTGATGCTTTGGTCACCAACCAACATGCTGCTATAGTTTCTTACCCTTTTTTAATTGAGGAAAATGAGGAAACGTCTCTGAAGGCCTGAAGTTTTGGGATTTTTTCTCATTTCCATTAACAAGAATTTCTCCAGCTAATGGCAAACCTCTAAAAGTACCCAGCCCTCACAAGTTTTATCCCTGAGCTCTGCCAACAGCAGCACACTTCTTGGTCACAGTTTCAGTAGCTTGTAGGTAGGAGAATCTCCAATAGTATCTAGTTCCTAGTCAGGATTTGGAACCCGTGTGGAAAGTAAATGCTGTCCTCCTAATTTATCATTTTCCCCTTGTCCTACAGGAAATTGCCTGCAAATTGCTTGTCTCCCTGACTAGCTGGTGGGGTTTTTTGATCCTCTTTTTAAACTGATCAACTGTCACCCCTTCACTTCCACAGCCTCTAGACTTTCATCTTCAAACTCTCCTTCAGAAGGTCCTGAGCACTCTGAACAGGTCAGCCTTCCTTATGCCATTTCTGCATTCCTGAATCTAACTCTTGTGTTCCAGCGAAGGCACCTGCTATAGAGACTTTGCTTCTCTAGAATGAAAGCTATGGCATCTCTTGGAAGTACTGCATATAAAGTTACCAACTCCATGTATTTTTCTACTTTCTATGGATGCTGGATGCCCTAATCTTGTTTTGAAAACTGTTAGGCGAAAGCCAAGCTTATGAAAAATTTTCCCAGTAGTAAATAAACTTTTATCGTTATGCTTTAAAGATATGATAACTATAACCAACATAAAGGCTATGAGCTTTCAGCAATGGCAAGCGCAAAAAATGCAGATAAATGGGTATGAGTGGCTGTTAATGTATTGCCTGGCATAATGACAGAAATAAGAAAATGTCTGTTTAAAAATACATTTTACCTATTTGATAGATATCTAATGACAGTCACCTTGACCACCAGCTGCCTGCTTCTTGCTCGTTTTCAGGATATTGATGCAAACATAGGCTTTGGACTGCGGTTATAATAAACAAAACCCGAGACTCACCGAGCGATTGAGTGCAAAGGGACTGAAGAAGCTGTCAGACATTCTCATGTGTTGTCTGTGCTGTAATTGTTTCCAGTGGTCAGCAAAAACCGAAACAGAACCATAAGGTTTTAAAGATTAGGCTTAATGTCTCCCGCATAGTCTAATACATGATATGGCCCTTTCCTGGAACACTGTGCACTCTGAAAGAGAATGATGAAGCAGAAGAATGGGCACCATGCCATTGCATCAGATGAAAGGGACGTTGGTGGATATTTGCCATGGGAATACTTGACTGTTAAGCACTTGATCTACTGTCTGTTAGCTCATGGGAATGGAACTAGTAAACTTGGGAAACCTCAAATAAATTCCCATTGTATATATAATATAATCCAAACCAGAATCTTCTCGGGAACAATTGCTAATGATACTGGAAGTCATCCTTGTTTAATGGAAGAAGAGACAATTTTCTATGATCCATTTCAGTACAGATTTTTATACTGAGAATTTTTACCCAATATTTACAAGAAGGGAAGTCTGTCATTAGTGAAATCTCCATTTTTTGGCATCAGCTTACCAGGGTACTACAAATAATATTTTTTAAAAAGCATGCTTCTGCCACCCTTGCAATGACATGAGGAACTTTTAAAATTACCTAGATGATAAATTACTGTTTCAGAAGAATTCTTGAATGAGCTCATCCTTGTACCCTATCCACCATAGTCATGGTTTCTGTTACAAACCAGATGAGCTGAACGTTTACCTTAGATCTTTTTTCTAATTTATGAAACAAATGTGCAATAAAGACAAAGTTTCGCATACAAGCATTTTCGCTGACATCTAAAACAATCCAACGGTTTGCTCATTGTATGTTCGGAGATGAAACTATTTTACAATTCTTCCTCGGCCCAAAACTGCTAAGTTTTATTTAATCAATCATCTGCAGATACCTCACACTGAATAAGTCATGCATTTCTAGCTGGCTTCCCTAAAGGGGTTTTATTCAGCGTTTAATAGAAACCATTAAGTCATTGGCATCAGAACCCACAGCTAACATACTAGCCAGCCCAGAACAGAATAACCGACTTCAATCTGTAAAGAATTTCTCTTTTAATTACTAGACCCCAAACAATGAATCAACATAGACTAGTGAATATCAAATATACCTGGTTTATAAGGTACACATAAATACTTAAATAGTGTGGCATAAGAGTTGAGGACATGAAAGATAATGAAAACTTTACATACCTTCTTCTAGAAAGTAAATTGACTAGTGTCAGTTTAATAACAGTTTTCTCTTATAATAACAGTTTAATAACGATTTCACAACAGTTTTCTTTTTTCTGCCTTGCAGATTTGTTGTTGTTTTGAGTTGTCTTCTCTAACCCTCGAAAGCATGTTTCTGTATTCACTGTCTAAACCCCAATATCTCCATCAAATTTTATCTCAAAAGATCTTTCTTGCCCACTTCTTTTACTTTCACAAGACATAGCCAGAGAATAATGTGTCTCAGCTGCCACAGAATGCATTCCACCAAAAGAATGCACCCAAATTTGACCCAGGGAACAAGATACACCCCACAGTATATAAAAACCTTAATATTAAGTTGCCAGAAGGGTATCTGGCAAGCTCCAAATTAAATGTCTTTTCAGCCAACTCTAGCTACTCTGTTACTCCATAACCTTCCCATGGCCTATTACTTGTATGTCCTTTTTAAAACAAAATCAGTTTGTTGGAAAGACAAGTCTTTTCACAGTAACTCCAAAGTGCAGGTGAAACTCACTTTTCCTATTTAAATTATGCTCAGTTTTCATTCCCTCTTTGTCTACGTTCTTCTCCCTTTCCCTCTCTTTTTCTGTCCTTATTTCTGAATGGACTAAAATGAAATTAAATTCTTTAGAAAAGAACAAGAAAAGAGACACACACATGCATGTCTTCTCAGATGTTTTTTTAAACTCTCACAGCTCTAGTAAAAATACTATATACCTAGGCATTGCAAACCAACATTATTTTTGCTGTAAAAACACCACGTGCACGTTCTTAGACATGAGTCCTCTGTGCAAGATCTTTTCACACATGTGAAAACAGCTGACATTTCATCACTTTAATGCAGGGATAAATAGAAGAATCGTGGAAGAGAAATCCACTGCTGTTCTTGTCTGTTTTTCTAGTTACAGATGCTGCTTCTTCAGCACCAGGATTGCGCATGTTGATATTAATTATGAAAGTCATTTTCTTATATACTGTCTACTCCAGTGGCTGTTACTGCAGAAGTTCAAATTATTTCAGTGTGCCCTGCAGCTGTCCCAAACTTCTTACAAAATGAGAAGAAAAACTCATTTCCTGGACCAATGCCCTGATGAACCTAATACAAGTACTAACCTCCTACCCTATTTCGCCCAGTCACAGAATGGTTGAGGTTGGAAGGGAGCTCTGGAGGTCGTCTGGTCCAGTCCCCCTGCTCGAGCAGGACCACCTAGAGCCAGTTGCCTCGGACCATGTCCAGTTGGCTTTTGAACTCCTCCAAGGATGGAGACTCTCTCTGGTCAACCTGTGCCAGTGCTTGGTCACCCTTACAGTAAAAAATGTTTCCCGATGATCATATGGATCCTCCTGTGTTTCAACCTGTGCCCATTGCCTCTTGTCCTGTCACTGGGCACCACTGACAAGAGCCTGGCTCCACCTTCATTACCTCCTCCCTTCAAGTATTTATGTAGGGCGATGAGATCTCTCATGAGCCTTCTCTTCTCTACGCAAAACAGTCCCAGGTCCCTCATGAGAGGTGCTCCCGTCCCTTAACCATCTTCGTGGCCCTTCATTGATCTCTCTCCAGTATGCCCAATATTTGCAAGTAAGGGTGGGTTTAGAGCAGAGCCTAGGTTAAACAAACATGCTTGAATAAGGCAGCAACACAGTCAGTGAAACAGAAGATCAAAAAAGCTGCGCAAATAAAAAATATCAAAGATAATCTGCTACACCCTGGATTTTGCACATAAAGCCTTAGCACATAGGAATACAACTTGCCTGGGGCATGTTCTGCTTTGTTTCCGATGGGGAGCAAAGAGGGAAAACCGGGCATCACAGAGAAGAACGAGGAGGTGGGACAGAGCAGAGATGTTTAGAGGTAATGTGCACGTGTGGATGCATACATCCGTCCGTCCGTCTGCGTGCGTGCCTACAGATAGTGGTCTGCTACTGTTAAAGCACTGTAATCTGATGCAAACTGTTTCATATATTAAAAAGCTGCATTAGTAAAAAGATCTTTTCAGAAATAGACAGATGTGGTATCTATGCCAAAAAATGACATTGCAAAGGGATTAACTGTTTAAGCGTTCAAATTAAACAAGACAGAAATAGTTAGCGTCCCTTGGCCTGTAGCTCCTCCGCATGAGGCAGCTTGTCTCAAGCTGCCAATACCTCATTGCTACTAAGGCGAGGAGACAGTAACGTTAGGAATTGGGACATTTCCCAGTCTCTCACTGTCTGACCTTATGCCTTGTAGTCTTATCTGTGCTAGGGCAGGATCTCCCAATCTCCCTATGCCTAAATCTGAGCCATATCAGAGTGCTTTCCCGGTGTAGCTATTTCTAGAGAGCTGTCCTAGCACTTGGCGTAGACATGTTTATTCTGGCAAAACTGCACTTTCGCTGCGTAATATGGGTGAAATAAGCTACCCTGGTGAATACACAGTTTTGTCATAACTAAGTCCACAGCAGGGACTTTTGCTGACACCACAAGGGATAATATTCTTTGACTGATACTGTAGTTTGTAGTGGAAGCCTGGCCTAAGTCCAGGACTGGGACCTATAACCTGCTTATTGTTATTTTTATTAGCAGTCTTATTTAGATAAAGGCACTGGCTTGACACTTGGTTCCGGAGATTAGGAATAGCGATGTGCATAGGGAAGAAAACACAGGGGCATGCAGAGGTGCTCTGGCCAGACCGACGGCTATTCCGACACAATGGTGGTGTTTCTGGCACTCAGCTTTACTTTTTCAGAGCAAGCTCAGCATTGTGTTCTGTCATAATACTAATAGGGCTCTTTTTGAGTATTAGATGGTATGAGAGAGCATCAGGTGGTTTTTTTCTTCTTTTCTCTTCAATAAGAAAACCCCACTTTACAAATACCTCTTCAGTTGCTCGCTTTGGTCTCGAGTTCCATAGCAAAGTGAGTGAGATGTGCTTTAGTCCTCTGTTAGCAACACCAATTTACAGTATAAAATGAAGGCAGCAGTTCCCAAAGTCAGCCTAGTCATTCCAAAGACTGTACCTGGTCCCTCCTCCTTCCCCCTTGCCCAACTATTGTAATTTTCCCAGCCTTTGTGTGCACAGGTCCTGTCACTTCACTGCTCACTGCGACAATGAGCAGCCTCTTTCCCCGGGCTTAGGACGTGCCCAGACTGCAATTGTTACCTCCTTTAGGCTTGGATAATGTCTCTGCAGCAAACGTGAACCGAGCTTCACATTGCCTTGGCTGCTCCTGCCAGAACCCAATGCCATGAATTTTGAACTAGTGTCTTTGTAACTTAGCAAAATTATGTCCTGGTGCAGCTCTTGGAGCGCCTTGAGTTAGGTTACTCAGCCCAAGTCGCTTAAAAACACAGTGGCTTCATAACCATGGGAAGGTGTGCTCCTTCCCACTCCCATTTCACCTAGCAGTCACAGCAATACAGTGCACTCACGCTATTTTGTGATAGATACGGGCATTCCCCACGTGGCATCCCTATTTTTCACACAACGTATCCTAGATGGTTCACTGACCCTACCCTGGACCATGTATAATTATCGTGCCAGAGGGACCAACTTAAATCTGCCAGACTCCTTACTCCCAAACCATAAAAAATAGATTCTGCAAACCTGCAAATCTTAAACCAAATGCAGAGATTGTTAAAGTCCCTAGTAGAGAAAACTGACTTTGCAACCACCGTGAATTGGAAAAGGAATAACAAAGGAGTTGGCAACATCCGCTTCTGATACCAGGTTCTGGACGATAACAAAACCATTTGCAGAAGAATTGTATGGCACCGGGTGGCTGGGTGCCAAAATGGCAACAAACACCCAGCCCTGCACAGCCTGAAAGGGGGGCACTGACCTACCTACCAGCACTCCCAAGGAATGCGGGCTGGAGCCATAATAGCTATGGTCAGGAGAACATCTGTTCACAGTCAAGCTAGAACATAAGGAATTATTAGGAAAGGAAAAAAACCACTCTATACTTATATTTTGAATAGCAGGTACGGTCCTGGTGTCCAACATTTCAAAAACAGTAGAACCAGAAAAGGTGCAGAAGAGGGTTACGAAAACGGGTCAGTCCTGCAGAGTGGGTAGGGCACAATCCCCTTGCTATTAGCGCTGTCAGCGACAGAATGCAGCTCTTGATGGACCTGCATGTTGGGGCTTTTAAGGTGTAAATCCTTCATGGAGCTAGATCTGCATGGCCTTGAGTAGCTGCAAGGAAACCTAGAGGACAGGCCAAGTAGGGAGAAGAATACAGTGAGGAAATGTCCACAGTCTCTGAAAGAGCCAGTCAACACAGCTGGAAAAAATGTTTTGGGTAAAGGATTGCAGCCAGTAGAAGTGGTGAGGTGCAGTTAGATCAAACTAGAGCAGTTCTGAGCAGACTTTGTCAAAAGCATGCTTGCACAAGCAGTATCCTCAGTGTCATTCACAAAGATACCAGTGTCAGTGACGTTAACTTTACCCACAATAATTACGCAATTTTCTATTTTTAAGTATTCTCTAGATTTACAAAAATAGCAGCAGCAGCTCCAATTTTCTACAGCGTCTATGTGGAAGCCAGCTGGACGTACAGACAGGGATTCACACGTGCAGTCACCGGAGCTGCGTCGAGGTCTGGTGGCTGCAGCGACCGCAGCAGCTGCAGAGCCTCCAAGGACCCAGGGGCTGCCCCGGGTCTCAGATGACCAAAGTACTCATACAGCAATGTGCTGGAAAAATGCTGAGTACAATACAGCTGATTCTGTATCACTCATGCTACATTTCTCATTTATGGTGTCATGTCTGACTATAACTATAGCTTTGATCATAGAGGGACCTGGCAAAGGACCGTTCTAACTACACTTTGTGCCGTTCTTTCCGTGAGCAGCCTCAGCGTGGTCGGTATCTCCCCGTGCAGGTTGCCTGTTCACCACATGTTATCCTTATATATACGGACATATGTACACGTCGATTAATAAGTTAATTTAGCGCAAGAATTCGACGGTGAGACAGAAGACCCCAAGAGAAAAGTTCTTTCCTGTTGAGATAAAGCAGCAACTCTGTTAGCTTAAGCCAGCCGAGACCTTTTTTTTACGTTACCCAGAATTGCTTAGACTGAGATTTTCTGAACATCTATGCATTTGAAGAAGACTAAACTATTTGAAAGGAGCTATTAGCACGCATGCTTTAACTTCACTTCTTTTTCATGTTTGGCTCTTACGGAAAAATACCAGATTTTGATATGAACATCTGTTTCATGTTTTTCTAAATGTGAGCTTAGTATGAAAATTAACCCCTGAATTTTTGGTTTCAGCAGCCTTCTAGCCCTTCAGCATGCATTCAGGAGCCTTGTCTTCCTGGCATTGCTAGGGAATCAGCTCAGCTGCTTTGCCTTCTGGAAGTAACTTGGCCAACGCTGGATGTGTTTAAATGTTTAATGAAGATATTGTTCACACAGTCACCATCGGCAGTTGTCACTTCTTTTTTGCTGAGGCACCCCAGTAGAAGTAACTCAGCTCGCAGCCTCATGCAACCTCATTTAACTTTTATCCCAAGAAAATGTAGGGAAATAACAATCATATTTGCTCTTTCCAGAAATCTGTTTAGTTACTAACAGGCCCGGCAGATGTTCAGCAATGGTGAAACCACTCTACAGAGCACAAGCCTGAGCTTGATTTCGTGGGGAGTTTCTCCTCCCTCGCCAGAGGACTAAGGCATTAGGCACTAACGTATTTTCACCTACCAAAACAAAGGCGATTTTCTTTCCTGTCAGTTAAGGGCACGTTAGCTAGAAGTAGTGACAACTAGCAAATCTCCCCAAATGCGGGAGTTCCTCTCAGCATGGGTGAGCACCCGAAACACCAGAGGAGTTTTCTGAGTTACCCAAACTTCCGAGCCAGCAAAACGAGACCTTTGGTACCTCCTGCTTCAGGCTGGCTCAGGAATCCCGCAAATGGCACCTTCCCTTTTGATAGATTGGCGATCCCACTCAGACTTAAAGGGGGACTATACAAGGGGGAGAAAAGAACTAAACTAAAAAAATCTTTTATGCATTTTGACCTCTTCCGAATGTTTGACCTTGAGGTGGGTGAGTCTCAGATACAATTCAGCTCTCACCAGTTTGGCTATCTGTGATCGTAACAAGGTTCCGTGCCAGCTTATGGAAACGACAGGTATTTTATTCTGTTACTATATGAAGAAATCATTTTTCTTTTACCACATTGAGAAAGTTTTGCACACATTCACACCGACGACTTCAAAGCTCCAGTGGTAACATCTTTCAAAGCTAAGGAGATGCTGTTAATCTCCCCTTTTCTTTTAATACCTGTTCATGTTTTTTTACATACTACCATTGTATTTCTGAGGCCATCAGTGACATCCAGTGGCCAACTAGATTAAGCCTAGACCTGTTTTATAGACATCTGCCTACTTCTTTCCTTGGTAAAAAAAATCAATATAAATGTTAACCGTGCATTTGACTTGTTTAGCTTAATTCTCTCACAGGTGTGATGGGAATCTCCCTCGAGAAAAGCTCACAAGATCAGACCCTCACTCTGCTCCCTTCCCTTGGCCTGTGAAACTCGGACGTTTCACGGGAGGCACGAGGATGTGATCTGGGCTCTGCCGTCTCTGCCAGCATCACTGAGGTGAGTCAAAACTGAAGCTGCAATCTCTCCGGATTTGAGTCGGTGCAAAACTATAACTAGAATTTTTTCTTGATGCAAGCAGACATGAATCTCAATACAAGCATGTCCTGTCCTCTCTGTTTCATTAATGAGATTCCATTTTTACTAATTTATTTTAAACTAGCTACTTTAAAAGTAGTTAACAGGAAAAGCAAGGGAAATACAAACATTTATTCAGCCCAAATCGTACATCTGGATAGAAAACAAGCATGAAGCACAACACAACAGGTAACTCTCAGCACTACAATACCGTCAGTCATACTGCATCTTACAGAAATGTGACGACAAAATTACATGCAGTAACAAATTTCCAACGCTGAATTTTAAGCTCGCTTGTAATGAGTGACCATGTCAACTCTGGTAATAGCCTGGATTGGGTAACATAGAGGTGTTCTGGAGAAGGTGGTGGACGATGTTCGACCCCTTCAGTGGGAAGAGCAGGGCAGCACAGGGCAGCCGTACCTGCCCTCGCTGCGGGGGGTGAAAATGCGTGTCCGTGTCTGCCCCCAGGCACCCCCTGCTCCCGTCCATCCCTGGGGGCAGCCGGGGCGCTGAGCTCAGCTGAGTCTCGTCCACGGGGAATTATGCCACGTGTGCTGGACGCGAATGGGGGTGGCGTTTGCCCTCACGTGGTCAGCCCACACAGAGTATAAAGTGAGTACATTTTTGTTTGTAAAAGATCTCTTTAAATAGAAAGGATATGAAAGGAATAGAAGTTAGGGACCAAAACCTTTGCGGTGCCGTTCCCAGGGCACAGGGACTTCAATTGCTGATTTAGAGCTACAAAGTATGGTCAATGGTACCAATGGTTGCCGCCACTGTATTCCAACAGCTGTAGTAGTCGTTGTGCTACTAACGTGTCTGTTTTGTGGTGCCTCTCGTCTTTTACTAGATAGTCAATTTTCCTGTGATCTGTTCCAATGAAGAATTATGTCTGCACTTTGCAAAAAATTGAAGAGCTAAATGCAGTGCATTGGCAAAGGACATCCATGCCAGCTGTTACCATTGTCATGTCTGTGATTTATTTCCCCCCCATTATCCTTTCTCCATAGCTGGCACAAACTAAAGAAATGGGGCTGCTTATGAAAAATAGTTGCGGTCATCAGAAACAAGAAGAAAAAATAATAAATTCCAGAACTCTAGTTTAGAGTAAAGTGATTTACTTCTGGGAAGCACAGTATAACTCTGAAGTAGCAGCGAACAAGAGCTAAATGTCTGTTGTTCATTAGTCCACCAGATAATGAATTAACAATACTTCACAGATTATAGCACGGAAAGATGGAATCTGTGCTCATGTATACTTTTGACAAGGGGGAAGAGCATCGATGAAACTGAAACTTCCCCCCATTTAGACTGATACTGTCACAGAAGGAACTGCCCCTTTGTTTACAGTATTTTCAATTCCTTTGCATATGTAAATGATATGCATTTAACTGGTCAAGAGAGGCCAAACCCAAACCCCTGGTTTCATAAGCTTCCGTATTTGAAGTGCGCTAAATAGACTGTAAATTAAAAGGTAACGGGTGTTTATTAAGCTTTCTTGATTCTTGCCAAGGACAGACTGACTTAGAGGGCAGAGAGCCGTAGCAAATGTGCCACCTTCTCATCGTAGGCAGGCGTTCTTCATCATTTCTTCGTACAACCACCGTTCCGCTTTTGCCTCTACCCCTGCCATGGTAGCCAGCAGCCACTTAAACGGCAGCCTTGGGCACCTGCCTGCCAGTGCACAATGGTCAGGGACTGCAAATACCTCCACATAAATACTTGTAGATAATTTTTATTTTTTAATATATATATATATTTATTTTATTTTATTTCATGCCCAGCTCTTGTCCAGAAACAGCACTTTAATGAGTCTGTTGAGGGTGTCATTACAAATACCAGCATTGGGATTCAGACTATGAGTGCCTTCGTTTTTTCCAGGGGGAGACCAGCAGTTTCCTCCTGTTTCACAGCAAAGCGAAAGGGCAGAGCTTGCGGAACTCGTACAAATGAAACACAGAAAAATTGTTGTGGATCATTTCTGTAGTAATTCCCCCTGAAAGCCAGTAATACATTTAGAAACTAGCAATTATACATGCAAGGCATCGTTACTGGCAAGTAGCACTGCAATGAAAGGCTGTATAGTTGGTATTGCGGTTACTGACGGTTTGCTCTGTTCTGCTATATGGTTTCCTTTTTATGTATCATGTAAAGATATTTTGATGATGTTTCACCACTGTAATATAAAAACATCATTTTCTATGAGGCAGAAAATTAAAATCCAAGATGGATACCCAAAGGCATTGAGAAAATATGTTAGCTACTTTATTTATGCAGTTATTTAAAGAATCTCATAAGAAAACTGGCATAGTATTCATTTGGACAGGACAGTTGAGCTCAAGATCTTCAGCTCACCATCAGCTGCCGATTCAGCTCTTTGCACGGAGCTTTTGCCATGTGGTTTCTTTGCACGGTTACTGGTAACACACAGGTTAAAAATCCCACTCAAAGCTTAGAAAGTGCCCCGCTGCGAGCAGGTGAGGGGCTGCTCGTGCCTCTTGCCTGTGCCTGAAGCGCTCCCTCCACCCCCAGAGCTGCCCCATGCGCGTGGTCTGTCGTGTCCCCGGGAGGCTGCAGCACAAGAGCATCCTGCAGGTCTGGATCCAGAGGAGAAGGTCTGACCCCACCAATACTCATTGTCTAAATGAGAGGTCTTGAGCTTCAGGCCTACGCGAGTGGCTGTGGGTGTCACTGCTGGGATAGGATGTGTACGGCAATGAGAAGGACTTGTGCAGCTGGACCAGAAACCACGCACAAACCACGCACTGACGTTGGTCCGTTTGGAAGCAACTTTGGCAGAAATATCTAAAAAAGCGAAGAAATACTGAAAAAAGTACATCTGTTTCTTGGTGTGTCTCTGTCTAGAGGAAGTTCGATCTCGGTTGAGGGACTGGCAACACCCAAGCAGTCTGCGTGAAGGAATCGTCTAGGCAGAAACTATGAAAAGAAGACATTTGTGTTGTCCACTACGCTCCCAGATGCAAAGGCTGGGCAACAGCTTCTCCCAGGAGGGACACAGCTGTGAAGGTTCATCTCTGCCTTTCACGGCTTCTTCAGTCAGCGTGGACCATTTGCTAACTTTTGCAGGGAAACGAATCATATGCGTGTTTTGGAAACCTTACTTTTAAAAGGCCCCGTTGCATTTCTACTGACGGAGATCAGGTCTGCTGAGCTCTCTCTTGATGTTGCTGAGCCTATTTCATTAGCATTTCCCGGCTCCGCAGGCAGCTGATCACAGCATTGCCAGCACTGTCGTTCTGTCTAAGGTTTGTCTCAGTTTTGGTCTAGGTTAAAGCAATTACGGAATTAATTATTGGCTGTACAGCTGTTCTCCCCTGCACCCTGCCAAAAGTCAGCTTAGCACACAGTCTTAGCACAAAACGCTGGTGACAAAGCAAATCTAGCGTGCTGAGTGTAGCACCGAAACAGCAACTCCCATCAGATAGCCAAAGCAGGGGATTACAGGCCAACGCTTGCCCGGAAAGTTGCCATGCACCCGGCGTGCCTGTCGCTCTGCAGCCTGTAGGCTGGGATCTGTAACATGTAATACGTGAGAGTCACAGATACAGACTGGTTTGTCCTTAAATAGCGTTTGCCCCCTCTTTAGACCCCCAAATCCTCTATCCAGTTATACTAATACTGAACCTGCTTCATCAGTTGTGGCAGAATTATTTTTCAAGTACATTCTTCGTACCGATCATCCCTCATGTGGTCCCGTGCATTTCCGCATGCTGATGTAGATTGTGTTTGATTCACTTCCTTTATTGACCTGGACACGTTTTTTTCTCTAAGAACTAAAGGTAAGATTGCCCAGTCTCATCTGTGGCACTTTGCCCTCTCCAGCTGCTTCCCTACATCCCGCCCAACCACTGGCCCACAGAAACCCCTCCCATGGGCTTCAGAAGGGGGCAGATTATTATTATAAAATATCTTATTTAAAAGAGACCAAATAATCACACGTGTCCTTGGGAAGCGTACCCCCTGTGACCCAGCATGACTTAATTTCACTGCAAGGTTTGGTGCTGGGCAGCCGCGGCTCCTGAAGCCACCTCTCCTGCTTCCCAGCTAGGCACGGAGATTAGGAACTAAGTGAATTTAAATACTGGTTCACCTCTGAGGATTTAGGGGACTCCCGGGTGTGTCACCTCTGCTGATGAGCTGATGAGCCATCATGTGCTTCAGGTTACGTGGAAACTGAAGGGAGGTGCCAGGAGGAGAAACGGGGGCACCTGGGACAAGTGTGTGGCGGCCCGGTGGCAGGTGCGGGCAGGGTGTGTGGGGTCGCGTGGTCCCCTATGGCTGCCATACTGGGACCAAGCCGGGGGTTCCCCCAGCCCCACAAGCTGCCTGTGGCCAGGGAGAGGGAGAGGAGCGCCTGCCCCAGACCTGGTGCTCCCGGGACCGTGGGGAGCTGTGGCCACCTGCTGCCTGCCCGGCCCTCGGGACAGGAGCTGACGGGAGCACCCAGCCCCCCTGCCGCTACGAGGCGTGGGCACGGACCACACAGGTGGCTCTGGATTGCATTTCCCTTAGTTTGGTTCCTTTGCTTTAGTCAAAACAGCCACCTTTTTCTGCTAAGGCCCTGTAAAAGCACCACGGAACTGTGATGGTCCAAGAGAAAATCAGCCTGGGGGACAAGACTCAGCTGCCGTGAAGCAGCTAACTGGGCTGGATTTAAAGCTGCAGCTTAGACAAACGTCATTGCAAGCGCCGCAGTTCAGCAGAGCTCTTCCTGGTGGCTCCCACCAAAGACACCTCTCATTCCCCAGTCCCCACAGCGTCTCGGCAGACGGGCACATCTCCTTCCAGCGTGCTGCATGCTATTGTCACCACTTGCAAATGGAGAACTTGAGGCGTACAGGGATGAGGAGTCACATTTTCGAAGATAGCACTAATTCTCCATTGTTATGTTTGCAATTTGCAATTCATTGGAGTCCATAAATCACCCGATCAGCAGCCAGAAACAATACCACGTCGCTTCAGAAGCTAACCACGCCGAGCCTTCTGACATTTGAATAGTGAACCCTTGCAGTGAATCACTTGTGTACTATTCAAAAAGCAAAACAATATTTTGAAGAAACGGCAAGTAATTTTGAACAAATAGACTGGATAATTCTAAAAAAAAAAATTGTGAACAAAACAAAAGAACTTTTCATTAATTGTAGTTCATACTTTCAGCCTTAACCTCTGCAAAACCAAATCACATAGCTGGGTGTTTGCACCCTGACTGTCCTCCTCATGATTGCTTTACTCAACAGCTAGCAGAATTGTTGGGGTTTTTTTTGTCTTTTGAGGATTGTTTTCATCTGGAAGAATTATATTAGGTATAGAAGTGGTAATATGGATATTTTTGGTAAAATAAATATATTTATTTTATAATGAAGTGTGTGTTATTGTTACCCTCATTCTCCTCTGTAATCGAAGCCTGAATTGGCCCTGTAATATCTGTGAAAATGTGCTTCCGTGTCTAACCCTCACATCGCTTCTAGCGTTCAGTGACTGTCCGTAAGTTGCCCGGTGGCTCCCTGCCAATCTCAGAATCTCTGTAAATGCAAAGCAACTCTCTGAGGATCATTTTGGAAGCACAAATGCTTTTGGTTTCAGTAATAGACAGGGCAGAATCTAAAAAACATTTTGGGATATTTATTTATATAGCACAAATGGGCATAACACTGTGTATCATGCTGTTGGAGTTTTAATTCCCAAACCGCATCTCAGAAATTCCGAGCTTTTCCCCTCCTACAGCGAAGCCTGACTGTTGCAGAAGAAGAGAGAAAGGAGATTTTTTTCTGAAATGGTATGAAAGTTATCAAGAACTAAGAGATCAAATTCCACTCCCCTAGTACATATAAATCTGAAATGACCCGAGTGGTTGCAGGTGAGTCATTTCCAGTTGGCACCGACGTATCTGGCACTGGAATTTTGCTTCTCAGCGATATTCATCAGCTGCGTCTCCTCTCTGTGCTGGTATTTCAAGCGCAGGGATGGGATCACCCACCTCCAGCACCCTGCATTGTACCTGCAGCCCGAGCACACCTGCTGCTGTCCTCCGGTAAAACGTAATAAGCTTTTAAATAAGTATGTGCTCAAGCCTAAATGTGTTGTCCAACACTTACGGGCTCGAGCAGCCCAGATTACGGGCGAGGTCCGTAGGTGGTAACTCCTGCTTCCAGTGGGCGTTTGAGGTGGAGGACTGGACAACCAGACAGTTAACCTTGGGCTTTGGATGTTGGTGGTGGTTGCCTGGGGTTGTTTCACATCTCCGAAGAATGACAAAAATTTGTAAAGCAGAACTGGGCAGACAGTTTGCTGGCGAAAGAGGAAAATAATGGGAGTGAGCACATGTTAGGACTGAATTTTCAGCTACCCCAAAACAAGCAAGCATTAACTTGAATAAAGCTCTTTCTTTGGGGCCAGACAAGTATTTCATTCCAACTGAAGTGTTTAGGGTTTAGTTTCTTTTTTGAGTGAAATTATTTCTGTCTAGCTTTCGTTGACCTGAACAGATTTATTTTTTGGGGGGGTAAAACAAACTGTCCAAAAACTTCATCCACCTCAACCGTAAAGGTCACTTTTACACAGAACTGCTCGTGGCAGAGCAGCGGCAGTTCATCTATCGTTTCTCCCCACCAATGCAAGAGAAACAGAGCGCCCCACCACGCCTGGGACAGGGATCACCACGGCATCTCTGTGTGAGTCTGTCCCGGTTTCAGCTGGGAAAGAGTTAATTTTCTTTCTAGTGATGCTGTGAAAGGAATGTCAATAATATCCATTGATTTCAGTCGTTGCTAAGTGATGTTTACACTTTTCAAGGACTTTTTCCAGCTTCCCATACAGCATAGACAGAGCAGTGGAACGGCCGATGTCCATACCATAGGCATCACGCTCGGGATACAAACAGGGGTGAGCTGGGGGGGGCAGGAACCCGCGATCACTGCTCGGGGCGGCGCCAATTCACTGGGCGGTGAGAGTGGCATTATCATTATTGTTATTATTATTCTAATTTTTCCTTTTCTGTTACTTTTTTTTCTATTAAACTGTCTTTCTCTCAGTCCACGAGTCGGTTTTTTCCTCCTCCCTTCTCCCTCCTTTTTTCCTCCTCTTCTCCCCACCCTTCTGGTGGGGGAAACGGGGGGGGGGAGGGAGTGGCTGCGTGGTTCTAGTCGCCGGCTGGGGTTAAACCACGACGGAGTCCGAACACGCAAGAGCGCAGATACTTGCAGGGTGGCCAAGAGGGCTGGGCACCGCCACCTGTCCGTCCGTTTGCTTTTTTGGTCATAAAACACTCTGCCGTTTGCACTGAGCTCAGATCAAAAATAGCCAAATTAAAGACAGGAGCAAACAAATAGCAGTAGTTACATGAAGTGTGGCAATGAAAACAGGAAGGATCTGGGTATCTATTTTAGGACCATTACATTGCTGTCAGTAGTTTAGATGAAGCAACTCTAATCCAGAGAGAATCTGGGACTGAAATGCAGAGGTAGGGATGTGTTTGCCTTTTTTTAAGATCCTCACAACCGCTACTTTCTCACTAGTTTGCTTAATTAAGAACAGTATCTCCTCTTATGTTGATTTAGTAAACGTATGAGACTGCATCAGCTTGAGTAAAGGAAGATCTGGTCCAGTATGGTTTTCCTAAGAAAAACTGCTATGAGAATGCATAAACAGCAAATGCTAAATACAGAACGCTTTCTTCTTCGCCAGATAACATACTGTCCTATTTGGTCACTGTTGTAACAGATAATGCAACATCAAGAAACGTGCAGAAATGGTTCATTCTCCTGCAATAAAGCCACTTCCTAAGCACCCGTTAATGCCATTACTAGAGACAGGGATCAATTCTGGTTTGCAAACCGAAGACAACTGCAACATACGCAGCAATAAGATACGCTTTTTCTGCAGTTTTCAACAGTGCTATTTTTGTAATCATCCTGGAAAACTCCCGTGGACTGAAGATGAAGAGCTGGCTGAAGTGCGTTGAGTATCCGGGGACACACACGACCCCAGCTCCAACAAGCAGCAGGAATCGGGCTGACGAGGCTTTCTCATTCCAGCGAGCAAGGAGCGAGCAGCCAGCAGAAATGTCCACAGATACCCGTGGCTGTACCTTGGTCAAGCACCCAGCAGAGCATCTACTGGAAGACCTGTCAGCTTGTACCCAGTACCAGCTCTGGGGGAAATGGTTTAAAACCAGATAAACTCACCAGACTGGTGAATAGGAGACGTGCCTGAACCGTATACTGTCCGGCCCAGAAGTGGGGAAAATCTGTTCAGCTGAATTTATTCTCAAATACATCACCACGTAGGAACTGTAGTGAGACTCAGCAGAGAAGAAAGGGGTGGGACCAGCGTGCACGGGATGCCCAAGGTCATGTAGTAACGCTGCCGCCGTGTCAGAAATGGAGCCTCTTCCCTCGCTCCTGGAAAGCAAACCCTGCCCAAAGCCCACCGAGGGCCGTCAGCTGACCTCAGGGGTGATTCTTGCTGCTTTGCGCGCCAACCCGACTGCAAAGGTACTGATGATGACAAAACAACTATCGGTTGTGGTTTGCCACACCGTGCCAGCTAGCAGATGCACTTTCAAAGACAAGTAATTATAACCTTCCAAGATGATTAGTTTAGATTAGCAAAAATTCAGCTACAATACAAAGTAGACACGAATTTAATTACCATGCTAATTTACTCTTGGTATGAGAAATACTGACTATACTGCTGCAACTACTTGCTTTATACATCAAACCTTGCTAATACTACTCTTTATGTTACTAAAGCACTTAAAATGATGAAAACTGCACGGCAGATGTGAAGCGTTATGCTGGGACAGCCTGTGAGTATTATGCAGTTCTGAGATTTTAAAAAATGCAAAAACTAACTTTAATCCTTTTCTGGAGCTGCTAAGCACTAGGGAAAACATAAATATATTTGTCCAAAATATGTCCTCTCTTCTATTAAGAACTTCTGAAATTTTTAATAATTGGTGCAAAATGAAATAATCTGGGGATTTTCTCCTCCCCCAATTCATATTTTAGCACTGGTTATGAAGGAGTCTTTCTAATGAAAGGAAAGGAGGAATCAGTGGGATATTCACCTAGAAAATGCTCAGGCTGGACCTAAGCCCTGGAAATTGCTGACAGTTTTACTCAGCTGGGAAAATGAAAAGCCCAATTTGCCACTGAGACCGGTGTGATTTTTGTCATATGCACTTTTACCAACAAAAATCCAGTCCCCTCCACCTTCAGTTTCAAGAAATCAAAGTTCAAAAGAAAAAAAGGAAGAAAAGAGTGCCTGAGCTGGATTTTCTTCCTGATATTAGCTGCTGCTATTACCATACAGACAGAAAACCTTCATGCTTGAGCGCTTCCCCAGGGGCCAGCAGCAGTTAGTGGGTGCGAACAGCCAGGTGACGGCCCCTGGCTGGCTGGTGACGGCCCCAGCGGGCTTGTGTCCAGGGAAGGTCACGGCACCAGCACCCGAGGGTCAGGGGCTGGCACAGAGGGTCTGGGAGCGGGAAGGCTCCGGGGGGTGGCGAGCCCAGGGGGGCTGTGCTGCCTCGCTGGGGCTGGGCAACGCGCATCTGCTTCCACCGCTCTGCAGCCTGACTCGGCTCCACTGTGTGGGAAGGGGAGATCTGCCCCGCGGCTCTGCTCTGCTGAGACCCCACCAGCAGCACCGCGTGCAGCTCCGGAGCCCCCAGCACAAGAAGGACAGGGACCTGCTGGAACAGGGGCCACGAAGATGAGCCGAGGGCTGGAGCCCCTCTGCTGTGAGGCCAGGCTGAGAGAGCTGGGGTTGTTCCGCCTGGAGAAGAGAAGGCTCCAGGGAGACCTTAGAGCCCCTTCCAGTCCCTAAAGGGGCTCCAGGAAAGCTGGGGAGGGACTCTTTATCTGGGAGCGTAATGATAGGATGAGGGGTAACGGTTTTAAACTGGAAGAGGGGAGGTTTAGGTTAGATATCAGGAAGAAATTCTTGGCTGTGAGGGGGGTGAGCCCCTGGCCCAGGTTGCCCAGAGAAGCTGTGGCTGCCCCATCCCTGGAGGGGTTCAAGGCCAGGTTGGACGGGGCTTGGAGCAACCTGGGCTGGTGGGAGGTGTCCCTGCCCAGGGCAGGGGGTGGGACTGGATCGTCTTTAAGGTCCCTTCCAACCTGAACAATTCTATGAGTCTATGAGATTGGAAAGCAGCGTTGCTCTGGTGTCAAAGGAGACATCAGACCAGTTTCGCTAAGAGACGCAGTCCCATTTGGACATCGGAAATATCTACCATTCCTTTAGAAGAACATACTTCTTTTATCCTTTATTTTGTTTGTTTTGGGTTTTTTTTGTTCTTTTTGGAGATTAATTTTAATGCCTCCTGTTCAGTTTATCTTTACCTTAGAGAGCAAGTTTTTCCATTTGGGAATATCTGCTATAGCTGGAATTGATGTTCAGCAGCAAAGAACTGCACAACATGAGCCTTCAGGAAACAATCTCTGCTCTCAGATGTTCACGGACAAGTCCCATTGGACCTGGGGCATAACTTCACCTTATAAATTGTTTTTATCAGCAGCATAATGTTTCTCTATAAGCTGTCACGGATTGCTAGAGCAAATGCAAAGTGCTATTTCTGAATAGTAAAGCTATTCCCCCCCACCCCAAAGTAGAATATGCTTCTATTTTTGGCAAGAAACTCGCTCTCTACCCTGGGATAGCTTGAGTGAGTAAAAGGAACAAACCACTATGAACTGAATACTAAAGAAAGAAAGAAAGAAAGAAAGAACGAAAATTCTCCTCCTGCTTGTGAACAGAAGATCAGTTCATTTGCGCATGCTGTGTAAAACTTGCCACAAAGTCCTTTGTGCCATCAGCATGAAAAGAATCCTTTGCCCAAGCGGGAGATTAGGGTGGCCAGCGGGAATCCCTGCACCCGAAATTCAGATGAGAATGGGTAAGTTCATGGGAAGTTGGGATTTTAAAGGGATTGTTCTGATGATGCCAAAAAAGCAGCAGCAACAACCGCCAACGCCACGGGCCCATCCAAATCTGCGTTTTGTCTCTCAGGGAAGGTGCGCTGAGGAGACCGAGTGCGAGGGGCTGGCTTTGCTCACCTGCACGGGTGCCATGCGAGGTGGCCCGTAAAGGTGGCAGCAGGTACGTCAGGCATCCCCTTTGGGATCGCCCCGACGCGGCCTCTCCCTCCCCTTTGTGTCAGCAGCCCCCGAGAGATCGGGGCTGGTGCTAAAAGCCCTGCGAGGAGGTGGCGGCGGCAGCTGAACGCTGCGGCCTCAGGCAGCACAATCAACGCATCAATCTTCCTTACGCCGGTGTCTTATCTTGGCTCCCGCAGTCGGGGCCGACTCCAGAAACTCTGCGGGCAGCGGGGAGCGGGTGCTGAGACGCGGGCGCCGCAGCTGCCTCTCCCCTCCTGCGCCGGCAATTGTGCCGCCACCTCGGGAGCCCTCCCGGCCGCCCCGCACGGTCAAAAGACCTCTGAATTAACCTTTTCACTAGAAAAGAGATTGTGGCCCTATAGAAAAGTATGAATTCAGAGCAAAGCCTTTCTGCAGGATTAGGCCGTTAGAAGCAAAAAGGAGAAAGGGTTTTTTTTGTTGTTGTTCTGCAAAATATAAGTGATTACGGGATTTAAAGAAAAAAAAAATAATCGGCTGTCTATAGTGGGGAATATCAAGGTTGGAACAATGCACACTCTTATCCTCCGCCTAAGTCCTTGTACCGCCCTTATCTCCATCGCATCTGCCTGCCTGCCAGCAGCGTGAGCTGAGAGATAGCGCGAAACCGCTGCCCTGTGTGGTCCGCTCCTCCGTCCGCTCTCAGGAGAAAAAGGTGTGGGTGAGATGTAGAGCTGCTTTGCTATAGGACTTTTTTTTTTTTTTTAGGGCTGTGTGTGTTAAGATTTTATATCAGAGGAAGACAAGCCAACTAATTCCCTGTCGAAGTTTCTTCTTCTTTTTTTTTTTACTTTTTTCTTTTTGGTAGTCTTTTCTTTTCCTCCCCTTTTTGAATTTCTCCCAGTCAGTTATTTGTCCCATTAATAGAGAAAGCACCCCCGCCAGCTAATCCCACCTTTGGGAGAAAAGTAAAAGACTGTGGACTGCAAAATACCACGGTCTCCTCACCACCTCAGAAACAAAGGACTTTTGTGTATTTTCTTAATATGGGAGCCATACACACGTGCTTAGGTACACAGGCTATTTTTTTAGTGATCAGTTATCTGGGAGGCCTTTTCAGTTTGGTGACAAATTAGACTAATTTTAAAAGAGTGAGATTTTTTTCCCCAATGGTTAGAACAGCACGCACTTACTAAGAAATCTGGTCCCTGTACAGTCTGTAAAAGCTGGTAGAAAGCAAAGAGTGAGCACCTCAACTGGAACTCGGCGTACAACCTTAAACAAAGCTGGGGTTCTCATAGGCCCCGCAGTAACTAAAGGTAAAAGGCTTTTCAAATTTCACATCATGCAGTCCTTATGTCAGAACTATTTAGTGCGGACCTTATGATCAGCCTTTCAAATAGATTCTGATCTTTGTTTAGAAACCATCTGGCCAAAGAAAAACAGCCAACTGTTTCATCTCACTTTTTTTCTTTTTTTTTTTTTCCCCACCCCATCCCAAAAATATGTTTTGAGATCGGCATTCCACTTTTCATCCCTTTTTGTCACATGTGATAAAGGACTTTTAAACATCCAGTGCGTGTTCGTTACCCATAGCAAAGTGTGCGTAATCACATGCTTGTAGCAGTAAAATCCCATATTCCTCCCCTTTACAGATGGCGCAGTAATTATAATTTAGCTCTCTGAATATAACTCAGGGTGTGGAAAAGATATGCAAAGTTCGCACGCATGCTAGCCCACCCCTGTACAGAATTTCCAATGTAACCAGTTTTTTGGTTGTATGGTCACATTAAAATTCCCCTTTTGCAACACTTTATGCAAAAAACAACACCTGGATTCAGAGTTTCCTAAAGGAGTCATCTGAAAATAGGTACTTTCTGCCAAAATGTCATGAAGATTTATGTGCTTACATTCACGGATTAAATTGAGGACAGGTGGGAGAACATTCAAGTATGAGAAGGAATGATAGCAAATTTATGTGTAAAAAAAAAAAAAGGGGAAGGGGGGAGGGTAGTTATTATGATTTCTGGTGGTTTAGATAAAATAGACATAGGTTTTATAAAAGGGAAGGTACCGTGCCTGGAAAGCCATCCTTCAGCAGTGAAATAATTATCTATGGGATCGTATTTCCTTAAAACGAAGATAGAGGCATTCTGGAATTCAAAACACACTGTCTCGACCGCGGCACTGAACGGCACTCGGCTGCCGCGCGCCGGGTGGGAACAGATGCGTATGGGGAGGGCTCGCACGGTGCAAGCAGGCGCTGCCGCGCTGCCACTGGCTTCCCTTCCCCGGCCGGGATAGTTGTCCCTCTCCCGGCGACACCCCCTCCCTCGGATGGCTCCCGCGAGGGGCCCCGGCTGGTCCCTGCCAGTCCTGGAGCCTGGGATGGAGCGGGCACTGGTCACGCAGCCCCCGGGCAGCACCTTGCATTGACGCAGACCAAGTAAGCCGAAGTCAAAACAGCGAGGACACCAAGTTGTATGTGGATTTATTTCTTTTTTAAATCTCATCATTATTTCACTTTTTTACCACCTAGGTAGTCTTGCAGTACAATCACCCAGTGACTGGCCTGCTAGAAAGGGATGCCGGAGTCTGACGAATGTCCTCGCTCCGGGTAAATTTGGTGGCGTGACTGTTAAAAGTCTTGCTGTGTCCAAACCCTATGTAAGACACTTTCAAACTAAATTTTACACTGAAGACAACTGTTCAATGGTTAGCCACGCTGGCTGTAGTTTTAGCCTCTCTAAAACGCCATCCCAACCGTTATCAGCATCCATAGCGGAGGTACGTTGTAAGTCAAGCTGTTCAATGGGCACTTTCACATTAAAATTAACGTTATTCCAATTCGTGAACCAAAAGCTGGCTGTGTATACGTTATCGTTCCTTTAAAGCAGTGATGCAAGGAAGATCAACATACTCCCAGACTGTAAATCACGGAAGATGATTACACTGAGGCAAATGAAAAGTGAAGTGTATCAACAAGCTTTCTTCTTTTTTCTCTCCTCCGTAGGAAACGACCGTAGAGGTGGGCAGACTAGCGCTTCACAGAAGTACTGTGTTCTGTGTAAACAAACATATAGCTAGGAACAGTCGGGAAGGTTAAAGGGCATCTGTAAAGAGAAAACTATGATTCCCAGGCTCCTTGTTAAGTTTATTTAGTAGAGGACTAGAGAAAGTTTCAGATTGGGCTGTAAGGTGCTACTAGTCCGACCAGATAAATGTTAGCTTCCCAAGTCTGGATGCCAGAAGAAACTGTAACATGGTTAAAAGCTGACACAAAATTTTTCTATCCAATAAAAACATGTTATTCTGCAGAAAATTAGGGTATAGAGTATTGTATCAGTATAACGTTGATGTGTTATTCTTTTTCAATCTCTAGCCTTCAGGAAGGTGCAGTGTTATTGGTCTATATTAAAAATCCCATGCATAGATTTATTTTTTAAATTGTCAAGTGGAAACCATCAAACTTCATAATTTGTTCTTCATAATTTAAAATTTATTTTTATTCACTGTTGCCTATAATTGCTTCTTAGAAACTTAAATCTGAAATAGGTTTCCTCTCTAAATTTATTTTTCCTGTATCACACATGCATAAAGATTTAGCGACACAGAGCACTTGGATGAATCCTGAGCCACTGGAATGGCTATTCTGTCCAGAGCAGAACTAAATTATTTCCCAGGGACAGTGACTGGGGAATTAGGCCTTAATTACACCTACACTTTTGCAAGCAAAGCAGGTTGGATTTAACAAGTTTGTCATTGAGAACCATTAACAACAACCTGTTCGGTGAGCAGCTCACAATTAATTTAATGCCGTGCACCAGGCAATGCTCCGAACACAGGTGCATTTTTGACTGGTCCGTTACCCTGGACCTACAGAGTTTGATTCGTGACCACCACAAGGGTAACACTAGGTCATTTGGACCTGTCGTCTCCAAAATCTGAAAGAAGGGTTATTTTTAATGTATGTGTATATATATATATATTTAATGTGTAGTCATTTCATCCTGCCAGGTACAGCTGAAGCTTCTAGGAATCCCTTATTCTCCAGGAAACACGGTGTTTGCTGTCTAAGGCTCACAAGTTTAATACAATCTCTGGAAATATTTGTTAGACTAATATCTTATAGCTACGTTGTTTGCAAACTCTTTGAAAATTGGCAGATTCAAAGCATTCTGTGTCCCCAGCAGGACGTTAAATTTTGTGTCTATTTACATGGTGGGATGGAATCATGCACCCCCCCCCCCCCCTTTCCACCTGTACAATCACGCTGAAACCAGTGGAAACAGGCAAGTGAAAAAGAAAGCAAATGTAAAGTGAGGTCATTTTTCTTTTTTTCCTCAAAGATAAGAAGTTTTCACATAGCAACGCCCTCTGGGAAACAATCCATTTTAGACCAAATTAGTCCCAGTGGTAATGTTGATTTTTAGCAACTGTGTTACACCAGGGATGCATTTAATCCCACTGTTCTTTGTTGTTCTCATTAATAAGCCACATTATGTCACTCAGTCTGCATGCAAAAGTATCATTACTGTTATTTAATTACTCTGTTTTTGTAAGAAAAACGACCAGATTTGGTTGCATATAACCAGTAAATGTGGCCAAATCAAAGTTGTGCACTCCAACCCAAATATTTTTTACTTTGTTTCTGCACATATAATTGCATGTAATTTATAGTTGTGTACAGAATTTTTTATGATAAAAACCTCATTAATCACAAATTCATCAATGCAGCAAAAGCACATCCAGGGAAACGTGGCATACTGTTACAAACAGAAGACATGTTTGAGGGTGGAAAAAGGCCAGGATCCCCATCTTCATCTATCCCCTGATGTTACATAAATGACTAAGTCATCATATCAGTGGTTTTCACATGGAAATATAAACACCACTGAAATTCCATATGCTATAGCTGGCTTTGGCTGTAGAGTGCTTCGAACTGCCAAGAGTACCGTAAGAACAGCGTACGCGCCATCCACTGAAGGACGAGCCCAGCCAAGGCAGCGCGGAGCAGTTGACGCGGGGCATTAATTGCCGTCCCGGCACCTGCTGCCGGGTGCGTTATCACCTTCCCTGCGCCCTCAGACGCAGGTTGCTTCAGCTCCCCGGCCGTTCAGTTCCCTCCAGCACCCAAAGTGGTTGTTGTTACACAGCTGTCGCTCCCGTTACTCAGCTCTGAAGGCCTAGCATGCACGCGTATGGCTCCTGAGAGAACAGGGTCTTAAACTTCACTTAGCTCCTGAAGCCCTATTCTCGCACTAATTAAAAATAACAGTTCTTGCAGGGCTCTGTGGACCGGGCTTCACGCTCTTCTGCACCACCGAGGAGCTGCTGTAAGCTGAGTTGCTCCTAATCCACAGCAGCATCCAGGTGAGAAGAATTTTGCTCCGACTGTGCTTTTGCAGCTCTACCAGCGGCAGGCCGTATTCTGAGCTAATTACAGTCCTTCAACCTGCAGCGTGTTACCAGCTCTGGGTCTTTTTCGCTTCAGAGTCTCCAGATCATCCACAGACACGCGGTGGGTTGTGAAATCCAGTCAGGCACGACGTGCCTCTGATTTTGAAGCAGAAATCCATCCTACGTTGATGGCACTATTGGCTCAAATATCATATTTACATTCTCGTTTTTAATGGCTTGCAGTTAGGAGTCAGACGAGCTGTTCCGTAGGTGGTCTAAATTATATCCTGTGTGCACGCGGCATGCTGAGAGGAGTTTGCTGATCTAGCAAACGATAAAAGACTAAGCAATCACCCACTGCAAGTCCAAATCTTTACCCTGGCAAACCTTATACTGATTTTTCACATGAATTTTGCCTGAGTAAGGATTGTAGAATTTGGCCCATTTTAACCATACCAGTGATTAACAGCCCAGCATTGGGACCCCGTCCCTCCTGTCCAGTTTAGGTATTTAAAGCTGAGTCACGTCATTGTAATAACCAACAATCTTAGTATATTCTAGCCTTTTTAAATCAAATTTCTCTGTGAGGAAGATATTTTCTCCATTCAACAGAGAAGTAATATGGTGTTTTTAGCTATATATGATTACCTAAGAACGTAGATGCATGCCTTCTGGGATTTTCAGGAGGATCCGAATGCCTGTCTCTCACTAAAATCAAGGAGAATTAAGTCTTAAACATCTTTAGTGACTCCTACCGAAGTGACTGATGAAAAAAATCACATTAGACAGCTTTGGCAAAGCAGGAGATTTGTTCTGACACCCGTATGCCACTCACTACTCAGGTCCCTGCACTTGACTTCTGTAAGACCATCATCCTGGGTTCTCTTCAGCTCACTTCATTTCATGTACTTTAAAAAGGGGATTGCTAAGAGATGACCCGCTCTTCCACCCTGCAGGTAGCTCAGCAGGGACGATCTTAATCCTGACCGAGACTGGGAATTACTGAAGTAATTTAATGCAAAGAAATGGTAAAACCTAGAAATTGCAGTGACACCAGCGGACAGCTACCACTATCCATTTTTGATTTTAATTTCGTATTTGAAATAGAAATGCTTGCAAAAGGGCTTTCTTATTTGGGGGGGCAGGTGGGTAAAATTTAAAAAACTAGTCTATGACAGGCCCCTCAACGGTATCAAAACCTTTGAGCCATAAAAGGTCCCAGAGCTGCTATAAAAGCCTCTGAGGCTCCGGTCCTCGCCCGGGAGGTGGGCGGCTGGGGCTGCAGGTGGGCACACGAACAGGGGTGGGCACACGAACAGGCCCTTTTCCTTGAGGGTGGTGAGGGCAGAGCAGGCTCTGCGGAGCTGCGGCTCCTGCCCCTTCCGTGTGGGCATATTCCTGACTGTGTCTGTGGCAGCAAGCAAGCGGTGCCGGCACGATGGATCTAATGCTGCGGACCCAAACCCAACCCTGGGCGCGTGGCCGGGGGCAAGGGGATGTGCACTGGGCTGGTCCCGTGGCCGGGACGCACAGTGCCAGCAGCCCCGGCGGTGTTCCTGCAGCACACCTCCCCGGGATTCGTGCTCTGCAAACACACTGCCTAGCGGGAACAACTGGGAGATTGACCTCCTGATCCCAAGTAACGTGAGACACCATGTAAGAATAAGATTAAAATGACTAATTTGAGGCAATTTGCAGGAGAAACAGCCCTTCTTTATGTTACTTTTTCATAATCCTGAAATAACCCCTGGAAGAAGGCAAATTTCAGTTTCCTTCAACACCTGCTAATACGTTTGAGATCTATCGTGTAACCCTTATTCCTCCCTCCCGTATCTTGTTGGGCTTTGGCTTTTGGGGAGAGACTTTTGTAGCTGTTTCTCTGATGGAATATAGTTCTGCCTAGAGAACAGGGCTTACCAACGCTGTGAAGGTCCCTACAGTCTCAGCGCTCCATCAGGCTCAGGCACAATTTAAATAACACTTTAGCAGATACGGTACTTGCTTGCTTCCTCTCTTTATCCCATCGCCTTCCTACAGAGCCAGCAAAGAGCAGGGATCAGGAATACCTGGGCTACCTCTTTATTCTCAATGAAACGCTTGTGAATACCCATGGAAGGACAGGAGGAAAGGCTCCAGCAGGTCCAAATCTGCTGCCAGCCCCAAGGGTCAGGCAGAGGAGGGAGCTGGTGGGTCCCCAAGCCCTGTCTCAGTGGGCAAGGGGAGCAGACAGCAAGCCCTGTGCAGGTCTCACCTGCGGGAGCTGCTGCCACAGCTCATGGACAGCCCATGGAAATGCAGCTCCTACACCTTCTTGTAGTAGTTATTAGCAGGATAACAGTTAATATGTTCGTTCTTATAGGCAAAAATTACTCTGCTTCTGCTGTTTTGCATGTGAAAGCTCATCGGTAGCATATTCATCTGGATGGTATTTTCAACCTGGGTGCAACAATCTGTTATTTTCCTGCCCGAGACCTTGGAGAAGGCAGGACACCTGCACTGTGCCGCTCCTGGAACGCCAGGTGGGTGCTGCCCCCCGGGAGGTCAGAGCCTGCGGAGTGGCAGCTTTTACCCAGAGAAGGAAGAGTTTCTTCTTCCAGGAGGAATGTGCTCATCTTCCTGCCTTGGCAGCAAACGTTACAGTTCTCCACGGTTGTGTTTCCCCCGCTTTCCCCTCCCCTGGAGGCCGCCCCCAGCCCAGCCCTGCCGAGAGGCTGCCAGCGCCTGCCCGCCTCCCCCCCGCGCCCCGGCTTGAACCCTGAGCTGCTGAACCCTCAGACGTGCTCCTTGGTGGGTGCACACGGGGATGTTTTGTCTGCTGCTCCTTCTAACTCGGCTTCACTTGTCTTGGTGTTTCTCACAGATGGTTACAATAAGGCGGCAAGTGGTTTCCCCACCTTAAAAAAAAAAAAGAAAAAAAAAAAAGGCGACAAAAACTCCCTCTCCTTTTTGGTTTCTTTAGTGAAACTTAGATATCTTGGTTAGGAAGTACACTCGGGATATTATGTTAAACTATTCAGTGAAGTCATTCTAGTTTTGCTCACCCGGATTTTTAAACAGTCAAATCTCCTTGGGATGGAAATGTTCCCTCTGCAACCCAGGAAAGAAGAATCTTTTCTGCAGTGTCTGAGGTGGAAAAGGCTTTATATAATAAATAATAACATGGTAATGTTTTCAACACGATCCTTGGTCATTGCATTTATCACCCTTATGCACAAAAAGTACTAGGCTTTCTGATCTGTTTATATATTGTTCTGCATATTTGCTTCACATTTATAGCTTTTTTTTTTTTTTTTTTCCCATCATCTAGCTTGCTAGATCGTGATGGGATCATTTCAGGAAGCCTACAGCTGGATTCCCTCCTGCTTGCACCGACTCTCTGCTCTGAACAGCAGGACATCTATTCCACACTAATATCAGAAAAATAAGAACAAGTTTTCGCTGCAAGAGGTTCCTCTCCTAATTCATTCAGACTTTCTGGGAGAAGGGATGAAAATGGTTTTTGAAATATAAAAGGCTGCTGTAGCTGACTCTTCACTAGGGCTTGTCATAGCCCATTAGCCGCGATCTAGAAATATCCGTGTCATAATGCGTTGGCAATCACTCATCTTTACTAGTATCACGTGGATGCCTGCTCACGTGAACGTGCAACCTGTCGCTCAAACAGCTACAAAGACATATTGTGCAACAGGAAAAAACTGCTACTGCACATAGACTTTCATGTTACCAGCACAGGTAAGGGAATAACGTGCTTTATCCTGCAGAGACGGGTACCTGCGTCAGTGTACGCTGGGCAAAAAAAAAGTCACCATCACAGGTGTTTTCACCACGACTGCAAATTCACATTTTAGATATTCTTTTAGCTCCATTAAAATCCCTTTATATACATGTATTTCATGGTCACAGTGTTTGTTGCAGTTCAGATGCAAAATCATAGAATCATAGAACTGTTAGGGTCGGAAGGGACCTTAAAGATCATCTAGTTCCAACCCTACTGATCTCCCACTAGATCAGGTTGCTCAGAGCCCCGTCCAGCCTGGCCATAAATACTTTCAGGGATGGGGCTTCCACCCCCTCTCTGGGCAACCTGTTCCAGCGTCTCACCACCCTCATGGTGAAGAACTTCTTCCTAACGTCCAGTCTGAATCGACCCATCTCTAGTTTTAATCCGTCCCCTCTAGTCCTACCATTACCTGACATCCTAAAAAGTCCCTCCCCAGCTTTCTTGTAGGCCCCCTTAAGATCCTGGTAGGCCACTAGAAGGTCTCCTCGGAGCCTTCTTTTCTCCAGACTGAACAACCCCAACTCTCTCAGTCTGTCCTCACAGGAGAGGTGCTCCAGCCCTCTGATCATCCTCGTGGCCCTTCTCTGGACACGGTGCACCATGTAGATATAGCTCCTTTGCCTAATAACAACACATTTTTTTTCACTTGTATTCAATTAGGCCCATTTTATTATAAAAACCTCTATGTTCAGTCATTGTAAGGGATTACTATTACATATTCCTATAAATAATTGTTCACTTTAAGGATAAAGTGAGTAGGAATTTGCTTCCAAAGCATTTTCATCAACATACTGTCAGCTTACTGCTCATACCTTTTCATTACACGGGCTTTTTTTCTAGAGATTTATCCTTAAATCTCTTGATAATCCCAGCAAAATCTTGATGTCAACTAATGGACCGCTCCCCTTACAGTGCAATTATATCAAGCAAAGAAAAGGATCTAAAAGGTTCCTCTCCTTTTTCCTCAATTTAATAATATAGAATTGTTAAATGGGAATATGATTTAGGAAATGCCAGTCTACAAACAGGAAAACTCCCAGGAAAAGAGGCTGGGTGACATGCCTTCCTCTGAACAGAAACAAATCCAGCTGCAAGCCCGTGGCATGCAATTTCATCTTTTAGGAATTGTATTCAGACTCACAAATGAATACGCGTTATTCAGCTTTTGTCCGCAAATGAAAAAACAAAGCCAACTCGGCCTACAAGGGTTCAGAACAGGAAGCAGAGAGAAGCAAAAGAATAGTCTTGAATTCTGAATAAAATTTAGATGTTAGGCGGCAAAGCTATTTGAAATACAATTGCAGTTGCAAATATTCTAGGCTTGCCGGGTGAAATTTAATAAATAAATAAAAAATTGGGTGCGAACACGCCGCTGATCTGGGCGTTCGGCAAAGCGCCATCTCTTACAGACCTTCGGAGGTTCCGTGCACATTTTTCTGATTGAATGCTGTTCTCCCAGTCAGTCAGAGCGCAGCACCAGTTGCCAGAAATCATTCATCAGCCCCTCGCAGAAAAGGCTGTCAGCTAAGGCTACAGGCCTAGCGCCAGGCTGTCAAGTTTTGGGCTTGCAGCCAGTCTGTCATGGTTTGAGGCTGGTAGCCAAGCAGTAACTTTGATGTTTAAGGGGTTAGCCAACTGGTATGCGAGGGTGGCCTATCAGCTCAGAAATAATATACCGCACTCAAAGGTCATGAGTTCTGAAACTAATCTGGCTGTTATAATATTTCTAATAAAAACTGAGGTAGACATTTTATATTGTAAAAAGTGTTCAAATTATTTCAGTATTTGTTTTGATTAAAATTTCCATTACACGTGCTTTTCATTATGCAACTCAATTAGTATATAAAAGATTTTCTGTTTAAAATGTTCAAATGAGCATAATTGTTCAATTTGGAAAGATTACAATGCTTTTATTTAATTAACACTGCAATAAATACTTCATTTTGTAATGAACCCCATACTTTTGGGCCATTAACCATTCAATAAATTTACAGTATGGAAGGTTCTTTATGGGGAAGAAGATAAATAAAGCTATTTAAATGAATGTGCAACAGCTCTGATGCTAAGCAGCAAATTATAGTTTTTTGCTTCCCATCCACTAGAGTTGTACCTCGATTACAAACATATGGGAACGTAATAAACACTATACATTTCAATTACTATTTTGAACATGAGTTACACAACACTCTTGCAAATTTGCTATGTAGAAATGCAGTCCACATTCGTGGCATCTTCCCAGAAAAAGAAGATGAAATAAATTTTCGCCTGCCTTTCGCCTTCCCCTTCTCCCACCCCACCCGCAGCTTCTTCAGTTCTGCAAACCCGTGTTGGGATTTCCTGATATGGATCCGATCATTTGTTTCTTCATGAGAATAAAGGAATCAAAAAAGTCACGGTTATTCGATAGTTTATTATTTGCACTGATGAAGGAAAATCCCCGGGTAGCAGTGCGGCATGATGCACTCATATACACACCCAAGAATGAAATAACAGAGAAATACCAGAGAACAGGGGGTCTAACCCAGTAACTGCAATATAGTGCAAACTGGCACTCCACTTGGATCAGACAAGTCGTGGCTGCCCCATCCCTGGAGGGGTCCAAGGCCAGGTTGGACGGGGCTTGGAGCAGCCTGGGCTGGTGGGAGGTGTCCCTGCCCAGGGCAGGGGGTGGCACTGGATCAGCTTTAAGGTCCCTTCCCACCCAGACCATTCTGTGATTCTATGATCATGGATTAACATCCCTCCATTCGGAGGCCTATGAAAAGCGTGTCTAAATCCATAAATCAGAAGAGGCTCGTGAAGTAAAAGCGGCTCGTTCAGGCAGTGGCAGCACTGCGCAGAACCAGATGGAAAGCAAGAGCCTGGAGTCCTCACAAGCAGGGTGATCTGAGCCCACGGGGCCTGACGCGACTGACCACAAGGTGTGAAATGCCTTCAGATCCCAACAACATCAGCAGAACGGGGAGCTCGGGCACTTGCAGAAGCTGTTGTGCATCCTGTTCCATCCCAGGCTGCCCGGGAACCGCTGCTGGGGCCACGGTGCCATCCACCTGCTGGGAAGCTGTCGTGGAAAAAGGGTTCACTTCTCTCAATATTTTGCATCGTTTCATGGTTGTATGCAAGGAGGGAAAAGGGGAGGGCAAAGCTATTTCAGATTTACAGGGCGGCTCAGCCAAAAAAGCTCATAAAACTCTAGTTTGCCAAAAATGGCAACATAACCAGTAACAAAATCTAATTTGTGAACTTCACTGGGAAAAAGGCCTCTTTGTAAAACTATGATATCATCTAGGAATATGGATTCTAAAGATGTTATTGTTTTATTAACCAAACCTCCCTTCGTTTAATCCAGATTTTACAGTCCAGAACCTTTCAATGAAAAGCAAAAAAAAAACCCCACCCAAAAAACCCAAACCAACGAACCAAAACAAAAAACCAAACCCAAGAAAATACATCGGAAATGTATTAGACTTTTCACACTTTTAAAAAAGGCTGGGCAGCATTTTTCTACAATGTCCACTGGAGTCCTATCACATGTTGCGCTGTGTTTACAGTATCAATTGTTTACAATAATTAAGAAATTAAAATACGCCACATAACCATGTGTTTAGGCATTCCTTATGAACTGTAACCACTGAACAAACTACTTGAAAAACATTACTGCATGCTGTATTTCTCAACTGTTATTTGAAGAATTTTTTTCCTAATCTGAAAATAATATATGAACAGCACACACACAAAATAAAATAAGCTGTAGAGTTAGAGAAAGTTTAAAACTACAGGTGAAAAGAAAAAGTACTACTGAAACCTGACATAATAAAAAGTTTTTCTTAAGAGCATTTAAAATTCCTAAGTATACCTTAAACAAGTAAACATTTAAAATAGATTTTTCTCAGGAAATCTAGCCACCTGTTTTTGTATATTTTATGGAAAGGGAAAAAAGATAGACTCCTGTTGTGCAAAAATAAATTGTGCCATTTGTGGTAACTTTATTAAAGATGAGTAATTTTTAAAGCTAGCAGTGAGACACAAATGTTTAAGACAAGAGCCTCTTTCTTACGGCAGCTTTGAATAAGGACATGCCTGTTTTAAACTGCACATTTACAGGGAGAGAAGGAGCGAAGTATTTTAAAATATTAACTGTATAGCCTGGTCAATGAAAGTGTTAAAATCAGATTAAAACCTCAACAAGCCCCGTCCTGGCCTGTGCAAGCTTCTTAGTCCCCGGCACTTGCGAACCCAGTGAATTAGGATATGGGCTTCCAGGTATTTCGGCGAGGCTGGTCTCCCTGTAGCAAGGGTAAAAATCCCCTTCTCATCTCTAGGAAAAGAAAGGACGAATCCCTTGAAGTCTATTTTGAGGGTGTATTTCAAGGCTCTGATTAATAATCCATACACTTAAGCATGTGCTACGTTTCATGGTACTTAAACACAAGTATATGAAGTAGTTTAGTTTCAATCCAAATGTTTTGCTCTGATAGTAATCTCTATCTGATTACTAGTTTATTTTCTAATTGCAGACTATGAGAACTGCTCTTTTCTTGCCTAACTGCGTGGTTTAGGGTCAACCAGATTGAGAAACGATAAAAGATTCCTTCATAATTAACTGATGTTATCAAACTCCAAACATAAAAGCCAAATATTCTGAAAAATCAGGTCCTCCAGTTTAGTTCTGCAGTGTTGCCTCTGAACTCTCCACCTAGGGAGGGAGAGTTTCTGGGTTAGAGCTCAGGTACCAAGGCAATATGACATTCCTACCTTTCAGCTATATGGCAAATAAGAAAAAAACCACCAGCCATCATATTCTAAATGATAAATTATTAATTTCCTGCTTTTGACTGTTCTGGCAAAATGATTTCTCTTTACACAAAAGAGGTTGACTTTGTTTTGAAACATTTTTTTCTTTATCATTCTTATCTCTATCCTGCAAAACTCTTCATCCTTCTCTTTTTACAGCAATATAAACATTGAAAGTAATAATGATATTCTCTCCAATGCTCTTCTTGTATACCTGAACTTTAATCTATCTACTTACAGCACCTTAAGAAAATAATTGAAATTATCAGAATGGTTTTTTTCAGCTCATTCAGTACATGACTATGAATCAAATATACTATTTTATGAAACGTGTGTTGTAGGACCTGGCACTGTCTGAAGAATAAGCTCGGAATACAGTTAAGAGCGATAATCTTTTGACCAAGCTGTCTCATAATGGCAGCAGAAAGGGCTGGGCTTCTGTGTTGTTTTTTGGGGATTTTTTAGCTTTGCAGAAGTCTGCAATTTTGCCATTAAGACACTTCTGAGTTTCATGACCAACAGACAGTCTTGTCTGGTGCCTTAAATGAATGTCTTGTCCTTTATTATACGGATCAGAGGTTGAAGTATCGCACGTCTCGTACACACAGCACTCGGCACTCAGCTTGAGCGCTTCCGAGATCCTTATCTCTATACCAGTTTTTCTTCAAAGTCATAAACATCTGGAAATTGTGCACTATTCTTGCTATGGAAATCAAACACTCGAGTCCTTATTTGATCTCCCAGGGAACATTCCCATTGCTTTCTTCAGTTGTGTAGGTGTCACAGGATTTGGCTTTCCATTTGACAGCTTCTTTTCTTAGGTGACTGGAAATCAGTCAGACAAGGATAAATTAAGTCCTTTTTTTGCCAGCTGCATTATTTAACTGACTAAACAATAAAATGTTCAAGCGACAGTAGGAGGTTTTCTGTTGAGATAAAGTTGTTAAAAGAGAAAAGTTAAAGTCTTCATTTGCCCTTAGCAGGCACGAAGTGCCTGGTACCATCCAGGCTTTACCTGTCCTGGAAAGCTGTGGGCCGTTATGAAATTCAAACTCTTAAACATGCTCCTGGTTGGGGGTGAGGCATTTGTCTAACAAACTGTTTTTACTGGCTAAAGAAAAGAAATAAATAAGCAGGGCAGGTATACAGTGATTTCTTCCTCCAGAAGCCCTTGCAGCTTCTGACAGTATCGGGCTTTGGGACTTCCTAAGTTGTTTTCCAAGGCATAAAACTCAATCCTGTCACATAATCGAGACATTAATAGTTTTTCCAAAAGAGATAGATCTTGCTTCATCTGAATGTGGCAAGAGCAGAGCTTGGCCTGTTGTTAAGAACGGAAATTTCCACAGCAGCTTCTTAAAAACAGCCGCGGATCAGCTTTAAAAGGAAGAGCTTTAATGGGTTATTGGAAAGTTTTTACGCTCTCATCATGATTTTCCCATTTTCTCTGTTAGTACCGTCACGCGATCTCAGCAGCTTCATAAGGAATTGAATTTAGGATATTTTTTTAAAATTTGTAAAAAGAAATCAGTGGTGTATGCTACCTCGCCAATTTGTCTTCAGAGCCAGGGAATACAGTGCCCCATAATCATAGTGATCCGCCTGGCCTTATGGTTAAAATCCTGCTCCCAGCAAAGCAGAGCAGCCACTATTCCCTAATAATTTTATTTGATGCTCTTAATTCAGAGAGATTCAGGATGTCTCACGTATCTCAGGAAGCAGTGAGAATGTGCTGGGTTTTTCATCTATTATCGTGAAAATAGAAGCATGAACTGCACATTGGAGAAACAAATCTTCCATTTTTCATGCCAAACACGTTGATTTCTTGTTGAAAAAAAAAGTTTTCTATCTGTGTTTTCCCCAAAAAAGATATGTGAACTCCCTCCCCCTCCTGTTTTTATTTTTATTTTCCTTTAACGTTTCCATCAGGAAAGAAACAATTATGACCAGGTCTATCTTTCTGAATGCTCAAATACAAAATTTCCTTGGCAGCTTTGTGCCTGCAGGACGTGGCCCCTTGCAGGGAGCAGGAGGTGCGGGAGGAACTGGCCCATTAGAGCATCTCGGAAATAGGAGAGAGCGGCAGCAGGTGAGGAAAAGTGCTATGTTTCAGATCTGTTTATCTTTGTCCCCTAACAGCCTGAAGCTGTTTCATGTAAATGTCTTAATTGTAATGCTGTAAATAAGGTGCACCAGAATCTGAACTGGAAGTTATGAAAAAATATGTATTTTTTTTAACAGGTTACCCCACATCGTTAAACTTTCTGAAGGACTGTCTGTATTTCTTAAACTTTTATTTTTGAACAACGCCTCACAAAGCATTTAAGTCTTAAAACTCATTCAGGGGATATTTATAGTTATGATGAAGGATAACAAGTTTCATGTGGGCACCTGAATATTTGGGAAAAAAAAGCGGCAAGTGAGACTGACTATACATTGGTGAAGCATCAAATATGTATTTACTTTGATGAGTTCAGGATGCCAAGCTAATTTATGAGCAGCTGAATGAAATAGAGCCGTAAGTGAGTTCAAGTAAGTGGTCATCCCAGATAAGTAAAAAAAACAACGCCGACACTACTACTCTCGCATTTAACCACTGGAGATGTTGCCTGTCATGTTGGACCATGTATATTATCTGCGCAATAAGGAACAAGGGGAACTTAATGCTCTTCAAGGGGTCTAAAATGTGCACTTAGTGGTATTAGTAAGCAATTGTGCTGCAGGAATCTTCGTGGCTGGCTGTCTTGTTCTGGTCTGGGAATTGTCAATCTCTCTACAGCACGTGAGAATAACATGTTGGGATGCCACAAGTATGTGGGTAACATTTATGTAACCTTCAGCCTTTGTGGGAAAATAAAAGCCTTTGTTACTTGGATTTGACTCTGTACCAGATGGTATGAATAAATGTTTGCAATGCCAGTGCTGTTCAGCTTGGCTGATCGATTCTGTCATACTCCCAAGGAGGTAGAGAGGGCTTAAATAACTGATTCAGGATGTAGAAAATATTTTCCTTTTCCTGTTGCAGTAGTATTATGGAGAAGTGGTGCTATTCGGACTGCCAGCTTCTCACGCAGTGAGACGCACAAATTATGTAAATATTGATCAGCTTTTTAGCAAAGTTCATGCAGCTCATTGCTAACACTGTCACGTATTTCAATTAATTCCCAAAGATGCTTAAAGGACAATGGTCACTATCTTTTCTTTTTTTCTTTTTTCTTTTTTTTCAGTATTATTGTTGCTTGGACTAACCAGAGCTGATGCAAAACCTGTGTTCGGTTCTTGATCAAATTCTCTCTCATTTCCAGCCCGGCCAACAAACTCATTCTTATGGCAGAACAATTTGGCAAATCTTTCTTTGGCCTGTACGAGCCTGATGACAGCAACCGCCTTATTTCTTATGTGTGGAATATAGTGCCCAGTACACCGCCCTGAAGCTGACTCAGTGCTTCTAGGTGCACGCTATGAATAAAAACAACAAAGTGATTCATTCATGGAGTTGGCATAAGATGTCCTTCTTTAAATTTTCCCCCTTTCTTGTTAGGATCCAGGGTGGTGGCTCTCACAAACACAAGCACCAGAATTTTGGGGGTTTTTGGAAGGGTTCAGTCCCCTACATCCCACATTCCCAAAAGGCTTCAGCTCTTAAAGTTTGAGCCCATCATGTTTGATCACGTGGACCCAGCTAATTTTCGTATGTAGCACAGAAGCTGAAACTAGCACAAGCTTTTGGTAATTATGGAAAAAATCAGTGAGTTTTTCGGTTGCAGTTTTGTAGCTGAAACACCTACATTGTGGTATCAGATGGGAAAAGTAAGTTTCTGCATGTTTGAGATGCAAAACCATTTTTATTTTGGCAACAGGACATAAACAGCTTTATGTTGGTTTTGTTCTTCAGACTCCTGGTCTGTTTTAACCCATCTCCTCCATCTCTGCTGCATTGTGTCACTGAGAAAGCTGGGAAACCTCCAAGGGCTTTTCAGCCCTTTTCTATCCTTACCACATATGAGACCTGCTCCCGCAGAGAATTCCTCACTGCTCTTATCAGACCACAGCAAAGTCTCAAGATAACCCTTCTCCGTGTCTTAAAGTGGGGGAGATACAGAAGTATTTCGATATTGGTGTCTACAAAACTATTATTACAAGGAAAATAAAAACCTCTGGGACAAATTCACCTATGAATAATTTCACTGATACCAATAGAGCAACGCTGTATTTACAATAGTGTAACTTAGAAAGAAATTCCCCTGTCTCTAACCTACCTGAATTTGGAACAGATGCATAAATACTCTTTGAGATATATACATTATGAACACAGAACTGTCATCATGGCACTCAAGACTACATTTTAACCTGTACATGTGGTGTACACCTGTGCTTTTTCTGACAATGCACTTGATTTGCGGTGTGGGAAGCTCCCAGGTTCAAAGCTAATCTAGTGTCTTTGTTTTCTCTTATGAGATCTTTTTAAGCTTTCCTCTGTAATTCTTACACAGCTTCTGGGGTAGCTGCATCTTTAGTTCCACCTCCTTTAAGAATATGGAACTTATTTTCACTAATACGGAGTTAACACTAAGAAAAGAAGGACCCGTTGCAGAGCACAAAGGATTATGGTGTGTCACAGCGATGTTGTTGTTCAAATGCCCTACTCTATATATTTTCTCTCAAAGCCAATAATGTTCAAGAAGAAATCAATTTCATCAAATTAAAAAAAAAAAATGACAGCACCCTGGAGATATTATACAACTACTTTTCTTCCCATTTTACTCATTCCAAAAAAGGATCACCAGCCTCTCCTCTTTCTCATTCCCCCAGGCCAGACGGCTTACGGACCCAAAGGGGACCATCCGCCTCCCTTCCCTCACCCTCCCTTGCTGAACTCAAGGCAGCTGCTGCATCCTAAACTCAACAATAACAGAAGCTGGCTATCTGGACTTTTACAGGCAAAATGGCTATATCCTATATATGGTGTATACTAGCCTCTTTGTAATTTAATGCTGGCATCTTTGACAAGGTAGCTGCATTCTGTCTCACAGCATGTTGTATATTTTAAATGCTGTTGTACAACTGCTAGCCAGACCGCACAGTATAAAGTAACGGTTGAACAAAAAAGAGATTCAGTACTAACAGGCAAACCACAAAAGTTTTGGCTGAGCATCCAAAACTGCTAATGCTTATCGGGACCTCCTGAGAGCCCCCCTCCTTCCTGCAGCCCAGAAACCTCCACCGCCAAGTGTCCTGATCCTCATTAACTTCACATCGCTGTCATTTGCTAGTTTTTTGCAGCAGCAGCCTCCGCAAGCTGCTCGGCACTTCCCAAACACAGTAAGAGATGTGCTTTGCTATTGTTTTCTCCTCCTGTTTTTTTTGGGGGGTTGTTTTTTGGGGTTTTTTTGTTTGCTTTTTTTTTTTTATTATTTTATTTTTATTTTAGGGGATGGCAGGAGACGTGAGCTGTGTGGGAGAAATTACAGAATTAGTGCAAACCCTGTCCTGTTTCTGTGCAGCAATGTGGTGCCCTTTGACGAGAGCTGGAATCTGGCCTCCCCAGCCCCTTAGGGGTCCTTCATTATTTGTCACACCATCAGGCCTCTGGTCCTGCCAGCTTAGTCTGAAGCATGGAAGCAGCTCCATTAAGTTCAAAAAGAGACCCGTTTTAAAAGCTATGCCTGAGAGCTTACATCTTAGCGTGATGATGAGAGTGCATCAAAGCATAGTGAAGGAAAGTTTAAATATAGCTCTTTACATAAATGCCTAAACCAAGCATTTACCTGCCAAAAGGAACTTCTCAAGCTTTTTCTTGCCCCCCCGCCCCAATTCCTGCTCACTCTGCGCCTGCGGGAGCCCGGGCCACAGCTGCCATCCGCAGCACAGCTGTCAAATGCAGCGCTAAGACTCCATACATATTTCTTGACCGAAATACCACCACTGATCCCTTCCTTTGCCAACAAGCACTCCTGCAAGATCGTTTGGGGTTTTACGCAGTTTCTTAGAAATGGCCTGGGACCACAGATGCACTTCAGGGTGCACCATGTAATCACAACTTCAGCTGAAAACTGCAGTTACCCTCCCGAAGGGTGGAAGTTAGAGGAAGACATCACAGACTCTATCACAGGATCAACATTTTCTTCAATAATTCTCTTCTTCTTGCCTTTCACTTCCTCCTAATCTGGCTGTTTTTCTTTTCCTATTGTTATTTTGCCCGTTTGGCTTCCTATGACAGACTGAGCTGCTTCCTGCCCCTCTCTCTCCTCCCTGTGCAGAATTCTCCGGTGGTTTGCAATACGTGACTCCTTCATTACACTTTATGAGTTCTATCTGCAATCACAAGCCCCACTGTCTGAATGGCCAATGAAGTACGATGGTGTATGTGTGACCTAGCACCCGCAAAAAGATTAGCAAAACTAATTTTTCTACATAGCACTAAGAATCACAGTTTTACAGGAAAGAAACTATTCCAAGTCTTAACAAATCTGTGACCTGCCAGTGCCCTGGGGAATATCTGTTAGGTGTCACCAACACTCAGATAAAAGCGCTTGCTAACATGATTTCACTCACTCGGAGTGTAACAATATGATGTTATCCCTTGGCTCTGATCCGCCAAGCCAAAAAGGGTGAGCATGTATTGGGGGTTTTGTTTGTTGGTTTTTACCAATAGCAAACATGGCTTCTGGCTTCCTTGTGGGTGGTATATTAAATTTGAATTTTTTTCCCCCTAAAGAGGTTCAGCTATGAATTTATTTTCTCCCCGCCCTGCTTGAACCATAATATTGTGCTAATATTAGTTACACCTTGGGGTTGGTGCAAATCAGATATCAAGATTTTAGGATTTGCTTCTTGTTTTGTGCCAAGAGTTAAAAAATAATTAATTAGCATATGATATAGCACCAGAAAAATCCTAATTCCCAGGATTTTCATAACATGCAATGTCTTCTTATAGACATAGTCTTGCTGTAGATAATAAAACGGTACAGGTTCAGTAGTTGTGGTGGTATTCCTTAGTAGTGCAGATTATGTATAAAACAGCAAATTGACAAGAGATGTCATTAGAAAATCCTCATGATCCCTCAGACATGTCTCCGTGGGAAACAAAGTGACACAAGTACCTGTGAAATGGCTCTAATTAACAAAGTAATGCTTGTTGGCAGTTGAAAAACTAAATAACCCTTTATCTTAGGAATAAAGTTGGATCCAAATAATAATTCTCTGAGGAAAAAAGCCCACCATCAAGTACATCCTCCATTGCTGTTTCATTTCTCACTTTGATAAAGAGACAGGTTTTTCTTTCCCCAGCTGGCGAGAAGAAAATAATGCGCAACTCACAAAGTAGATCTGTCTCCTTTAACTACATATTAGAATTACCCAAATCATTGAACATGATGCATTATTAACAAGAAATTGAACTCACGGGTATTTCTGAGCAGGTGTGTTAAAAAAGAAGAAGAACCCCCCCACACCTGCAAATGTGCTATTAAAAGTTGGATATTGCTCGTGTGAAGCTGTGATCTTGCACTAACCACTATCAGTGGACACCATAGTTTGGCCTGGGATTGCACACTGACTGCTTACATATTTCATAATTATATATTATTGCATAGATACTTCATATCAGCTCCACGGCTTTCTGGACATACTTCCCTCATCTGTGCCCTCTGCTGTATAACCGTACAGTGGAGGGGAACAAGGCCTATACTCTGTGTTTCACTGAAATTCTGCTTCACTTAAGCCAAAAAAAAGTGTTCAAAATGGCTAGCAAAGTTTCACGGGCAAGAAACTAGACACCGTGCTTTCTAACTCATCTCTCAGAACCATCAGAAATCGTGACTTCCCACTAAGAAGTCCCCTCCAAGCGCTTTGGCTCACTGGCTGGGCAGTCTAAGAGGAGTTTATGTATACACTGGATTATATACAATCTTTGTCTGGCTAAGTCTTTTGCTTTTAAGTTTGTTAATCCTGGTATCTTTGGGTTCTGACTCACAAGTTAGATAGTTATCTTAGGATGTCTGTAATGATTCCTGCTCTTTGGTGCCTGGACCACCCGCCTCTTGGAGACCTCCCCCCAGCCCCACCTTCCTCCCGTTGCAGCGTGACTCACCGGCTGGTGGACCAGCTGTCACAGTCGCGCATCTTGAAGTAAGGAGGGAATGGCAAAACCCCCCACCGCCTCCAGCACAGTGCTCGTCTGCAATATGGGAGACGCAGACTTGTGTTGTCTGACACTTTTAAGGACGTTAAACTCAGTTATCTGAATTCCGGGCAAATGGTAAAAGGCCCTCTCTCATCTCCTTACCTCCCTTCCCAGAGGTTTCACCAGCACCGTTTTGCCCGTCTCTGTGTGAGGCCCTTTTCCATGGGATCAGGCCACGCACCCGTGTGTTCTTGAAGGCTGTTTTGAACAGCCATGTGCGTAGTGCGTCGGCTGTCAAGACCTGTGAGGTCTGGCCATGTTCAGAAGCAGATATTTAGCTGTTCAGGGATTCTTACAGTTAGAAATGCACTCGTAGGAATTCGATCAAACTGAGGCACAAGCTGCAGGGGAATTTTTCAGGATCTACAATGTAAAGTAGCCAAGTCCCTTTAGAGAGCTGTACACACTAATTAGTGACTGGTTTAGTGCTGATGAGGAAGGAAGCAACAAGTATGCAAAAACAAAGTTTGCTGAAACATGGATGTGTGGCACAGAACTCGGAAGACTCTGGTAAACGACTTAAGGGTGATGGGAGCAGAATTTTGGTTTTGACAGATGCAGCTTTTTTTATGATATTGGGTGCTTTTTTTATGATGATGGAAGTTAGTTCACTGGTTGTGAAGAGACGGGCAAATATCATAAATTTGTATATTAAATATTAGAAACTATCTCTGAGGCCAATTCACACAGGCTGTATCAATCTATTCATTTTTCTGTGGGGGAAAAAAATGCATTTTGGGGAACGCTGACCTCTCTGAAAATCTCCTCTAAAAGCTGCCAAGTGTTGATTTTCTTAGTCTTCCTGTTATTTTTGTTTGGTAATGGAATGAGTATTAATACAAAGTCTTCTGCATCCCACTCTAATACAATAAATCCTCCCTAGTACTGATATTCAACCTGGGAAAGTCTAGTAGTACCTTGCCTAGTACGTACAGCTTTTCTATTCTTGACTTTTTGACTGCAAATTTTGTTTCAGCTTTTCATGTCATGGTTTTCTGTCACCTGTAGAAGTAATATTATTTCACAATGTTTTTTTATCCTCAGACAGATCTTCACAGAATTTTGCCATCTGGCCATCATGGCCTGGTTTTCTGTGTGTCATCTGGTTTTGATTTAACAATTCTAGTTTGTGGTTTAGAAACTCTCCTCCATGACCTCTGTATCTTGACTGTCCTCTGTGAGTCACCTGCATCATCACTGTCTTCTAATTCCTCTCATTTCTTCTGATCTCCTCTTCTTATACCTGACTAAATAGTTTTGTTTATTTTGGCCCTAGTATAGCCTCTGATCTTGTGCCTACTTAATCCTTAATCCTTTTCACACCTCAGTTGAGATACCTTTTTCTTTTGGGGCTGTCTGGTCTTTCTAAATGAATCCTTAACTACAGTCGTTTCTCAAGCAGCCATTTAATATTTAGATCTTCCTCCTTCAACAATAATAGCACTCAAAATTTGTTATTGATGCAGTGCTGAAGCAGTAGGTGGAAGACAGAGCTCAGTTAAACCAGGGCTCCTGTAATATTTTCATTGCTCACATAAATGCAGCTCGACACATAAGCTTAGGCTCTGAGAGAGAAATTTCACCTACGCCAATTCTGACAAAAGGAGATACAAGGCTATCTTTGGTTTGACCTTTTGTCCATCACTAACACTATGTCCAGGTTTCCCTCTATTGCTTGGGAAGAGGCAAAAGTGTAGCAGACACAAATACATTTTTTCGGTACAGAACTCTGCAGACCACTGGCCACCTTTGATAGACTTTCCTGTTCCAAAGGGGATGAGTGATCCCTAATACTTCTCCGTTACCCCTGCGTGCAGTATTAAATTCATAAAAACTGTATGTATGCCTGCTGGAGTGCAAGAAAGATTGACTGAATTAACTTATGCATTGATTCACTGATTTATCCTACTTCTTCCACAGACTAGTGATCAGGACAAAACTGATACAGCGACTGGAGCTACAGAAAACATCATGCAGTGGACCACAGTCAATAATTTAGCAATTTATTTGCTTTTTACCAATATAGTTTCTCTGGAAAAAGATAACCTTCTCTGTTTGCCTAATTGTCTTACCTAGAGACTGTCTGAGGTAGATGTCAGCCAACCCCTGTGGCGGGAGCACCACCCAACATGTCAAACATCCGTGTCATCTTTCTGTTTCTCAATTTTGCACTACTTCAGTCTGTCGTGCATTCACGGATACGCAGCAGATGTTGGGCACGTTGACTGCTGCTGTGCTGGAGCTGTTGTCTGGAGATCTTCCCACACTGTCACCTGGGTGGCTAAACATGTCCTCAGCCACACTTTGGCACTTTGCTCTCTCCTACAAAGAGCTGCTCTCAGCACCTTCTGCATTAACCAGTGCAGCTCTCCCAAAATGGCACTCCACGTAGCTCCCACCACCATCTGCTCCTGCCATTGGAAAGCATTTCTTGTTAAAGACTGGGCTGCGATGGCTGAAACATGGCTGTGCGGCAGGCACAGGGAAGAATCGGATTTGTATTTCACCTACATATCTTCTTTAGTTTATGATAAACCCATTTCTATAATAACAACATGTCTTGAATAAAAATGACAAAGCAGAGTCTTCCAAATGTACTAGTTTGGATGTTCTTCAATGCCACACAACTCTTCTAGCAATAGCAGAGAAAATACCTGAGCGTCTGCAGTCAGAGTATTTCTTGTTCAATATTATGTACCAAATACCCTGGCTGAAACTCCTACTGAATACACTCTTGACGCTATGAGGCTGTTCAATTTACCTCTACTTGTCTTAGAAGTACTTTTCAGGCAAAGATGTTTAAGGGAAAATCCAGCCTTGGATCCTACGTAATCCGGCCTTGAACAAATAGCAGATAAAAAGTCAATAAAATGTCGGTCTTTGACTCCACTGACATTTGTAGACTTTTCTCAGTTTTGGAACATTTCTCAGTTTTCTTACCAAAACCCCCTTATTGGTGAGCATTTGGTGACAACAGTACCTCATTTATGAGAGATCCTGGTCAAGGAGAAAAAGCACGCTTTAAAAATATGCTTTCCTTTACGTATATGCTAGAAAAATTATGCTATACCAAGAGAAGAAAATACAACTGAAATGGTATTGATGTAGATAGTTCTTGAATATTCAAGAACATAAGCTGACAGTAAATTCCTTTGTTAGAGAAACGTGTATTTTTTTAGCATTCCTTTCCTTTTTTGGGCTTTTTGAGTTCTTGTTCTTGTTTCCTAAGGCTTCATACAAGCATTTTGGATATGGCAGAACATGTAAAGAATAACAATTATTGAGCTTGAAAAATAGAAATTCTGTGTAATACAGGAAAATTCTTTTGTTGTTCTGACAATTTTGATCAAAATAGATGATCAAAAGAACAGCTCTACAAGGCTCTTAAAGGCACCTATGAAGCAGCAACAGTGTCACTTAGTAATTTCTGTCTTTATGATGGACATTAAAGAAGTTTACTTAGTTTACAGACATTTTCCATTCTTAGATACGTGTTATTAGTGATTAATAAGAGTTTGTGTTACAGGCAAACAGAGGTCCCTTTTTTTGCCTTGAATTGCAGCTGATTTCTGGAACATGGCACCGCTGTTTTTGCTACTGTAGTGGTAAAAAACCCATGCTCATACACAGATCAGTGAATGTAAACAAACATGCCTTACCATACCTGGGCATCGTGAGCACTGTATTTGCCGTGAAGTTGAACTACACAGACACAGACCTGGGCTACAACTTGGCAGAGAGACAATACATAGAAATGTGTGGATAATTTTATTATCCCATCATCTGTGGCTTTGGTAATGGTGATGTAAAATCAACGATAAATCACATCTCTGCGTGAAATTGTCACTGGGCTGTGTCTTGACTGTTGCGGTTTTGCAGTCAGGCAACATAAATCCCGTGCTTCTGCACAGACCGAACATCTTTAGAAAGAAAAGGACAAAACTTTTGCTGAAAGGCTCCCATTTCATACTTCAGTTGGCACTTGAGTTCTTTGTGAGAGTACATTACTGAAACAGGTGTGTACAGCTTCATACTGCTTGGCTCTATCATATAATAAGGAATAAATATGAGAAATATAAATCCTGCTGGTCTCGTCTAGCTCTGGTAGCTTTACAGTAAGCTGCTGGCAAATTTCAAGTCTTCTACTTTGACTTAGGCTTTCCTCCTCCCCAGGTGAGAACAATGATGCACAGATGCTTGTCTTTGGACCTTTGGGAACTGGCTGGAAATAAACACAGAAAGGAGAACCTCAACTGCTGTGTAGCTTTCCTAGAAGAGCTGCTGAAAAACTTGTGATGGTTTATCTTTTCTTACCTCAGTTCTCATCTCCTTATGAGGTAATTTTAATCACCTTGCAGACATGGCAAATTCACCCTATTACTAAGACCAAAAATAAAAACCCATGCCATGCATAGCTTTCACAGTTCAAATGAGCCATGTTTCAGAACATAAAAGCAAATATTTTCTACAGAAAGACAATTTGTTATCCAAACAAATATAATTAGAAGCAATCTGGTGAAATAACACTCACAGACCCAATTAGTGTGTAAAAGACTAAGAGAAAATACAAAACTAAATAGTACCTAGAATCTTTCTTGAGTGTTTTTGTCTGATTTATTCTAAGCCATCCATTACTCAAATTTTAGAAGTGAACGAAGCAATCGTATTCTAGATTTTTAGCCAGAAGCTTGAAGCAATCTTGCCATCCAAACTACAGACCAAGTCTGGGCTGTAATGACTTCTCTTCCTTGAAAAATATAGTAAAAAATTTTGCAGTGTATACAACTAAGTTTATCGTTGGCCATGCTAATTGGTCTATACTTTACCATAGCCAGCTCAAAGGAAAAGCATTACAAAAGTGAAAGATGCAGAAATAGCTCTCCTTTGTATATGTTATATACGCAATTAAATGTACCAGCTTGTAGTAATAACAGATCCAACCTTCCAGAGAGCACTGAGCTTTTGTGAACTGTTCAAGCACTCGTTAGCTGTTGACATTCTTTAGAAATGAATAATTTATTTGAGTTTGGGAGAGTAGCACATGATCTAATAAAATAAACAAGTCATTGTCATCTGCAGGTAGTGTGCCAGATATATGACTTAAGCCTCGGTGGAAGGAACAGTACTATTTGCATAGAATACTCATTTAATGCTAATGTTCGGAAAGCTCTGCTGACAGCTCTCAGCCTCTGCAGGGAGATATGAATCTTCACCTGCTGTCTGCTCCCACCTGCTGCTGAGGTCTCTCGTAAACTTAAGGACAGCCCTTGGCTTCTCTAAAAAAAATTAATCATTCTATATATAACTACTCTGCACCAGTCATTTAAAGCATAACTCGCTAGCCTCAACTTTTTTATCAGTACTTATACGAGCATGCTAGACCGTGTCTTTTGTGAAAATAAATATGAGGAGAGTGATTTGCGATTGGTGCCTTCTGCTCCACTCAGAGTGAGGACAAGGGTTGTATACAACATCCTATTCTCAGGCAGCCTTCCTGGCCAAGCAGCCGTATCGAAGGACTCCAACTGGCACGTTCAGCGCTTCGTGGCGAAAGGGCGTCCCACCCAAGCGGCAGCCACTCCTATATTTCAATCCTTATCTCCAGAGACAACTAGCTAGTCCTATGGAACTGAGCATGACTTGGCATAGATATCTGTAATGCCATCATGGAAAACTGCATCAGCTCCCTCAAGCCCATTACGTTTACTCAAATGCTCGCTATTTACCACACTGAAGGGTTTTGTTTTGCCCAAAGGACATTAATAGAGAACTAACCAGAAGGAACATTTTAAAAGTTCATGGATTTGTAATAAAACTGCATGTTTCACCAACTGTTACACCATGGGAACTGATAAAATGTACAATAACAATTAAACAGACTTGCTAGTTGTCAAAAAAAAAAAGCACGAGCTTTTAAACGTTCAAAGCATCAGCTTACAGAGCAGGAACTAATTAAGCATGCACTAATGAGGCATGATCTTATGAAACAAGAATTAATGAAACTTCAAAGTGCTACCTTTTGAAGTACAAAGCTGGCAAAAACAGCTCCAGATAATTGCCTAACTAGTCGGAGTCAGGTCCCAGGCCAGGATCCAAGACTGGCCTAAAAATCAGTTGCCACCCCTCCCACAGCCACAAGGACGTGAACGATCAATCTGGACTAACTTTCTGATAGTGGCATTTAAGGACTTGCTCCCCAGCATATACATTTATATAATATGGACAGCCTCCAGCAGGAAGTGAGCAATACCATCACCTCGCCAAGAGGAAACAGCTGGGGGCTAAACTACACAAAGCTGTTCAGTCCTGCGTCTGCAGGAGACTGTTTTGAAGTTAACAGAGAGAAGACAAATTCCTGATCTTGGCAGCTGGAGCTTTACAGCTTTGCTATCTGGAACTTCGTAAGCCAGTGTTTAGGAGTTTCTCTAGCTAATGTACCAAGGGAGTGACAAAAACAAGGGTTGGAGTGTCCAACTCTTGTTGCTTCCCTCCCTGCCTAATGAAGAGTTAGTTAATACAAAGCAGGACAGCTACAAAATGAAAATCAAGGACATTTCCAGAAATAACAAATAGTCTGGTAGCTAAGGATGCTTGCCAGACATGCAGAAGACTGCTTTGTAGGTCCTGGCTCTGAACCAAGGCCAAGCAAGGACTCAGTTTTGATATCCAGCACCCGTACCAGCAGGTTAGAGGTCATAGGAGAACTTGTGTTCTCCATCAGCAAAATATTTTACTAGGCTAGAGAAACACTGTGAAAAATTACTTGTTTAGGAATTTTTCAGAGCTTATACTGATAAGATGTGTCCCCTCAAAAAACCTGGGGATGAAGCTACCTGGAGAAGAGAATGAATTTTGAGATGCTTTTCCCATCAGTTCAGCCCTATCATCTCATCTGAAATTTCAAGGCTGCAGTAACAATTGATAAACTGTCCTTTGCAACTGCCTAGACCCTTTGAAAATATGCTTAATCCAAAATATGCTGATGATGATTCTTTGCTTTGACTACAAATTGTGCTTCACAAGAACAGGTCCCTAACTGGTCTGCAGGACCATGGGAAGAATGTGTGTAATAAAACAAAAAATGGCTCATGCTCTGGTAAGGAAAATACAACCGGGAAACGATGCATTCTAACATGTTATCTTCCAAATACTTCAAAGCCACTTACATGAAACATAACTCTCTAGCATTCAATATGTCCCCTTTACCCAGAGTTCAGATCATTACTGACTTTAATCAGAAAGACTCTAAGCCCTTGCATCAGGCAAAGCCTTTATAGGAAGTATGGGTTCTAGCCACTCTCACAAATGTCTCTATGAATACGAATACGCTTTGCATACTACCAGTATTTAACATGTGCCTTGAGGAAGACCCTCAAAGTCTAACATATTAAATGCACTTTCTTCCTCTAGGTACTGTAGGAGAGCAATAAATGGCATTCCTAGCCTCTGATCTGAAGCTTATTATTTGAATTGATCTCAACTGATCTCAAGCGTGTGACGCATGAAAGACTTTGGGACTTCAGTCTGGGTTCATGTCACACAACACTAGAAAATGGTGCTGTGCAACAATACAGTTCAAATTTCCCAAAGAAAATCTGCATACTGTATTTTAGAGATAAAGAAATAATTTTCACCATTTCATAACTTGTTCACGCATCCCAAGTTTGGATTTAGAATATTCCACTGTTGAGCTACTCTACTGTATCTCTCACCCACTTCACCTTTTGCTGTGCGAACTGCTGCCTCCCCACCTTTTGCACTATGTCCACTGTGTATCATAAAGATTTTGAACAACACCTAAAATGTCTGGGCTTTTACCCTTTCCAAAATCACTGTGCCTTTACCTTCTTCAACAGCTCTGCTTTTGATCTGATTTATTAACACTTGTCCTTCTTATTTTTACTACATTTTCAAGGAAGAAAATGAAACCTGTCATACAAATGATTGTTCTTATACATACACTGGAAAGCCAGATAAGGACACTGGATGTAGATTTAAAGCCCCTTTCTTTTATTTAAAAGTAGTAGGATTATTTTCATTAGAACGTCTATTAAAGTTTGCCCAACTTTTTCATAGATATGCTTTTGCCCTTTTTTTTTCCAATGGAAAAATATTTTCCAGGGACATTTGGATATGTTTTAAACAGACAGTCACGAAATATGCAGGATCATATCCTCAGCTGGTGCAAACTGATGACAATCCATTTCTTTCAAAGCTAGCTTTGTGCAACCACTCTGTTTTTCGCCAGTTGTGGCTCAAAAACTATCTGAAAAACAACCGCTTTGGAAATGTTTACATGCCTGGCTGGTCTTGTTCTATCCTCTTTTGTTTATATCTTAAATATTTTGGACCAGATATATGATTAATTCAGTGGAAATTTTACCCTGGTTACTCACGAATTGCTTTACAGCGGTTTGATTTAACTTCAGGGAGTGGAGAGATTGTGTTTACTGATGGAGGAGAAAGAAACAGCAGTCATAAACTCCACACTTTGACACTGCCGATGCGCAGGAATGCTGCATACCACCCTGTCAGCATTGCACCGTGCTTTCATACTTCTCCTCTCACAGTTTACCAGGGAGACTCAAGATTCCTACAATTCCCAAAGTACCCAAATCTTCCAGTCTGAGGCCAAAATCAAGTTATCACAGTAAACTTCAATGAATTGTTGTAGCTTTTCAAATTGCATTTATAGGTCAAGAGGAGGATTTGTTTTGGTTTTGGCTCTTTGAAGATTCCAAACATATACTTTTTAACAAGATATTATCTTCTAATTGGAAAAAAAGAAAAGGCTTTCTGGCCCTAAAGTCTATGGTGTGCAAAATAAACACGCAAGCTTTCTTCTTTCATGTTGCCCAGACCAGACATCTTTACCCTCCTGGGAAGCTCCTACCTCCTGTTCCTATCAAAGGAAGACAGTGAGGAGGGGGACAGGGGAAGTTGGGGCTTTCAAAATTGGTTTATTGGGGGATCAATTGTAGACGCCATGATGCCTCTTTTGTTTTACACAGATACCAGGACTCGCAGCTTCCTTCCTTCCTTTCTTCCACAGAAACCAAACCTCCCTTGTCCTCCCTGACACTTCTATCAGAGCTTTCAGCTACACAGAAGCCTTAATGAGAACAGAGATCCAATCTCCAACGGAGCCCAGCTAGGTAGGGAAATAACTTTCATAAAAAGCTAATTCAAGCGCAAGTCATTCTCCCAGCTCAGGCTGACAAGACCCCATGCCACTGCCTACTCTTAAAAGACCATGCAAAAGTCATTTCCTTTCAGATTTTAATGAACAATTTTAACATCACAATGCTGACATTGGAAATGATCTTGAGACAGATACCTTAAAAATACTTCATCGTATGAAACACAAGTTTAGAGAACATCCCACAGACAACTGAATAGGCAAGGAGAAGATGAAAATGCAAATTCAACTCCCACAGTGTTGTCGCTTAATGCACTGTGATTACTTATAAGCAATAGGAATACAGTGAAAGCACGTCAAGTATTTTTAGCTGTCTTTTAATGAGAAATAGCAGGTGGAGACAGGGAGAGGAGAGCAGTAGCAGTTCACCACAGACCACCAGAGCACCACAGACCACAGAGACCCTTTATCAGGAGGGATTAATCCTGGAAAGCTGAATTAGCTTCCTGGTATTCAGTATAGCCAGGTCTACACACACAGAACTTATGAACGAGACCCCCAAAATCATGAGACTGGCTTTAAAGTGAGATTTAAGAAAAATATGACTGTTTTATTTGCTTTCTGGTTGTTCAGCCTCTAGGGTTAACATTTCAAGCTTCTGTTTGTAATCACAAGGACTAGAAACCCAGTATTTAAAAAATGGAAACTGAGATTTGTTCATGCTTCAAAGGCTGAGGTGTGAAGAAAAACCCCAAGCCTTGTAAGAGATGTGATAAAGACGTCACAGCTGGCAGTGCAGTGGATATTATATAGTTTGGACTTGTCCAGGAGGAAAATATTCTCTCCAGCTGCTGACCTTACAAATTCTCCTGGTCTCCACTGGCGATACTGCTCAGTGTAAGGCCGTTTCTACACCTCTGCACAACTCTTCTGAATTCTGAAATGTTTAGAGTTTATTCCACAGTAAACTGAGCTCAACCCTGAATGGGCTGATCAGCCAAGGAGCCAACATCAATAGCTTTTCACAGTTTGGTTGGCCCCAGGAGTGCCAAATATACCATAGCAGATAGAAATCTGAGACATATAATATTTTTCTAAAAAGAGAGTTAATTTTCTCAACATCTAATTGAATTCTCTAGCAGTTTCACTGAGAAGTCTTGTGCTGGTTTCATCTCAACGTTTAATGAATACTGATTTTTTAAAGAAACTGTTTATTTGCATTAAAAATTTACTTCCCCACATTCCCCAAAGTATCAAAAGAAATTGAATGTTAGATTTATAATTAATGTGGTTTGGATTTTAAAAGAAATTTTTTACAGCAAAGAACATTTCCATAAATCATGTCCATGATTGAAAAAACATGGTCATAACTGAAGACAAAACTGCTTCATTTTGCATCTGTTTCACATATATAAATGTGTCAGGTTTACATAAAACACACTGATAAAGATGAGAAGAAGGGAAGAAAATTATAAAAATAGCCTAGGTTGTATCGGTAACACCTCTTTTATTATCATTCTCTCTGATACTATTGTGACCAAACTCATTACTTTTCTTGCCTGGTTTAGTCACTTAAGCTATTAAAAAGTTAAAAGAAAAATAACTTTTATGTTTAACCCTAGAAGAAAGCTGGCATGCGCAATATGTCATTACCTGATTTTCTTCTGACCACTTCACAGATAACTGCCCTAAATTAGTTCATCACAGAAGTGATTTCTTTCTGCTCACACCAAATGTGGCCATATTGACAGCTTTGATTTCAGGGCCAGACACCTGCCTGGGGTAAACTACCCCTAGTCTGTCAGTGTTGGCAGGGCAATGCCAGTTTGCACCAGCAGAGGATTTGCCCACTGCTCCCATAACGCAGCAGAAGCGAACCCGTTTGCCAGCAGAACCACTTTATGACATGCAATGTTCTACTTGTCGTACTACTCCACAGCGTAACATACGTCTTCCGAATAAATAACTTTACTGCCTAGTTGGCCAACAATCTGCTGTTAATAAAAAAGGAACATTAATATGTTTCTTCTAATATTTTTAATTAAAATATACGTCTTTAATATATTTGACTTCTTTTTACCGCAGCAGTTTGGCATGAAACATCAGAGAGAACACGCGTATACAGCAAAAATAAATTAAGTGTTTAACCTACCACCATCTTGATGGGAAAGCATATGTAGTAAATTTTTCAAACAGAGGTAAGTAATGTGCTACATAATTTTTTTCTCCCAACAAGTGTGTAGTTGGGGTGTATCTCCTTCACACATAAAATTCCCTTGAAGTTGTTTTCAGGCTCTTTCCATTTATAGTGGAATCTCCTTCAGTTTACTCAGGACTTAAGTATTTAACTGTTCAGTGTGCTTAAAAAAGCCATATGCTATCCTTATTTTCTACGGCTTATTTTAGCAACAATACATTATTTAGGAAAAAAAACTGAGAAATTTCTGCCAATAAATTCCCCTGTCCTTCAATGGTAACACAGGTTTCTTTTTGTCATACATCTATTAATTTACAAATGAACATCAAAAAAAGAGAAAACCCTTAAACATTCTGCAAGAAATGGCAGGTAAGAAGAAAAACTATCACTCGGTTTTCAGGTGTTTTCAGGTGAATTAGGCCAATTCACATGCAATTTGCAAGCTGGAGGGGATCTAAATGAGACTGCCACTGTATATGTGGGTTTTGCTTCCTGATTTTTAGTATGTAAAATCTTAGAATCTCACTGATTCTACCTTCAGTCTGCCTCTGACTTCTCTGCATGTTAGCGATGCAGTGTGGCAGCTTTTAATTCCAGATGCTTGCCCACCACCATTGCCTATGTACATGCAATGGCCATGGGGTCTTTGTTGCCTTTCCAGAGGCGGGCCCTCACTAGCCATGCCCTGCAGGACCTGGTCACAGAGCACTGGAACAGGCTGCCCAGGGAGGTTGTGGAGTCCCCTTCTCTGGAGACTTTCAAGACCTGCCTGGATGCAGCCCTGAGGGATGTGCTTTAGGCAATCCTGCTCTAGCAGGGGAGTTGGACTGGATGATCTCTAGAGGTCCCTTCCAACTCTGAAGATTCCGTGATTCCGTGACCCTCTGGCCATGGGCCACCCCCCAGCGGGCAAATATGGCCACAAGGTGGAGAGGCCCCACGGCGGCCCAGCAGTCAGGGCGCAGGATTCAGCCCTTTACACTCTGCTCTCCCATCCAGCCTCAAGAGGCTGCTAAAGCTGGCGTGTGGCTGGCCTCATTATTGTTTTGTGCTTCCTTTTTATTTTCGTTGGCATTTATTTACTTGCTGAGGGCAAGGTAGCCTCAAAACTAAGGCAAACCGCATTTTTAGAGGCACAGAAAGAAAGAAATGATACAATTTGTGCTGACAAAATGGAAACTCGCTTTGCTTCCCCACAGCCCCTGCAGCTGCACCCCTCCTTAGCCACAAGGCCACAAGATGGCTGCCCAGCCAGGGCTGGGCCTGCACGGCAGCCTTCACTCTTGTCTCCCTGGCCACCCAGCATCACTGCGGCTACCAAGCACAAACATGCAGGAATATCATGAGGATTTGTGAACAGTCCCCCCAAAATGTCCTGATCGCTGTTTCAAAGGGCTTTTAAAGGTCCTGCCCCTTCCCGGCCCACTGAGAGTAGGCCACCACCAGCGCCCACCAAAGGCAGTGCCATCCCCAAGGAGCTTGTTGGCCACAAAGAGCCTTCTCGCAGCAGGGAAGGGCCCAGCCCCATTCCCATCCCTGAGGCTGGGAAGCAGTAATCCAAGAGCCAAAATGCAGCTGCCCTCACTGGTGCGGGCCAGGGGTCCCCAGGACCCTTCCACCTCCTGCTCAGCACCATGCCTGGCCCTGTGCACCCTGTGCAGCCTCACTGGCACGGCCGAGTCCCCAGTCTGAGACAGAGGAAAACATGAAACCAGACAAAATAAGGGGTGGAGGGGACGGGGAGAAGGCAGGACAAAGAAAAGAGACAAAGGTTTAAATAAATATAAATAAAACAATGAAGCAACAGACACTGGAGGGCGAATCTGACAAACGAGTGGCCTGCTGACAGCCGGCCTGGCACTGGGACACAGGCCGGAGCAGGAGGGCTCACGTGTACGCAAGGGCTCAGGCGTATTTTGGGAGAGCCCTGGCTGTGCTTTCCCCGCCGTTCCCTAAGCAGCCCTGCCTTCTGCCCCTCCATCCTCGGGAGTTTGTCGTGACTTCAACCGGCACAGACAGCACAGAGCAAGGAGGCAAGCGAGGAAGGACACACCGGGGTCCCTTACTGCTAGAGAAATGTTCATAAATCTGACAAGCAAATGGCCCAATCATGGTATTTTTCCCCTAATGTGAATAAGCTGTATGAGAAATTTGTTTTGCATGAGCAAAGGCTGCAGGACTCAGCCTAGGGACCACCTTATGAGGATGAAATATTTCTTCTGATTTGGTTTTTATATTCCAAATCCTTGCGTTAGCCAGTCTCCTAAACAGCAGCAATGCCAAATTTCCTTTCACTGAGCCTCAGTCAGCTGGCTTTAGGTGCCAAGCCAAAACTAAACAAACATTTATTGTGTGCTGCTATCTCCAGTTCCTAACAATATATTACTCAAAACCTGAAAATTTTAACTGTGCCAAGCATTCTTTATCAAGGAGGTACCTGGATAGGAACCTTAATTTCTGAGTGTTCCTGCAAAGAATAAACTACTGCTTAATGGATATATTCTGGCTCTATAAATTTGAATTCTGTGCTGATTTAACCTCATATACACAAGAACAGCCGTACTGGGGTGCATCTAACCCCTATCTAGTCTGCAACAGCCTCTTAGCTGGCACATAGGGAAATAAATAAAAAAAAAAGGCAAAAGCTTTAAATACTCCCAATACTGGGACCATTGTTTCAGTCTCCAACTATTTTCAGCTCCACTGATTCCCAGCCCCAGCCCGGTTTGCTCAATAATCCTCAGAGGGTCTCTCTCATGAGTCCTTCTCCAGCCTTGGCTGGAGCCCATGTGAACACCTGACACGCAAAATGTCCTTGGTCCAGAGGTTCTTCTGCTCATCTCATGGAGAACTTGCGGTTTTGGACCTGGCCCCCACAGCCCTCCCCTCTGAGCCCTCGTTCTCCTATTAGAGACAGGCAGGAATCAATCGCAGTTCACCTATTCACAGTTTTCTAAACTTAAAAAGCAAAGTAAGTAGTAAGGCACTGTGCTTTTAAGAGGCTGGGGGGGGGGGGGGGGCAAATGAAGAAAAAGGCAATTAGGAGGTAATAGCTCTACTGGGTGAGCTATTGAAACACTTTGATTTCCACATTAAACCGGCAAAACTCTGATGTTTCCAAGTTCACTGGGATGTGTGTCCAAATTGACCTTTTATTGCATATGGTCAAGTGCTGTGAAAAATCCCACCACTTAGCATCTCTCTGTTATCTCAGCCACAGGCAGGGAAATTCTCCCCTTCAAAGAGAACCATAAAAAGAGATAACAGAGACAGGGACTTCTGTGCCATCAGCATTTCAAACTCCACATCCCCTCAGGAAAAGACGGGGGGGTGGGGTGGGGTGGGGGGGGGGGGTGGGGTGTGTTTGTAAGGGAAAAGAGGGTTATTTGTAAGAGTAAATTGATCAATGGCAGTAGTTTCTCACCCACCAATCTTATGCAACACAGGAGAAAAAATGCCTCTGGGCTCTCCACCTGAAAAACGTAGTAGCAAACCAGCGCAGGTACAATTCTTGGGAGTACTATTCTGGCACCAGTGGCATTGGTAAATCACCTCACCAAACACACAAGCTTAAAATTTTCCTATACAGTTGCAGTGTGAAGACAGCTTTCTACCTAACTCTTAACACGAACTCCTTTCAGCCCCCTTTTTATCGAGGAGCATGATTTTTCTTGCACTAATACATCTATAGTCAAAACTTCTGCTGTATACTGAATGCCAAAGTAGATGCTGCTGTATGTGGGTGGGAGTGGGAAGGAGTCTGCCAGTATAGCACATTTCATTCAGGGAACTGGTATAAACTACATACAGACAAAACACTAGCTTGCCAGTATAAGCTGTGGCTACACTAGGAAAGTTTGCCAGGATAGCAAACTGCCAAATCTTTTCTAGCGTAGAGAATCCATGCTATGCCGCAGATAAATGTTGCTTCAGACATTAACTCTCACTAGTCTCACCATACTGCACGTAGGAGCTGATGCCACTGATAGATGCTACTGCTTTTCTCCACAATCTCTCTGAGGTCAGCAATTTCGGGAGGCCCAAACTCTTTTGGGGAAGGTGGGAAGAGAAGAAGCCTTTGAGGCTGGGTCATACCCCTATACATTTGCTGTGATGGAACAGATGCACTGAGGCATGGCCACTGCCACATACAGGGACACAAGACCTGTCTTTGCTGCATTAGAAAAGAAAGGGGACTATCGTTTAATTTCACTTAGCAGGAGTAGTCATAGCATCCTCAACTGAATTCATCAAGCTGTCTTCTATCATAAAACATGAAGTAAATGAATTTTACTGGCAAGTGAGAGGATTGGACACCAGCTTGACAACAAGTTGGAGTAAGATTATGTTATCACAGTAGGAATAGCTGGTATAGCAACAGTAATCATTTCACAGGGTTTCCCACAGTTTGTGCAGGACCTTTTCGTGCACTACCTGTGCTTTTACCCAGAGTCAAAGCAATGATGCTATGATCTTTCAAAGACTTACACACTTTACAAACTAAGAGTAGACATAGAAAGGCCAGAGCATCTGGCACTGGAAATGCCATCAATGCAGAAGCGAGATTATCAATCTAGCACAGAAAACAAAATAAATCCATTCCTTTTCTTTCAGATGGTACTTCAAGTTAATGTCAAGAGCTTTGCTGGGAGAACATAGGTAATATAATCTAATCACATGTGAAAACACAACAAAAATTACTAAAAAGATCATGCTGTATTCAAAACATTTATCACAGCCTGAAAAAAATCTTTTTATTGTTCAAAGTAATGGTTGACCTCAGCACCTGAAAGGAGGTAAAGAAGCCAATCAATCAGTTAGAAAAGTAGAATGTTGCATATATGGCTTTTTCTGTGCAGGTTGTTTTTTTAATGGAATTTCCCTCACCTTCACAAAATCTTGATAATTAACATGCTAAGAACATTCAGACACTATTTGTCTAGAGCACAGGAAATGATACCATTGAAACCACCAGAAATAACCTCACCTAACTAAATTTTGGAGGTGATGCCCCAAGGCCATCCAACAGAGGCTCATGCTTTTTGCTACAGTGAAATAATTAATTTCTGATATAGGTTTAAATTCCAATCCCCCTCCTTTTTTTTTTTTTTTTTTGAGAATTTTTCTTCCCTTTTTGCAGGTAGGTGTTTTGCTTACTGATTTCATGTATGTATTTGTTTTCATGTGCTCCCATGCCATCCTGTCTTTTATTGATACAATTTCTGAGAAAAATGAAGTCTTCAGATTTTCCCTGCATCCCCAGGCTGGCTGGCAATTGGTCCTACTCTGTTAAAGGAGAAATGACAGTTTATTAAGCATTAAGCTACAGACTAATGAGTTCTTGCCAAAGCCCGTCAGAATTAATTCATTTTCCAATGAAGTAAAATGAGTGGCTGAATGGATCGATAGAATTGCCTGCAATCAGTGCTCCTCCACAATAAATGCAAGAAAGTCCTGCCACTAATATTCCGCTGTTATTTGCCATCAGTGACTGAAGTCTCAAATTACCCAGCTTCTCTTCCGGCTGCTTTCACAAAAGAGGTTTGCCAGGGAGGGTGAGGAAATTCAGGCAAAGTAAATAACAGTGTTGTTAACTCATTTCTTATTCTCGTCCAACATTTTTCCCCCTATTGCCCACATTTGCCAGCACTCAGATTTCATGTCTCCTTTGACTTTCAGGAAGAAATATTTCAGTTTCTCGTAAGGGCCACACTTTGGCTATCTTACCACTGCATGGGATCTGGCTTCAGAGATAGCCCCACAGATTTCTGGGAAGGGACCAAAAAAAAACACCATGGTGGAGAGGGGTTTCAGATGAGTGGAACACACTCCTGCGTTAGGCATTCCTCAGTGCGAGCCAAGGTGTTAGTGTGTTGCCACCACGTTGTCTAGACTAATTAACTTGAAACACCACTGTTTATTATTAAAATTTATTTCACAGCTTTGTCTGTTATTCCTGAGCTCCTGAGTTGGTTCTTGTGACTCATTCCTCTAAATGCTCCTGCTCCGTCCCCTCGCAATTTAAAAAAAAAAAAGAAGAAATCCCCCTTCCCCTCTGCCCCAGCCACCTTTCCTGGGGATAGTGTGACCTAACTCACACATCAGCTCTGGAAATGCAAAAGGCTCTGGGACCCCTTTAACATCGCCACTGACTGATTTAAGAGGCGATTCTTATTTATTATACATTATGGTAATTCATTTTTCATTGTTTGGGAGATTCAGGGGGCTTTGTGTTACCTTTAAAGAAAGTGCTGACAAGCTACCAGGAGTGTAACGAGAGAGGCCACACAAGAGGAGGAAAAGAAAACCGGTGCTAATGGCTGTTTGCTCGAATACGGCTGATATTCTTCATTCAGTCTGTATTTATTTAGGAACTCGAGGAATATTACAATTGTGGCGACTAGATGGGGGCTACTCCATTTTATAAATTGGTTCACTTACTCATATCGAGTGCTCAAAGCCAATAAATGCCCTGGTTGGGGATGTATGACACCGAAGTGCAGAGTCACCGAGGAAGGCAGCGAGCACTCTCCCTCACTCCAGCACTCAGCACTTGGCAATCGTTGGCCGCTCCATAAATACCGCGCTGTACGATGATATGTGCTAGGCACAGCCTTGTTCTCTGGTCCAGCCCCAGCACCGCTGCTTTGGCTCCGCACAGAAACAAGTTAGCTCCTCTCTTCGGACTCGGACGTAGGAAGCAGAGCCCAGTTTTCCTTTCCTGTGTTTACTTATTTCTTGTGTCTTCTTAATTTCAGACAGATGAAATTTATTGGCTTTCTCAGATCAAGAATTTAAAATGCTGATAATGATCCCATCTCGGGGTATCTTCATAAGCAAACTCCCTGGGAGATAACAGTTGGTTTGTTAACAGCAGAGCAGTAAAGCCTGCTTTCCTAAGAATTCGTGCCTGATACTGAACTGCTGCACGGATGTGCCGTTATCTGTAATAACAGATTAACATTCACTGCAACCTGTCCTTTGGTGGGGACACAACTGAGGTCCCTTTTTTCTCCTGGTTTATTTTTATAAAACAAATGAAAATGGAAGCTATTTTAGAACTCTCCCCTTCTGCACAGTTTGGTTTAAGCATCATTGGATGAGAAAGGAGGAAAACTTGACAGTCAAAAAACAAAAAAACCTTCAAGAAAGAACATTAAGGACTGTGTGGGAACTCTAATCAATTCTATTGCACGTAAGAAACAACTGGAATAATTTTTTCAAGGGCCACATGATTAGTATTTATCCAATTAATAAACTATTTAAGGCATTTATAGGATTCAAGAAGGAATAGGAATATGCAATTAAACAAGTCCTCACATTATTGAAGAATTACACCTCATACACTGTAAAGTGGATATAAAGTAGGAGAGTAGTGATATTGTCTCATTTCCTTTGTACTATTTCTACGTGTATTTGTTAATTCTAGCTAATTCTAATATACATTTTTATTTCCTTTCAACTCTGTATTCTGGAGAGACAATATTATGTAATAAATCTTCAAATCCCAGGCCTCGTGTTTTCCTATGCTGAGAGTTAATATACACATACACGTGCATTGGGCACAAAAAAGGGGACAAAGAGCATATATTTAAAAAAATAAAGAAATCATTACTTTAAAGCCAATAGCTCAATACTTTGAGGGAGGTGGAGGGCAGGGACACAGGGAAGATGAAAAGGACCCAGTCACAGTTTTAGAGTTGTTACAGATACTATTATATGGAGCAGCCTGAAACAAACAGGCTGAAACCGACACGCTCTTTCAGCAAGAAAGATACCCACATTCAGAGTCTTCTCGTGACGGCCGAGCTTAGCAACAAAGCTATTTTTTTTTTTAACCCTATATTTTTTCCAATTTCAAATCAGAAATCTGCAACTTCATTACAAGTCTGTCATATAAACTATTGGACTAAGTAACAGAGCTCCCTCTAATGGTGCTTCTACAGTTATACTGATTTACAGTATATAGTTACGTCGTCTTCTTCCCACTTGTTGCTAATAAAGTTACATCAAGCTCAAGACTGCCTTTGTTGTATATATTTGTGTTTATTCACTCCCATCTGGTACTACAGCTTTTCTCTCTGAGAAAAGAGCAGTTCGTTGCAGTGGAGTCTGAATATCAAAGGGAGCCCGTGCAGAAGAGGATCATTATTATATGCATTAAGCAACCAAAACAGGCAGCAAAAGCATTAGCATCTAGAGGGCATTTTATAAGGCTTTCTTCCTCGTTTGTAAATACTGGTTACTTGGTTGCAAAAAGCATGCACTAAGACAGATAGTGATACGTTCTTTGCATGTTTGTATTTTCTTTATTGTTTTCTCGTCCTGCCATCCCATCACGGGAGAGGCTGCTGCTGTCTTTGGGATACTGCCAGGAGTATAATGGTTGAGGTGGGCTGAAGACAATATGGGATTCAAAGAGAAAATTTGAGGAAAGAAGCGTAAGCACTTGACAAACCTAAAGTAAAATAATATGAAAACTTGCTGATGCAGAACATGAGTTCATTCACTCGTTCTTCATCTACAAATGGGCCAAAGCCAGGCTTATTTCATAGAATTCTCCCTGCTCCACCCCACTCGTTTCAAGTTCAAATGAAACAAGACCCAAAGGCAAACCACTCCTAATTCTGATCCGGAAAAACAAAAACTACAAGGAAGATTCTGTTTGTTTATTTGTTTTACCCCCAAAGCACTCCAATTTTGCCCAGGAGAGCTCTGCATATTCCAGTTTGACCACAAGTAGAAATTCTCTTCGGGGCCTCATCCTTCCCTTCATTCGTGCACAGCATCCAGCTTAGGGAATTAGCAAAATTACAGCTGCTCAGTGAAGGAATATGCATAACGTGGAAGGGATATTGCCAATGTGAAATAAGAGGTACTGACATGGTTGTGTAAAGAAGTCAGCACCATTAATTCCCTCTTTAGTGTAAGTATGAAACTCATGCGCACATCTTAAACAAAAGATAAATTGGACACAAGCCTTACTACATAGTGTTGAGAGAAGAATAAAGCAAGGACAATCTGTCCAACAAAAATTTAAAAATATAAAAGAAGAGCGGGAGAGCAGGGAACAGAAGCTATTGGAAAGAAACCTGGCTTCGCAAAACTGTAACTATGCCCAGCTATGTTTATACGTGTTTTGTACTTTATAAAAAATTATGAGTATACACCATATTGGTTTAACAAAAAAGAGCAGCTGAAGCACTGAGAGAAATAAAACACACCCTTGGCTAAGCATCTTGGTCTGTCTCCCTGGGGAGAGAAAGCATTTTTGGTGGTCAGGCAAAAAGGAAAGCAAGGATTCATTATTATTACTTTTGTAGAACTACATTCTACATGCAAAAAGCAACAATATGGAGAGGGCACTTATTTTAACTCTCCCATATACTTAATCGGTAGCACAACTTTAAATAATTCATTCTCTTTCTGCATAGTACCTGCCTATAAAAGGGTTGGCCAGTAAACAGATCCATTTTTAAGTTTGGGGGTTTTTTCGGTTGGTAGTATGGAAAATCCATCTCCTCAGAAAATCATCTCACAAGTTCAAAAATCTGGAAATCAAGAGTTAACAGAGGCTTCGTCCAGCAGCTGGGGCACCACAGGTGTACAGGTTGCAAGTCCCTTTTAGGTCACAGTGGTGGGTGGCACGAGCGGTGGCTTGTTTGATCCTAAGCTACCATCTTATTGGAGTTTGAAAAAACGCCTATTCGTGGTTTTCAAATTATGGAATGAACTTAATTAAACTGTAAAACATTAAACAACACTAGGAAAGATGATACCCTTGTGGGGAAAAAAAAGAATAAACCAAGTGCCTTAGTGACTTGGAGAAAATAAACATAAACTGCTTGTAAAAATAAATCAACAGTTTCCGCTCCCACCAACACCTTTTTAGTGGAGATAGCAAGGTGAGTTTGCCTTTTTAGAGAAAAGTTTCTTCAAGAAAAAGAAAAGAAAAAGCTGATAGATAGATGCAGGTCCTTGACATAGAGATAACACCTCCTTTTTTTTTCCCCCTCTTCTCCTCCGCGCCCCCCCGCCGATGTCACTCTGTCATGCTAAGAGCTGCACACTCCAAAGGATTTAAATGTTTTTCTAAAGCTGAAGAAATACGGTAAAATGTGGAGCATTACAACATTACGAGTCTAATTTATCAAAAGTTTGGAATGTTTCTCAATATGTGTGAGTGGGAAGGCAGAAAGAGGCATTTTTGACATGTAAAATCATGACTGGAGAACTTTACAGAAAGGGCACACAAAAAAGGAGAGAAAAAAACACAAACAGAAAACAACAAACAAAAGGAGAAAAAATTACAGTGGGGAAACAAATTCACAAGCATATCTGACATTAATTTAAAAAAAAAAAAAAGTCATGAATTGTAAAGATTTCCTGTATGGTAATTGAAAGAAAAAAAAGAATTAAAAATCAGATGAAGTCTTTTACATGAGACAAAAATATGTGTTTCTACCAGCTGTCATGAAAATATTGCACAATGACTGGCACAGAAAACTAACCCTCAGTGGTTTGGGGGTTTTTCTGGTGGTTTTGGGGTTTTGGGGGGGGGGGGTTTGTTTTTGTTTTTGGTTTTTTTTTTAAATGTATAATCAATGCATCAGAAAATCTAAACTGGAAAAAGAAGTTACCACATTGTATTTAACTTTCAAGCAAGCAAAAGCCTGATTCTTCTCTCACTCTGTGCCTTGCAAAACTACTGAAGACAATGTGATACAGAGAGATTAATTCAAGAAGGTATTTAACAGTGTGCCCAACTGCAAATCAATCCGTGACCGCTCACTTGGGTCAGTGAAATTCTCTGAGTCAGGGCTGCAGCAAAAATCAGGGACAGCCTTAATATCTTCTGTATAAGAAACTGTCAGTAAGAAATTAAAGTCCTTGTTCTTTAGAGGACCCTTGGAAGGGAGTAAATCACAGAGATTGACCAGGAATGTGAGGACAAAGACTGTCAAAGAGAAAGGCTGGGACTATGTAACACCTTACAAACAAGGAGAGCAATTTCAAAACCAGTATGGTATTTGACTGGCAGCCAATACATTTTCAAAATAAATCAAATGTGCTCCTGTCGTCTCCTTTTCATAAGAAACCTGGCAGCCACATTCTGCGTTAGTTGGAGTTTATGTAAAGTCCCCGGTTCCCTTAACATAGTGAAAACCCAGCCTACGCTACAGGTATTTTCACTGTTCATCTAAACCATACTCGCATCCTCAAGCATCACTCTGCTTTCCCATGATTTTTCATCATACTGCATTCATGAAGAGTCTTTAAAAAGTTAAGATTGCACTGATGAAAAAAATAAAAAACCGATTTACCTGCAGTGCATGATCTCAGAAACATCGTGAACAGAATATTCGTTCTCTGTGTGTATTTGAATGCTAAACCAGATCTAAACATTTTCAGAAACAAAATTATCTGATCTTATTAAAATTCCGAATGAATTATTCCTTTCTGAGATTAATTTCACATTGGTACATGAATAATTTTTTTAATATAGTAGTATCCTTTTCCAAGCATAGTGTATGAATACTGAGAAATAATATTTGCTATAATAGAAAAAATATTTCAGTATTTCAGAGCAGGAGTTGGCACCAAGTTGGGGGGGTGGGGAGGAGCGGGAAAGCAGAGGCATTGCTAATCATGGAAAGGGAGGGAAAAGATGTGTGCAAGTATGCTGCAATAAACCTACCTTTAGAAAACAGTGAAACAAACAGCCAAAACAGAAAACAAAGAGCCTTGCCATGATGACACACAATAATCAGTGGCAACCAATGCATAAGTGGGGAAAATAGTTACGCTGCTTTGGACAAGCTAGCAAAAGCAAATGACATTAGTTCAACTTGATTTTTAAAAATCCAATTATATACAAAAGTCCGGATTCTTAATATCAGACTCTTGAATTTAAGTTTGGGAAGATTCCACTAGAACCCACCAAGACCGATACAGCAGCAGAATTTTAGGAGAGAGAAAAAAATACACTGGATATAGCGTGTTGTCTTAAATGTCTGCACAAGGGCAAGGAGGCAAACAGCAAGTGACTACTGGATAAATGCTCGGACCGATTTTATTTAACATCCTTAATAATAATCTCTAAGAGGGAGCACACAGCACATTAACTAAATGTGCACAGCACGTTAACTAGGAAGTGCTACAAACATCCGAAAGGACCTAGAGATGTGTAAAACCCCGGAGAGGAGAACCCAAATGAAGTACCACCCAGACAAACACATGCTAATATCCTGGGGAAAGAGGTGGTTAAATTCTGCACTGAACTTGGAGGTCTAGTGGTTCCTGCCACTTTGCTGAGCGCAAATTAACTGTGCAACACTTCCTTCACGTAATGCTGCACAGGGCAAAAGTGTCCAGAATATTATGCGTGCCTCCTTTTAGGCAGGGAAAGGTATTCAGGCTTCCTTGTGGCAATGGTAGCTCTTCACAATAACGCTTCAAGGGAAGAATGCCACATTTGGCTAGGATTTATCGAGATAACCAGATGAATTATTATGCTTTTTCCTCTCTAATTCCTACAGCCTACACCTTCCTCCCTTTTTAAACCAGAAGAATCCTCCCCCCAATCCCAAATATGAATCCTAATTAAAAAAGAGAGTGCAATGCAGCCCGATTACTATGTTTTACAAGTTATTTGTCTAAATTTTGTGACCTCTGTATGAATAATTACTCTTTATCGTTCAGTTTGCTCTCTATAAAGATAGCTGAAAACTAATTAGAAATTGTTCAGCGGTTAGCCAATGCTGTCTTTGATCACCCCTTGCTTTTATAGTTTGTGCCTGTGCCCATACTGCATTCCCAAGATGTTTTCGTTTACCATCAGGAAAGCAGACAGAATTAGATCATGTCACAGGAGAGGAGTACTGAGAGGACGAGTACAATCAATGCAAGAAAAAGACACAGTTACAGTTTCTCTCACAAGAGTTGTTTTTTTTATAAAAAATCCCCACCGCCAGATTGGGTATTTTAGGATTTTTTAGTATAGAAAGGAAATTGGTACAGTCCTTCCAACAAGCCTATGATCAAAACCACAATGTAGCAGCCAAATATCCAGTGCTCATTGCTCATTGCTTCAATAGCTCCTTGTTAATTCACTTAACTCAAATATTGAAGTTATGTTTGGGAAGCCCCACTCAAAATTTACATGGCCAACTGACTCAGAAACGTCCCCCTGCTTCCATTAACTCTTTTTATATCTTCCTTTCAAAGCCTCATCACTCACGGAAAATGAGCCACTAGTGGCAGGCTCTGATTTTGACGGGAATGGCACGGGAAAGGCGATTCACACGTAGACGGGCAGAGGACTGTTTACGTAGCGCTCTCCAAAGCTCTTGTGGATACTCCTGTATTCAATATCCCAGTAAACAAGGAAGTTATCAGGACGGACTCCACACCATTGGCCATTTGATACCTGATTATGCAGCAGGCTTGCCAGCAAGCTTGCTGAATAGGCTTTAAAATATCTTATATGGCTCAGTGGTCTCATAATCCCCATTATACGAGACCTGGAACATCTCTTTTGGAATTCACCTCTGCTTCTTTCAGTGTAAGTCTTAACTATCTTCAGCCTAAGCAGAACATATTGATCCCATTTGATTCTACAACACATCTGCTTCAAAGAGGTTTTGCCATTACAGCTTTTATTGGGAGGAAGCTTCACTATAAAGGGCAGCCCGCTGCCTGCCCAGCATTTATCAATACTTATCTTCAGGGAAAATGAGCTCATTAGCAATGTGCTATGTGGAAAGTCTGGAAATAAACTGCATAACAAATGACAACCCATAAATTAGAGAGTAAAACATGCTATAGCAGTGATGGGCAAATTCGACATCACAGCAATGTCCCTGCCCACTCCCAGAGAGTAAAGGAGGTCTGCACCGTGTTTGAAGTTTATTCTAGAGAGTAAACAGTAAGTGCTTCTCTTGCATTTGTCTTGCAGAATTAGCAGTGTGGCTAGAAATTGCTCTTCTGGGAAAAGCTTTACATTTTATGTTCCACATCTTCTTGGGAATTGTTGGCACCTCGGTCTAAATCTTATCAGTAGGTTTTACCAGCTATCTCCTTCCTCGCTCCAATTAGCATAGAGAGAAAAGAGCATTTATCTTTGTCTTCTTCAGGGGCTGAACAAGGTGATAGGAGTGGCAGATAATACTGGACGCGTCATGGGAATTTTTAGACCCATAGTTGCATGCACTATATGCCCTGCAGCACAGGTTTTGAGTCCCTGGTGCTCTCCAGACTCTGAGGTCTTCTACAACGCACAAGCAGGAGGATGATAAACAGGGACGTGGATTTCAAATAGTGTGAGTGGCCTCTCCGTTTTGACAGAATCTCGCTTACCTCCTTAAGAAGACGAGACCCAAGCCTTTCATATAAGCCTGTCAGCACTGGATCGAATCAAAGATTCCTCCAGCTCTGTGTTCTGCCTCTGCCAGCAGCCCCTAGCAGACAAGGAGAGGACAGGAAGGATCACCAGAAGACACACTTACAGACGAGTGCGCAGTGGTACTCCCTCCAACATCTGCCCTCCCAACTTCCAACCATAAGGTGGCACAGGAACATCCAGACCTGGGCGCTGCACCGGGCCCATAGATTTTAACAGCCCCTGAAGGACTCAGTCTCCACTAATGTATCTAGTTCGTTTTTTCACCTATTATACTTTCGAAAACACAGGCCCAAGGTTCACTTCTACCTCTCGATCAGCTCCCAGGGGAGGGAGAGACAGCCAGAACACGCAGTCGCTGCGCTCTGGCCGCTTGGCTGTGCCTCTTTCGGAAATTTCTTATGATTGCTGAGGTGACACTTGAGAAAGGGGTAAGCTGGACTTCTGTTTTCATCATGTTTAAAAACAAACTTCTGACACCACCCAAGCGGTCCGGCAGCCTACAATACAGGGAATCGTATCCACTCTTGCAAGTCCTGTGTGGGAGAGGGGTACATGAGATGTGGAACAAGTAGTGCTGCAGAGCAGGATTTGGTACGTGAAAGGCTAGACTCCTCACAGACTGCCTCTGCGATTGAAAATAAAGCGGAGTCTTTTTCTAAGAGATTAGAAGGTGCTGAAAGCAAGTTTGCTGGTCTGCAAATTAGCTGCGCTGGATATGTTGGCATGTTTAATATGTTGCTCAAGGAAAATAAAGTGCTACAATACAAGATAGACAAAGTAGATAATGAGTCCAGAAACGGGAATTCTAAGAATAGTTCTGCACGTCTGAGAAAACCGAAACAGGGAAAGGAGATGTTTTCTCTGCACAGTGGCCTGAGGATCTGCAGCACCAAGGGAGGACTGGGTGCTGATGGCTTTGATCTCTGCCAGAGGAGCATGCAGAAAAAGCAATATATTCTGCAGGAGGCTGTTACCCGGTGCAGGGGACCCTTCCACCCCAATGGGAAGCTCCCAGAGATCAGGATATCTCAAAGATGGCTCAAGGCTGGGGAATGAACTCCCCCAACTTCTCACCACTTCTGCTCCCAGGGTAAAACACAGCTTTTTGACCTTCTCTAACAATTGCACATAAATTGCCTAAAGCTGCCACGGCGCAGCCTCTTACCTTTGGGATGGGACGAGACTCTCCAGGGGCTGCTGTGATTCATGCATGGGTGGAAACCACCCACAAAGTGACAAGTGATCCCCATAGCCTCATTTACTTGCTCTGGTGTCTTATTAGACTGACTCTCCTTCCTGCTAAACACAGCACCTAGTCATTCGTTTCACACATGAATGTCTTGTTCCGGTCACATCAAATGTTCACCTTAAACAAGTTCAGAGGGCCTTTTCTCAAAACATTTCTCTCTCAGACAACCATTGTATCAACAAGATGATAATAATCAAAGTAAGCCGAAATTCTCAAAATCTGGTTTCTTTAACACTCAACGCAATAGCATGTTCCTCTGACATCAGCCTGCCCGTTTTTCCCAAGTGCAATATCTATTGAGTACAGAAATTTCAAATTTAAGGTAATCATTCCGACACAAGGGGAACTCTCTTGATTTGCATGTGAGAGTAAATATGCACAAATTTCTATCCTGAAATCCTTTTTTTTCCCATCTAGTTTGCTGCCTCTTCCCCTCTCCTCCCCCTGACAGAAGTCAGAAAGCATCTTCAGCATCTCCTGCTCAAGAACACCAGTGAAGCAGCTGTTTAAAATGCCCTCATGGCTTCTGAAAAGAGGCCAGACAAAACGCCTGGTCGAGTCTTTCTAAATCGGGGCGTTACACTTAACACAGGCCACTGTGCAAAGCCTTAGCCAGTCGGCTTGTTGGAACAGGGACCGCTCACCTTTTTTCCAGTGCTAAAAACATTGGGTTTCTAATCCTGATTTGCTCTAATGTTGCATAAACAGAGACCTTTCGGTGCCTGGTGAACAAGAACGGTTTTAGCGCATAAAGCAACTGCTTTACATTTACAGCTCCAATTCGGCTTGTTTGGATACCCACAAGTTGCATGCGAATAGGTTCGTTCCCGTTACCCTGCTGCATTCTTGTCCGTTCCGTCACTGAATGCTGCTGCAGCGGATGACAAACAATTCCCCACATAAAAGGCAAGCTAAAGGTCATGCTGCCTCTTCGTTCCTAACGCGCAGCTACTCCATTTCGTATGCTGCGAGAGAAAGCGCAGTCCTCTCTACACAAGAACTCTTTCCTAAATCTGCATCATTCAGGCCTCGATACAGAGGGTAAGAAGCGCGGGCATCATCTTGCAAACACCCGTCCCCATAAACAAGCAGACCCTGCAGGCCGGCTGGAGCCCCACTGCCACGCACGCCGGCTCGCACGCACCCGTGCCAGGCTCGGGGGTCGCAGAGATGTTTTGTAAATTTTAGGAGTGACTTTGGGAGAAGGGTACGGAGGGGGTATTCGAAATTCAGAAACATCTACTTTGATGTTGCATGCTTTTCCCCTGTCATTCAAGCACATGTTTTTTTGTTTAAGGATGATTAATATATTTTTAATGTTTTTCCTAACTGAAGGGAAGCCTGTGCTATATATTAAAAGAGGCTAGAAAAACACCCCGAAAGCTGAGCTGGCACAAGTGGGTAGCCTGTATGTGATGTTTATTATGATTTTTCCTTAAGATCCTTGTCTCCTCATTTTTCACTGTTTCTTTTTGCATTTGTCACTGCCCTGTTTGAGGCATCTTGTCTTCACTCCCGTCTAAGTCCAAGTCCCAAGAAGAATTCAACCCAAAACACCCTGTGAGAAAGCTTTAACAAGTACAAAACCAAGCCAAGCTCCACGCAGAGCTTCACAATACTTACAGAGAGCTAATTTTACTGCCACTGCTGTTCAACTTGCCAAAAATCCGGGTTTGATAGTGCAGGTTTCAGGGCGTTTGTCAGGTGCCTGGGTGAGGGCACAACCTGGACCATCCAAGCCTGGGTACGGGAGACCCAGAGCCGCTGCTCCGGCAGGGGAAAGGGGAGATTAAGCAGTGGTGACAGGCCAGGGCTCTGTCCCCAGCGTGGCTCCGCTCCGGCCGCCCTGTGGGAGCCACCTGCCCCAGCCCCGGGGAGCACCTGCCTGCCCTCCGCCCGCTGCGCACGGAAAAGCCATCTCAGGGTCTAACCCTGGGTCCAGGAAGATACAGCAAGTCCTACCAAAGGCAAGGGGGTTATTCTCTCTCCTGCGATGACATTTTTCAGCGTTAACAGGGGTAACCGCAGGTGATGGCTGTGCTTGACACAAGGGGAAAAAAAACGGCAGAAGAAATGTTTGTCAGCAAACATCCAAATGCGAACGCTTCCTGGAACTGGATTCACGGCACTTGTTAACCACTGGAACTGGGGGAGGTACCAGGTTTAGCAGCAAGGGCTAAATCTGAGCTCAGGCTTATGGGTCAGATGAAACAGCTGCTTAAAAGTCCAGTAAAAATGACTGCTCCGCTGACGTGTGGCGCAAGCCGTAACATTTATCAAGTAAATAAACAGAAGTCCATGAGATCCTCAAATTCATTCATTTCTCTTCCTATCATTGTCACCTTGCAGATAAGACGAAAAACCTCATTATATTTTACTTTCCTAAGTTTTATAGCTCTGACATATGCTCAGAAAGATTGCCTTTGCTGCTGTTAACTACCTGCCGGCACTCTCATTAAGGTTCATTTAGGAATAATCTATTACCAAAAAGGAAAGGTCCAAGTTTCAAGGATGGATTATTTAAATCACAGCATGCCATTCTGCAGCGACAGGAAAAGGGCCAGTTCCCCCCACCAGCACCTTTCAGAGCTGCTCAGTGGGGGAAGAGGCAGCCCACGGGAAGGTGTATTGAATTTCCAGATGGGAAAGAAGTGGCAGAAAACTCAGGCCACCACGTCTCTGGACAAGTGCAAAAGAGCGATGTTTCACTCCAGTGCAAAGAGCCGCGTATAAAGAATATGCATTCTGCACTGTCCCTTAAAAACTATCCAAATGGATGATAAGAATATTTAAGAAAGTCAGCGCCCTGTAATTTTATTTGTGTATATAGTATTCTTCCAACTTGCATTTATAAAATAGAGATACGTAAACGACTAATATATTCTTGGAAAATATACAAATACAAAGCACAAGGGTATTCTAAACCACAGATAATGCATATACCCAATTTTCTTTTCTTTGATTTTAAAAACTTCTCTAGAAACTTAAATGTATACTTTAATCAAATTTTAGCAAACATTATAGTTTATATTGCTATCCAAGTACCTTTGGTGGTTCACTTCAAAATATTTCTCAACTAGTTTACTTTTTTAAATGCAATTAAGTACAAATATCTTAGGAAAAGGCGAAAAAAATGCTAATGGAGTAAGAGGAAAAAAAAATCAAGTACTGTTGACTGACACATAAAAAGTCGGCTTTGTTAATGTTATATTCATTACCTTAGAAAACGTTTTACAGGAAGTGTAGTAAATCCACCACAGATGTGATAAAGATTAAAACCTCTTTTAAAGCAAATCTGTCCATTTAAAATAACCCAAAAGGCATGCGCAACATTTCTCAGCAATCCTCCAAATAAATAGCTGATGAAACAAACTCAATATTAAACTGAAGCTTTTCATAAATTCTACGCAAATAGAGTCCTGCTAATCAAGATGGAAGTCACAAAATCCCCGTTTTTCCCTTCACCTCCAAGAGATATTAAAAAGCACTTAGAAGCTAATTTGAGATGTCAGTCCGTTTGCTCCAGCGCCGTGCTACCTACCACAACAACACACCACCACTTGCAGTGCAACACGCGGGAGAATATAAGCGCTGCGTTTCCCACAGAACGCTACTTACATTGAAAAATCAAATAATAATTTGTAAATACCAGTATCTAAATTAAGAGTACATTATCTGATACATTTAAGGGAAGACACGTTACTATTTTATCCACCATGTTTCATTTTGGTTTTTAATAGACCATCTTTAGATGAACCAGGATTAAATATTTGCATTAAGCATACCTATAAATGCCATCGAACAGCTGGGTCCTATCAACCCAAACATCACAAATGCTTGCAAGATTCTGATTACTGCATGCATATTAAATCAGCATTAACATTTTTTCCTAAAGAATATATGACAGCGCAGTACAGTTAAATGAGAGTTTAAAAATAAAGAATTAAACCAGCCACTTCATCATGATAACATGTTGTATTTCATTCTCCTCCAACGAGTGTCCCCGTCCTGCGATTTTCATTTTGGATTTCTCCCGTATATATATAATTAATGTTTTAAAGCTGTTGAATTAAAAGGAATATTTAGATCAACAATAGACACCCAGAAGAAAAATAATCACTTCTGCTACGTACAAAAATATTTTGCTATTGCTTTGTAAGACATGGTATAACCTGATCTTTACGTACTACTCCCACGCATGAGGGCTATAAAAGAATACCAAAAGTTGAAATGGTGCAGCTGAAGAGGAAAAACAGCCTTGGGACCCAAACCTGCAAACATTTTTTCCCATGATTAACTACTCTGCCATGAGGAATCTCATTTGAATCATTAAGCGTACTCAAAGTACCAAAGTTAAATACATACATCAGTATTTACAGGCTTGGACTTTGATACGACCTGAGGAAGCAGCAGAGAAGCTCTGTCCCTATTTTTCTTTGCCCTCAGCTGAGCTAATTCCCATCGCTAGCAGGAAGGATTTCTTCAGGAAAAAGACCGCTCATTGGACGGCAGCTTCCCCAGCACACAGAATTTTAATTCAGGTTTTTAACTTGAAGAAAAAGTTATCTCTCTCCCAACAAAAGCAGTATAAAGAGAACATGCGTGCGGATTGCAGCCCATAAAACAACTATATATAACGTTAAATATTTGCATATCTTCTTATGTTAGCTTGGCAAGAATTAAGTTTGCTACTCATGAGTATTGCTGACATTCCAAGTTCATGCCAAGAAATGTATTTACTACCACACACTGCCATCTTTTATATAACGTAACATATGTGTGTGTTTATATGCATATACATATATGCATACACAGTCAAAAAGAGCCGTGCCATAAATAATAATAATAAATCAAGTGAAAATAATATTTAACCCCCCCACACCAAACTCACTAATAAACACAAGCAATACATAGACAATACGTACGTTTGACTTTCATCATGACGTAACTGCTATTTCAGATCAAACTGAGAAAATTAACATGCTAGCCAAACTAACACGAAGCAGGCTCCTTCGGCCAAAATGTGCAGTTTCTCACTTTGTTTGTGCAATAATATTACTGAAAAAATTCCAATTATGTAAATTAGGTAGGAACAAATAAAGTGTTAAAAATATAATTCAGTTCCAATGGAAGAGGAACATACGAGGGTATGAACCCTGCTTCTTAACCAGGCTAATTCTCTGCTGAAAAAAACTGCAGAGATCGGGGTATGCCAAGAAGAACACAAGCGATCCAAATACAGCACCGTGTGTTACAAGGAAAATGTAACTTTTTTTCTTAAAAGAAAGCAATGCAGTAAGTATATAGATTTCAATGCTTAAGAAATTTTCCCAATGGATGGCATACATAATTTGATATATTATATGTATTTCCTTGTACATTTCCTCCAAATTCCTATACTCGAATTAAGTCACTTGTAATACGCTATTTCTCAACAGGAGCTTTAACAGACACCAGATCTTTCACTCATCTCTGACTCTGCTATTTTCTCACAGAAATAACCAAGAGCCAAACTTGTTTCCAATTAATTCCCTGACGTCCCATGTCTACGAAAGAGCAAGGCACCGGGCTAAGGGGAGCCCACCGCGCCATAGCCATGGTGCAGACTTGGACAACGCGCGATCTCCGTGCCCGTGGGGTTGCTGCAATAGATTTGCATTCTCTGCTGCTCAGAAGGCAGGATGAGTTCAGCGCTGAGCAAGAGAGTCACGATTTACCTTTCACGTCTGCATCAGGGCTTAAGAGGACTGTATATCCTTGGGCGGTGTGTCTGTTGGTACCAGATGTGCTGATACAACGCTGTTGGGCCCCTGCATTTGTTTTGTTCCAAGAAAAAGGGCATCTCCTTGTCTAAAGGGGTTCCCACCTGCTGGAACATTCCCTGGAGTCCCCAGGGCCACTTGGCAGGGTTTAGAGCAGCTAAAGCAACCAATCCAGACCCCCAAAGCAGTTACGAGCAGACATCCATGTCTACATCATTTGAGCACCCATAGTGACTTGGCTCTTCCAAGCCAAGCGTGGCTCGCCTTTAACTGAGCCCATAGCCCAAGCGTGGCTCGCCTCTAACTGAGCCCGTAGCCCTGCCAGAGCTGCAGTGACTCTTACGGGCCACACCATGGCAGCTGGCAGAAAGATGAGTACGCTCCCTGCTTCACAAATTTCTCTGGCCATTACCAAATGCTTGTGTACTCCAAGACCACATCAATTATACAAATTAATGTAAAGTTCACCATAAAAATGAAAATCAAAACATTCGGGTGAATACACAAAATTCTGCAGAGAGCACCCTCAGGATTCCTACTAGTGAGATGGAGTAAAAGCCCGTAAAATGTAGACAGCTGGTAACAACATCACGGCAAGGAAGCCCCTGCATATTGCTTAGAAGCTCAAGTACATTTCAATTTGAAAATGCTTAAGTAAACTACATAAACTGAGTGCAAGTCACATTTCAGTAATTTACCTTCTCAAAAAGAAAAAAACCAACTTAAAGGGAGACTAAAATACACAGGGTTTGAATTTGTTTGCATAAGAAAGACACATCCTAATTTTTCTAATGTGTAGTGTTAATAGTATGTATTCAAATGAGCCTCTATAGTCTGTCATCCTACTACTTTAAGCATTTCTTTTATCAGCAGAAACAGGGGCCTGGACGTCAGCAGTTCTGAGAGAAGGCAGCTCCCTTTACCTTCCCGAGAGCGATGCATAGCTCCAGGCTCTCCAGGAGAAGGTCTCCGTGGGGCAGGGCTGCCCCTCACCCTGCTGAGAGGTGGTGGCTCTTGCTCTGGCACAGCCGCCACCGCTGCATACCGTGCTCTCTTCTTCATGGGAAGGTCTCAGAGTTTGACCTAATTTTAATTTAAGTTGTAAAATCACAACCACTACTTACTAATACATGAAAGCCAGCACCGGGCCAGGGAACTACCCGCTCTAGTGGGAGGTGTCCCTGCCCAGGGCGGGGGGGTTGGAACTAGGTGACCTTTAAGGTCCCTTCAAACCCGAACCATTCTGTGATTCTATGACTCTATGAACTACTGGTTCCTGCCTGCCTTTCCAGATACAAGCCAGCTACCATTTCAGGAACGGAACGGACAATACCTACAAAACTCCTGAGATGTTACTGAACCTAAGAGCAGTAAGTGGAGCAACCAGTAAGTCCTATGGTAGGAATTCCAAAACTCAGCATTCCAACAGAGAGTTCATAAAAAGCATCCATCTATGTAACAACAAAAATCTATTGTGGATTGTTTTAGCTTCGAAGTAATTTATCAGCTCTGGAGAGGTATTAGGATTGTATTTTGTGATGCTCCTGTGGCATTAAGTTGTCCAGGAGGTAGTCTAAGAGGTCGGTGGAGAAGCTTTATCCAATGCTTCAGGGTCCTTGGGATCTCTTGAGACAGTAAAGCATCACTCAAGGCCCACTGACCTTTGCAGCAGGATAAATAGCAAAGGGAAAGGGCCGTGTCCCCTCCCTGATGTCCTGAGCCTCCCTGAGCAGGGCTGGCTGCCGTGGTGGGCAGAGGGGCTGAGGAGCCGTGACCCTGCCAAGGGGCACATCAGGGCAGCAGGGGCGGCTGAGCCCGTCACCTCCCTCCCCTGCTCCAGGCTCAGCTCCATGAGCCACGGGAATTTAGACCAAGACGTGTATGATAGCAGGTCTGGGAGCACAGGAATCCCCACCCGTCCACCCTTCCCTGCACCGCGTCTGGCAGCGATGGGTGCCGCTGCGGCAGCAGCAGAGGCATAAGAGCTGTAGCAAGTAGCTGTGGAGCAATCTTCTTTGGAAGAACAAATTCTTCCAAAGTCTAGGATGTGAATGTCTGCACATACATCTGTTCTGAGTTCTTAAGCGCATTTGGCTGTATTTTAGTATATGTAATAATTTAATTGTAATAGCTGTCCATGATATGTGCTTTTTGTATAAATAGGTTTCAGACAAGGCCTGGTCATTTGGGGGATTTAATTAACAACTACCTGGAAATTCTTACTTGAAAACTGACAAAGTTAATGAGCGTGCAGGTGACTGTCACAGGCGGAGTTGCCAGAGTCACCAAAATCATTTATAAAACTTGAAAAAAGGAGAAGAAACTGCCCCCCCCCCCGGTTTCAAGTTGATGAATGACACATGTGAGTGTGCCCTTAAACAAATAAACAAAACAAAAACAAAAAAAAAATGGGAAAAAAAAGGTTTCCTGATTAAATAATGAGCTATTGCCTGGAACAGCAAAAACACATAAACAAATGCAGTGACTGTGAGAGCTAAAATGAGGAGAGAACAGTTTCAGTAAAGACCAAGAGGCTCTCCAGAGCACGAGCTGTGCGCAGGACGCGGAGCCCACGTCACCAGTATGGCTGGCACCAGTTACTACTGAGGCCATTAGTTACCAAAATGTGCTGAACTTCTTTAGCACTGACCCCAGCTCCTTCCATCTCCTGGAGCGCGTTTCTCTTTCTTTTTTCGCTGTGGGTTGCTTTTGGTTTTTTTTAAAGTAGCAACGCAAAGTAAAGGGGTGGAACAGGTTGATATGGTGATGGTATTAGGTTTTGATCTCTTGCTTCAAACAAAAGATGCACAGCCAGCTATCAAAATAAAGTGAACATTGTTTAACGCTACTTGCCTGACTTTCCCTCACCTTTTACCTTGCGCAGGCACACAGATCTGAGCCAACAGGATATAAAATGTTACCCAACCAGAACTATCCACAATGCAGAGACTTGATGCCCACGTTGCCTCTTCTTGTTTCTGAAGCCCTTTCATAAATGTCCTTTTTACCTTAGTCCTCTTTGTAATATTTAAGTCATTTTCAAGAGAATAACAAACTCCCATCTAACGCACAGTGTCAGAAAGGGAAAGTCATTTTTCCAGGAGAGCTTCCCTTCCTCTCTGCCACAGAACAGCAGGCTACGGCGGGTCCCAGAGCAGGTGAGTGATTTGCAGAAATGATACGTACAACCAGGAAACCCTTCTGTGTTCAGCAAGAGTAACTGCAGCTGCTACAAAGGTAGCAGCATTATATGCAGCGTTCTTTTAAATGGCAGAGTTAAAACATTAATGTGCAATTCGGACCTTCCACGCAGTCCGTTATTTTAATATTGCCCAACCAGAAATATGTCAACGTATGTATTATTCCTAAGGATCCCAAACTTTTGGATATCTCTAGCTGGGAAAACAAACACCACCCCCCCTGCTCCCTCCAAGCCTCCCATTTCCTATTTCTGCAACGCAATAAAAATGCTTGCAAAACTTTTTGGACAGTCTCCTATCTTCTCTCCTGTTTGTGGAGAAAAATGAATGTTCCTCAGATTCCTTATAACAGAGAGAGGTTTAAAATAGTTTCTAAAACATTTTATAGCATCTTAAAATATTCTCTTTTATCTTTTATATTTTTCTTACAGATTATGGGCTGAGTTTAAAAAACCCTTGGGTGCTACTTTTGGAGTTGAGCGTATGCATATGGTGCACACATTTCCAACTAAGTGATGACTTCCATGAGACGTAGTACTATATGTGGGTGGGATGCTGGCAAGTAACAGATTTTAATGTACAATTCAAATAAGGGCATGAAAATCCAAGTTTTGCAATAAAAGAAACATGTCGAAATTCAATGGGAGAAATTTAAAGTTATTTATTCCCTGCCTTCAAAAGAGCTGGGATTTTTGGTTGTGTCCCGAGGCTGTACAAAATGGCTACATGGAAAATTTGTTTCCAACCAAATCTGCCCGGGACTGCAGGCATTAGGCTGGTTTTGTGATGTCATCTAGAGTATTGTTTCCCAGAAAATATGGAATTGATTGCATTTTGCTAAGTGAAGTGGAAACAAAAAGTTTTCTCATGCTCAGTTGTAATCACTTCAAAATTAGGGCTAATAGATTTTTCTGCCCTCCGCAGAAGCCTCTGTACCTACAAGCGACTTCAGCAGCCTCGAACGAGGTGTGCTGATGCCACGATGCCGCCTCAGAAACGGGCTCTTGATGTTGGCTGGGCAACAGCCGTGGCCGCGTTAGGATGTGGATAGTGTGGTCTTTCGAGCTGGAGCAGCAAGACTATAAAACCCCTTTGCCCAAGGCACTAGCATAATTAGGGATGGCTCTGATCATTAGTGCTGGAGAGGCAGTTGTATTGTTTTGCAATTTATCCAGTACCAGCAAAATTCTCAGCTCTGTACAGTACATAGTTCACATTTATTTCCTTCCCCAAGGAAAGTATAGATTGACCGCACCACGAAACGTACTGGGACTGGGACATTGTGTCCCGAATACGTTACACCAGGCTCTGCTCTTTGTTGTGTAGACACTGTTACTGAACTGTGTTATAGCCCTACATTAATAAAACATTTTTAGGTCTTTAAATATGCTGACAGGAGAGTACATAACAGATAACCACCAGATTCTTGAAAGTCTAGCATCAAATTTGTACAGATCCGAGTGATTTACCAAAAAAAGGCTTAAAGGAAGGATTTGTTGTAAAGACGGTTCCTGAAGAAAGAAAAAGTAGGTGTCTGTTTACTACAAAAATGGGAAGATGTTCTCGCAAACGGAGGGGGTGGGTGGTGACAGCGCAAGGCACAGGAACGTAAGTGGGAGAAAGATGAAAAGTTTGGGGGATGCGGTATCAAGAAAGAGCAAGAGGTTATGTAAAACTAATGAGACATGCAGAGCCCTAAAACCACATGCTATTGCCCCGGGACCAAATCCCACAAACATCCCATGCAATTTAAGAAAATCATTTTTTCTCATCGGATCTAAGACATACAATATAGTAGGAAAATAGCGTCTCCTTTTTTTTTTAAGCTTGGCACATCATCAAAGTCTCCTGTGAAGTCAAAGAAAAGCACCTCCACCCTAAACTGAGGCTTCTACGCGGGGAAAGAAAACACGTTCCCTTCACTGGCTATTTCTACCCATGAAAGCAGAAAGTAGGTGGGAGACACACGGAGTCGTCGGCTCTTCCCATTCCACCTTAATTAAGCTGGAATTCAGCCAGGACGCTACTTCTCCAAAAACGCCATCGAAACCTGCAGTGAGCCAGCCCACCCCTTCACCCGAGACGGCACCCGGGGAGCTCCAACGCTACCTCGAGCACCGACGGACGCCCGGCTCGGAAGGGCTCTACCTCCCGCCAACCCACCCGCTCCCCGACGTGCCTGGGCCGCGGTGGCTTTCCAGACGACGGCCGAGGCCTCGCCCTCGCCTGCGAGCCGGCGGCTCCCAGGCCAATGGGGAATGGCTGCGGACTTGAAAGACACTGCTGCTTAAAAGGCTCTCTCATGTTTCAGCTGACCATGTGTTTTCTCTTAGTACCCTGTGAGTTCAAATACCTCTGTATAACAGAAGTCAGACTGAAAAGGCATTGTGCATAAAATAAGTCTTATCCGCGTTGGTACGAGCCTTTGTGCTTTTTAAAAGCATACACGAGTAGGCAGGGTGCTATTCAGGCTACTTGGTGCGTAGATTGCATCTTGTTCAAATTCAGTGATTTAAAAAAAAAAAAAAAGGTTTGTAAAGGTTTTCGTTTAAACCCGATCTGCAGCAGCACAGAAATATTTAACAACATCCACATCATTCATAGGTAACTATCTTTTGAGAAAGACCAGATTTCTCTCTCTTTACATGTAACACCGCTAGCTCGAGCACGTGTGCCAACCGCAGAATCAAGCTCACAGTAACGACACAGTTTGCAACAGCATCCAACTAAATCCTAAAGCTAATCCCAGATCACACAGCTGTTTTCTAAGAAAAAAATAAATAATATTTAAGAATAAAATTGTAGTAGTAGTTCTTTGTATCGAAGGTTGCAAGTCCATCGCTGGCAAGAAATCAGAAATGCGCCAACAACATCCCAGTGAACACATCCCAGTTCAGAAAAAGTGTTTGTTATCTCTGATTTTTATTACTTTTTTAGAGGTACTGGGTTTACAGTTTATTCAATGCACTTAGAATGCCACTAGATGTATAAGCACTGAAGCAAAACTTCCACACAGAATGAGTAGTTGCTTCCACAAAATAAGGTGGTATTGATTCAACTCAGAAAACGGGACTTCTTGAGGGCAACAGCTTAAGAAAGAATTTTGATTAAATTGAGAGGCTCATATTTTACGATACTTTGCTTTCTACCAAGTTATCCATTGTCCATGAGCAAACATTGCAGCAGCGCTCCTCAAAGGCTTTGCATTTATACTGCAAACTCTGGCACTTGCTCATAAACATCATTTAAGATGATGCGCTGGACTCTGCGTATTTGATCTCACCACCTACTTACCAAGCTAAGCCCCTTGCTGACTCGTAGGCCTGGGAATTAGGAAGCAGCTGAGAGGCGTCTTGATTGATGATTTTAGGTACTAACACATGGGAAAAAATAATCTCTTGGCGGTGACTTTACAGCCTTGCAGACACATAGGCTCAAATGAAACGTAGACAGACAGACAGACGCACAGACTCTTGCTTTTCCCAGGGTGGGGTTGCAGGTTTGCTTTCAAGACTCGGGAGAGCCTTTCGGTGCTGTGCGGCACCGTCCTCCCCCCGCAGCCAGCACGTCCTCCCCCCGCAGCCCAGCATGCCCGCACCACTCCCATTTACTCTCTTTTTTCTAATAGGAACAGGAGTGCCCACGCTGCCCACAGACTACTCCAAACTCCCGCAGACCCACACTTGGATTAACGTCAGGTGTTAGGGGTTTAGCCAGTCACTCACACAGGTCGGAAATAGCTCCTGCCTCCCTACCCCTGCTTAACAGCCTAAGCCCAAAACCCGGAGAGGCCGGGGATGCATTTTGAGGCAGTACAAATAATCTTCTCTTAGGCTACCCGGAATCCTTTTCCCAAACCAGGTCAGTAGGGCCGAGGGAGCTTCATCTTCTTCTGCACCACGGGGCGCTTGGCAGCTGCGTGCACCTGAGCAAACCCTACTGCAGCAGCTCACAGCTGCCAACAAAGTCTTGCGGATGGCAGCACTAGGGGTTTCCTATTCCCTGCCCGCAGTTTAACTTCCCAACTTCCCCTCATCAGCCTGTGCGGAGCACCTCACCGCTGCAACCGTATTATTCCGCGTATGTAACTCATTCTCTGGGTTGCGCTGTGCAGACTACTCTTAACCGCCTGGGAAACGCAGACGGCATGATCTGATGCTCTTCTATGGATTTCAGGAAACGCAGAATGCTTGTAAAACCCACATTAACATACTGCATCCCATTGTCATGAAAATTTTTATCGTTACAGAAAAATTCTATTGTCATGAGAGCATTTATGATAATTGTCAGAACAGCATTTTACAAAAAAAAATCAACCTACTTTGTCAAGTGAAATGTCCCCAAGTAAAGGCGAGTCTAATTCAAGAGCGGCAAATAGGACTAGAGCTTGCATTGCTTGTACTTGAGCCAGAAACAATTAGTTATAAAATGCTTATTGACATATACCTTTACTACTATGTTGACTCAGCCTTCCGTGCGTTTCTTTTCCTTATATCCCGCTTTATACTGTCCATCCTCTCCCTTCACGCAGAAACCTGAGACTGGCAGCCTTTAAGCAGTGTGTTATCTGGAAGAGCTAGAGGTATATTCCAGATTTCGTGTTTAAATTCCCTCAGCCTGCTGACCTCTCCTCTTCTCGGGGAAAACGCAGGCTGCATCACTGGGCAGCACTTCAAAACGCGTGGGGACAGGGATTAGACACTACCGGTCTACTCAGGGTGAAGGTCTTCTTTCCTTAAGAAAATCTACAAGTCTCCTGATTCAGTTTTCCTGGAGCACGACGTGTTCTGAGTTGCTATGGGTTATGAACACGTGTTAGGGAAATTAAATAAGTACCTAATCCAAGCACCACTCAGTTAATTAATACTGTGCTGTTAACAGGGTTATAACTGCATGCATTTCATGAGAATTAACGAGATTTGTTGGCATTCACATGGTCTCACATCTCCCGGGTGACAGCAGGGACCATGCGGTGGGGATTTATGCTCTGGCCGCTGCCACCAGTGCCCGGAGGGGCTGGGCAGGGACCCCGGCGCTGGTGCCCGGGGGGGCTCTGATCCCCACCATCACCTCCGGCGCCCGCTGAGGACGGGCACAGCTCGGCCCCCGCTGCTGCAGCCGACTGTACTTTGCGCGGGGGAATTCCTGGTGGCTTGGCGCAGAGAGAGGGGAGATGACCCTCTGGCCTACTGATTAAATGGACTAGAACTGAACTTGCAACAAAAATAAACACAGCAAGTACACAAATCAGCAACACTTGCGTGACTTTATGAAGACAGAAATCAAATTACTTCAAGATGATCTTTACAATTACGTTAGCAAGTTCAATAGAGCATCAAAGATGACAGCTGTAGCTTTCTGCGGCGAGGAGCCCGCGGAAGGCGCTGACAGAGCTTCTCCGGGCTTCGGCAGCGGCAGGGCTGAGCCCCTCTTCCCTCTCCTTCCTCAGCCATTACTCACACGAGCACCATGAAGATTTTCATTAAACGGAATTGGGGAAAAAAAGGTTAGCATAGAAATGTTGTGTTTGGCGCTGGCTAGGTGAGACTTCTACTCTTTTCAGTTCATCATTTCCTCCGTTTGCTTCTCTTCAGTGGTCTGTCTCCCCAGCTTTGCAGACTGCCGCGTGTAGCGAGGAGGCGCGCCTGCCCTGCTGCCCGCACGCTGCCCGCACCAGCGCCTGAGCCTCAGCCATGGGCCCGGGGTGCTGACCGAAAAACCGCGGACGTAACTCTGCAGTAATAGAGGGGCTTGGCTGGCCGGCTGGCTGGCTCCGTGGCTATCCGTTATTAAAAGAAACGATCTTGCTTGCTTTTATAAATCTCAACTGTTACAATATTTTGCATTAAATTACTTACCTCCGAACACTGGATTTGCCTCCCTTACTAAGAGTTAAAGTTATCCATTTGCAGGAGTTAGTAGGACCCACAGCAATTTGTAGCTGAAAACCACACCAGACGCAAGGTTTGTTTATACCCTTGAAAGGTCAGTGCTACACATTTGATGTGGACGACGCAAGGTTTAGCCAAATGATACAGGCCACATGATGGGGCAAATTGCTGTAGATCTAAGATGAGGTCCACATATTCTGCTAGTTTGCTCATTTGCAAACATCTGTAGCAGAACACGCTGATCTTCCACTAACAAAACCCCACACAAACGGAGTCAGTTCCATTTGTTTTCCATATATGGGAAGAACTGTCTCTAAACAAATTTAATTCCTGACTCCAAGTGGGACTGAAGATGCTTTTCAGATAAGAAGTGGTAAAATAAAATCGCAAGAGATCACAGAAAATGATGTTGTTATTCCCTTCCTGCAGCATTCATCTAATTTTATGTTTCGCATTGGGGCAGTTTGGCCTTCTCATAAGACCAGAAAGACAGCAGACAAACAGCAGTTGAGCGGTGCGCAGTCTGCAGCACTCATGTAACCCAGCAATCATATTTCAAGGGAGAAAATGATTTCCTGTCAAAAATATAGACTGAAACTGCCAAGAAAATCTCTCCAAAGCTACAAAGTTATCACCATTCAGCCATTAGACTTGTGATGAGGAGAAAAATCAAAATTGCACCACTTAGCGAACCATGGACGGAATATCACGCAGAGAGGAAGAAAAGAAGATGGAGCCATGAAGTCAGCTTGAGTTCTACTAAATACTTTGTTTTGAAATCACGCTTCTAAAAAATCAGAGAAGTAGGTAAAAATACAGTTGCAGTTACAGCCTACCCGCTGTGACATTTTTTCCAGACAACTGGCAAGATTTTGTATTAGCTGCAAAACCATGTCTTAGCAATCTTGTGGGTTCACTCGTCCCTCCGTCCTTGGTGCCAGAACTATCGCGTGTGGTCAACGGCGGGTTGGCTTTAGGACACGGCGCATACGATGTGCAACTGGGGGGGACACCGGCCTGGGAGCACGTGCTTGGGTAACTCGTCCATCCTCCCCAGCTGCAGTCCAGCTCTCGTAAGGTTTATAGCAGCATTGCAGTCTTTTCAAGTTAAAGCAACCAAGAAAGGAAAGTCTGAGAGGTGATGTTCCTTCAGCTTTTGAAAAAAGTATTTGCCCGACGATAGTGAATTTCTCTCCCCAATATAGGGTGTTCTGCTCCTTTGGCACCAACCATAGGGAAAGGGAAAAAAACCCTGCACAGGGTGATTTCCTGATAAAGCTACGTGTAACCTGTAACCTTCTTGGTCCATTTTTGTCTGGTTTGTTCTGTTGTTTTTTGTTTTTTTTTACAGTTTCAACTGCTGAGCCCAAGGGAGATCCATGCTAGAACGGATGGCTGGATCATAGCAACATTATCTCATGCAGCATCAGAGATTTTCAGATGTGAAACCCTTGTCCAGTATTTTCACACTGGTGGCTATAGCAGATAAAGCATCATCACTAATGCAATATCCAATGTATTATTTCAACCTCCCAGAGGAAAACAGACTGGAAATTCAATTATCTATTGCCACAAGTCACTTTTTTACACCATGAAAACAAAACCCAAAGCAGATTGATTATTTTTTTTTTTTTCATAGAGCTCCAGAACACAAAACTTATCAAGAAATGAGAAACACAGTAAGAGCTGGATCTAACTATAAATTCTGACACATCTCCACTAATAATGATTAATGACTAAGAAAAAGAAAAGGGAGGCTGCATGCACAAATGCCAACCTGAACTGACATTAAGACATACAGCTATTTTAAATATTTTCCCTTCTAATTACATATTTCTTACTACTGTAGACTATTCAACATACAAAACCAGATTGGCTCTATTGCCTGTCTCAAAAGCAGCAGGCAGTCAAATAAGCTCCGAAAAGCTAATTCAAACGCCACAAGCAAAAGAGCACTGCTTTTTCTTCCACAGAAAATCCAAATAAAGCTCATTTACTTCCCTTGTGAGTATAAGACAAAGGTATTAACACCACAGCAGAGTTGTTCTACAGTAATATATGAACAAGGAGACTGAACAGGGAGCCTGAATGCCCAAACCTGCAGACTCTACTACAGCCTCCGATGTTTTTACTTACATTTCAGTGGGAGCCCAACTCATTTGACTCGTGGAGAGGGCTGTGGCCCAACTAACTCAGCGTGTTCACCATTACAAGAACGATCTCTAAAGGAGAGAGCTCAAGAGTGTGCTAGTAAATAGCATTCAGGGTATGCCACTTTGTTCACCACTTTCCAAAGACCAAAATTACTTTTCCTGGGCAGAATGGCTCTTTTTAAGACAGCTTTACAACTAATGCACGGCCCTTCACATTCTACATGACCTGAGCTTCGCCGTTCAAGTGCAAAAAACGTAGATTTTTGTATTTCCCCATTGACAGGTGTAAACGAGAGCGTTTGCGTGCCGGAGCTGTGCACGCAGCAGTCCAGCTGTTGGAGCTCGGCGGGTCCACAGAGCAGTGGGTGTTATACCAGCGACGTGACTTCAGCAGGAGGCTAAATGCTTGTGGTATAAAGCATACCGATGTTATTAGCACGACACCAGCGTGATACCCCACTCTGCACCCCACTGCTCGACCCACCCCGATGGCGGGTTGCTTCACCTTAGCCCTCCCAGCCCGGCTCCCGCGGGAGGACGATGGCTGCGGCAGCGCAGGAGGCAGCGTGGCTGGAGGGGGCTGTGGATCTCCTCCTGCTCCCCAGGAAAACTGCCTACGCAAACCAAAGCTGCTGAGCACACGAATTCATGGGTTCTTTCGGGTTTTTGCAGGTGGATGAGGGAGAGTTTGGGTCATGCCAGGTGTTCCAGCAAGGCCACATCTGGCAAAAAGCAGGTGCCTAGGGACAGAAAATAAACCCCATCCCTTAACGCCACCCACCTCTCATATGGAAAGCTTAATAGTGCGTTGATATTCGGGAGCATCAAGGTGCCCTCTTTGCTGTCAATTATGATGCAAGGTCGAAATAGCACCATTTGTCACTGGTTCGATGCCACGTAACACATCTGGAAGCAGGGTGTTGGCGGTGTTTGTGTTATGCTCTCAGCGGGAGACGGTTTGCTAGTAGAGATCATGACAGCACTGCTGGAGATGAAAACACCCAAAAAAGTGTCCATGACTGGCAACTTTTATTTTGTAACATATGTCAAACGCTTGTCTGTGATGTGGCACAACTAGCTATGGTATGATGTAAGTGCAACGGCGCATATTTTAACATACAATACAATTGTCTGGGAGAAGTTAATTCAGCTCCCCGCTGCGAGACACATTACGTGACGACCAAGTCCTGAAAAGAGCTCGAGTCCACTTGGAACCGCGCTGTGAGCTGAAAGGGCTGCTCACAAGGCAGGATGCACCGGGCAGAAATTTCCAGAAGTGAACTGTAAATGGAAAACCTTTAAACAAACACTAATATTAACCAAACTGGATGCCGAATTACTAGTTTGGGTTGGGCCTCCTCAGAGCGATGAAGCAATTCCCTGAGAAATGCCTCTATATGTTCAGAGCCTGCACTTAAGGCGGATTAGCCATGCTGTCATCTTATGCGAATACCAGTCTTTGCTTGGTAAAATGAATTAAGACCACACCAAAATTACTCCAGCAAAGAGTTCTCAACAGCGTTTGTAACCTCAGGGATGCTGTTATAACAGCAAAAGGAACCAGCAAAACACAGACTGGTTTACCAAGGCTGGTTTACTGCAGAGCAAAAACACGGTTTGTGAAAACGAAACACACCAAGGAAACACTTCGCTCAGCCCCCAGCGTGATGGTACGGTTCCTCAAGAAACGAAGGTCCTTCTTCATCCCTTCCAACACGGAGCTTAGGAAAAAATCACATCTGACGTGAGTCATCTTCTCATTCAGACATGAATTCAGTTTATCCTCCCTGGAAGGATGATCTAACCCCCACCTTCTCCAGACTTTCTCAACGGGGAAGCCAGGCACAGGGTTAGAGAGGAGCTCAGTGACAGAGGTGAAAAGAGGAAGGAAAAACATACACAAACACACAGAAAAGCGATAATTCTGGAGTTTTCCTCCAGGAAACCATGTGCCACTGCACAGCAACAAAAATAACCCAGGGGTTCCCTCTCTGCTCCGGCTCCCTGCGAGGAGCCACTTTAAAGCTTTTAGAACATTTGCAGAGTTTGAGAGAAATGGTTTTTGTTTAACTTCAGCTACTTCAGAAATGCCTGGGGCCTGAAGAAACATATTTTTGGATTGCTCTTAAAGAACCGGCTGAACTTTGAAGTTTGGGGAATTTTTTTCAGATCAAATGTTAAATTAATAAACACCAACATGACAAATCGGTCTGAGTACTAGGGAAAAAATTAACAATCACTAAAAATCCTCTTGGATTAATTAATTGTGGCATATTGTTACTTATTCTAATACGCTGATGGGTCTGGCACTTCGAGTCCTATAAGCCACGCTGCATAATGTGTTTTTGTCTTAACTAAGCACGTTGGATATTATTGCCCATTTGCCCCAAAGAAATAAAAGGCATATCATCACCATTTAATAAATTTCAGTTTGGGTAATAATGAGGTCATGAGTAACTAGTTTACTTATGGATCATTTAAGTATAAGAAACGCGCACAGAAATTCAAAGCATCTGGAATCTAAATTACTTCTTTGTACACAGCTTCTTTATAAGAGAAGTTTCATCGGTGCCACTGAGTTTACCCTCCACTTTCTTGTTAATTGAGGTGCTCGACTAAAGCGTCCCACGTGACTCATTTGTTCTTCACCGTATCGCAAGGAATGGCTGCATAAGGAAACCTTGACTCCGTGGGAAGCCGGGGGTCAGTCGGCTGCGAGCCACACGCAGGCCGTTAATTCCAGCTACGTGGTTGCAGAGTCATCTGCTAACACTGGACAAACAGGAACAGCGTCGTGCCGGTATTGCCACATCCACAGTGTTCTATTCTCGCCTCAATTTTCCTCACCCCATTTTGGGAAGGAAGAACATGATTCATTCTTAATCGGTGCCCTATTAAGTACTTAAAAAGCAATAATGTAAAACAATCTCCCTCTATAAATACTGGTAAACAACAGTTTACTCACCGCTGTAGTTCCTTACCACCCTAGTGAAGTAGAGAGGTAAATATTCAATGGGCTTTTCTGTAGATTTCAGGGACATTTTTTCAGGAATCTGAGGACTTAATGCTTCAGCAGCCCAGAATTGTACCTACACCAAGGACCATTGGAACAAGTTTGCTTCTCACAAGTGAGCGGATTTGTAAAAAAACCAAAACAAACAAACAAACAAACAAAAGATAAAAAAAAAAAAAAAAGATATCCCAGATTCTAGTCTATTCTCATTAACGCAAGCCAAGTTAATTGTACCAGGACATTCCTACTGCAGGATGGAGCTGAGATGGGAGAGTTCCTACTGATTTTATCCCTGGGGAATCGTACATCAGAATCACCTCCCTGAAAAACACGGTCCCTGCAGAGGGCCGGATCCTCGGCGGGGGCTGACGGACAGGGTGCTTTGATTAACACCACAAGCTCCTGACCCAGAACATCAGCGCCCTGAGGAGGATTCCAGCAAACATCTGTTACCATTAAAGATCGCTGGTTGAGATCTACACCCAGAGAGGGCCAAGGCTGAGCGGTTGCATAGTTCCTCTCTGAGGCTTAAACAGCACACGGATTTGAACGCTGGCGGAGCAACATTTAAGGGAATCGGCTGCAGAATCAGAAATGAGGACTGTGAAGCTGTTCACTTAGTGGGTTTCTCTAAAGCTTCTCCATTTAATATTTGCAAATTTAATATTTACACATGCAAGCCTTACAAAAATTATCTTACGGGGAACAGCTTCTGTACTTATAATAAACAAGTGACCAAAAATACACGGTTTGTATAGCAGGGGTTTACAGCTGGGATCCTATATTACTTCTTAGAGCCACTTATCTAAGATCTAGTACCTATAAAAAGCCTCTCTGTTGGCTATTTACACAGGTGTCCTGGAGCATTGTATAATCATGTAGCAGATCAACATAGCCTTAGGATCTCAACGTATAATAAAAGTACATTAGGATCGTGACACAGAGGGAAAGGTTGGCTACCACTTGACACTGATCTTTTATTCCTTCCAGGAGTTCACCTAGACATGGAGGATAGACGTCTTCAGTTCTTCACGAGAATAAGGCGAAGAAAACACATCTTTTCCTAATCTTGTTCACCTAGACTTTTTTATATGTAGAGTCAAGCTGGCGTCTCACATAAATGCTTAAGTTTTCCCACTCTTATTTATGCCAAGTAATTCCACCAAACTTGGCAATAGATCTCCTACAGTAAGATCCACAAGCCAGCGGTCTTGCAAGATCTCTACTTTCAAGAGTCAAGCTTTAAAACAGTAAAGCCATAGTAACTTAAAGCATTCAGAATATACACCACGAAGGAGGACAGTAAGACATGAGAGATGACAGGGTCTACACAAGGCATAGATGTTTCCACATATTCTCTAACCACAGAGAGGATCAGAAACTGCATTACAAATTAAAGCAGATTCTATGATAAAAATGCCCTCCAGAAAAGGCATATATCATCCCTCCCCCAAAAAAACCCCAGCGAATGTGATGTATTATCCATAAAATCCTCCACAATGACTAATGTATCATTTCAGTCAGCCAAATCCTGAAGACACGGTTTGAATCCTAACAAGGTAACAACAAAATCCACTAGAATGTAAGAACAAGGGACATATTCAGTTCCTATTACATCTGGCTTCATTAGAGCTATTTCTCCTCTTAATCTGCTATAATAGAGACCTTACGTTTGAGTAAAGATCTTAGAATTTGACATGTTTGTCTAGAAATATATATTGCATGCAAATGGCATTGCAAAGGCAACACTAGTACATCAGACCTTGTAGTTACTATGACTTAATTATATCCTCCCTTCATGAAGTTCTCCTGTCATTCGTTTCCAAAACATCTGTTACGCAGGATCTACACATATTGCCTTGCTACGGGAGGCAACATCAGGATGAAGAAATTTCCACCTCGCGTTCCCTAGGCTGCGTACAGCTGCCGCTTGTGCCAAGGCACTGCACCCCCTCCCATAGCGTTTGTCAGCTATTCAGGTTGCCACATATATTAGCAGGCTGTAGCAAAAAAAAAATAAATTATTATATGTAATGCAATGCAAATCATAATACTTTTACAAAGTTTTAAAAAAAAAAATCTTGTCACCTATTTTCAGGTGTCATCGTGCACGCTGAGGATTGCCAGAGGTCATAACTAACAAGCGTTCCGTATAACGCATACAGCTGCCAAGGAGTCGCTCCCAGACTCCTGTCAGTGGCATTTGCCTAGTTGTACGTACATAAATCAAATGGCACTGTGCCTTAAAATGGACACATTATCTTTGACAGAAGCAACCATTTGCCTGCTTGAGAACTATAGCAACACTAACTCCTAAAAAAAAGTACTTGTTTGACACATTTCGCACTGTTCATTTTCTTTATAGTGGTTTTTTGGAGCTGTTCCTTTGATTATGGTTTTACTTCTAGTTCATCAAGTGCTCCAACTTGATTTACTTACAGGCGCTTCACCCAGAAATGTACTATGTCAGATGAAAGTATCATTAAGGGAATATTTTCATCTAGAAGGCATAAATACCGACATACACAGCTCTTCGATTTTATATGAACGCCAATCAACACCAATGAAGACTGCTAAGAAAGTCAGTGTACTTGGCCACCATAACTCAGTCTTTCTCCCATTTTCTTCAGATATTCACTGGTTCATGTCTTGCTAAATAACAACTTGACTCCTATCACCCAAAGGAAAGCACAAAAATAGAGCTGAACAGTATTTTACAGCATTAATGACCTCAATCCCCCTGCCCCGAGTAATGGCCAGTTCAAGCTTGCTCAGGGATTACCCTTTACTCCTCCAAGGTTGCCAGTTTACAAAGCAAAGAGATACTTAAGAAGTCCTAAAACTATTTGCCTACCAAGCATTAGCTCTTCCGAAATCAATAACCACGGAAAGTAAACCCCAGCCCATGCTTGAGAAAAGCTGGGTAAAGATACAATTCTTTTTATGAAAAACAACAAGAAAACCTACCCGGAGATGGACTTGCTTCCCTGGCAGAAGGAAGAGGCAGAGAGCAGCAGCCAGCTGCCTAATGACGGGCGAGCTGCAGCTGCTGCACTCTGCTAATTAACTGCTGGGGAGAAGCAGGAGGACACCCCGGGCGGCGGGGGCTTTCCGAAAGTGCTCCTCGCACCGTAACCTGTCACTGGGGACCCGGGAGTCACCGGAGGAACCGGGGACCCTTTCCTTTGCTCAGGGTGTGCCTCCCAGAGAAGGACTTGTGGGAAAAAAAGAACCAAAAAAGCTTTCAAAAAGTGGAATTTTGGAATGGGCTGCTTTGTAAAAACATAACCAAACCAAAAAGAACTGTGAGCCACGCTATGAACTCTACACTACAGTTCGCATTTTTTAAATTCCTCGCAATGGATCTGGAATAAATCAGCAATGGGTCAAACCGGTTCAGAAAGTGTTTGAATAACTGCCCATGGAGTGTCCAGGGGTTCTCCTTCAGCTGAGTATTTTGACTGCTGCTGTTCAATTACCATTTGAGAAAGCAGGACCGCTGGGAAAGACAACACAACGTAAACCAACACTGGCTATAAAAGCACACCGTGCACCAATATTCACACTGCACGGCCCGCGCTTCGGAGGCGTTACCAAAAGCAGCTTCACATCGCGCCGCGCAATGATGCTCCTGGCCAGCAACGTTCAAGGCAGCCCCAGGTAAGGGGTCTTCAAGAAATCGTGAGAGCCCGAAATACCTAATTTTATCTCTGTAATAGAAACAGTAATTGACAAATCATTATTTTACATTTATAAAATATACGATGAGGAACATACCACATGCATTCTAGACTTTCTGTCTGCACTGGAAATCAACTGGGAAATTAGAAGGTACGGCGCAGAAACATCACTATGAATATACTGTATTACTGCTTTTGCAGCTGCAGTCCCAGAATTTGTTTCACAATAATTCAGTTACCCATGTTTAAATAACCAGCCAGCAGAAGAAAGGCTGATATATTTCATATGCATTCTCTTTGAGCAGGGGGGCCTTCACGTCTGGTCGAAAAATGTCAGGCTCATATGACACCACCAAAGTCAGGAGAGATGCCTAACCATAACTAAAAGCAGAATTTGGCCAACACAATTGGAAAATACCAGCAGAGTATATACAAATGTACACACGCAACCTCATATGAGAGCGGCGCATGAGACAGATTGGATTTTTGTAATCACACCTTTTTAAAAAACAAAATTTCACGTACAAACCCTTCACTGCGCTCCTACGTGGTTCATTTATCCCGCTGCAACATAAACAGCCATACCAGAGCCTGTAGCTGGGGGAAGAACTTCTTTTTTTTTTTTCTCCCCCCACCTCCCCCATTGACGATTTAAATACAGTTTGAAGAGCGAACAAACAGATCCGGCCTGCCTTCCAAACTGACTTTAATAGATAAGGAATTTTAAGACTACCGCAGTCAGCAAGCACGTACAGAAGCTATACACGAATATATTTATCTATATTTCAATAAGAACATTATTTTTCCCTTTTGTTTTCATAGTTCCCTCTAGCATATAGTCCAGAAGAAAAAACTAGATGTCTTTCCTGATTCAACAAAACCACCCTTTTACAATGAATATCCTAAGGATTTAGATATTGTTTCTTAGGAATCCTTACCCAAAGGAAAGCAGTCAGCTTCGGTGCCAGCTTCTACAAGTTTTGTATCATCTTCGTAAGATCGTTCTATCAAACGCATCCTTCAGGACGGAAGGATTTCAGCTGGCTTTCTGCACGCAGTGCCCGACTCCCAGCTGCCATTCGCTTCTTAAAGTTTCTTGCCTGTTCCTGGTACGGGTGCACCTGGGCCTTCAATATTTTGCAAAAAATAGGGTGAAAATTGGTACAGGCGAAGCCGTAACTGAACACAAAGATTTGAAGAGATTGCTAAAAATACAAAATTCTGAACCAAGGGACAACGGCATTTTTAACAAAATTAAACAGATAAACTTTGCTGCAAATTAAAAACAATTCTCTTGTATCTGAGCCCATAATGACTATTTTGAATACAGATATTTACTGCTGCCAATAAAGAAATTTTTTGGTAACTTTTCTGTTATTGGGAAGAGCTTGAATACAATCCAGTCAAAAAAAATGCTGACTTTCCTAAATAGGGGCTGTGTTTTTGCAATAAAGAATACTGGTCAATATACAAGTGAAGGAAAACTGAACCAGATGTCAGTAATAGGACCACAGAACGTTGCATTTGCCCAGAATCGCTATTTTAAACACACGATGTTGGTCTACTGGTTTGTGGGATAATACATTCTTGGCAGCCAGAAGGAGTTTCGCTATGTTAGAAGGTTATCCTTGAGCAAAAAAAAAAAAAAAAAAAAAAAAAAAAAAAAAAGGAAAAGAAAAAGAAGGAAAGACGCAGAAGAGAGGAGAGGTAGAGAAAGGCCATGAATTCATCAGGCGCCCTATAGCAGAAAAAAAGTCAGTCTCAAAACAGAAGACTCGGTTTTTATATTAATTTTCATTTTCTGCTTTACTTCCTTACTACTACTACTTCATTGTACTTTGCTTTTTTTTTTTTTTTTTTTTAAAGGTTTCTTCCCTCCATACACGCTCAATTTCTGGGCAATTTTCTAAGGAAAAACTGGTGAGCTTTCACCTTGCAGCTCGCGTGCCGTCAGACCGATGGGTGGGGGAAGCCCACCAGCGACCGCACACGCAACCCAAACCCCACAAAACCCAGCCCTGAAAACTTTTCGCGCTGGAAACCTTTGCTTACAGGAGGCTCCCGCTGCCATCGCCGGGATAACTGGAGGAAGCTGTTCGCAGGATCGGGCCCTGCTGTCCCAGAGTCCCAACAAGCGGCCCTGGAGGCCATCTGGACACAAATAAGATTAGCCCAGCCCCCATCCATTGCCAAAGGAGTACTTACCCATCCCTAAACGCTTTCCAGTTCAGCGTCTCAGGGATTTGGGATTGGTTGGTTTTTTTTTTTGGGGGGGGGTGTCCCTTTCTATTTAAGAAGTAGTTACATCTGCACGCCTTCTTAATATAGAAATAAAACTTCAAGATGTACTTTGTATGTTTGGCGAACAATCACTTCCCTGTTTTACCACGTAGTAAATTTAAAAATCAACTCTGTTCATTGTTTTAACAAACCCTCCTCTGAAAGATAATTAAAACCACTTCCCAATATACAACCAAAGTTTTATTTTTATAGTCTATCTTCCATTATGGCATAATCCTTTCTTTTTTTTTTTTTTAAACCAGTGAAATATACAAATCACGCAAGACAGAAATATGTACATTAAATGTACAGAATAGAGGAAAGGACATAGAAGATTTACATATCTGAATGACAAGTAAAATATTTTACATTAAATAGTGTTTTAATAGCTAGGATCATGAGATTCAGTTCTGCTCAGACAAAAATCACTAAAAAGGAAGATGAGGTGATTCAGCAAATGAAAAGAAAAACGATCATGGTTTTTGTACAATAAAAACCAAAGTGACATATTCAATGAATTAGTGCTTTATTTATTTATCTTACTTTAAACGATATTCTTTGCAAACATCTGAAGATGAGGGGTAAATATGTCCTTGTACAATAAATTAAGAGCAATAAAGCGCCACTTAAGAAGCTGATAAATGATCAAGATGAACTTAATGATACAGCTTAAAGGCTCATGAAAAGTTAAGGCTTTAGTACAACTAGGCTAAAGTGAGACGACTTTCCTCGCTTGGTATCGCAAAACCATTTTCTTTCACTTGGTGGATGGGACTGAGTTGGAAAGAGGCACCTGAACCAGCGATGAAATCCTGTGTAACTACACGGCATTGGGGGAACGCGGATGGTTCAACAAACGACAACTTCCATTTGAAAAACCGGAAAGCGAGGGCCAAATGCAGCACATTCTGGAGTTGGAAGGTGTCTCCTTTCAGCAAGAATCAAGAATGCCCTTAACGTGGGAGTGGAACAGAAGCGACCTCCAGACCAGTATCCGTTCAGGTGCAGCGTGCTGCCTCTACCAACCGCCCAAGAAAGTCCTAAAGCTGGGAAGAGGCTTACTTCTTGGTGATTATCCTTAAAACTTCTGAACGATAAACGCTTTTAAAAAATAATTAAAAACAAATAAAAAACACCCAAAGGTTAGAATCAATCTAAGAACCTGAAGAGATCTGAAAAAGAAAACGGGGGATGAACTGCCCCTGTAATTTAGACGTTTTATTATTTCTTAACCCATTAAAATAGATATGTACAAAAAGCTTTGAACTATCAGACACCAGCAGACCACCGTTCTCCCATATATATGTAACTGCTCGAGTATAGTCTGAACAGTTGTAGTGTATATCTGCAATATATTATCTAAAGCATGTGTATTAAAGACAGAGGATGATAAATTTGGTATTGCTGCAACATTTCATTGAACTATAATAGTTAGTTAATGTTATTAAAATATGAAACTATTGTCTGCTTGAGTGAAAGCGTTCCCAAAGTCTGCAGAAAAAATAAAAAAAAAATCAGTCATTCCAAGAGTGGATATCTAATGATTTATTTTCTCACATAAAATTAGAGGAGTTATTTGTCAAGCTGCGTTTTGAAAGACAGCCAGCTATTACACCATTTTTAAGGCATTTTCAAATTTGGGGAATTCTATTTTCTATGGGCTTTCCGGGCTGGGAGACCGAAACCATTTGGAAGCATCGCAGCTCCCCTCCGCCCGGCCACAGCGCTCCACGCTCAGTAGCGGGGAAGTTCTGCTCTGTAAGATGAGACACCCGAACGTCATAATTAGCTAATAAGGCCAAATTCTGCCTTGAAGAATATTATTCATTCATCAAAGCGGACTTTTTCTTTTTTCTTTTTTTTTTTTTGGTCTCGTTAGGTTCTGGAACCAGACACGGCGACTCAGGAATGGCGCAGTTGAAGCCTTTATGATCCTTTGCTCTTTACCCTCCGACGACATTGCGTACTTAAGCGGGCACATTCAGATATGCAACCGACACCGCACCTCGCGATGAATATACCCCTTATTTACAGAGCCCTAAACGCACTGAACAGCTTTATATTCCCTATTCTGATAACTTCCAGTATCTGAAACTAAAAGTCACGGACAGGTCTGTGTGTTCCTCACATCCATAAGGGTTGTTCTAACATCCCAAGCACATTACATGGTTGCTCTGCCTACTGCACATGTACTATGTCCCATGGGACTAGATTAGGATATGTTGGATTTTCCCCTCAAACTACTCTATTGTTTTTAAGAAAAGTCAATTTTTTTATTTTTTTTTTACTTTGTAAAATAAATATTCTCAGGTTCTCCCCCGTTATTGCCAAAAATATAAGCCGCACACAGTTCTGGGATGGACGCAGAGAGGGTTTCCAGGCACTTCTCTTTGCAACCTTTATACTTATCTTTTTTCTTTCTTTTTCCCCCCTTTCCCCCGCCCCCCCCCTTTTTTTTTTTCTTTTCTTTTTTTCTTTTCTTAAAGAAGACGACAACTCGTTAGACTCTATAAATAAAGTGGAGATAGTCCTGTGGAAAGGGAGAGGGGCCTGCACCCCTTTGCTGGCAGGTGGCCGCAGTTCCCCCCACCTCGTCCGTCCCCTATTTGCACACAAACTGGTCCACGATCTCTGTGCACAACTTGCATTTCACGTAGCAGCACCAGTGGAACTTGCAGTGGCAGCGCTCGCGCTGCACCGTCTTGAACTGGTCGTAGCCCCGGCCGCAGCACATGAGTTCGCAGCCGTCCATGCCCTCCGAGGTCTTATTGCAAAGGCGGCCCTGGGTGCCCAGGGACCCGGTGCTCTCGTTGCGCACGCAGTAGTCGGGGCTGGGATCGATGTAGACCAGGTCGTGGATGGTGGGCGCGTTGAAGCGGCTGTTCACTTGCACCAGCTTGCCCCGGCTGTTGAGTTTCATGGCGGCGGCGCTATCGTATTTCTCCTTCAGGGCATCGCCTACCTTGCGGAAATCGGCAAGCTGCAGCCAACAGGTCTTCAGGCTACAGGAACCGGAGACGCCGTGGCACTTACAGGCCACGTCAGCCAGGTTGTACACAGTCTGGAGGAGCCGGGGAGAGAAAGCAAAAGGGATGATGAAAGATTAGCACGGCTGTGAAAGCATTTATTCCCCTCATTTCCTGCCCTCTGTCGCATTCCCGCTCGGCCCTCCACAATATTCGCCCCAGCATATATATAGCTCGTCCCTCCTGCAATACGCTGGGAAGGGCGAGCGAGGGGACACGCGCGCACCCCCAGCACCCCCGTTAGCCGGCAGAGCCGGGGGAGCTCCCTCCAGCCTCCCCCCACGGCAGAGACAGCGGCACGGCCCGCACACGGCCCGGCCGGCAGCATCGCTCGGGCTGCAGTCAAATGGTAGGAATTCGCTTTCAGGCCAGCAAAGGATTTTGCCGTTTCATTGAGAAATGTAAAACATCCCTGTATTTTCTATCTGAGTTACTCTCTCTATTGATCTCTGCTTGAGGCTGCAATTAGGGAAAGAGTTAAGATTCCTCTTGCTCCTGGCTCAGCTGCAGCTGATTGTCTGCTCTTGGCTCGGCATCCTCCTCCTGTCCCAAATACTGCTCTGCATGAGAGACTTCATCCAAGAAGAAACCCCCAAACACCTATGGGTGGGAGACAGAGCTACACAGCAATATCCTCTTTACAAAGCTTTGGCAGGGAAATATCAGTCATTTGCCCTGTACAAATAGAAATAAGAGTCTGTTGACACTGCCCCAAAAATCCTGGGGTCTGACACATTAGATGATACTGTAGACAACTTCCACCCAGCAGTTAGAGAGAGTCTTAATGCTGCCAAATGGCACTGCAAAGATGCGGCTGAGGAAGGAAAAAACTGCTCTACGCTCCATAAGCGACTGTGAAAGTGTCATTTTTCTTCCTGCTAATAGTAAATTGGCCTGTCCACTGCTTGCAGACACCCTCCTCTCACATTTAAATACTATTAATTTTCAATTATCTTTCATCCTTCTTCACCTTAGAACACAAGTGTAAAGTCTCCAGCCGACTATTTCTGGCACTTCAAGCTCTAGGAAAATAATGATTTTGGCTCTTCACATTCAGACTATTAAAAAAAAGAAAAGTTTACACCCATTCATTTAAGGCATTTTTAAGATTAAAGAAACCATAAAGACATGTTTAACCACAGAAGACCGTGTTTTCTAATAACATGGAGGAGCTTTTCACATCCTCTTGAAGCAGGGAAAAGAAAAAAAAAAAAAAGTCAGAACAATCCTGCGGCACAATTCCAGCCTGGGAAGCCCAGCGCGTCCCTCCTCCCTCCAACGCACACTGTCCTGGTTGGAAATACAAACTCATAAAATTCTGTTCTACAGAGAATCCACAACGAGCAGGGCACTTTAATGAGATGAGCAGGGCACGGAGAGAAACACAACACGCTTTGGTGCCGGTCCTCCCCCATGGGGACGGCAACGCGGCTGTCAACCAGGAGCAACACAAATTCATCCACTCCCCCACCCACCTACACCCCGTACGTGCCGTTTTCTTGGGTTTCGCATGGAAACAGAGGCAAGCCTTGGTGGCTGGTCACCGCCCAGCGCCGCCCCGTGTCCCGCAGTGGCACACCTTGGGAGGGCCATGGATGGGGCCAGAGGGACGTGGTGTTTTGCGGCCACTTACTCTTCTCCCGGCCTCGTTGTTGTGCAGGTTCATCATGATGCGGGCGCTCTCGTAGGAGCCTCTCTGGTAAACTCTCTCGCGCTCCCGGGCATCAACGAACTCCTTGGCGAAGCGGTATCCGTATTCGATGTTATCCCCGCAGCCACCCCAAAGCCAGTCCCGGGGCAAGTCCTTGGGCCGCGCTGCTCGGCTGCAGCCGCAGGAGGAGAGCTCGCCCTCCCGGCAGGCACGGCTCATGGCGTTGACCACCCCGGCCGCGCTCACCGCGTAGGTGAACGCCGTCTCCCGGCTGCCTGCGTGGGAAGACAAGCGGTGTTAGGGAAGAGCCCGCGCCCACCGCTCCCTGCCCGCCGACGAGCCGGGAGGGCAAAGGCTCTCCAGGAGCCACCAAAATTCATCCGCCTACTACAAGGTAGAGTAACCCTGAACCACGCTCCTCAAAGCGTCTTCCCTCTGAAGAAACCAAGCGAAACCAATCCGTTAGGGCACACGAGGTGTTTGTGAAGAGCAGGGCACGCTTCTCATCCATGCTGGTGAAAGCCTGGAGGAGGACACGGGGAGGAGGTGAATCGGGGCCGGAGCACGACGCCAGCGGGGCCGAAGGAACCGTGCCTGCGTGTGAGGGGCGGGAAGGGAAACGGCCTCCCTGTCCTTCAGAAAAAAAGAGATGTTAAATACAACTTTAAAAAGCCTGGCTCTTAAATTACTACTTCTCAAACATGATTTATCTACTTCCCCCACTTTTTCCAATTTATTTAAAGTCACAGCGTTTTACAAAGCCTCCCGGTATCAAAAGAAATGCGCAGCAGAATAATACACAGCTTTTCACCCTACGCATAAGCCAGGCACTTCTGGAGGAGGCTATTTAAAACTAACGACAACCTGGGCTGTTTATTATCTGCCACTCCAGCTCATGTGAATATGGCAAGTGAGTCCATGGACAATCATCTTTACAAATTACAGGGAAGAAAAAACCCTTGGCACAAAGCGGCCTTGAAGGTTTTCTCCTACATCTGGTGCCCTTAAATGGAAATTGAAAACCTCAAGTTCCAAACTTTCAGAAGAAAAAGCTGCAATACCCACAATGCAAGATACGGCCACGTATCATCCTCTTGACAGTATCTAATCCCACCTTGATTTAGAGCCTGACTTCCCCTATTGCTTTTCTAAGGGAGCCACAAGTTCTGACTACAACTAGAAAAGCTTTCAAACAAACAAACAAACAAACAAACAAACAAAAAAAAACCAACCACAAAACTTGCACCAGAGACCCCACTTGAAATTTGGTTTTCAGCTTAAGAGACAGCATCCCACTGGGTCTTTTCCAAGCGAGACTCCCAGAATGACTGGGAATAGACTAAATTTTTTTTTTCCTATTTATATGAGTCAAGTTTTATTCCCAGTCTTTAGTCCAATCCATACATCCAAGCTAGGTTTTCAACTTGATTTTACAAGATTTCTCTTAGGGAACAACATGGGCCTCGGTAAAAATCAGGGCTTTAAGAGGCTGCGTTTTGGACCTGCCATACGTATCTAGGCAGAAACTCTTTGTACAAGACCCACCATAACAGGTCAAATCTAACAGGAGCTTTTGAGCACTTCTGGAACATAATTAATTTGCAGTCTTGTCCGTGTTTAACACCAAGATGACACCACGCTCAGAGCAGCTTTGATAATATAACAGCCGTCACCCACTCCATTAATTTTAGTAATAGATGCTGGTTTTAAATGGGAAAAATCAGAAGTCTTCTGTTCGGAAAGATCAGATTTAAGGAAGATGAGAAGCGCTTTGCTCCCTTAGGCGCAATGGTCCGTTCTCCCAGACACCTGCTCGTGGAAGCGCTCACAGCAAATACGGCAGGAAGGGCTGCGGGAGCCGCCTTCCCAGTTACAAGAGATTTGCCTTTGTGCGGTGACTTACGCCTTGCATTCACTGCAAACTATAGCAGGGGGAACCTCATACAGATTTTAATGTTCCCGTTTGTTCTGTAACACACATTTTTGGATTAATTCCTTAAGCAAAATTTCCACTAGATTGAGAGGAAAGAAACGTGGTCTGCTTCGGACCACAGGACTTGCCTCTTCCGTTCTGTTTTATTCTTTTTCATGTTTAGTTAGCTCATGCTTTCACATGGTTAACTACGCTGTTTATTGCGGGATTTAAACTCGTAAAGCTGACTTTTTTTGACTAGTTTTCATTATTATCCTGGAGCATATTTTAAAGAACTTAGTGAGAAGGAAAGGCTGGGGTATGGAAAGAAGAGGTGCCTCCCAGGTTCCCTCCTTGAACATTTAGGCAAATTATAAAATAGCATCAGCTGCCGAAGCAGATTTCAGGCCCCCGCCGGTTGCAAGCCAACGCTGCCTCAAGCCATCGACCCCAGGAACACAGTAAGAGTGATGGTTCCACATGGATGAGTTACTCTGAATTTTTTTTTTCCCCTGTAAGACTTTAGGCACAACCGTGCTTTCCTTCACCGTCAAACATAGCGGCCTTTTCCCACAGTCCAGCATTTCTCCCTGTTGTAGCCATGGCAAGGAAACACACATTCCAAACACGTTTGAGTCCCCTCTCTCCCATATATATAAAACATAGAAATGGAACTGTTCAATACACATAGGCTGTAGGAAGCCACCCACAGAGCAAGGAGCTGAGCTTTACACTTGATATGAATAAGTCTGCAAGAACAGAACGATTTTTTTTATATACCTGAACACAGGATACAAAATGCTCTTTGTCTTCTATTTTTTAAAGCATTCAGCATCGGGCAGCAGGCATGAATAAACTGGACCCCAACCACACTGAGCTGTTTCGGGGAGGATCCAGTTATTTTATTTTATTATGTTAGCACTTCTTCGCTGTTTTTGAAGGCCAAGCGCGGCCAGCCCGGGGCCAGCCACAAAGCCAGGAGATGGCGCAAGGCGGCGAAGGCAGCCAGGACCACGGCCTGACCTGGGAACCAGCAGCAAAGGAGAGCAGTGGAGAACAAAAGCCCTAAAATTTTGCAGTTCAATAAGCCACAGAGCAAGTTTCCAAACCCAATGCTAGGTTTATTTGTACAGCTTTAGCTAACTTTGCAGGATAAATCCTGGAAGAAAGACTGTCCATTTATACAGCGGGGTAATTACTGTGCTGTCAGTCAGTGCTTTGCCCAGGCGCCCAACGACAGCGCGTCGTCAGCTCCGGCGACAAAACCCTCCCAAACTCCGTGTGCTCTGAGCCTGACTACCATCTTCTCATGCCGGGGAGAGGAAGGAGTATCTGATGGTCCCCGCCAAGCCAGGGGACGGCGGGCTGAAGAAAAATTGAATCGGGCTCTGAAAGTACCCGTCTTTCCTTCCACTCAGAGGAACAGCAACTGGTCATGACCAAAGATCGGCATGAAATAATACAACTGTTACCCACAACACCTTTCTTGTTCTCGGTGAATACACTCTTTAGGCTCTTTAACTTGAATATGGCTATTAACCTCGCTTCCATCTGCAATTAGAATAAGTGGCTTAATTACATGATGAATTGCTGTGCAGACATCAGCTAATACAGCCATACTCAGCAGAAGGGCGCGGCAAAGTTATTTAACTTGAAAGAAAGCACCTTTAAATAGATCTGTCATACTTGGGGAGGGCAGAAACGTCTATTACGGAGACAGACACCACAAATCACGGGCCCAATCCTGTGCATTTCTTCACACCAACAGTCCCCTTGAGCTAATTTTCACTTGCTTGGATCATAAATAAAGGCTCAAGGATGAAGGCCTAAATTTTAAACAGGTTATTTTTTTGACATTTGTTGGATTATTAGGACAGAAAGGTGTATGGGAAAAGTTTTCTTTCACGTTTCATGTGCTTTTAGACTTTTGCTCGGCTAGGGTAAAAAAACCAAACTCTATGGGGAGGTTAATACTGTGCTTGCAAAGAGCCTAGGCAAGGATCTTTATCTCCCATCAGCTGTTCCGATTAGGTACTTCTACGCAACAGATATTTTTCTATTTGTCTGACAATCTCCAAATAAAAACTTCTTTTAACAAAAATCGAGACCAAATGTGAATTGGTGTATTCCTTCAACCTTAACCGGAGTTAGCCCATTTACAGATAAACCTAGCTCGAGTCTGATTTTAAAACTGCATTTTTTTGAAGCAGGACGGAAAAATGCTGCCATAAAAGCTTTACTCTACATCTCCAACTAAAAGGCACTGCTGAATTTGTCAGTGTACTCATCACTACACAAAAACAGCTGTCACCCAGGAAAACAGGCGGTTTTCAGTTGCTTACACAGAATCAGCAGTCTGACTTGGGGAAGTCGGAGGAAGGTTTCACCATGGATCCAGTTCAACAGCACTGGTTAAAATTTTGCCAATGACTTTAAAATACGACGAGGCCCTTAAACGACAGTAAAGGCAGGCAGCACGTGCGCACTGGAGAAGCACATTTCAAAGAGGATCTGATAGGGAAAGGGTTGGGTGGCCACCAAATTGCGATGAGACGTTAAACAGGAATCTCTCTCTCTTCAACAGCGATGTGATTACATTAAATGCGAGTTACAAGGGCGATCACACATTTTGTCCCCATAGAACTCGTTTTATAAAAATTACCCTGCTACATTCTTTTTAACATAAATCTACCTTTCTCAAAAAGAGAAAAAAGTTACCATAGCTGGAAAAAAGCAAGAAGGAATTGCCTATAAACACTAATAGACAGAGCAGCAATTTTCAGTTAACCTCCAGACCAACAGCAATGTATTACGCAGCCGCTAACTGTGGATCTAGACATGGACATCTTTAATTGTACAAGACGCTGCTGTTTTTAATTCTCTTAGGTTGCCTTCATTTTGTCTCAGGTTTTCTAAAAGGAGATTTCAGGGCCGCGTTTTCCTTTCTCCTCTGTTCCCATATGCAAATATGTATATTTCTACTTTGTTTTCCAAGACACATGGCTGGACAGTGGTGGGAAATCACCTCCAGCTAAAAGTAATTCAAATCCTTTGCCAACTTTTAGAAACACTTGATCGTACGCAGTGCTCAGCAAGAACCTGGCAAGAGTTTCAAGTGCAGAACAGTACGTGCCATACATATCCTTAGACAAGAGTTTAATCACAAAGATGTCGCTTCCTACCTATCTGCATGACTCTGCCAAAAACAGAGTTGTTGTCCACAGTGCTGCAGTTCCATCTTCTATGTCTGAACTGATACTGGCACTCCTTAATGCCCGTCTTTGCACCCTCTCCAATGAACTGCATGTGGTCCTGATACAACTGGCAGAGTTTCTTCTGTCCTTGGGAAAGCCCTGCTAGCTGGCTACAGAGTGGCTGGGCTCCTATGATATATACCTCTGACATCTGAACAGGGTTCATGGGGTTCATAGGGTTCATCCCTAAAGACCTGCATAAAGAAAGATTTGGATTAATAAAGAGAAGACTCAAAAAAAAAAAGTCTGTAAATCCCAAACAAAACCGTATCTTACACACGTGTATACAACTCGTTTTGCTAAGAGGTGAGAAAAAACCCCACTTAAATACGAAACTTTTGTTTTTAGAGACAGCACAGAACAGAAGTTGCTCGTTCCCATCCATGTGGTCGCCACCATTCATTAGGGACTGCAGTAAGACGCAGACCTGGAAGCCTTGCATCTAGGCAGCCCTTTGCCAACTTAAATGGACGTCGTAAAAGTAACAGAAGCTCCAAACAACTGCAAGGCCAGAAAAATAAATAAAGCAAAACCAAAAAAAGCCCCCCAAACCCCGATTTATTTTAACACACTTTTTAGATTTAAGTCTGGATTTTTCAATCTGTTCTACCATAAACAAAAGGGGAAACTTTTAACAAGCCAGAAGTTAGAAATTTGCTACAAACTACTTCTAGCTTCTTCCAAACGACACAAAAAACACAGAGGCAAGTATAGTCACTGTAAACAAAATCAACTTTGTTTTCTTAATTCCTAAAGTGCTCTTCACATGATACATTTCAATTAAAAAGTAGCCATTAATCTGAAAAGGATCACTTGAAACAGCAGAGAAGCACCTATTTCAAGAACTCCCAACATCGTACACTATACAGAAACAGGTAATCTGCCAAGGCAGAAATGTATTTCTTTGTAACAAAATACATTCATCAACATTTCAGTTATAGAGAAGTTCAAACCGAAACTTTTAATAAAAGTTTTTACTTGTAAATCAGCATTCTCTCCCACATATGCAAAATTTCAAATCTAAGGGAGTTGAAATTACTCTTATTTTAAAAGAGAAGCAATTCTAGTAATTTAAGGATGATCAAATCCATAGAAAATCTACTGCACAGCATTCAAAAAACTGAATTTAACAACACGAAACGTTGCACATTTATACTTATTCCAGAGACCCGTTCATTTTACTACACAACGTATTACAACTAAAACATTACTCCCCTGCCGTCTCGTTCGTGCCGTACTCCCTCGGAAACAAAGTACATCAGAAGTAAATAGACATTTAATCAAGCAAATCTTGACACCCCCTTTTAAAACCAAGTCGATACGAGATGCTTACCACCAAGAGCTGGCTTCTATTACAACCTGGGTAAAAGAGGAGAAAATGGCCAGAGCCACTACGAGGTACTGAGAAGCCATTGTACTGCCAACTGTCCCCAAAGCACCTCCTTGGATTAATACTGCAGTGGATTTCTAGAGGGGGGAGAAAAAGGAGCAGATTGTTTATTGCTTCTCAGACCATTTTCGAGCATTCAAGTTTAAACAACGGAAGTATCCGGGCCCCTTTTAACTTGACTCTGACTCGCCTGCCCTTCTCCCCGCCGCGGCTCTGGTGCCAGACGCAGGCACGTCGCGGCTCCCGCTCCACCGGGCAAAACCCACCCACGCACCCCCCACCCCCCCGCGGACACCGCCTTCGCGGGGCGGCCGCAGCACCCACCCGCGCCCGCCGCCCCCGGCCCGCCGCTCCCCGCGACGCGACGGGACCGCGGCTCCGGACGCGGGGGACCCCATCCCCGCACCCCGCCCGGCCACCCCCGCTGCCCCGGGGGGGCTACCGGCGACCCGCGGGCCCCGGGACGGGCATTACCCCATCGCTCCCCGCTCCGGAGCCGACATCGCGGACGCGAAACGCTGCCGGCTGGCTAAAGGCGGCTTCAGGTTTGCACAGCGAGCCCGAGCGGGAAGGCGCGGGGGGGAGGCCGGTGCCACGAAGGGGTCGGTGCCGCGGTGGGGGGGCCCGGCGGCTCCCACCCGGGGACGATGGGGCCGGTGCTCGTCCTCCCCAGCCGGGCGGGGAAGGCGCTCCCCGCCGCCCCCTAAACCATCCCGCCGCAGCCGCCGCCCGCTCTCCGCGATCGCCGAGGCAGCCCCGAGCTCCGCGCTGACAGCCCCGACGGCAGCCCCCGGGCCCCGCCGGGGTCGGTACCGGCCCGGGGAGGTACCGGGAGCGACAAGGAGCGGCTCCGCGTCTCCACCCGGTCCCCGCAACAACCGGGCTGCCCTCTTGGAAGTCAAACGCTTCCCCCAACAGGTCCCGCGATCACCGTCTGCGTCCTCACACGGGACTCTTTAACTTGCTAACCAGTGCCATTCACGGTTTTTTATTTCCCCTCCCCTCGGAAGGGGGGGGGGGAAGAAAAGAAAAAAAAAAAAGACATTTCGACACTTGGGGGCTCCCTATTCATTCTCAAAAAGCCCTTAATGCTGAATTGAAGGTGCTCTTAATCCTAATTTATTTCTGTTTGCGAAGGGTCGGGAGGAGAGGACCGATGGCAGCGCGGCGGCGGGCAGCGGGCCCGACACGGAGCCCGCCCGGAGACCCGCGGGGAGCCGCGGTCAGCGGGGGGGCCCGCAGGCGTGCGGGTGCGGGGCACCGCGCCGCCCATCGCCACCGCGCCGGGGCCGCAGCCCCGGGGGCGAAACCTCCCCTCGCCCCTGGCCGCCTCCTGCGGGTTAAATACCTCCTGCCCGGGGGGAGACCCCCAGTTCCTCACAGCTGGGGGGGAAGGTGAATGGAGGCCGGTCTCCCGCTGCAGAAAGAGCCCGTCCGGTTTGGACGGGATCAATCCCGGGAAAGATGCGAAAGCCGAGGGCGTGTTAAGCGCGGGACGAGGCGAAGCAAGGTGTGCCAGGAGCTGGCGGCGACACCCAAAAGCCTGCCTGTTGTTTTGGTTTGTTTTGTTGTTTTTTTTTCTTTCATCTGTTAGTTCTTAAAATCATAACAATAAAGAAGTGTCATGGAACCGCCGGAGCCCCGAGGAGGCCGGAGACGCCGGTGCCCAACCGGGACCCCAACAGAAGTGCTGCTTCCCGGCCCAGCAGCGGGCCCGGTGCACGCCGAGCCGCCCCAGCGGGGCGAGCGGCCGGGGCCCGCCGGTGGCCGCCGCACCGCGAGGAAGGGGGCGGTGACCCCGGGGCCAAAGCCCCTCTGCCCCGCTCAAAGGGCCCGGGTGCCTCCGCCCGGGCCCGGCCGCCACCAGCGCCGCATCGGGCCGGAGCCCCGGCGGCCCCCGGGGGGCTGTGCCGCCCCGCTCCCAACAGGGGGCGGCCTCGGCCGGGAGGCGACGGGGACGGGCGGCTGCTGCCCCTCCGACGGCACCTCCCGCCCCTCATCATCGCTCTCATCGCCCTCCGCGTCCCCCTGACACGGAGCTGCGTGGCGAGGCGGGAGGAGGCACCTGCGCCCGGGGGGGGACCAGCCCCTCCAGCCCGTCCCTTCTGCACGCAGCGGCTGACAAGCCGCCGTCAAAAACAAAACAAAACAAACAAAACAAAAAAAGACAGACAGACTCGCCGGCAGCATGGCAGCATTGGCTATCAGGAGTGTGAGGCACCATTTTCAACTTTGTAGGGCCGCGGAGATTGGTTTTTGGTATTTAATGCACCCCATGCGGAGCCCGCGCTCTTTGCCGAGATGAAAAGGGAGGTTTTTACAGATCCTGCAGCCGCGGGATCGCCTGTGATCCTGTTTTACACGGGGTGTCTGGAAAGCCTGCGAAGGCATCTGGTTTTCTAGGAGCACTACCTGCGGGAAAGCGGCATCCAGAGCCCCGGCTCCGGGGGGCTGTAAACCGCGGCGGCCTCCGCGGGAGGCGCAGCGGCTCCGCGGGGATCCCCCCGGCCGCCCCCTGCTCCCCGCTGCGGCTTCACATCCATTTTGGACGGGCGAGCCCGGGTTTCACGTTTGCAGAGCAAGGCGCTGGCTGGGTCCCCAGCCCCGCTCTCTCCTACCGGCGAGGCGGAGGGGGGGCTCCGGGGGGGTTACGGCGCACCTCCGTCCTTCCCTCCGCGCCAGCTCCGGCCGGGGAAGAGCCTCGCTCCTCGGCCCAACTGAACTCTCCGTGACCCTCCGAGCGCAACCGATTTAGCATACAATTGACAATTAAAAACAAACAAACAACAAAAAGCCAACAGCCTTTCCAACATGGAGTCCTCGCAGCGCCAAGGGGACCCCGAGGAGCCGCGCTCCTCCGCTCTGACCCAGGCGGGACCCTCTGCAGATGCAGAGTGATAATCTCCAGAAACTGAGAATAAAATTAAAAAGGAGGGAGGGGGTGTGTGTGTGGGGGGGGACTGACTCCGGGTCCTCCGCTGGCCCCCAGCCAGCTCTCCTTAAAGGTACAGGCCACCATTAGCGCCGACGTTGTGCTCCTCCATAGCCATCCTCCTCGGGAAAGTTTGGGAAGTTTGGAAAGATGTCTTTAAACTCGCGTTAGGAGCCGCTGCCAGAAAGATGCACCGGGACGCGGCGGGCAGAGCGAGCCCAGCAAGTGTCCCTGCGGCAGGCAGTCTCTCTTCGGGGGGGAAATTTAAAAAGAGAAGGAAAAAAGAAAATAAAGGAGCTTTTTTTTTTTATCCAAGCGGGGAGCAGCGCTCTCCGCGGTGGGTGAGAGCGGAGAGGTGGGAGCGCCCGGCGGCAGCCCGGGGAGGAGAGGGCCGCCCCGCGGCCGGGGACCCGCGCCCCGCCAAGGTGCTGCCCACCCTGCGCGCCCGCGGAGGCAGCGCCCTGCGGCGCGGAGGGACCCGCGCCCCGCGCGGACTCACCTCCATTGCCGCGGGATCACCGAGCGAGAGCAGCCAAGTAATCCAAGCAGAGCAGGAGGAGAAAGGGCGAGGCGAAAGTAAAATCCTGGATCGCGGGAGCCGGGCGGTATCCTCCCAGGCAGCGGACGGCGGCGGCTGCCGGGGGAGCGCGGGGGCCCGCGGAGCTGGCGGGGGGCGGCGGGCGAGCGGTCGCTCTGTCCGGCGTGGGCTGAGCGTGTCCGACTGCGGAGCGGGGCACCAGTGCAGCCTTCTTTCCAAGGTCCATCAGCAATCGCAGTAATTAGGGCTTTCCACCACCAGAAGAAGAAGGAGGCAAAAAAAAAAAAAAGGAAAAAAAAAAAGCCAACCCAACACACGCACACAGCGCCCGTGGGCGTGATTGTGCGGAAGCAAATAAAAATCTTCACAAGCGGCGGCGAAAGCGCCGCGGGCGACGATCCGTCCCACCAGCCCAGGTGGTGCCGCCGCGGGGCTCCCCGCGCTCCCACCCGGCCCCCGGCAGCGCTCGGGCCGCCGGCGCGGCCCCTCCGCGACTCGGCGCGGACCGGGCAAGGCGGGGGGGGGGACGGGGGACGAGCGGAGCTGAGCGGGCACAGGGCTCCCCCCTGCCCGCCCCCCTTCACTTGCTTAAAGGCTGGGCGGTGCGGAGCCGAGCGTCCGCGGCTGCAGAGCCATCCTGGGGCTGGCTCCCTCCATTTTACACAGAGAAGAAAAAGCCAAAAAAAAAAAAAAAAGCCCAACAGAAAAAGAAGTTTCTGCACACCGGGGAAGGGGGCGGGGGGGGGGGGCCCTGTGCACGCGTGTGTCTGTCTCACGGGGCGACTGATCCTGCAAGGCGTTTAGGGGCAGGGGGAGGGGAGAAGTCCGGGGCTTCAGGAGCGGCGGGTCCCCCAATCCATCGCTGGCAGAGCCACACAGCGCCCGGGAGCAAGTTACGCGCGGGAGGGCGAGCCGGAGCAGACGGCGTCGCGCTGCAGCCGACCCTTCCTCGGCGGGGCTCAGCCCCCCGCCCGCTGCAGCCGGCCCGGCTCCCCCCGTGTCTCTCCCTCGCTCCTCTTCACCCCACTGCTTAAAACTGTTCAAAAAAAAAAAAAAAAAGGAGGAAAGAAAGAAAAAAAAAAAAAAGTTGGAGAGCCAACGGCAGCTGAAAAACTTTCTCGGCAGCGCATGCGCCCGGAGCCGACCTATTGCAGCCTGGGCTGGATTTTAAAGCTGTACGGCAGCGAGCGGGACCCCGCCGCAGCCCCGGGGCGGGCGGGGGGCGGCCGGGCTCCGCGGTGGCGGCGCGTCCCGTCGCGGGCAGCGCTCCCGCCGGCCGACCCCGCGTCGCCGGGGCCTCTTCGATGGCCAAACCCGGCGTGAGACACACACACACTCACACACACCCTTAACACAAACCTCGCAAACGCCGGCCCCGCGGGGGCTCCCCCTCGCATACATGTGCGTGCAATGTGCGGCGCACATGGCCGCGCCGGGGGGGCTGCTCCAGCATTCCTGGCGGGTGCCTCATTGGACAAGCCGCCTTTACCGCATGCTCCGGGACGCGGGAGGCGGCCGCCTCTGCCGCCTGCCAAGCGCTGGGGGACGGAGCGGGCTGGACGGTTTGGGTCCCTCCTGCTTCAGCGTCTTTTTTTTTTTTTTTTTTTTTTTTCCCCCGCTGTAAATTTGGCAAGCTGTTGACAAAACTGTTTGGGTTAAATCATGTAAGACCCAATGGGCGCTACGGGGGGGGTGGAGGGGGGCGCTTCGCGGACCCTTTGTACTTCAGAGTGGTTTCCCCGCTCTGCAGTGCTCAGCCAAAGGTTTTTTTATTGCACATCTCAATGCACCCAAGCACAGGAAATGGGAGCGTTCCCCCAGCCGTGCCGTAACTCCGCATTATTTCCCTTGTACGCGACTGCGGGTCCACGGGGGGATGCGGGGAAGGGGAGGGGGCACATTATCAAAGCAACCCTGGGAAATCCAAACAGGCTGTGCGAGAGCAGCTCCGCTATCAATAAATGCATTCACTCCTTCAAAGCCCTTCCAGTGCAAATAAAAACCCCTTCAGGAGCCCAACGCGGGGGAAAGGCACATCTCGGCCGGCCTGAGCCCCGCTCCCGCCGCTCGCCCGCCCCGACGGGGCGCTGCCCGCCAGGTAAGCGCATCCTCCGGCAGCAGCGCCTGCTGCGCGCTCGCCCCGACCGCCCACCGGGCAACCCGCCCTCCTCCAGGCCCCGATCGCCACCCTCCCCGCCTCTGCCCACCGCCCCCTCCGTCGCTCTGCCCGGGGAGGCCGAACGCGCCGTCGGGGCCGCCGAGAAGGGGGCGCCCGGCTCCGGGAGGCGAGGAGCCGGCGGCTCGGGCCGCGGGTGCGCAGGCGGGGAGCGGGACGGCGTGGGAAGGGGGGACGTAAAGGCATCGCGGAGCCCCCCCGCGCTCCGGGGGCGGGCGATCTGCCGGGGACCCTGCGCGCCCCCGCCGGCACCTGCCCGCCCCGCCGGGGCCCGGGGCCGCAGCATCGCTCCCGGCGGATTTATTAATTTCCTCCCGGATAGCCGGGAGCCTTTCCATGAGGCATCCTCACAGCCCGGGCTGCGGTTCATTCCTCGGGACGGCTGGTGAGGAATTTATAAATTAGGTGCAGGAATAAAGGGGTTGTTCGTTCCTTTTAGGAAGACCAACCTTAGTTTTATGCCTAGTAAATAATATTTTATTGCCTTTGGTTTACTGTGGCATTTCAATTATCCCCTTTAGGAGTCTGCAAACTGCGTGGGTTAAAGGTCATTTCTCAAATCACTAGAATTAGTAAAGAATAGCAGAAAACTGTAAAAAGGGGAGGAGCCGTGCAGTAAAACAAGAAAGATCGCCTGGAATAAACTAATAAAGAGCCCCGAGCTGTTTACCTCTCGCATTTGTGTTCCCGAATGATGTTTATCATCATGTAATTGCATAATGTCATCAGGCACAGGAAAACGCCTGGCCCAGGACGATCAATGCAGGCAGGGCTGGTGGCAGCAGCTTGGCAACAGGCGAAGCCAACACCAGATCATTTTCGTTGCCGGGATTCCTACTCCTTGCTTTTAAAAAGAAAACTGAACAGGGAATTTATAAATCACGGGCAAATTTTCAAGCCATGGCGCACAGAAGTGGAAATAAAGGGCAGAAATCCAAACATCCTGCAAGGCTTTAAGAATTTTAATTTCTCCTCGCTATTTAAAACAGCTGGGTGAAGCTAGAGGGGGCAGGAGGGAGAAGTATTGACAATGCTACAGGCGTTCGTGCTGCCCAAGCTTTTGTTTTCCAGGTTTGCTGGTGATGGAGCTCTTATGTTAACCGGGCAGTTGATCCGGTGTGCTTTACTGCTAACATCGAGGTGTTTTCTGGAGGAGAAAAAAAAAATGCCCAGAGTAATGTAATAGGAAGTGGAAAGATATCGTTGAATGTCCAAACAGCAGAACTCCAAACAGCAATTCTGCAGGATTTTAGAGGTGAAGGTCTGGTATAGCTCTACAATTCTCTATTAGACAGAAATAGATTATTTCTGGTCTTTTAGACGTGTTTCTGCCATTTTTCCACAGAATAATGCATTTTAACAAAGGACTAGTCACATGGGAATATTGCATGCATGTGTTCATTTCATCGTGTAGTGCTGGGTGATTTATATCTTTACACCTTGGCCAACGGCAAAGATGCAGTCAGAGGCCGATAGGCACGGGTTCCCATCATGAGGAACCCATTTGGGAAGCAGAACTTTCGAGGGAAGAAGGTATTTTCCTGTATGTCTTTTTAGTTCATCATGGCATTTGAATATATAATATGGGAATTATTACACATACTGCAGGGAACCTCTGTGAAGGCGTAGCCCACCTGCGGCTGCTTCAGTTTACTATGCCTAGTGGATCTGCATAAGTGATCTAAGCCATACTTAGTACCATAACGACCATTTGACGGATCAAGTGTGTCATGTTATTTTGAACACATAACCAGCACGTTTACTCCAGGGATAACTTTTTTTTTTTAAGCTCCAAGGGACTTAGATGTGACTGCCTTGAAATCATAGATGCACTTTCCTAAGGCTGTTTTCTTTCCTAAAACATGCTGTTGCTTTCTTCTACAGACCATCCTGTCATCCAAAAGATGGCTAAACTACAAAAGAAATGCCAAAGACGATTATTTTATACCAAGTCTTGCAATAATTGTTATTTTCCTATATCCTTAGCCATCAGAAGCAAGAAATAGCGTGAGAAACTCCCACTCTTCTTAAATAATCATTTTATATTTCTAACTTGCCTAACTGCTGAAGAAACTTGGACAAGTCAAGTTAAGAGACTAGAAGACAAAGAACGGAGCACGGACATGTGTGTCCATGTCCCTCCCTTCTGCCCCCTCCCTCAAATCCCAAATTCATGATGCTGCAAGAAGGCAGGGTATTTGGGAGCAGCAATAACCACTAGCGAGGAAGAAATACAGAGCCTGGCTTAGCGTTTGTCTTTACCAGGTGAGGACGTACTTTAGATGCAGTGAGATGCAAATAAGAGGCATCAGAGGAAAGTTTACAGGGTAATGAAGTGTCACAGATTCTGCTAAATACACCGACCCATCAACCTGGGAAGTCTGTAGAAAAAAATATACCATCGATGATAACTATACCAATTTGTTATTGCTAGTAATGGACTGCATAACAAATAGCCCCCTCAAAACACTCCACATTTGTCTGCGTTATCAGCTGGAGAAAGACAGTTGTGGACTTATTTTTTTATTTTTAATGTGCAAAATACAGCTGGATTCTTTTCATTCCCTCCTACTGAGGTCTACTAAACCTTGCTGCCGCTGCAGAAATCACAGCCCAGGTACAACACACGTGCCTGCTGGGCCATAGAGGAAAAGAAAGAGATGAGAAAATTCTTTATAAAAATGAGAAGTAACTCTAAAAGCTGTTGAATTGGGATGCCAAGTGGGTGCCAGGTCTATTGGAGCATGAGGCTCGACTGCCGTGCGCTCAGCCAGGTGGAAGATGGTCAAAAAATGCCCTCTCGCAAGAGCAGGGAAGGCTGCTTTTTGGTGGTTACTGTTCTGGGAGACTGGTGCCACAGGAGCTGCTTGAGCCCAACGCCGGCGCTGGGACACTGGGCTCAGTGAGCTGAAGCGTCAGGCGCTGACACTAATGCGAGCGTCCGAAGGAGGTGTTCAAGGAGGACACGACTGCCCCACAGCCAACAGGACACGGCAAAGCTGCCTAGACCTCTGCTTTCTGGAGCGATAGAGACTGTGAAAGGGGAGCTTCGGACGTTTTTTACTTTTATCTCTGGAACAGCAAGGTTGTTGAAGATGATCATCAAAAGGATAACTTTATGCCCCCAGAAGCATTTGCTGTTTTCTCCCCTTCCCTGCCTCTGCCCGGGGCAGGTGTCCCTCTGCTCACACCTTGTGCCTTTGCCTACGAGCTCCGGGTCTTTATCTCGGTGATACCGCTCTTGTTCGCATCTCGGCCATCCCCCTGCTGCCACCATATGTCATTGGAATGTTTCAAGTAGTGAGTCTGGTTTACTTAAAGAATAGTGCTTTTAGAGGAATAATACTTTGCTTTGTTTCCATTAGGACCTTAAAAAAAACGTTTATGGGAGGAAAAATAAACAATCCCACCACCACTCCTTAACAACAGAGTACTTTCCCTCTCCTAATGCTACCAGTTCCTTCTTTCACTGAGGCCAAAGGCACCTCCCATAAACTCTGGAGGGCTCTTATACGTTTCTTCTGAGTGGCCTGAACATAACTCTCCCCAGTACACACACACACACACAAGGCACACACAGAGTTCATTTTCCAGAGATGACCAGGCAGGGAGCTTTCTCACACCAACCGCGGACCAGCAGAGTCTCCTGGTTCTTCCGCAGAGAGCCGCAGAAGAGTTGAGGCGTGGAAGGCCATAGCTGCAGAGAGGGTCCGCACGGGAGGCAACGGGGAAAGGACAGGACAAGGCTCTGTCCCACGGCCCCCCTCTATCACCCAGGTGTAACGGCCCCCGAGCAGCCGCGCTCTCACGCGCGGGTCTCTGCCTCCTGGCCGTGCTTCACGTTCCCAACGGCAGCAGCGCAGAGCGGGCAGAAGCAGCCCAGCACCAGCTACCGGGGCGAGGACCGTGCTGGGGTGATCTCTGCACGTTGAGCGGACGCCCCTGCAAGCAGGCGGCCATTGCGCTCCGTTTGCGCGGCCACCGCACCCCAGGCAGCGTGGGGACGTGGTCTGGGGCTGCGCGTGTGGTGCTGGGTGGTGGTCCATCCCCACGCTCGCTTCACCATCCTCCGTGGACCGTGTGAGATGGCACCCCTACCTTAGGAAACGTTTTAATCCCGTTTCCTGCCTGGCGTATTGTCGTGGTGCTGGTGCGACTGCTGTGTCGTGCTCATACCCGCAGGTAACTAGGACTCTGGGGAGCTTTTACCAACAGCAAACCAGCAGACCGTGAACAGGCGTGAATTCACACGCGGGAAGAGGAAGAGAGGAAAGGGCACCACGGACGTCCCACGGGCATGGGCTGACACCCGCCCCTGACACGGTCACAACCACGTGTGGTTGCCTGGGGCCGCCTCCGCTCCTGAATAGCACAACTTACCTCCAAGATCAGAAGATTAGGCTCGAGTTTATAATTGTAGCAATATGAGATCCCCAAAGTCTGCATAGCTCAAGGAGGAATGTCAGTGGATGCTGTCTGAAGCTCTCACCTGAAATATCACTAAGCATTTCTTTAAAATATGTACACACACGTATCATCAGTAAGGTGTGTTTAAGAGTGAGAGGAGGGAGCTTGCTTAGCCCTTATATGACACTTATCTTAAAGACTACTTAGCTAATTCATCATTTCCTTAGGACTAAAGATATGTCGTAACAGCTAAGCCAATGTATATTTGTCCATGACTGCTTAAAGCCAGTCTAATTCTGAACACAGCTATCAATCTATGCACCATGAGCAACGCATCTGATAAATGTAGCCCTATCTTCCAAGCTCCGTAATAGTCTGTGAATTGACCTTGATTCTTACCAGTTTATTTAGAATACGGCGTTGTCTGACAGCTTGTTTTACAGAGATATTTAAGGTTTAGATTAATTTTGAACTCTTCATTTTAAGTATTTGATTGGGCAAACCTTGTGACTTGTTGCCTCAGCGATAGTATTGTCTTTATTTTTTTATGGAATGTTTAAGTTACCATTTTAGCTCTACATTATTTTCCCCAATTTACATGAAAATTGTGACAACTTTTGGAAACGACACTGACAGCGTGGATGTTTTGCTCACAGTGAATAACACAAGGATACACGGATAGCACAGCCGCGGGGCCAGGCTGAGGATACGTGTAAGAAGGGGTGTACGCAGAATAGGTGCAACGGGCACGTGAGTAGACCTGGCGCTCACAGCAAGTGCTTCCCCTGCCAAAATCACCAACCCAGCCCTGAAAGTTGTAAGTTGATTTATCATGGACCACCTCCCGTTCTTTTCCGCTATTCAGAGCCTGTAGACGGTCACTTTTTGAGGAGTGACGTGACAAAAAATGCTTATAGTATAATCTTGGAAGAAGCAAGGACCATTGTGGCGGAAAGTGCTTCCAGGCAGGACCTGGCAATGGAGTGGAGGGGCCTTCTGCGGCGAAGCCCCTGCTGCCCGCCAGCCCGCCTGGGTTCTGGTATCAGTCTGTCGGTGTGACTCCTCTGCTTCCGCTTCTTCATTTGCAGGCAGAGAAAAACCATGCGAGCAGCTTACCGTGCTATCGGAGCTGATAATCCCACGGAGATGGGAGATGGTCTGTGCTTTATAACAGTGCAGAACGCTGTACGCTGCTTTTCTGGAGTGGCTGTATTTTTGCTCCTGGGAGAGGGTGACGGGTACTCGTTACTGCCCAGCGCCGTGCGTTGAGCAGCGATGGTGACTGCCCGGCCCTGCCTTGTTGGTGTCTCTCCTGGGCACAGCATTTCTTCCACCCCAGCAGTCAGTAAGAGCCTGTAATTCAGAGCGTGGTGGTGACGCCACGGTGTCACTTCTAACACAGCAGCCAAGCAAAGGAACAGCTACAGAAGTAGCTACTTAATTGCTTGACAGTAGTCATTGCACTGTGTTTTATCTAATTGTCTTTATTACAGGTTGCCAATTTAGCAACTTTTCTGTATTTAATCAGCTGTTTTGCTAATATTTTCATAAAACACTTCCTTCCAGAACATCTTACAGGGTAACTTACCCAGTACAGAGGTGGATGCAGCGGTCTACTCCTGGTTGTAGTGAACGCCACAGGAAAACAAAATATCTCGTTCATTTCTGTAAGGTTTTATGCAGAGCATTTATTGCATTTCCATCATCAGTTACATGTATTTCCACAGAATGATGGAAATGCCAGCGGCTTTTCAAGCAGAAGTGCATTTCCACGCTCTTCCATCATCCTATGACTTTTCTTTTGTTTCGTTTCTGACAATACGGTCTGGCGTTATTGCGAGGGCCGAATTGTCAAGCGTAGGACATCATGAGGATATTCTCTATTGCCATAGAACTAACAGTATTTCTTCTCTATCCCACAACACCAGCTGGTGTTCCTTAGGAAAAAATCCCCAATTTTCCTTATTTTCTTTGTTCTCTCCTCTTTATCAAAAAGGTGCCTTAGTTATAAGTCCCAGCTTGACTCCGTAAAAAAAAAAAACGGAGTGTAGAATATACGTTGTGAAAGTCACTTAAATAGTTAAACGCGTGTCACAGCAGGGCTTTTTGCCACTAAGTAGGCCGGGTGCTCCCCTTCAAAATGCTGGACTTTATACTCGCCGTTTGCGCTGGAATGAGCATTGACAGTCCCGTCCCTGAGCCTCGAACGGTTTTGGGGAAAGCATTCCTTGTCTGAAACACAATTTGAGCAGTATTTTATTATACTGTGACCCTGTGAGTATACAATCAGGAGGGACTCCTGGGGTTTATTTCATCTGATTATGGAACCCAGAGCAGAATGCAGCCCGTGACCTCTGTAAATGATCACATATTTGACTTTTGGATAAGAAGTCATCTAGTCATAAATGATTTATCTAAAAGATTCTATCTGATGTGAGGCTAAGCTTCGCTCAGCTGCATTAGCAAAGCATGTAACAATTTATGAATTTCACATACTGTAGTACTTTAGAAAATATATTTACATTTTATATTCTTTACATGTATCTGGACTGGATTTCGAAAGCTAATTCAAAGTGAAATCAGATTTTTAAAATATTTGTTAAAAAGCCCTTCCTAAAAATCTGGTATTCATTTTAAGACGATATCCTGTATTTAATAAGAATTGTTAATATTGTCTGTGTAGCATAATTACAACACCGCACTAAGACGCGGCGCTCCAAAGAAGTGTCCTTTTCATCTTCGTTCCTGCGGTGCAAGCGGGATGTGCGTAACACCAAAACTAGCTCTTCAGTTGCCGTTTTGTTTGTGACATGGTTTAAGGCAGTGACTTTGAAATGTTTTGAATATGCAAATAGGAAGAAATTTAGCAAAATAAAAACATGTGATTTTTTAAAATTTGTCCCATTCCCCTGATGTTGGACCTTCCTGAAAGTACTAGGCTGTCACGCACCAAGGCACCTTCCTTTCGTGTGAGCTGCCCAATTCAGATCTCTCATTTACTGTATTTTCAGGCCGCAGTTTATGGTCTGTGTTGCCACGTAACCTAAATTCTTCTCAGAACTCGCCATGGTGTCAGGGTCCAACAAATCAGTTGCAGAAGATGCCCCTTCAGTGCAGTTTCTCACCAGTCACTGAGTTTAACAAACGCACGTGCATCACGACTTGCATCTGGAATTCCAGAAGTGAGAGGGAAAAATAATCATGGAGCCAAACTGAATAGGCCAGCGAACTCTGAAAAAACAGCATTTCTAAACAACCCATTTAAATATTTCCTGATTTGCCTGGTTCTTTGGGACGCTAGTGATGGCAACCTAATGTACATGAGGAAAATTGTGTAAGGTTTTCTGTATTTCAGTCTCCATTGTGCGAGCTGCTGATTATATCCAAATCCCACAGCAAGCAAAGGAAGGAGAGCATTTTCACGCGGCACCGAATAGGGCCCAGGGGTAATCCAAGGCTGAGGCGTGTGTTTAATTTCAGACGGTCTTACCTTAGGTGCCGCCCGCCTCGTGCGAAGTCCTCCGTGCACCCTCAGAGAAGGCGGCAAGGCAGCCGAAGAATCACAGGATTCCTTCAAAAACAAGTTTGTGAAGACTGCATCTGGCACTTCTGCGTGAGGGGATTTAGAGCTAAAAAATGTACAAAGCACTGCAGAAAGTGGAAAAATCAGTCCTGTACACCCCTATGGCTGCAACGGAGAAGAGCAAACAGAACAGCAGCAAAGCATAAACATCTTAACCGAAATCATTCCCCGCGATGTACGCAGAGAACAGATGTGGACGAGGATTGCTATGAAAAGGCATCACCATGACCACGAGCATTCACGTTACCCCCAACGCATTCATAATTGATTTCAGGATCTAAGTCTTGTAAAACCTTGCTCACGTGAGTACTTGTGTTCTTCTATAAGCTGCCTGGCCCAGTGTAGCCCACAGTGCCGCGCACTGATATCCCTTGCTCACTTGGGAAGGACCAGGAGTGATTCCTTCTGCCTTCGGCAGCGTTACTGATGGAAACAGGGTGCTGCTCCTGCTCGCTGATTCTAAATGCTTAACCTGGTTCAAAGACACTGACGAATATAATAACTTTTATAGTCAGATTAGTAAACAGTTCTCTGTATTTTAGCAGAATACCTATCTCCAGTGCAGCATGTTTCACATAGAAGGAAGATAGTGAGTTATTTCAATTAATTTATCTATGGATTGCAATAACTGATGGTAATCTTGAAGAAAAATTACGAATACCTGCACAGTACTCAGGTCTGAAGGAGAGATTTCCACTGAAACATTCATGTTCTTGTCACCAAAAAAAAATTCCTTATCATACGATCCGGACAGGTCTTTTCCTGTAGTTTTCAGACCTTGATGTTTTATTGACCAAACTCCTTGCTTTAGACTTGAGCTCATGTTCTCCGAGGAAGTACAAGTGGTAATTATGCAAGTCTTTCCTTCCCTGTCATAGGCAACGTTCACAAGGGAGATTTACAACCTTCAGCTTTCAGATATGGAGACTGGTTGTTTAACTTCAGCCGGAGTAACTCTGACATGGGGAATGCCATCAGAACCGGAACAAATCCTCTAGAAACTGGCTACCTGGACAGCCCTGGGAGTTAGTTATTATGGCGTTTTTTTCCTCTTCTTCTTTTTCCTGTAGTAACCCCAACTGAAACATTGGTCATAATTTATTTTGCTTTAGAAAAGAGATTCCTTAGATATAATGCATTTTACTCCCTGAGGCAACAGCAAATCTATCTGTAGCGGCAGAAAACTGACCTACAGACTGAATGAAACTTCTTCAATTGTAAGAAACACCATGAGATAAGTGACCGTAATGCAGAGACGCTATAATGACAGACTGCCTCGAGAGCTGGTAGGAATAGAGTGCTGACCTAGAAACACAGTCAGGACGACTATAAACAAAATACATTGTAAATGAACTTCAGCGTGAAACCTCAGATTCATTTTCTTATCACAACGGATTCAAAAAGTTACGGAGTTTGTTCATCTGAATTACATTTAGCTCAAATTCCGATATACAGAGGAAACGCTTTGGCCCCGTGCTGCTGTAAACGTACGCATTCGCTGCAGAAAGAGGGACTGGGGTGCAATCGGAAACTTCCTTTTAATCAATAGTTTTTCAGTTCATTTCAGCAAAGTTTGGACTAGTCCCTTAATGCACACCCTTATCCGGAGTGACAACAATTCTGCCTTCACACGTTTGATTGATCTACGACTGGAGAAGGTACAGCGGGCGGGAGCGCTGCGCGCGAGGAATACGGCTGGCCCATGGCGATCGCGTTTCTCTGACCCTTAGTGGATTGTAATAAGGATCTTTTTATGAAAACAAAACAAAACAAAATAAAACTGTAAGAGCTCCAGGGCAGATCTGTGTTCTCTTTTGGCCTGTGTTAACCTCTAACCAAAAGCTGGCCATTTAAAAAAAAAAAAATGTACTTCAGCTGTTTTCCTTTATTTTTAGAAGTTTAAAATTAAATATAAAGCCCATAATAAAATGCATATGAAAATGCAAATCAATAGACTTGAGAACTATGTTAAGAACTGCCCAACCATACAGGTCTTCATTAACAAGGGTGTTCTCCTCATGAAATTCAGAAAATGCTCTTATTCGCTTGTATGCATGTTGTTGTTCCTGATGTTATTTATTTCTATGGTAACCAGAGCAGTAAATACAGCAATATTAGACAACAATAATCAAGAAAAAAACCTTATTGCAAAAGAAGACAACTAAGAGCCAGAACAGAGGTGTTTAGATGATGGTGTAATTTGCTATAATAACTGTTTAGCCGCATACTTGGCAAGCCCCGGAAAACTCACTTATGAGTAATTCATTTGTCCGAATTACATTCAAACAAAAAACAGTTACCATGCTACATTATCGCGCATTCTGCACAGGTATTTCCTTTCTATTGATTTTCCCACGACAAGAAGACTTCTTACTGAACCGGGGTTAACTGTGGATCGGTGCTGATTTCTCCCCTGCAGCCCCTCCGAAGTCGGTTGGGTGATGCGGAGCCACACATCATCAGTCCTTCGCTATCTGGAGCGATCGCGCTTCCTTGCGCAGCCTCCCACTCGCCTCTGCGCTGGCTGCTCCATCTGGAGGGAGCTGGCTGCTCTCCTCCAGCCCCGGCTCCCCGAGCGCGAGGCAGCCTGCAGCTGCCAGAACATCTGCTGTCCCCGGCCGCGCTGGGGCGAGTACCAAAAGCACGGCCTTTTTAAAGTTGGACACTCGCCTCCATTAGAAACCGGACGAGTTCGAAGTTCTTGGGTTTGTCCCGAGACTCGTAGCTACGTGGGAATATATGGCGTGACTCTCTGGGACACAAGTGCGGGTGCGCATTTCAAAGGGATGCACGTGCCGTCTTTAGGATGCGCTGGCATTTCGCCTGCTCTTCCCCTGTGCCTGCGGTGATCCGGTTTTAGAACAGTCTCATTCTGAAGCAAAAGTCATTTTGAAGAGCGAGGAGCGGAAGGAATGCAAAACCAAACAAAATCAGTCCTCGATTCTCAATTGCCTCCACCAAGGGTGGGCTTCTCAACAGGGCTACTGCCGCATCAGTGCCGCCAGGCCATACGAAATCTGCAGAGACGTGTCGCGGGCTACTCCTGGAGAAGGCAGAGGTTGCCTCTTCTTCGAAAAGGTGCATTTGAAAAAGTTGTGTTTTGTCTGAAAAGTTAGGAGCATGACATGACGTCACTCCAATCTCAGAGGAGGAAAACCTGTACAGCAGCCCCCCATCAGCTGTCCTTCTCTTATACGGGTCAAATCATGCCCTGGCAACGAGCAGGGCTCCCACTGACTTCATAATGGGAAATGTATTGCTTATTTAGAGCTGGCTTGGCTTTACTTAGAATGATTTAATACATTAGTTATTAAACGTTTCGTGTCTGGAGAAGCTGTATGAACAGGTGAGATGGAGTCACGCAGTTCTCTGACCCTCTGCTTTGTACTTTCTGACAGGTTTCCGCGCGGGGCAGGACGCGGCGTGCGTAATTAGCGCGGCTCTTCTAGCATCAAATCCTGGACCTGGAGCACGGTGTAAGCAACCAGGAGGTGCAGTAGGTGTCCTGCAATTGGCTTTATCCAACTCGTGCTGGCACGGAGCTGCCTGGGGCTCTCCGAGTGCGTCTGAACGGACACGTTGGCTTGCAGTGCGAGCTGACACTCGGCTTCATCCCCCAACATCCCCCACTGCTTACACTTCTGCTTGCTCAAACCTGGAGCTACTTTGGCTCAAGCCTGGAGTGAACAAACAGGCTCTCTGAGGAAGAAACCTCAAGCTCAGAAGAGGTTGACCCTTATTCAGGCTCTGTCCTCTAGGGCTGGACTTCATTCTTGGCTGAATGAACTCAAACTGGAGTTGAGGTGAGATGTTCCTGCGGCCAGAGTTGCTCCCTGGGGAGCTGCCCTCCCCCGGGGCACCCAGCAGACGCACACACTGGTCCTGCTCCTTCCCCTGCGGCCCCCACAGCCCCTTCTATGGGGGAAAGGGGGACGCTCCTTGCTGAAAACAATCTCACAGAGAATTGGTCTCAAGCGCCTTTTTCGGTTTCCCCAAATCCGCCGTCCCCCTCCGTGTCCTCAGCACGACGCGTTGGCACGCGCCGTCCCCTTCACCGCGCAGGGAGGCAGGAGCTGCCTTTAAAGCAGGAGGTGATTAATGCTGAAAACGGAATAGAAAATGCGTGTTTCCAACGGAGTGGGATGGAGAGTCCCCTAATACAGGCGCTGCCCGAATATAGGACAAGACCATCCTGAAAAATTGTGCAGGTCTAGAAAGAAGATAGAAGCAACCGCTACTCAATTTGCAGTATTGCAGCTCAAAGCTTAGTAGGTGTAAGTAGAATACACCATAAATGTATATTTAGCTGTAGTTAAAAGTGAAACTTAATATCCTATGTTAGTACATAGTACACTCTTAGCAAGAAAACTAATTTATAGGTAAAGAAACAGAGCTTAAAACTAAGGGACTGTGTGTTTTTAAATAACCTAAGTAAAATGCATACTTACTTACCTTTTATTCTCCTGCTGTGTGTGCCCTGAGCTGGTCCAGGGAGTTCTATGAGGTAAGAAATTCCTGCTCAACAAAAGTTCCTTTTCTAAAAAAAGTGAACATAATGGAAACGGGGAACCACTTACCAGGCAGCTGAAAAAGGAGCTGACTGTGCAGAGAATTTCACACCTTATGGCTTTTGGTCAGTAAAGTACATAAACAAAATGTAATTTTCTATGCAATTACACAGGGTCACACAAGAATATTATGTTTTAGAAACCCACTCAAAAGCATATTGCTCTCTAAGAGCCCAATCCGGAAAATGGTTCCTCGCTTTGGTAAAGTTGCTCGTAAGCATTTCTGGGAGTGGGGCCTAGGAGACATTTTCCTTTTTATGCTTTCTTAAACAGTTTATGTGATAGTAACAACAGGAAGATAAATTACTTTGAATGGTAGCAATTAGAGAAATAAGGAGTGCGATAGATTTACCATGTGGAAAACATCTCTCACACATTTTCTTACCATCGTTAAACCTCCTTTTAATGACACAACACTGATTTCAGAAAGAAACAAAGTTTATTTGATGAATATAAACAAGCTGATCAACACTAAATACTTCCCATACACATGATAACAATGTTATGAACTCTAAATACCTTGGTACTTTACACTTCTACTAGACATTAAATTACAATGACTGTCTAATACATGCCCACTGGTAATTTCTAGGAATTCCTTAGTTTCATATCAATGTCCTTAACCATATATCAACATCACAATCCAGAACATGCCACTCACTTGAAAAAATTATTACAAGAAGCACTATCAAATGAGGATCTAAGGTAAATAGGGAATACTGACCCATTGCTGCAGAACATCACATTCAAACGTCACCCTACACACACAAAAAAAACATTGCAGATATAGTTTGTGTCAACACATCTGAGGTCTTTTCATAAACACTGTTTAAAAAGTAAATCGAAACCCACTTTCAAATGAAAGTCAATGTGCAGGTACGTGCATACTGGATACACAAAATTCATTAAATACAAAATTCAGACTGTACATTTAAATGAAAGAAAGAATGTGCAGTACAAGACTGATCTCACAATAAAATAATAATCATTATCTTAAATGTTAACCAAAACTTGGTTTGCTTCTTTACACTTACAGGGGGAAAAAAACCTACCAAACATTGCCCAAATAAAATATTTCCCAACATCACAGTGTTTATTGTAAACCCCGAGATTCTATTTTAGGATATGAAAAGATTTTCTCCAAACATCATAGAGTATCACATGAAATGAAAAGAAAAAAAAAAAAGAAAGAAAGAAAGAATAAAGCAATGTTAGACAAATTTTTCCTCTTTAGGGGCTAACTTGTAGGCCCTGATAAAAGTTTAGATCAACACTCTTACCAATATGAGTGGAGCAAAAATGCCCCTAAAATAATATCTGTGACAAAATTGGCACATACATATAAATATCTAACTATACAGCTTTGTATCTGTGACCCTATTTCCCCCCTAGTTTATTTCCTACTTCAAGTATTCAGTTGCAGAGTTAAGGTAAAGACCTGATTGTAAGAGACACAGACGATTGTCCCCTACCGCGACAACAAATTTGTCATCAGAAACTAGTTTTGTTGTCCGAGTTTCCAAGTGCAACATTTGTCATATGTGCTAAATATACTCCCAAAAGCTTTGCTGTTTCAAAAACAAAGATCTAAAATGCCATTGATAGTTAAAGGACAAACCTTTTAAACATGAATGAAATTGGGATTATCTATGCTATGCTAGTTCTACACATTTTACTCTATTTACTGAAGACAGTAGCATCCCGCAGGACTCCTGCTCGAATACATTGCTCTTTGATTGCACCAGAATTATGGTACAAATAAATAAAATATCACCTCTAGACAACAATTTTAAAGGGATTACTATGTATGGCTCATGTAGGATGTTTAGGGTTAATTGCACCACAGGTTCAAAAAATAATTTTTCTAAATTCAGTGCAAGACTTTAGGAGTATCCATTTAGATTTCTCTTTTGTACAGCAGCAAAGAAAAACTACTAAGGATTAAGGCCACCCATGCTTAAATTTATTGTTTGTCCTTTAAAAACGCAGATATTCTATTCCCACTCCCATCAGCATGGAAGCGTTTCTTCCACGGACCAAAAGATGCCTCAATAAAACAGCCAAACATTTGCACATTTGCCAGACTGACTGAAAATGTTCATGGAGTCCTACGGATCCCCTCCGCGAGAAGTGGTAGAGATTTGGACTATCAGTTATATTCTCTCGCTGAATGTAATGACTTCACATTTTTATTTTTCCTTGTATGTGCTTTAAATTTATTTTACTAGATACACTTTGTTGATACGACCAGCCTTTAAGTGCTGTTTGTTCAGTGGTATTTTCTTCTTTAACATCTAAAAGTCAATGGGATCCATGTTGGAGACTGTTTTTCAATGTCGAAAATAATAACAAACAGTTCCTCATTTACAGGAGACCTAGTGCATATACTGTATTCACAGCAATCTTATCTTTATTTTTGTTTGGTTTTTGTTTGTTTTTTAAAGAGTCCCAGCTTTTATTGTTGAAAACCTGTATGCATTCGGATGGTAAAAGGTTGATACATCCTTGCGTATATGTCCATATATATACATACATCTGTATTTGTATACGCCTCAAGCTTTTACCATCCAGGAACAGATACATCTTGTATATAATCTTACATTTATGCTCAAATTAGATGTCCTATGCATTGTCAGAGACACACACCATATTTTCATAAAGCTAATCTTTGTCATCAGTTATTAGTACCAAGAATTGATTTCATTTCCAACCTGGCCCAGAGCTTAATACCGGTTATACTATCAAAGTTTTCTGGTTTTGGTTTGGTTTGGTTTTTTTTAATTATTATTACTTTATCAGTAGATATAAGAAAACAGAGGAGGGCTTGGTTTTTATTTTTTGGAAAAGCCCACACCTAACTGGGGGTAAGATTAATGCCAACACCCTTAGACAGCATTTTACTAATACCTCTTTGATAATCTAGTGCAATAGAAGTGATACTTTAGAATAGAGCAGGTAAAATCAGCAAATGCAGATACCACATCTAAGAGAATCTGAATTACTTGTTAAAATCAATATCAATTTACCAAAAACTAGTTAAATTACCTGTTTAACTGAACTTCATTAAACAATAATATTCTGAACAGATGGTTTCTTAGTGAAAACAGAATAACTTGCAAGACCCATTGAAGTCAGAAATGAAACTCATAATTTCTGCTTGAGTCTCCTTCATTATTTTCCAAAGTATCTAATTTCATAGTAGACTACAAGAAATAATGGAGAAAACGCCAATTAATGCAGCATTCCATTAGATATCAACCTTAGCATTCGTTTTCTGCATCTGTGATCTTCTCCAGGATATCACGGTCATGTTCGGAGATCCAGTGCAATAGATTATCATCGTTACCTTCCAGTGCTACGGGTTTTTTCTTCCTCTTTCACTAGTTCCTCTGACAACTGTAACAAGGGAACAAAATATTCCAATTAATAACATGACTGACGCATACAAAACACCCTACTTCTCATCTAGTCAAGCTTATCATAGACATCAGTGGGTATATTGCTTTTCTAGGCACTATGGATTAATTAGGGATTTCGATTGGATTTGAACCCACTTATTATGTTTATAGGTTGGCAATTAGTTCTGCAGCTGATTTGTACGACAAGATTCCCTCTAAGTGGGTAAGGTTTTAAATTCCAAAGACGTGAAATTGTGTTATGCTTGTGATTCTGGAAACGGTGACTTTTCTGATCTTATCTATAAGCAGAGTAGCTCTGAAGTGGAAATGCTGTTAATAAAACTAAACATTTTTATTTGGAAACCAAAGGAATCACCCATTAATTTCCACTCCGTTCTATGGCAGGTGAGAATACGCAGTACCTCTAGCAACTCTCCAAAACTGAAGGTACCGGAAGCAACATTTTATTGTTGTGTTTTAAGCACTTTAAGTCTGCTTTAATTTACAAGACAGTGGAGAAAGATTTTATGGACACAAACCCCTCAGATTTATAAAAGTTAAAATATACAACAATCTGCCACGAGCTTTTCAGCCATGCAGCCACTAACCCATGACCGTTGCTCTTCACAGCCTGCTGGCACTGCTGAAATCCAGGGCGCTACGCGAGGTGGCTGGAGCCAGCCCGAGTCGGTCGGAGGAAGAGCCTTCCCGCTTGCCGTGGGCTTTGGGGGAGGCTCCGTGTCCGACCGTGAGCGACCGCAGAGCGCGGCCTGAATGATTTTGGTTGTTACACTAGTTCCACCACAAGCAAACGGCACCGTATTCTTGCACGGAGAGCAGTGAGTTACTCTTATTCCCATTATCCGTATATCGGATGAGTGGGGGGAATTAGGGGATTCCTTTCCAGGGCAGTTCGTTTATCCACTGACGTTGTTTCTAGAGAAGTGGAGATGCATTAGGTGTGGGATTCTCTGTAATTGCCCTTGCATTTACGTAACTTTAGAAGTTTCCAAAACATCCAATTTTATGAAAAAAGCAATTTCCACAGAATGCTTACGCTTTTGCGTACAGCTGAAAAACTGTTATGTTTTGTAAATGGAACTAGTTGACCAAAATGCCCCTTTCGATTGTAGAAGCTAATATTTATTGGAGTAACTATGCTGCACGTAAAGCGAAACGCTGCTTACAGAATAAAGTTGCAAATGATTTTCGATCCCTGTTTCCAAGTTCATGCCTGTGTGGCAAGTACACATAACGGTTTATATAATCCAAACTTAGATGAATAGTTTTACTTTTCCAGTGGGAGGTTGGTACAATTCTTCTGGTTAAAACACTTCGGGACTAATCCAAAGCGCACTGAAACGTGGAAGGGTTCCCACTGATTTTAACAGGTTTTGGATCTGGCCCTTGAATGGAGAAAAAAATGACTTCTGCAGAGCTGGAAGGCCAGGGAGTTCCTAAAGTAGATCATGTTACTAGTTCTGGCACATAAAATCTTTGCAAACTTTTTATGAAAACTGTAAGTCAGAGCATGCATTACGTTTTGTGAACTGTGCATAGCTCCCATTCTTTCGTGCACCGAGTATTTCTTAATCATCATTCAAAGAGATATATAGGCATAGGAAGCACCCATATAAATTAACGAGGAGAACACATTCCACAAACCGTAGCACAAAAATGTCCGTATTTTTTAACAGGTTTCCTAAAACATAATCACAGCAAATCTTCAATACACTTGATATTTTACAAGCTGAAGTTCCTTTGCAATTAACACTCATTTATGCTCTTAAAAATAAGAGCCCCGAATAACGCGTCTAATCTGAGGAACAGCAACAAATCACAAAACGCAATCTCTCTCCGGCTTGCTCCCCAAATTCTCACTGGGGTTTTAGTATAGAATGAAACCCCCGAATAAACCCCACCCGCTTAATCAACCCAGCCATCCATCAGGAAACCATACTTGTATTGGAAGTGTAACAAAAACTTGTTCACCACAGGTAGGAAATGCGAAGTATTTCTCAAGTAAGTCAAATAAATATATAAAAGGATATTGCTGTCAAATACCAACTGAGGTTGAGTAAATTAAATTTATATTTGTTTCTTCAATGCTGTACTCGGTATAGGTCACTGAACCTCTAAAACAGAAATAAAATTTGGTAACGTACATTGGGCCTGAGACTCAGCAGTGCTCCAGCTGAAATTAATGTCTTATGAGTTTGGCACCTCTGACAGTCCATTAGATACCAGTCAATGAAAACAGCAGAAGGATGTGAAGATATAAAAGTGTAGTAGCCCCCAAATATTTGTTCGGATTGTTTTTCCTTTGGATAAAGACACCTGCCTGATTACTACTTTTTACCTCCAATCCTTTCCTCTCGGCAGTGATTTGCAGAAACAAGCTGGAGAGGGTGGGTAAACACAAAGGGGTTAAAGGGGAAACTGTTTAATAACAGTAGTAAAATGCAGGCTATTTTTGACATCTGGGTTAATGTCCATTATGCTCCATATGCTTTCCAAATGTTTGCAACAAGCACCCAGATACAAAAACAGATACCCATTCACATAGGCTTAAATGGCCCCCTCCTAACCTGTTACACATGGTGCCTACATAAAAGGCCAACAACTGATATGGTAATTAGTGAGTCAGAGAGCGAGGGAACAGCCACTTTATTGCAGGGAATTGGTATCTGACCAAATGTTCGTAGAGAAGGATATCATTAATGAAAACCTGTTAGGGCTATTTCTGCTCCTTAATCTATGACAAGGCGTCTGCATTACAATGCGACATCTTTTAAAAAGCTGTCAGGACGAATTCCTCCGTTTCCTTCTCTAGACTCGTTCATCATTACTGTGATCAGAGTACCAACAAACGATGGGAAATTATTTCATTTTCTGGAAACGAGTAACGAGGCTGAAAAGTAGTATTTTAAAAAATAAGGCTATAACTCATGAAGTCTTTCTCAAGCGACCTCCTGGAACTCAACTGTGCCCCTTGCAACAACAAAATCTAAATGACACGAAGAAAAAAAAAACGCGTTCTCAATTTTTACTTTTGTCTGTGCAAACCCATGAAAAGAATGACACAATTAACTAGGACAAAGCCCTGGCACGGTACTGTTCTGGATTCTGTCCCTGCCACTAGCTTATTGTGTGACTAAGGAAGAAGTTGTATGGTTTTTCTGTGCCTAACTTGCTCTTTGCTGTAGCGGGGGTAACGTCGGGCTCCTCACAGGAATTCGCGAGGCTTAATGTTTGTAATGTGCCTTAATAGTCTTGGATGAGTGCTAAGTATTATTATTTTTCAGTTCCTGCATTTGATTAAAACTGAAATAACACAGTAAAAATTAAATTAATATATTAAGTTACAAGTAAAGAGCAAGCATGTGGTTTGTGGAGCTACTTGTAACACTTTTAATACGACCGTGTATTACGGACTAGGTGATTCCCAAGGTCTGTAGTGACATGTACCATGTGGGCAGAACTTAACAACTGCAGAATCCCCCCAGATGTTTGATTCAGCCAAAAATCTGTTCGTGGCTTCTGTGCAAGCCCGGGGCTCGGACCAGGGGGAGCACTGTGGGCTGCTTTTCCCCTGCCCCTGCAGCGCAGTTGCAAACACGATCACAGCCCAGATATTTGCAACTCAGCACAAGAAACGACATTAGGTAGCACCGATGGGCTGGAGCGCTCGCCGCTATACAGCTGCCTTAGCATAGGATCCGAAAACGGCGTGGTGTGTGCTATTTGAACGTCTCTGTCATTACAGTCCCAACGATAAATACTGGTTTTGCTACCTCCTCCCGGCCTAACTCCCAGGGAGAGAAGGAAAACCCACCTCTGGCTTTCTGAAGAACACAGTAACCTGTTAAAGCCTGCTACATCAATGTGAAAATCTCTAGCGAGGAGGGCTGAGAAATAATTAAGACATAGAGTTGTATCCAACCTACGTAGAAAACTTTCAATGCCGAGATGCCAAAGACACCTAAGACACTTGTTGAGCTGAGTGAAAAGGTAAAATCTAGTTTAAATTTATAGCATTCCTTCAGTGTCCCTCTAGGAGTTTGGCTTTTTGCCAGCGTTCCTTGTTAAAAATTTGTTAAACGTGTTTGGCATTAATGCAAACACAAAGTGCTCATTTGTTACAAATTCTATTGGAATGCATTCATTTAAGGCAATGAAGTAGTTACCAGAAAAGAAAAAATGTTCATTAAGTACATTTTAAAAATACAATGATGTATGCGGTGCATAACTATGGCGCCCCAGTGGCTATATAAATATCTGACAGAATAACCACAAGTTGTGTTTGGTTTGAAATTGGAATCTTTTAAACATAACCGATAGAACAAAAACTGGTTTTGTTTGTTGTCAAAACTGATGTTAGTCTTTCTTGTTTAGAACTAGTTAAAATAACCAGCGTTTTGGCATACAATTTCTTACGTCTCAAATCAATAAAGCCCCCAGGTTAAAGTAATGCTAAAGGAAGTTTCTCGATTCGAAGGGTAAGTGCAGCACTGCACTTTATCTGGAGAACACTGAACGCAGAAAGTAAACACCCTGCTCGGAGGAGAACAAATTTTAGTCATTCTTAGAAACTCCACTTAAGGAAACGTTACCTGGGAGATCTGCAACTGTCTGACAGCACTCAGGTACGCCTTGGCAAAAGTGTCCCGCTCTACTCTTAACGCACTAATCCTGTCAGAAAATAAACAGCTGAAACCTACTTTACAAAATCCTAATAGCAAATCTCTCCTTTATAATAACAACGTGAAATATCCCTGGTAATGATAACTCTTGATTTCGAACACGCAATTCTGAGGTGTACTTCTTAGGGGCTCGAAAACATCTTCCTAGCTACATCGTAAAAGTAGAACCATTTCTCTTCTTGCTTTTTCAATGATTTATAGGTCCTTACAATAAAGCTTAAAAATGGTAAATATGTGAGTAAAATACACTTTAAAAGAAACATCCAGAAACTGTGTGATTTAATTAAATATGGAAAGGTTCACAAAAACATCAGTATAAAAAGTTATTTATAAAGACAAAATTAACTTTTTTTCCAATTCTGGCAAAGAAATTATTTATCCCATTTGTTGCTATTTATGTTTTAAATTCATCATACTGTAAACTTCAGAAGGATCTGCAGCTGGTGGTAGAATCACTGCATGAATGTGATGAACTTTCCATATTGCTGTAATACCAGAACTGTTAATCCGAGCTAGGGATAAAAGCAGAAACCATTGGGATGAATAAAATCAAATGGATTCAAGCCCTCTAGAGAGTGAGAGTCCTTGAAAACCACTGTACAATTATATGATAAAATTAGATGAAGTTTATGAACCTTGAGACTATTTGGACAAGGATGCCTTCTCTATTGGGAATGTTTATAAATCAAAATTAGACAAGTGGTATATGAGTTGAAAGACAGCTTTTTTTTTTTTGCCTTTTTTTTTAATAAACAACTTCGCTTCATAAAACAAGTCTAGTCCTAATCAAAGCTTTTCAGAAATATGAGAAAACTCAGCACATATTCTTCAATCTGTCACTTTCACACTGAATTAAGAAGAGGCTTGTGGGAAACGCTAAGGGTGGCTTGAGACCAGCGCTCTTCGATGGGCTGAGCTGGAGCATATTGAAGATGATGGAAGAATTTCCATCGACTCCAGCGGACCCGAGCGCCGCTCACGGAGGCAGCAGTGACTCAGCAGCGCAGGGCACGGAGCTCTTTGTCAAGACATTTATGACTTCCGCAAGATGCAGCGTGTGAGACCATTACGACTTCTTTTTATTTTTATTTCAATCAAACAGAAGTGACAAATAAAGAAGAGTTCTTGGGTAAAGCGGTTCAAACAACCAGAGTTCCCGACGTGATCCTAAAAAACTGTCAATAGCAAAGATTACTTAATGAAATTTGAAGGAGCCTTTTTCATCCTTGCTGATGTGGAATGCCATTTACTCTCATGCTAGGGACTAATTAGGGGCCTTTTTTGAAGATCAAGGTTTTGCGATCTCTGCTTCTTAATAACATGGTTTGCCTGTCTGCCACCTGGGACAAGGCAAGGCACTCTCTCTAACTCCCGAACAGCAGGCACTGCCTTAGGCCATTGCAAGTGCAGGCAGGAAACTGATCCTGCCTTCCCAGCCGTTTAACCCGCTCGCTGCCGGCCCTCCGCAAGCCCCCGCGAACTCCGGAACAGGCAGTGACCAATCCAGTGGGAAAGCATTCACGTAAAATAATAAAAAATGGCAGGGCTGGAAAGCTGACATTGAGGGCAAAATTATTGTATTGGTGCAGTGATAAAAACGGCACCAGAAACCACGCTCTACTTATCAGCTGGACTGGATGCACGTGCCAGCGCTTGCTGCAAATCCACATAGCGCTTGCCGTGCTCCAAGCGGACAGACAGTCGTGCTTCCTGGTGGCTGGGAAAAGAAGTGGTTAAATAAAAGCTGTGTCAAGCCCCCAATCTAATAAGTCATCTTATTAGGAAGTTGTGATGCCCTGTTTGCCCTAGCCTGTGGCTTGTCTGCTCCGCTGAAAGGGCTCCTGCTGGGACCTTTGTGGCATTATATGAGGTAGAGAAGGCTGCTGCAATATACGAGCCTTGGTTTCGAGCAGCCAAAACAGCAGGAGAACTAAGCTGCAAAGAATTAAACATGTAACAACTTTGTAAAAGCACAGACAGTGATTGAGGTTGGCCCTTTTGCTGTTGACACGTTCTGGCCCCTGTAGGTTGTGGTCACTAAGCCCATTAGAGTTGCAGTGTGGCAACATCGCGTTCAGCAAGTTCAATGTGTTTCTGTTTTATTTCTAAATACCGGGCGCAAGCTGGCAGTGATAGGAGAGCGGAATATGGCACCAGAAATATGTCATAAACACAGTCGTCATTGTCAGGGATGTGAAATTACTTTTCAAACTATTTATTTTTGGCAGATGGAGGTTGGGTGTATTTTTGCATTTTGTTAACTGAAATTTAATTGCAACTTGCTGCATGTTTTGTTTAATTTAAAAAAAAAAAAGAGGAAACCTCAAGATGCTGTTTTCTCTTAAAAGAAAAAAATTTCACTGGATAGAGAAATCTTTGTTGTTGGAAATTTGCTGCAAAATAAATAAAATCAGAGAAAAACCAAACCCACTAAAATCTCAGATGGGATTACTTTCACTTATGTACATCCACTTATTTAATCAACACTCCCCACTGTTCTTATTTTTTTCACTTCTTTAAGATAAAACACATATTTAATTCAGATTTTAAAAACTGGATTGTGAAATGGACAAGAAAGGTGAATTAAATGAATGAATGAGTGGCACATCTGATGGGTAGATTAAATTATAAACCCTAATAAGAGATACAAATCAGAATAATACCCCTTCCTATCTCCCTAAGGACTACGCTTCTTGCAGGGAGCAGCGCGAGGTTCCTGCTGCGCGTGATGAGGATGCTTGTGGTCCCTGAGCTCTGAAGTTTGTTTGCCTTCCAAAACTGCATCGTGGCTCCGCGTTCTGTAAATCCCTGCAGATTCGTCCCTGCCAGGAGCTCCCAGTGCATAGGCACGGAGCAAGCGATGGGCTGGCTGAACACTTGCATAGATGAGACATCTGTCTCTCTCAAGCCTGTTAGGTGTTGCCGCTGCCCCCGTTCCCACATGAGCTAAAGCTTACGCAAGAGGTTAAACGTGCAGAGAACGATAAAGGCGGGTCACAGCTGAAGGAGGGAAGGGGCTGGCAAACTTTCCTTCTTTCTGTCCACAGGCATCTCCCTGGTGCCCTCCCATTTCTTCACGGGTGAGGCAACAGGGCCTTTGCTCAGGCGTGGCCACCCTTTGGGTGCACCCGGCTCTGGCAGCGCTGCTGAGGGCTCGGTAAGTTCCGACTTGCTGATCCACAGAAATGACTGGCCAGTCCTTTTGGAGGGACAAAAATGATGTCAAAGGCAAAGCACATTCATTCTTTGGCCACCAGCGATGAAGGAGTGTTTCTTTTCTGTTCTTAGGAGTTCTCGTGAAGCAAGCAAGGTCATAGCTGTGGCTTTTCTCTGGACGAGAGGAATTTTTAGAATTTGTAGGGCTTCCCCCCCCCCCCCCGTCATCTTTTTAGATTTGCTGATAGTTTGGGACTAGAAGGAAATTCTTAAGACCTCATACATATTTGTCTGGTTGTAGGGAGCATGACTTGGTTTTCACCTCATGCATCCTACTGGGGTCAGTCAATATTTAATAGCTAAAATTGGCTGGCTGTTGTGCTTGGATAACTCTAGTTACTGCGGCCGTCGCCGCACTCCGTTGTTAGAAGCATATTGGCTACTAGATGTTGTACCAGAGTAAATACTAATAAATTTGGTGGTTGTGGTGAGGAAGTTTAATCCAGAAGCATTCCAGCCAGCGAGCAGGCATACAAGGGCTGTACTCCTTCTTTTGAAGTACCCAAAGGCTGGATGGAGTCGGGAGGAAGAGCGGTGGCGAGGGCTGAGTGCAGGTTTGAGGTACTTCATGTGTGGGCCTATTTCTGCCCTTAGGAAAAGGCTGGATTCTTGGCTAGAGAGGACAAGTCTTCTTGGAAGTGCTGGGCATAGCACGGTGTCCTTAGGGCAGATGACTCCAGTAAATTGGCAGAAGTTTGCTGGGATTATCTTTTTCTTAACTAAATAATAATAAGAAAATTAATAAAGATGCATCTAATGGCTTGCGTCTGCTTTTCCAATCACTTTAGATTGCTTATCTTCTAAAGCTGAGAATAAACTAATGAGCTTCAGACTATTGCTCTGTGGATCTGAATATTTGTACCAACAGCTCTACGTCCCTATCTATACTTCATAATTTAGGTAAACCATTAACATGCCATTTCATTAGTCTGTTCTGCTAGTTAATAGCCCTGTACTCTTCAAAGTTATACTATCAGTTAGATTTAAATACTAATTGTGCCGTGGAGGGCATTGTAAGGTGTGCTTGTCGTATTAATAATAATATTAAAAAAATCAATATGCCAAAGGATAGCTCAGAGTTCTGTTATATACCAAAAGCCTGTTTTACAATACACGATGTATACTTTCATCTTCTTCCCCTCCAGATGATCCTAAGTACTTTTTATTTTACATGGATCATGATATGAACCTACATACAAAAGTGAAGTGTGATATTTACAGTTGCATCTTTTAATGTCAAGAAGAAAGAGATACAGCTAAGGAAAGTGTTAGTAGGTTTGGTCTATTTGAAGTAAGACCAACGCTGGATCCACTTAAAACTCCTCGAACTGCTAAAGCATTACAATGACTGTGTGTGGCGGTGTGAACATGACCATACATGCTCGACAGCTACTTATTTATTTAAATACCCATCCAAACAACACGCAGCATTTTGAAATCTAACTTGTGTGGTCTAATTATGCAATAATTTTTATACTTTAGGCCCCAATATTATGAGCTTCTCCACAATTATGGGCCTGCCCACGCATTTCTCAGTGCACGATAGGGAAGACTTAGGGACCAGTTCTGGTAAGCATATAAGCATATGTTTTAATTTTTACTCTAAGTGAGACTTAAATGTGCACCTAACATTAAGAGAATGCCCAAGAGTCTATCCTGAAAGGGATCTCACAGACTTGCCCTCAGACCTTTATCCTTACAGACCCACGGTTATCAGCATACCAATAATAATGACTATTGCATAAAGGGCACTAATAAAACAGCAATAAGCAACTTGTTTCAGCAAAATCTTGCTCCCCCCACTCTCCAAACACCATCTTTTTAACCATTTATGAACTGAAAAGCATGCAAGCGTGTAAGGGTTAGTGAGATCAGAGGCTCAGACTGCCAGATTTCCAAAGGAGATACCCAGACCTTCCATGCAAGTGTCAAATGACAGGTAAACATACACAACGGAAAAGATGAACTTCACTATGAAATCACATACAATTACGAGAACAACATTTTCTACTTGATGCATTTATAAAAAATTGATGCATCGCAATTAAACTGTGTTTAGCAATACAAGACTAGTAAATTTTTGAGCAAAAATAACCACTACAATCCATCACTAATCGCAACTTACACTGAATAGTATTTTTTCTAGAGAATACCTGTATCCCTATGCCTGTTTTCTTTCCCCTCTCAATCTCCCATTCCAACTGTGCCCAGACGTTCTCTGTTTTTCCTCTCTCTATTTTTCTGCTTGCTGAAGCTGGATTTCTCTCTGCTCTTTCTTGTTCCCTTCTCTGCAGTAGTGCTCCTACCACTCGGCCGGGCTCTCGCCAACCTGTGACCAGCTCATTGCTGAGGGCTGGTATTGGCCTGGAGCTGGACGTCGTGTGGCGTCATCACCATCTACCTGCATATTGCAATTCCGTGGATTGGAACAAGATAAAACACGAGAAGAGTAATTCACAAAAACATTTTCGAGGACAACAATTTACTAATTAAAAACAGCAAAACAAAACCCGAAGATATTCTTCTTGCGCGTGCACAGATGTGTCAACCCCACTGAGGAAAAAGTAAAGCCCAGAGCAGAACTCATAGAAACAACTTGGGAAATAAGAATAATGATGGCAGTACAAACTGTGTTTGTTCCTCCATTAATTTTAGAGTGACTAGCAATAAAGCTGGTACTTGAAAAAAATCTTTTCCACCGAAACAACTACATTACAAGAAAGACAAGATAGTTTCAGGACTACTTTCCAGGAACTTTGTTCTTACTGGACTCTCTAATTCAAGAAGAGAACACAAAATTTGACAACGCATCCTAATTTCTCATTAAGCATTCTAAATACAAATAAAATTATCCAGCCCTCTTAATTCTAATCTTCTGGATTTACGTTTTTTCCCCACACTTGCAAGTCTTGTCTCATTTTCTATCTGAACTTAAAGATATAATACAGGTCACCACTGCTACATACACCTCCACATTCACGTTTATATACTTTGGATATGAGACACAGTGGCCTGTGCTATATAACGAACTTCAGAGTTAGACGCAAAGATGTGGGAAATTCAGCAAAAAAGCAAAGCGGGACCGTGATTTCATATTTGAATTTAGCGTACTGTATTGTGAGGGCGAGAAAATAAAACGTGAGGATTAAGTCAAAGAACGTGGTTTCACTGCATTTTTTTATGAGAAAACCTTGTTTTTACAAACGTTGGCACAGATAAAATCAAACTAATTTTTTATTAAATTGTCCAAGCTACTTGTGCTTTTGAACAAGCCAATTTTTGTAGCATATACCCTAACCATAATTTAGCAATTGTTTTATCACCAAAAGCAATTGATTAAGCCACGAATAGCTTTTTAATAGAGCTCAACAATTAACAGTCATGTAAGAACCAGCAAAAACCCCAGTAATTTTCTCATGCAAGTCACGAGATCTGAAACATAGGACATAAAAAAGGAGGAGGCGGATCATCCGTGTCCTTGGTAGAATTTTTTTCCAAAAGAATGGTTTTGGATCTTTACTTTCACTTCATTAATTGAAATCTTATTTTTAATTCCCCAAGGTACGTTCCTTCCACCATTAGGCATTGCCACAGTAATGACCACAAATTGTTCTTTAGGCTTACAGAAAATGCAGCTTGTTCCAGTAATAATTTCTAATTTAGCTCTCTTCCAAATTTCAAAGCGTGGATCAGGATGAGCGCACTCCTTCCACTATCCCTCTGCAGAAGGCACCGGGGCCTGCCCTTCCCCTCCTGGGAATGCATCCCCCAGGCTCCCCGCAACGCGCGTGCCCCTGAGGGCTCTGGGCTCCCTGCTAGATCCCGAACATGGCATTTAATAGCCATCAATAGACCAACACCAGCCACAAACCATTTAGCACTGTTCCAATGTCATTCCTACTTGCGGTCTCCGCAGTTGGCATGGCAAGCCTGGGCAACATTACACGATATTTGGGTAAGCATTGCTTGTATTATATCTAGAATCCACTGTCTGCTCATTGCACTAAGTGTCCATATTGTGGGAAAATTTACCAATCATTTCCTATTCACACCCTTCAGAATACTCACGATTTTAGAGACTTCTCCTATTTCTACTTCTTTTCCAAACTGCAGAATTATATTGCAATAGCCTCTCTATATGTAGAAACAATTTGAAATCTCTGTCATCCCCATCGTCCTATTTTTCCCTAGCCTTTCCTGTGCTCTCCGTTCTTTCTCAGTGGCTTATCAGAAATGTATGGTAAAGCAGAGATGTGGGCAAACCTTGAAGAGGTACAGGGGTTAAAAACGGCTTTGTGCTTAGCTATCTGTTTCTTTCCTAAGTATTTATAATATTGTTGGCCTTTCTGACTACTGCTACAAATAAAGCTAAGTTTTTGGAGGACTATGCACAATAATTCCAACATCTTCACCCTGAAGAGTAATGGCCAATTTACACCCTGACATTTGGAATGCAGTGTTAGGATTGCTCTTCTCCCATATGCTCCCTTTTACATTTATCTGAAGGAAATTTCATCTGCTGTTTTACTGCCCAGTCCCTCAAGTCACTGCAACCTAGATCTTGAGTTTTCACAATTCCTTCAATCCTGCAAAGGAACAAAACCGATTTCAAAACAGTTTCATGGGAAATTCCCATTAAATATCTCTGGTTTCTCAAAAGAATGTGCCGAAACCTGCAGCGCAGCTGGGACTGGGGGAAGGCAGCAGGCGTATTTCCATTCTGGGCCTAATTCAACAAAGTGCCAATCCATGCTCGTGGAATCCTCTTCTGTGCCGGTGCTGCTGGCTGACACAGCGTCGGCATTTTTCAGGGTTATGCCGTTATCAGCCTGTACAGGGACCCTTTAAAACAGCTGAAATAAAAGGGCTCTTTTTGCATATTTATGCCATCCTGCTCTGAGCACTTCCCGTCGGCCCCAGTAAATCTCTCTGCTAAATTTCAATTGACTCTCGTGGCGTTCCAGCTGTTAGATAAACTTCCAAGGATATTTTTGTGACAGGTACAAACCTAGACAGGAAATCTCAAGAAGAAATCCAAAATTAATTATATGTCAACATTCAAGCCACAAGAAGGAGCAATTGTCATAAATTTTTGAAAGTTAGAATCCAATTTTGGTTCTAAGTGCAAAAAAGTTCACTGACTCAGTTGCGAGTCAGTGCCAACAAAATAATATATTTCGCATTCTTTTAACAGTTCGCTTTGGCGAAACATAGAAGGAAAGAAGCTAAGATTAGTGAACTGTATATTTAAAGCACATAAAAAGACTACAGACATGAGCCAATAACAAATTGTAGATTTACAAATTATAATTCAGCATTGCCTAATCTTCTCTCACCTTTTTGAAAATGCATACAAAATAGAACCTGATCTTCACTACTTGAAAATCTGAGAATGATGTCAACAAAATCTTTCTGCAATAGCACACAACGCGTACCCCCGCTCCTCCTCTACAGACACACACCACGTGTTTCATTTGCTTTATGAACGCCAGTAATATCGAGCAAGCCAGGGGTTGAGAGGGCGAAGAGTGTCAGAACAGTCCTGGCCCAGAGAATTGCCCACGTTTCTCTGGTTTTAGCATTGCTATGGATTTCTTGACAGCTTCTCCATGCCCTTGCAGCAACTCTGAAGGCGGCGCCCAGGACACATAAGTAGTTTGAGTGCTCTGCAGCCGCCGCCAGCTGTGCAGGTGGCAGAAATTCCCTATCCTGCTCCCCCAACATTCAAAACATTTTCCTGGGAATGCTGTGGAGTGCCATGACCCTGGCCGTGCTCCGGCCCCGCGGTGCTTCCCCGGCAGCGCAGGCGGCGGCGGTGCGCGTCCTGCCCAGCCCCTCAGCTGGGCACAGCTGGGAGCTCTAATCCCCTCCCGGCTGAGAACAGCTGAAAAAGCCACCGGGTGCCCAGTCAGGTACCGAACGGCAGCCTTGTGCTCGAACCTGCTAGAGGGGCCCTTTCCGAACCCGTCTGCCTAAAGACAAAAGGGAGAGTTTTGAGATACCTGTTGTCTTAGTACAGAGAAAAAAGTGTTGTGGGGGTAGGGAGAGAGGGAGGGGGAGAAAATACACCAGGCTTTGCAGGCTGCGTTTCTCAATGCAGCTTTGGGGCGCAGGTGGGAGATGCTGGTGGTCCTCATTTTGGCACCAGGTCTGTAACAAGCCCTGGCAAACAGCAGAACAACAGACCACTCTAAACCCCGCCGCGTTGATACGGAGCTCAGGACGCCGTACCTGTCTACGGGGCACAGACCTAGCGGTGAGAAACTGGACTGGCCAGAGCCATTACTGCCACCCTCGGCAGAGCTCTGCACCGTCACCCTTTGGCTACGCAGCCCAGCAACCAGCGCTCACGAAAGAAAAGCTCAGGCAAGGAGAGGGAGCCACCTCCCTCGTGCAGAGGCACGACCAAGGGAACAAGCCAGAGAACGTGCTCCACAGCAAGAGTTACAGCTCGAGGGAGAGAAAGACAGCTCAGACTATGGACAGGACGGGCCAGGAACAGTCATCTCGCACAACAGGCGCGAGGCCACGGCTGAGTATTCTGTTCATAAACAACAGCCTTTTATAAAATGCAGGTAGCATCCCCCTGCTTTACTGAGTGCTTTCTCTTCGCAGATGAAAGACACTAACAGGATCCATGCGAAGCCCCCGGAAGACAGACTCTTTCAAATTGTTTCAGTGGAGTTACGTCAAAACAGTCCCAGGAAGCAAACACTCAGACCCATCTGCAGGCAAAACGTGGCCCGCAGCACAAACAGGAACACGTCAGAAACGCAGCACGGCACCAGCAGGAACATACTGCACTTAACTGACCACCTTGATTCTGTGTCTCTGAAATCCTGTGGATAAATAACTACTTATGTCACCCTGGGAGAAAAGGAATGTATGATACGGCTACGAAACCACCTGGGCCTTTATATATAAAAAGTGTTTTCACTACTTATGGAAAGCTAGACATGTAAATTACGCTACCTTAGCAGGAAAAACTATGTGCCAAAGACTATGCCTAGGAGCAGAACTCAGGAAGAATAGGGGTATGGTCATGCCAGTTTTGCAGTGTTTTCTTTTACAAGCCTGTTTTACTGCTGAGGTGGGGGAGACCGGAGTTATTGCTTCCTCAGAAAGCTGTTCTCACAGGATTTGACTATTGGTCATGAAAATCTTATAGGGTCAGACAGTCCCGCAAGATTTTTAACAAACTGAGGGTTTAAATGTGTTCCCAAGATTTTCATTATGTCCATTTCTAAGATGGAAATTAATCCCCTTACAAATGTGTAACCCCTGGGAAACCAGAATTAAATAGAAGCGAATCTGGAGATCCGAATTAAATTCCCTTGAGAGTTTACACGAATCGGTTATCAAATTATTTATCCACTTTCAGGATTTCCACATGGACAGATAAAGCTGGCGTTATCAGCAAAACTATATCTGCATATTTAGTATGGAAATAAATCGGCTTAGCCTGTTTTCTGAAGATGGATCATTCTGCAAGAACAAGAAGACACACAGCCACGGCATCCCACACCATTAGAGGTCCCCTCAAGGCTGACTGTTAGCATTAGAACATTAGCGATCTGTCTATTTATCAAAATGTGGACACCAGAGTGGCCTGAAGTAGTTTCACTTCCTCTTAAATGATAATAAATTGGCAGCGTGAGTGTTGACTGCCTGAAATGCAACTTCATTACTTCAGAGGTTAATGGAGCAACCTCTCTCTGTTGATCTTCCTGTCACCATTGGCTACAAAAGACTCTCTGACACAGTGCAGTTTTCAGGAGAGGCACAAGTATAACAGAGATTAACCACATCAAAAAGAATACTGTCCCGCTCCATTATATTCTGCAAAGCTGGTGTGCAGTAAATCCCAATGGCCAGCAGCGTGATCTGGCTTGTCCGAACACAAAAGTAGCATAAAAAGAGGTGATGATGCTATATTACTGCGACAAATACATTTCCACCTTAAAACAAAGAGAAAAATAAAAAAGAAAAAAGAAAAAAAGAAGAAAAAAGAAAAAAGAGAAAGAAGGAAAAAGGGGGAAGAGGGGAAAAGGAACGAAAAAAGGGAAGGGAAGGGGAAGGGGAAGGGGAAGGGGAAGGGGAAGGGGAAGGGGAAGGGGAAAAGTTAGTAGAGACCAAACAAAATGTGAATAATTTAATTATGATGTAAAGTATTAGGAGCTGCTGACCTTGAGCTATTTTGCACTAATTCTATAGAATCCCTCTTGTATTTCTTACAGAAAGCTACACAGTGATTTAGCCAAACTACTATTCTTTTGAAGGCTGAATTCATGCTTTTGCAGGAGATGAACACTGACAGGAAAAGAGTGGGAGGTGGCCACTGAGATTCAAAGGGATTACATTTAATGCTGGTTAAGTGAATAACCCACTGAATGAAAACATATTCATTTAGGGAAATGTGCCTCTTCTTGTTATATGTCACTGCCCTGAAATGCCTGGAAGGTGTGATAACTTTTGATAATTCGTAGCTCCTGTTGATCACTAACAACACAATGAACATGTCCCTCACAATTCTGAACAGAGAACACTGCCCAGGGAGGCAGAACATTCTGCACATCCTATACACGAACAATTGGAAGTCACTTCCAAGAAGGGAGATTACTCCTGTCCTACAAGCCGCAGCCACTTTGTCGAAACACTAACCTAACTTCACAATAAACACAGGTTAGGGTGTGTTGGGTTTTTTTGTGAATATGTGGATGAAATAAATTTCTCATCAGAAATGTTTGATTTTGTTTAATATTGCTGTTCTCTTCAGCAGATTAACAGATGAATACATAACCGAGAGTACATCAGACGTGCGATTACAGCCCTGTAAACGCATGCACATATCAAGTAATTATACGTGTAGTTGTGCAAACAATTCAGGTGTGTTTCAGGTCACTTCTATTCACTCTCCACTTCCCACCCCCGCCAGTGTTTGGGATGGCGTTTAGCAAGTCTGACAACATGTCTACAGCAAATATATCAAATTCCCCTGTTGAACTTGTATCTTTTGGAAGTTACAATTAGAGGTGAATACTTCTGAACATGAAACACATCAGCCTGAACGAAAGCATCCACTTCCTACACACAGTGGCTGGTACCTGGACTTCTTATTAGAAGGCAACATTGATAATAAGAAGTGTCTGCTGATAGCGTAAGGGAGGAGGAACCTACTGGAAATTACGGAAGATAAGGAACATCGGGATTTCTTGCTGGAGAAGCAAGCTGGGGGTAAGATTCCAGGAAGAAACTTCTCTGAATGCCAGAACAACTGTCACCTTCCCAGCTTGTGATCTAGGTGGTGTGAACAACAGGACAGGAATTCAGTGATCAGCTCTGATTGCGTTAGTGGCTCCTTTCAAGACCTTAGGCAAGTCGCTTAAACTCTCTGCATCAAGGTTTTCTCAACTGTAAAAATCAAAAAGCAGCTACTAAACCTGGAGAAGTCCCTTACAACCTACAGATCAGAGTAGGCTCTAAATGCTAAGCTTTCTTCTAGACTACACCATTTTCAGTTTCTTTAGGTTGAAAAACATACACCGTGTTATCTGAGTTCAGGCTGATTAGAAACCATGGCTTACCTTTTAAAAGAGCGAATCGGTTCTGGGTGACAAATTCGAAAAAAAAAATATTTTTTTTTTTACTTTCACAACTTTCACACATTTCTCTAACTAAGGATCCAAAAATGAGTTCCACCAATTCAAAGCTGTGTTTTGCAATGGCTGCTACGCTGCTATAGAAAGACAACCCTCTGGTGAATGATTTAATAAAAGAATTGAAGATAAAAAAATGCTAGTTCAATGGTATGTCGACCCATAAATGTCAGAGAGAGGAGAATATCTCTTCCACAAATATATCGAACTCAAAACTGATAATTAACGTGACAGTGCTGTAGGTCCTAAGAGATGCCATTTATAATGTCTCAAAAAGTCACTGTCACACTGGAAAAAGTTTGAGAAATCCTATGTTGCATAAAAATATGAACTGAAATGAGAGCGTAAGAGCACTCAAACATGTGAAAACTCTGCCTCTGCATACACAGGGTATCAGAATGCAACAATATGTACTTCAAAGCTACACTGCTGCAGACAGGATCAGCCCCATCTCTCTTTGTAGACTCTCCTTTGAAGAAGGAACTTCATGGGTAAGCGGGTGAGAGGTGTAGCTGCCCCTCGAAGCTACACAAAGCTGTCCTTCCTTACCCCAGAATGCTTCGTGTTTGCTCCAGTCAAAAATGCACTATGGAGTGGCTGGTCTATACATTAAGAAAACATTTTTGAATATCGGTGGGAATTTCATTCCAGCGTTTCTTCTATGTCCATAGAAATTTTTTCATATTTATTTTTTCATATCTCTAAATCACAGTTTGGCTCTGCTGGAATGTTGCTGCTGCAATGCCAAAGTAATATACAGCTAATATAACCTTCAGAATCACGTATTTCCATCCTGCATCGTAATAAATACTGTTGTGGATATAAAAGCACTCCACTTAAATAATCCATAAGGAAAAAAAAAAAAAGGTCTATTATGCATTTGCAGACTCTAAAAGTAACACAGCCTCACAAAATACGTGTGGCTACAGACGGACCCTGGGCAAGGTGGACCTTGGCTACGCCTTGGACAAAGGTAAGTTACAGGAAATAAGCAACTTGTACCAGAAATCCGAATACAACAGAAAGTTTGTATTTTCTCAAACAGTAGTATCTTATTATTGAGGCATCGGGTTTTATTCCTGGTGATGCGTATATTTACAGATGCCTTAGCACCCAGCACAGCAGCACAACAGCGCGCCCTTGGCTGGGAGCGAGCAGTTCCCGTTCTCAGCACATCACTGGAGTTAAAGCAACACGCCGATTTACAAAAGTAATTGGGCATAGGCAGTTTCTAAAACAAGTACTGTTAATTGCATTTTAATGGCATGTATGGTTTCCAGAAAAGTCCATGGTAGGCAAAATAATCCTAAATATTTTTAAAATGTCTTGGTAAGGAAATATTCTGGATCTTTAAAATAGATTCTAACTTTGTATCATGAATTTTTTAATATTTTTTTTTTTAATAAAACCCCCTCAGTTCTTTCTTAATTAGAATTTTTAAAAACAAGGGCAGAAATCTTAGAGGGAAACCCGTACCAATGTATTTTTCAATGAGATGAAGACTTTAGAAGGATTTTATTTGTAAAAAAGCAATGTTTTTTTGATTTTTATGCCCATTTGCATGGTAGATGTATTCAAAGGAGTGAAGTATTACTGTCATTAGTAAGTAAAAGAGATATCAAGTGTACTAAACTCAAAGATTATCCACCAGAAATGAAAGAAAACAAAGAGCCTACAAGTATAAGATAGCCACTTTCTCTGTTGGCTGAAATCTTTCATATGGTCGATAATGCTGGCAAAACAGAATTTTTCTATTCACCTTTTTCCCTATTGAAAAGTAATGCTCTCTTTATCTAACCTTTTCTAAACCACCATTGAAAATTGTATTTTCTGATTCAAACAAAACATTGTTTTTCTTTCTGCCTCATACGGCTAATAATAAAGACTTGAGGTAAATCTCCCTACAGCTGCTTTCAGTTCATTTTAAGTCAATGAAACCTATATAATCCTGTAATACAGTCAATTGTTTCTTTTCTACTAGGCCTGAAGGGCTGCAAGCTTAGAAAGGGAAGAATTACTGTTTTGCTTTTAAGCACCTATTAATATTTTGCCCCTCCAGCAGTTCTTTTTTTCCCCTTTGAAGCCTTTTTCCCACTAAATTAATGTTTAACAATTAAATCAAGCTGAAGGAGATCTTAAAAGATCTAGACAATTACTGATTGGGTAGAAGAACAGGCCTTTAATTTAAATGGGAAACATCTCTGAAATGATGGTATGAGACCCCACAACTAATTATATAATTTTCTGCATCTGAGAAAACATGAGCTGAGAGAATGCAAATAGAGCCACACATGTAATATCAGGAAGAAAAGCTGGAACTCTAACATCTACCTATTATCTTTAAAAATAGAGCAACTTGTAGAAAAACAAGCTTTGTGCTACTAGATATACAGAGGAAAAAATATAACTTTATGAAAAAGAAGAAAATCCAAGGGATGGCACCTCTTTTTCAGGCAAATATTGCCGATACACCTAGAAAGGCAATACTAACTCTCTATGTAAACATCACAAGCGGGCCTAAGAGCCCTTTCAAAATTGTATATTCTTTGTATACATAATATACTTTTGTGTACTTGTAAGATACAAGTGTTCTGAGTTTCCTGCTTTCTTCTACAGTAGTGTGTACGTTAACTTCAAAATATATCCACAGCTGAGTAGTAAGGTACGATAACGGGGTTTTTCTGCTAGGCCTGAATAAATAGAGTTTGCTCTGAACGCAAATCCTTAACCTGAACTCAAAGCTGGCTAGTGACCACCTCCTCTGTCAGATCCTCCGAACGCCCGGGCAGAGGATTGTCTGCCCCCGTGACTTGGGCAGCCTTTTGGGTACTGGGACCTAGTGAGCTCCATAACCTTGTGTGTCTCCAGACCTCACGGATACCTTCGTGTGTGCTAAGGCCCCAAACACTGGGTTTTTTCCCTCCTATCTCAAGAAAATTTCATCTGCTCCCAGCAGAATATGAGCTGTGACCAGGGAGTATTTGGACCAAATGTGCATTACCAAGACCTAATTAACACAGTCAATGACTTTATCCTACTAGCAGCGTAGGTGCAGAAGCAGCTAAGGGCACCTACGAGAATGTGCAAGAAAACGAGGGACTGTACCAGCAGAAACCAAATAGGTCTATGGCGCGAAACTTCCAAAAATGGACCCATGCCTTTTAAGTCTGTCCATCACACAAGTATTAGGGACAGATGTTCAATGAACCAGACACCTAACTTCCTGATAGGTCCTTGAAAGTATTTCCAAAGGAACCTGACTCCCACTGATTCCAAATATATGAGAAAACAGCGGTTTTTAGGAGAGATAATTTAAGTTGCTTCCACTTTTATGGTTGAACTCTTAGGGAACTTGAAGGTTTTGTTTGCTGTTTTGGTGTTCACCAGAGTATAGCTATTCCTTAAACATTTCAGGAGTCGCGCACTGTTCTCCTGTGAGATTTCGGGTACTTCATACTACAACACAAGCCACAGGTAAATGAACTTAAAAAAAAAAAATCCCAACAGATTTTCACAATTCAAATACTTACTTAATATTTCAGATGAAGTTTTCTCTAATTCAAGAGTTTTACTCATCCCCAGATAGAATCAAACCATGATCTAAGGAAGAAGTGTTATTCACTTTTATGAGTCATCAAATCATTTTGAAACACCGAGCGCATTTTAGCTTGCCATCTGTTATATAACCTCAATGCAAAGTAAAAATTATTATGCTTTTGGCTAGAAATCTGAATTCCATTTTCAGAAAAAGGTTGAGATGACAAACAGACTACCATGAAGGACACATTCAGCCAACTGAAAACACTCTAGCACTTCCAGGAATTAAGCCTCTCATTCCTATAATAACAAAAAACATCACTGACACAAGAAGGTCATGTCCTTTCCTGCTTTTGATAATTTTTTTAAAATATAAATCCTTTTGTATCTTTATATTATTCATTTCAAACGTTTAATTTCACCAAGCCAATCATATTAACAATGTATTTCCCAGTACAGACTGTAACTGATTCGCGAATGTGTGTGCAGCGGAGGCACACGCACCAGGAAGCTATACTCAGTCAAATGCCTTCTTTTTGTCCGCAGAAAGAAGTAATCGGTGTAATTTATACAGCGTGCTGTTAAAAATCAACAAAACTAGGAATCCCTTGTATCTTATGCGAAACCCTCAGAGACGTTCCGTAGTAACGCTTCATTTGTGGCCCTGAAAGAATTGGCTCTCCCAAGGAAACGCGTGCGCTGAGGAGCAGGGTAGGCGCCAGCCCCCCGCCGCCAGCCGAGCACAGGCTCTGCTCATGGGCTGGTCCCACTCAGTCCCCGCGTGGAAACGGTCTGCGTGCCCGTGGGCGGGAGGGGTGACAGCCTCTGGGGCTGTGACTGGGCAGGCAGCAAGAGGAGGAGACACAGCCGGGCAAATCACGCAGGAGCTGAGGGGGTCCCACCACCCCCGGCATCCGTCGAGGGCAGAATGTGTTGGCGGGAGCTCTTAAAAGACAAATCCGAGGTGTGGTTCTAAGCGCACAAGTCTCTACTGAGCAACCAGCACTGACTCCAGCACAGACTTACCTGCTGCCACTTTTTTTTTCTTCTGAGTCATTCTGAGCGCCGCCAGAAGCAGCTGTCCCACGCACCCAGTAGGGTGCCGAGGCTCAGCCCGTCCCCGAGGTTTCCAGCATCTTCTGAGGCGTCGAGGGCTCTATGCAGCCAGATAGCTGGAGAGCTGCTCCCTCGCCCGAGCACGACCTACTCGCCAGGGCGCGGAGCGAGGCCTCCCACAGCGCTGCAGGAAGGTGCTGGGCTGGTGACTCAGGAAGGGGCGCCCAGGACAGACGCCACTAGGAAGGACAACGATGCTGGCTCCCAGAGCCTAGGACAGCCGGTGGTGAACCTGTGCTGCACGCCAAACCCCGATCCTGTGGGGTGGCTGTGCTTCACCTCCACATTTACAAGCAGGCTGTGAACCATGTCCTCACTCTTTCCCCTCCATCTCACACGCCAAGTAAATCTGATGAGGACACTGTCCTCTGACACCTTCTGTTTCAGAGAAATTACAGAACAAGCAAAGATGTTGCTAACACTTCAAGAATGTGCTGAGCTGGGCAGCAAGTTTGCTAAGGATTGCCTGAGAAGGCAGAACCACCCTCCTGGGGCAATCTGAAGGGAGCAGAGTATTAAACACTGTTTTTAAAAGCCGTGAAGATAGGGTGGGTCAAGAAGATAGATGAGGCAAAAAAAGTAGGAGAGAGATGAACAAAGGCGCAGGCTTTGGGCCAAAGAATAAACATCCTTTACTGTGTAATGGCAAAGGTGAAGGGGAGTTGACTGGCAGCAAGAAACAGGCTGCAAGCTTCCGAAGAGGGACTATGCCCCTCTCTAAAAACTGTGTTCGTAACGCAGGAAGAAAATGATCCCAGGAAATAAAGATGTTTCTGTCTTTTGGGTTCAGTGTATTTCTCGTAGTGTCAAAAGTTCAAAGTGAAAATTTCCATCTCAGTCTGAAGAAGAACAGTGCAAAGGTCTGAGCTTTGGGAAAGCATGAGGATCTTCCTGGAGATCCGGCATGAAAACAGGCCTAAGCAACCGCGAGCAGGTCTGAGCAGTTAGGAGAGCACGTCTTGAGAAGGCGCGTGGGAGCCCCAAGCTGAAGGCAGTCCCGGGCCCTGCTCAAAGTCAGGAAGATTGAAAGAACACAGCTCCAGCATGGTGGGACCTAAAGACAGAGCTTGGGGAGCATCCAGCCAGGGGAGCCTGTCCAGAGCCGTGACACCGAGTAACAAATAAATAGCAAACAAAGATATACCGGTGACAACAATCAGCTTTAGAAGTTAACAGGAGAAGCCTGGAAAGTGTAAAACATATTTGTGTTGCTAGGCAAAGGCAGTGAAACTAATTCTAGAGTAATGCTCTGTCAAGTAGAGTTTTGCGCCGAGGAATTTGAAGACCAGAAAACAAGGAAGATGAATTGTTATTTAAATTTCCAGATTTGGATCCTTCCCATAAGCCTGACAATGAAAAATTAATAATACGGATTCATCTAGTTTGTAATGAAAAGAAAGAGGCCAGCATTATGTTCTCAACAAACATCAGCTAACAGGCACGGGAAGGTTTAAACTGTCACCATTCGGAGCAGCGATGATGAGTGAAAAGCGACACGGGAAACTTGGCGACTGTTTTTAATCACCCTTGCATAGCTGTTAAAGGCACAATAAAACGGCAACAGGACATTATAAATAGAGCATGTAAAAGAGCCTTCTGTGACAGGGAGAACTGTTGCAGACTCCCTTACTAGACAGGTTGGCTTAAGCATTCGCTCCGTCACCTTCCACAGTTGGTCAAATGCTCTGTCCCATCTTAAAGATAACTGAGCTTGTTCAGCTCGGTTGGGCCCATCTCTAGTTTAATATAAAAAGGATGATTTAGCAGAGACTTAGTTTAAAAAGAAAACCAAACAATGACCCAATGCGTTAAATTTTTTTTCAATTTCGCAGAAAGGATGCCGGCTTTGTTTTAAGAGCTTCACATGAATTGAAATACAATCTAAGTGATCTGGGATATTTGTAGATAAATTTCTTTGTAGAAAAGAAACCTTTGTTCCCACAACGATGCTGGGAGGGACGGAGCTTCCTAGTGATTTCTGGTTGTGTCAGAACCGAGTTCTGCACATCTAACTGCAAACCACTCCGCAAACAGCATCGCACAACAAGACAGTTCTTTTGGCCTAATTTTCAAAGATCTTAATACTGAAGTCTGTGGAAACATAGAACTAGCAAAAGGAATCTGAACGTTTATGTCATTTATGAGGAATAAATGATAATCAGGCCATTAAGTTAACCAGTCCATTTAGCCTTGAAATGTAGCATGCAAACATATTCAATTCTAGATGCTATTCACAATTTGCAGCAACTGTTGCAGCAAAGAGCACGCAAGCTTAAAAAAATAATCAATAATCTGGTTTTTGAATAATTTAGTTTGGATTCTTATTTCATTGCAAGTTATGAACTGTAATATTGAGCACAAAATCAACTATCATTCAGAGCGAGCACTGAAGAGTTACAGAATTTGTTTCCAGCATTTACTTCTTTTTGCTGTTACATCTCAGATGTGCGCACATTTATTTTTCCTGAGTTTTCTGCATTTAAAGCCACAGTTAGAGATAAAGCAAATGGGGTCTCCTTTAATGACTTCCTAGCAGTACTCGCCCTCTGTGGTCATACAACAACATACAGCGTGAAACCCATAAAAAGGAATATTTGTGCTCATGTCATTTAAATTTCTTATTCATCCCTCCTCTCCCCAAATGCGTACCGTGTTCAGCTAATCTCACTTGTCATTCGCAGAAATGTTTAAAATAATGAAAAGAAATTCCTTAAAGAGAAAGATGATTTCCCTTAAGGCTAGGCATTACTGAATTATTCCAAGGAAATAGTATCTGTAGCGCTCAAAGACAAAGGACCGTTCACAAGACCTACAGTTTTGGACATTTTTACTTACATTCTTCTCCCAAAATGGGGCAGAATATCAATGATTAAGAACAATGGATGTTTTCTGGGGTCACCCAACAGAAGAAAACAAATACATCGAATAATAAAGAGCACACCAGAATGTTGAGAGGGAAATTAAACAGTAAACAAATACATAAATATGATCAGATTTAAGTGTGTGCTTAATACATGTTTAGAATTCTTCACTCATACCTGACTCCATTATCGCAGACTACCTTTCCTTTACCCTTTCCCCCTCTGGAAATTTAACTAACGGCATGGATGAGAGATGCTCTCCAGGCACAATGAGACACGCGAAGCATGTTCAGGAGGAATACTCCGAACGCTCTTTGTAGTAAATTGTCCCAGATTTTGTAAACAAATGAGAGTGTAAATAAGTTCCCGTACAAGTCAACGACACGGCACTCCCACAAACAGACGCGCCTCACCTCGCCAGGAGGCCACTGTGCGCGGAGTAGACCAAACCTTCAATATACATCGTCTCCTAAGATGAAAAAGGAACACGCAGCAATGAATCTTACTATTATTATTATTATTATTATTTTTACGTTTTTAAGTTCTATTTTTGTTCTATTCCAAACTACTCCATTCTCATGGCTTAGAGTAGCTGCAGACTTGCTTTAAAATGCCGCTGCTTCCATGCCTTTTCCATTTTACTGTATTCAACGGGTTTTAAAGGAAAAACATCTGAAAGCCTTTTCCCTCAAAAATATCTCCTCATGTAAAGACTGTCTCTGAAATAATTAAGATTGCTCAATGCTAACCTAGAAAAGGATTGCACAACTCTGAGAAATAACCCCCTAGATATAAGGACATGGTAAATGACAGGATGTCAAAAGCACAGGGAGGGAGACACCTGCAAATTAATTCTGTCATCTGCTCACTACTCACCCACTCACATCACGTGGGGCTGAAGAATGAGGGACCTCATCTCAGCGGGGTGGTGAAAGGATCAGAGAGAAGAACAAAGCAGCAGCTGATCGTAACAGTTGCAATCGAAAATTGGAAGGCAAAAGCACAGGGAAAATTGAAAAACTGGATTTAAATACAGACATGGAGAAAGGCCAAGATAGAAGAGATAAAACACCCTGGGCAATTAAAGAGAGAAGACTGCACTAGAAGAAAAACACGGTTTAACCCAGTGAGTTAAACAAAGGCAGACTGCAAACTCTGTACCTGAGGGCCCCTCTGCCGAAGCACACTGAGGGGACTGATGGATGTCACTGCTCTTTCTGAACCTGCTGAGAAACTTCCCCGGTTCTGGAAGAGGAAGAAGGCAGGTACAGGCACGAGTGATATCCACCATCCTTGCTGAACTCCACTGGAAGGCTGCCAAAAAGTGAATGCAGTTGAGGATTAATTAAACCACGAGCAAACTACCACTGCTGAGCAAATCCTTCCCTCCTCCCTGTGGCTGAGAAACTGGAAAGGGGAAGATCGAAGTGCAGAGGGAGCGCAGAAGCACCCATCACCCCTGAGGACGGCTTTGTGGCTCTGGAGGAGTCCCTGCCGTCTCTGCAGACCTCACTGCTCACTTCACAAGGGAAAACCACGCTGCTCCTGCTGCAATAGAGGCAAAAACATGCCAAAAAGTGGAGCAACCTACAAAGGGTCTTCCCATATGTCTTGTAGGCTTTTTTCCATAAGAGTTAGCGGGTCTTAACATCAAGATACAGATGCCTGGCTTGAAAGTCTGCAAAGTTCACCTGACAAAGTTCACCTTAAAGGATGTCTTTAAGGAAATGCTTGTGTGGAGAAGGGCTCTGTGTGTGGGAATCTACCCTTTAAAAGTATACATATCCTTATCAACGCACATATACCTTCCCTCCTTGGGAGTAGGTACGATATCAGTGTAAAAGGCTAGCTTGACTATTCAAGCATTTACATGGTTTTAATGAGTAGCCGCTTAAATGGTCCAGCAATTCCACACATAAATATTTGACCCCAGGGCTACAGTAATTTATGGACCTTCCAATTATGGAAAGTATTCTTTTTTCTCTTGCATTGCACTTGGCCTGTGCCTTTTATTGCTTACTCCATATCCTTTCCCACTGTTCCCCTACGGAGCTCCGGGTGATTGTGGGCAGTGACAGAGGGATCTGTACATTACCCTTGCACATGAAGGAAAAGGGTCTACTCAGACTACCTACAAGCCAGGCAAACAAAATGTAGAGAATTGTGGAAAAGCTTATATGGAAAAGTTCCACATCATTTTTCTTTTTTCTAGAACAGTGTGAAAGGGAACCTGCGCTTGAAACTGGGGTCTACAGCTAGAGGTTCAATACACTACATATATTTTTTTGCCCCAAGTTAAAAGTCAAAATCCTGGCCTTTCAAGTATGTGTCGATAACAATTGTAAATGTTTATGAGAGGGAAAATGGAAATTCTCATCTAATTCAAGCCATGCCAGGAACATATTTGCATTGTCTACAACGATATAGAAACTGTATCAACCACAGCCTGATCACATTAAAATTTTAATTACAAAGTCCTATGCAATTATGAACAAAGACGTTGGATGTTTCTTCATGAAGTCCAACTTAAGATACACATTCCAGTACTTAAAAACTCTTGCTGTTCATAGCAAGGGATTCATTAAAGTACCTTCAAAATATAAATTTTACACCTTACATATAATATTTGCAAAATCTAAGTGTGTGTTTCTCAGTGCTGGCAATGTTACAACAGAACTGGAAAAGAAGAAAGCCAGAAGTAATCTCTGTCCAATTAATAACACTATTTTCAACTATCTGGGATAGCTAAAAATATACTGCTTGGATGACGAAGGATAGCTTCGAGGTAAATATAGCAGAAAAAAAGAATATTTAATACAAAACAAAAAAAAATCCCAAATAATTCTTAAGAACTTGTGCAGAGCTTTAATATTTATAACCTTCTTTCCCAAGCAGAGCTGGAAAACACAAAGAGGACGTGAAATTGATAACAAAGGAAAGATGCCAAGAATGTACAAAATAGAAAGAATTTCTGCATTCCTTCTGCGAACATGGAAGTCCTCCCTCTGAAGCAATTTATCTTGGCTGATGAGGGATAAGTGGGTGTGCCCAAGACAAAACTTGTCAGACAAAGACATGTTTGTTTGCTTTTTATTTATCTTAAAGTCAGAAGCACAATACATTACAGTGCTGATGTGGGCCCTTCCAGATCTTCACTCTACAGCGGGATATGAGATGGAAAGAAATATTTATTCCAAAGGGAGGATGGGTCTGTAACTAACTCTACAGTTATCATAAATTTGTATAATAAGTAGCCTTTGAAATGGCTGTGCGAGCGTACTGAAAAACATTCTAGGCAGATAAGACAAACAAAGACTGAAAACAGCGGCAAAGACAGAGGTGAAGCAGCGTGTCCCACCTCCCGCGGCAGAGTAACGGCCCACTCATTGCTGGAACCACCAGACCACAGGCCCCGCTCCCTGCAATGATGTTCCAGCCCAAAGAAATGTGGATCCTTAAATTGATATGCTAGTCACTCGGAACACGCTTCAGCTAAAAATTAAAGCCTAACTGGAAGACAAACTTCCTTATTTTCTGTTTTCAGTTCTAGTCTTGCATACACTGAAGATCTGTTTCTGAAGGCTCATTATTATCCAAAATTAAAAGCTTCAGGAGTGCGACAGCAGAAAATGGTTCTCAGGGAGTAGTTCTCACTGGCAGAAAAATGGAATGGGTGAACTAATAAATATATATATATATATATTTAATTTCTATTGTCCGCCGCTCCATGTGGACAACAATTGACCTTGAAAGCTGCATTTCTAGCAAGATTAAACAGAGTACAATGAACTTTCTGTTTAGAACAAGATTAAAGAAGATCTCTGGAAGACAGAGAGTCAATGCTTTACTTCAAAGATAGGTATGAAAATTTATTCTGACAAAACAAAAAAATACCAAGTGAAAAGTCAGAAAAAATGGTCCTGGATCTCTACTAATCAATATTGCTTTTTTCAAGGTGCAAGTCCAAGAATTCCATCATCAGGAATTCTTTGTAGATTAATTACATGTTAAATGACCAGTTCAAATCCATTTATCCGTGCTACATGTCTGGATTTTCATGCATTATATCTGATATTATTTTATATTTCTAACTGTAGCTTTTTTTAAAATGCAGTGGGCTTAGAATTGCTGCACTGGACATAGATTCTTCATTCTATTTTATATAGTCACCATTTCAACGTAGAACTGGAAACTGGGAAGTTTTGAAATGCTTAAGTGTTGCTACATCACTCTGGGGTAAGTTCTGCCTCGCATATTCTTTTGAGTGATTGACAAGAAGAATAAAAATAGTACCATGTTAATCCTTTCTCTTGATTAAACTTGATTAATTCTAGTTACATTTATAATCTTATTAATCTCTTGCGATTACTACTTTTAGGCTACGCAAGCTAAAATATATTATCTGATGCAATCGTTTGATGAAAATAATGGGCCGAGTGATTAGTATGGAAAATGAGTGTTCAGAACCTCAGGGGATGAGGGCCTACCATGGGGATAGCAAGGCATTGTCTTTTGTCCAAATCTTAACAGTTACATAATATTTGCTCTTACCCACCCATATACCAAAAACACATAATGCAGATGGTATTCCTAACTTGGATTTGTCTCATTCTCAGAACAGCCCATGGTGATTTTATTTATTTACAAAAAGACACTGAAGAAAGAAGATATCCACTGCACTTGCATAATTCCTGGTCAGGGTTTGCTTTAGGCCGTATGGGTTTTAGCGGACTCACCCCCTCCCTCATGTTGGAGTATGCCATACCCGACCAGCTCCTGAATTTTAGTCGTTATTTGCAATCCTGGACAGAATTCTATTGTTGTTGGTCTGTTTTGTTTGTTTGTTTAAGAAAATAAGAGAGGGAAAACAGGAACACCTGGAACTCTGTGGTAATAAATGGCATTTAATCTGTTGTCCATGACCTATTTGCCATGGGAAGAAGAGAGGGGTGAGGTCTGTGCCTTGCAGCAGCAAGGCGCTGGGAGAAGTTTCTGCCTAAAGAAGATGCTGCAAGGACTGTATCATTTTCTCCTCGGACTCATAAGTTTCCGAAGAAACAAGAGCACTGTAATTTCTTTTTTTTTTTTTTTTTTTTTTACAATCCCTTTTTTCATGCATTCAACCACTTCTATCTCACATACCTGTTACTCAAGGATTCCAGCTACCTAAGATCATTGTATGAACCATGTCCATTTTCAGAGGCAGGTCAACAGCAGAACATTCCATGTGAAATACATACTCTCCCATGAAACAACATCTGACATTTATATTTTAAGCAGACAGTGACTAGATGGCATATAATAAATGTAATTAAGTAGCCAAGCCTAGCAACAGCAGGGTCAGAATGAAATCTTGAACAGTCTGCAGTGCAGCAAGTTATAATTTTCTCTACGGTTTAGTTCTAAAGTAAAGAAATCCTAGAAAATGATATCTTTTCACAAGTTTCATATAAAATGCAAAACATTCATAAATATGGTTTTAAGCTCCTTAAAATATAATGCTGTAAATCTTATTACAGACTTCAGATGTAATTGTTCTGCTGTTTGTCTCATAGCGCTGTGCCTCTTAACTTTATATGGTTACAAAGGGGATTAATTTTGCTTTAGTCCTTTGTTTTCTTTTGCTAATAAAGACCAGACTTGTTTGTTCATTTTCTTTCAAGTACTTCTGTTTCTTATAGTGTGAGCTCATATAGATGTAATATAGAAAATCAGTATAAAAATCTAGACGGTTCAGGTAAAGTCCAAAAATTTGGACAACTTGAGAATAATCAGAAGCTTTTGGGGTCATCCATTCCTCTTCTATTCCCTCTTATATTTCTCATATTCCCTCTTGCATTTCTCTTCCTCTGTATTTTCTTTTTATTTTGAACTAATAAAATCTTCTTTCTCTCTTCTTCATTTCATATGCTTTCCTCTCAGAATCTGTTTCCCTTTCCAAAATATCGCTGGCAATTGAGAATACCTTCACATTACAGGCTTATCAGTTCATCTTCTTCAAAGATCCTCTTGCCAACAAAGATGTACATTTCTAGAAAGGACCATCCGACGCTCCTGCCAGCCAAGGGACAGGCCCCTGGGTTCGCACAGAGCTCTGCGGGTATGGACGTGTAGGTGTATGGCAGATTTCCCACACAGCGTATTTCCATCAGGTCCAATAGCAATACTTTCTTTTAAATACATCATTACTTAATAGGGCTCAGAATATAGGTTTATACGTTAAAAAAAGAAAAAAAAAGTGGAAGATATTTTGGAAAGTCAACTGGAGTAGAAATGCTGTGACATTTTAAAAATAACATAAATAATAATTGCAATGATTTTATATTGTGAGGCCCTAACCTGTGCTGTGATCCCAAACACAACAGCATTATGACCAAAAAGACCAGGGTAGGTAATGCATTATTACCAAAAGTGAGAGTAAATGGTCTCATAACTCATCCTTACAAATTAATGAAATAAAAATGAGCAACTGAACCAAATTTTAAAGTCAATACAAATTTCGTTACTTCTGCTGCAGAAGCCCAAGATATTCATAACAAAGTAGGAGCTATATAGTTTACTTTGACAATATTTCTTTAAATTCTCTAATTATAATTCTATTTAAAGGAAGAAATACTGTTTTAAATAAAAATTTTCATCAAAACAAGCTCCTTTCATTGTATTCTTCAGACAGCACGGGGCCCTCTGACCTGTAATTTCCTGGACTACAGCTTATGTACATATTAATGAAGACATAATAGCTCTGACTTGTTATTGGCAAAAATTTGCCACAACTTAAGAAGATGTAAGCTCTCAGAATGTAGACACCAGAAATACCAGAAAGCTGGTTTATAGATTTTTTTACCCATCAGATGCGGTTGTCTAAGGCGGGAGGAATAAAGTTCAAGCATTACTGTGCTGTTTAACCAGACCTTCATAGAGTCTTTCTGACTTCGTCTTTCCTTCCCCTCTAAATACATAATACTCTAACCAGCGTACGACCATGCTTGTACAGGCACTTGGTACTAATAAGTTTAAAGTAGGAAATGATGGTGATGTGATAGCAAATGAATGTTGGCAAAATGCCAAATGTCCGGTGTAAAATTTTATGAGCATGCACATTCCAACGTAATGTGGACACAAGCCATCCACTGTAGTTCATTTTGGCAGAAATATTGCAAAAATATAATTTTAGCATATATTACAATTCACTTACAGATGCTTAAAAACACATTCATCAACCTCCCAAGAAAGGTCAAAGAAACACATGGGTATACCATATTCAGGAGTATCAGAAAAGGCTGGTTGACAACTGAGACACAGATAGAAGCATCAAAGCTGTTGCGTAGGTTTCTTAGCACTGACTGGGCTAAAAGTAAATCCAAGTCTGAGGGTAGGGAGAACGGAAGTGAGCATGGCTATGCTGATTTTAGTGGACCTACAGGAATTTAATCCAAGTGACAATCAGGCCGTTAATTTGCAAAAGAATTAAAATCTTTCTCATCAATATTAAATGTAAGATGTTTGATGTTTTCTGATGGTACGTACGTAGGGCCATGTTTATAATCATACCTGAGATGGCATCTTTTTTTGTTTTTCATGGAATAACCTAGTGGCGCAATTTGTGCATCAAAAAGATGGAGTAGCGCAGTTAGATGTGAGTGTTTAGTTATGGGTGGAAACTGGAAATCCGTTCTTGTAGTGGGAGAACTGTTTTTTTTTAATAATGAAGGGACAGAGAAGTTGTGAAGAGATGAACAGGGTGAAATGATATACCCTGTTGCTGTTCAGCAGCGTTCCACACTGGCACAAACGTAAGCAGCAAACAAGCAAACTTTGGGCAGGACAGTGCAGCTAGAATCCACCAAACAGAATGTCCGAGAACAATCCTGTGGTGCGGAGCATTTCTCCAAGCCCCGAAAAGCACGTTCATTTTTTAGTTTGCTAAAAACACCTGGCACCTGGAAGAATCGCCCTCTTGAGGTCTTCATCTCCGTACACTGTTTCACCACTAATCATTATAATATTTGTGGAAAAGGGGAACCCAGTCAAGGCTTTCAGAACTTCTTGAATAACTTACAAAACCGCTCACAAACAAAACTCTCCTTTTAGAAAACATGACATCCCTCAAAGCTCTACGTCTTCCAGACTCATTAGCAGTAAGTGACAAAAGACACTAACAAGGGAGATATTTTTAATGAGCTTGCACAGAGGTCTGTGTGTGTCCGCTAGCAGCCTGGCCCCTTCTTGCACTCCTTGGGCTCCTGTCTTACCAAAACAGGCTTCTTCTGAAGTCCTCATTCTCTTCTTTTGGCTTTTGTCATCACTTTACAAGCTGTAAACAAGAAAGTAAACTAAAACCCAAAGAGAATTCTGCTAAATACCAGCTGAAGTCTTCATTATGGCTGCACAAGAGTCTCCAAACAAATCAATTCAGGTGCCCCAGATGGCAACCGGTAAAGGAGCTTTCACAGCCACTTGTCATATTGCACATGCAGAGAGCATACGGTATCTGCTGCTAGTGACTGCTTAATATCAGGGAAAATCAAATAGCCAATCTCCTTCGCTGAGCTTTGTGGCCAGAACTATCTCCCAACCAGCAGGAACCTTCAGCTCACAAAAAATGTCAAAAGCAAAGATCCTTATGACTTGCTGTGACTGGAGAGGCCACAAGAAGTTAATGAAACATCCTACTGGATCATACACCCACAAAATCCCTATCACAAACATTTGCTTGTCCGTAGGGTTAGTTTCAGGCAGAAGTTAATGGAGAAGACCTCTAAATGCGGAGCAGAAATTTTAAAGTAACACTGATTGTCAAAGGTGCCCTGGGAACGCTGCCCAAGACACTTAAGAACCACCTCAATGACTTTTGCATTAGTCTCCAGAGTTTCCAAAAGTCTAGACTTACTATCTTGAAAACGTCAGTATCAGACAAATTTATGATGAGAAGCAAAGTTCATGAGATAATGGGGGTGGGGAAAAGAGAATGTTGGGGGAGAGGGGGAGAGAGAAAGGGTGGGAAGAGAGAGAGATAATAAGTCTAGACAGTATTTTGAATATATCCATTTTGTGACAACATCTTGACTTCTGAGCATCTGGTTGATCTTGAGCTCATGAGGAAATAAATCCAGTTCATAGACAATGGGATCAGTTCATTCTATTATGATGCAAACTAACAAAACCAACAGTCCTTGATTTTATCCAATTAGACGAGCTAATGACCGGGCATCCATCGTGATGCACATATAGCTAACCCCTAACTCAAAAAGGCATCAATTCAAAGTGGCAAACAGACAACAAGTGTAAGATGAGTCATACAGAAATGAATACGATGATAAAGAGTTTTCTTATGTGCTTCCTTCAGTCAAAGTTTTACACTTGGGACTAAAAGTAAGGTAGACGACAGTCTTGCCCAAGGCTCCTTCCACTCTTATCATTCTGCAAGCCTTAATTCATGGCTGTGTTGAACTTTAGTCGTACTGTACACGTTGGTTCCTATGCAGTCTGAAAGCAATTAATGCTTAATAGATTTGCCCATTTCACCTGATGAACAAGCTGACCAGAATGAGCTCCCAAACCTGTCTGATTGAACAAAGGAGCAAGGCAGACCTGAAAACATTAAAGGGCTTAAAATCCTCTTTGATTGTCACTAACCGATCTGCATCTGGAAAAGGCATCAGAGAGTATAATGTGATAAAACTAAAAGGTTAAGATGTTTGCAGAACAAGAATAATCCTTATGCTATAGACAGGAAATATTCAACTCAGAATAAAGTTTAATGAGGGCAACATAAAGCCTAGGCATGTGGAAATGCTCCTCTTTGAGGATATTCTTTATACCAATTACTCTTCAAAGGTATTGCATTAATGTTTTTGGCAAAAGATTACAATTAAAACAGATGAATAGTTTCCAATGTTTTTGCATCTAATGTGCTCAAAAATGTTCTTTTGTTCATATTACGAATCTGTCATCCTTGTATTTTATTTTGGCAATTCATATAGATACTGATTTCAATTATGTCAAGAGTTTAAAAACATCTCCGCCTATTAATCTAGTTTATGACATGACAAATAATTAATTGGCTTTCATTATTGTTTTTTGTTTTCCAAGAATATCACGCGGGGAAAAAAATTGCCAGTAACTTCCTACTTCTTTCTTACTTCTTCCAAATAAACTTGCTTTCTTATTTTTATTATTACCGTTTTCCCTTAAGGATTAACCACTGTCTTGAACTGTACGGTCTCTTCTAAATTCTAAAAAATTCTTTTGCCTTGCTGTGCTTCTGATATTAGCACAGTAACAAAATAATACAACACAGGAATTCCCTGATACAGCTAGATGTTGGGACACAAAGGAGAACGTTTTTTGAATAGTGAGCACAAGATGGAGCAGCACATCTGAGTTGGGGCGTTTGTCAGTGGGATTCACGTGTTTAACTTCCCACGGATACCCTCAAAAATTTAACCCCGTGTTTCAAAAACAATGCTGTAATCTTCCACCCCCCCTTAATTTTAATAATAGCAATAAACCATTTTATTTTTTTCTGGACACAGAGATCCCTTTTCTCAGAAAATCTACTTAACCAGGTGATAAAGATCCCCTTGAAAAGATGTGGGGGATGAAATGCACATCAAAGTAACGATCTGTCTGAACGCACTTAAGTGACAAGAGCAGGGGCTGAAATCTCCTCTCTCATGCATTCATGGAAACCTTAAACTCTGGATTCCATTTAGTTTTTTTCCCCCCACACTTTTTCCTGTTCTTCTGGTACTATTTCTGCAAGCTCTCCCACGTTTGCCATAGGCCTTTCTGCATAGGAAACCCCACTTTTGCAGGACTCGGCCTTTTTCCTGACCAGTGTTCTTGGACTTCTGTGTTCGTGCCCAACCCATTGCCACACTCAGTGGAGCTGGCCTCCTCCGAGGGGTCTCGCAACCGCTTTGGGTCACAGAAAGACAGCGACAGACCAGAACTGCTGCACCAGCACCTTGCTGGAGTTGGCCTCTCCTCGCCGGATCCTGGTTGCTTAGAATTACAGTTCTCAGCTCCTTGTGCGTTCCCTCTTGCATCACTTAATGTGCTGTTTGAACCTTTTTCTAAGTCTCTACTTATTTCCACTGCTGCGCTTTCCCATAACAAATCCTCGGTTTAGCTTTTATATATTATAATGGCTTTATCATTTTAGGAGGTTTGCTAAAACCATGACAGAGAAGATCACCGTAGTGATGACAGAACATACCTTCCCTTTGTTTCCCAGCCCATTATGAAGAATTCAGAGGTAAATGCATCTATACAATCAGCATTCTGTTCCTCCAATATAATGGCTTTTCTGCTGTTCTCCTCGCAATTACAATGAAAACAAAATAGATGTGCTATGTCAACTACCAAAAGAAAGGAAAATTTTTTACCTCTCTTTCGTATAACAGTGTATTAAATGAGGAAAACAAGATGGCTTTGAGTGGAGACAAGGTAACTGTTCTACTCAAACACCGACATAACTCTGACTCAAGTGCTTTGTTCAGAATTGGTGCGAGGCGCCATCGCCGTAATTCTCCTACTCTCCTTTTCCACCACGTTGGGCCCTGAAGAAGCCTCGCTCGTTCCTGCGCTTGGCAGCGTATCCTCAGCCGAGGAGATCCGCTTCCTATCACACACCCTTGCGTAACTCGATGCCATTTACCTGCTTCGCTACGACACAAAAGCTTGTGCTTTGTTGGGATGCTTTTTCCAGGCAGCCGGACGATCACAAGTTACTAGTAAAGAAAACGTTCAGAGCCCCAAAAATATGAATGGAGGCAGTAATTGTACAGCGAGGTGTCTAAACTTGCTGCCTGCAGTTCTGGAGCATTCCAGTCTGCACGTGGAGCATTCGGCAACTGGCGGGCAGCCTCTGACGGGGAGACACAGCCCACCAGTAACGACAGCAGTAAAATATGACAACACAGAATGCCTCTTAGAACGTGGCTAGTTCATTGCAGACTCCAAAGCACGCAAAGAAGGATAAAAAATACACATTGCACATACTACTAACAACTCTTGTATTAAATATAACAGTATAATTTGAAAACAGATATTCTAATGACAAATAGCTGGAGACATTTCAACGCTAAGGTCTTCCGGTAAGATTGCTGCTAATTTAGAGATGGGTGAAATGGTCTTTAACCGTGTCATCGATGCCTATTGCTACTCTTCATCCTTTTTGCTATGTAGTCTTTTGGACATTATTACAATTCGTGGGTTTTACCTACAGCAGAGGAGCCAAACAGCATTCCTGCCTAGTCCCTGGGGCCCCCGTGTGCCACATGTCAATTCCTGGGATCTGGGGTGACCAGAAGGCAGAGCTCTGGGTGTCACATTTAGCTCACGGGTTGAGGTCTTTGCGGTAGCTACATACATTTCAAGCATTAATCCCGATTTTGATTTTCAGGATAGTCAAGAACTTTGTGGTTCAGCTGAAAGCAGCATATTGTCCTATTACAGAAGGGGGGGACGGGAGGGGGAAGCGTGTGGAAATCAGTTTTCTGAAAGGCAGCCCCTCTTCTGCCAGCGTAATTTCAAAATACCAGTTGAATTGCAAGTACAATTTCTGTTCCTTGCACCTCTAAGTGGACTTGACTGTGGGTACAAAAAAAAAAAAAAATGTACCTGTTTATTCTCTAAGGGAGAAGACTATTTATTTAGAATAAGCGTATGCTTACAATTACGGTAATGCTTAGAAAGCTCAGTTATGAAAGGGTTTGAGGGTTTTTTTTGTATATAAGTTGCAGTGTAATCTAATGAATTGTATTGAAAATGCATGATTTTTGCATTCACATCACATTGCTCCTTCTCTGTTCACAAAATCTCATAAATGTAACCAAGGCAGATCAAGTTTCACAGAGAAAATTCGCCTAAGAAAAAAAGCAGAATTCCCTTTCACTGCCACCCTTCCTGCTTTCCCCAGACGCGCACAAGAGAAAGGCTGGGGAAATGTCAGTTGTACAGAGAAGAAAGAAATTAGGTCCAAACTTGAGACTTCATGCTATGTATTTAGAAATAGAGCTGGTATTTGTCAATAAAAATATGGCTCTATTTAAATCCACAGAAATTGTGAAACACGATGTATTTTGCCTTTAATTTCTACTTATCCTCTGAAGTTTGACTTTGTATGCAGAAGAATAAAGATTACTTGTCAAAATAAAATGCTCTAAGAATGAAATATACAGCATGTACTGTGGGAAAGTACTTGGTTTACTTACAGATGCAGCAGCTGGCGTGCACTACTGAAAAGTGCTTAATTTAATCACCAGGAAAAATAAAAGAGTTTATGGCATATCTCAAGCGAAGACATCTTGAGCTTTTCACATGCTTAGTATTCAGTATTTCCTTTAATATTCGTAAGTTTTCTCTGAAATTAGCGCTTCCTATACTAGAAAAGGTTAATTTTTAACTTTCCCGTTCAACGTAATATACCATTACATAGCAAGGAAATCAAGATGTCTTTTAAACCCAGCTTCAAGTATCCACACAACCACGTTAAGCTGCAATGCTTAATTTAATATCTGTACAGCGCTGGTAAACATTTTAAACAATAGATTATGTAGCCTCGGGGACAAAGCCACAGTATTCAGAAGGTGGTATAATAGGTTTGAAGGATGACTGTACACTTGAGAGGAGGCAGAAAAACCAAAAGCAAGGAAGTCTTTACCACAATTGCCAGAAAATAATGCAGTCACTATGTGAGCACACCCTCTGGCACTCTCTTCTGTCAGGACAGGAGAGAAGTCTACAGTATTGTCATGGTCCACAGGCTACAAATGTTCCCAATGTAGCTTTGTATTCAAAGCTTTTGACAAAAAAGGTCAACAGCTGTGGTTCACTGAAAGTCTGGGGGCAATAACTCTGTTTTAATGACATAAATGACAATAGTTTTTCAACAAGAGAAAGAACAGAGAGAGAGGGGAGACAGCAAAAATGGAAAATAAAATTAGTCTTATTTCATTTCCTTTCTACATCACTAGTTGGAATAAAACGTAAAAAATCGTTCCAGATTCCCTCAAGTGCTTGAAATCATTCTTCAAAACGAAAGGCGTTAATTACCTGCAGCAGTTACGTTCGTCTAATGTAACAAGATTTCCTTTAGCCTGTCTTAATCTCCTCCTAGCTGTTATTGGTCTTTTATTTGGGCAGTGAAGGGAGGGCACGAATGCTATTATTAAAAGATTTAATCCCAGATTTGCAAACAAAAATTCCTGAAGAACTAAAGGAAATAAGATCATTAATACCATACTTGCACATGCGTTTAAAATTCTGTTGCTAAATATTGGGCACTGATAGCAAAAAATTCTACAACTACTGCACATGACACTGCGAACTGCCGACAGCGCTTCCAGGGGTGATGTAAAGAAGCAGCGTCTAGGGAAGACAAAATGTTTCCTAGATGATATTAACATTACCATTTAGGATGAGCCAAAAAATACGCTTCTGCAGGTTCAACTAAACAGCTTGGGAAACTCCGGCATCAAAATATTTACTAGATCCAGATGTTAAGTACTTAAAAACCAAGAAAACTTCTAAACTTTCCTTCTACGCTTATTCTACTGGTTTTCTACCGTTCCTACCATTTCATGATGTGCTTGTGATTTTTCACAGGACCTCAAAAGTTTCAGCTCAGCTAGGGAACCAACGGAATAACTTTCCGCTCTCTTGTTCTCCATAATCTCTTTTATCCCCCAGAACACGCCTTCCGCCGCTGCCCATGCGTGTCGCCTGTGTGATCCTTTTCTCCTCCAGTGACTACCAGCAAGCCCAGGACCAAAGTTTTGTCTCCGATATGATCCCTAAGAGCTAAATTTTGTGGTCCTAATGCAGGTTTTCCTCTTCCTGTTCTCAGATTCTTAACGAAGCCAATAAAAATGAAGGGTCTGCTCATGGAATCAGTTCCACACATACTTGTCTTCTGGAGGTGAATAATCCCGCTGATTTCAAAAGAATGACAAATGTGCATGAAGTTCAACATAAGTGTAACTGATTGCAGGCTCGTGGCCGGGATGCTGATCCCAGGATTTGGCTCCGGCAGCACAACCTTATGCAGCTTGTGCTGATAAGTCTTATTTTAATATTAGTAAAGGGGATATGGCACAGAACGTGTCTGTTAAAAGGTTTAAAATACATGTGTATTTTATTTAAGTAACGTTGAATTTCTGGGCAACCTCCCTAAATTCCTTCAGTTTGCTGAACAATTAGAATCAGCTTTGGCATTCTTGTGTAATGACGCAGTGGAGAATTAAATGACAGACCATATGTATATGAAATGTATGTAAATTAATACAAACATGCAGTAAAATTAGACATATTATGAAAGAAAAAATGCAAAAGTATATGCTGTTTTGTGCACACAAGGTTCCACATTGTGGTACGAAACCTGCTGTGCTTGTCAATGAATTCATCCTAATTTGATTTCTATATAGAACAAACAAATGCTTAAAACTTTTCAAAATAATTTCTTAAAAGAAAGTGCACATCTGTTCGCCAAATCTGACCTGAATTTGCACACAGTATTGCACCCTTCAAAACATTTTTTTTGGAAACAAATTTAGATTTTTTCAACAAAAATGTTCCTAATTATCCCCATATAAAGATATTTTTTACACACCCTAAGACACTAAAGCCCAAACCGTTAACATATACTGAATCCTAAGAAAAGGAAGGCGACCTCTCTTATCTGTGTGCCCAGCCACTGCTCCGCAAGAGTCTGAAAGCCACGGGCACACGCGGGCACTCGTGTACGTCATCGGGGGGCAGTGCCCAGGCACAAGGCCTTAGTCGTGGTGTCACCCATAGAGAACTCTGCGCTCACAGAACGTCACAAGTATTTTAACACCCGTAGCAAGGTGTCACGCTGCTTACAGAGCAGTCTCTCAGAAGTACAGGCAAAGCAGATGATTTGCTTTCCATCATTTCACTGGTGTTACCTCCCTGACATTCACGTGGGATACTCGACCTCGGGGCCGGTGTGATCCCAATGGGAACAGCATTCCGCGCAGACCTGCCTCGCACACAGGGTTCCTGGCAGGGGCAACAACTTGCATTTTCCTGCTTCTCCTCTGTGGGCAAAAAACCCCCCCAGTTACAGCAACTCTCCTGGTTTTCCTAAACGCAACAGCCAGAAAAAAATCCTACACTTGCAGCAATGCTGACAATACTTGCAGAGAGACACAACCGTCGCTGGCGCAGCTGGGCCGGTGCCCGGGGAAGTGACGGGTCCTGCTGCGCACTCACCAGCCGAGAAGTGGCCGAAGCACGACACCTTTGAGCAGGGCACTGCCTTGGCTCCCCGCGACGCTGGGCCAGGATTAGGAGCGCCGCATTCCTGCTCCCCTGCGGCTGTCATTCGCGAGTCACATTAGAGTTCCCGGAACTGGCATGATGCCATCTTTTGTATGGGCGAATGTTTTTGGAAATAAGACTGAAACTATTGTATTTGCAATGGCATATCTTAGTTGCAGGTTATCTTTTTATAGAAATCATTAATAAAAGCTTTGCTTTCATGCAAAGTGAATTTTGAAATACGTCAGTAGTTTTGCACAGAACTGGAAAAAAAATTAGAAAGTTAACCTGCACTCTGAGAGAAACCACTAATCTGGAAGAAGAAAAGAGCTCAGCAGATTGTGGAAACGTTTTCCAAAATACTTCAGGCCAAAATTTCAACAGGCTTTCTGAACCACGATCACAGCGTTTATGCATGTATGATGACTTATTATAGATTTCCATCTAGCCTAAGGCATTTACTTTCTTAGCTTGTTACATATCATAACAAGGAGAAAGTGAAAATAGTTTGTAGTGACCACCAATGAAGAAGACTTGTCAAACACGGACCACATTGATCCGTGACAACAGCGAACACAGACTGAAAGCAATTCTCTCTCAAAACACAGTGCTCAGAAAATCTCTTCAAAAGCAGCACTGATTTATCATTAAAGAACAGGGAAATATTAAAATGAAAGTCCATCTCTATCCATCTGTTTGATTTATACACCAATTAGGAAAAGAAAAAAATCACTATGGTCCATGATCTAGATATAAACACCTGCTAAAATAAACTTTTGTTAACATTTCTATAGTAATTTTCTACAGTTGTTACTACATTACAATTAATTTCTAATTATCTTTGCAACCACAGAAACGCCGAAAAAAATAGAATAGCCAGACATTGGTTGAACCCATTAGCAAAAGCAGTCATCCTTACTGTGGACAATCCCAAATAAGTACGGAACATTTCCATTGGCTTTTGGTAAGCAGTAACTAAGCTAATCTCAAACTAATTTGTATTTGTTCTGTACCTACCTTATTTCCCCACGAACTGGTCCAAGCTCCCATTTGCTACTGCAGCTTCCAACCGGTCTCAAAATCAGGAGAGAATTCTTGAATTTATGAGTCTCTGTCAGGAAGCTGGACAGCTTCCAGGACACAAGATATGAACTTGACCCTCTGATCTGCAGGCAGCAGCTCAATACTTCTCAAGGAAAGTGCTTTTGGAGCGTTCAGTAGGAACTGAAACTTGCTTACGCTGCACACAACCCTCTCTGCCTCCCCAGCCCCACAAAAAAAATTCCCAAACCTAAACCCAGACAAACTAACACACATTAGCAAGAGGAGGGGAGAACAATATGCAGTTTGCATCCACTCATTCCCACTTGCATAGGGACTGGGAAATATAGCTGACACCTGAAAATGATCTGGAATGCAAAGAATATTTAATACTGGACCTGGTTCTTTCAGAGATTTTTATACCCCTTCAAATGGAAGTTGAACTGTAGAGCTAAAAGAAAAGATATCACACTCCTATGCAAGCCATAATGCTAAGAATTCAGTGGTTTTTCCAACAATGATTTAGTAGGTCGCACACACAGAAGTAAATTTTTTTCCCAAAGAAGTTCCTATGTTTGTGTATGTGCTGCAAGTGCATGGATTGGTTAAAAAGAACACTGGTCACAGACTTTGCTGTAAAACTATTCAGTTTACCAAAAAGGTAGGGAAAATTAGCAATTTTTCTGTTTGAAAATATTTTTCTAACAAACTACTAACCCAAAATATAGTTCTCTTCTACTTTCATAAAAAAAACTTCAAGTGGCTTTTAAGCGTGGAGCTTCATTCTTCAGTGCAATGCCATAGACGCACACACGGCCACTAAAGAAAAACCCCACTAATGACAGAGCCCTTCATCACAGATATACGTCACTGCAGATGTATCAGCTTAATTATGGCATCCAAGAACGTCTACACAGCTGCTTTGGTTATTCGCTACGTACCCTGTGGCAGTGCTAAGTTAAAGGCTTTCAGAAACGGTGCCATTTAGGTGTTTGCTAACTGCTCAGCAGCCTGGCTTTACGCAGCACGGCAGCGCCACTACTGCCTGTGACAGCACCTCATTGAGGTCACACATGACCGAGCTTTGATATTTATGCTATGCACTCTTACCCAGAACGAAAGAATGCAACCCGCGTACCGGTTAATTTCCTGTATTCTATAATTTAGATATTCTCTTAACGGTTAGTTTCACAGTATGTAGATAATATTAATCATTAGTAATTGATTTACGATGAACTAAAAAATGATTTTGTTGGCTTCAAGAAACTTAAGATTTGCCATTAGGTGGTTCCAGATCTTCTGTTTCCAAACTAAGAATACAGAGCAGAAATACAGAATATAAATTAAAAGCAGATAATAAGCGCTTTCCTTGTGAATGACAGAAAAGCAGGGAAGGATTTAGAAGCTTTGTGATTGGCATTGTTTCAGTGCTTCAATAATTCGTTCCTTGTTCAGTACAAATTTAAAGCTGCCAAATACTATTTTTTAGAGATTGATCATATAGGATGTTTTTAACTAGTATATTTCTAAGTCATGTTGCGAATGTATTTAATAATTAACTAAGTGTAACTAAGTAATTTGGCAGCCTCAGCCAACTTCAATTTATAATTTTTTCTGGCTGAAAGGAAAAACAATTACTATACTCTGCACTACTCCCAAATCTTAAAATACACATAGGCTAAATATAAACTTAATATTAAACACAAATAAATGCATTTCAAGCACGGATATGCTGTGACAAATACACTTATAAATATTAAGAAACGATTATACATCAGGTTTTCCATTGCTGATAGAGTCTAATTGACTGACGAAACAGTTATTCTAGAGAGCCCTTTAAAATTCCATGCATATTATTTTATTAAAAGATATGCAATCCCTGGATCCTTGTCACAGGCTCATGTAAAACCTTATATACAATGGAGGATAACATCATACAAAATAGACCCTCTTTGCAGTATCACCAGAAGTCATTTTTTATTAACTACTTATATTTAAGATATGCGAGTTAGAAGGCTTAGGTCTGATTGACAAAACAGTTCTGGGCATTCTGCATTGAATAAATACTGATTTCTGAAAATGTTGTTTAAAAATGACACAACACAAAACAGCTACTGAAAAAGAAGGAATTTTTATGTTCTCACAAACTGGTAGACCTACAGAACGTGTACATATTTAGTGTGTGTAAGTTCTGCTACCAATATGGCCAGTCTACTTACCAATACGTCGGCCTTTTCTAGCATCTTCAAAAACTGAAATTACTAGAAGTGTAACAGTGGTGCATAGAAAATGCCTCCATGACTTTGCTCTTAAAAAACACGAGTGTCCCAAAGTAATAACTGGCTGGAAGAGCAGCAGGTTGCTTTACTCTTCACATACACGTTTGTAGGATCTTTCACTGATACGTCTTTTCATACGCCTTAGGTACTAATATCAAATTCAAATTGTAGCTACCATTTAAACCTTGAGCGTATAGGCAGGTCATGATGAGTAAAATCTTGTCTAGAAGACGCAAGGCTTCAGCGATCAGAGAAATACCTACGTGGGTGTGTATGTAGAAAAGGGACTCTACGTTCTCTACAGGAATAGCAAATCTCTCAACGCAAGGATAAGGGGAAGCGCTGGAGTTATGACTTGCATAAATGAGAAAAAGCAAAAAGAGAAAAAGAGAGAAATAAAAAAGTAAATAAATACAATCAGCACCAGCTAGGAAAAAAAGAAGTTAAATACTAGGAAATCTGAATATCCCACACAAACCAATACAGGTAAAGCGTTGGTTTAGGCTTCTAGAAACCACGATTCCACAAACCAACAGTTGTCAAGCTGGTAGCAGACATGACAGCTATTTCCTGTTCAGTGCTGGCCGTGATGGAAATAAATTTACTACATTACTAAATCAGTGCGAAAAATGCCACTGAATAAGTAATTCTAGTGGAGACCTTTTTTTCCTCCTATTTATTATTTACGTTAAAATAATGCCCAGAGGCTGTAAATAGGATTGGAACCTAGAAACAAGTTCAGACAGCTCTTTGCATAGAGTTGTCTAAGCTTGCTTTATAGGTATGTATGCATAAACCAAACGTGTGTACACACACACACACACACACGCAACTCATCCTTCCGAAGCACACATACAAACATACAGACCTTACCTACCGACTCAAAACCATTCTTTTACACTATCGGCATTATATATATATTTTCATACAGTATATAATGCAATGACCTCCTGGTCCATAAGTGCGCCGAGTAGACAATTCCTTTATATAAAAAGCAATCTAGCACATAATCATCTGAGATCTACTGTTTTTGTAAGCAAAGTCCATAGTACTAACAGAAGTAGATGTCATACACATTTTAGTTTTGTTAATTATTTTTCTCCTGCGTCTCATCCATTTTGTAAATTCATCATATACAAAGAAAAAAACAAGTTACACTTGTTAATTACCTGATCAGTTTTTTGAACTTGGGATAAAGTAGACATGTTTTTTTACTGCTTTCTCATCTCTGTTGATCAAGACTATGGTAAAAATCCTTGGTAAGTCCTGTGGTAAAAAAGTCGGGGTTTTCCTTATGCTTCATGTTACAGGACATGAAGACATGGTTTCACAGCAGCCCTGTTAACTAGGCAAGTACGAATGCTCTTCATCTCTGCCCAGAATTTCACAGTATACTGTTATGCTGGGGCTGTCAAAGCCACAGACACCCGTAGGCTAGACACACCACTTGCTCTGTAGATCACTTTGTACCTGGGGACAACTGAAGTTTTATATCTGTGTCTGCAATCTGAATGGGAGGGAAGGCAGAAAGATAAGTCTATAATACATCCTAGCTCCATGTTGAGACCTCTGTTAATTAGGTCTTCCTCAGTCACCATCTCTTTAACTGGCACTTTTCTAATATCAGGAAGAGACACTTCATGTTTAGATGTCTGATGCTGCACCAAAGCACCACCAACAATGGCACAGCCCTACTCCAGTAGGACAGCGTGTGTTGCCAATAGAATTGTTTCTTGTTTTAAAAATAAAGACTAAGCAATGAACAACTTACAGTGTCAGAAGTGAACAAACTTTGGGGGAAGAAGAGAAGCAGAAAAAGTGGTACAGGCTGTTTCTAAACAGATAAATGTTCCTTAGCTAAGCGGACATACCACCACCAGGGTAGGAAGAGAGAAGAGTAAAAGAGGACTGTACCACTGGAAAAACTCAGAGGCCAAATGACTCTGAAACACGCCGATGAAAGCAAAGAAAGGAACAGCACAGAAGCATTTCTCTCCATCTATCTGTAATTTCCACATATGTTTTATCAGTAAAGGGCACATATTTAAGAAATTCCTCTGTGCAGACTATGAGGCTAGCATCATAATAGTCACACCGTACACGTGGCATTCGTAACTAGGCTGCTACAGGGGGGAGCAGATCTGGAGACAGAATGCATAAATGCAGGGGATGCCAAGGAGATTCAAAGCTAGAGGTAACATCAGGTATGACATACCAGAAATGTACTCATGAGGCCAGATTTAGTAGACAGGGCCTGGAAGCTTTTTATTTCAATGGAGTTGTGGAGGACACGAATGTACAGTGCTGCGTGGGACCTCGCCATCAGCTGACAAGAATGATTTGGAAAATACCCCAACTCTTGATCTTCCATAGGTTCCTCAACAAAATATTCCCAGATATTAAAAAATACCTGCACACGTTCTTCTTCTGTTTTGAGATGTATGCTGTAAGGTTTTCAGAGATGCAATACACCTCAGGCTTCCACGAGCTTTCTCCAGGGTTTTGTTTTGGGGTTTCTTGGTTGTACAAGGACTGGGAAAATAAATGTAAAACACCTTAAGATCTGCTTCCTCCTTTCTGTATCTGGTTCTTTTCAAGGTTTTTTTCTAGTCCTGTAATATTTGCCTCACACTCCTTTTGCATCCTGAAGAGCCATACCCACTGGAAGAACTTACTTGCTAGTATTCTCAATCATTATTTGAAAAAGCCCTACAGAATTCAAAACAATATGCTTCAACTAGGTACTAATGCATTTATTTATGCATTCCTTCATTCCTTTCAAGCAAAATCTGATTTGGCCCTACATCTGTATGCCTCTTAAAGATAAACAGGGCATTATTAAAGGAAAAAAAAAAAAAGAAAAGATTGTTTAGGCATAAGCCCAACACAGCTTGTTGAATGTGACAACAGTTCTTATTTACACACAATTAAATCAAGGCTGTATTTGCACTATAGAGTTTTAAGGGTTTTCTGACATTGTGAGTTAAACTGATTCTGTTAATTATTTGGGTGAGATGAGAAACATTCAGCTTTTTTATTCTATTTCATGCTGAATGACATTAACTTACTCGCTTTGATTGCTGTACTTTCGTTATTCAAGATAAACGTTTTTAGAGATTTATACTGAGAATGTGTTCTAAATAGGTTTACCTAGCACTACATTTTTATTCATCGGCAAAGTGCTAGTGATCAGAAGCTCATGATGTAGAGCTGCTTGTCTGAAAATCTACACATCTGTTTAATAGAGAAAGAGAGAACAAGGGCAGGAAGGAACAGATTTTGGTTATCTAGAACTGGATATATTTAAACTAAAGGGTTGTTTAATAGCATCTCAGCCTTTGATTTATTTTACATCGAAGGGATTCTGTCCCACATCAAAGGTGTCTGTTAAAGGAAAAAAAAAAAAGATTCCTTTCTAAAAAAAAAAAAAAAAAAAGAAACATTTGGCTGAACAAATAATTTTCAATTTAGGAGCAGGTGACAGTAAGATATCTCCCAAGGGCAGAGTATTTAGGCTTACATGGAACTAAACAACTCTGTTATGATGAAAGCCGGACATTCCTCAGTGCTGGGATCTAATGAAAACATCAATGTTTTACTAAGTTTTGAAACTGACAATTTAACAGTTTTACAAGAACCATTTAACATTTATCATCACTTTCCGCAAGTTACATTTAGACAAGGGAAATAGTTACATAAAGCAAACAATTCTTGCATATCGTAAAAAAAAGATGTACAAACTTCTTAGGATGAATGCACATTTAAGAATGATGCCTCTTTGCCATGCACTGTCAGCGATAATGGGTTCCCGTAAACAGGACATGGTATTATAAAAAGAGGAACAGATTATTATCATCTCTGATGACAGAAACTACACACTTCCTTTTTTCCTCTGACTACGCTCAGTGCAAAGTCCACCAGGTTGAGTACTCGCACGGACCAAATAACAGCAAACCCTAAGGTCAGAACAGAACTGTGAAAGTCACTGTAACGCAACTGCTACGAAACCTCTGTGCCGCTGGAGAACTGTAGGAAAAAGCTGCAGGGGCAGGAGGTAGACGACATAACCCCGGAAAGTGGAGTTTCAAGTTTGGAAAAAGAGAGTTTGAAGAGCCTGAAGGTTACTAATGAGGAAAGAGGAAACAAAGGAAAAGAGACTGGAGATAGGCTTGAAAATAAATCAAATTAAGCTGAAAGCCTGGAAGGAATATTGCAGCTGGAAAAGGTTGTAGAGGGAAAGGAAAGCAGAGCAGAAAGACCACATAAGAGAATGAAGAGCCACGAGAGGCTATAGGAAAGGAGACACAGAAACGCTGGATGAAAAATGTTAAAAGGGCAAATCTGGCCAAATAAGGATAAGGTGCTTCCTTGAATTAGGTAGCCAAAGCCGAATACGAGGCACACCCATACGAGTGCTGAGATATTAGTAACTGGAATATTGCAACATTTGCCATTTAGATAATTTTTGTTAATGACATGAGGCACATTGCCTTTGACCGGAGTGGTTGGCAGAAGACGAGCTCTAGGTGCTCAAGAAGACAGCTGGAAGACAAATTTGGGGAGATAGTTTAGGATTTTTGGGATGTGAAGAACGTAGAAATGATGAAAGGGACAATACACACCGATATCCTTGTTTGTCCTACAGTGCCTAGAACAGAAAGCTTCCATACTTTAGAACTATGTCTTACAAATCTTACAGGTACTAAATGACACGAAAATTAGCTGAAACAGACAGAAAGCGTTTTAGGAACACATGCCAGCTTTTAAATATGCCTTTAACTGCCTATACAAACCCTTGCTGTAAGAGAAATTGCACGTCTGTTTTGCAAAACACCATTTCCAGAAGTGAAGCTTACTCTCATTGAAACACATTTAAATATTTGTGTTCAGATGATGAATTCATTTGCTTGTTCTAAACATTCATTATTCTAGACTGTGCATCTACAAGAAAAACAAATTTGCACAGAGGTTTATCACTGTATCTTCATCAGCACACAGAAAACTGAAACTGTTGGAAATGCGCAACTGTGCCTTATGCAACAAAAGCCTGTTTATGAGTGATGACTCTACACACACAAAATATGCCTGCTCCTGTTCTAATCAAATACTTCTGCAAAGTTGTTGGCCAGGAAACCGATAAAGTGTTTACCTGCAATAGTTAGGTAAGAACGATCCTATCGGGTAAAGTCTATTTTCCTATGTACTGTGGGTGCTTTATTCACTAGTAGCCAGCTTCCAAAGGTTCCACAAAAAAATTAAATCACATAGCTTAAATATTTGTCCGCAAATAACACTGGTTAAATAACTCCGCAACATCTGGTTTCCTTTTCTGTTTGCTATTTGAAAGCTTTTTCTGAGTATAATTAATCCTTATAAAATGGAAATAAAGCAAGTTATTGTCTTCTGGAAACTAATGAAGTGTATTACAACTACAGACAAAGGGACTGTACTTCAGCCTGCACAGCAGAGTTAAGATTCCCACAAAGAGAAGAAGAGCTTATATCCATACGAAAATGGTAGTTGGACCTCAGAGGTCCAGATTCATTTAACAAACTTAGTAAAAGGAAGTACTTAGAGTAATTGCATGGCTGAAGTGGAAAATGTCAGAAGGACAGTTCGAAGGGACGGGAAATAAAAGCACAGGGAGACAGGACAGGACACTTTGTCTCGGTTTTCCACACCGGGGGCTCTGTGCCAACGCAGACTGAGTTTGTGGGCTGGTACAGATAATCAAAGTGGGGAAAAAAGCCAGTGTGTGGACGGTGCTTCCATGGGAGCTGTGGTAACATACACAAGTATTTACATTTTCATTACAGTATTGACCTAAGACCAAAGAAGGGTTTTGTTCTCCCTGTATCTGTCAGTGTGCACAGGGGAACAAAGCCACACTCTTCAGAAATCACCTCTGAATTTAGGATTCGTTCCTGTAACACTTCAACCAGCAGAGCTTGAAAGGGTAGCTCCAGGCCAAGCTGTTAAAAAAAAAAAATCTACTCCAAAAACCTCTTTATTATGCTTAATTACAGATGGCAAAACTAACCTATCCCAATCTTTCTTTTATAAATCAATACAGCTTTTGCCATTGATTTCCATGACCATAGTTTTAACGTAAAAAATTCAACAATAGCCACTGAATCTTGTTGAAAATACTGTTCTACCCTCCTGTTCTGACAAGAATGGAATGAAACCATTTTATATTCTCTCACATCTTCTTTTTCTGTTTGATAGAAAACCAAAAGAAAAAGGAGAAGCAATACTAAACTTAGCTAAAGCAGTCTTTACCACTGGTCTAGTTCAGGTATTTGGTCTACACATAAAAATCAATTAAAATAAAGGGTGGATTTTTGTCTCTCCTTTAAAATCATTTCTCTGTGACCTCATCAAATTCAGCAGAGGACATTCATATTGATCAGTTAATTATGTCTCAGTAATGTATAATAAAATATTATCTACTTTGCATTTCTGTTTTGAGGTTTGGTCTGATTTTGCCCTGTAAACACAAACTTTTTGTAACTGTCTTTGTTTATGGAAGACACCTTTTATAATCAAAGCTTATTTTATGTTCCAACGATGTATTTCCCACAAAAGGATCCAGACTTTACCTGAAGGGGCTGGTCCAACCCATTAGCCACCTACACAAGCTACAGTTTGAACCACAAACTCCAAAACATAACAAAAAGCCGGTCTTTTTTCAAGAAAGCCTCAGCAGGACTGCGCCTCGGGACGTGACCTGCGGTATCGCTCGGCTTTTCAGGCCGTACAACACATATGGAAGAAGAGTGAGGAATATGCACAGGGGAGTCACACAGTCACAACACTGTAAAGCACAAATGCCCACTATTCCTTGTATTCTCTTTAATAAAACTTCATTTTTACAACTCTCTTGATTAAGAATAGGATCTAGACCTGCTGCATACCTAGACACATACTGAACTTTACTTGCATGGATCAAATTAAAACCTTGAATTTGCATTACCAGTTTGGACTGGCAATAAAGCCAAAATTAATTAAGTGCTCTAGGTATGCCACATTACGCCGCTTCCAAAAATCAGTTTGCTACGGAAATCTTCCCAGAGAAAATGTCAGTTGCGTACTTCTCAATATGCTTCATATTTCTGAATTTTTCTGCATCAATTTGTTATGGAACTATCTTTCAGATTACCCCTGCTTTTATATTGTTTGGTGTTTGTTTTTAAGTAGAGTCATAAATGTATTTCCACTTCATGCTATTCCCAGTTAGAAATGAAATGACGGTACTTCCAAGAAAAAAAAGTACCAGGGAATCTGTTCTGCATTTGTAGGCAGGAGTGAGGCACTTTGAATGGAGAAGAAGAATTAAATTAGCCCCAGATATAGGAACTGAATACTAGCCATGTGTTTTTGAAGTGAGTATCTGCAAACCCATTCCTATAGATCCTTTATAGTCTGAACTTTATACATATAAATATAACAATATAGGTGTAATCTGGTAAAAAGTTTGCTGCCCTACTGCAAGCACGAGTCTATCCAATTTTTAGGCAAAACACTTTTTTTTTTCTCTTCCGAAGGGACTGCTGGTCTTTGAATAAAACATTTTTACCTTCCCCCACAGCCACCAGTTTAGAATGAAAGCATATTCCATGTTTAAGATTCTATATTTACTTAGTTTAAATATTTATGGGTGAGATGTATATACAATATTGAATAAAACAGAAACCAGATTCATTCCTTAATGAGCGAGAAAGAATAGACTTTATGTTGGGCAAAAAGTAGCATTAGAAATTGTCACTACTTCTTTGAAGTCAGCAACCACAAAAGATGTTAAGTCTTCTCAACTACTGTACAGAATAACAAAACCAAAAGAAAGTGTTATTAGTTTTTCTTCTATATTATCGGATTTTTACGACAAAGGTTAGAATGTTCAAAAATGTGTTTAAATTTATTCAGCTGTTCTCATAGTTTCATGTTTCACTGGGCTGCTACACTGCGTTATGCTCCCATATGACTGGATTAAAGCTATCTAACAGGCTGGTTAAGTTATTAGTCCAGCATCTGAATACTTATTCGGAACCTTCTTCTTCAAGGATTGACAAGCTGCAAAAGTCATAATGAGATTTGTTTGGTTTTTTTTAAACAGGACATCGACGGTATTTGTCAGATCAACACTTCTAAAGACTGCTCTTCCTCCAAAGACACTGATAACCTAAAAATGGTGTGAAATCTAGTTGTAGGGAGACCGGGCAGCCCAAGGGAAAGGTAACAGGATACAGAGACTTTAACCTTTAGGTCATCAATTTAAATTCAGCTCAAGTTGATCATGACCAACATTCCCACATGATGAATGTTTGTTAGCCTGTGTAAAGAAATAGACACAATAAATATTGGTGGACACATTACCAAGGTAACTGATCCCCTTCAGTAATCTCAGAAGAATACCTACACACTGACAGGGCACAAAACAATCCTGATTCCTGTAGTTTCATGGAATCCATCATCAACTGCATATTCCAAAACAATGTCCCAACCACAATCAAATTACTTAGGACAGGTTTTGCAACATTTTTTTTTTTTTCAACTAGAAGCATCTTCAACAGTGATCACTGCTGAGTTCACCTTGTCATAATAAAGTATAAGGTGCAAAACCAGAAAACTATATTGAAAAATGCCATTAAATTCATTGCTGTTATATCCCACGTAGCACTCTAGGCAGATTTGGTTGAACCGTTAAAAGTGTGGATATAGGAAAAACAGAGAAAAACCTGAGACAGCTGACAGGAATAACCAGAGGCATGGAAAGACAGCTCTATATGGAGTCTGAGATTGAGATTTAGTTTAGAGTCCAGATTAATAAATGTCGCCTGGTATGAAAATATAAAATAATGATTATTACAGGCATTTCTTCAGAGCCTGGGGGTTATGAATAAAGCTAGGCACAAAGGTTCTTTCCTAGCCTGTAAGAATTCTGGAGATTTCAGAAAGGTCTTGTTAGTATTAGGACAAATCCTTTCACAATTTCCACAAAAGCAGAGATACCCAACCTATCACAGACAATAGTCCAGTGGTAATGACAGTTGCCTTGGATGCATTAGATATTCAACTGGGTTTAAGTCTCTATTCAGCTAGATTCAGAAAAGGAAATTGAACCAGAGTCGCATGTCTTAAAGGATAATGCCCTAACTATTAGGCTCTGGGTATTGTAATGCAGATTTCTCTCAAGGTTTCTTGTTGAGCAGTTCCATTTCCAATAAATTAGTTATTTGCTATTTGAAACTAAAGCTTCCTTTAGGAAGATTCTTTAAACAACCCTTGATATGACAGAGGTTTCAGGTTCAACAAAGCAACAATTTCTATCAAAATTTCAGTTAACTTGAAAAATTCCCTAGGAGCTTTGGTATTTCCAAGAGCAAATGCAAATAAGTTTCAGACATTTGTGAACAGTCTTTTTTTCTTTGTGGCAACACTGAAGAGGGGACAGCGAGAGCAGGCCATGCAATCTTTTCCTGTTCAAGACATCAAGCGATTATAGGCTGGGGAATCATTGGTACTATCATCCATCAATGAACCGCTCATATAAAATAAAAATAACAAAATAGGCAATAAAATGAAAACCATTTTCATTTGAAATCAATCAAGGGAAAACACAACAGCATTAATATCACTTTTTCTTTGCTAAGTGACAATGGAGTAGACAATTTTTATACCTGGGAGGATAAGGCCTTTAATCTGAGCTTTAACTAACATGAGTCATCTTTACTGTGATTTCTCTTTATCCTTCTTATCTGTAAGCTTGAAAATATGCTGTTCCCAAATTAAATACTAATTTTCATGTGATTTTAACCATAAGTCTGCTTCTCATTTCTATAGCTTGTCTTACATTTGACTGTTACCTGACTCTATCAAGATGCTTATTGATCACAACTTTCAATTATTATAACTCCCTTATTCAGGGCTTCCCAAAGCACACCAATTCAAATCAACTAGAGTCATGTAATATAGTTTATCCACAGTTATACCGGAAAATATTTATTCTTGAAGACCTCTACTCACCTCCAAAGTTTACCATTCTATCAAGTCGTAGCTTTTAAAAATTTTCCCTTCTGTAGGAATGCTTCTGTTTTCTCCACTCTCCTACTCAATTTTCCAATTCCAGTCTTCTTTCAGTCCTCTCTATCCTTCTCTGTCATTATGTTGTTTATTACAGTGGTTTTTTAGCAATTTACCCCAAATTCATAACACTGGTATCTAAGCACCCATTGATTTCCCCCTTTCACGTAGTAGCAAACACCCACTTCTCCAGAGCAATCAAGTCAACATCACGCTAAGCAGGTCCCTACGCTGGTAGGTCCACGCACACACAGACTCATCAATATGATGTTAACTTACGATCTTTATCAATTTAACTTCTGTTCACTGTGAAAGGAGAGATTGCATTAAGTTGTGCAAATGCTAGCCCTTCTAAAGACAGATTATGAGACAGTGGAAGTCCTGTGCGGGAAACATAAATGCTGCCAAATGAACTACACGTAAATCTGCTCAGTGAATAACCAGGATACAGATGGCATCCTTCCCACTTCTGCTGAGTGCTCCCCTACTATATGAAAAGCTCCACTGCAATGAAAATAGACACTAACAAGGCAGAAAAAGATTTGTCTTTGAAACCAACAGCCTGTCATGAATATAAGTTTCTATTCCCACCATCACCACCCCCAAGTTACCATATTACAAAGCAGCAATAGTTCACAACGTAATGCAAACTAGGTGATACATCTACTGCCAGAGAAGTAATGTGTAACGAATCACATTATTCCTCTAGTGTTTTTAATAGGTAGAAACGATAATAAAAGAACTGCCAAGGAAGTCCACAGTTCTAATTTTATGGTGTCTATAGCTCTTCAGACTAAAAATAATTCACAGATGTCATTTTCAAAATTAGCATTTCTATTAAAAAGAAAACCAGACTCATCCAGGTTGATCTTAGACATTGACTTACCGGAATAATTCCACAGAGGCAGATAAATGCAACTGCATGAATAAGCACCTGCACTGCAGAACTTAATAAAAACATACATACTGAAAAAAAAAATAGCCTAGGAATTAAGTCAGAAAATTTTACAAACATTTGTTTTATAACTGCAATGCGGTTCATTTAGTTGACTGCTCCTGAGTTCAGATCTAACACACGCTGCTCTACAGAATGGCCTGAAAAGCATTAACACATTTAAAGCAATTTCACTTTTTAGAGCTTCAAAACACACCATGTTTTCTATAGTTCATAACTACCAGTGCACTTCTGAACCGCAAATTCTTCTTATCATCTTGCTTAATTACAACATGTTCTTTTAAAGTTAACTTACGTTTGAAACACAGGTTCATAAAAGCCTTCAGTTGTACATTCAAAGGAACTGTTAAATCAAAATAAACTAACTACAGGCCTAAAACTATGGGAGTTCAAAATGGGGCATGAAGAGAATTTAGACACCTCCAGCCAAAACGGTGATCCTCAAGCCCCCTACCTCATCCCGGAGGTGTCTGTTCTCTGAAGACAATGCGGTTTTCTGCGGCAAGATAGGCCAGAAACAGGCACTGCATCTCTGCGCATGGCCGGAGCTCACGGACCCAGCCAGGACTGAACATCTCGCTGCACAGCTTACCTCCGGGCCTGACTGGGCTCCAGACAAGAAGCCCACCCCTGCACAGGTGATCCGAGGAGTCTGATCCAACAGGTGTTCTCAAAGCCAGCCTAAGCCAGACTAATAAACACCAACCAGGTGGGTTTCCTACAAAATTCTTCAGGTGCTATTTCTTTGTAAAATGGCACGTGATCAGCTGTCATCCCTAGCCCAGCAGCAGCACTACTCGTCCCAGAAGCAAAATCCCCAGGTTCAATTCCTTCTTCGGTCTAGGACTCAAAGCAACATCTCCTAGCAGAATGTTCTAATCAATAAGCTCCAGGCTGCGTAACACGCTGGGATGAGGACAGGGGTATATTAAACCTCTCCTGTTGAAGCTGTATCATTGTACAGAAAATAATTCACGATTCATTGGGCCAGAGAAAGAACACAAGAGGGAGCAAGAGTCTGTAGCCTAGTGATTTGGGCACTCAGCTGGGAAAAGAAGTCCTGGGTTCCTGGCCTTTGCTCCACAGAAGGTTCATGCAATTTATCTACCAGCCTTTCTGTAATGTAAGTCCTAGCCTGGATCTGGCTATGTTTTCCTTCTTGGAAGGAAATAGCATTTTGTGTCATCACATTTATCAATTTGAATTTCTCAAACATCAGCATGTCTTTTGTATGCTTTTAATGTTAAATTTTAAATAGAGAACACTAAAAAAGCTGAAATGTGCCAAAACTCTCATGCTTATTTCATGTTAATTTTGCTTTATATGTATATAAAATACAAGAACTTACTTGACAGCAGGTTAAAAATAGTATTAAAATGCAAATACATTTATTTACCTGTGTCAATAACGATGCTTTGAATTGCTAAGCTGGAACTTATTTTTTCATCTCATCTTTCTCAGGATGTGGTACGGTTTTTAAGAAGTTATAACAACAGTAATAGACTTCTCATCTCTTAATTCTGCTCAGTTTCAATTTCTGATTCTCACTTAATAGTATTTTCATTCGCTGGTTCTCATTCCCTAGCACAACAGTGCAATGTCATGCAGGCGACTGTTCAAACCCAAGCAAGTTTACCCTGAAATTCCCACTCCAACAATTTCATGGACATATTTCTGTTTTTGCTAAACATTCTTTTTATAATAGCTTCATTTTGGGCCTAAGCCTACATAACAGGGTCCCTTTAAATAATATTCCATGCCTCGAAACATATTACAAAAACTGTTATATCAAGGCCAGTTATGCAACAGCTCTCTATGGTTTTAGCATATTTACTCTGTCACGCCATATGTGCGACTGCAGCCTCCACAACAAAACCTTTACACACTGAAGTCATTATCTCTGTGAAGTCTGCAACTGGCATTTAAAACTTATTGATGGCCTGGGTATTGGTGGCTCAGTAGGCAGCACTCTTGCCGGAGGCCCAGAAGGTCAGAGGTTCACATTCTGCTCAAAGAACAAGTTGGACATATTCCAGGATTGTGTGTGGGCTGTGCTAGACTCCTAAAGGGGCAGTCCCTAGGACAGTAAGTGAAACCTTGTCTGTTTGGGGGATATCAAAGTCCTCTTGGAAATGGAAGAGGAAGAGGCAAGTTTAACTTGCCTGAAGCAAGTGAATGAAAATGAGCGTACTTGCCGGCGACCTGGATTGAGTTGTGTGTGCTAAATACGGAACGGTACAACTACAGTACGCTGAGCGGTTTTAAACAAGCCATTCTGGTCTTTGTGGCAAGCGTATGTTCAAGGGACAGGTACAGACTGCCAGGCGTGCTCAGCACTAGCTAACTTCCATCATATCAGAATGACTGTGGATTCAATTTCACACCATGGAACTATGAAAAATGCATGTGTAGTGAGGAGTCTAAAAGAAAAGGCTTAATGCTAGTAAAACTTCAGAGCATGCTATATAATTACGCAAGTAAGTCTTCAGCCAAATATCCAAGTCAGTACTAGCAATATATAAATAGAATAATATAAATGGAGATTCGACCTGCTCTGGTGTTAAACTTTGATACTTGAATATCCCAGATGTCTCCCTCCTCCTCTTCTTCTTTATAGACGGGTAAAGATGAATCTCTTGAAGAAACTGGGGATCACACTCTAGGCAAAGGTTGGACAGGTGATCAATGTACAGCATGAGATTTTGCCGTGGCTATGTGCCTCCAACAGTGACTGGATCATCTGGTTTAGAAAAACAATTCAAAATTGTAATATTTTCTGAAGAATTTCTTTAGGGAAAAATTAGCAAAAGGGAGAACAAATGATTTTATAACATGGAATGTATCACAGAACTTCTTCCCATAATTGTATAGTTCATTTTGAAAGTTCATTTATTTCTTATTTAACATTTAGTTCATTAACTTTTTAATTCCTTAGAAGTTAGCCTTTAGAAGACTGTATCCCATTTCCATTGGCAGAAGGTGTTCAATAGTTCCCGATGAGACGTGAAGGTATTCTTGTAAGCTTTGATTTCTTTTTTTGGTGTCTAACACAACCGCCAAAGTGCCAAGGCCAGGTCTGGCCCATTATTTAAACAGGCTTTGGAGCAAGCCACTATTTATTAGCCAAATGGGATTCTACTCTGTAGTGCACTTCAGGGAGGTATTCACAGAGGTTAATGTTCGTTAATGAAGATTCATCTCCCAACACTCCCTCCACAGACTTTCAGTCAATAGACTGAAAGTCATTTTCTAAAGGACCATTCAGAGCACCTAATGTGAGACATTAGAGATGTTTCTTCTAGCATTTCAGAACATCACCTTTTATCTACTTATCTTGTACATAGTGCTTTTTTTTTTTTTTACCATCCCCGAAAAACAAATAATGCCCTCCTTCCCAGAAATATCCATTAGTATAATGGACCTTTAAGTTTAAGTTTGGTGAAATCAACCTGTATTTAAGCAACAGTGTTTACACACAGAAAAAGAGATCATGAATTACAAGCGTCATGACATCTTTAGGCTATCACACAACTAATGTTTAAGCAATGAGATTCTTAAACGAAACAAGTTAACGATGGCATTATTTCTAGCTTAGAAACAGAGGAACCCATAACATAACCCCAGTGCAAATTTGCAAAGAATCATGAGTTCATCTGTGGCTAAAATATGAAGAGAAGCTATTTCAAGGAACGAAGGATGTCCTCTTAACCTGTGACAACAAATTTGTTTGTTTTTTTCTCTTCTCAGTAAGAAAGCAATTAGGTTTTTTTCCAATAAAAATATCCTTGTCCATATATAAACACTCATGGTAATCATGTAATTACCTTACCCAATCAGATTAAATTGCTGTCAGTTGAGTTCCCACTGTTGATTAACTTTCATGTACTCCAAAGCTAAATGAAGTCTTTGGTAAAGTCACTTAGTCATTTACAAAGGTGTCTCTATGATTCCAAAAAGTATAACAGCAATATATTATTTGCTATAATCATCAAATGTCCAAGGTCAAGGATAGATCACAGTGGAGCCCTTTTTTAAAACCCAAAGAAATACAGAATTAAACTACGTTGCTTATTTTTGTGTTTCTTGCCATGACTTCTAAATGTAATAGTAACCTTTGACCCCCACACATTAAACACCATAATTATGTAATTAAAACTAATTATGCAATTTAACATACATATTTTTGTCCTACAACAGGCAGGTCAATTACCTCACTCATTGACCTTGGAAGCTTTCACAGTTTAAACAAAACAATGAGGCTTTCAATTAATTTTAAAGTACAAACAGAGAAGGAGCAGCAGAACCACAAGTCTTCAAGCTATATTGCACAGATGGGTCATTTACCAGTCCCTTCACTTCGTATTACGTAAAATAAATCCCTCGATCAAAACTCGTAAACATCTTTCTTTCTTATATGTTTCTACCGTTAGAAATGTTAACACATTTGTTAACAAATCATACAGAGATTACTTGCCAAATGCAAGCAAGAAAGGAGGCAATATATTATTTTTCTTTGACCTGCTTCTTTTCTTCAGTATGATTTCGCTCAGTACATCTCTCCCTGCTTCACCTGCACTTTCTGAGGTCTTTTTCTTTCCCCTTTTTTCTTTGTTAGCTTCTCTGTGCCATTGCTAGCTGTAATACCTGATAGTAATTTATATATTATCAAACTCCTGTAGCCGTTGTCTTTTCCAGTTTGTGCTTGCGTCCCTACCCCAGTCGCAGGATGGTGTTTCTCATCAGATCCTGGCTCCTGCAGATGACAATCCAGCACATTGAGGGAGCTCTGGGCTGCAGAAAGCTACAGCTAAAACAAACATGGTAAAGCTCTAAAAAACATTCTGAATTTTCCAGTGCCGGAAGCTTGGTACAAGTGAGAGACACTTTATGAAATTATTGAAACATATTTCACCTGGATAACATCTTTATTCTCTTCGTACACTAAGGTAAGCTATATAAACCGCACTGAACATGTTTAAACTGCACACGCAGTATTACATTGTGTCCAAGGAACGTCTTTCTTTTCAAAGAGTAAAATTAGCATCATAATTGAAACACATTTTTATTTTTCAGTAAACTAAATTCCACTCACTAAAGAACAATTCTTAAAGCCAGCATAAGCCTCTACATTAAAAAGGATCGCATTGCGCTATCTTGTTTTTTCAATTGCTATCTTAGCCACAAACAGATCCACAGAAATGAATAGGCTTAGCCGTGAAGTAACGACAGGTACACCAATCAAGCTTTAAGTTGTTTCCTCTAAATGTGATTTTATGTGGGGGTCAGAAAATAGTCACTGGCCAAACGCACGTGCAAATCTTCGCTTACTTCTTGAAAGTAAAGCAAAAATATCTACAGCGCATTGTGCTCTGGTGTAATTTCTAACACCATTTTTGGAGTCCTTTTGGCTCTCTGCTTTAATTGGGCCTGACTCGCACAAGCAGCTCAAAAAGATATCAGTAAACCTTTGACATAATGGGAACAAGGAGCACCAAACTCCGAATGAGGAGTTACAACAGGAAAGGAACAATTTAAGATGGTAGCAGGCCTTATTGCAACATAAAACCTCAAATTGGATCTGATTTATGTAAAGGAAACCAATATATTGAAATAGTGCCCCAAACTTCTGGACAATAGTTTGAAGGAAAATAATACAGTGCATGTATAGAAATTCTATCCGAGGGAACGGAGCAGATTATTCCTTATACTCTCATTTAACAAAAAGGTTCCTTCTGTTTTGAACGGAACATTAAAATTCTATTTCAGCTCATAGAGCATCCCAAACAGAGCAGCAAAAGAATGTGTGAGGGAGTCCAAATATGGTGCTATTGAAAGAGAGTAGATTAGAGGAATTGGGACAGAATCCTACAAGTGGCTAAATAGCAGCAGGAGCTCAGCTTCACAAACAGCAGGACACTGTTCTTTCCAGACGTGAGTGACATAATACAGGCAAAACAATCAGGATTTTAGCTGATAAATGTATGCATTAGGAAAAGGCCCTGCTGCAGAACTTTCATACTCAACAAACTTTTAGGTATACTCCGTAGATGTAATTTACACTGCAGAGCATTTTGTCTTAGATGAACACATCCTGTTAATCCTGTAAACCAGAATCCTTTATAAGATAAAGACAATAATTGTTAAGAGCCTAAAGGAAGAAAACACGAGAATATTTGCCTAACAATTCAGGAAATGGATAAAGCCTAAAGCTTTCATAGTTTGACACAGCTTTAGTTCTGTCCTGAGCAAGTCTATGTATATTAGCTTAACTATACATAAAAATATTAGCCCCCAAATATCTAGGATATTTAGAATAAATAACAGAATCTATGTAATCCCATTCATTATTAATAAATCCCATACTATAGCAGTAGTATTAGAGAAGTTTTAAGGTTCTGAAGGGAACAGTTGCATTTGTAAAGAGACATTCAGATATCAAAATACGATGCACTTAAAACGGAACGGTAGATCATTTTGATTTCTAAATTTGATGGGATTTTACAAAATCACACTTTCATTCTAAACATGTATTTTTCACTCGCGCTATTTTCATAATATCTTTTAAAAGGCTGAGATTCCACTTACTTTCCATCTTATGCTACAAGCAACCAGAAGAAAATTTATTGAATTGCTTTTTAGCTAGGGAAGTGCAAACTATTACGGGTAAAACATTAATCTGTCTTCCCTGTCCTCCACAAAATATCCTCGTGGACTAATTACTTTAGTAAGCTGGAAATAAATTATAATCCTTAGGTCAAGAACAGATTTCAGCCTGGAGTAGAGGCCACGCTTCCCTTCCACTCTCATTGCGAGACAAGAATTTGTGAGTGTTGGGGTACGTGCAGGAGGCCTAGCAGAGAGCTGAAGAACACTGGAGCACACCACAGCTCCACCCATCGCAGTACCCTTTCTCCTGTGGGGGCTCCTGGTATAGTCTCCAAGCTTAAGCAACCTTCACGGCATACAACTGATGCGTTGCCAACAGTACCCCAGCATTTAATAGCCTCTGGTGGATTTTTTTTTCCCCCCTCATGAATTCATCCAATCTCTTTGTCAACCAGTAAAAACTTTGGCACCCACAGCATCATGCAGCAAGAAGTTCCATAGAAAAACTGCAGTTTATAGGAAGAAATACCCCATCCTCCTCCCCCTGGCCCATCTTTAGTTGTTTGGTTGTTGTTTTTTTTAAACTCCCCAACTGCTAATTTTATTTAACACACGGATTAATTGTAACGTGAGGGATAGTAAGTAGCTGTTTTGAATTCACTTCTTCATCACGGATGGCTTTACACTTTCTGGAGACGCAGCGGCATTTGGTTAAACCTTATTAGTTCTCCAGTTACCGAATATCAGGTTGACCGTTTTTATTCAGAAATCGGTTTAAGAGGAAGTCGTGCCTTTGGGAACATCAGCTATAGTGATTAAGGAGCCAGGACAGAGAAAAGGCCAACCAAAAGCACAAAGGCACAGAGTTCCCCTGCCATGGGCAACTACATAAGAACATCAAGACATCTGCAGAATTCACTTGAAGACTGTATTCCTTGAGCCCTTTCTCAGCACATCACCAGAGGTTCATCTACCATGTGATCCCAAAACAGGCATTTTGCATCACACGACTGAGTGAGGGAACATGACAGATGACGTCTGTATCTCGATAATTTGATGGACATGTAAGCAGATTTATGGTCATTTCTTCTGGAGAAAGACCAGCTTACAGAGCAGATGAAGTTCCTGCTAGCTGGCTCCAGTCTGGGGATCTTGTCACAGGTTGGCCATCTGTGATGTTGATGTGTATGACTTCTGGAGATCTTTCATAAAACTGTACCATCAGGAATTTGAAATGATGAAGAGAGAGCCGTAGTATTCAGCAGTCGTAGCTCTAGTCCCCTGCTCAGCTGCAAAACAACTAGACGACGGTGCTTTTCTGTTACCTGCAGCGTTGTGCCGTTATTGAAATATGTAGTCATCTTGTTCTCATCACCACGGGGAGTGTGACTTATTTACATGTACGGATGTATTGCACATTTATAGCATGTTTGGTACAGAGCAGAGCAGCTCTGTAAAAGCTGATTAAGACATTATGCTGAACTAAAAATTGAATGCTTTGTGAATATCTGCGTTTTGGCCTCTCCCCAAATGTCTTCCCCCCACAAAGTGAGAGAGGACAGCTGGAGTAGACTAACTTTCTGTACACAAGAGACTTTTTTTTCTTTCCTTTTGAAGGTATTACTTGCATGTTATTACATTTACATAAAGGATCTTTATTCTTTCCCATATATAGTAAATTGCACTCCGGAATATGAACGTTGTATAGCCATTCCCCGCCCCCCAAATACAAAATAGAATTATCCTCACTGTCATTCAAGCTTTTTTTTTTCCCCATTACAAAGAATTGATGCAAATCTATTTCTGTTTGGTCTGTTTTATGCTGACAGCAATTAATTCTAAAGCCTACAGCATAAAGACATACAAGTATCACATATGTTTTTAATCTACAAGCAAGTTATCCAATTATTTTAGGTAAACTTTATGATCACAACCATTCTTACCAACTCTGATATGATAGGTTATTTTCTTCTTAATGCCTTCAGACTCATATACACTGCTATCGGGAATATATTCTTGAACATTCCTCGTGTTTTACCTCCTGATCTTGAAATAATAATATAATCAATGAGCACATTTTGTTTATACTACTAGTAAAAAGACACTAAAAGCATGCTGGGAAATAATATTCCATGCCTTAGGACTCAAACAAGTTCTCTTTCTAAATAGAGCTTGTGTAAATCACGGACAAAGTTGACAAATTTCACGGATTAGTCATGGTGAAAATATCAGATTTCATGGTTTAAAACAGATTAATAGGAAAATCATATTAGAATCCCAATTATCCAAATTCTGCACGTTGTTGAAGAATTAAATGAAAAATAGTGATAGTTCCGGAGTCCATTCACTTATTTACATTTGCACCGAGTCACATACAGAGCGTGAATCTTCCTCATCAACCAAATGCCTCGCAAAACCTCAGCAATCTGTATTTAGCCACATCAGGCAAGACACACTGGAACCAGGACATCAGGAATTATAGAGACTACAGTACATTCGAGCTATTTCAATGCATTTTTCCACCAAATCGTCCTAACGTGAAAATATTTTGTCACCTTATATAAAAACTTCAACTAACAGAAGAAGCAGACTTTGAAATGAAAGCTGCTGTTTTCACAATTATTTGTATTTGGTGCATTTAATTAAAAACTAGGGAAAGAATCTCCTAAAGAAGTTCCACTTTAACAGAATATCTCAGTATTCTGGTAAAAATATAAAATTCTTACCACTGAAAAACAACATTTGGAGTTAAGAGAAACTATCAGTTTTCATGTAAAACTTCATGGCTTTTAAGTCTTTCATGATGATGTAATTTAAAGTGAGGCCTTATTTAAAAGAGAGGTTACATACAAGCATGTGATTCAAAGAGACTTGTTGACTATATAACTATTTGGCTTGATGCCTACATCTCTTCTACTTAGCCGTATAGACCACTTGTCATCTTTGCGTATGAAGACAGCCAATTTGTCAGACATTTGCTTTAATTCTTTTTCTTTGTCTTCTTTACAGTATCCTTCATATACATCCTGGTCATCAATATCATATATCTGACTGGAGGATGGAAATTCATTTGTGTCTCCGTCTTATTTCCTTTGCATGCAATCCTCCTGGGTCTTATAGGATGTACTTAATAAGAACCACATTATGCTGCTAAAGGAAGTCCTTGAGCAGACTTTGAGAAGCAGTATGGCAAATTAGTTTCAGAATGTGGAAGGTCAGGTTGGAAATAAAAAGCTGCAGTTATCTGCAATATTTTCTGCAGTTCAGAAATTATAAGAGAGTTCTAACTTTCAAGAAAGGATTTGTTTCATGTTTTTCCTTTAGAAAGCTGGACTAATATATCCACAAACAATAACGGCTTAGCTGAAACTAATTAAAATTAGCTTTTAGTTAAATTCACATTTTTAATATATGAGCAATCGCACTTCTCTTCCAAGTGTATTTAAATGCTATTGTTTCCACAAACTTAGAACGTTATTTGCAACAAAATTCTATACCATTCAGATATTTAAATTTAAAAGTGTATTTGAGTTTGAACATAAATAGCCCTTTAGATGGCTGGAAATGCCAGGTTTATAGCTGTCCCTGCAACCTTAATTCTGCCCCCTGGTGTCTATAAATTATGGTTATTTCTAACTAATGATCACACATTATTTTTCACTCCAGGTTCTCACTGTCATTCTGTTCACCGACTAAATGCTTCTCACAGAGTGCAGTTGATTTTCAATACTACCAAAGTTTTTAGAACGCTGCTTTTGCTAAGCATCTCCCTAAACTATGTCACTATTTGCTTCCTGGGCTTCTCCGTGCCGCTCATCACCATCTCTGAATATCTCTAGAACACTAACAAACTGCTCTCTGCATCTTCTTTGTGATATGAAAAGAGCATTATCATCTGTGTGGGAAACGGTGGTGCACAGACACTGGGCGCAGTTTCAAAAGTCAGTGTTTGTTGCAGATGTCTTGGTCATTTACTCTAATGCATCAGGCTTGCTTGTGTAAAGCTCTTCAAATTTTATAGTCCTTTTCATTTCTGAAACAGTTGTATAGACTTTAACATGTTATATTTGACACATCTCTATAAAATAAAATTGTACATTTTATTTTCCTCATTTTGTAGATGTTAAAAACCGACTTTTGTCTAGGCAGCCCACAGAACTGTTAGAAATGGCCTAAAACTCAGAACCACGCCTGGTTTCGCTCCTGATGACCAGATACTTTTACTACCTTAATGGCGGTGTTTTCATTGCTTTGAGGTACCGTGACTGCTCCAGACATCTGAGACGGGTCATGACTGACACAAACAGAGGTTCACACAATATCTACATTCTGCTCTACACAATTTTTTAGCACATATGCAATCTGTAGCGAGAGAATGGGTAGGGCTGAGTCGACCAAGTAACATTATTGTCTGTCTCTCCCACGGTCACTGTCCCATTGAACATGGAACTCAAGGATGCATTTAGTAGAGTAGATAGCAAGCACGGAACAGCAGCGAGGTGCTACAGAAAAGGTAGTAAATGGCTGTATAACTGAAAATCACTGTAACGTACCAAAAAGGGCACACACACACAAAAAATTATACGAGCTACTTTAGACCTGGCACTTCCTAAACTTCCAGACTTTTGATTTGCACTGTAATGTCCATTTAATGAAGCCATTTTCTTGACTTGCAACATATATTTGCTGTATTAAAAGACAAAAATTACAAAAAACTTTACTGATGGCTTGTCAGTATCAGAGGCAAAGTTTGAGCTCTTCAAAGTGATCAATTTTTGGTTCTTAAAATTTTGGGGTGCAAGAACTTCAAAAGACATGTTTGATTTTCTATTGACACTGAAATGAGAAAAAATCCACACAATATTTCCTTTACAGCTCTGAACACAAGAAAAAGGAACACAAATTTTGGACTAAATTTGGTCAAAACGTTGACATAATAATCTCTCCCCCATCTTTTCATATACTGAAAGAAACACGCAATCCATGTTTGTAAAGTGCCTTAATGACCTCAGATGAAAATTACAGAAATGCAAAGCAAGTATAATTGTTGTTATTATGATGAAAACGTCTAGTTCTACTCACTATGTTCACTGCCTTAAGTAACACAGTGGGTAGCCTGTTATTACTAAAGGAATAAACTTTTTCATCAAACACTCTTTATAAAAATATTTCCCTGGAAATGTAACACAGCATGTAGCAAGACTACTACAATTTTCCATCAACTATGAGTACATGCGGCATAGGTACTGTATTTAGATAATTTTACTTGAGCTTTTTGGCAATCGTTCCTCTCAAGGAAACCTACATTAAGCTGAAATTTAGAGTCTGTTATCCCCAGGCCAGCTTCATTGGAATTTTTAATATGGCACTGTCTATTCAACAGTTGTGTGTAAAATGCCAATAAACTGGCCAGAAAAGAGCTGAAGGGCTAATTGCCTTTTAACTCCACTGTGATGATAAAGTCACGTAGAAAGAAAGGAAAAACTCCCACTGCTTTAACAAGTTTATCTGACTGCCACTTTAACATTCTCTGTCTGCATGCACTTTAGTGCATTCACCAATAAAAGGATAAAAGCATTCAAAATCCTATACCCCCAATAACTAAGAAAGTCCAGATTCAAAACGTCTGCTCTGCTGGAATCAGCCCATTAGGTCAGCTAGCTTTTTGCGTTGTACTTGATTTCAACTGTACAGTACATACCAAGGAAGAATTTCCTTTTGATGCAAAAGATTATAAATCCTTAGGAAACTGGAGTGAGAGAAGAAAAGGAAGGATACCGTTTTGAAATAATAATAAAAAGCAGAAACTGCTTCTCCCAGATGAAGGATGAAAGAGTGCCAATCAAGTCAGTGGTGAAATTCCCATTGACTTTAATAGGATTTCATCTCAAAATAAAACACAATGCAGGAAAATATAGCATCATTTAATTTTTAATGCTGGATAAATATATAGTTTCAATTTTCAATTATTCACTGTTCCTTCAACCACATTTTATATTCTTCCCTTCCAAACTTCCCTCTTCAAAAATCCAGTTTTATAAATACAATTTTTTTTATCTAATCGTGAATGAGATTTTCTACCTAACTCTGGTTGTTCGCACAGTGTTACTTCTTATTGATCCATAACTGAAAGTAGCCATCAAATAACGTCAGTTACGGAAGTCAATATTCATAGACAAAAGGCGCATTTTCCTTTGCCGCTGAGTGATAACCACTCTCGTCCTACTTGATTCCACAAAATGAGACGGTTATTAAAAGACATTTCACGGAACGACTGAAAGGAAGAAACTAGCGGTCACTTAATTTTTTGCTGGACCTGTATTTTCACTTTGACCGGAGAAGGAACACAATCGGCTCTGATATTGAACTGACCTGTTCCACTTCATAAAATAAAAGCAGCAGTAGAGGCGTTGTGATTGCCAGCTGCAAACCACTGAGTTGTTTTTCTATTAGAAATCTCTTCCATGTTTTTCTTATTGTAACCTGGAAAGAGTACAAAATCTGAAATCCGAAGGAATTTCTATAGAAAAGAATACTGTTAACACCAAAAGTTCCTCAAGTAGTCACCAAAGCAAATGTTATATCATATTACAGTAAAATTTAAAAGCAGAAGTTCAAATTCAAAATGAAGCGTCCTTCAAAACAGACTTATGTGCATCAGAGCCTCTGCATTAATGGACTTATTTCCATACAGTTCTGCATTTCCCTTCTCCATCATTTTATAATTTGTTCCAGATTTTGTTATTTCTTTCACATTTGAAGGTATATTGTTCCCCATTTGGTTGATGAAAGGTTGAACTGGGTGGAAGTAAAGTGAAATGCTAGAGAGAATATGAAAACAAAAAGGAAGTTAAATTTTCAATTTGTAAGGTCGTAACAAAAGTAAAGAAAATTTAGTGCTCAGGGAGACCCAGAATGTTCATGTTCATAGTAAAAAATAAATAACTTTGCCATCCTTTCAAATTTAAAATGCCAATACCTAAGGGAAGCAATGAATTTATCCATAAGAATACACTACTTTGAGGTTGTCACTGCAGTTCACGGGTATTCTCTTAGATCTTTGTGACTAGATTAGAAGGCAGAGTAAACTAAAAGATCAAGCTAATCTAGGATAAACTTCTTTTCCACAGTTCAAAGGCACTGGCCTTTCCACAGGTTCAATTGCAGGTTTCTTTGAAGATGTGCCCTAAAGTTCATTAAAGAAATTTCACTGACTTGAACTGATTTCAACATTAAAAAGATAATGCAAGAGCTTTATTGCCAGAAAGAACCTGACAGACTGACTTCGAAGCTTTTTTAGGTGGTATTAGATTATTTTTTATAATTCTTCCAAGCCTTCCTTATTTAAATAGATCTTTGTGTTTAAAACCTTAAGAAAACTTTAAAAATTAAATTTAAGAAACCCTGAAAACACAGATTTTTAAAAATCCAGTAAAAAATCCTTACTTAATTCTTTCTACAGAATCTAAACTCAGCATCACTGATTTTTTCCCCCTGGTTGACTGGTGGCAGTTCACGCAGTGAACTGTCGGTTATTGCTTAAGTAGCATCTAATCTGTGCATAGAGCTTTGCAAAGAAATACAATGGCAAGAAGAACTGCAGTCTTTAACAACGTAAGACTTATACAGATGTACATAGCCTTGTCTTGATAACAGGAGCTCCATAGCCTGAGTCAATAGTAATGTGAAGAGGAAAACACGGTTAAGATTTTCTCAACCTCTGCTGAAATCGAGAGACATATTTTCTGATTATATCTCCAGACTTACACTTGGTCATTAAGATAAACATTTGGTTTTTTACACTAGGGTGAATGCTAATCTCCTTAATCAGAAAAAAATAGTAATTGTTGGTACGACGGTCTTAGGAAGGAGACTTTTATTAATAAAGTATCTGAAGAGGAGGCTCTGCCTAGAGAATGGGACTGCGCATACTCTCAAGATGTGTTATGAAATAGCTTGCAACGAATTACAATTATAGACATTTTTAGTACATAACACTGCACGGATGACATGAAAAAAACTGGCACAAAAAAGTTTCCCAAGTCAAGGGTAAGCATATCAGCATCAGTTTTCAGAACAAGCCGGCACCCTCTAACTGTCCAGCAATACAAGCTGCGGTTCCTGGTTACTATGGACTGAGACTGCTGCACCAGACTCACCAAATGGTACTCTTGAATTTCACTCGATTTCATGTTTACTCTAAATACTAACTTACTGGCCAGATTCTGTCAAATACAAACCCCATCCCGGAGTCTGACAATTGTTATTTTGTGAACACCGCTAATGAATGGAACTTGCCTTCTTGGACAATAAATTCTACATATTTAGGTCAATTAAATACTTGCATTTCCTCAAAACATTGCCTATAGGACGAGCCAAATATTCTGGCGGTACTCCATTCCACCTTTCAGTTATTCTACCTTGAACCTTTATGAGAAAATCCTAAGCAGAAAACTGTCAAATGTACCAAGGTTTATTTGAAACACATCATCCTCGGCTTTTTGATGTGTCCTTTGTTACTCTTTCTCTTCATAAAAGCACACAGCTGTCTCTTTAAGCCTATTTATTTACTTTGCTTTTTTGAGTTCAAGATTTTATCTTGTAGATTAAAAGAAAAAAAAGCCAGAACTACCTGTCAGTGTTGACACATTTAGGCCTTGTAGTAAAAGCTGTCAAGATATGCAGCTTACTCACGGAAACTGTGTTTTATCAGAATAATGGAATTGATTACAAAATAATTATTAAAAATATGACAAAATGACATACTGAAGATAAAACAGACATTCACATTAAAGCTTTTGTCATTTAGCAAATCTCTTGCTGTATATTCAACCTGTTGCAGAGACGAACAAGCAAATATTTTACTGATTAAAAAGATATTGAAAAACTGATCCTTCTGTCACCTAGCTTAAAGTTAACCACATAATGTGATTAAAGCTTAGACACACATTGACATTTTTTTTTTTAATTTACGCAATGAATTTCCAGAATTTTGCCTACTATCTTGCATACGATCTACTTTAATGTGTATTCCACACACAGAAAAAATTCTACGATATAGCAACATTATCAGTTTACAAATTGAAACAAGCAAAAGTTTAAAAGTTCCGGATTAAGATTATCTGTTCAGCTTGAATTTTGCACTTTGTGAGATATTAATTATGATACAGTCCTTAATCCTGCATATCTTGTTTTTCCCTGGGACTCAGAATGGATGTCAGGCCTTCACCCGTGACCAGCTACAACTCTGATACATCTTATCTTCAAGCCTGGTTAATTGAGCACTATTCAAACACTACTGTCAAAACGAAACTACTAATTTCAGTCAGGCTTTTCTAGAGCATTCTTTATTATGACATCATGGCATTAATTTACGTGAGTATTAGCATCCACTACTCGGTTGACTTGTAGTTATCCTCATCTCTCTGGACTCTCTTCAGTTACTACCATTAAGGATTTTGCTCAGCCAGTTCCAATTTCCCCTCCATCTTCCATATTCCGTCATTCTTATCCGTGTCCTCTGACCTCCACCATCCCCTCCTTCGCAGTTTAGCAGTCCTAATTTTTGTTCTCATCTCATGAACCACCAACCATGATTCTCACCTGTCCGCGCAGCTGCCTCGGCTCCACCGTACCCCTGCGGCTGATTTACCATTTCTTTTCTAGCAACATATATTCCTAAACTCTTTTTCCTCCTGCCTCAAGGTTTTTAGTCAGTCTCAGTCCTCTCTGCATCTCTTTCTCTCCTCTCAAATCAACTTGTTGAGAAAAATCCCAGTCATGGACTGACAGATAGAGCAGAAGATAAAGGAGAGACAATCTCTCAGCTTCAGGCCTGGGCCTGGCACAAGGGAAGGGCTCCCAAACCAAAAACAAGGGGAATCTTGCTCAGCCCCAGAGCTGACCACACAGACGGAATCCTAGTTGTTAAAACCTAATGATATCATGCAAAGCGGGATCCTTCTAAATTAACCAAATTTAACGTTTTAACAATTTAACATTTACTTGGACAACAAAAAGTACATCCATGAAATTAACACTGTCCAAGTGCTACCACTCAGGACACTATCGTGAAGCAATGGGATCAGTAAATCTTTTCAAAGAAGTTTCCGCTTGTATTGTTTACTAATTTGGGTTGGGTTTGGGGTTTTTTTAACCTATATCCTCTGTCTTGCAAATAGCTGAGCCTTTTCAGCTAAGCACATGGAACCATTTGTGCGGAGTATAAACTCCTGAGACAGATAACCTCACTTGGCAAGGGTCCCAAGTAATTTTATAAAATTATCAGCTAAAAGAAAGGGTTTCTTTATGGGACAGGTCAGACAACCTTTAGTAGAAGAAAGGATACTAGGCAGGTCTGTAAACTGGGAATATATAATGCAGATAAATAAGCCCATACTACTCCTTAATTGTAATAAACTGTTTAATTTGTTTCTTTTTGTTGTTGGAACCAGAAAGGAAATTTTGAAGTGCTGTAATTATAAAATAAAAAGATGTAGAAAATCTTGGTTGATAATTATTTCTTTAAACAGCTGAAAAAAACCTCTATTAAAAAACCCCAGCAGAATAACTTGATGCATTCTGTGTAAAAAAATTGTAAAAAAAAATTAAATAATTTTTACAAATTGATATAATGGTATTTACGTATTGATATATATTTCACATATCGATATAAATGTTCATATAGTGATATACTTTTGGATTCCTTCTTGCTAAGGACAAGAAAATCCTATAGTATGACAGGAATAAAAAACTGTAGTATACATAAATATTTAACAGAAGGAAAAAGGATACATAACACTTCCAAGCTACAGTATTGCCGGAGAGAACGTTGCTATTTAGAGCTGATTAAATATATTTCAAATAATCTTAATAATCAAATTGAGAATTATTTTTTGCTTTTAAAATTTTGTACAATATCAGTTATTTGTACCATCAGATTGTAAAGTCAGAGTACCTGTACTGTACACCTTATTCACAGCTTATAAAATATTGCTCCTTAGCGTACCACGTACTTCAGTCCTCAAATCACAACGCACAACAATAATTCAGCATTCAGACAAGTAACGCTATGCAAAAATTAGCAAATAGGCTGCATAAAAGAGTTCAAAATTAAGTTAGAGGAACAATTATTCACAAACCAGGCCAATAAAAATAGATAAATACAAAATAATTTATGAACAGGTCATAACATCTTTGTAGTTGGGTTTCTCAAAATAGAAATATAATAGTACCTGCTTACAAATTGTTTTGTGAAGTCTAAATTTATTTTAAAAGAGCATACATTATTAGTAGCAATTGACACCAGATATTATTATGATTAAAGATGCAATCAAAGGCCTCTCAGAGGAACATAATGCATAACCCTATACATAGTACCTGAAAAGAATGGGGAGCTTGAACAACACCCTTACGCTTCAGCAGCGAAGGTAAAACTTGCTTTTATAGGTTGATGTAAGAGGTTATGTTTGACTTTCAACTGACGTTGATGGATTGTAGATCACACCTTCAAACTGAGCTGGATGAATTCCAGTTTTCATAGGTGTGATATCACTATCAGTATCGCTACCACAGTCAAATAATTGACCATTGACATCACGCTCAAATTGTAAGATTTTGAGTCTATGGGCTGCCATGTGTTTTATGCTACAGTGTACCATGAGGGCCCTTAAAGCATTTCCTTTTAATTTTTTTTCTTCTGTTAGCTGGGTTATTAACTGTATTAGCAGTATTTCCTATTCTGCATATAGGAAATACCTGCTCATACCAGTAATACCTTGTCTAACTGTAAAAAACTAAAAGGAAACTATCCACTATCCTACACTCCATAAATACATCAAGCTCTTAGGCACATAAAAGTGAGACCCTGCGATCCTTAGTTAATACCTGATAGATCTCTGTTAGAGTATTTTGGCTCCATCTACACACATCCCACCATTAAATCTGATTCAACTTAATCCTGTTTAAAATTAAAATAACGGTGACCTGCTATTATTTACCTTACTGAATGTTAATGCTTACTATAAGAGGAGAAAACACAACGAAGTAGAAGAAATTAGAGCAATCACAGCCATTTGAAATGTTAAGTATTTTTCAGTTTTTAACATGTAACTATAAAATTAAAATATAAGATATTTTACAATCAGATTTATTTGCTAACAAAAAAATGGTTGTCCGTGGTCTACAATGTCTGTTGAATTCAGCAAGTGTGTGGCATTAATTGTTAGGACAAGGACCATTCATAGGAACGCAAACACATTTTATCTTCCTTGGGCACTTGGGAATGACTGTTCTTTTGCTAAGATACTGTATATTTTGTTCTATGAGAATGCTGTGAAAATTCAACGTCATGAAATTAACGCCTCACATAAAATTCAAAATAGTTGGTTCCCAAGGATGATGATGTATGAAGGATGATGACGTAATTCCCTTAACTTTTACCCTATTAATTTCTGCATCAGAATTCCATTTTCCTAAAGAGTGTAACCATAAGATATTGGCTCTTTTTTTAACTCTATGAATGAAGTGAAATGACAAAAGCCTTGGGGTTTTTCCTTTCAAAGGTAAAAAGCCCACACCACATTTTAGTCCATTCATTTACACCTTGAGATCAACACAATCTGAAACTCCAGCTAATTCCACGATACATTGTCCCACTGAAATTCTATATTAATTAAATATTTGAAAGATGCTTTAGTTCTACAAAAAAACTATTTTTAAATAATAGCGATTTCAAGAATCCTTTATCTGTAGATGTTAGGTTATGTTTAGAATTGTAAAGAACTTTCTCTTTTCCTCGTAGAGGAACGTAAAAAACTATATACATCTGAAAACATTTTATTTGTTAAAATTCAGTCATCTCATTTCTGTTTGTTTGTACCACAAACAGATGCAGAAATGTATAATATTCAGTATAGACATGTCTAAAAATGAAAGGCAATAGCGTATAAGCCAGATTCAAATTCTTTCTCAGCATTAATTCCACCCTTTTTTCCTCCACCATGCATTCTTGCCCCTTCTACAACAGTCCTTGAAGTTTAGCAGCTTGAAATCATATGTCTGTCCGTTAAGCTGCTCGGTATGTGAAACCAAGTTTGTAGGAGACCCATAAAATCAAACAAGATCAGACTAAATTATCTGCTGCTGATCTGTCCTGATACATTGCTGCTAGTCACTAAACCAGCCACTTTAGGTCCTGAAAAAAATTCAAGGGGCAATGAACCATGATATGCAATTTCATTGAAAGTTAGTTAAGCACATTATCTGACAGAGAAAGCAATTTCAGCATCCTTGGTTGTCAACTTGGAAAACAGGAAGAGTGATTGTTACCTCTTTAGCACTAGTAGAGAACATCTGAAGTATTACAGCACGAAAGCTCTTTCATTAAACAAATGATCTCCTACTGACTAGGAAAGCATTCAACTATTTTTTAATTCTGGGATAGAATTATGCCACAAAATTTGTACACAGAACTACTTGAAGAAAATAAGGCTGAACTTCAATCACTTTCTCCACTGTCATGCCCGTGCAGATACCTCCTCCTATATGCCAAGTATCTGAGATCAGATCAAAACGTGGGTGTTGGGCTTTCACTGCTCCTTCTTCTACTTTTGTGAAGACAGTGCATCAGAACTGCTTTATTTACCTCCCACTATAGAACCGCAACCGAGCAACTGTTTTCTTCTCGCTCCTCTGCTCTTTCTCCTATATCACGCGCAGAGTCTGTTTTCCTCTTAGCTTTATACCTTCTAAGGTAAAAAAGGTACTGCAGCAGTCACTTAAATGTAGTGTTTCCAAATGCTTTCAGATCACCCACTAATTCTAAATGAAATTAGAATTCTAAATGAAATTAGAATTAGCTACAACTCTAGAATTAGCCACAACTCCCTTATATTTGCTATCAAAGAGAGTATGAAAAGGTGTATTAAAAAAAAGACTGTATTTATGCATGAGCATCCAGAGGAAAGTCTTGATCTTGGAGGAGAGCAGTGTGCAGGTGGTGAGCAAATTAAATCTTCCTTACTTTTTAATGGCATTCTTAAAAATTCTCCAGGACTTTTGATTTGTATGACTTCCCTCGTGGTTAAAGCCATGAGAAAGTAACTAATAAAGCCGAAGCCCCTCCATTGCGCGTCATGTATCTTCAAGTGATTCCCTCAACACATCCAGAATTTTTTGCTTAGCTGGAACACAGCATCTTAAATTAAGGTTTCAGAATGACAAGAATCCACCACAATTTTTTGATGTTTAATTGTCTTCACTGTTACAAATTTATCTCTCGTCTGTCCTGTGAGGTTCTTTTGGTGTGAAATATATGCTATAATTAGTTCCATCACAAGCTTCCCGTCAGCCTAAGTGGTCTCATCTTCATGGAAGTGACCCATCGGGCTCCTCTGATGGGATGCATCAGGTTGGATGAGGTGTACAAAGCAATCTTCTTGGCCCAGGCTTCTTCGAGCCTTGCTTGCTTCTGGCTGTCCAAGCACTTGCTCGGGTCTCTGAATGGTGCTGAATGTCTTGCAAAATTGCCAATCTACTTTCCCCCTTTCGAAGATATTTGCGGTTTTCAGCCCCTGAATGTCAAACTTGTGGCTTCTAAGTGCTTCATCCCCTGTTTTCCTCCACAGTCATGACTGTTCTCTCCGCTTTATGCTCTTCACTCATCAGACTTCTTTTACTTTTGCTAATTTCCACTTTCTCTGTTCCTGCTCTCACTTTGCAAAATATCACTTATATCCATGAGGTTATCTTTGTTACAAATTTGTTCTTTTCCTCCATTTTTAATGGGCTTACTTTTTAAAAATTATTTCTACTAGCCTCGACCCTTTCCAAGATATTTATCTGCCGTTTCTCAAGTTTACCTCCAAGCATAATGTCGCTATCTTTGCTTTCAATGGTTTTCATAACTTTTTCAACTTGTCACATACCATCATCTAAGTTAGATGACAATATGGTAATACCAAAAATTAAAGATGGAAAAAAAATATTTAAAAAAATGTATCTATAGGCAGCTATAGGTCAAAAGAGGCACTAGAACATTAAAGTGATAAAAACTGAGTAAATATCTCCCTTATAAAATTGATAAAAAATAGAATCTTCTAGGTTAGACACGTTCGTTCAGAACTGCCAAAAAACATTGGTGTATTTATCCAGTTTGACATACACACTTACCTGAGAAGAGGGGGGAAAATAAGCCAAAGAAACACAAGAATCATAATCTCTTTTTTTCTCATGAGAAAAAAATTAGACAAAAGAATCATTTCAAGTACAAGTAAATCCCTATTTACTCCCTACTTCCTGCTGTATTTCAAACGACCAGGATAAACACCTGAGGAAACAACTTGAAGAGTTAAGAATAAAACTGAGCAAGAAGTGAGTACGGATGTACGAATGATGTGATGAAATACTAGCAATTATTAAATGTATTAAAACTCTGCCTGCTATTAATAGATTAATAGTCAACCATAGCAATACACGTAAGATACTGAAATCCTTATTATAAAGTACAATACACAAAAGCAACTGATATGCCTGGGTTATGTATTACTTATGGTCCGAATTATGACAGTAAAGCATTAAGGGTGTGGGTTAAAGGTACAGCTACAAGACCTTTTGAATCACGCTCCTAATCATGAATTTTGCAAGCCAGTATCTCCTAATATTGAAATATCCACCCTTGATATTAATATCTGAGCTTCTTTATGGACTCAATTTAATTACCCACATTTGAAAAATATTTTGGCTCTAATAAAATAAAACTTGTTTATTGTTGTTCCAACAGATATATCAACCCTGTCCTCAAAGACTGCCAAACCTTTGGCTTTGAGAATAAGCATCTTTTAAGTCTTTGATTCTTTGAATACTTATCTTCTCTGAGTACATCAAGGAAAATGGCAAATAAATAAATAACCCAACTTTGAACTGTTATGCCTAAGACCTTCAAGTAGCAAAAAAAAATATTTGACTGAGGTACGTTACAGTACGGAGTCAAACTTTGCATGTACAGCATCATGGCACACAGGAAAATGAGAGCCACTATGCACAATAATAGTTATGCTTTTTAATTCTCTCTAAACACACAAAACATCTTGTAAATCAATATAATGCATATTGGATGTATGTCTTTATTTTTTTTTTTCGTATTTTGGTTTTGCTCATCAGCTTGGAATACTTCTTTTTTCTTCTTAAGTATAAGGTGAAAGAAAAAGCAGCAACACTCACAGATTGGTTCACGAAGCCAATGAGGTGAGAGCTGTGGAACGCTTTCTTGCACTGACCTTCTCGATCACTTGCACTCCTGCCGTGCCTGATTAGCTCCCTGTATTCTCAGAGCCATTACCATCAGTTACGAAGCACCCACAGTAACAAACTGAAACAAAAAGATCTTTTCCACTCCTAAACTCTAGCAGCTTTTCCCACATCAAATACGTCGTGGGAGACATCACTAGAGGAGGCACAAAACGATGCAGGACTCGATAAGATGCTTGGTAATGCAAACCCCACATTGATAGCTCTGCTACGACTACTCAGTACGGAGGGGCAGTGCACGCAACAAAGGCAAGGAACGCTCGTTAAGTTGTGGATCTCAGCTGAGTTCCGTCTCTTGTTTCAATAGTTCTTTCTTGTCCCCACGTTTTTCGTTGAGCAGCTACCCTCAACTGAGAGGAAATATTCACCACCGTCTGCATGAACAACGACAGCTCTGACATTTCCAAAATTAGTACTCCTGCTCAGGTTTATTAAAGACTGTCTTATCTTCTGTTGTGAGCAAACACTTAGTGAGTGTACAACATACAAACCACAGATCTCCTTACTATGAACAAAAGCGAAGAATGTCTCTCCCGGAGACAAAAAGCCCTAACGGCAAAACTACGTACCAATCCTAGCAATTTACACTTTTAGAAATAACACCGTTTCTACACCTACACACAAAAAGTGAAGTATATCAGTTAATCATGGCTTCTAGAAGAGATATTCAGATTCAATCTGTCAAAATTAATGGTAATTGAAAATTTCTAATGAAGGCGGGAAATTACCCACTTTAGAGCAAGAGAATGCAATGGCTGTAAGGCGAGCACACGGCTTTCCCAGCTCTCCAAAGCCTGTCACAATCCTAACAAACGGTGGGGCAAAGCTTCCCCTGCCCCCCAAAGAGCTCTGCACGAGAATGCCCAATGACTATTTTATAGAATTGCTTTCAATAAACTTCCCTAAGCGCACAGTTCCTGATTTGTGACATGTCCTTTGGTTTACTGAAAGTGAAAATTCAAAATCACATTTCTCATAACATTCAGAATTATTGATTTGTATTAAAATTTTACCTATTATCCATTCAAGGACTTAAGGCCCATCATGCTATTCACAATATAAATACCTTTTGTTCCAGAATTTTCAACAACTCAGGATAAAAATATAAAGAAACTAATAAAGGTGAGATGGAGAGGTAGATACAACTGTGATTTTAAGTAGTATTTATCAGCTTTGCTTGTCACTTGGCCCCTCTTTCATCCCACAGAAGTTAATAGCCTTTAAGGTAAATTGTTAGTGATTGAAAGGGCGACATGGTGGTGAGTTTATAGATTTGGACATAGCTTCCTCTCGCCTAGAGAAAACATGAGAGAAAGCGGGAAGTTATTGGAGGAAAAGGTAGACTATACAAGCAATAAAGGCGGGCCTCCCTGATGCAGCCAAGGAGGGAACGACATTGTGTCCTGGAATATTGAGGCTAAACGGTAGATGGCCAATTTCTTATTGAAGATGTGAAATCCAAAATGAGACAGGCCTAAAATATTCTAATTTATTGCACACTTGTCTGAGCACCTCGAAGAGGGTTTACTGACCAGCTTTCATCCTCAAACCTGGGACTATTTTTTCTACTGCACTCATAGCAGATGCTCTTAGAGAAAGCAAGCAGGTATGAGGACAGAAAATACGGAACGCTCCTTGAGAACAAAACCACAGCAGTATCTTGATGCACAATGAATTCCCAAAGACTAAAAGACTGACACTTAGAGATCTAATTACGTTAAAAGTGTTGATAAAAAATATTCATAATACATTTTGTACTAACTTTACCAGAGGCTCAGGGCCAAAACTTATATGCTTATAGTATAAAAACAGCAACCACTACATATATAAGACAACTGTGATACACATCCTCAGGCATGTCAGCATTAAGTTTTCTAAAGGGTTCAAGAGCTTCCCATGAAAACCTGCCACACGAGTTAATAGAAGATGCTTGGGCAATATATTACCAAAGCTGGTGATTCTGAAGGTTGTCTTACATTTTAGACAGTGGACCTAGGAAAGCTCTGTGACAAACTCCAAAAAATGCAAAGAAATGCAAACGTGCATATTGGAAAAAGGAGAGATGTTTCAGCGACTGGTGTGTGAGTGCACAGCCATGACAGAGGAGCAGCAAAACCAGCGCGGGACTGACACGGAGGAGAAATGAAAGCACAGCTGGAGAAACTCTGATACTGCGACCTGGATAGCTGTGTGGACTGAACGCTGCCAAAACCGGGACAGGACACCAAGTAGGTAACAGCACTGCTGTTTTATTTCTTCCACGCTCAGGAAAAAAGAAGCTGTGTGTATTAGAACACAGATATATAGATCTCTAACGAAGACAGTTCCCTGCCAATTGTCTCTGTTCCTGGAGTACACGCACCAGGCCCCAGCCACTGACAAGTTAAAAATGGTTCATCATCGCGTTAAACAGCTCAGATATTCACAGCATCTCACCGTGGTGGAGACGGAAGAGCCATTGTCACCAGAAGAGATCAGATCCCCCATTAGAAGTCCTAGTAACAGACCTACCTTTGAAGAACCAGAGCAGCTGTACGTACTGCTGTGAAACCTTGCATGGACATCTGGGCAACATTTGCGCCACACAAAAAGATATTTTATTTATTTCATACAAAAGATATTTTATTCCAAATTCTTTACCTGCTTTAGTAGGTGCATTTATTCAATTCTTGCTTTGATTAAAAAAATAATAAAGTGACTTAGAACTGAAATTGCCCAGCATTCATTTAAAATTATGCAGTTTGGTTTTGGTAACATTTTAAAATGCAAAACTTTTCCCTTGTACAAATACAAATACAAGCTTCCCCCAAACACATGCCAGCAACTGTATCTGCGAAGTCTCATGTGCTAAACATGAAATTCATTCTTGTGGCCTCATCTCACGCTCTCCTGCTGCAAAACCTCATGCATTTAGAGCATGGTGCTGCTTCCTCTCTCCAAATCCAAAACCTAATGTGCCACATGCAACTGAGAGGCCAATCAACCATGTGCATCCAGTGTGACTCGAATGGCATGGGGAAGTGACAAGGGCAAGTCATGCAGCCGAAAAAGCACGCTACAAGGCCTGCATGGGCCGGGCTGTCTCTACCACGTGAGCAAACACCATCTCCATCGCTTACACAGCTCACACATTGGGATTCCAATAAACTGAAAGGGCTGGAGTGCGTAGGAGGGACTGACATGTGGAAAATCAAATATGGAGGGGAAACACTTCTTTTATGATGCACAAAACCCGTTGGTGTGGTCAACAGATGGAACGTAGCCAGACGCTCATTACAGCAATGCTATTGACATTGCTACAATTAAGGTAAGAGTCACTGTTTCCACTGTAAACTCCTGTTTGCAAGACCTTATAAATTGGCCGTAAAACTTCACTTCGGGCAGAACCTTAACACACAGGGTCTCAGCATTAAAGTATGTTTCACATATATTAAAAAAATGGTGTGCCTTTCAGATTACATGGTAGCTCAAAACAGGTTTCCCATTCTTGTTCTAGTATTCTCTGCACCCCTCGCACTCAGAAAAACCTTTGTGTCTAGTGAGTAGAATGATGGAATTTTCCATTCTAATTACAATTTTCCATAGTTGGTAGCAGTTTCATTTCTTATTTTACTGTCACATTAATAACCTAAGTTGTGAGCTTTGGAAAACTGGTTATCATCTTTTGAAACAGTATTTTTAATTCACAACACCTCCTATATATTCATTTAATATAATCAAAATACAGCTTCGTATAATAAAGCACCTTGGTTGAAAAGGATGCATTACAGTTTTTAGTCTATTTTCCTCACATAAACACCCCACCCCAACGTAAAACAAATTCAGCCAGCTAATACAGTACGCTATCCTCTGTCCCTGAAGTAAGAGGGAAAAATTCCCTTGAATTTCAACAGGAGCAGACCCAAGCTTTCAAAATACATGGGTGCGTAACACTATAATTGCTTCTTATTTATAGAGTGCTGACAGTAGGCTCAGTGCTGTACAAACAAAAGAAGACATGGTCCCTGCCCCTTGGGGCTTACAATCTGAAAACATAACAATTGAGGCACATAAAACATCAAGTGGTGATACAGTCCACAGGGGAACACTGACATGTTTGTTTTCCCATAAATAAATCGTTCTTCGGGGGTACAGAGAAAAGGGGTAGATAGTCTTCTGCAATTTGCTTTTTAAGAAAGGATTTGAAAGCATTCATATTCCTAGCACTCAGTCTTCCAAATTCCCCATCAAATATGACTATGAAAAAAAAAAAAGCTATAATGTAGAAGGACTTAGTAGACAATTACTGTTACAGGAAAAAAAGTTTCCATTCTCTATAGAAGGACCTGAAATGCTCCTGTATGTCTGTATTCCTCAACTACCGACAAGCACATCATCCTTCTGCTTCTCCACAGAATGTAACGGCATAACCAGCCGCGGTTAGTACTCTGGGCGGGGAAGTTATCTGCGGCACGACAGGATGCTGCCCTTTCCGTAGAACCTCTGTGAAACTTGGACTGAGATATACAAAACTTTCTTTTTGAAGAACAAATGCAGCTGGGTTTTCTAAAGCTCAGGAACGACGCTGCTCTAACCGCTCTAGGATAGGGTCCATTTCTGCAGCCCTCCACGAGAAAGAGAACGCTTCACTCCATTCCCTTCCAGGCACTTTGCCGACTACGTTCCCAGCGGACACCGAGTCAGACTCATCCTATTCTACAGAGCAAGTTCTTTTTAAGTATCGGTAGTTTTACACTTAATTTCATCAGATCAGCTACAATGCAAACATTAAAGCAAGGCCAACCACTCCTTTCTCCTCAGTTCATCTCTTCTGGGCAGCGACAGCTATACAGCGTGCCCTCTGTGTCTTCCTACTGCCAAATTAAGTTAGGAAAAATGTTGCAAACAGGAAGAGAGTTTGGCACACGCAACACTTAATCCCAACTAAAGTGCTAATGTTAATGCTTTTGGAGCACTCCCCAGTTGTGTATATGACAAAATGCAGTCAAAACTTCGTAAGAGCTGGATCCTGCAGCCAGTAAACTCCACGGTGCAAGTGCCTGAGACTACGGATTTTCATTCTTCACATAAACTTCTTATGACCTATGGCTTCATGGCTGGATACGGATTTTAAATTAATCCAGCCTTGATTATTTATCACGCTGGGTCAGTGACAAGTTTTTAAAAAAACCTAGTCTTTAAATAAACATTTACACTGTTAACTTAAGAGACTGTAATGTCTTCACAGAATTATAGGGTGGCGGTTTTGGTGTTGTTTTTTAAAGTAACAGATCAAGAGCGGAAGGCCTAAAATTTGACCTACCCTGGCAGCGATCCTCCTTTCCATTTATTTATTTTTCTAACCTGCTTACCACTGGTAAAATTAAATTAATGAAAGGCAAGCGATATTAATATCAAAATAATCAAATTAACATATAGTACATATGAAATAATATATACGAATTAACAATAATATAATAATATGAAATAATGTGCAAGCTTATTCATTTACTGCAACGTCCAAGTAATTTTTGCCCTTCCAAAAAGTTATTTGAGGGAATGTTCAGATTCTAAACGCAGAAAGTGTAAGTCCTTCCACGGGGGCACCAGGAAGAATACTCCTGTACCCAAGGAAGAGAGAGACACCCGTACCGCACGGATACCCACGACCTATCTGAGCAGCACCCCGGTAGAGAGAAGCTCTGCCACGGGACACAGTGGCCTTGACTGTAAGGGTCAACTCCTAGGCACTGACATTTTAGTTAGCGACGGCTAGTGCGTTAGAGTCAGCACATCACAGACGCGTGAATCCTTACGGTTCCATAGACCTACAGGAAGAATGCTCTACGGAAAGAGGAGTGCCATGGTATCTGCAGATTTGTTGGATGTTCTGGCAGTTACCAACTATAAAAGGGGGTGGAAAGATTTTTACCATAAGCTTTTACCATAATTGTGTAGGGACTGCAACTGAAAACATTTGAGACTGAAATAACGTCACACTTAGAGAACCCCTCAGGGGAGAACCGACATGAAACGTGGTACCGCGGAAGGCACACTCAGAGACACCAACTGAGGTATGCAAAATGGGGCTGGTAAAATGAGCACGTATAACTGGAGAGAAGGATGTTGGTGAAGGGGAGATAACGTTCCTGCCCATGGCGGGCGGACAATGACAAGTCGACCTTTGAAGGTCCCTTCCAACCCAAACCTTTCTAGGATCCTACAACTATCAACCTAGGGCAGACTAACTCTAATTTGCAGTTTTTCTCATACATCCAAATATTGAAATAGTGTACCAAATTAACTCCAGTATAATTGCACTAGGGTTGAATATCAGCTTTTAGAAGAGACAGTAGAAAGTATAGGGGAAAAAAGGAAGCAGCATTTCATTTTTGACGACCGAACCACAGTGAAGTAGGATTTGTCCTGGCGGCACCTTGCAACTAAATACATGAAAGAAAATGTAAGTCAACACCCTTCCCTTTGTCTACATTTTAACACACATTCCTGAGAGTCTTTCCTCTTCTGTCCCTCAATATTGTGATTAAACCCACTTATGCTGCTTAAGACTTCTCTGCACTGTTACTACATTCAGAGATGATGAAGAGTGTTATCTACACACTGAGCGGAGGTGAACGTAGATGCACAGAAGTATAAACTGGCATAAGGGACATCTTAAGGATAAGAAATGAGATTTAAGTCAACCTAGATAAGACTCTATCCGGACTTAACTACAAGCCATCCGCAGAGAGGTATTTGCAAGGTAGGTATAGGGTGAGTTTTCTTCTGAAAATATTACAGAATCCTTAAATAGCTTGAAGGGTATAGCGAAATAGATACCAGAGAAAGAACTGAAAAATACGTGGTGTGATAGAAGATACAGGACATGCTTTGTGCACTGGAAGTGCATTTGATATGGTTGTGCACACACTACAATCCACAGCCCAAGATATGGCTGTGGTCCATATAACAATATAATGTATAATATAAAACAATAGAACGTATAACAATAGATATGCACGTGGTCCTCCATTTTTCTTGCTGGCAACTTACACCTGCCTAAGAGACTCTGCCTTCTCATGCTCCTGGCACCAGTGTATTACGGATGAAGCCCACTACTTTATGCTGACCTTTTCTATTGTGATTTTTTTTTTCACCAAAAAAGATTTGTCTCTGCTAAATTCGCCTCAGACACTACCCATTAAAAATAGTTATTCATACATACGATATACATATGTGATTTGAATATAAGCTTTGGGTAAAGGTTCTTTAATAAGAAAACAATGCCTAAATCAAACCACTTTAAAAAAAACACATTTGGCCCTTCTCTTGTAAGAACACCTGGAATAATCTGATGCAAAATCCATGCTTACAGACTTGCCAAATACCATGATTTGAGTGTGGGGCTCACTCTTTTACACATCTAAGCAAAGCAATTTAACCATAATTTTCAGGACTATTTTTAAACTTCTAAAATGTGATTAAATTTTGTTTGTCATATTAGGAGAAAAGACTCAATGAATAAAGAAATCTATGCAAAATGCATTTTATCCTAAAAAGACGTTTTGTTATTTGGAAGACCTATCCAATTTAGTGTCACAATGAAGTGCTTTCTCTCAGTTTGCATCGTCTCAGAAGCCTTTGTCTCTTCAGGGCAGGCCAGAGAGCTTGTTGTGACTTCCATTATTTTTATTGAGCACTGGAGGAAGCAGGCTTTAAAGCGTAGGTCACCTTTTGGAATGTAAATTACAGCAGAGCAAGGCTGTCACTTATTTATATATTTTTGGTTCGTTTAAGTTTCGACTCCTTTTTTCTGTAACTGGTATGGCCTAATATGTGTCACTAATTATATTTCCGTCTTTGACTTCACTCATTCTGTTGCTCAGTTTTCACTGAAAAGGCTGTACACGCTGATGATTGCCTAGTTGTGAAAAACGGAAAACACCAGCAATTTCACTTTCTACGTGTTTAAAATAATGCTACTTAAATCCAATACTAATTCAATTGCAAGCATATTTAATAAATTTAAACATTAAAATATTTAATGCGTTTCTAGGTAAGGACAGCTGTTGCTAGGGATTAAACTGCAACTGAACAAAACGCTTTATTAATGCCAAATGAAAAGCAACTGACTTAACTACCTGCAACAGGAGACAAGACTCTTGTACAGAACTCCCCCATTTACTCCTTGCTGGGGCTGGCTCAGTCAAAGGGAATGGAGGAATCTTATCTTTTCTTTGATAAAAGGCTATTGCAGATAGCCTTCTGATATCCAGGAAATATCATGGCTAATGAATAGGCACTTTGTTACAGAAGTTCAACTTCTGGTTAGAAATAATTTTTCAAGTGCTATATATAAGAAATGACAATTGAAGTCTATCCACAGAAAGACTAGCCTGTATGATTTATAGCCTGCAATGATGGGAAAACTCCATTTTCGTTACGCTGAATCAGTAAAGATATTACAGGGTGAATTTGTATTTGACCTCTAAAGAATCGGTTATGTAGGTAAAATGCAAAGACCTCATGTTGGTGAACTGTTTAAAGGGAGAAAAAAAAAAAACCAACATACTGGTTGAACACACGAGTACTCCAAACTCCTTGGATTATTTTTTTGTTTGGTTTAGCAGTCTATTCCTAAAACAGCACAAATATGCAGCAACTATGAGTATTACAACTGATGCCAACGGATATCATTTTACAATTGCCTCGGGCTTATCTGCCCCCCTGCTAAAAGGCAACATCTGCCTTCCTACGCCCCTCTCCCTGCTCCTCCCACCTCTCGCTCACCAACTGCAGTTTTTATCATTGGCCTTTTTTGGCACCACTATTCGTTTGGTTAACTGGTGGGCGGCTAAGCTCACGGATTCAATACAGCAATCATTATTACTTTTTTTTGGTAAGGGTTAGTGTTCAGCCAGAACTGCAAGCTGAGCTAATGATAATGACGATGTACTAACGACAGCAAAAAGACCACGCAGCCGGGAGTCAAGGAAAGGGCAGAAGCATCCTCCACAGCAGCACCAACAGACTTCAACCAGCTCTCACGGATAATAAAAAAAACCTTTTGGGCATTTTGTGCTTTCCATATACATAATTCTATCTTGGTTTTTTCATGCATCATCGCTGTCTTCTGAGATGTATTTTTCACTTGCTCATATCGTATGGCTAGCAAATAATAAACTAAGATGAATTAGAAAGCCTTGCTCTCCTATGAAATAACTTCCAAATTAAACAGTTTGGCAAGTTCATTTGATTTCTATTTCAGGAAGCTAGGAAAATGGCCAAGCCCAGCTATTATTCTATGATTCTATGATTCTAGCCCCTATGATTCTATGATTCTATTGATAAAGGAAGTTAAAGCTCTTCTCCTTTAGGTAACAAGTTAATAATTATTGCAAAATTACTATAATAGAACAGCCTTATAGCTGGCTAACAGTAAATTAGTTAATATCATCTGAGTTCTTAATAGACAGTAAGGAGTACTGTAGATTTGGCCAATACAGAGTTGCTAGTAATCTAAAGGGAGAAATCAAGGCAGAAAAGACTAGATTCAGGGTTTCCAAATATAGAGAAGTCCATTCACAGCATTCTCCTGACTGATCTAATAAATTCACATACCAAAGTGTATTGGCACTGGTGGAGTCACCAGGAAGGTGTGTGCTCGGCTCCTTTCACAGCAGTTCAATCTCCCATAGAAAAAAGGGCATTTCACGATCTCCAGATATGCAGGTAAGTTTCATTCTTAAGTTCCCTGATCCTGCCTGACTGCTGATGAATTAAAATCTCCTTGATACAAGCCCCAAGTCCTCCTGATGAGAAGGATCATCTACACAGAACTTGTGGTGCCAGAAAAGACCTTTCAGTTACATCTGGTAGTTTATTATCATCATTCCCACAACATCTGGCTTTATCCTTGCTTGCATGAAATGCAGATAGACAAATACATAAATTAATCTTACTTCTGTACTACCTGTTCATAACTTTCCATATATTTCACTGACCATATACTCTGAGGTCTCAGTAAAAAAAAAATCTCAGTCCAAACAAGGGCCTGAGCAACCTGATCTAACTTTGAAGTTAGTGCTGCTTCAAACAGGGATGCCATCTTGAGTAAAACATCTGTGAATTCTAAGTTTTACGTAGCATTTTGATTAAAGTCTGAAGTCTGTTGGGATGGGACCAAGTGTTAGAGCAATACTGAGCATCAGTCAGGTTTGCCTTAGAAAGTATTTATTCCTTTTTGTCCATCAATGAACACGCTTTTAAAAATGATGTGAGCTGCCACTTGGTTGTGAAGTGCCCCAGACTTGAGGATGGTTTATATACAACTGCCTGCTCTCCACGAACATAAACCAGCAGTAATTTTTTTAATGCTACCTTTTATGTACACGTGCACATTCAAGTACATTATCTACAGACTTCCTCTAGAGCTGCTTGCTACATATGTGTAGAAATTAGCTTTTTCCATTAAGCTGAGCTACTCATTTTGTGCAGTACCACCTGAACCGTGCCTTTTAAAAACTGTCACTCCCGTGTAACACAATCCCAGCTAAAATGCACATGCAAGATGTAATCTCGACAAACCACTTGGAATCATCTCTAAAATAAGTAAAAGCCTGCATTCCTCCAAGGGAAGGAATCATTACAATAAAAACGTCTCAGATGGATGTCTGATCTCTTCACATGAGAACCTGTCAGTAAAACACTCATACTTTGAGATTAAACCGTCTTCATAATCTGGCATTAGAAGGAAGAGTGATTCATTCAATTTCCAAAACTTCTCTTAGACTTCGAGTTGAAACCTTTTTTTCACTTTTTCATACGTTTACATGGAAACTCCAGCATCAAAATGCATTAAAAAAAGTAAAAAATAATCTAATTTTGTTCACAAATTCATGTTTAGTTTTGCCCCTAAAAATGTACTTCCATTCAAATCCTTTATCCAGAACAAGTATATAAGGTTTAACCACTAAAACAAGGTACCAAGAGCTCCAATTTATGAGAATTTTCTTTAACTTTTCTTTTAAATCAACACACACAGATGTGAAACTACAAGTCATCTTCATTCTTTCTCAATACTGATCATATGTCCAAGTAATTATCGGTAGTAATGTAGAAAACATTCCATTCCCAAGACAAACTTCAAATGAGAAATACAGGTATCAACTTAATAAATTACTTTAAGTGTAGGTTAGTTGAGGTTCCACATGAAACAGAACTCTACATAAACTAATCAAATGGCCAAACATATCTTTAATCACTAAAAAGCAAATATTTCCAATAAAAATACATCTACAGCATAAAGTAAACAAAGGTATTATTTCATGACATCTTATGTAATAGTTTTTTTTTTTTTAATTTTACTTTAGAAAATCCTTTGCACTGACATTTTTCTCATTACTATTCTGTAAAGGTACAGCCTTCATACTTCAAAAAGTACCTCCTGGGAAGCAGAGATCTCTGCCTTATCTCCCTGCAGGAACCAGTAGAGATTACTATTTTAGAATTAAAGAGAGACAAGTCAGTGGCTTAAAAAAAGCTTTCTAGACTAGGAAATAAATATAAGCGAGTTCTGACAGCTCTGCTAATCACTTGATAAATCATCTTCAGAAAAAATATTAAGGCATGTGACAGTAGTTTATCTTTGTAACATGTCACCCAGAAAAGGTATCCATCTACCCTTTAAATGATGTATATTTGAACCAAGACACTCCAAGCCACCCCTCATTTTAAGTAAAATCAACAAAAATTAAATAAAACTAGCAATGTGACTAAATAGTTTAGGAAAAAAATAAAATATGCTGAATCCAGAAAAAAAAATACAATGGAAACTTTTAAGTGAGGCAGAACATCAATAAAATGACTACCTAAGTTATGAAACTGTCTCTACCTTCCTGAAAAGCATCATGGTAATTTGAAGCCAAGCTGAAAACGGCGATACCACTAATGACAGCAAACAACCCAAGGGTTTTGGTCAGAAGCACTGTTACCGTAACGATTTCTCACTGCGTAAAGCAATACATGGAATAAAAAGGAGCTGGCTTAAATCCTTTACGGGTAAGGCCAGGATAGCAGTAGATGTTCTTCTGCATTCTTTAGAGCAACGCGCAGCCTCGGTGTTCTTTTACCTTCACGTATCCTATCCAAGCACCAACTTTTGACTGGTTAGGAAATGAAAAAGCTTTTTCCTTATCTATGACTCTTCCAGCCACCACAATGCAGGCATCGTGTCCTCTAGAAAGGGCTGCTGTAACCTGGAAGTTACTGGGAAATATCACACTGATTTCCTGCCATGGGGTGGGCTGCTGCAGGTATGTAGGGTGGAGCTCCAACGTCCCAGCTCTTCTAGCTCAAAATGCTTCAGCTTTGGGCCAAAGGCACAGCTAAGTAACAATGCAAGACCCTGCAGCGGTGTTAAGCTACACCCGAATGTTTGACCATCACCATCAGATGCAGCACAGCTTTGCAACCTGATGAACATCTCAAGACAACTTGCTTCTGTAGAGTGTCACACGATTGCATCTCCATAAGGTATGAAATCCTGCATTAAATTCTGAATAGTTATGTCACTCCTTTGCAGTTGTTTGTTTGGTTTTTTTGAGATCTGGCAAGAAAATTACCTAAATCAATGTCACACTAAAATCTAGAACAAAAATTAGCATGACAGAATAAATAGTCAAGAATTATCTGCATTATAAAACCACAATTTATGAGCATTAACACTGAAAATTACATAAATTCCTGTTCCAATAAGAAGCTAGAAATCATGCTGAAAACACGCTGAAAGAAAGAACTGTCATCGTCCGCTTCACCTAGGGTGAATGTTCTGCGGTCATTATTTTAGTGAGTTTGAAAACACATGCAGTAAGCATCTTTCCTTGCTCCAAGAAATATACTGAAATGTCAGCTCTGTTTCATTAAGATTGATCCTATCGGAACAGCGCAGTTATCCACGGCAGAGGCCACCTGGGAAATGGGGGTGCAGGTAATACTTAAAAGGCAGTTCCTTAGGCCATAAGAATAGCGACCAGTTCGCAGTCTGTGCAGCTATATCAATTCCTACAAGTATAAAATACAGCAGGATGCTATTTCTAACCTTTGAAATCAACAGTGTATCGCTTTCCTCAAAGGATCCCTGCAATAACTTATCCATGATACATAAGGTTTCTTATATTCCGACTCACATCTGCTTCTGAGTCCTTTATCAGTCACTCCTCCGTACTCTGCACTTTGTTAAATCATCAAAAATCCCTGAGTTGTGTTTCAAAGGAAGCACCCTACTGCTCAAAAATTATGCCAAAAGATGAACACCACAGATGACCCTGCTAACTTGAACATATGCCTTCTTTATTCCGTTGACTTTTATTTTCATAGTTTAAGACACAAACATTTTTGACCAGGAAAAAAGCAAATACGGGGAAAGCAAATGAATGTGATATCAACGCTACTAAGAATTATTATTATTATTTTTTTAATTTAAAAGCACCATTATTATTTACAGCATGGAAAATAAAAACCAGAGACTGAGCTGTCAGTCTTTTAATTCACAGTAGGGCGAAATGATTACCAGGTTTCAATCCAAATACGCAGCTGATGGCCTGGATTCAGACATCAGGTGGGGATTTTGCAAACATTTTTCATAAATTGAGACAGATCCTTTATCCCCATGAACTGAAGTCCCACCTGAAAATGCCACCCATCTACAAATGCAACCAGGACCTGAAAATAGACCCTCTCAAGGTTTGCTTCACACCTAGGAACAAAGCGGGGGCACAGACCCAACCTGGGAAACAGTCAAAGCTACACATGCAAAATTTCACAATGGAATTTCAACTTCAACTTCTCATACTGGTTCAACTTTGGAAAGAGCAAACAAACCAGACATCTCTTAACGCAGGGTCTGAATGCTAACAACCAATAATTATGTCAATTGTTTTTCAGACTAAAATATGCAAACAAAACACACAAGGTTTTTTTAACCACTGGAATACAACTACAGTGTAATTAAACGCAGTCAGACCCGCTGTCTACCTTTACAATGGATTTAGGGTACTCAGCAATATTCCTTCAACAATTTTAATTACTGTTATTATTTAATTGAATTACAAATTTGAAAAAGAATTGCTTTATTATTGAAGACAATTCAAGTTAGGGGAAATTTTCTTTTTGGTCGAGACAAAAAATGGGGGCACTTGCCCCGTCTTAGCGCCCACCCCCAAATAAATAGATAAATAGTATTTTTATGTTTATGGCAAGTTGCCAAAGCTTAAAGTGGCCTCCTTGAGAGGCTGATAGAACTGTTTGAGTCACTACCACTTTGTTTGAAAAACTGAATGAAAACCAGGGAGGCTAAAAATGTCTTGGTTTACATTCACTAATATGTCAGAGAAAGGAAAGAGTGATAATGGATACAGCGAGTGTCGCTATACCAAAATACTTTAGAGCCTGTCTGCTTAAAAACAATGAAGAAAAAAAGAAGTCTGAAAATTCTCTTTGCAAACAGCGATGTTCTAATTGCTTTTTATTAGCCTAATTAGTTGGAACGGACACGGGACCTTTTTAGAAATGAACTAAAGTCTTATTAAAATTTTGAAGGATTTTAAATATAGTATAATTTCTTTGTGTGCTCTAAATTTATTGTAAATGCTTTGCCTTCCTAGAATGATCTCACAGTATTTCACCAAACCCTTCTCAAGATTTTCCCAGTAAGAGGGCTCCAATTCACTCCCTCTCTTCATCCCTCCTCCAGCCTCTGCATCCTATGGAGTTCTTTAGGGATAACAGGGTCTGTGAGTCCCGGAAAGGAACCGAGCGCAGAACCCAGCGCGGAATGCTTTCTTCAGAGCTGTAATTTGCTCCGCGGCAGCAAGTCACATAGCAGCTTGCAACCAGCTAAAACAGGCGTGTTCCTTTGAAGTGTCACAATGGGGACATTCCCAAAACAAAGTGCTCTAACACACCAACACGTACAACTCTCAGTTTAAAATGTCAATAGAAACGAGCACCTTTAGAGAAGACAAGCTTCTACTGTTACTATTACTACTACTTGTAGTAGCAATATTACAATTATTGCTCCTATTATCACGAGTCATCATATCTACCTTCTGCAAAACACCAGGACAGGTCTCTTCAACAGGACATTGGCAGAGATAGGAGGAAAAGGAGAAAGGAATTTTCTGTTGATTAATATTTTCTGGAATGTGAACTTTTCAAGTTAATTTTCTGTGTTTTTCCTATTCTGTGGTTAATCACTACCTTCAAGTAGGTAGACCTGTGTACATTTTTTAAAAATTCTTGTCATTAGTATTCCTTTCATAAAAATACTATCAATGGTCAAGCACAATCCTCTTATCTCTGAATAAGCTTTAATTAAATTAGGTCCTACTTATATTTATGAAAGATCTTCTAAGTACGTTATTCAATATCCATTTGGATGAAAGCCCATGGAGAAGTCCCTGTCCCTATTTAAATTCCTATTGCAGAAATGATTCCTGATGCATAATGAGCACGCTTTTAAGATGACAACTTTCCATTCAGTTTTATGTAATGTATAAAGTTTGTACAAATACTGTAAGAGGAGCCTCATGTAAGTATGGTTTTATTTGGGTGGCTATCATCTTAAGAAGAAATATTTCTTGTTCAAAGTTTTAGTCCTGAGAATATATTCCATTGCAGAAGTGTTGGAACCAGATGACCTTTAAGGTCCCTTCCAACCCAACCCATTCTATGATTTTATTCTATGATAATTTATCCTAGACTACAGACAATGTATGAGTTAATGATTCTGAGGACTAAAACATATACTTGAGGTAAGAGTCAAAGGTAGCTATATGTACACCAATAGGCAACAGTTAATTTTTATAACATTAAAGACATCAGGTAGTTCATGAAGATTCAAAAACTAGCTTCTGCAAACATCAGAAAACGCTTATTTGAGTGTATTGTAAATTTGAAATACCAAAGTAATATATTTATTATTTTAATACAAGGGGTAATGGGCACACACTTGAGCATGGGAAGTTCCACCTAAACATGAGGAGGAACTTCTTTACCCTGAGGGTGGCAGAGCCCTGGCACAGGCTGCCCAGAGAGGTGGGGGAGTCTCCGTCTCTGGAGACATTCCAACCCCGCCTGGACGCGTTCCTGTGCCACCTGCTCTGGGTGACCCTGCTCTGGCCGGGGGTGGGACTGGGTGATCTCCAGAGGGCCCTTCCAACCCCGGCCCTTCTGTGATTTTCTGAATACAATAGAAAGATTAGAAATAGATCATCAAGGAGACAAGCTAAACCCTATTGAAAATAAGTGTAATTTTTTTTAACTTCGACTGTAACTAAATATGAAGTTTTGTTAATTTGAAAATGTATTGATGTTTGTTGAACTAAAAATGAAACACAATTTCAATCACAGACAAATTCAGCCTAGAGAGGAATCAAAAACGTTACTTGTTCGGTCCTCTGGCAAGAAAATTTAGCAATGACACGTATTTTCAAAAGTTACTAAAAAGCTGGGAGATTAGTTTCTCATCTCATGTATTGTTTGGAAATATACCTTACCAGACCCATTTATTCCTAATGCAATTTAATTGGCACCCAGCGGATTTAAGCGGACACTAGAGCTGGCACTCTGTTTCAAAAGAACGCCATTCATCATTGTACATAACCCAAAATCAACTGAGATCTGAAGAAACCAGATCTGAGCACTTCATTAGGCCTATTTAAATTCTGAAAATCTTCAGTATTTGCCAAAGGACTTGGGATCATTTCACCAACAGATTATTTGCCCACTATACTTCACAGCATTTAAAAAATAAGAGACAGAAAGTTTCATGTAAATTTTCATGTTGCTTATCTTCATTAGTATTTTGTATCAGTAAGGCTTACTTTTCATTGTGCAGAATACAGAAGCAGACTTGCTATAAGCAATTGTTAATTATAAGTATCAGAAAGTATAAAATGGTCTGTGAAAAAAGGCCTATTTGGCAGCAACTGTGAAAACTGAACCAAAGTATTTGAGGATTAATCTGCTGCTGAATGTGGTCTTGCAAGTGAGCTTTGGAAATGAAGATAAAAGAAACTAGTGCTGTCCAACCACAAATCACTTCAGATTAAAAAAAAAGAAAAAGAGAGAGACTGAAAAGTCATCAAAAAGGCAAATCATAATCATAAGGAATGACAAGAAAAAAAATCCCACTGAACTCCTACCGAGCATCAGACGATGTCCTCTTATTCTTCACCTTTTAGTTTGCAATGATGCGAGTGCCTTTTGTCTCAAGAAGCAGAGACACATGAAGAAAAACTTCCTTAGGTAGATTTACACGTATCTTGTAAGATTATAATTTAAATCAAGTACAAAGATCAATTTCAGCATTCCTTATTACTAGCCATATTACAAAGATCAGCAAATTGGGAGGTAAAGCTGCTTTAGCAGTGATGCTTATCTGACTTCAACACATCTTTCTTCATGTTTCAATCAAAGAACAGCTGCTGTCATCCTGCTGAGAAAACACTGATAGCAGAACACATAGCAAGCCTTAAAAACTGCGAACACAGGAGCCTTATTGTGGAAACAACTCATCTGCAGTTAAACTTCACATACAGGAAAGCTTGTAACTGAGGTGAAAGGATGGATTTAGCAGTAACATTCTTTCAAAGTCTTGTGCTCCCTTCCCAGAAGGACAGCTGTGAGCCAAAACAAGGCCTTGTTCTGCAGGTGATGCACCTTGATCTCCTCCAGACAGCCACAAGAGATGGCCTTTCAACAGCCAGGCTGCCATAATGATTACAAATTACTAAATACAACACTGTCCCATCAAAACCCTTAAAGACAAAGTGTGGTGTGTCTTAACGTTGGCAACAATATTAACAGAAAGTTATTTTTTTAATAAACTATCTATTTCTGCTACCTTTAAACTCCTGTTTGGTGCAGGGGTTTTGCTTGTTTGTTTTGGCTAAGATTACATCAACTTTGTGGGTTTTTTTTTTAGTAAGAGTTGAAATTCATTTTATCATTCTATGAATTATTTGGAGAAACACGTTCCTTTAGGCAAAAGATTTAAGACGTAGTAGTTTCATTAAAAATAATGTTCTAAATCAACTGCAGTAGAGAAACGCAATGACCTCAACGGCAGGACAGTGCATTGAGACATTATGGCCACGACAGGAAGGAGAGAAGTCCCTGGACTTGCTAGCGTAAACAAGGACCTTCTGTAGCTTTATATCTGGTGCACATGAGAGAGAGTAAAAGTTTTGTAAACATAACACTTCAATTGAGCTAATTTTATTCAGTTTTTATATGAATGAGATCTGTGTACTTTTAAAAACACATTCACGTTTTCTTTAATACATGCAAAATATTAAAGTCTTCCAAAGTTATATAAACTTTACAACTAAGAAATGAACTCATTTTAGGAGGATGAGTACCATCCTCCCCTAAAACGACAACAGGGAAAATGAAAAGTGAAAAACTTTCTAGGATTTCACTTCATTCCTATTGCTTCCAGGAAATAGCTGCTACTATGTAAAATCTCTAAAGATTTAAACAACAAACCACAAGGACCAACATATTGACCTTCACCCTAAAATAACTTTTACTGTATATTGACCTTACTCACACGGTTGTTTCTTTGCCTTGATAAATACAACAGAATATGAAGCACGCTGCATACCGTACCTTTGTTAACGTAAGAAATTCCCATGAAGAAACGCATCTAAGGAATACCTCGGACCTGGATGTGCTCACTTTGCCAGCTGCTGACCACTTTGGTAAGTAAAACTTCCTGCCAATGTGAACAACTAGATCCTTTGGGAAGGAAAACTGGCATGCTCCACCTCATCACGTTGGCCCTCATACCACACAGCTAGTTAAAGAGACATTCACTAAGACGTACGCCAGCACGCACGTGTTCTGCTTAAACTGTCGGCGAAGAGCAAACCGAGGCATTAGGCCTGAGTACGTCCTTTATACCCCCTTCCTTCTTTCACTGGCTCACGGAGGATGCTACTGGTCAAGGGAGTCTCACAAAATAATCAACGCTATTTGACTATGCCTACAAAAAAAGACACAAACCATACAGCTAAATATGCAAATCAAATGGGATGGGTAAATGCCAAGTGGATTTACATTCATGTGGGTTCAGGTCAGGTATGAGTGATTGGAATGGTTGACTCTGAAAGCTTCCAGTCACTCTGTGTAAATAGGGATGAATAAAACCCTTTGGCACAACTACTCAATCCCCTGACCCTGGCAGGAAAGTCAAGCCAATTGGCCAAGGAATTTAGATTTAGACTTCCTCGAACATGTCAGGATAATGAAACAGTACATTAAAAATATATCTTGTTCACTAAACAGAGTCATGTCATTTATTCTTTCAACCTCAAATACTGATATATTTAAGTTTCAATGCATTCCAAATTTTCCATCATTCAGATGCTAAAACAATTAGGAATTCATTAATCTAGTCAGCAAAATGTATTTACTTTTTCAGGCTTACAGTGTGCCTGCAAACATAAAAATAAACCAAGAAAATGTAGCGTGTATGGCAAGGCAATTAATGAGTTTTCTTTGAAGTTGTGTAAATAGGAACAGGAAATCAAAATATGCCCTTATAGAACCAGGAAATCATGCCAGAAGCCATCTCCTCATTTTTATAATATTGTTTTAAATAAGCAGATGGGCTAGTTGACTAATTTCCAATGAAGACACTCTAAGCGTCTTGATTTTTTTTTTTAGCTCAATGGCTATATAGTAATTTATTGAGTGCTAGATAACCTACCAGATTCCTACCTGGAAACTCAATAAACAGCACTGTCCTAACCACAAAACCAAAATAGCTGAGTTTATACTTTTAAGGCTTCTGTGCAACAGGCCTTCTTTTTAGTAAGTGGCAAACCCTTGGGAAAACACTACAGACCTGATCTGGAATCTGGTAGACCTGATTTTTGCCCCTGACATAAAGAAAGCTTAAATCTGGTGAATCAAACCCTCTCACATTTTTTTAGCATTGGGAATTCTTTGATGGTGTACTGGAATTTTGGTCATAATCTTTACCATGATACACCTCTTACACCACAGAAATGCAAACGGTGTACAATTCTAAGAAAATCAGCAGAAAAGAGAAATTTACTAGATTTCAAGTGACAAAAATGCAGCTATCAAAAGGGCATATTATTTCTTGCTGCCTCTAAGCATGTGACTCATTGATCTGTTGTCAATGAAATTTTGTAATACAAAATGATAATAAATGTAAATGCACTGAGTCTCAGTAATTCAGGGAAATCAACATTTTCAAACCCAGGTGCAAAAATATATGTGAACAAACCTTTGTTGATGGTTGACTTATGTGTGATTAATTTTTTCAATCCAAATGCACGTACTGGGCTTTGTGTTCAGAAAAGGGTACATAGAAGGATTTGAAAATGTAAACCTTGGTGTGCTATATCATTCTGCATTCCAGTTTTATGTTAAGATTTTTTTTATGACATGTTAATCTAGTTTTAAAATGGAACTCTTTCTCCTAAATCTGCAAAGCTTTTAATTATTGACTCTAACGCACATAGATGTTTACATTGTAAAGTTATTTAAACTATGTGCACACCCTCCAGATTAATAAACACCGAATTCTCCCATTGTTTCCAAATTTTGGTCCTGTTTTGGATATTATACAAGCTGTCCTAAACAATATAATATTGTGTCTGCCAGAAATTTCTAAAGTGAGAACAAGTGTTTAAGATTGACTTCAGCAGTTGCCTTGGAAATTGGCAATAAGATCTAGAATTCTTACTCTGCCACACACGCGATTTCTTGAGTCATTCCTGATTTCACAGGAGTAAATTTATACTGTGCCTTCTGTATTAACGGGTTCTCTTCAAATCTCTTCTTCACATTCCACAGCAAAGCAGACAAACAGAAATGATGATGCGACTGTTTGTTTGCAGGGAGAACAGTCAGATGGACTCTTACAAATAAGTTATATTTGGAGTAGACTTAAGATTCTGCCAATTCCCAGCCCTTAACCAACTGTGTAGACTGGACTGACCAGCAGAGAAGACGACTGGCAGACAAGCCATCAAAAGCATAATGTTGATGATGGTCCATCCACACTGAGGGAAAAAGTAATTGCTTTTACCTTCTATACAACTTTCCATACCTTTCCTGATTTCTCCTTAGCTCCTGAAAATTACTCAGAATTTGTGAAATTCTGGGAAGACTTTTCAAACTCTTTAAGACTCTATTCTACCTTTCACCAACTGGAACGCAGAAGACAGGGTATTATTAACCCTGAAAACTTATTTTTTTTAATCTAACTATTTATTAAGTAATAAAAGTGAAAATTTCCTTAAAAGTGACTGACCATGCGTAATTTTCTGCTTTAATTATTTTGATTGTCTTCTTCAGCAGATTTGCAAAATAATAGGAATTGTAGAATAAAATAATAGTGGTTTCCCCCATTCAAAACTGAAATGTAATATGATATGTAATATGAACTCTTTACTTGCTCACCATCTCAGAACAGTAGTTTCCAGGGTATCTCTAACCTCACTATACATTTTATTATATTTATATTCTTTATCTAGCTGTATTGTACATACATATCTCTAAACCCATTATATAAGTCAAAATTCTCCACCAACTACTTAAAACCCCCCCACCACTGAAGACCTAAATGTGGCTTTCTTATCTGTCTTGTTTAATCTAGATATCCGAGAAGAATAAAAATCAGATAAAATGTCTTTTCCAGTGTAGTTTCAACTAGTTTTGGAGAACAAAAGAACAATTTTTTAGGCTTTTCTAAGGGAGTAGGGTTTTTTCAAGAACTGACAAAACGGCATGAAGAAAGAAGAAAGCTTTTTTCACTGCTCATATGCTATTGCTGGCTCACAAAGACAAATAAAAGCATCTGAAACAAATGATAGCACTTATAATACTAACGGTTGAGTAGTTTGTTGGATATTTTTTCTTAAAATTTGACCTGGTATTCAGCTACTGAAGACATGAATTATGTCTTCCTTAAGACAATTCACTGGGCAGAGATATAAATGCAGTGTAGGAGAAGAGGAATTTTAAGTCTTGAAAGGTGGTGCTTAAAGACTCCAACTGTTGAATTAATCTTTCGAATACCTTGGTAATATCCCGCTACGCTAGGAGTGGGATTTCTTTAATCTGTCCACTTGACATCTGCTATGCCTACGCCACTTTTTTTCTGTACTTTGTACTTTGTCTGTAGATGATTGAAGATAATTTAACTCACTGTGCCAGTTATGACTATTTCTTTCTACTGAAATAGTTTTGGTTTTTTATAGTAACATAACTGAGACACATTGTCTAACTCAGTGGAAAGGCCCCATCAGAAGATTCTTCTGTGAACTGGCAAGATGATGTGTATGCTACATCTCCACCCATACTAAAATCCCAGCCAGTTTATTTTGTATTAAAACTGTCAGGTAGTGAATCATCTAGAGTAGCAGAAACCTTACATGCGTTAGTTGTTACCTTTAGCAATGAACAAAACAATTGTGTTTTATTCTGGAAGCCAATTTCCTAAAGGGTTTTCTCATTCGTAGCCTAACGTAAACATCACCAAAACAAAAGCTGCTCTGGCACAACACAGCCACAAAAAAGGTAAACAGAAAACCTGAGTCTCCCTTTGTGTTCTAGACCTCACCTCCCTTTCCCGCTTTGAGGTTTCAGCTGTGTGCTGCTCATTTTATGTGCCTGCAGAAGTAAACTACAGATCATGGCAGTTTGGCTATTTGGGGAATCTAAAGATTTAATAAATAATATTAGAAAAGACAGATCATTATATAATTATCATGAGAGCAAGTAAACAGAAGCAAAAGGCAGATTACCTATTTTAGACATCTCCTCAAACTAATGACTAGATACTGAGGGTTGCCATAGCCATGATTTTAATGGGGAGAAAAGTAGCTGGATCTTGGGTAGGAATGGCAATTATGAACTACCTGCAGAGACATAGTAAATAGTGTTTGCAGGTAAGACTATCCAAAGATTAGGGTGTAGAGACATAAGAAAAGGGAAACAAAAGAAAATGGAAACAAAAGGGACCTCAAAAAACCCGTGAAGATCCATCAAAGAATAACTTGAAGAGAGTACAGAAATAATGACTATTTTTATATCTCTCAGTCCTTCGTTGTTCTCCCCAAATCCTAATGCTATCCCTAAAGCTAACTTAGCACACAATTTACCTACCACTCTCATTGGACATAACCCACATAACCTGTTCTGTTATTCAGCTTTTCACTCCATCATCTCAGATGTTCAATCTTGCCAAAACAAAGTAAACCCCACCCCGGTGCTAAGACTCGCCAGGTTCTCCAGCTCCTTCCTATTTCCGCCTGCCTGAAAACATTCACGCCGGTCAGCAGGTCTGTCTCTCTCTCAAGCACATACAACAATCACAGGTTTAAAGGCATCTCTTTTTGTCAGTCTGCATCCTCAGAAAGCCAGTTCCCAACTTCGTTACCAACCTCTTCCTTCCCACTGACATAACACCAGCCCAAAACTACCTTCCCTCCTCACTGCTGACAGCAGAAATGAAAGAGCAGAAGCAAAAGACAACACATTATTCAGCCAACATTGTTAACTTTTGATCTAGGCACAACTGTACACAGATATCTGAGGAAGTTTCGGTTCCTATATAAGGATGGTAAAACTAAACCCAAATTATTATTCTACAAGGAAGAAAGGGCATTTCCTGCCACCTCATCATGCTCCATCTCTGCTACTGGGGACAGCTGTATCTTGCTGTGATAATCTCGATTCAAGGATCGCTACCTTAAACAAGTTGTAGTGCTGTCGCAGGCATTCAAATATTTAGTAATTTGACAGAATCCACACAATTCTTCAGGAAGTTAATTACTGCTAAGTTTTAAAAGAAGTAACATGGTCTACTACCAGAATCTACATCTCACCATGTTACTCATACGTTGGGCCATGTGATTAAATTAGCCAAGGAAAAAAAACCTGTAAAGGGTGAAAAAATGAAATAATTTTAAAATGTGGTTTAGTACCATATTGTAATATAAATTTGTACACATCCCATATACAAAAGCACTGATTGCAACAAGATACTTGGAAATGAAACCAGCCTTTTGCATGATCCCACTTCCTGTGAATGGTTTAGAACTAATCTTTTCCTTTTTAATCCAGTATTTCAAAGGAGCATCTGGGCAAAGTATGCTTTTAATATAGCCCAGTGATTATTTATTGCTTGCAACAATATTTGGCAATAAAAAAATGCATGCAACAACTTCATGCAAAACTGTTGCAAAGCCATTCGGAAAAGCGAGTACTTGTAAAAGACAATTAGTTTGCTAAGAAAGAAGGCAGGCCGGAACATGCATTTTGAATGACATGTCTAAGTTCCAACAGCAGCTTCCAGGAAACATTTACATTTGAGAAATCCCTACTTTGACCTCTTTTTCCTCAGTTTGCTTGCTGGCAGAGAGGAGTACATGACAAATGAACCTAATTTAAGTGGGCTGAATGCCAGATTGCCTGTTAAAAAAGAGCACCTGATTGTACGTTAGGTGAGAGGTCAGTGACACTGAACACCAGCAGGTGTAATAACAACCGCAGGCTTTTTGTAAAGGAAATGCAAACAAGAATTCAGCCCCGGGACATTCAGGGTAGCGCCTCTCTGCTTAGGTACCAAGTGATTGGCAGTCAGGATTGCACATCAGGATGCTGGGTGGTGCTTTGTTAAGCTGTACCGTGACAGGACTTCGAGCAGTATGTCATGAAAGATGGAGTCTTTAGCTAAAATCATAAAACAACACAAAACTAGTCACTGAAGAAGCAAGCAGCTTTTCTACTATGAAAAAAGGCTCAAAATACACAGAATAAATCGTTGTCCATCTCAGCACCTGTTTTCTTCTTGTTACAAAGCCTTTATTCATCTGTCATCATTTAAAAACACCAGTGTTGGAACTACCTGATCATTAATCTTTGAAACATTTGCCAAGCCAATATTAGGTTCTTGCAAACTCTGCACGCTCTACCCACCATTTGTGGGAAGAATGTAAAAAACCAGTAAGTAAATAACATTTTAAAACAGGGTTATTCCATCTTATTAAATTACATTAATTTGTCGAACACCTCTCCTGCAGATTTGGAGGTTTTATATTCCAACTGCTGCTTTTTGATGTAAAGAGAAGTGACTGGTTGATAAACAATTCTTTTCTGGAACAGAAGCTTGCTAAAATTGCATTACAATACCAATACCAAAGCGCGCCATTTTCGGCAACCACAGTGCAGTCTTGTAACAGACAACTACAAAGACAATATCCAGTACAGCTTTTATAGATTTGGGGGGGGTGTGGTGTGGTGTATTTTTTAGAATACGCCATTCACGCTTTATTTATGGAATGCTGGCATCTCTTTTGGTTAAGATTTATTTATTTCATGTTGGTTTAGAATCTGGCAATGCATCTTTGTCTGTTTCAAAATTTCAGTCGTGATACGACAAAGAATGTAAAGATCTTGGGTTAGAGGATAAATACTTCAGTTAATTATTCTTAGTAGGATCCTAGCAAAAAACGCATGTGTCATATGTATACATACCTTTGATCTCACATAATAAAATTATGAAAAAAATAGTTTCCTTAGTAATTAGCTTATTGCTTTCCATTTTCTGAAATACATTGTTCTGAATGATGATAACGTGGCAGGTCCTGCTTGGTAAAAGAGATTGATTAACTTTCATATCAAAATGTTTGTGCTACGATGAACTTTGAGTAAAAATTTTCTTAAGATTATGTTCTATCGGATATCCCAAGTGAGGCTACTTATTAAAAAGGCATTCACTGATGAGATTTTTTTCTATCATACTAATAGCAAAATATAGTAGAGGTCGTTTAAATTCTGATTTGTACTGGAAAGCAACCCATAACAAGGAAAATGAGAACAGCATAGCTGACGCACTCTTCATTTTAAAAGTTCTTGTGTGAAATATTGTCGTCACAGAAGTCAACGGAACCATGACAGAGTTCACTGACATTAGCCTGTTACTGCACTGTAAATTCTCAGGACAGCGGTGGCTTCACGTGCTATGTCCTTCCTCATCAATAAACATGTATTTGACATGTAATAAATAAAATTAGACGAAACCATGAGAAAACAAAGATTTCTAAACTCAGTATTACACTTTTTGAAACACAGTGAAACACCCACTGTCATTACTTTTGAAGAAAAACAGTTTGTGGCTGACAGATCTTCCAGCCGGTCATCTGTTTCTGAGCGGCTTTTGTGCGTAAGACCACGCACAGCCACACCCTACGCTATTGTTTCACCACACTCAAAATTTTTAATGCAGTTGACTATCAATGAGTTTCTCCAAAGACAGAAAGCATACACAACTGAAAATTATCTAACAACTTATTTGTGGAAAGAACTTATTTTCTGAAAGTAAAAATGCAGTTTCATAAGGTGCTCAGTAATTCTTCCTCTGGAGAATTTAATATTCTAAGACAATTTAGTAGCAACTTAAGTGCACCAGACCACATAACTTCACGAACCTGACGGCACAAACACAGCATCTGAAATATTTCTAAGACCAGTTTACTAACTGAAGTTTGCTTCGTGGGTGATAAGCAGATCGTTAGTTTTGTCCAATCAGCCCATTTAGGGGAGAATGTACTTCTGTGTTAATCACCTGCTGGGTGGTGGTGGGGAATCTATCCTTTGATCAAAGGGAGACATACTGGTTTTACTTTACATCCTGTCTCTCTAGCTCTCAACCAGTCCATAGCTGGAGGGATTCATTTCAGGGTTTTTCTTTATTCCCAGTATTCTGTTACTTGCTGCATACCACCACCCAAGACATCAGGGCTCAAACCAAACACTCTTTGTGGTACGCCCATATGACAGACTTCAAAATGGAAATGATATTTAAGTTAAACCTGTAAGATCAGGTTTGCTGAAATCCTGCAACACATGCAGCTTTTGAACACTTCAACATCAGATCAAAGTTCGCCAGAGTCAAGGAGAGAATCAGTACATTTAAACCTATCAATCCTCAAGGAAAAACAGAGTACGCTGGTAAAAGTGCATTGACAGTATTCATTTTGTCTCGGTGCTAACAGCAGTTAAATATAGCCAGGGAGCTCGTGTTTTTCCTCTGTAGAGTATCTTTTTTCTGTAACTAAGGCAGGGTTCTCACTCAGCTTGTCTTAAAATACATTCTTAGAAGCTACACTGATTTCAAGAAGGAAAGAAAGGGTATTTTTCTTCTAATTCTTATATTGAAGGACCATTTCCAGACAAAACTTTCACAAATTTTCTTCAAGCAGTAAGACTGTGTCTGTGGAGGATTCACATACCGCTTTAGTTTTCATAGTAAGACCCCTTTTTCCTACAAACCCAAAAGACACAGTACTCTAAGACACTGCAATATTTGAACAAGTAGTCTGCACCACTTCTTACTAAAAATTACAGAACTTATGAAACAAGTAAAACAGATGTAACAAAAAAAAAAAAGAATTAACCCTCTGAGAATGAGCCCTCTTCTCAACTGCAATCCCTTTCAGGCTTCTTTTGGTTGACAGGTTCAATTCTAAAACCGTTACTCCTAGCAGAGAATTTTTTAGCATTTACCATTTTTTTAAAAGGAATGGTAATTCAAGTTCTAAATATTTTCCATCTATTAATTACACACAGAAATATATTACAAGCCTCAGGGTAAATTGATTTTCAACACTGCAATTGTAAAATAGTTCATCTGAATTACAAAATAATTACAATAAGACAGTTTCTTACTAACTTTTCTGCCACTGACATGAGAAACTGAGCAAATTTAGAAATTAAGAAAAAGATCTCCTAGAAGATGAATGACCACAATTGCATAAAAGATGGATCAAAAACTGAATCTGGTTGATAAAGAAATCTGGGAGAAATCAGCAAACAGATTTCAAGAAGTTTTATAAGTTTTTAAAAAGATGACCTACCATTCGTAAGTGTTTGGCAAATGAGCGCTGCAGAATCTATGTAAATTTCTCAATAATGTTGTCAGCCTCAGACAGGACGAGCGAGGCTACGTCAAACAGGGTGGACGAGGACTCACATTTTCATTAAATCTAACCACAGATTTAAACTGTAAGTATAGCACAGAATTAGGCAGAAATTAAAATTTAGAGATTTGGTAAAAAATTATTTCAGTAGCGTGATATTGAAGACAAGTCCAACATTAGATCAGGAGCTATTATAAAAAAAAAAATTGCAAAAGGAGTAAAGCTTTTCACCTTTATCCTATTTTTTCCCCACAATTAACGCGGGTAGGATATAATACCCAATTACATTAAAAAATGTAAGGGCAACCTCAGAGAACTTTCCACCCAAAGGGCTTGAACACAACTTAATTCAACCAAAATGTTAGGATCTGTTATTACTTACACAGGTATAAATTCCTACAGGGGTACAGAACCAACGTAAGTCAGACCTAAAGCCTCTAACTGCCATAATCAAAATCATCCTAGCTAACAGAATTCCTAAACCGTTAAAAACTTGCCTCGGTGGTTACATTTGACCCTGTCTGTACTCTTAGAACTAAAATGAATCCTCATGAAAAACTCACATGCAGGAGCCAGGTCAACAGATGTAAAACACTGCACAAAGAACGTGACTGTACGGCGCTGCTTTGATGGCTCCAACAAATAACGATTTAGGCCTCGGCCGTATCAGGGAAGAGCAGTCATTTGGGAAGGCCTATAGACAGACTTTAAGAACTACTGTAAAGAGCAAAGCTTTTAGCTTTCTTTGAGATTTATCACCTAATGCATTTCAAGGTCCTAGAACTGTGTGTGACAAAATTAATCATATTATTAATATAATTGGCCCAGCAAAGACTTATTGCAAGATCTAGCCAAACTGGGTTTTGGTTTGGTTTTTTTGATTTGGGTTTTTTTTTTGTTTGGTTGGGTTTTTTTGTTTTTTTTGTTTTTAAGAACTGGTTTTCCTAGAACTTAACACAGATTTACTATCCAAAAGTATAGCTCCTATATTAAAATGGAAAATATCATTTATTACTGATCTCCATGCTTGCATCTGGTAAAAATATGTCTATCTGCAAAACGAACAAAGAGGTTCTGATTCTGATTAGTTAAACAAGAAAAGTGCACTGGTTTAATTTAAATTATTTTAATAACCTGATTACCTAAATTGGTGCAAGAGCCTTTGAAGATAAAGTGATTTCAGTAAGGGTCTTTTTGTTTTTAATTTATGGACATAATTCTCTTCCAGACTGTGCTTTTCCACTTGAAGATGTTACCGCCGCTAGCTGCTCTTCACTAACCGTCAGCTGGATGTTACCACACAGTTTCCAACAGAAAGTCAGAAATGTCGGCGTGCTCTAATCCACACCAGGCAAGGAGAAACAGGCTCGCCTGATGAATGGGTATTCATCACTGTTTCAGCTAACCTGGCTCAGTTTGCTTGAAGTTGATACGGGACCGATGGGAGTGATTTCTCCTGTTGAGAGATCTGGGAGGGTAACGATCTCCAGGAGAAAAGCAGTAACAAGCACATAAAGGTGGGTGGTAATCCCGTCATCGACTGGCACAGCTGTTTGCAGAGTGCTCTGCCCATGGCCCAAGGCTGTGGACAGGTATCCTCGTCTACATCCAGATATGCTGTTGAAAGAGATTCCATCTGCTTGTCCCTCTCCCTTCTACGACTTCTTCAAATCTTGTGGTACAGCTGTTCAAAGTGAGTAGCTTGCTCATTTTAGTCCAGAAGATCTAGTTTAGAATTAAACTAGTCCATGAACTGTATAGCCAGCTTGGCTCAGTTTGGTCGAACTGAGAGCCAGGCTGAAGAAGAGCTCGTGCATGATCTGGCCAGCCAGATGATCCGAAAGGCTCCAGCAGGGAACCAGTGAAATCATCACTGCTCTTCTGGAAAACAGGCCTGACAACATTTTCATTGGTGAACTGTCTATAAAGCAAAGATTGAAAGCGAAGCAAAATGAAGCAGCAAGGCTCTGCCATCTGTGACATGCAGGGATATTCCATCACAACAACTAAAGTTGCTCTTTTCCTAGCGGTCTCTTGAAATGGGAAATTAGCACAAAACAAATGAGAATATTGATGCCAAAATGGATGCCTAATTGGAGTGGGACAGTATAGCAAAACAAGGAATATTAACAGGCGTTCCTTAACTATTTCTAATCCATTACATTAATATTTGCTGCTGGAGCATAAGTATACAAATAGATTAGTGTTGTCAAAGCAACATTCCCAAGATGCTTGATACTGAACTTAATTAAATCACATGAAGAAATATTTTTCCTAGATTTCTGAATTGTACTCTCTGTTACAGAATTATTTACAAATCATCATGTTTCAGCCACGGATTCAAGGCTCAAACTCAAGACAATCCCATCCCGCCCAATGCCTTTTCTCTGGCAGAAAAAGGGAATGGCTATACAAGTAGTGTACACCTGCTGAAACAGCGAAATGTCTTTTTTTATATTTGTTTCTTTGCATCTACACCTCACTCGGCTCGGTCTGAGCTCTGGCCACCACACCCAGGTGAAGCGCTTCCATTATTGCATGTGTGTGATCTGAAAATCTGCATCAGAAACCACTGCCAGAATACCACGAAGTGTAAGAGAGAGGGATGTGCCTCAGAAGTGGCTCCAGGCCTTGCGGCTGGTGGGACCGGAGATCTGTGACAGCAGGCATCACCTATCAAAGCCTTTCCTTGAGGAAATCAAGAGACATATGCAATGACAACTGGTATTTCATTGATGTTAAGTAGGTCAGCACAGGGAGGTTTTCTTTTTTTTTTTTTTTTGGAAAGCAGCATTATAGCATTGTAACTAACAGAGAATAATATGTTTGTTTATATTAAAATAGATAATTTTTTATTAGGTACTTTCTGTACTCTACTGAACATTTTCTCTTGTATTTTTCATAAATTTCCCAAAGCAATTTTATATAAATGTCATGTTTATTCAAAATGGGCTCTTTTCTCATATTTTAGTATTCAATTGTAAAATCTTACATTCAAAAGTTTAGGTCATACGACCTTTTATTAGGTCTTTAAGTGAGGTGGTACTTCTGCTTCCAAACAAACCAAGCCTTTCCAAGAGGAATGCTGTGCTGCAAGTCCTATACTCAAGTACTCTAATACACACAAACAACTGCTTGAAACTGTTTTCAAGAAAAATAATATTAATTTCACATGTTCACATGAATATTTGTAGAAGTGCAAGCCAACAAATTGCAATTAAGCATTGAATTCGTCACTTTAAAGCAGATTTTTGCTACTTTTTCGAGATGCCAGCTTAGCTTCAGATATTAAACTATATCTAAATTATGTGATTGCTTCTTTCGGTATGAAGTCAGTGATTATCTATCTACTCCTGCTTACAGCAACTACAACATTTCGAAACAAAGTTTAGGTGTGAAAATACACACTGCCTTTTCTCACTTTCTGTGTCGTTAGAAATTGTTCTAGTGTGTTATTTATTTTTAGTATGGAAGATTATAAAAGAGCTCGACCGATGACTGTGGGCCCTGTGATTGCTGTCTTTAGGCTGACTCCATCAAACGCTTTGAAGTTCAGTTCATCAGCTACATTTCCCGATTGTTTGCACACCTTCTGCACCTGCAGCGAAGAAGCTGAGGCCAAAGTTCAGGCAGAACGGCCTGACTCACACAGCTAAAACACAGGTGACAGACAAAAAAATTTTGAATTTACAGAACAACGCTCTATAGCTAGACTTGAGGGTGATTTTGTCTCATAAATACCAAGGATAAGACAAGACAAATGCCTGTCAGAGTAAAGTAAAAGACATGTAATTTGTACAAATCCCTTTGAGAATACACATATGTATATGCACAGATTTTTTTTTCTAAGACTATGAACAAATCAAAAGACAGAAACCGCTCTGAGTGAAAACTCAACAGTACTGAAATAAATAACAAGACTCTCATCGACTTCAATGGGCCCAGGGTTTCAACTTTGTATTTGGCCATAGCTGTGTTGTAACAGAAATTTAAATTTTTATTTTTATTTTTTTCAAAAGAACAATAGCAAACTTTCTTCACTGATCTTCCATTCCATAGGAAACACAGAAAAAGTTTCATGTTTGTCAAGCTATTCAAGTATTTCCAGTGTATAATCAATAAAAAAATAACCAAATACATACAGCTAAATAAATTCCTATGTACTTTTAATGAAAACCCTCTGTCTTCGACAGCAGGCAATTAATATCTGGAAATACTAGCAGTAGGAATGACACCTTTAAGAAAAAAAGAAAGGTAACTTTTTAACTAATATGAAATTTTCCAATTAAAATATGAAATATAGACGTCTTCCATAATGAAAAAAAGTACTTTAACAGGAATGAAGACTAGTCACAAATCTGTCCGTAGTTTGCCAAACAAACATTCCTAGGGAGGTTCCTCCTTTTGTTTAGTAAAAAGCAAGTTGCAGTAAAACAACAATCATGTCTAAAAATTCACAAATCCAAAATGCCCTTGGGCTCCAGTCAATGTAGCAACACCCATTTAGCTAATTAAGCATAGAGCTAGAATTCATACACTCTACGAGAGAATTAAAATGAACGCTGCAAACAGTCATGCTCCTTATTTTTCCATTGCTTTGCATGCTACCGAGACTCATTTCAAAGTTAACATGTTTTTTCCAAAACAGGCTAACCAGAACATCCAAACATAAAGAAAAATAAATTATTTACAAAAATCTTGACTTGAAATAATGAAAACAAAAAGCAGAACAATAGCTAATAGTTAATGTCTTTAAACATATCCTTATATAGTAACATGGCCAAATTTTGTTATGCTTTATACTGCTATTAGTAAGGACATCTTGAAAGAAAACTGTTCACCACATCTCAACAAAGACAAAGCTAGGCACCACATTTGTTTTAAAACAGCCGCCTCCTCCCTGAAAACACATACAAAACACATCCAACAGTTAGAAGTGAACAGTGCGTATTTGCCTGAGGAATAATTAAGAAGCTTTACTCTTTCTGTAGACAATTTATGCTTTGAAGGTTGTTTTTTTTTACTGAACGACACTGATGCCTCCTGAAGAATGCCTCTACAGTGACTACTGAGGCAGTATTTTAAAATTACAGACTTTATGTTCAACTCCTAAATGCAAATTTAGCAGACTAGCTTTATGATCTATCTTCAAAAACACTAGACATCATTTGCTGGCAGGCACAAGCTTCAGTCTGTCTTTGTTTCAAGTGTGAAGGTAACCCTGTTCTGAGGATGTAACAGACAATAAACTTGTCCAAACACTCCCAAACATCTTTTAAACCATCTGATTTACTTCACATCTGACAAAGAATAATGTCTACAGTACTGTACAAATAAAATACTGTACAAACAGGCCTTGCGTTGATTTCTGTTACAGACACACGCGGACAACCTGTGGCAAAGTCCTAACTGGTTTTCCAGTGTCTGCTGCGCTTCAGTGGTAGGAACCAGAAAGGAAAAACCAAGCACTTGTGTTCTACCCGCGCACACCTCGGCTGTGCCACGAATCATATTTTCTGAGTCACATGGCTACGGTTACCCCGACAGACTGACAGATAGGCTTAATTCTTAAAACTTATCATCACCTCCTGATTTTCTCTTTTTTTTTTTCCCCTTTGTAAGGGTGAGGAGAGGGGAAGAGATCCCATTTCTAACAAGCCCTGACCAGTGCAGCTACATGTGCTACCGAATTTGCTGGCCAGTGAGATATCCCTGAGCACCTCATCTGTTCCTTAATGAGCAACGAGCTCTCTACAGCCTTACAACACATCCTCGTCCTGCCACGCTATGTTTCCACCATCATTTCATGTCACTATTTTGTAGCATTTGAGCACTGAAGCAGTAAAGTTTAAAAAGACTTCACCGACTTTTAACTTACTACGTTTTAAACGTAATTAGAGGACCAGGCTGGACTATCCTTGCTTAGGCAGAGTACTCCCTCGTGGCCTCAGGAAAACTTTTGATTGCATGAGGCTATCTGCATGGTACCTGAAGCAACGTGAGTGAGCCCAGCAGGACAGGCTGAGTATAACTCAGTATAATAATCAGGATAAAATTAGACTTGAAACAAAACAAGTTCAGAAACTAAACATTTTGGTATCTCAGGTGCTTTTTGTCTTGTAGAAAAAAACAACCTCTTAAAGAGAAATCAATTACAATTCAAAAGCATATCATTTAGCTAACACTACTGCAACAAAAGTTAAATTAAGATTCCCTTACTCTCCTGATAGTCAGTTTTCAAAATTATTGTACGCTTTCTACACAAGTTTTTTTTAAACCAAAACAAATGTGTCTTTGAGAGTCTAGAAGACATTAATGCTTTGGTTCATAAACAAAAGCGTGTGTTGCAATGGAACTGCCGCATCCATAGTTTATATAATTTGAACTGTATAACTAAAAATCATGGCAAATATACAAACTATAAAAAAGGTGAAGGTCTTTTTTCCAAAAATCCACATTCTTGAGGTTCAAATACTTATAAAATTAAATTCTTGCTGCAGTTATATTTTCCTCTCCAACACAAAATATATGCCTCACATTCATTCTCGTTGGGTCTCTTGGTTTTCTCGTGTTCACAATTAGCTTTTGATAGAAGTCTGCAGAAAAAAACCCCACCAAAACCACAGGAAAGCTTTTCTAAACAAGATATACACCCAATTTAACTGTATTGTCTGCATTTAGTATACATTGAATTGACTGAGAGATTTGATTTCCCTCAGCCATACTACTTGTTATGAAAATCAAGAGAAAGTGAGAGAGGAAGAATGGTAGAAACATGTCTAATCCCATGAATTAAGGGCTGTTTTAAGAGTCCTTACATTATTAAGAGTGAAATCAGCTCCTTCCTACATGGAAATGAAATCTCCTTCCCATTCCATTTATCTAGTCTCCAGATCTATTTCAACAGGCTGCTGAGAGTTCACCAGTTTGACCACTTGCCCACTCTACTACTATCATGCAAAAAGAGTCGACTGGTCCTGCCTAATCCTGCGGCCCCAGGGCAATGAAGATAATCAGAGGGAACCGGCACCCAGCATTCCTGGAGCCTCGGGGAGTTTTACCACCTTGCCTTGGCGAGAAGAACACCCAGACTCCTCGTACTTGCGCTGCCAAAAACACAGGACGGAGTGCTCTGGAGTGAAGAGTTAATGCCTAGAGCTTTGAAACAGAAACGGACTTATTGTAATTAATAACTTGGATATTCTTCTCATGTTAACAATGCTGCTTTTAAATAGTAATGCAACATTCAAGAGAGTTCATTTCACCCTGATTACTAACCATTTGAGCTATTAAATTCATTTACCCTTGAGCCATGTGCCTCCAAAACAAATCTTGTGTGTTTTATTTAAATAGCAATAGAAATTATTAAGATGTTCCAAAACTAAGTCACAGGCACTATTCCTTTCAATCTATAACAACAGCATCATAAAGTGGATTCAAAAAGGAATATCATACAGAAAGTTATAACAGAACTAATTATAATGCCCAGACTTTTTACAAAGCAAAAAATGTGGGAAAATGTGTATTTTACAAAGACGATGTCTGCAAAATTAAACTGTATCAGCCGTTTGATTGTAAGTAGAAACTGGAAATAATCCAACTATCCAAAATTTTAATTTCCTTAAGAGATCCAGGGCTTTAGTCTATGCGGCAGAAAGTACCATAGAGTTATCTTACAATCAAGTAATTTTTAACTGCTGCTCTGCTTGAACATCAGAAAGTAGGAATAAAGACCCAGAAAGTAGTTTGTGTCATTAACTTTTACTCCTCAAGAATACTTCTGAGAACTAAATCCAGTTTTGCCCTGGTTTCGTACAAGAGCTCGGCTCTGCCTGAGCAAACCACGCTGCTGAGCTACATGAGCGGCAACAGCCAAACTACGTTGTTAGCTCTCAAGTCTGTGCAAAACAGAAAAGTTTATCCGTTGTTTTTTCTAAGTATATCTTTTGTAAGTATCTCTATCGTAAGGTACACTTACAGCTCTTAACAGCGACTATGAGGAAATTTAGAATTACCACGTGTATTTTGAGAAAGGTTTATAGGTCTGGGACTTGAATTATTTTTTTCCCCCTAGGGAAGGAGGTCTATGACATGGATTTTCACCTTATGACGAAACCAGACTTTCCACCCGCCTCACGGCTATTCTACGTGCAAGGAGAGGCCTGCCCATGAGCTGTCTGCAGGGCAGGCTACGCCTGCTACCAGCTATCTGTTACGCTGCCTTTGCCGTGCTCCCCCGCCGGAAAAGAAACAGCAAACAAGCCATTTGTCAAGGGTCTGGTATATAACGATACCAGATAAATTATGTTGGCGTTTGAACAAAAGAGTCAGAGAGGAATGTCTGTTTTTAAATTGGAAATATATATGGGCCTGGAAAATAAACAAAGATCTGCTCTCCACACCCAAAACAGAAGAATGATGCTGACAAACAGCTGAAAATTACATTACTTTTAAATAACATCATAAACTGCTATTAAAATATCATGCAGCTGCAGTTAACAGAACTTGCTAATTACTGAAAACACAACATTAACAAAACTCATAAACCTTTTTTACATTTTTATATGAAAAAGAACAATTCCAGATTCTTTTTAAGGGCTGCTTACTTTCAGGAAATAAGAAAGTGTAACTAAAAAAATTTAGAACATGAGTCACATCCTTTCCTACTGTTACCACATGCAACACGTGTGTCCATAAACACAGTGTTTATCTACACATACAACCTGTACAATATGACATTTTAAATTGATTCAGAAAGCACAAAACCAAAAAAGGTTTATAACTACACTCTGATAAACCAAGGTTGCTTTCTTTTAAACGTTAATGGTATCACAATGCCCATTATTTCATTTTAATACTGCTGAATCTTAAACTTCTCTGTGATAGAAATCCTCAACAGCTTCATTTTTTTTAAATGAAATACAAATTATTCATTATGAATAATACTAATTTGGCATTTCACAACTGTTCTAAAAGGTAATGATATAAGAACAGACGTTATCTTGGAGATTTTATTCCTGCCAAATCAAATGACTGACTTGTAACGTGGCCCGTAACACCGCTGGAAGCCAACCAAACCACACGGTCTTTGACTTGGGGTGACAGGGGCCAAAGCGCTATAGAGGAAAATATGGCAGCTTTAATGACACGTTCATCCTTCCGTATGTGAGTAGATTTTGCTCCTCTGAACAGTCCCACTGCAGTAAACAGAATTGTTCCACTAAGAAGTAGTGACACGAGCAACATTTTCTCTGAGTGAACCTCCAGGCCTGATGGTCTTAGCAACGTTGAGACCACAGTGATCACCAGCTACAAATTACCCACAGCGCCAAAGGCAAGCGCCAAAAGAGTGGCTATGCACTGACCAACAACTGACACACAAGGGCAATGCAGTATTTACTCGTAATTGAAAGAAACAAACAAAATAAGATGCGCTTTGTATTCTTAAATATCACAACCAAATTATTGTATGGGTGTTAGTCCATCAGACTATTTCAGGCAAAGAGCATTTATTGCATAGACAAATTATACTTTCCTTATTCAGCATCTGCTGCACATTTTACAATTTCTCTGAAACTTTTTAGCTTAATAGGTAGTCTCATTTTCTCCATGCATATTATAAACTCTATTCCAGTAAAATTGTACGGTTAATCCACGGCAAACTTCCTTAAGTATCAAACTTTCACACTCATTCTGCAAAGATATTACAGTTTTCTTACAGGAAAAAATATAATCATATGGCAGATTAATATTAGTTTAAAGAAATCCTTCCCTACTGAAACCAGGAAATTGTTTAGACAGATACAAACAGAAACAAACACACTCCTTTTAAAGTTCATACCTACCTACGCTTTTAGCCACAATAGGCTGTGAAAAAGTTTAAACCATTAGTCCATTAAAACATTAGACATAGTTTCTCATTGTTCATTGCACACGAACATTATACGGTTCACAAACACACTTGTCAAGACACACACAGCTCCATGCAGTTTAAAATAAAACAATAAAAATTAGACTGCAATTTGAAAGAGATAGAAAAGAGAGTTTCTCACCCCTCAAAACAAAACTGGAACTTTGGTTTATAGGAACGGCTATGCCCATATACCCTCCTCGTCATCCTGTGTGCCAGACAAGGTGCACAGAGAAGACGTTAGCATTGGAATGAAAGAAGAAAAGGTTAGTTACTTTTGTGCACATAAAATACAATTTTCTTGGCTGTTAAAAACATGAATTTTTTTAAAGTAAGCCAGCAAAAACAGCTGAACACGTTTGTTACATGTACAAGAATCTGCATCTATAGCAACCGAAAAAAACAAGAACAGTGACGTAAACATTTTTCTCACTGAGTTAAAGCCGTGTGTAGGAAGTAGATTATATGATTAAATGTTAAAAGATTATCTATTTTTAATTGCATCAAAGCTTATAAGTAAGCAAAGTAATTACTATAATCAAATTGTCTTACATTCTGTTAGGTTAAAAGATACAAAACCGCCAAAGAACCAAAAAAAATCCATCATTAGCAAAGTACGCTTTTCTACCATGTTAACAATTAAATCTATCTTTTAAGCAATCCTTAAATGCTGCACGTTGCTCAATACTATTAGACAGTTTCTCTCCTTTTTTTCCATTTTTGATCCATGAGGATTACTCATTTATTTAGCATTTTAATGATAGATTAACACTAATTGCAAATACAAAAAATCATAAAACTTCCATTAATTTGGTTTTAAAAGAGATTATTTTACTGTAGGTACACTGAAAGCAGAAGGTCTTCCTTTTCATTTATTATAAACTTGAAGTGAGAAAGAACAAAATAAAAAAAACCCCTGAACTAAACCAGGAGAGTGAAATGTTCTTCCCTGGATACGTTTCCTGAAGATTACATTTTTTATAATGATTCTTTACCTATGCACGCACAGATGTGTATGTGCATATCGATACCCGTATATAGTTCTACTATGTCAAATTCCGATGCGATACTCAGCTTCTAGACCAGAGGCGCACAACACAACGCTGTTCATTTAACTCAGCTCTTCAAAAATCAAATAAAATCTTATCATTTTAGATAACCTTAAAATTCACCCATTAATATTTTAGAAACAAAAAAACTAGACTCTATAGTTTCAAAACTTTGAAAGTTAGCTGGTGTAACGTATTGCTGGCACTTAATTAAATCGAAAAACTAAATAAAATGAATGGTAATTAATTATGATTGAAACAGACAGGAATTTTAGCCTGAAAATATACACTGCCAGTATCACTACTGTTCCTAGTCCATTCTTGGAATAAAAAAGAGCTCCCAGATGTCAACTGTTATTAAAAACCAGATGTTAAGATAGATGTCTTGCATGTTGCTGAATTAAGTAAAGAAATCTGACAGTCCACTATAAACTTAGCTATCATTTAACACAGAAGAAATGTGGGTAAATTTTTTACAGTTAACTTGGAACACGCCTTAGTTATAAGGTCTGCACAACTACAGCACAAAGCAAAGACAAAGTAAGGCCTGAATATTCTTATTTATTTTTGAAACAAAGGGACCGATTCTGTAAAACTTCCAGGGAGCTGGGTTCGCCTCCCTGAAAATGAGAGTCCTTCCCTCGGAATTCCACGGGAGCTACTTTTAGTCAGGCCAACTAACGCTAATTGAACGGACTTTGAAGTTGACGAGAGTTTTGCCAGAGTAAAGGTTGAAGAAAGACTGAAGGATTTCTTTTCCGCTGAGTAGTTTGATCCTATTTCACTAACAGAACGCATTAGGTTAATCTTCGGTGATACCTTTAAAAACAGCAATAATCAACAAAATGGGCAACTCGGTACGTTTCCAAATGACTCCTCCTAACTAAATACAGCTGGTTTGCTGTTTAGCGCATTGTAACTCTTCAAATGGGCAGATGTTCATTTTTACTTCAATTATTTGTGTCATCTCTTTTTGGCACGATTCTAGGAGAGCTGAAGAATCAAATATTGTCAAATATTTTTAAAGAGTATTATGGGAAATTACAGACTATATAGTTTGACACTGATCCTGATATACAATAAGCAATAAATTAAAAGCTAGAGCTCAGTTAACGTCAATCAAATTGCTTTATTGAGTACTGGTCCTGTCAAAATAACTTTCTATCTTTTTCAATTACATAGAGGCTCTTTTTGCTAAGGTAAGTGCTTTGAAATAACACGCTGCGATTTCTGTAAGGCATTTGATTATGTGCCACAAGACACAGTAGCAGCAAATTTAGCTCCATATCGAATGGATGTCACTGGAGCAGGAAAGGGACCTGCAGGAATCTCTTCTCATCCCAAACTTGTTCTGCGTCCCCCTGATTTGAAAGAGAAGACTGACAAAGACGGCTTGGAAAAGTGAACGTATTTGGGATTAGCTGAATAAATGTGACCAGCCACTTACGCATGAGGCTGAACTCATGGAAAACATACAGGGAGAACTTAGAGGACAGGGGACTGCGTCTGAAATCGATGATTTCAAAAAGGGCTTTACAGATCACAGTGGAAGCGAGCATGGGTCACAGCGTCGAACTGGCAAGGGCAAATACAGGCAGAGAAATAAAAATCCCAAACTTTGCTGTGTCCGTCTGCAGTAGCATAAGACCATTAACAGAATTATACATCTGGTGCTCGTGTCATACTCTTATGACTATTTGAAAGACTGTAACCAGATCAGGAAACAGCTACAAAATTACTGAAAAATAAACTTGGCAGTGAGAAACGAAACAGACTCAACCTAACTGGTCACTCAGAAAACATTAAAAGATTGTTTGATCGCTATTAACTAACACATACAGAAAAGGCGTCAGCTCTTTCTCTAGCAGAGAAAAGCTAGATAGAGGTTTAAGGAAGTAATTAGGCGTCAAACATGGTCCGTATCTTCCAATAGCACATCAGTACTGGATAACTTCAAGATTTTATATCAAGACTCAGACACTTTCTAAAAGATATGGCTAACTGTATTCAAAACAATTCAAAACCATTACAGATGGAATTAAGAAATTATTGAGTGGTCAGGTCCAGATTAGGATCATGGTCCACTTCGCCTTCAACATCCAGAATTAACAAAAATCCTCTTCCGCCTTTTTTCTTCACATCTGTTTTAGTGAGAATGCCTGTGCCATGACCTTATTCTGTACACAAAGAGTTTATTACGCATTTTCCAATTTTAGTGATTTAACAAGTTCATAAAAAATTAAACACAGTGATCTGTTTTGACAGACAACTGAATCGGAAAAAAAAACCTTCACTGAATTTTAAATTTTTAATGCTAAGACCAACCTCAAAACCAGTCTTAATATACTATCTTTTTTAAAAAAACCTGTATCTCTATAGTAATTTTGACTTGATTTATACCTATTCCCGAAAATCTGTTCATATCTTATTTCCAATTCCACACACTAATTATTTATAGAAGATAAATAGTACCTCAAAACTTGCACTAACCTAAGCAGAGCTCACTCACTTAGCATGCCTATCAAAAAAGCCAACATTTCATAATGATGTGCTTTATTACCGACTACGTTAAGCTAATCATGTCGTATATTGATACTAGGTAACGTACCGACCTAAAAACACTTGCCACTTGACGATAGTTGAGGAGAAAGTAAAATTCCCACAGATATCACAGAATGTCAGCCCTCTTTTTCAATAAAAAAATAGGATTAAACTAAAGAACAACAATTTCATGATATTTGCCGTCACCTTTTAATTTAACAGAAGCCAAAATGTACAGATGCAAGATCTTAAAGGAATATTAGAAGAACTCATTGATCATTTACTATTCCCATTATAAAGACAGCTTGGTTTTAAGCCCGCACTACTTCCCTCCAGCCCATTGGATCAAAGTTATGAGATAAAACTCAACTAACCTTGTCATTCCGCTGCCTATTACGCTTTGAGGAGTGGATATTTAATGATGTAAATCCTAACTTAGTGTTACAGGCTTTACAGATTTTTCTGTATGGATAGGAACAACTACCCAAAAGCAATGGATAAAAAGTATGTAAGAATCAGGATGATAAGTTTTCACTGGTTTTATGAATAAGCTATCCTATCAAGAAGCTAAGGCTTGGTACCTCAATGCAAACACATAAAGTTAGCGAATACAGAATTCTTGACTGATGGTCTGAGGCAAATTAAGTTCATTACCTGTTTTTGCATTCTTGACATACTGTGAAGCAAAATAAAAGCTGCAGTTATGCCTTATCATTTATTAATATTGGATCAGAGGCTTCCAGAAGAATGCTTAGTCTTTCATATCAGTGTGTATCCTACAGAATCATTAATCTATGGCTCTTTCAAACAATAAACTATAATCAAGCTATTTTTGATTAATGTTTGTGTACATTAACTGCTTTTTAAACTTGGATCTTTCACTGGTTTATACGGTCAAGAACAGCAGCTCAATGACAAAATCTGAAAAGCAAAGTCTCAATTACAGAAAAACAAAAATGGAAAAACACAAAATTCAAGAAATACCATATGAATTAATAAATTAGTATACACTCTTAATTATTAAAAATTCAAAATATTTAAGATACTGAACGCCTTGTATTTTTATGACTGAGATCCAAGTCTCTAATTTGGACATATATTCAGATATGGTACAGCGGTATAACCTCAAGTACTATGACAGACTTTGCACATGGACTATTTATAGATTAGTAATTCATTGATTTTATCTCATCATTTTGCTAGTCTTTTCTTTTTTCTGTGCTGCTACTTATCGTATTTACTTAACATCTTAACAAGACATATCTGTTGTTAATAAATATGATTTACAGTTCTGATCCAACTGCCACAAAACCTAACGTCAAACCCTCAAAACTGGCTTCAAACTAACAAGGTGAAGAACTGAAAAGCTTGTATAAAGGTGTCTTCTGTTTTACTACTGAAATGTATCTCTATCCAAGTTTTGCAGGCACATTTCTCAGCCATCAATTCTTTAAGGTTCATCAGTTTCAGTAGCAAATTTGAGACAGTGGCCTGCAGATAAAAGGGGCTGCCTTACACAGCAGATTAGAAACAAAGGATAACTTTAAGCACGGTCTATGCGATTAAGTATATCTAAAAAATTTTACAAAACAGATGCCAGAAATTATAAGCCTATTCATAAGCATTCTGCACGCAGCATACTCTTGATCACCGATGAACGCGAAATAGTTGCAAGAGGTTATATTTACCAGCCTGTTGCACCAACAACGGATCTATAGCCAATACAACCGGTACCGAGAATTGCATCTGTACAATACACCTATCTTGGGGGGTTGGTTTGGATTAATTTTGCTCTGTCTCCAAGACTGAATCCCCTTTAGCAATTTCATTGTGTTGGGGGACGCCCTGGAATGCATCTTGCAGTTAAATTTAATCAAAAAGGAATCCAGTGTGCCCACTCCAACACCGCTTCTAGACACGAACCGTAGCGGGAATGATCAGGAGATTTGATCCAAATCTGCACTCTTGATCAGGACTAAAACCCTAATGTAGATACAATCAAAGACTGCAAAATTCTGCCTTACTATGAGGCCTACTGGTGTATAAAATGTGGTTACCTGAAGTGAAGAATGTTGCGCATCTGACTCAAAAACCAGGCAGCAAATACCTCCACGAAGGTGAAGTACTGCACGCATGCCCCTTCACTTTTATGGCATGCAAGTATCCTTATAAAAACCATTCTTAAAATAAATAAAAAATTTTAAAAATCCTAATCTCCTTTTAGACAAAAGCTTTCGCAACATAGGCAACATTAAAAACTTGATGAGTTAAGCTTTTCTGGCTCTCTTCCCACAATAGAAGACCCTTCCTGACAAGGCTCATCACATTTCCTTTCATGTGTCGGCATGTTAAGAATTAATGTCTTAACTTGGGTTAAATAAATCTAGCGATAACCTGCTCATCTCTTGAACTAACTTTCTGATGACTGATTTATGCTACTCTCCTTATTATCCGTGGCTATTAATGGGTCATTAAACACGTAACTACTGGCTCTGGAGTGTGAAACTGTCCTGCTTACAGCAAACAATTACATTTACAAATATTAATTTCCCCTTGTGACACAGAAATCTACCTGCTAAGTAATGACATTTCTTTCAAATCAAGAATTTAGCTTAAAATCGGAATCTTTCAAAGTTTACATAGACTTTTATTTGCTACTCAATTTCTAGGAGCAAACATAGCTGAGGACTAATCTCATAAACTCCCCATACACAGAACAACTGAGTACAGAAGAGTTTTGTGCATGAATGATTTGAAGAACTGAGCCTGTAACTGGAAAGGGGAAAGACTAACAGTGGATTCATTTAAGGCTTTCTTTTGAGTTTCATTTGTATATTCAAAAATTGAATAAATCTTAAAAATAGCTTCAGTAATAGGGATTTATGTCACCGGTCTATTTTCAAACCTATCCATAACAGAAGGGGTCGCAAGCAAGCATGCATCATCCAGTTATGAAAATGACCATGAAATCCATCTCTCCATTTGTTCGATTGTACATAGTTAGGGTAAAATCAAACATAAAGACTGGTGATGGGGGTAAGCGAAAGGTTGTTTCTGACCACTGACTTTACAACACCCAGCCTAGCGTTAACATGAATAAGATGTTTCACCAGATACTCTTGCATTCTAAAGCTTTATCACTAGATGAAGCGGAAACCCAATGCTTCTTACAAGAAGTGGTCCGTGAAATCAGATTTGCAATGCAAAAATTTATGGTCCCCTTTGTAGTGAAAGCCTGTGACATGTTATCTCACTTAAGTAACCAGCGCCAGATACGCAACTTTTGTTATCAAGTTACTGTCTCCCAGAAATGCACGTTTGGCTCTTTTAGCTGGTCTAAAGACCTATTTTAGACTATGATGGTGGCAGCTATTTTTTCTAGTAAGAAATATAAGATAAATGTAAACCTCTATATAAGTGTTGTATATTCTAACACACACATTCAGGGGAAGTGAGGGGGAGAGATTTCTACAGCTAAACATGATCTCAAAAAATTCTTCCATATGTGGAAAAGACTGCAAAGCTAACATATAAATATAGATATATATAAATATACACACTGAGCAGTATGTATACATTATATCACATTCATTAAACCTCAAAACATAAAATAAATTCATTTCTGTAAGCAAAGGAGAGGTATAACTTTTCAATATACAAAATCCTTCTCCTGGAGGTATCATAGACAGCAAAACCTGTTTTCTACTTCTTACTTTTAATACAGCTCCAGTTTAGCCGGTCTCTCACACAAATTACAAATTTAATAGAATTAAAAGGTATATGAAAAATCATCTGGCTACAATACAATTCCAATCAAGATGTAAGAATAACAAAGGCATTAACAAATACTACAAACTTCTATTGTCTCTTACTTAAATGAGAAACTTTGAGTACAATGCTTGTAACTGTAAAACGGCAGTATACCGAAATGAAGAACTAGAGTATCCCTGAAAGATACTCAGGGCAGATTCTTCCAAATTTCAAGGCTCTTTCTTTTGTTCCATCGCAAGTACAATGTAAGCTACAACGAAATTTTAGTTTGAAACCAATTATATTATCCTCAAAACCCGGGCAAGCCTCTGTGGAAGACTATGTCAGTTTTAGGGTAAAGCAGATAGAAATATCTAGATAAACGTCAGAGGCAGGAAAAATTCTCTGTATCTGCTGAAATAAGCACATGATAACACTTACTGACTTTTGGGAAACGCTTAGACAGAAAATACATCCCCATTAGAAGAGAAGTATTTGCCGCTCAATAGAGTGTTTACAATAAACAAGATAGCTATGATAACTGCGTACAATTTAATCGCAAAATTGACTTTTTAATGGTGACCATGATAAAAATAGGATTTTATTGCATTCAGTTCAACAAGTCTGAACAATGTGGGATATGAATCACAAGTTCTTTGTTCCGGAGGGAGAATATGTGTAGCAAAGATGAAAAATTAGAGGAAATACTTAAAAACGTGAAAGCATTTATATGAGTAATTTGCACTGCACTCCTGAGATCTCATAACACTAATTAATCCAGCACAATACTAGTTATTTGCAGTGGATATGCCTGGGATTGTTTATACTGAATGTACCGACAAGCAAACCTTGCCCTGCCCAAATTCCTAAATTAAATAAATCCATGTGACTCCAACGAGCTTAGTGCAGGCTCAGCGCTGTGCTAATGCAATTGCGTGCTTCCTCGCAGCTTGAGGCACCAGCGGAACAAGTTCACATACATTTAGTGAACAGACAAGAGCAAGCTCACACCTGCCCAAACACAATGTGTAAACACACAGGATAAAGAAACACACAGAATATTAAACAAAATCTGGGTCAGGGAGGGAGCCAACAATTCCAGTTTACTGCCTTAAACAGCTATATCATATCACTTCTTATATATACTAAAATGTCACTGGTTCTTTTGGTTTTCCCCTTATTTTGTTTCTTCTTTCCTAAACAACTAATAGACAAAGTTTCAACGTTGCAGAAAACTCTCAAATACGATATTTCTGTTTTCCAGATACTAAACTTCCGCTCAGCCTGAACTTCCTACTCACAGTCTAAAGAAATTTGAAGAATTTTACACTCTTCAAATAACCGTGGTTATTTGAATAAACTAAAATAATCTGTTTTGGTTTATGTTTGTCCTCCTTCTAAGTTGCGTTGTTTGGTTTTGTTGTTGTTCTTTTTTTTTAAAGCCAAATCCTAGTTTCAATATTCCTGAGGCCTATTCAGGAGTTTGGCACTGGCAACTTTCCAGTATGGCCACAGAATGTAAGGCATTGTGCTAACAGCCAGAGCTGCCAAAATACACGAAGCAGCATGCACTCCTTTCCCCTAAAATCATATATGGATCAATAAAGTGATCTGCAGATCAGGATCCAGACACTAAACAATAATCGTTGTTTGACTGTCCTTTGGCTCTGAGTCAAAGTCATCCACCTCAAACAAAATCCTACCTGACCTGTTCAGAGTTTTTCACATATCCTCTTTCAGCGACTCCAAGGATATTTAGCAGTTCCAGCTGATGAACAAAGACCTGTTGCCAAGACCAGTCACCACTTTACAAATCAATAAACACCTTTTTTGAGAGCATACCGCTAGTTTGTAGTGGCATACTCCTACTTTGCAACAGTCAGATTGTTGTCAGGTTTTGTGCATGTTATTTCTTTTCTCAAATGAATGAGTTTACCAGCACACTTTGAAAAATCTTTTTGAAATGACACATATTTAATACTAAGACATCTATCAGATAGTTCTTTAAAAGCCGGCTTTCTGGCTGGAGAGCGGCAATAAGGGAAGCTTCACAGACACATGCTGCCCCACCACTGTACTAATAAAGAGGACTTTTCTTTTAGATAAGGGGATATTTCGGAAACCTTGAACTACTTTTTAGGCCTCTTTGCTGAGATTTCAGAGTAATGGAAAACATGACGGTAAGTTTATGACAAATTACTTCTAAACACTACTACCTTGTAGAAGGGCCACCAAAAATGTTTCAAATAGCTACAAAATCTCTACGTAGCCAGACTGGATTAAAAGATGTAAAAGGACATGACACATGCTTACACCACCACGTGATATTCCATCCTCAATTACAGCTTCTAAGAACAGGGCCAAAGTTTTGGAAAGCAGCCAGCTCCTACAGCCTTATAGCACACCCTATGATATTCGTACTTTTCTAAAAATCAGATTCTTTTTTATGACAATATCACCTCTCATCATAAAACAAAATTAAAATGTATTTGTAGCCTTGGTGACCATGGAGTAAAGCATTCAACTTCGACTCAACTACATCTTGGGAATTCAGGAAACTCTTATGAAATGAGAAACACCTTACACTTTACGTCTTTTAAAATGTCCAGTAATATGGGAAGTAAGAAGATTTGATAGGTCTTATAATCATCAGGATTGGCAGTAAAGTCCTAAAATATGAAAATTCTTTGGATGTTATACCTTCAGTCTTCCACTGTATAGATGCAGAATCATGTTCTTCAATGTGCCCTCAAAAATAGCATAACCTTCTATTAAGAATGCCATCAAACTACCATAGGTACATCCCAGACACATGCATGTCATCGATTATCTACACAACTTCTTTTAAGGCCCGTTTTTTATGCAGAGATGCTGCTTTTAATTTAAATAATCCAGATACAGTTTTTTACCACATAGTCCATAAGCAGCAACTTGAACTTAGCACCTTTCAACCACATGGCAAAGATCTCATGAACTTGAACAAGAAAGTCCTACGTGATAGCAAAAGAATGCTATTTGTTACGTGGAGACCATCCTAGAGGTAGGCATCTCTCATATGTGCCAGTAAGTTAAGGACTGTTTCAGAGACAGCAAGGAATGTAAAATGCCTAGGAAAGTTAATAGTAAGTGAATATAGAATCATAGGATCATAGAATGGTTCGGGTTGGAAGGGCCCTTAAAGATCATCTCGTTCCAACCCCCTGCCCTGGGCAGGGACACCTCCCACCAGCCCAGGCTGCTCAAAGCCCCATCCAGCCTGGCCTTGAACCCCTCCAGGGATGGGGCAGCCACAGCTTCCCTGGGCAACCTGTTCCACCGCCTCACCAGCCTCACAGTAAAGAATTTCTTCCTAATAGCCAATCTAATTCTACCCTCAGGTGATTAGAGCCTAAAACTCAGCACAGGATACAAATATGGAGGGGCAGAAATGCTTCTGAGATTAGAAAAACAAAGGGAATGGGATGTCTCAATTTGACCAGAGTTGTGGTTACTGAGAGAGAATTCCCTGTTGGTGACTTTTCAATACAAGTGTCGTGGTTTTGGTCAAATTGGCCAATGGCCGGCGACAGATGCTCCCCCCCAGTCTCTCGTGCATGGAGAGGAGGAGGAGAGATAAAGAGAGATTTATGAGTTTAGAAGAAACTAAACTACTTTAATGAAATATTAACAATAAAATAAAAGGGAAATACTGAAATAGATACAGTATATACAAAACCATATTAAGCTCCCAGGATGACGTCACCGGCGGGCACTGGGGAAGTCCCAGACTGGACTCAGCGACGGGTGGGAACCGGGTTCCAGAGTTGGAGTCAGGAACACACGGATCGGGATCAAAGGCAGCTGAACAGCCAGGGTCCTCCTGGGATGTCAGCCATTGAAGGAAGAGAGCTGACCCTTTGATCCCTCAGCTTTTATACTGAGCATGGGGCAGATGGGATGGAATACCCCTGTTGGTCAATTTTTGGTCACCTGACCTGTCCGCTCCTCCCCACAGGTGGGACCCCTCTACGCTTTTCCGCTTCCGGCCCTCCAACGGGGCAAATAACGGAATTAGCTGACCTTGGTTCTTATAGCAATAAGTACAAGCAAGAGCCTCTCCACGTACCCTTCCTCGGCACAAACTGTAAACATTGGCCTTATCACTCTGAGAATGAACCGTTTTCGACACAACGTGCTGTTAATTTCAGAGAGTTAGAAGAGGCCTAGCTAAGAAATAAAATTACCCAACAGAAAGTTGGTTCTGTTTTACCTCAAACCAGGACAACAAGGAAGAAAACTGAAAGATGATGTGGGTAACTGAGGCCAAAACAAGAAGTTTTTAAGGAAAAACAGTAAGTATGTAGAGGTGAGAAATAAGAGAGCAGGGATTTGGACAGTAGGCTTTGTGATGAAGTCTATGCTATGGGGCAGGACAGTTTCTAAATATGGAAGTTCAAATGTATTTAGCCATGGGGTTTTTTTGTTCCAGACAGATCTTGGATGCAACAATCCAGATTACATTACTGTAATGCACTCTATGAGTGGCTACTTATTACAACTCCTTGGAAACTGAAGCTAGTACAGAATGCTTATTAAGCTCATTTTCATGCTAGGAGTATTACACCCACACTCCAGGACACACACCGACTGCCAAAATGTTTCCAGGTGGAATTTAAGAAAGATCGCAAACTCTCAAGCCAAAACTGAAGAGAATAAATTTAAGTTTTTAGTGCAAAGCTGCAAAATTATCTTTTTTTCCAAGTTTTTTAAAGACTAGTAAAAATGGTTAATATTACAATGTTATTGACATGGCACTACTCAATCCCCAAAAATTTATTTATATCAAACAAAAATGAGATGCACCAACATAACTAGGGAATCGTGTCTCTCTGTAACATGACCATGTGTGTGGGCACAGGAGAGTTCGAGTCTTCCTACTGCTTGTGAAGTTTTCTTACCTCTTCCCCAGAGTTTAGGTCCAGACATACAGAGGCAAAAAAGGCTGCCAACCTATACTCCTAAGAGTGAAAAAAGAAGGCATAAATGCAAGAAGTGGCTGGAAACTTGGCTTGGCTCCCTAGCAGTAGCCAGAAGACCTGAACACGTCCATTACCTCTGAAAAAAGGTGCCCAACTAGCTCCTTCAAGAGAAGTCAGGGATTCTTTCCTTTACTACGTCTAGTGCCACGCTGCCACATGCTGCCCATAGCGGGATATGTATCAAGTAACAGTTATAACAAAAACATGATCATTAAACCAAAATGCCAATACCTGAACCAAACAGCACCATGTTAAAAGTATGCATATTTGAAGCAGGAAGCATGTGTATTTTTCTTCCAAGACACTGCTGTTACACCGTTCTCTTTAAAGCGGGTACAGACTCACAGCAGCATTTATACAGCGCTTTACATCAGTAAGTAGAGAATGTCTTATTCCTCCTTACCAATAAGTACTCAAATGCACATGGACATACTTTTCAGCCATATATAACAACATATGTGTATTTCCTTACGCATGTAGCATATAAATTAGAAAATCCAGTATTATCCATAGAAATGAGAAATGTTTTTTCAGCATTAACACTGCATGTTCAACTATCTCTCCAGAATTTCTGAGAAAACCCTTCCTAGCATTCACTAAATTGAATGGCATTACGTGGCAATAAGCACCACTTCCTTGTCTGCTTACGAAGTTAAAAATGCCCTCTGATGATTTGCAAGTTCAATTATTTTCTCAGTTTTTTCTGTGGTTTCAAACTACTAGCAGTATGTTGGATTATGGTCATCGAAACCTACATATCTAGAATTTATGTGTAATGAACTATCGAATGGGAAATACAGGTTTGTACAGCACACGGCTGGCAAATTGCTGTACAAAAGAACACTGTACGGAATGGTAAGTAACAGAACACAAAGTTAAAAAAAAATGAAATCCATGATTGAAAAATGTAAGCTAAAGCAATGACTGGAGTTCACTCATGAGTACCATCAACTGTGCTTGTTCTCAAAGATTATTTCAGTAAGGATTTTGTTACAGATCTCCTACTTGCTTGCTTTACAATCAAACATTTGCTGGGCTAATCCATTGTTCACAGGGTCTGTGGAAATTAAGGGATAGCGGTACAGGAGAACACCTACTCCAAGCCAAATGCACCAACACAAGATGAAATAAAGCTGTTACCATGGGCAACAGGTATTCATCTAACTTGTTCTTAAAAATCTCCAGGAAAGGAGCTTCCATCACATCTACATGAAAGTATGTCCACATTTTCTTTCCACTTACAGATTCATGAGACCCGTAGTGAAAAAGTTTCCTTATTTTAATAACTAACCTAGTTATTTTTGGTATAAATTGAATTTACTGCTCCTACTCTTCTCCAGTGGGCACTGGAATACAATTGATCATCGTCTTCTTTACAACAACATTTTATGTATTCGAAGACTTATGTCTCCCCCTTAGTACTCTCTAGACTAAACAAACGCAGTTCTTTAAGCCTCTCTCATAGGTCATGTTCTCTAAAACTCCTATCATTCTTGTTGCTCTCCTGTTGTCCCTTTCCAATTTGTCTACCTTTCTTAAAGCACGGTGATCAAAACTGTATACAGCTTTGCAGAAGAGGTCTCACCAGGGCTCAGCAGAACAGAATAATGACTTCCTGCTTCTTTTCCAGTATTACATCCATCCCAGAATTAGATCCAACTTCATTGCAACGGTATTCTATTGCTGCCGTATATTATGTGCAATCCAGATTCCTTTTTCCATGCTATTGCCTCATCCGTTCTCCCTTGCAAATGGACTTGTCTTCACTGAATTTGAGATTACTTATTCTAGACTCTCTCTCCAGCTTGTTGAGACTGGAGCAGCTTATTGAGCAGTTTAACTGCTCCTTCTATGCCTGCAGCTTCTTGCAGCTTGCTTCATTATCAACAATATTCACAGGGGGTTTTTCTATTTAATCACTGAAATAATTTCTAAAAAAATACTCCTCAGAAGCAGATAAAGGACAGACCTCTTTGAAATGGTGCTGTAAATGTCCCTCTTGTCTGACAATGAGTAACGGAAAATTTGTCTGTAGCATGTTACTTGTATCGCTTCCCACACCCATCTCATGGTGATTTCATACCGAATTAAATTAAAACAGTGTTATTTATAGTTGCAGCTTTTAGTATTGTAATGCATTTTACATTACATATTAACTACATTACAAATTAATGTATTTATTTGTATATTACAAATACATGGTAGGACAGCGTTAAAGCCCTCATGAATTCCAAGTATGTCACAGCTACCACTTCCTCCTTGAGCCACAAAGCCCGTTACCCTCTGCAAGGAAATTAGATTTGCTTGACATAATTTTTCCTTGACAAATACAGGCAGACTAAATATAGGATGGGCATGTATGTAACAGCCGTCTAGACCTGCATTCTGTTTTAGAGAGTGGCCCAAAACTGTCACCTAGGAAAGAGCGCAAGAATAAAGTGAGGATACAGCGATAAAAAAATCTCATACCTTCAAGAATGTAACATAAAAATAGTTTATCTGGTCTAGGAGAGGAACTGCCAGGTGACGATTAGGAAAAGGGGATAAAGGTGAGGCGAGTATAAAGTGATCTGGTAGACAGATAGATAGACGGATAGATAGATCTGGATAGATAGACGGATAATGCCATACAGTCTGATACAGACATCGAGCTACTGAAAATGAACACAAAAAAGACTAATGGCTTTCTATTGATTAATAATTTATTCTATAACCTTCCAGGATCTAAAATAAAGTTATTAATAAATCCCCAAATATTTTATTTGTAAAGATAACAAGTGTTTGCTTTCATTGAGCCTCCAAGTATCTCCTGTATCCTACAGGAGAGTTGTTGAATAGAATCATAAACAGTTCAAACTAGTAAATACTAGTAAAATAGCTAGTATTTTATGTGCTCTATCTTTAATCATGTATCCATTTCCAACATTCATATTCTTAACTTTTCTAAATTCTTGAAGATGTTTTGATACGGACTTTCATTATGCTGCTTATCTGTTCTCTTCCCTGAATAACCCGCTGTTGCGCATCGAAAAGCGCCGCCCTCACCAATTGTTAGCTCTCTTTGTCTTGTCCCTCCAATTTTTTTTACAGGTTCAGGTTTCTTGAATTAGTTGAAACCAGTGTCTGGGTTTCAGTGACAAAGAGTTTGTTTTCACCTGTTTTTTTTCACATCTCTTGCCTTCATTCTGTTTTTCTCATTCTATTCCTTGCACAAAGCCAAAACCTTTCTTATTTCATGGTCATTTTCAGACAATTTTTCCTTCTTTTATAAACTCAGCCAACTTATCTCTATTAATCAGAAACAGAACTAAAACCAAGACAGCAAGTCCTTAATACCCTTCTCCACTTTCTGAAAGAAAAAGTTTTTCTTTGTGTGTTCCAAGAACTTGAAGGATTCTGTGTTCTGTTGTTCAGGTTTTGGTTTTATTTTCACTTGGTATCCGAGAAAAGGAATTTTCTCATATTTAGCAGTTCCTGTCTTATACACAAGCCTATTCTAAACACAAGCCATTCTAAAAAAAGTGTCGTTTGCCTCTTTGTCTCCTATTCCTGATTAAGTAGCCTATCACGCATCCCTGTTACGACTTCACCAATATATTTCCCTTTTATTTCTACCCAAACACTATGAACTTATGAACTAATTTAGTATCAAACAATGATTCTTCATATAAAAAGCAATGTTTTATTTTTCCCCAGGGTTCTCTACCTGAAAAGAGTTACTTGCTGCTATCGACTGTTTTGCCTACTGCCAATACACGCATACACGGATAACGTTCCTCCTTGGCCTACTGCGATGGAGAACAATTTTCAACTCTCACCCGCCGCAGTAGCTTAAAGCGTCATACAGTGAAAAGAAGTCTATCTTAAAATTTGAAAGTCTTCTTCAGGCCAGACTCCATCCACAGCTGACAAGCTCACCCTCCACTCACTAAGCGTGTTATTTTGAAATGGAATAGTAGCACCCAGTATCAGCCGGGAAGACGGCACGCTGGCAGCACGGCTTACATATATGTTTTAAGTTCAAAATAGAAGCTTGTTGCTTGAAATTTCATCTACTACAGCTTAGCTTCTTTCACGCGTATTTCTTGTGGTGTACCACTTCATACGCACATACACATACGTGCACACGTGTAGACACACACTATTTTTTACTATAAAAATTTTTAACAGTATCAGACCCAGACACCTCAGAAAACAATCATGTAAATATGTTCGCTGGCAGAAGAAGGGTATTTTAAGGACGAAATAAAGTTGTCACTAGAATTACAAACATAATGTATATTTTATATAATAACATAATGAATTAAAGAATTTCTTGTTTTCAATACTATAACTTGATAACTAGCTATAACTAATAACTATAACATTATTACTAATAATTATAGCAATTATTTAGCATTATTTTCAATATTATAACTACAAAATTATAGCAGATGATTTATTTTTGGTGCATCTGGTCTTTAAGCTTTTCAGAAATAAAAGGTGCAGCATTTTTTGTTTGGAAACATGTGTTTCGAACACATCCAAACAGTACACTTTTGGGTGAAGGTGCCTGCCTCAGCCAGCTGTCTGTGAAGCCGCAGACCTGAGCCTGCACGCGGGACGCTTGGCAAACAGCCGCCTGCTGACGGCAACGTTGTCTGACCAACCGCACTGCCGCACTCCAAAAGACAAAGTGCTGGAATGCCAATAAACCACCGAACACCGCGACCTCCTCATTCCAGACACATTCGGCAGGAATACTAATTTAAAACTGTGTGACAGTAAGAAAACTAAGAAAATTAGTTACACATTTACAAAAATATTTCTGATTTTTAAAAAATGTACTTCTTTGTAAACAAATATTGAAATTCACAAACTCAAAACAGTGTTAGGCTTATGGATGTTTTTTCACCCTGGGTGGAGGAGGAAAGGTTCAATGCCAGCATGCTCAACCAACATACTTCAGAAGACCGTGTTATTAGGACAGTTATTTTCCCTTTCTGAAACACGGGAGTCTAAGAAGAATAATATTCTAAGAAGAATAACACTGAATTAGTAAGTATTTTTAAACAAAAACATCTCTGGAATTTGGCCTATCTTGCCTAGTTAAAAATGCATCGCTATTGATTTTAAGCTGTATCTGTAATTTGAAAGCTTCAACAGAAAGGTACTTTCAAAAACAGTTTAGAACCATTGGTTTACAAGTTGCCAAATGGAGTTGCTGCACAGGTTTTTCAATACTAATCGTTAATCCATTTACTTTAAATAAACAAAAAATTATTCCAAAAAGCGCATACTTCTGAAATCACTAGTAACTGCTAAGTAGGCGATTTTCCACTGATTTTCAACTGGAAAAGTTATGAAATGCTAAAAATAGCTGCAAAACTTCTAAAAAAATAAGGAAGAAAAATATAGGACACCAGACAAACAGCTAAAATGTTTAAATTGTTTCAGGGATGGAAATAAATACCAGAGCTATCACTTTAAGTTCAAAGAACACATCACTTGCTTACTACTTCTTTGGAATCTTTATTTCATCCTGAAATATCAAAATAGTAAAATTGTAAAAGTGAATGTGAAGGAGAGGTGGCTAACCTGGTCTGGAGAGGGCCTGTGGTTGGAGTGTTGTGGCCTCCCGGGAGATCGGTGATGGTGGTGGTGGTGATGGTGGTGGTAGTGGTGATGGTCATCATCGTAGCTATCTGCCATCAGTTTCATTCTGTTTTGTGTCTGTTTAAGATGCAAAGGGAGACAATTAATACATGCTGGAATATATTACTCTAAAAGTGTTTTAGGAAGATCTTAGCTCTTTCTTAGCTCTTTTTTTTTTTTTTTTGGTAGCTGTAAGAATCTAACAATAGAAGTCTGGACTGCTGGCTCACATAGAAAAGGAAACAGAAATAGAAAAAGATAACAAAGTATGTGAACACATCTTCTGTCTCAGTTTTCACACGAGTAGAATTGCACAAAGAAGTCAGAAAAGGATATGATCAAGGATGTTGCGTTTGAAGGGTGTCAACAAAGACATTCAGATTTTCTAAATTTACTATTTTAGAACAGTTACCTATTTTTTCCAGTCTATTATTATGTCTTGCCAATTAACTTCTAAAATCTCACTGAAAGGAATATTAAGTGTACTTCAAATATTTACAGTTAGCTACTGAGGCATGTGAACAACAATCATGAATAGTTATGCTAAAAGCTCTATTTTAGCTTAATTATTGTAATTGTACACCAGGATCACGCTGCTAAATAGGAAGTTAAAAGAATCTGAAAACTAACTGATACAGACACAGGCACTTAGAGGAATAAGTGATTACGGAACTTGACACATGTTACTGAATCAAAGAAAGTTTTAGATATAGATCTTAAAAAAAAGATCATCAACACTCCAGCTACTGCCGATAATAAAATCTATGTCACCACGGGATAACAATACACATCATTGCTCTTTATCACTCTTACAATTATTCCATATCATGAAATACATAGGCTGGAATAATTCTGAGTTTGCTCATAATACCAAAAATATCTAACTTCCCATTACCCAACAATACATTGGATACAGTACTTATTTCTTCTGTCAGTAGGACAGAAGGCTGTCGCAGGCAAACTTGTTAACCTGTAATCAAGTCTTACTTATTTTTGCTCCAACAAAACCCAGAAGAAAATGCCGTCAACTCGCAAAGACCTCTTCTAAAATTAGAGGAATCAATTAGAGACATATACAATTAACATCATGCAGATGACTAAAGGAAAGACAGCAGTCTTAACGTGTCATCTTCACAAATCTCACCTGAACCCAATCGGAGAAAGGTTGTTTTTGAAGGAGCATTATCTACTTTGTGCCAATTCTCTATGCAGACATCATTTGAGTTGGCCAAGCACAAACAAATCTACTTCGCACTTAGACACTTTTGGTGAACAGTAAAGACACTGAAATCTACTGCAAAAAGCCACAGTTTAGTTCTACCCATGCTCCAAGCTAGCAGGATTCATGCCAACTCCAGCGAGGATGCTGGCTAAAGACATTACCCCAGGACTTTGCCCAAACTAATGAGTTCTAAAAGACCAACTCAAACAGATGAATTTAAACACAACTCATTTGTTAGATCTTCCTATATCAATAGGTCTATCTGGCTTCCAATTAGAAGTGCCCATGAGACAGCTAGTGTCCCATAGCTAGTATGGGGTAAATTTACTTTCGGGACTATTGTAAATTGATTTTCCTACGAAAACAATCCTAGATCAAAATGTCTGTTAGGAAAATTTCACTAGTAAGTACATTATAATAGAAAATGTGAAAACTTGGAGATTGCTACTAAATTCCCCAATTTTAATGGTTTTGCTAAAGTAGAAGCGAGATTTGTGAAAAAAAGCAAACTATTCATATTACACAATATTTGAAGTATAATGAAATCTAATGTGAGGAAAACTATGAATCACAGAGATCAGAGGAAATCCTGATGTGCCTTTTGAGCAACCAGTTTTGTTTTTAAATGTCCCAATGCTTCTCAAGCACTTTGCATGACATCCATTGGAAGGATCATAGAAAACTACTCTACAGGGGGGCACCTGTACTCAGGCCAAGTGAAAACAAACGAACCAACCACCCAAACCAAAACCCTAAGGCACCTACAATGACAAGACAGAAGAACTGACGCAGACGGGATGTGCACATGCTTTAGCCACTGTCAGACTCTGAGCATCTCTATAGCACTGAAGGAGCAGCTTTCTCTGTGTGTCACAGAATAAATGTGACCACAGCTCAAGTGGTGGATTCCTTTGAAGAGGAGTTGTATCGGCACTATATGGTATCATTTCACACTCTTTATCACTATTTTCTGCAAAGTTGGAACCATTTCATTTTCTCCATCCCGGATAAGACGACGGTAGCATACAGCTGCATGAATTTCGGCTATCAATTTCTACCAATCTGAGTCATCATAGTTGGTCTGTTTGTCTTTAGATTCATAGAGGAAGGTCTTTTGAACAAAAGAGTGGAAAAGATGGAGAATTAATAGACAAATAATAACCCACTTACTGTAAACACTGTAATATCCTGCCTCTTTGGGGAAGCTCCTAACGTTTTATTAGTTTATTTTCTTATCAATGAACAGCCTTAAATTTCCTACCTTTCAACTGTATTCCATAAAAGAATGCAAAAGTTAAACAAGATGATATATGCAATCCTAAAAGTGTCCCCTGTAATGAGGTGTTGGGGATTAGACGTGTCACGGGATAAGAACTGTAAATGAATGATGTCATCTTTCTAATTTGGTGCTGAAATATAAATAAACCACTTCTAATGTTTCTTCCTTTTGGATGCCAGATTGCAGTAAAAGGTGCACAAAGAAATGTCAATGCTGAAGTAGGCTTCCTTTAGCGAGCCTGCTCTGGAAGCAAAATATATCAGAAATGCAAAGTGAGAATTTCTATTCCACTCAAGTGATGATCAAATCATCCAAACTTTTACATGACTTGAGATTGCCATTGATTTCTTAGGATGATTTCTTAAAATCATGCTAAATAATTTGAAAAATATTATTTTTAAAAGCTTTTTGGTTTTATTTGATAGCTCTCTACAATGGTAACTAAAATGATGTTGAGGTTCTGTTTGTCTTTGCTTTAGCCACTGTCAGAGTGCTATACTTCCACACCGAACTGCACTTTCCTGGTACGCTTTGCTTTGACTTGAGAAGTATAAAACATGGTACGATTTCAAACTTTTAAAAGCAGGACTTTTGCGGAGGATGAACAGGAGGATTTCCAGAGGAGGAACAACAGTAAAGCCATCCAGAGGAACAATACAATCCTTTTCAGGTCCTTCTAAACAAAAATTTGTAACGTTACTTCTGTTCGCTTCCCTTGCTAACACTTAAAATAATCTTTAGTAGGCTTTGAAATGCCAGGTATGTTTTTATCTGAGGAAGAAATTAATTAACCACATTGGAAATTGTTCAGGACCCCCCAGGGCTTCCCACCCCTACACTTACATACAAGCACATACACAAACACACAGAAAGGCGTCTACGTTTTAGGACACTGGTTTATCTGACAGACAGTAAATCCTCATGGTCTGGGGCATCACATTGTCAGCACGTTAGGACACTGCTTCAGTACTTGGCAATGCCATCATTTCCCGCAACATCTTCAGCATACCTGAAAAATTCCCATTCAAGAACATCCAAGACCTTTTCTTATATTACTTTTGAAAGCACAACAGATGATTCAATATGAATTTCCTGGATGATCAAGAAACTCGGTCTTGGAATGTACAATTCATGAAAATTAGAGTGATGATTGTACATGCATTTAAACTGTGCCATATCTAATGCGCATCATATGTTACTCTGAACAAGTTACTCCATCTCTGAAATAGTTATATCATATAGTTCAAAATTTTATTCACATTTTCCTCTCAAAGCTATTATTATTGGTATGGTTTTCCTGAAAGTGTCTTTTCTCAAAATTTACATAGCCGCAGCTCTGACGACAGAACTATCATATCAACAGTTCTTTTTGAAAATGCCTGGTGAACACTAGCCCCACACCTGAAAAGGGGCAGGTTTTAATTGGGATTTATACTAGGAAAGAAAAAAAATGTTAACTTGTAAAATGCAACAATTAATTAACTGCCTCTCCTACAGACCACATATAGCCTTATTAGTTTTAGCCTAAACGGTTTCCTCAGATTTTTTTCCTTTAAATTTCTTGACTACATCCAATAAATACTGCATTCATTTTGAAAAAAAGGAATGATAGAAGAATTAGAAGCACCTTAAATCTAGGTACACAGGTATATTAACCCTTAGGGCTTGAAAGCGTTGTCTTTGATCATTCGATATCACCAGTTGCTAAGCTGTCAAGGTCATGAATGGTATGTGTAACTGAATTTTTAACCCACTTACCAAAGAATTTATGATCTAGCACTGTAAGAAAACTGACAGATATTTTGTGTCCTCCTAAAATTCTGTTGAGTTTAAGTAAGGATCTACTGAAGTGAAATGAAAGTCTTTGATTGACTGGTAACAGACTAAATAGCTTAACAGCAATCTGTAACTGTAAAACTATAATATTAAAACTGTCTTTTAAAAAATATTTTAGCAAGGTGGCAATAGGGAACTATGCTTTGATCTGTCATCTGGATCAAGTTAACAGCAAAACTCTCATGAATGAGGTTCAAATGAGGAAAAATAGTAAGATTTGTTGCTCTGGGATATAGGTGTAATACCATTCAATAGCTATTACTTTCCTTTGGATTTTCTTCTCAATCTCTCTTCACTAAATGGAATTTGAAACATTTCTAGAGTATTTCAATAGGGTAGGGGTCTTTCCTATGTGATATGGGAGGGGGGCAGATATAAGGCCTACAAGCTATCCTGGAGATATCCTGTGGTCTAATTATTAAAGCATGGAATTTAAAATCTAGAGACCCACATTCTAGCTTTGATTCTGCAATGGCCCCTTCTTGTCTCCAATGACACAGAACCTCTGTTTCTTGCAATCTCACAATTTGAAAATAAACACGCTCATATTTCCACAACACACTTTGAGATCTTCATGTAGCAGATGTTTAGTTCTTGTCTTCCTGAATTTTACTAATATATGATTTAATCTAAGCTTTTTTTTCTAAGACAATTTTAGAAAGCACAAATAAAATCTTTTTTTAACTTTGAAATCCAGAAGGTAAGGATCTAAAAAATTGTGTGCTTAAGACTACATAGTTCGGGATATAGACTATCCAGAAGTTACAAAAGCTTAGTGGAATTAACCTGGATTTCATGAAAACACGTGCAACTGCAATTGTTTTTCCGGTATGAAGCCAGCGCTTCAGGCCTGAATTGCATTAGCTGAGGTTTCACAAAATGTTTGCTAATTAAGCCAGCCCCGTACTTACCGTCTCCAAAGAAAATCAGTTTTCATGTCAGAAAAATATTTTTAGACATTCTTTGAAAACTGTTATCGTCTGAAGTGAAGAATTTCTTATCATTTCTACTGCTGCACAACAGAAAAGTTGCTAACTGCCATAGAATACGATTTATAGCTGATTCGTTATTTGATAAGTTACAGTTAATTAAATATTGGAGAACAAATGCTGTACATGCCCTCAAACATCCTTAAATTTCAACAAATTACATTCGTCACTCACAATCTGTTAACGGACAAAATGAAGACTTTATGAAAGCAGCATATATTTGTTCATTAAAAAAATACAAACTATTCCACACCATAGACTGTTCTTCCTGTGCGACAGAGGAAAACAGTCTTGAAAAGTAGCTACAAATGATATTTCAGAAGGCAACACAGAACCTCTTGTGATTTAATAATAAGAACCTAAGTGATTTAATAATAAGCCAAACAACGGGCTTAATCTGCCATCGAGAAAAGACATTTAAGAGAGATGCCATTGCAAAGTTCCAGTTGAAACTTCTTTGGCTCGAACTTCTTGATATACTTAGAGATTTTTGAGCGTTGGTTCACTAACTATCTGGCTGAAACAAAAAAGATAATTCCAAGGCTATTATTGTTTGAAAAGCCCAACCTTGAGACTGCTCTCAATTCTTTTTAGTGGTAGCACACTTCTTGAATTAACATGTGATTAAGTAAGACAAATCATTAAAATATATCCACCAAGAACAGCTTTGACAGAAGGACTTGTGTCATTGTTCCACAAGCTGAAGGAGCGGTTAATTGGCCATCACATTGAAGGGCCTTTTGCCGATACTAGAACTGCATGGAAGAGGCACACTTCAATTTGTGTAAGTATTCCAGAGCTTGTATAGCTTTATGCTAATTACTCAGGCCACTTCTAACAGCATAATACGCAATGCTAATTATTTCCAAAATATATTACACTCTTGTCTTCAATCACTAGAAATATATGATAATATTCAAGTTCCTTATGCAGTGAGCTTTTAGACACAAAGAAAATTCCAATAGAAAAAAACCTTAAGTTATGAAGACTATAAGTTTGCAAGCACTCATCACTAACCAAAAGATAACAAAACCATTATGGTATGGTTACTAACTAGGAACTCCAGATTCTAAATAACTATCATAATCATAACCGTATGGGTGTTGGAATGCATCACTATGAGGTAGAGTTATGTTTTACTGAGGGCTTTAATTATGCATTTTTTTTATAACATCCCTGTAACGTAATCTATTCTTATATTCTTACTCTTAACTAGTTTTTAACATGGGTTTCACTGCTTTGTTTCCCACCTCCATTGAACAACACAATTTTTTCCCCTGTTAAAATTCCATATGGGCTAATAAGCATGTTTTTCTTTTCCTGTTACAGCGTTTGCTTGTCTGGGAAAGTGTGAGAGACAGGACGCATGCAGGCTACAAGTGTGCATGATAGCTCATGGGTGAAAAGTTTGGCTACTCCTCTTTAACTCTTTTTATTTTTTACCTCATTCATGATACGACTGTTGCATACGAAGAACACAGTAAAGTTTTTATGCTAAGAAAGCATATATTTTTTTCTTTTTCCCATCTATATTTAGTTATATATTAAACTTAAGTCACGTGATGTTTTACATGAAAATCTTCCAGTTCTTATCATCTGTAACACACCTGTAATCAGAACACTTGTTCTTCAGGCCCCGCCTGCCCTCCCCAGTTTCACAGGACAGAGAATAGGGACTAAGAAAGAGTACTGAGTAGTTTTCCAAGTTTTCATGAAATTCAACCTTCCTCCCAGGTGAAATACAAGAGCAATTGCTGGTCAAATTAGATGCGTTGACTGCTGTGCAGAAATGGAAAGCAGCTTCCAAGGTAGATGTTGTCAAAGACTTGGATCTGATAATTTAGTGTCACATAACCGCAAGCATTTAGTGAGCATAAAAGTTTTGCATATATTTCAGTTCTTTTTTAATTAGAGTACTATTTAACTGATATTAGCAACCATTACACCTGCTGTTTTGCAAGATTACAAAATGTGACAGACTTTTTCCAAAAGAAGTCAGAGCTCATGGAAGCCTCCCTCCTCAGGAGCTGAAGGATAACAGTCTCACAGACACCAGCTGGGATATTAGACACTTGGCAGAGCCAGCCAGGCAGCAGTTCCAAGTGCCAAGCAGACACTTATCTAAAGCACTAAGGCCAAATTTCAACTTTCCTGACACTTGTGACTGAACAAAGTTATGTTGATTTGAACATGGTCCATCTGACTTTTTAGTTGTGGTCTCTGCATGTGGAGTTTGCGTTTCTGAAGTCTTTTTAAGTTCTGTGAACTAAAAGAATGGCTTGAAGCGCAGGAAATATCTTGTAATAATACAGCATGCTCAGTAATGTATAGGCTAAAGTCATGCTAAAAGTATTTGTCTGAGTCCTACTACTAAACTTGGTAATTACATACAAGTATGTAAGAACATAGACACAAAGAAGTGGCTTAAAAAGCATAATTAAAGCTCTGAAACAGTAGCTGCCTGAGGACATCTCAGGCCAGGTCCAACTATATGCAGACAAGTAATGTAAGAAGGTAAGGTTCCCTGTTTTTTTCCCTTTTTTTAACAACAGGAAATAACTTATCAAAAAGATACCTCCCCATAATAATTATTTAAAACCAGACATGAATCAGAAACTTCAGCAGCTAAACAAGACCTTTGAAACTGCAAATCTCTGGTTAGCAGCACTGATTGTCTTTCAGCGTCTTTAATGTCTGCATAGTTCATTTCAGCTGTAATTTTTGTAATTTTGTTACCAAGCCCAGCTCTCTCATTTGTATCACATACAAAATATAGCCGAAGTCGAAATTACTACGTCTTCTGTTGTATGCAATAAAAATTGGCAACTAAAACATAAATTTCAACGCACGGATAGTATATTGTAATATGGACCAAAATGGAGATAACGTCACAACACCGTCTTGCTATGCTTTATAGAGACACCTTACCTATTATAGAGACACCTTACCTTACCAAAATTTTTCTGTGATGCTAGACTGCAGAAACAATGTTTTATCCACCATCACAGAAGCAGAAAAAGTTAACACTACATTTTTTGCAATTTTTTTTAATAACCAGCTACTTAGCACTGTACTTAGTGTTAAACTACATTTAGCTTTATTATCATGAGGTACTTTGTAGTAGAACTTAAGGACTTTTTTCAAAAATGTCTCATGGAGGAAAAAAAAAACTTTTTGGCTTGGGAGTTCACTCACGTATATAATGGAGATATTCACTATTCTTACCTGAGATACTTGATACCTATTTTCACCTATCGGGCCAGACAGATCAAAAATTACAAAAGTTCCAGTGTTAATATAGACATTATTTTATACCTGCATTATCTACTTTTTCCATTTAAGATTTTGAGTCTCAGTGGAGTTAAACCGCTTGCCTGAACACAGCGTGTTACGACAGCTGTAGCTATTGAGAGGCTCTGGTGTAAGTCCACAATGAGATTATCGCCAGTGAAAGAGCGTGCCGTTCGACACGGCCATGCTTAAGATACGATACAAATTTTTCAAGAATGAAAAAACTCTGAACAGAGAACAAACAGGAACAGATTTGAAAGCAGATCACCGGCTACAACGCAGGAAAGGACTTAGGTACTAGGCCTGTGATGCCCTCAGGGCCCCACTGCTAGAGGCTACAAGGCAAAAAAAGCCCTGCTCATCGGGGAACGCTTGTGTAAAAATGCCATCCCAAAGAATTTGGATTCCTGAAAGCATAAGGAGGAAAAAGCGATGGCGTATCCAGCTAGGCCTTGGGTCCTTCAGCTCTTACAATATAAACTGTCAAATCTTACCGACAATATGTGAGAAGTGTAGCGTGAGCACTGCTAACATCTTCAGTATTTTTCCAACACAGAATATTTCTTCTGAATTAACTACTTTGAGCTGGCAAAGGTTATTAGCTGCACACACATATTCTCTTTCTTACCTCGTGCCATATGGAGCCTGCTGCATTAAGCTATAGGGAGAAGTGGCACCCTGCTGTTTCACCCCCACACTAATCTCTCCGCACTGGGTTTATCTCTAAACTGCCTGTATTTGGCAAAATCGAGAATTACAGATTTAGATTCAAAAATATAGATTCAAAATTCAGACTACAAACAAAGACAATAAACCCCAATGTTAAGACATGCAGAAATACTGCCTTGGGATATTTCTAAGTAACAGAAAAGTATAAACTACAAGGATTTGTAAGATAGTAAATAAATTTAAGGTCATTGAGTGCACGGGCTGCTTGCATTGATGTAAACGGGACCTGAACAGACACATTTAAAATCAGAGATTAATAGCCATTTTGCTACACTGCCCAAGAATTTTTAAGGAAAAAATAACCAGACTGATTTTCCTCATATGAGAATTCAATATATGAAGTTATTAGAAAATTTATTCTTACCTGCCCAAAACAAAATAAAAAGCCCGTGTAGCATAACTGTAACAAAAATAAAACTCCTAAAACTTAAGGGTCTCAGACTACTCCTTTGTTCAAAGTGAGGTGCTTAAAGCTTGAGCAAGACCAATATTGTGAGTGATAGCAAGCAGTATCAACAGAAAAGGAAAAAAAATAGCACAATGATCAAATATGTCTGCAGTGCCCATGTGAATGGCTTCACAACATGGATTCTATTTACTGTGCAGTAACATTGAGACTCAACAGCACGATAAATCTCTGAGGCAGATCTGTGTGTGTAAACAATCATCATCATCATCATCATGTAGTATTCTGTGCTCCTATAATATTGCTACCTGTAAAATTCAAGAAAATCAGAAACATTAGCTTGACAACATCAGAAACAGAAGCAATAAGGAACCAACGCCGTACCGGGACAGTGCTACTGATCACACGGTCTACAGATGATAATGTCTACAGACATGGTAAGAAAGCATTGAAAGACTTTTTTTCTACCACACTTTTTAAACATTAGAGGGCTCAAATGCAATTAAATAATGCACAGTGTTGCAGAAGAATGTTTTGGGCTGCCAGAATAATCACAATCACAACAACTTCTAATCCTATTCTTTTTCTTATACAGTAATATAAACACTTTCAATATCATAAAATACACAATACGATACAGATGAATCAATCTAATGGGGAAAGTGTAACTTGGGGTATTTTGTTATTCTTGAGTGCTCGATGACACAACCGTAATACCACATCAGCACTATTTCTGATGTACGTAACAGTATATGTAACGCAATACGCTGCCTTCGAGTCCATCTTACCCCTTTGCTGATGAAAAAGTTGTTCGAAATACTTGGACGTTAATTAGCAAGAAATACTTTTATGTATTGCATGCAGGAGAAACTGGTTACACAGATTTTTAAAATTCCTTGATTGTTTCTCACCCTTTTTGTTTCATTAGCAATACGTTCCTGTGATGAAATACAGAGTAGTGAGCTAACAGACTGGAGACGACTGCCAAACACCAGCTTTGCCTCTGGCCAGAGTATTCTGTACACCTGCAGTCTTGAAAACACTGGAAAGGTTTCTAATTTCATGTTTTGAGAAGAAAAATAAAATGCTCTCAAGGAGTTAGAAGACTTTGCATTTTGGCCAACTCCACTTACATTTTTGGCTCTGTATCCCAGAAGCGAAAAGAGGCAACTGGGAAATTTTCTCACAGTATCCAAGTTCAGAATGAATCAGTTACATAGCAGTGTCTTCTGCTCTTACCAAAATCTCTTGAGATGTTCTAAAAATGGACTTAAGCTAATTATTTCATGAAGGATTGCATCACTATACAAATTTCTCTAAAAATAGCTGTTTCAGAATTCTCAAAAGGAATCTTGGCCAGGGTGACTATAAATATTGTGTAATCACTCAGCCGAGCCCTCGTGGTGATCTTGTTTAATACTGTATTTCTGAAAGGTTTTTTAAGCCTACTACAAAGCTCTACGGACCTCAAAATATAGCATTTGGTGTATGAATCAAAACAATTCCAGTGGTTCTGTTTTGCTGGGAGTGCATTCCCATTTATTTATGCTTCCCATTATTTAAACCACTAAACAATAAATATTTCAGTGACAGATTGCAGCTGCTAAATCCTATTTAAATCATGACAATTAAATGTGCTTGTTTCTTATGGAAAGGTGTTTGCAACACTGAGGTCAGTACTATTACCACTAATTTTACAGGTGGATACACTGTGATACAAATTATTTTCCCAGGTTATCAAAATATAAGGTGAAAAAACCTGTAAAAGCAAGCCAGCACTTGAGATAAAACCAATGCTTTTCTTCCAGCTTAGAAATAACAGGAGTTCTACTTAAACTCACACAGTCACAATTCATTAAAAGGCTGCTCAACTCATTCAAATAAATATTTTCATCCTTAATATATGTCCATCTGTAGCTTCATATTTAAAATAGATCACATATGTTCTCATTCTCTTACAAAGGCAGTCTAGTTCATTTCTTTAAGATGCTTCTTTTTCTTTTTCAGTGTGAAGAATTGTGACAAATTACTTCAAAATCAATGTCTGGGTATTTTACAATCTGTTTGACATTCCCAAAGGCCAGAAAAATTAGAATAGAAAAAATTGGAAAAAGGAATTAAACTGCATATTTGGCGCTAAGAGCATTATTTGAGTCATGAATGATTTTAGAGGACCAAAAAAACCCCTGAAAATTGCAATTGAGACTTTTCTAAACTTTCTTTTTTGAACATATTCTGTTTCTGATGTATTTCTATTTTAGTTTAGATTACTATTGGGATGGCCTTTGCCAGTCTGCAGGCACTGTTGAGCAATGGAAATCAGTACATTTATCATTGTGGAAAACATTGACATTTTATGACTAAAAAAATAATTGATTAATTAAAAGAAAAGGATGCAGGCGTCTTTTTGAGTTGGTGGGGCACAATTGGGAAGTAAATACTTTGCCTCCAAACTGACTAGTAACTGACCTCACTATTTTAAGACAAACCACATTAAAAATAAAATACATAAAATAACATCAAGTTTATGACATGGATACAGTAAGATGACTATTCATGCCTAAGTAGGCAGCACACTGTATTTGTGTTATCTTTCCCAGAATGGTGCCTGTTTAGACAATAGCCTGTTACTCCGAGATAGTGAAAAGCTCTTGGTACTCTTCCTCCTCTCACGGAATTTCTCACGCTCATTGCCTCTGGCTCAATGTTAATATTCTTCTGAAGCACCCCTAAGGAAGCTTATGGAGAGCCAAGAAGCTTCCAGTTGAAATACAAAATACACCAGGGTGCTTCAGGAGTCTACCAGAGCGATTAGGGAAGTTTTTCGCAGTGTAAGTCTGTGGTAAAAGCAGCTACATTTGCATTTAGGCAATTCAATCTCGGTGCAAGTCTGCGATATATTACAGCACAGCGATAGAATCTGTTTTTCTGGCCTAAATCCAATAACAATAAAATTCTATGAGTAACCTCAATACTTTGGGTTACTCCACTGAGTTTAATAGAATTGACCTCCTGAACCTTTAAGACATCTACTACATGCCGTGCCCTATCTCTTTCAATATGAAGCAGGCTTTTCATGCCTACAATGACCTCAAATGACGGGAGCCACCACAACTCTTGTACAGCATTGTGAGAAGCAGTAGATGAATTTGAAAACATTTTGATGTTCCAACTAGGTGAGCTTTTGACACCATTTCCCCCAGCACTCTCCTGGAGAAACTGGCTGCTCGTGTCTTGGACGGGCGTACACTTCGCTGGGTAAAACCTGGCTGGAGGGCCAGGCCCAAGGAGTTGGTAATGGAGTAAATGGAGTTAAATCCAGTTGGTGGCCAGTCACAAGAGCACGTGTTCCCCAGGGCACAGTATTGGGCCTGTTCTCTTTGATCTGGACAAGGGGATCAAGTGCAGCCTCAGTAAGTCTGCAGACAACACCAGGAGTGTTGATCTGCTTGAGGGTAGGAAGGCTCTACTGAGGGATCTGGACAGGCTGGATCGATGGGCCGAGGCCAATGGTATGAGGTTCAACAAGGTCAAGTGCTGGGTCCTGCACTTGGGGCACAACAACCCCACGTAGTGCTACAGGCCTGGGGAAGAGTGGCTGGAGAGCTGCCTGGCGGAAAAGGACCTGGGAGGTTTAGATTGGATATTAGAAACATTTCTGGACTGAAAGGGTTGACATACATTGGAACGGGCTGCCCAGAGAAGTGGTTGAGTCGCCATCCCCGGAGGTATTTAAAAGACGGATAGATACAGTGCTGAGGGACATGGTTTAGTGATAACTTGGCAGTGCTAGGTTAGCGTTTGGACTTGACGATCTTAAAGGTCTCTTCCAACCAAAACAATTCTATGATTCTATAAATGTTATGAAGTATATGCATTAAGACTCCACAATCCCTTCCCCTTAAGTTGCGACCCTCACTGGCCTCATCAGAGCAGAAGTCGGCCCTCTCCCACCCACAGAAACATTAAGGAGGCGCATTCACAAGTTTTGTATGACTTTTTCATACAATAATTTCAAATTATTGCTTCTTCACTAAAATGACGAGTCTTTGAAAAACAAGATGTTCTTGGGAGACGCAAAGGACATAAGGAGAGCAGATGCAATTAGAAGCTCAACTGCAGCATAACTCCATGAACTCTGCAGTATAATGAGGAAAATATAACAAGATTATCTAAAGAAACTCAAGGACGTTGCTTCTACATGAGCCTTGCAGACATCTACAACAGTGCACGTAGATTTCCAGGCAAGGTGAAATTATGTTCAAGCAAACCTCTAACTTCAGTTAGCACCCTAAAATAATTACAAATTATTTCCCAACAGCTTGGATACATGATTTAAGACATAATCTGTATTAACTGCTGCTTTACACTGTAGCAACTGCTCTTCTGCTTCGCTGGTCTAACACAACGGTGAAAAGAAAGTCTAGTTCTGAAGAGAACACTTCTCAGCAAAACTCGGAGAACGTTAGAAGTAGCACAGGAATTGTAAAAGGAAGACAGAAAAATAAGTGGAGTAAAACAACTTTCTTTTGAAACACAGCAGAAAATATTTTCACATTTAATGAAGAAACCTCCTAAAATCGATGCACCTGTAATAGTAGCAATTTTCTAGCAACACAAAAGGTATAACGGTACTTTATATTCAGGAGATGCATTATTTGGTTTGCAAATCAAGAACAGAACTTCCTCTAGGATATAAATATATTAGAATAAAAGTCTGAATTGCAGATGCTGAAGGAGAAAGGAGGAGTTTGTCTGCCACACTACTTATCAGCTAGTGCCTCTTTGCGGAACAGGGAAAGCCTACTCTTACTGACGCTCTGCTAATCAGATTTTCAGCCACAGTGCTTCATCTGCAGCCTAGCTTTTCCATCACGAACTGAAAGACAGAGAACCTTTGTGAGAGCAACTTGAAAAGGAGCAACAAACAAGCAAAGTCCTTGGATTCTTTAAGGTCTGCATTTCTCACCCCTTGCCCTGCTGCCTTGATAAGTTCTCAGCCTCCAGCAGCCATGAACAGAAGGCTCCCTGCTTGATAGGTAGATACAGCAAAAAATCAACTTGCTATTGTGGAGGTACATAGACTTCTATCATTGCCCACCTTGTTATTTTGCCTCTCAAAGCAAAAATCCTCCTACAGTATAGAACAAGAGTGGATTTGGAGGCCTAATGTTTAACATTATCTAGTGACTCATCTTCTAATATTTATAAATATCTCTCCTTTCATGATCACATTAGGCTGGAGAAGTTGGGCTTGTTTTGCTGCTTCCTTTCAGCAGTATAACCGCTGTGAGAATTGGGGGATGGGACAAATAAGGCCATAGGAAAAAATTTGATGCTGCAGCTGATCATTCACTAAAGATCTAGTGAGTCAGAAATAAATTGGGAGACGTCATCTCTCAAAGAAACTGAGGAACAGGGTTGATAATCGCACAGTGAGGAATCCGTCACTTCACCCCCACCCCACCCAGTCATAGCAAGGAAGAGGGGCACTAACAAGCCTTTGTGTTGGATGCACACGTGAAAGCTCTGGGGGCTGACAGTGCTTCTCCCCAAAGGGATTAAAGAAGTATGAATGATCTCTACAACCTCTATTATCAGATAATTCTTAAGTGTAATAAAGTGGTGACCTAGTTAAACCACATTCCTGTTCCTGGTGTCTCTTTTTTTGTGGTGTCTGAGATAACAGGGAGATTATTTTGGCATCAATTTAATCTAGTTAAATAGCTTTACTGAAGATCTTTATCACTATAAATAATGGAGGTATTTGAAGTATTTGGTTACAATTCTAACTGAAGTTATCCAAAACAACGCCTCTCTAGCAATCCTCTTCTGCTGTTCCTTCGCTCGGTCTGAAGAAAGTCATAAATGTTTTGAACATTTTCAGCAATAGCTTAAAGGTACAAAGGAAACAAACAAACAAAAACAACCCAAAAAACCCCCACCCAAACAAAAACAAACAACAACAAAAAAATAATCAGTTTGCACAAGTCTCTGATGAACATTTTAAAAATATCTGTGGCAGGTATCATGGAACATGGCAAAGTGGTGTATTCATTTACTCTTCAGTACGGAAAGGTAAAGGTGAAAAAAGAAGAACTCTAAAAGAGAAAATAACTGCCTTCTCTTTTCCAAAGCAAAGCAAACCAAAAATCCCTAAAATTATTTGGAACGTAACATCGTCTGCTCCAATGCAGCACAGTGGGATGAAGTCCTAAAAAGGCTGAAGCACATCTGCCTACCTAGCACATAAAATTTGGGTGAAATGTCTCCTGGCCAGCTGACTGACCTGAGACGTGAGTGCACCACGGCTGGAACACAGGTATGTGGCTGGTATGTCTGTAAGGAAGTCAGCATCACGAGTGGATGATAAATTCACGCCCAGGGGCTGTCTCCTATTTTTATAGACCTGTGGGAAAAAGCTATAACGATCAGATGCACGAGGTCAGAGCTGTTGGGAATTTAGCACATCAGCAAGGGTTTTCCTTAACTTTCTGTAACCGAGTGCACAGAGTTCTACAGTATGTAAAGCATGATTCAGAGCAGAGAACCATAACGCTGACTACGCAGTATGTCCTGAACGTTATTCACATGGCGTGCTCATTTGTAAAGCGGCACACTGCCTGACAGCAGAGTGGTTTCTTTGACAGGCTAGCGAGACCAGAATGATTTTGACGATGGTATTCTCCTCCTCCTCAAGCAACAGTGGCGGAATTCAGTAACGTCACACAAAGGAAAACATCAGATACAACACCTTCAGACATAGTCTGGAAACATCTTTCTCATCTTTTTTACCTATTCTAAAAGAGGAAAGGTGTTTAACAACATACATGACACGCAGCACCGGTCTTTAGTACCTAGGTTATCTGAACACCCTTTGTCCTCTTGCATACACTACCTCTTCTGGCTATGGCTATTACCTTTTAAAAATCAGGGGGAGCAGCCACTGCATAGTGTGCAGAGTTTTAAACATTTTAATTAGACAGAGAAGAGACCTATGCACTGTGTCTGGTATGTGTGTAGTGTGTCCAGTATGATTATTTTCCTCATTAATAAAGCAGAACGTAAATTAAATATGCTTGTGATAAAAATCTATTTCTAGAGTTTGTAACTACATGTTTTTTTATTAAAACCTCAAATGACTTACAGTGTTGAAGACAAGAGTGATTTATACTCATTTGAGAATTTATTTTAAGGATAATCGTGATTTCCAGATAACCCCTCAGAAAGCCTGAAACCTTCTGAAAACACGATTATTTTACAACAGATAAGCAAATAACTAAACAGAAGAAGGTTAGAAAGAGTCAACAGAACAGACAGATCTTGCTTTATGGCAAAGAGCATCTGCTCTCCTCTGTCGCACGTAATGAAGAAGGTTGGAAGCTACACGGGGAGGGAAAACAGAAAGTGTATTGGCTGCATATAACATGAGCCAAGCAAACATGCAGCCAAACACTTAACGACCACAGAGAAGCAATAACACTTACACTGAACACCTCCTACCTTTCGTAACTGCTGTCACACGTCAAACCTGGCTTGAAGACTTTCAATAAGAGGTTAAAATAAAACAGTACAAATGAAAATAATGCCAATTTTCTGTTGCCATGAAAGTGTGAAAATGAATGCCTCCCCACCTGCTGTTTTAACTGATGTACCAATCTGTCCTTCTCTCGTTTAAGAGCCATTACTTCCTCTTGAGTCTTCTTTTTCTTTGAAGCAGACAGTTCAAGCAAGGCAATGTTTGCATCTTTTTCACTAATTGCAGCAAGCAAAGCTTCCTGTCTGATAAAATAAAATAAAATAAAAACTATTACGTTCTCGTTAAAACAGAACATATAATACCATATCTACTACATGGGATGGTTTTTTTATCCACTAGGAGAACAATCAACTACCTTCTGAGCACTGTAAACAGCAAACATTGTCAAGTCTCATCAAATCATGAATAAATAATTAGACAAAAAAGTTCTCTTTATGCATTTTTCATGATTTAACTATTTCATAAAACATTTATCCCTGTCTATTTTATTACAGTATGATATCTACTAATATTTCTGTGAAATGTTTTGCTTTTTAAAATCTTTGGTATTTATATTTTTAAATTTACTTTCCCAAATTCTAGAATATCTTACATAAAGCTGTTATGAACTATCCAAATCATAAAAATTTCATAAGAAAAAGCAAAGTGATACCGATAAAACATATTTTTATATTATCCTCTTAATTTGGCGCCCTAGAGACCTCAGTACAGAAATCTCTGGACATCTTCCTCACATTTACTTCAATGTTTTCCTATGGATTTATTATTTATTGTGTCACCACAAAACTGTCACTCTAGAAGTAAAATATAACATCCAGAAAAGAAGTTCCTTGATCTAATTGCTCATGAGGAATCTTCTCCTTTGGAATCTTGACCCCCAATCTCCATAAAGCAAACAGAAACTTAGAGCGCTCAGAAACGTACAGAATTACACAGAAGCGAGCAGGGTCACGTGGCAAATAGCTGGTGAGGACATATGCCAAAAGTCACTTTTACAACATGCAGTTGGAAGCACAGACCTTGCAGTATCTTATTATTTCATTTCTTACACTCTAAATGTTCACGTTGGCAAGGGCATAATCTGCCCCTTATTTTCATTAATAAAAGAAATATATTCATCTTCTGCAACGCATTCAATGACAATGACTCATCAGACAAGAAAAAGCACATAATACTTAATAGCCCTTAGAACAAAATACGTTACGGCCTGTGCCTTTTTTCCAGAACTATATAAGATCAATCATTAAAAAATAAACATGGATAAATGAGTCATAAATTAACCTTAGGCTCCAACTGCTAATAAACGTAAGAACACAGCTCATGAACTTCATACAGTCAAGGTGAGCTACAAGTCTGGAATTCTCACTGTCCTTTGCTTGCCAGCAAAAACGTCGAGAAAGCTATTTCACTTTTATTTCAAAATTCCTAATGCATTAATGTAAATATTTATAGGACAATATTTCTGATGGAGTCAAAGAAAAACAAGCCATTTATTTTACTCTCAAAGTTATGAGACATGGATCAATTTTAGATAAACAGTTGCATTTTATTCATACACTTAAATAGTCTCATTTATTATTCTGTCTTCTTCATTCTAATCACAGTTAAATGATGTTTAAAAGAGGATGCCATAAGCCTCCAACAGTCTAAATTTAAATCAAAGCTATTAATTATTTTAAATAACAGGTATTAAATAAAATTTTAAAAAATATCAGAGGGTCACATATCCATAATGATAATTTGAAATGAGATATAGGTATATTGTTTTTTATAAACCGTATTATAACTCATAAAACTTGATGCATAGTAATTTGTAAAAGTCATTTTCATGCGTTGTGCTCAAATACAATGTCAATTCCATAACATTTTCATTAAAATCTTAACTTTTTAATGCCCTGAAGAAGAAAGACAATTTGCTACTGTATTCAACGATTCCTCTCACTTTGCAGAAAGCAGAGGATTTATGCCCCGTAGAAAACCTAACTCTGCCCTCTTCTGAGCATCTGGCTCCAACAGAGAGAAAAACCTAACACAATTCCAGCTTTTTCTCCACAGTACCTTTTACATACAAGTCCGTACTTTTCTGTTTTAGAAAGGTGTCCTAACCCCAGAAGGTGGCTTTTTTTCAGGGGTGATAACATAAGCTTTCCGACAGAAAGAGTCAGCAACAGCAATTCTGTGACTTTAAAGCCAAAGAAACAGCGTATCGCAACGTTCCAGTGGTTTGCATCAAGGAACACTTTCCAATTTTTAACTTGCATCAAGCAACAATTTTGTTGCTATTTTGAACATTATTAAAAAAAAGGTTTCAGAATGTTGCTCTGGTTTTCAGGATATGTAGGACAAAGATTTGCCCTGTCTGCAATTAACACCAGTGCGATTAAATCCTAAGCTATAATTTATGGTAATCATTGCTGTAAAGTAGGTACCTCTGGTAAACAGCAAAATACACATCTATTTGTACCATAATTATCAGTCTAAAGATATACTTATTTAATATCTGAAGATAAACATTGACATAACGATCACAAACCCAACACACTCACAATGAGAATAGGCAAAGAAATACACATCTCAGAAATTCCGAGGTTTTTAAATAGATTTCGATTAATTCTTAAAGTTCTGTAAGTTAACTCCAGCCCAGGCTGACCCAGTACAGTACGTCTGCTCACCTAATAGCAGATTTCATGGTAAATACTTGCCATTTACGAGGTTTTTTTAATGAGAGAGATATATATGTAAAACGTTATTTAATCATATGTAACACACGTTACAGCTGTAAAAAGCAACAAACAGAATAAAAGTTTAAAACTGTCCTGAAAACTACATGAAGCTATACTGAAATTTTACTTCTCCTCCCAAGTTGAGATTATTTCACTGCCTCAAAATTGGCAGTGAAAAGACAAACCTGACTAGTGAGGAAGAAGAGTCAGAACGACTGAATTATTTGGTATCATTTCAACATCTGATACTGGGTTTCACTCACATCCATCTTTTTGTATTGCCGGCCAAAAATTATCACACGTTCTTGTGGCCATAACTGTTCAACTGTGTCACACTCCCTAGCCCCACTTTAAAGCAGCAGATGAGATAAAACTTTCCCACGGGAGAGAAGAGACAGCAAACAGGCTTTGAAAAATCTGCATTCTGGATTCTGCAGCCCCAAACCCACGAGATTGTGCAGACCTTAGCACGCTTTTTCTCAGCTGATGGTGTTGGGGGATTATGAAAGCCAACCAGAATGTTTTTGCAAGGGAAAGTTAATAAAATCTTTTTTCTCTATTGTCTTGTGGCTCACAGGATAATTCCATTCAGTACACCGCTTCTCCCATCGTCGGAAAATACTTAGGAAAGTACGTAACCAAACTCTTAATTCCAGGAAATAATGATTCATACCAACACTTCCAGGAAATAACGGTTCACAGTCATGTGAAATAGCTGCTGTCATATGACTCCAGAAGTGCTCCACCGAGACACTCTGAGATTTGAATCAAACCCACAGCGCACACACAAGTTTGAATCTGCTCCCCCAAATTACTGTCGATGTATTTTTTAATTATCTTTAGAGCAAATGTAAGTGGAGTTGGGAGGCCTTAAACCTACGAATGTTGAGAGGCAACTGCACAGGAATACAAAGGTGGGGATTTCTGCTGAAGTCCTTCCACAGCAACGTGGAACGATGAATACATCTGCACAGACGGGCAGCTGGACGCAAACTCACACTGCCAGTACTCTTGAAGCCGCCCGAATGTGAGCCAGCTTCAGTTCAGAAGCTGTAAAGCCTCATTTATCTGAGAGACAAGGTGTTTTAGCTTGGGCGTAGTGCCACACAACGCGCTGATGGCTTCCAGACTGGAACTGGCTCGCACGCAGCCTGCTCAGAGCGTGGGCAGAGCAAGCTTGCATCTGTCTGCACCTGTCTGCACAGACATACCCCTGCAGTATGTCGGCATATTATCTGTGTCTATTATCATGGATAATCCCAACAGTAATAACCTCGAATATATAATCCAGGGGCATTTAACCAGGCATCCGGGTCAACAAGAGTTCAGCAGAGCGGGACTGTATATTCTACAAATGATACATGTTGGCTGCTTACATCCTTAGTAATTAACTACTTCAATACAGAGGGAAGGCAGAGAGACCCAACAGTTTTTATTATTATTTTTCAGAGTACAAAATAAAGATGCAGGTTGTGACAGGGCATCTAAAGAAACCGAAGTGGCCTCCTTTACTTCTACACGGCCTAGCGTACTACCAGAGTTACAGTTCCGCCACTAAGTCCCCAGGAGACAGAGGCTGAAAAATAACCTTGCTCCTGCTGCTGAGGCATCTTAGGGCAGAGATCCAAGCGGTTATGAAGCAGCCTGTGGGGACAGACCCAGAGCTCTGCGTTATCGCGTCTCATTTAAAACGCATCACACGCAGGTTTACCCACGTCTGTGACAGGTGCTGTGCTACTCCGTCAGCATACTCAGCTTTCCTATGGATGAACCAAATTTGATGAACAGAAGCAATTTATTTTAGCCACCTAGGGACCCGGATAAAAAATTTATATCACCATTTTTCCAGGAAACATTTGAAATGAGATTATCTGACCACCAGGAACAAGGCTAAGATGCCAGCAAACCAGCTGACAATAATGACTTTCTCACTTACAAGCATGAAGTGAGTTTCATTCAAAAACGTAAACAGGTTGCAGGGTCTTCACCTAAATCTCTCAGGTGAGTAATACGCTTCTACTTCGCTGCTAGAGACTGAAACTCATCCTGCGTTTCTGTGAAAGGACTTCTGTAAATCAAGACCTGAACTGGCACCAAGAACAACATACAGTCTGATATACTCTCCAGCTAACATGCTTAAGAGTGTAAGTATAATTTATAATTCCTAATTATCTACTGTGTCAGGAAAAAAAATGACTATCCAAATACAGTTCTATAGAGATGTTATCACTATTTGCAGCCAAAATGTCTCCTTATTGTTTAATAAATGGTGGTAATAAAATACATTTTGAAATAATTTATTAGAGCACTGAATTAAATGACATTCTTTAACAGTAATATTTATAAAGAGTAATCCTTTTTGCTATTAGTAGTTTTTCCTCTCTTTTTTTGGCAAACTAATCCATTATACAAATAACAGGGTAGTACTTTTAACACCAAGAAAAATCACTCTAAATGTACACGGTTAAATTAGGTAAACTCTCAGATTAATAGAATACATGTTAAATCTAACAGCATTTGCTTCACGTTGGTAATTATTCTGTACATTTTCCTTTGACATGCATGACGTAATTCCTAGGATTACCAATCTATATATCCTCCACTGTAATATGGTTGCTCATTACAAGGAGGAGAGGGAGAACTTTTCCCTGGAAAAGCAAAATTCATGAAATGAAACTTCTCGCCTGGCAAAGCCTGACTGCATTCCACTGCACAGCAAGCGACTGCCTCAAGCTGCTCTCCTTAGTGCAAGGACAGTGATTGTGACAGGCTTGATGGGCACTTTGCAGCTGCGAGATCAGGGCTTAAGGTCCTATTGATTCCAGTGAGAAGTACCAAGAAACTCACACAAATATCTTAGTATACGTAACATCACTTCATACTAAAATACAAAGAAAAGACGAAAGGAACAGTCCCTTCCTAATGGTCGGTCATTAATTTATTTACACAAGCGGTATTCCACCCAAAACTACTCAGGATTCCACTCTCTCTAATGTTTTCATTAACTACATGGATGATGGACTAGAAGACCTACTTATTATATTTCAATGAGACTTGAGACCGGGAGGATCTTCAAGCGCCATGAAGACAAGAATAAAAACGTCTCGACAAACCAAAGACGCCATCTAGAAAACTAAGGAGGAAATCCATATTAACGGTCCGTTGTGAATAAGGCAAACATTCATACTGTGAAGTATAAACAGAAATAGATTGCAAGCGAGAAGCGATTCTTTTGATCTACACGGCTTCAGGAAGATCTTAGCTGAAATACTGAATCCAGTTTGGATATGTTCAGGGGAGAGCAACAAAAGCAATCAGAGATATGACTAACATGAAAATATTGGAAAAAACTACAATAAATAGTCGATGAGTGGCAATGTGATAATGAGAACATAAAATGCTCTATCAGAGTGAAACAGAACATTTTCTTCTGTATCCATGGCACACAGAACAAGAAGTAACATGCATAAACTGGAGGAGAAAAAGTTGCGTTTTTTTCCCCCTAATATCTAGCCAAGGTCTATTCAGAACGGCAGGTAAGTAGGAATAGCAATTGAGTACTGGAAGAAATTGCTGGGGAAAGATGGTAACTGCCAGTGGAAGTCTTTTTGAACAATTTAGGCAAACGTCTGTTAGAAATGACCTGGGTATAGTTGATCTTGCCCCAAGACATGACCTTACCAGCAACCCAATTACTCAATGATTCAATGTCTCATTCAGTGTCGAATGTCTCATTTAAGACAGTAGTCCTTGGAGTTAATGTCATGTTTTATCTGTTTGCATCATGTGCTTACTAGGCTTCCTACGACTGGAAGAAAAGAACTTTTACCTTCAAGTTTCTACATCTATAATAAGAAAGAGCAATACAAAACTTGAGAATGATCACGTTTCTGTGAAAATTTCCATGACAGCAATTACAGATCAGAATGGCTTTTTACCGCATAGGCCATTCCTCAGTGATAGTGAAATATGGAGATACCTTTCCTTGGAGGTTCTATCAGCTACTAATCCGATAATAGACGTGGCTTTTAGACAAAAAAAGAAAGTATAAAATCATATAAATCTTTTAGTGAAGTCACTAGAAGTAGTGTTAAAGAACAGTTTAAATTAATGAAAAGGACTGTACAGAGGATTAGAGAAAGCAGATGATACCAAAGCAACTCAATTATAAATGTAACCTAATACCTGAAAAACGCAGTCTTACAGATCTCTAGCAATATAGACACAGAGTATGCATTCGTGATAGCGTCTGTCTTGGAGTGAAAAAAATTACTTAATATGAAAAGGAAGCCTTAGCATACTAGAAGGGAAGATAAGATAATGCAAGAAGAAATAAATCCATGAAAGACTCTGTTGAATGCCAAACTGAAAAAGTATATTGTATACAGTATTTTATCAAACTGCAGCCTAAACAAATGTCAAATGGAATAATTTCTTTAACAAATATGGGCAACAACTGAGAAAAAAGGGTTGTTCACTAGCATATATTTAGTCAAGATTAACTACGGATAAAAAAAATGTACTAAGAACGGATTTAATAACCCTAAACTGTCATTCAGCTTGTAGGAGGTATTCAAGATACAGCTAATAAAACACAAAAAATGGTTCTAACCACCCACAAAAAAATCTCAGTAGTATAAAACACTGAAGGATGACCACTAAGATAAATGCTTTCTTTTGAGAGCTGCCTTGCAGTTAACCTTCTTAAAAGAGTCTCCCAGTAACCTCTAATCATAATACATTGCATTGCCACTTATCACAGTCAATTTAGAAGTGAACTCTGTAAACACTCCTGCTTTACTCCCCACCTCTGTTAGTCTAAGAATAATTTTCTGAGCTTTAATAAAAGAACTCATGACAACTTTTTGGGAGGTGGGGTGAGTTCTCAGAAACAGTCCAATCGCAATGTAACAGAATTCCAAGACTAAGATTTATAGAAACAAGATTTTCTAACAAGAACTTTTACTGTCTTTACTACTTAAGCCATTCTCCACAAAATACAGAAATACAACTTAAAAAGTCACCATTAAAGTTAAATCAAGTCAGAAATGTTTGAACGAATGATATACAGTAGAGTACTCAGCCAACTTCTCACATGCTAATCGTACTGAAGGAGAAAAAAAACAGCTCCATCAACTTTTTCCCTTTAATTATTGTTTTCTTTCCCTCATGACCCCCAGTATTCAACCTTAAGTTCAGTAGGAGGTGACTAGAGATAGACGGTGATGAGAGATCCTGTTTGAAACAGCTTCTCTCTGTCACTCCTAAAGCAAATAAATGGTTTGTTAAAACATGCTGTTAATCCATTATGGATGTGCACGCATCTTAGAAAATAAACCTCAGAATATTATTGGTATTTTAAAGGTTTTTCTTTAAAAACATACTGATCACAAGTATGAAATTTAAAATCTGTATATTCAACAACGTAAGTCTTAAGTCTAAGCTAGTTGTGTGATACAGACATGTAAATTCAGTCACTATTGATTTTAGACGATTACCCTAAAATTGTATGTCTGAGGCTGACAGAAAATTTGTCTCTCCAACTACGCGACTAAATATGCTTTACAAAAGCATATTTATAGCTTAGGTCTTTTAAATGAACAACTATTTTTCACTATTTCCAAAGACCAATCCCTTTTGAAATACTTCCAGAAGAAAAACGAGCACGAAGTAGCACTTCAGGTTGGCCTGGTGCCCTTTGAGCAAGCAGAGAGACCGACTGAGGCTCCACAGCCAAACACACCCAGAGGCAGGACGACGCTCCATTAACTGGGGGACAGAAAAACGGGGGGCCCCCCTTACACGCCCCAGTCCACCAGTGCAAACCACCCAGCACTTTTCCTCATGTTACTCAAGTATCAAACCTTGAATTTACCACCTGATCAAGACTTCTGCTGGAAGCAGGTGTGAGGAGGAGACAGGAAAGTTTACACTGTGTGAGACAGACAACGAATAGTCTCCGTGTTACACCTGTATTAGATGTACATTTTCACTAGGCTAGAATCGAGAAGAAACAGGAAGAGACAGCTGTCCCTAATGTGAAATTTCAGAGGAAATGGAAAGAAGGAAAGAGAGGACCTGATTCTGAACAATCACAGAGGAGTTTCTTGAAAAAGCAGCTTTTTTTATCCATTTGTCCTTTTCCTCCAGTTTACCTCCCCAGAGCCACAGTTCAGTGCTTCTTCCCTACGTTTCATTATTCCCATAACCACACCTCTCCTTTCATCCCACAGTAACAGAAACTATATTGCTTTTCAATCGGCAATTTTAAATTATTCCTTTTTTTTTTTCTCCTAAATGGCAATTTAGAATGTGCACACAGGTCTTTTGTTAGGCAAACAAAAATCATCCAGTATAAAGGTACAAGTTCAGAGAGAAATTTCAAAAGGAAAAGAAGGAACTTCACGTCCATCTTTTGGGGCTAATTTTCAAGTAAGAAGTAGGAACTCAACTGGCCTTTGAATTCTCTGAACTTTTTCAAGCCCTGTAACATTGCACTTCTGATGTCTCGATGATTAATGTTTTAGAAATGACAGCTAAGTAAAACAGACCCCCTCAGAAGAGACATATTCATCTGTGAAAGCAATTACATCATATTCCATAGATCACGCTTCAATAACCACTGCATTATCATTGCATTCAAACGGGCAGCGTTGCTCACACAACAAGCTTCAGACTGTGTGAGAAATGGAGAAAGAAAAAGAAAATTGACAGTGCTGCAAAACACCGCTGAAGTTGGAAGATGACAATTATTTCTGGGTTTTGCAGCTTTTTACTAGAATTGACTCCTATTGTTCACTTGGCTTGGTACGATTCTCCATGGGAACGCAACCAACACTCGGTTAAAATACCCCTGCCTGTTTTATGCCATCCCACAATGCGGCAGAGAGACAGGGACTGAGAAGGAGAACAATGGCACTGAAGGCATGGGGTTGGGTTACAGCAGAACATGGCACTGCACAGGGTCCACCTAAGTCAAACAGGAAAACAAACTACAGGTAATCCGTCATTGTCAGCCGCCTCATCCTTCAACATCGCTTTTTGTGTTTATAGAAGACGAAGATAAAAGTACTTTGCAGGATGAATGGCTTGATCTCTAGAATACAGTTCTTGGTAACATTTCTGAAATGCCAAACGAATGCTTAAACTTGGGAAAAAGTTACTATTAAGAGTTACTACTGTTTTAATGAATTTGCAGAGAATTCAAAATATTTGAATCAAAGACATATAAAACTGAGATGCAGAGACAGAATATTATATAAACATAAACTTTTTAAAATTGTATTCTGTTCTTAATTTGGATTGACAACATATTCCAAATGGCCATTTGTTACAAAGTACATGGTTATGCTAAAGAATGAGTGGGGCTTTCTTTCAACTTTTAATAAATGCTGATCAATAAAACTATCCTTTTGGCAAACAGGTAAGACAAAAATATGCTAAAAATCTATTTCCTTCCTTTCCATTGGAAATTTAAGAATAAGATTGGTCTGATTTTGAAACAAGTAACTTAAGGTCCTCCCTCTAATTTACATAAAGGTATAAGCAGCTGCTGTTTGAATAACATGTAACAAAACTCATAAAATCCACTGTAGATCACATTGAACTTGGAAGTATATCAGAGGGAATAATTAGCTCCATTTTGAAATCAACAGGAATATGTATTAGAATTTATGCCTTGAGCTTTACAGCATATTAGAAGGTAATTTCAAGAAAGAAAATTGCCTGAATAAATACTATTAACAAAATGCACTCTCTTGGCAGTGCATAGTTCATGTTTGATAACCGATCTGAGGGCAGAGTTGAATGCCCACTCACTAAACAGGGTGCCAGGCAGAGACTATGTAAACCAGCGTCACATCATTTCCACTAACCGCAAATATCTGCCAGAGTAGAATTCTGTACGTTAGCCTTAAGCGAAGAAACTTCTTAGAACTTTGCACACACCCCCACCCCAATAGGCTGACAGTTTAATATTTTAATTATTCTAATTTAGATCTGTGAAGTCAGAATCATCATCACCATTATTAACATGATGACATCCATTACTTATTGCTACAATATGAGTATGTGTTAAAACTGTTACATAGCTTGATTTGATAGATACAGGAAATTCTACAAAATATTACAACTGAACATTTTTTTATTTCTTAAAACGACAATGCTTGTGTTAAATTTGTCTAGTTGATAAGGTATTGCTAGGTATAGAATAAACATACTGATCCAGACATATAGTTTCTGGGGATTTCATTACACCGGGAACCGTTGGGTATGTATTTATGATCGACACACAGAAAAGCAACTAATAACTACACTAATTATTGGTGTTAACATTAAAAAAGCAGTTAAGCATCTGAGTAAAGAAGATAATTAAGATATTTATTCTCAAACTAACAGGCCACCACTCCTTTAGGTGTGGGATGTCTAAAGACCTAAGTGCCTAAAGGCATCTTCTCAGAGAACGTTTATTCAAACCCTGCATCCATCATTTTACCTCAGTGGAAAAAAAAAAATAAAAATCTTCATTTTTAATAAAAAAAAATGCACACCCAAAATACATCACATGAAAATGATTACTATAAAATAGAAAAGTATCAGTAAAGACAATGAAAGCCTAAAGCAGGCACAAGATGTTTTGTAAGGAAGGAGAGAGGGAATTAGACAACAGCACACAAATATTTCTCTAATTAGTATCTTAAAAGATTGGGAATTAAAGAGATAGGATACCACACGATGTTATTTAATTACATGACTTCCCTGCTAATGGAGCTATTCACAAGCATTGCCAGGAGCATGAAGACCATCATATGATTCAACTTTGCATAAAGAAGTTTGCTCATTGATCTTCTTTGGTGGGTTAACTGTTGCAAAATTTGTTTCAGACTAAGGAAGCATTTTAAAAAAAGGCATATGTACAGACTTAGAGCTCTAAGATAATACACATTGACTCACAGCGAAGACAGTTCGTACTGGCTTTGTCAAAGCAGACAAAAGAGACACGAGGTACATCGCCGAACTGTATCAGAGAAGGCGGACGTCCGAATGGCATTAAAGAATCATCACAACAGAAATAACAGGAGCTGGATAAAGATAGTTCCACGACAAATCGTAGCATGTTTAGTCGTGATAAACAATGAACTTCTTACATATCATACTAGGCTAACAGGACTAACACGTGAAGTTCTCTACTGATTTGAATAATATTTCTGATAGGTTCTAGGAAAACTTCTAAAACTGAACGACTTTTACTGAGGGCAAAGAAAGGGTCTGTTTTAAGCCAAGATCAATTTAGTTCAAATTTTACTCTAAGAATGGATAATAAAATGACAATCCATAGGACTACACCGATTACTGAAAAGTTGTTTGATAATACTTTTTAAACTATTAAAATCAGTGAACTAGAAATAAAATTAAAAAAAATATAATAATATGGCACTTACTATTAGTTGGGTAGGTCAACCAAACTGCTTCTCCTTCCTTGTCCATGTTTTAACTATCAGCTGTTCCCATCGTTAGATCACTCTAGATCTAGATCAGGTGTATGTCAAAAGGTATCTGTTCTGGTTGGGAATTCTCAGGTATACATTAAAAATAACTGACTGGGGTGAGACTTCTTGGGGTCAGGGGATATGAAGACCTCTTCTGAAGAAGCTGCAAGGTGGCGCACAGAGAGATGTCACAGCGGGGAGCTGGGGGCCAGCAGCCTGTACAGACACCCAGATTACAAGCAGGGGTGGCAGGGGACAGACAGGACTTCTGAGGAACCAGAGGGAACTGCACAGAGTTTGCTGCCATTCCAAAGTCAGTGAGTTGGCTGGGAAAGGGGCATGTCTACAGGGGGGCAGTTATACACAGACCTTTTAACTTCTGATGAGACATTCCGAGCCTTTTTCTCATCTTTGAGGACTGCTTAGGGGGGGAGGGAAAAAAAAAAAATCCATGTCAAAACTATGACCGAGCTGTGTCCCTGACACAAGACATTAGACTTTCAGACACTTATGTGTGTAGTCATTCAGCCATGTCTCCATCAACCATAGGATCTGAGATCCATCCAGATGGCATACAGCCGAGTTCACTCATCAGTTAGACACATACATGTTGGCAATGAACGCACTGCTGTAATCCTCGAATGACAGTGCAGTAACAGGACTGGGTATACTGGTCTTGTATATACTTTCAAATCTTTTCTTCCTAATGAAGAACGCAGCATTTTTCTTCTCACTCTTTCTGCTTATATCTTACAGAAAACTACAGAAATTAGCAATGTTTCCCTCCCACCTCATTGTATCTGCAGGATTTTCCAAACCTGAGAGTTCCCCTCCTCATCGCATTTCATTAATTGGGAGGATATAAACGAATTTTCTGTGAGAAATAAAATATATTGAGACCAGTGTGCAAAGTCTATTTTTAAGGTAGGGCTTTAGAAAACATAGAGAAGTCATCTGAAAAGCCATCAGTAAGAAAAAATCAAAAATACAACTTCAAAATACTGTCTAGATGTTATTTTGCAAATTTTGGATGGTTGTACCTTAGAAAAATGTACAGATCTGTTGCAGAACACTGCGTAAATGTTTATGGTCTTACTAAAATTTAAGAACTCTTTAAGTCAACAAAAACTACAGGAGGTGTTAGTATTTGGCAGCCACGCTACTTAAACCTGGATTAGACATTACGAGAGCAACACAAAACTGGGGGATAAATTACTCAATCAAATAAACAAAACCAGAAGGGATTGAAAGAATCAAAATCAAAAGGGATTATTACTGGAAACCCTGACGCTTAGACCAGGATGGATGACACTTTTTGGCAAAGGGGATGTGAATATATTATAGTACACTTGAATTTTAACACAGGCATAGATTTCATCGTTTAAAAGAATGTTACAATGCAAAAATAAAAGCACAGTGTAGAAGCATCATGCAGAACACAAATCATTTCAATTTTCAATTTTCCTTTTCAAATCCGACATTCAACAGTGATGACAGACTCCCTCCAAATTTAAATTTGACTTAAAAAAACCCCAACAAATAAAACCAAATAAAAGCAATGCAGGTTGCAACACTGAAAACTGGAAAGGACTCAGACAGTTCAGATAGTAAATTCATACAATCTGGTTTCCCCAGCGATAGCCCTACAAGAAGTATGTTTGCAAGAATATTTAAATTAATAAGGATTGCTAAATTTCTACAGTGGCTATGGTACAGCCCAAAACTATAAATTATTTCCAAAATGTAAGGCATGGACAGTAAGCATAACAAAAATCAATAGTGCTTTTGGAAAAATAATAACCATCCAATTCAAACTAAAAATGTTTGCTTAGAATCAAATAGAGGACACTTTCTGAGGCCTCTGCATGTCCATGGTTGATTTGATGTGGGTTTTTTTAAAACTACATACACAATTGTACACTTACTATAAACTTGGATGAGCTCTAGAATCCAACACAACAGAAAACTAAGATGTTTCTAAGCAGGATTTTGAACATTACCTGAATCAACAGCACATCTGGAAAGAATCGTGACAGAAAGAGCCTAAGAAGCAGTTGCTATGGAAAACGCTCTCTTAAATTGCTAGCCGGGTGGCCTCGTGACTCATACAAATAATACGATCCATTTTAAGATGAGCTGTCACTAGAAGGAGGAATGCTAATAGAAGTAAATGCCATTGCTATGAGAAATGAAACGACAGCTGTTGACTTCTGCAATAAGAAGGGATTCTGTACAGGTGGGTAGGAAATAATAGCACCGCAGCAGCTCAAAGAAGCCAGAACTAATCAAATCACCCAAAAGTAGGTGTACGATTTTTTTTCCTGTTGCGCAAAAGGGAACTAGTTAATTATACAACTCAACCCTGCAGGTAGCGATGCTGTTGAATGCACTAAGACAAAAGAAAATGCACGCTCTCAAAATATAACAAAGGTTTGCAGTATTCCAGAAATTATTTTAAAGCATATGAGAACCATGTTAGTTGGCTAGAACAGTATTTCCCCCAATAAGACAATAACACAAAAACTTGCCAAAAAGATGCTGAAAGAGAGAATGCAACATTATCCTTTCTGGAATAGAAGATCAAACAAAATCAAACATTCAGGTCAGTATCAGGTGCTAATGAAGTTTATCTGTGTTTGCCTTAATTCTTCCAAAAAGAGAAACATACATAGGCTATTGTTGTATTCATTACAAAAAAACTTTGGTTTACCAACAGAAACCAATGCTTTGGTTAATAAAGAACGGATGTATTTTTAAAAGTAGGAAACACTATGTACATTGAAGTATTAAAACCCTGGCAAAGACATAATCGCCTTGGCTGTTCTGCTCATTTTAAAACTATACTACGTGAATACTGCTCACGATTCCATAGTTAAGGCCGACTTAAGCTTATCCTTAAGGCAGAGAGTCTTATTATTTAAGTACAAAAGAACAAAGTATATTTCTCCCCAAATTACTTCCATGCTTCTGAACATTAGTGGAAGTTACTTTGTAATGAACAATTACTAACAGCTACAATTGTTTGGGAGGAACAGAGTGCATATGATGTTTATAAAGGCTGACACATTCAGTTCACGGTTACAGGAAGCAGACTAGCTTGAAGCCAGAGAGCTGAGGGACAAGGAACTTAACATATCAGTGCTGACTACCTAAGTGAAAAGTAAATCAGTGTAGTCCACGGGAAGACAATTTCACATATGGTGACAATACCTCTAAAATAAATAATTTCTTATGTTTTCTAAGAAGTTGCTGTCTCAGTCCCTCATATAATAGAGAGAATTATTTGTTCCAGTCTGAAATCAATACAGTGTATGACACATGCACACTATAATAAAAGGAGGAACTGCTAATAGATATTTCCTCAGGTTTTTCAACAGGTAGAATAACTATTTTTTTAAATAAAATCCTTGACATTCTCCCCGTTCACAACCTTGGGCTGCTGCCACCTGCCTTCGTTCCTAGTGGGTACTGCTGCCCCTTCACTTTACCGCGGTACCAACCGTTCTGCATCCCGCGGTTGCGCCAGCATTGCCGCTAAGCCAGGAAGCTGGCTGGCCTGAAATCTCTGCCCCGTGCACCCCAGCATCTCCAGTTCCAGACGTCTGATACACAACTGATGGACAAACTGGACAAACCTGAAACCCACCTGGCAGAGTTTATCCGTGCAGTTTATTCTGTGTAGCGCCTCATCATTAGGTTTATGTCATCATCTGGTAACCAAACCTCAGGTAGTCATAGCACAGTCAACTGAATAAATCAGAGCACCATCAATATCAGCTGAGAACAGTCCCCAAAGTTCAACACTGTACTTAAAACCAACCAATTCGCTGAGTTGAGAGATGGACAAAAGCCACAGCGTACCCCCACCTCCTTTCAGGAAACAGCTTAAATTCCTCAAAGGACTCAAGCATTTATTTTATTGTTGAGAGGCCTTAGTTTTTCAAATAACAGAACAGAGTCTCAGCGACTATGACTTTTTCCAAGTCAGCAAAGAAATGATTGTCGCAAGACGAGGTTGTCGCAAGAGGGGAGTCTTGTCTCTTCTCCCAAGTAACAGGCAATAGGACAAGAGTAAATGGCCTCAAGTTGCACCAGGGGAGGTTTAGATTGGATACTAGGAAAAAATTCTTCACAGAAAGGGTTATCAAACATTCGAACAGGCTGCCCAGGGAAGTGGTCGAGTCGCCATCCCCGGAGGTATTTCAAAGACGGGTAAATGATGCTTAGGGATATGGTTCAGTGGTGGTTTTGGCATTTTTACGTTAATGGTTGGACTCAATGATCTTAAAGGTCCCTTCCAACCTAGATGATTCTATGATTCTGTGACAATGACTACTACACCTCACTGGCGATTTGTTAAATATGTTGATAAAATTTTCTATTTAAAAAGGCGTAGCCTTCATTTTCTAAAGATGGATCTAAAAATAATCACCTCACAATAATTTATTCCAGCAGTGAAACCTCAGGAGAGAAGCAGATGTATGTTAGCTACCAAAAGAACAAATAGTATTTACCAACATTTACCACCTCACAGGTAAATTTTTATTTATCTTCTTGATGGTGAACTACTCAAACACTATTCTTTAACATACAAATACAAACACACCAAATTACAAATTACTTCATACTGTACATGTGACAATATGAGCCTACACAGAATCATACTTCTTTAAAAAACTGTAACTTCTTTAAAAAACTGTAACTTCTTTAGCCTAATGATTAAGGAAAAAATTTTGAAAAGAGAAGTTTTTGAAAAACATTCAAAATATCCCACAGATCCCTTTTTGCACAGGAACTAAGGTGGTGAGAACCCTACAAAGGGCCGTGGAACTCTTGGACCAGGTAAATACTGCTTATTCCAAACAGCTAAGATCACTTTTAGGAAACCTTACTCAAGAAAATATTTTAAGTAAATCTCATTAGTCACAGACTGTGCCATTACCCAGCACAAAGTCACAGCTTCCAGGTATTGCATGATTATAGCCCACAATAATGAAGATAAACATAACCATACCTCTCTGGAGTCAGACAAGGTCAACAGCTCCTGATTGAGCAGAATGCCCATAATGATACAGGAAATACGAGAGCTTGCTGGCAGGCTTCAGAGCAAGCAAGTAACACACACATGAGAAAGATAAGTCCTTTGCTCCTTGCTTGATATACCACTGGCCCGTAGGCTTGAGATAACTCTCTTCTCTATCTTCTCCAGCCCTAACCGTAGTAATACATGAGCTAATCTAGTACAGCAGAGCTTGAGGTGAGGATTAAGTTTCATATTGCTCCTGCCAGGAATCCCCAGAAAAATTATCAGAATGTGTCTTTTGAGTATAATAAAATAGAGCTATTGAGAATTCCAGGCCCGGCCTTTTCCTATTCAGTACAGACAAGCAATAGTATAGCTAAGTAAACCACAGCAACCCGCTAGTGTAAACAAAATCCAGCTGCTAGATTTGGTCCAGGTCTAATTCCGAAAAGGGACCCCGAGGACTCTAGTCCTCATAAGGTCACCATGTGGTATTAATTGGACTAATGTGCCTTTCCAAGCACTTTTTTTTTGTCAAAGACTGTTGGTTCCCAATACTACATCTAGACTGCACAGCTGGCGCGCATTATTCTTCAGCTCATCCAGATTGGAGGCCTGGTTTTTACAAGGTCACAGGATCAGAGGGCACAGCCGCGCTCTTCTATCTTATATTCTAGAGTTTCCTTCCCGTGGAAGTTGAGCGTAAAGGTGAGCTGATGGGATTGCACACAGATCTCATCCTGACATAGTTCAGAGATATTCTCGGTTCTCATACTGTCAGCACAGTCCATCAACAAGAGGCTCCCTTTGAGAAGTACAAAGCTTTAAGAAAAAAAAATATTTTGAGACGCCAAAGGAAAAGACCTCATGTGTCCAGTTCCTCCTGCTTGTGGCTTTGCCCATCCCTTGCAGACTCTCCACAGAAGGCACACCTCATATGAAACAAAACTGGGCAGGCTGTGTGTCCAACAACAGATGCTCTCCTACAAAGAAGGCCTCACTCTGGACACCGTCAGTTTAAATGAAAATATAGCCATCCTATCAGGGGCATCTGACTGCATAGCGCTTGGGGATTGTGGAGATTTTGCCAATGGAACAGGATGGGCGTCAGGGTCAGAGCTTAGGTGTGAGTCAATGCACTCCTAACAAAGTCCAGCATCAGTTGGATGCTGGATCAAGTTGCATCAGCTTAGGATCACCAAGGGCGTTATCTTCCTCCAGAGCCCTTCCCCTTTTTCTTTTGCATGGTGGGGTGCTGTGGGCCTAGATTATACACTGGAACAACCAGAACTTCTGCATTACGTTTATCAAGAAAAAGAGAACTCTACGGTTAAAGGAAGAAATCACTGTTCCAGCTAATACTAACATCTGCTTATAAATGAATTTTATAACGTATATAACAAACTGATATTTTCAGTCCAACTCACAGTACTTTTACTTTCCAAATACTAATATTTCCATTGCGCTCTCACTAGCAAACGTTTACACACCATATCTCAATCAACAAAGACCACATGTTAAGAAATTACAAAGCATCTCTCAAACACGGCTTCCGTTCTCTCACAATGTAGATTTGGCCAAACATTTTGTACATTTGGTGTTATTCAGTTTTATTCCTTCTTACTTTTTAAAACATTTGAAATCTGTGGAAAATTAAGTCAGAATATTTATAGACGTTCAGAAAATATGCAAATACCACATCAGGAAACAAAAATTAAATGGAGTATGAAGGATCTGATGACAATTATATTGAAAATGTTAATTACATCCCAAACCAAGGACTTCTGTAAGCTGCAAATTTACAGTTCTTAACTAACTAGAAATTATGAGACAACTGCAGTAGTGAAAATATTATTGCTTCTGTAAACTCCAAGCTCAAGTATAAAGTAGATATGTAATCTTCAACTCCCTAAACACTCCAATTTGGCCACTAAAGATGCTGTTTTACATTTCCAAACATTTTCCCCTGTCACTACTTTTTATACTTCAGTTCTCAGGTTGTAAGTATTTGTTACTTGCAAAGCAACTCCTTTTGAACACAGAATCATGGGAGGCATTTGTTACTAACTGCTAATGCAGCCTGCCAAACAAAAACTCCCTGCTGGTGACATGACCACCTAGTGACCTCTAAAAATGTTTTAACAATGTGAAAAATATCTCCCTCTTGTAGGAAACAGCAATTTTTTAAATTAAATGTACATTGAATGTTCGCTTACATACAGATAAATGGTATTCAGAGTCACCTTCTCTGTTTCCAATTTCAATCTTTTGAAACCCAGCCCAAACCTAAATAAATAAACGTTGATACTAAGAGGAAACTAAGAGCTCAAGAGCCTTGTGATTTCACAAACAGCTTTTTTCCATTTTCTAAAATCTAAACTTCGAGCCAGACATAGAACAGGTAATGAAAAGAAACAAGTTTGGCAGCCCCTATGTGGGTCTAAGCTGAAAATATGTCAGGCAAAAATAAGTGGCTATAATTTGGCAGATTTAAAGTCTTTAAAAGTTTGCAGCTTGCGAGACTGATTTTTTTTTTTAGTATGTAAAATTTGCAAATTGAAACACTATAACTGTGTTGAAAAGTGACTGTTACATAATGCCACCATAATCAAGCTTTTAAACATCATTTTACCATTATCTATCCTTTATGCAACAACATCGCAAAAAGAAAAACAAACTGGGATATCTACTTACATGCTAACAAACATCTAATGCTTAAATTTGCTATTTTTCTTTAATACTCTTTAAGATAATTTTTTTCAGGTTATCAGGACATTGACAGCTTTTAAGTAAATACTTTCTGATAATTATATTTATTTATTTTTTCTTATTTGGAAGACACTGGATTAAAAAATAATGCTGCCTGACACCTTTTCTGGAATATTAACCTGCAATTAGTTCAGATCATTCAAAAAGAACAAATTTGCCAATCTGGCTCCATCGACATTTTATGATTTTTACTAAGAATAATACACTAGCTAAGGTACACATTTTGAATCTCTCTCCTACCCAGAAGTATCTGGCTCTCTGTTACAGTAGTGTACAGGGTTAAAACAGGCTTAGCAGGCCAACGCCGCACGACTGACGGAAGTCATGGCTCCTTCCGAGTCACTGACTCAACTGAACGTAACTTCAAGCATGCCATATAAATTACAGGACTTTAGTCCTATGAAAAGAAAACATTATAACCTCTTCCTATATTTAGCCTTGGAATGAGAAGTCAGAAAAGCTGAGATATTAGAGCTGAACATCTGAAATACCGACACCATAAAAAATCCAAAGGAACTACCCAGGGATTCTGAACACACCGAGTAAAGTCCATGTTACATCAACGTGCCACGCGAATGCACAGGGCCATATATTTGCTGAGACAGAAGCATGGCTTTCACAGACTTCCTACTGCACTAATTAGCAGTACTATTCACCATAGAGTATGGGTAATTTTAATGGATTCAGGAAGAACACTCTTTCAAGTACTATGATGAGAACAGAACTTTTTATCCAAATAAAATTCTATTTCAGTATATAATATAACCACCAAAATACGCAGGTTTTACACACAGCTAGCGTGTCTAGCTACTAACAGCTTTAGGTGAAGTACTCCTATAAGGAGTTCCAAAACCTTAATCTTCTAAACCTTATTCATAGGCTACAGCGTATGTCTGCTCAATTCTTCCTTTGTTCCAAAGCGTAAAGTGTTTACACTCTATAATTACAGCAACTGCCAAAAAGTAAAAACATGTAACTCTAGTTCTGAGTAACAGAACAGAATGCTTTGCACAAGAGTAAGACCCAAGGTGCTGAATTATTATTCCTCATCTTTGACCCTCATCAAATACTACTGTTATCTGGGCAGCCTTACGCCGCTTCCCACATCTGTCTGGAAGTGATCTGGAGCAAGGTGTTCTCCATTCAGAGGCACTCTCTCAGACAACGTTCAATATAGACATCTGACATAGACTGTAAGATGAATATACCTCATCTCCTTTACGTTTTACGCACAACAGACTTGCGAAAATACAATCGTAAACTGAAAACAACAAGAATCTCTGTACTCCAATACTTTCGCACCAAAGTAAAACCTGCTGACCCCCATGATGTCCTTTTGATACTTGTACGAGAACAGATTCTCAGCGCCAACTCCCACCTGTAACCGACGTATGCTTTCACAGACGAGGTGCAGAGATTTACATAAGGCTTCTTAAACCAAGCCTCGAGCTGGCAGACAGTTTGTAAATGACACTAAAATCACAGGCACTGCCCTCGTTCCACAAACATACCAGTGAGCCAAACTACCTTGCAGTGTAAGTTGTAAAGATGGCATTATGATTGTTGGGCTTGCATCTACTGATGTAAAGCAATACATTTAAAAAAGAAGGAGCATGTTTTAATGCTTTGGTAGGATTATTAATATATTTTCTGACATATCTTTCTCTACGCTATTTCTTCATAGGTTGGATAAACTGGGGCAAGACATCTCTCAAATTCCACCTCCAAATGACAGTATTACTGACGCTCTGCCTAATACGCTATTAGGTTTTATTCATCCTGCTAGGACTACTGCACAGGAAGAACTACTCAAAGTTTTCTTTCTTCCTTTTTTTTTTTTCACAACAGTGGGAGACATGCCAGCTGGGACATTTTAAGTCTCTTTCATTAAAAAAAGGTTAAGGTCAAAATAAGTATGATAAACATGGTAGTTCATCTTCTCAAAACTCAAGATGAAAGACTAAACAGAAGAGAATATTTTAACCTCACTAACTGTAAAATCTTTTTTTTTCTTAGAGCACAATTAGAAGCAAAAAAGACTTGGGAAAAAACATTTTTACTATAAATTTTTTGCCTTTAAATGTACTCAGTAGTTAATTTAACAACTATACGCGTCTTAAGTTTATTATGTGTTTTCAATTATCTAAGTGACTGACACTTTCAAGTTTTATGGAGGATTATGAAGAGTGACACACTTAAAGAGAAAAGAAATACATTTTCCCACTGTAAAAGAAAAAACCCAAAACTTTAAAAGAGAACTCACATTGTGTTTTGGTTAAATGAGTTGTCCTTTGTCTAAAAATTTCTAAATGCTATGTCTCAGAGTTCCTTGCCTGTAGGAATATATTGAAATACAGTAAATGCATACACTTTGGTTTCTTATACTGAAATACTTTGCTACAAGAACACTGAAATATGTTTTCACTCACTTTCTTAAAGAAAAAAACAGCCCAAAGGTTATCAGACAAATGGGGACAATAGATTAACTTCCAAAGAACTATATTCTGTTTCTTGTAAAAGAAAAGTAAATTTATAGCACATCAAGCTTTTATTCCCAAGTGAATAGAATAACTGGAATGCAAAAGTCTAAAACTGGCAACAAGTAGAGCTGGTCAAAGCATTTGTAATGAAACTTGAAACTAAGCAAAGAGATTTGAGAGGTTAAAGGGAGATAGGGTGGGAAGCTGGAAAGGCAGACCTGTTCTCCCTCAAAACCATAAGAAAAATCTTCAGTACAGTGAAAGCAGCACGGGTTGCATAAATTTGAAGTGACAGAGTGTTCTGGACTACGGTGTTATTCAAAGTGGGAGGACAGTTCGGGGGGTGGCAGGGACCCGTGGAGCACTGCATGGGAGCAGCTTTCTGCCCAGTCTGATGGGTTAAAGTGAAAGGAGAAATACCAAATAGACCATATTAATCAAGGACTGGTGCAGTGCATTACCCACGGAGAGATAAGGAGAACAAAAGGCTCAACTAGCCATTTCCCAAAAACACGCTGCCACAAAATCCCTCTGTTAACCCAAGAAAATACGTTGGGTTTTTTAGTATTCCTTTAAATCATAAAAAATTTTGAAATCATGGAAGTTTTAATAGATATAGTAATTATTCTTAATGGATAACATAAGTCATGTAGCACCAGCGAGTAAAATGCCCACAAACAGCTCACACAGGATTTATTAAAGGAAGAGGGGAAGGTTTCTAGTTAGTACAGTTCTAGAGAAAAGGCAGCTCAAAACGGTGCCAAGTGTCAGCAACTAATAGCATAACTCTGTTCTGATTTACATACCATATACACTGGGATGACTGGCACTGCAGAGGGTGTAAAATTAGGTAAGAATTTAGTCTAAAGCGTCCTCTTGGGCTAATTACTGCAATGTGCTCAACACGAGGCAGCTCTAGCGCTGATGCAAGGGGAAATCTGAGCTAATGCAAAGGGCAGCAATCCATTTATTAAGTCGTATATTTTAGACAGAGATCTTAACACCAATACTCCATGACCTGTGCTGGCTGGCTGCCAGCTTCTGGGTGAAACTGAAAGTGTTAGTTTTCATCCACGAAGTCTTAAACGGCTTGGCACCTGCCTACTTGAAAGATTCCCTCTTGCCCTTCCCGTGTGCTGGGCAGCGTGGTGTGTGCCCTGGGCAGCACACAGCGTGAGTGCCCGAGGGCCGGGGGAGAGAGAGGAACAGGGGAGGGGGAAGAAGAGAAAGCATTACGTGTTCTCTTACTTGTGCAAAACCCTGCGCTACGCGATGCGAAACATTCCACGAGGTTATGCTATAAGGACCAGCGTTTTCTTTGAGTGCCTGAAGAGGGTATGATTTCCTATTCGTGACTATTTGATGAACACACTAACTGTACTGGCAAAAACTCAGCCTTCGACTTCGTGAATGCTGAAGTTATTCTGAGGTTTTCTCTATTCCTTGGCTTCACTTACAGAGTTTCCTTAAATAATGACAAAAATGTACTTGGAGTGGTATATGCTCTTTCTAAGGCCCTTGCTACTACCCAGATAAATAATGAAAATAAAATAATAACAAGGCTTTATATTTTCACATGATGTCCTAAATCTATAGCAAAAGAATGTTATTAAAAATCCATATTCTTATCAGTGCTCAAGGTACACCTTACTCCCAGTCGATTAAAGTCTCCGCCTTCAACGGTGCTACTCTGAATTTACCGCTATGTTTTAAGGTTGAAGCACTGCACTTAACATAAAGACAGACATTAAGATATAAAATAAATTTCCAGAGAAATGCCACGTCACCAACAGCAATAAAAAAGATTTAAAGATTTTGTAACTGAATGTTTGGAACGGTCAATGAATACAACATTGATTTTATGACTGTTTAAAAGACACTTTCACCACATACCACATAATGCTTTTGTACACTTGGCAACCTGCTCTTACTTTAGCATATAAGTAGTTAAAAGGTACTGAATCAGGAGAAGGAAAAGTAGCCATAAAATTCAGTTGCTATTCAATATATTATTGCACTATTTTCACATATACCCTTGAGGAAACGAGAGCAGAAACATGCTGCACAGTTAATACACAGTTCAGCTATGAGACTACTGTATTCAAGCAGTAGATAAAGTCTGGGAGATGTCCCAGAGGATATCCCTATTAAATACTCATCTGTGATTTAATCTAGTTAGCCACAGGGTGTCAACACCGGTCCACACAGAGGCAGGCTCACTGCATTTGTATTTGCCAGTTTAAAAATAAATCTTAAATAAAACAATCTAGAAATAACAGTTTGAACAATTTGACACGTACAATAAACATATGGAATGACTTACAAGGGAAGGAGTCTGAAGCACAGAGCAAAAGCGAGTTCAGGAGACACCCGCTCTTGTTCCTTAAGCAAGCAGTAAAATTGAATCAAAATCTTTTTGCTTAGAGCCAGCGGGGCTGGGTACAGCATCCAGACAAACGGGGTACAGACAGCAGGGAAAGCGCATCAGGCGTTTCCCTCACCCAGTTACACTGCTCTTCTCCAAATTCTACCCCCAAAGACAGCATGAACCCAACTTAATTTTTGAAAGGCGATCCTGCTATACAGCAAAACCGTAATTCCACAGCACGTGTTCAGTCGATTAACCTGCAATGCAAAATCAGCCAAAATAAAAGTTCCATCCTACTGATCTCATGCATGTAAGATGGCAGTGCCGTGGTAAACCTTAAGGGTAAACCTTACCAATTATTGAGCAACACAGCTACATTTAGCTGAATGAGGTAAAAACAGCTGTTTTCCTCCAAAGCTTGTTAACTCTTTAAGTTTGCTTTATATATTCCAAATCTACTGATTCTTTTGATATGAGTTAAACAAGTATAATGCAGCAACAAAGTATGTATTTGCATAATCTATTTTAATGATAGATTTTAGTAAAGCAATAAAACACTAGATCAAATGCAATCTGTATTACAAAATTAGATGAATGCCAGTTCCACTTCAAATGAGCATTTTCCAATCAGTAATTCTAACAAAAAATAAATTAAACATCACAGAATTGCCATTATTTCTGCAATCATTTTGTGATCCTATTGATTCAGAAGCTGCTTGGTAGCAGATACAAGTGTAGTATTATATTAACACTGACATTTTTTAAGTAAGTGGGAATTTCAGAACAATAACCAAAATATTTTCTTTTATGTGCATGTGTTCAGAGAAAGAGGAAGCAAAGCAGAGTCCTGAAAATATTCTCTAAATTATCACCCGGCTCTTCCTCAGTTTATCTCAAAGAATTTTACAAAGAAGAGGAAAAATAGGAGTAAAAGGATGAAACTGATTTTTCTAAAATCATTCAAAAAATAGCAAAGAGCAAATCAGGAACAATGTTCAGGTTTTATATTTCCCGGAGTACAGCTTTATTCACTAGCCCCACCATGTTAAGATTGGATACGTACTGTGTAACATAACAAGTTTTGGTATTCCACCACAGGCCACCCCTACCTATAGATCCTACCTATAGATCCTACTGAAGGTCACTGCAGGGGAAGGACTGCTAAAGAGAAGAATTGCAGCTAAAGGGAGATGGATTTTAGCTCCCAAAACTCACTTATACAAACAGTTGCATCATTAGTGACACTTTCTGAAAGCTGTAATTTTTTCTTTACCTCAGACACATCCAGTAAAAGCTAGTGAAAAAAAAAGTAAAAGTGATAAACAGCTACTTCAATACTGGAAGATTAATATACATATACATAAATCATGTTGGAGACACTAGAAATTAAAATAATTTTGCACATTATCAAGAATAACTTGCATATTGTGTCCTGGAGTCACAGAATATTAGAAGGAAGAGATCCATCTAAGACCTGAGAATCATAAAAATGACTTCAGTTTTGTTTCAGTAAAGTAAAAAAGTAAAAACATGGTAGTAATAATGATCATAAAGTCATGGAATGGTTTGTGTTGGAAGGGACCTTAAAGATCAACTAGTTCCAACCCTGCCCTGGGCAGGGACACCTCCCACTAGACCTAGACCATGCTACGCTGTGCACTAATCGAGCATTTAGTGGTCTATGTAGACTAGGAAAAATAATCAAAATCAAGTGAAAAATTGCAACAACTTGAATTTCATTCATTATTCTAAAGGGCACTCCCCCAGAATCCCTGACTGCATGTGCCATATACAGCACTTCAGAAACGTGCTGTCCAGTCAGTAGTTTTTCAATGTAATGACTTGAAGCAAAGCTGCCAAAATCATTTTTCTATCCAGAATTTCATTCCTTATCCAGAATTTCTATTGCTTCCCTATTCCAGAAATTCTGAAAGGGACTCATCCCATTAGGTATTACATTTTAAATACACTGATTAAATGCGGTTCTCTGTTCATCCCAAATGTGGTGTTCTCCCCTGTAATGACAAGGCCTTTCTTTAAAAAAAAACAAAACCAAAACAAAACCCAAACCTACATTTTCCATACGGTGCCACTTAGTTACCACTAGAAAGAGAAATTTTGTATCTGTTATTTGAATTTTTTCAAGTTACTGAAGACACAACTTATAAGGAAAGCACAGTGAGAAATACTGTAACAGTGATACGTGTATGTACAAGTCGTACCAGCAACAAGTGACTGTAAATGGTTCATTGAGTCAAGGGTGTAGAAAAACACAATCAAAAACCTGCAGTCACCAGCACTGATTATGCCCCAAGCCTACAGAATCCCTTTAAGATTACTTCCCTTGACTAACAGGGTCAAGTCCTGAAAGCCACAGAGTGGTCTGCCCCTATTCACTACAGCATTTAAACACATGCTTTCTTATAAGCAAATCAGATTTGGATTCAGCAGAACCAGCCACGTGCTTACGGCTAAGTATGTGCTGAAGTGCTTTGCCGGTCAGGAACAGTGAGATTCTTACTTGTAAGATCCTCCCTTAAATCCCCACCTATCTGTGGTTGTGGGAGTTGGTCACGAGTATTCTGTAATGCTTTTTGTGTTTCCCAGAAACTGCAGATAAGAGCAACTATCAATCTTTTTAGCATCCTGATATCTCTGTTCTGTTCCTTGACCAAAAGGTACATTGCCTGTTTGTCTTCTACCTCATTAATACACAACAAGTATTTCAAAGTTTCAAAGAGGTTGGCAGGTCATTGGAAAGGACAGATTTATGTCTGAATCCACCTGCTGTTGTAGGCAATATTTTTTCACACCAGAAAAAACCCAATAATTATAACCATAAAAAAAAAAAGAAAAAAAGAAAAAATTAAAACTATTCTGACTTTTAAAATTACAGAAAGGATGAGTGGAAGAACAGTAAAAGCAGCCAGAAAAGACAGGGAGACAGATATCATATATGAGAGAGTAACATATGGGACATGAGGATAAATATAATAAATTCAAGAATAGAGTAACATAATTATAGTATCTCTAGGGCATTATCAGACATATAGCCTTCCTGCATACTGCTTTTAGCATGAAAACACAGTCCCTATAATAGGGCGCCTTCAAAGAAACTTACCAGCTTTTGAACAGAACAGACCTGAAGAATGGAGTGATGGAGTAAAGCATACTTTAGAAAATTAAATCTCTTGTAATCCTTCATAGATCCAGCGGCAAACCTCAACACCATCAGGCACATATTGCCCTTCTGCCTTTTCCACAGCAGATGTTAATTCAGACCCACATAAGAATGCATCCGTCGGAGCCACGCGCTGTGCTGCCTACAGGAGACTGGCCCACGACCAGGTTAAAAAATGTGGGGAGACACTAACTAAGTATTGTTCCAAACCAAAGTCACGGTAGCAATAATTTGCAAGAGATGATAAACACACACATTTGACACTGATGATGCCCGACTGCTCTAAAAATTTATCCACCTGAAGAGAATCAATTTTATATTAAAAATAAATGGTAACTTTTGATGTTGGGGCCAAAAGTTGAGTTCAAGGAGTTTGGGATTTATTGCTACCTTAGATCTACTAAACTGCACCAGTTCTCACCTGGGCTGCACTTCATATCTTTCTTTAAAGCACAACATAAATCTATAATCCAAGCAAATTTAGAAACCTCTTTAGGTTAAAGTAATTCATTTCAACTTGATAGTTTTTAAGTCTAACAAGACTTTACACTGACCATTAATTTTGGACTGGAATAACACAGCTGATTATTTGAAAGTGTCATCTTTCTATTCTCCTTAAACAACTGTACTTTATGCAAAACCTTCCTGCGAGAAAGATCATCCAGTCTACGTGTCAGAGATCATTATTTCTCTGCAGAGGGAATTTATAGAGAAGCAGTGAATCAATTTTAAGATCTTCTGCTAACAGACAGTGCTCTGCTTGACCTTGCTCTTTGCTCTATCATGTTTACATTTTCTACTACAGTACGCCTCTAATCCCCAAAGTGTCCCTAAGGGAACTTTACTGTTTCTTAAGTCATGCTCAACTGCTGAACTTTGCAAAACACAGCCAGAGAACGAAAAAAAAAGTATGTGAACTAACCAAAAAAATTGTCTTCTATCTTAAGTTTCGCCCAATTAAATATTAGTGGGGGGGCTGTTTCTTAATTTAAGAGATCTACAGTTATGATAGACATTCATTCTGTATTTTCCTCTCATGAAAAACTTTACTTTCCAAAAATTCCTTGTCTCACTATTATTTATTTATAAATTACTCACCACCATGTCATGTAGTAAAGAATTGTGGCATAAAATGAGGAAATAATTTTCATTCACAGAACTAGCATCTAATATCCATCTGCAGCTTGCAGCTTTTAGAACATAGATCTAACTGGCCTGCTAAATACTTAAAATTTCAATAAACTCCTTCAAGCTATCTGTGAAACAGACTACTCTCCACCAACACTCAGTTGCCTCGTATATGTGTATCTTGAAATGACCTTGTGCAAAGTAACGCTTAATGCACTTTCATTATTAATTTCTTACTATACCTCAAGAAAATCTTGTCTTGATACCACAGAAGATTAAAAAAATAAATATACCTATATCTCTCTCCATGTTGCAATCATAAAAAGACTTCCACGGAGGATGTGTCACATCTGTCATCTGTGATATTGCTGCATAAGTTAATGACATTTGGAGAATTTGAAATTGTGTAAGAAGTTGCAGTTTTATATTTTTTCTATGTTCTTATATCCTTGCCTACATATGCAAAAGAAATCTAGGCTATCAGGGAAACAATTATTGTCAACGGGCAATGCATTAAGCACATGTGAAGGCAGACGACGAAAACAGGAAGGTAACTCACCGCCTCTTACGGTGCAGACATGGTATGCTGGCGTTGGGGTAATGACTCTTTGTTACCCGCAAGCAGGGCAGGGCTCTCGGAGAAAGCCGAGCTGTTAACGTAACACGCACAGCAAGAGAGAGCTGTTGTGTGCCTGTGGGCACAATGACTGAAAATTGTCATACATCTTTGATCTCCTTACCTGCTCTCCGCCTTCTTTTAAATTTCTCCAGAACACAGTTTCACGTTCCTGTGCCTAGCACTAACTAGTCTAGTACTAACGTGCCTAGCACTAACTAGTCTAGTACTAACTTGTCCAGTACTAACTGTCTAGTGCAGTTAGAACACCAGGCACGAGACAATGATGTGCCTCTTGCCTCTGTCCTACATTCTACAAATTATTTTGGAAAAATGACTTAAAGGAAAATTAGGAAAAGGGTATTCAAGAGTTTAAAGATACAGTCAGAAACTCAATGGACTTTCTGAAGAAAACCCCCTGGCACATAATAGCCCATCTATGGCAAACAGACTGTATTGCTAATAGCATCTCCACCGCTCGCCAGCCGGCGTGCTGGAAACTCACATGCTTTCAACATGGTGATACACCTTGTCTTCAGCTTTTCTACTCAATGTTCCTGACAGTTTTGAGTAATGAAGACGCTTCCGCTTCAGAGGAAAGAAAAGATTCATTAATCTCTCTGTTATACCTAGTGATAGATCTCATATAGGAAGTTGCTCGTGACAGGTGACCCAGGGTACGAATCAGAAATCTAGTGCCGATAACACTTCTAGAACATGTCACGAAAAAGTCTTCCATCACTGACCCAGTCATTTTAGAAAATTCTACTGGTCTGTCGCTTAATTGTGTATATAGCCACACAATTATCTGGCTTGCCTCTTTCTACATCACTTCTAATCTACAGAATAGGAATCACGTTAGGCATGTTGCAAGAGTTAACTACAGCGATGCTACCGTGATACTTAGATGTAAAAGTAATTGGGATATGTGTATATATAAAATAGAGATATTACACAACTTAAAACAATTTTTCTTTTTTTGTATTTGCTACAGAAATACACCTTTATTCCTTCTCCTACAGCCAAAATACCCCGAGTAAAAACCTTGAGTAAACTTAAGCATTTGGATTGCAATTTTTTCATGCTTTTATGTGGTACTATGATTCAGAGACCTGAAGCTTTTACCTGTAGACATTATCTTTCCATTAGAAGTCAGTGCCTGCTCCTCATGCAGCAAGACAAGAAACACTAGACCTTAACACAACACGTTCTGCAACTACAAAAAATTAATGTCAGTTAAAGAATTTAGGAAATGTGACTTTCACAAACCCCTATACAGTAGGAATGAAGGCATTCAGATTTCAAGGGATGCAAAAATACCCAATGTGAAAGTTCTTCATTGTTTAGAGTTCTAGCTTAAACTTTTTCTTTTTTACAACACCTGGCATACACAGAACGAACAATGGCACGTTATGGTAACTTTTGTCAAAAGGCACGTAAAACCATCATATATATACATAGATACACGTTTGGCTATATTCTGATACAAGAGAAGGTGATGTGTTTGGGAGTTACAGTTGAGGAATGGGTGTTTTTATAGGGGATAAATTAATCCCTTGTGCCATTCTACTGATCTGCCAGAAAAAAAACAGGGATTAATCTGGCCCAGGACACCAACTGTAATAGTAAAATTATTTTTTGTGGCTGCTTTTCTATGTGGATTTATTACCCCTTACTGTGCAGACCTATATCGTCAATAAATAATGTCTCTGTTCACCTATCAAAAGGCTTTTCTTCTTAAAAAACTATATATGCAAAGTCTGTAGTGTAGCACGTCCAACTTTTAAAACACCATCTTCAACAGAGAATTCAAAGCTTCCTCTACTAGTATCACGAAATAACCCTGAATTTTGGGTTTCTTCTGCTGTATTGATAATGATGTTTACATCTCTCATTTGGACACGTCCATAAGCTTTGACTCTGCCGGTGGCTACGTATGTACTTGACCAAAGTCAGTGGAAGTATTTGCATTCTAAAAATTAAGCAATACTTAAACATTGGCAGGATTGGACCATAGTTTGGTTCCATTGAAAATGAAATAAAATATCATTTACTTGCAAGTAATTCTTAAGCAAAGTGTAACATTAAGTGTTAAGAAAATTTGCAATAATATAAAAATAAAACGGGGAAAAAAGAGTTGGTTTGGATCAACAGAAACCATAACAAAGAAACAAATGAGAGAATATATTTAAATGACTTATCTTCCACCTTTGAGCTCTGAAGTATGACAGCATTATCAAGATAACAAAGACCATATAAATTAACTATATTTTTCCATACTTTATCAAATAATTGTATTATATTTAATATTCCTGACGTGTTTCATAGTCACACACAGAAAAAGCTGAATTTCACCTTTCAGTCCTATTCCAATAAATACCAATTTGGGATTCAGGAGCCCAAACATGAAAACCAATACATATATATCTCTCATACTATCTTCCAAAGGAGTATGTGATTCAGTAAATTCAAGCAAACAAACTCCTATCATTGTTAAATGTGTTTAAACGGGCAAAGCATTGTGTTAATGCGTCTATGCCAACAGAACATGAAGTGCTGTTCTGGACATAACCTATTTTTCTGAAACTCTGACAAGGTAATTACCTCACAGTACACCAATTATTGACATCTTAAGGCTTCATAAACATATGTGCCAGTTTATTGGGACCAAAGTTTGCCGATAAAAATCTTCCCTTGCCTATGCATTGTATCCACACAGGCCCAGGATTTCTGGGGTGGTGCAGAAGCCAGCCAGTCCCCCATGCTCCCTTGGAAGGGTCTTTCCTTCCTTCTGAGGCCTGGGAGCTGGCTCCTGCTCTGCTCGGCAGTCTCTCTGCTTGAACTGCTAAACTACTGCTTCCCGATGTCTCTCTGGTCCTCACCAGGGATCCCCTCCAAGCTTTTTCCTCCATCCATGCTTAGCTGTTCCCCATGGAAAAAGCTATCTCCCGTCACCTAGAAAGCAACTCGCTGTCATTTCTTTTTCAGAGGAATGCAATCAAAGGGAGAATCAAATAAATACAAGACATGTCAGTGCTGCACCTTTCAGACGGGGCAAATCCAGTGGATGTCTGCAACAGTCCATTCTGTTTTGCAGTGTATGCTTGAAAACATATTTCCTTTGGAAAGCTACCCTGCTGTTTACCCACGGGCCTGTTTTTATCCTCACTGAGGACACCTCCCATGTCAACTCTGAACAATCCTTATATATGGTTATTCAAAATATGGAAATATATATGCAAATGTATAATATTGACATAATATATAATATTTATTTCTAGAATATATAATATTTATATATTATATGATATTTAGATAACATATACATATGGTTGCACAGAAAATAAAATGATAAGAAATATTTCACAAATAGAATTAAAAAAGATAAATTCTAGCATATCCAAAGTAATTTCATATCTTATAAGCAAAATGTAAAAGGAAAAATTAGCAGACCTTTACTCAAAAGTGCTTTCATAGAAATTCTTATCAAATTCTACAGTAAGACATTTACTATAACTTGATATTTTGCATTGGAGAAACAGGGGTTCAATGTTCATTTTGTATACGAAAAGCAAACTGTGACACAATATTGGACAAAATCCTGCAATCATAAAAGCCATGGTTTTAATTTCAAGGTATGAAGAATTTCTATTTTCAACAATTCTGATTTATTTTGACCACGGGTATTTTTTTCCCAGTGATCAAAAATATGGATAGCGGATATAATCGTTTTTTCCACCCCCCCCTAGAAAGTGCAATAATGAATTTGTACTAGGAGGTCATCATTTTATCAAAGAAACTTTCTCAAGGGGGGGATGTTATTTTCACGGCAGTTTGTCAAGCTTTCCTTTTCAGTCATCAATACATAATAATTTTAAAAAGGATATATTGTCTAGCTCCTAAGCAAGGAATAATCATATTACATTGCCTAGAACATCACCCTCAGCTTGATCCCGAAATCACTGCTACGAAGATAAATGATATTTCCATTGCAAAGTCTCCACAAATAGTCCAGTGTTTTAATGGCTTGTTCTCCAGATATGCTTTTTCCTTAGCTTTTCAATATGGTTTCAATGGCTTTCAGACTATATGGTAAATACAGTAATAGAAAGGTGAAATTAACTTTATAAGCCAAGATCCATAGGTAACGCAGTCAAAAAATCAGGCAAAGGCAAGAATGGCAGCGAAGTCTATCTTACTTGGCATGATGTTTGCTGGCTCACAGGGCTTGTATGCAGCCGTGACCTAACACAAATTAAGTAACTCCAAAGTAGGGGGACTGTGGCTACGTCAGCACAGCGCTGCACCCCAGCTAACGAGACCTGACAAGGTTAATTGTTTCAGATAGTGATATATTGCTGCAGTTAAACTGTTCCTAGAATTCAAACTTGCATTGCTCTATGGAACAGGAAGATCATCCTCAGTTAACAAGAGTGTTTCTGACAACGCACTCCTGCTAACCTTTCTAATGATCTTCCATTAAAATTGAGCTAGCATTTGTAAAAATCACTCACGTCCATCTTCTACACCAGTACGCATATACCAAAGTTTCACAGCAGAAGACTGGTCTGAATTATTTATTATCATGCCATCCATCTTAATAGAAAAAAACCCCTAACCTACAGAACCAATTACTCACAACCTTTCCTTGTTGCTAACGTGGATGTTTCTACCCCATAGCAGAAGGCCCATTCTGTACAGAATTAAATGCATTCTACAGAATAAAGTATTTTATGATGCTCATTTTAGAGAATTCGCTGAAGTGAGAGACCTTCTATTGGTTGTCACAAAATGCATTGCACTGTTTTAGGGTTGTCTTCTGATGTCCGTGCGCTTTATAGGAAGGAACCAGGTGGACCAACACACCTCCAGTCAGATCTCCCACAGTTCTACACTCACCCAGAGTGCCCTACACTCAGGGTTGCTCATCTGGGGTGCAGGACAGGAAAGCAGCCAGAATTTCGCATAAACTGAACAGTCCAAGCGTACCCACACTAACTCATTAAAATCAGCTTCCCCACGTAGAATCTCACTAGTGCTTTTGCTAGCACTTCTGGAGCGGCACACCATCGCAGAAAGGCAGGACCAAGGTAAGACAACACAGGATTTCCAGTTTCCTCTATGAACTCCACTGAATTGAAAGTTGTCTTTGGACAGATTGCTTCCTTGGCTTGGGTTTGTTTCTGGGATTTTCTTTCTTTTTGTTTATTCCTCTACCGTCTTTGACAAAACTGCAAGGATTGCCCTGTCACCTCACTTAAAACTTTAATAAATGTAGAGGATTACACCTCCTCCACTAAAAGTCCACATTTTTTTATTTATTTAATCTTCTTATATACATCTCCAAGAAAGCAATGATTAGCGTCAGCAGTGCACTGAAACAGGAGGGGTCCATAAAAACATCAGTCTGCCCCTGACTTCCTTTAGAAGCCAAAAAGTAAAAGGAAGGCAATTGTGGAAAGCTAAAAGACACGCAGAATGTAGAAGTCAAAAAGAATTTAGAGAGGTTAGTTTAGCTTTAATCTTTCTCTATTTAACAGCAAAGATCAAGCTGCTGAAAGCCTTTTGCTTTGTAAATTATATTCTTACAATCTCTACCAGCAAATAAGTGCAATTTAAACTCATATCTAACCTTAAGAGCACTTCACATGCTTCACAGACTTGTTCACTAATCTCATTTTTAATACTAGAAACACAAGCTGAGGTGTAGCTTAGGATGCCAACCAGCAGTACACTTTGTAAAATTATTTTTTGCACTGAACATGATAACCGTGTGTCAACAGGACATGGTGATTTATTTTTTTAATATTTTGGACTTGCTAAGTAAAATATAATAAAAACATACTGAGATAACTCCTTCAGTTTGTGCTTCTTACCATTTATTAAGGCTTCTAGACCAGTTAAGGAGTGACAAGACACCAGAAAAAAACGGGGATGTGTCATTTTTTATGTTACAACCACTATTATTAGTACTTATAGCGCTGCACTTTCTCTCAAGACCCTCACCCACGATTGTGTATCTTATGTATCCATGCACATGGAAGACATAAAATATATGTCAAACAAAATAAAGCAAGTTATTAAGTCAAAATAGACCCTAAATCTTAGTGGAAGTCAACAGATAAACACACTATAGGTCTAGTATAGCCTGAATACACAATGCATAATTCAGAGCTGAGCTAAGTTTATAACTTATTGCAATATTTCTTACTCAGAGAGAGGTCTGGTATATTAAAGCATTGTTCAGTCACTAATTCAGCAAAACTCATGAGAAACTTCTTTCCTACTTATTCCTTTTTTTTCTGTTGGTTTTTTTTTTTTTTTTTTTTTTTTTTAAAACCAGTACAGCGATATCTCTCCCATGATAGGCATGCCTGGGAAGAAAGAAATCTGGTCTGAATCTGTCTATAATTAAACACAGAAATTTATTGCTAAATTATTTGTACTCAGCGCTCTCACTGCCACACTCATAAACATACTGCTTTGTGTAATTCCAATATGATTGTTAGCAAAGACTTTTTTCCTTATCTTTGGCTCTCCCAGGGATTCATCCTTCTGGACGTTACTGTATAAATTCTGCTTTCCAATAGTGTCAAATGGTTAAAATATTTTGTAAAACAGTTGAGAATGTAATGTGAAGTTAAAAGCATAATAGGTTTATGGAAGCATTTATCATCATCACCATTAAAAACGTAATAATATTCATGACGATTTCCATCACTACGATATATCAAAATACAGAGATAATTGTAAATATTAATATCTATCATCTGATTCATAACGCTCAAACCTCTGCACCAAACCTAACCATCTACTCTCATGGCATCACTTTGCAATGCTGAGGAGGAAGAGTAGCTCAATTTGAATGCAGAAGTTAAGGAATTTCCTTTGCCCCCAGCTGAAAAGAAACTTCCTTATAAAACCAGACATCATCTCCAGAGGGTACAATATAAATCCATCACGCAGAGTGTAAGGAGATTACCACGACGCTAGGAGCCTAGGAAGGAACAGTAGTGTGTGGGAATCAAAGCAGAGGGAGAAGGGCAGTTGGGGTGGAGACAGAAGACTTTGTAATTTCTACTTTACACCCATCTCCTGAATCCAAGCTAGGGCCTCCCACTCCTGAACAGTTCAAGTTTCTCTGGTCCAGCCAATATTCATGGTTCAGTTTAGTTTAGGAACTTGCACCGTAAATGCTTTCTCCATGGGACGAAGGATTTGGCACTGATGACGACAATGCGGCAGTCTTAATGGAAAGTCAAAGGCAACATATTAAAGAACTAAAAGGAAATCAAATTACTTTTTTTTAATCATAAAAATAGGATCACATGAGAAACAGTGACCTCATGTATAGCTCTTTAGTGGTGACAAAAAGACCAGAAATATGTTAAGACGCTGTTAGTGAAACTGCTCCAGTACACGCTCCCTTAACTGATGAAATGCCAAAGCATCAGAACCTCACCAGTTCAGCTACAGAATTGGTATTTCCAATTTCCATACAACTCACCAAGAATTTCCTCACCCTAACATTTCTCTCCTCTCATTTTCTAACCTTATAAAATCCTTTAAGCTACCTTTTTCTCAACATTTAGTCTAGTTCCTAAATAAACTGTAAAAATCTCTAGTTACAATACTTACATATCGTTTCAGTAAACACAGGTATATGATTATTGCCGCCTCAATCAATTATTGTGTGATAGTACTACTCCAGCCATTTGAATGGGACAGCAGTGGTATTTCAACTCAGACACGATACGCCTTGCATATTTCCATACTTCTTCCCGCCTGCTTTCCAGAGCGTTGCCCATGAGGACAGCAGTTGATTAGGATGACAAACACATGCTTTAAATTATCTTGTATAACCTAAATTACAGGATTTATGATTAAAAAATTCTTTGAATGTTGTTTTCAGTTTTTAATATTGGAAATTTGGGAAATAGGGAGCAGTTTCTGATCAAACATCTTGCAGGACATCTCTTAGTCATGCAATCTGAAAATTAATATTCTATTATAAATTTCAGTTACAAGAATTGAAATTGAAAGAAGAATAGAAGTACTAGTCTTCCTTTTCTTTAGTGTCAAATTTCTTTAATAAAATTCCATGTTAAAAGAAAAAGAGCTGAATAAATGCATCACTCACAAGGCAAACCCAGGATATGACAAATTATGGGACAATACTTAATTTCATGCCAGTGCCCAAATAGCATATTTTCAGTGACAGCCTTGTCATCATTATTAAGAACTTCCCCTGTCTCCCAGTGATGAAGAAACACATTACAGACAAACACATTAATCTTTCCACACAGTACAATGTAAAACCTTAATTACAACCTCATGCTTTCCCCCACAAATACGCAACATACCACAGGCCTAAACCGTACATATGTCAACCCTGAATATCTGTTGATGTTCCTAAGATTGCAGCTAAGGGTTTGTGTTGAACCATAAGGGAGATCACTCTATTGAATACAGTATGTTTTCGCAATTAAAAGTGTACAAAAGAACCGAGGAAATCCAATCTGGTCTCATGGATTTGGGGCTGCAGGTCTGTACACATACACAGGCTCCTAATCCAGAGAGGTTTCTAGCAATGGTATTAAATCCTCGTTTTAAGTTAAAGACAGAACTCATACAGACGTGCAGTTCAGTGACAAAACCACAAAACGATAGACAGAACATACTCCAATGCCATTTGTGTGCCGATCATAGGCAACACCTTGTGTCAGAAACAGAACTCCGTCTCTCAGTATTCCTCTGTTTCCCAATACCTTAGTCCAACAGAAGCTTGGGAAAAAACTGACTGAGGCTCAATCCAGATGAAACAAAATAAATGTTTTCCAGGAAAGTAACACAATTAGAGTAACTGAAGGATTAGGGTTAAATGTTTTCATTTTTTCTGTTAATCCACTGGCACAAGGACTGGAACCCAGTTTTCCCCAGGTCTCCCGCAAACATTGAGTGATATTTCTTTTTTCGTCCCAGAACATAGTCGCAATAGCTCTAGAAGCAGAGACTGACTGCCAGCCAACAAGGTCACAACATTTTCCTGGCAAGTGAAGGACGTGGATTCAGCCACAACCAATCCATTAAAATGAAGTCGGTGCCCCTTCTTCTCTGATACTGCGAGAACCTAAGTACCACCTTCCTTTGTGTTACAATGTTAAGGGATACGGTGTAGGGGAGAACTCTCTAGAGTGGGGCTGATGGTTGGACTCGATGATCCCAAGGGTCTTTTCCAACCTGAATGATTCTATGATTCTAATGAGCAAAATGAGCGAAACAAATGAGTGAAACAAAAAAAATTCTTGCTTGGTTTGAGAAGAAAGAAACCCCTTCCTCCCATCACTGGGCAAACTTCAAAATAATTACATAGCTATAAATGTTGAAGCTCATTTGATTAGTAAAACGTAGTCACACATTGATGCTTTTACTAAAACAATTTTGATTCCTGCCTGCTGCTGAACTTGCTTGAACTTTGCAACTCATTTTCCATTACAGCAAGCCGGTATTGGCCTTCTGCTGCTGGAAAATTGCAGGTCATCACTCCATTTGACCTCCATCCTGTATTATTACAGTGCTACGATTAAGGATTACCCTTGAGATCACTAAGACATGTCAGTCAATGTACTTCAAGGTTGGAAGCGAGGATTCCCATGGTTTTGTTAACAAAAGTACAACCTAAAAAATGAGACAATAGGCAAGGATTGGATAACAAAATTTGTCTGCGCAATGTTTAATAGAGGTAACAGGATACGCCTTTCACATACAAAATTGCAACAGAGAACTCGGGAGCATTACTTCATTTCTACCGGAGTGGGATGCGTGCAGCTGGACTTTTTCTGTCTATCATCTGTGGGCCTAATGCGACTAGAAGATACGCTGCAAACACTAAAGCTTCTCCAGTCAGACAGAGAGTGCCAGAACAGAAAAGAAATGTTGATTTCTTAACTACCAAACACGGATAAACACAGTCGTTTCTACTAGTTTACACAGATTTTAAAGAAAAGCTGCAGATCAAGCTACAGCAAAATCTACTGCTTCTGTTTTATGGACACATGCGCATGAAAGGCAAAATGCGTTTCTTTATTTACTTTTCTAAAATATTTCAAAATATTATAAGGGAATAGTAAAAACAACATGCTGTGTCTGCAGTGCCAGGCTGAAATGTCACGGTTCATCACAATTTTCCAGGGAATAAACTAATTTTCACAACTACCTTAGAAGAAAAATATTGCCCCAAAGCAATTCAAAAACCTTATCAAAAAACTGCGAAATGGAGACCTGTTTCTGTGACACGCTCAGAACCTGCAACTTTCCTTTCAGCGACAGCATTATGTTCGGCATCCTACAGGACACGCTCAGCAGATCAGCCTCTATGGGACGAGACTACGCTATCAGGTTCTGGTCATTTTTACAGCGCTTTCGTAAGGCAAAGATCAAAAGAAATGTTTGTCTCTGCTCCTCTGTAGATTTACACCAGTTCAACTGCCAATATTTCTTAATTCAGAATGAAACTGTGCAGGGCACCCTTCATAAATATTTATTCAAAAAGTTACACAACTGAATTTTAGTAGTGTGCCAAGCTATAAACTAACCGAAAGACTATTTGTTCCTCCAGGGAACAGACGTCAAGGTACTCCACTTCCTCTTCATGTAGCAAATCTACCGGCATATCAGCTCAATTTTTTTTTTAGTAACTTAATATAGTATAATATATAGCTGAATAGTGATTATTTAGACTACTAAATGTGCTGGAATTCACATTGTGCGGTAGACCCACTATTTGTATTGTTATAGGATAGACCTTAACCTCTTCTTGAACATGAAAATTACATGTAATGAGTAATTTCCTGAATGGAAGATTGCTTTATAGAGCTATTTATCCAATATAGTAAGTTATTTTTAGTGATTATCTTAAGTGAAATAAAATTCTAAAAGAAATAGGAACCGTGCATATTCTGCAATAGTTTATTTATTTAAATATTATGTAAGCATCATGCATTCAATAAAACCTATGTTATAAACATCATCTACTTTGTGTCATATGAAATATTTAATCCTTGGTTCTCAGCTTATACTAGGCTCAAAGGTGAGTAATTCCACCTTAAGAAAAATGTCACTAATAGACTCCGTAGACGTGTAAATGGTATTAAAAAGGTCAAAGAGACCAAAGTCTGGCTTTCATGAGGTCTCACAGCTACAAGGCGTTTGTCTTTGTTGTTGGTGCCAGTTAAGGCATGTCTGGCTTATTTGATCCCCCAGATTAATACAAAGAAGATATCTGAACTGTGAAAAAAAAATACACAACAGGAAGCTTAAATGCAGCCATATGGACCATCTGATTCTTTCAACCTCTTAACAGATGAGGGTTGAAATAACTTCCTTTGCTTATTAGCTAATTAAATCGTCCTAACAGTGTATAAAATGGCCATAATAAAACTGAGTTTAACCATAACCTCCAGCTATGTTCCGCTAAGTCTCACATTCTAGGTCATCTAATTATACAGTATACAACATATTGCTAACTGATATATTTCCTTAACTTAAAAAAAATCTCATTTAAAAACTACTACAGCTTACAAAAATACAAGAAAATATAAAAAGTACTTTAAAATATACACTAATATATTTTTAAGATTTTTACCAAGATTAAATAGTTACCTTTACATGGCATTAACGCAAATTCACTTCTGCCTTAGCCCTATTAAACTCTCTAGTAATGATTACATGATAGTACCCATAGTATCTAACACAGCTTTCATTTTCTGTTGGTGTTTTTTTTAACACAAGGAATACTTTGGAGTCAGTCAGAAGAGATTTGAAATCTCGTTGTCTTTTTTTTTTTTTTTAATAAAATGTTGTGCATTACATGCATCCAGATACATAGTGTTCCTCCACAATAGCTCCTTTATATATGACTTAAACATTCCCTTTGTTATTATGAAGTCTACCGCCCTTTTTATGATGCACAGTTAAATGACTACATAAAAACCATATCGGTGATTCTAATGCATACATATCACCTTTTTCCTTTGCCAAGTTCAGATGAATTTTAATTAACGCAGCTGAAAGGACTCCACAAAATATATTGTCTGAACTAGAGCAAGCCCTACGACTCTTTCCAGAATGACGGAACGCTCCTTTACATCCTGTTATCTCCCAATGATAACTGTACCTTTCAATGTATATTTCTTTCTCCTAGACAGGAATAGCTACAGGACATTTCCACAACACATGACTTCCATTAGAAGATGTGATGAATGGCCCTCTCTCAACAGCCCAAGGAAGAGCTCATCTGTGCATACTGAAGAAACATGACTACAATGAAATTTTTCCTCACATGTCACCATATATTATCAAACGTAATTTTGCTAGGAGACTCCGTACTGCCTGAATAGAAGCAAAAATAATCTCCAATCTGCAGCTTCCAAGGATGGTATTTATTTTTATTGATACTTTGAAACCACTCGCCCTTAAAATTTGAATTAATTACAATTCACATGATAATGCTGCCAAAAATTGCTAGTGATACCCTGTTTTTCTAATCAAAGCCAAAATTGCGACTGACTTCATGATGACTGACTTTAATGCTGTCGTTTTAAAAACAGTGAGTGTGAGAAAAATGCAGCATTTAGTGGCTTGTGAAACAGCAATCAATTGCAAGAAGAAAATTGTCCTTGCAATCGAATATATTAGCTACGTAATTTTACCTCAGCTACAAAGGGTGATATTCACTGAGGCATGAAGAACCAATGCAAGGTACCCCGGCTCGCTCAGGTTTGCACCAACTTGCCTTGACAAAGCTGCCAGTAAGAAACTAGAGGGAGGTGCTCCCGTGCTCCTTGCATGGTAGTTAGTGAGGGGAACGCAGAGGGACCGAGGAAGTCGTATTTGAAAAAAAGCAGGTCTTTTGTGGTGATGCCAAGAGAAACAAGGAGGACAGTGGGTTACAGCAAACGGGGACGTCACACCCTGTGGATCTGAGAAGACGATTTATTCTCTTGTCACCAGCATTATGAGCTGGTTTACTGTGAGTTAATGTGGAAAAAAGTGAGTATCACTCACAAAGAAAGAAATCAGCTCTCTCAAGTTCATTATTCCAATAGCAAAATATATTCTGCTATAAAGTTTTGAGTGACAGATGAGGCAAAGTTAATGGACTGTCAAAGATTTTGTACCAAAGGTTGGTTTAATGCCACACTTGGCAGCACTTATTTTCACTTTCTGATTTGGCATTTCCAAATTTCTCTAATACCACAGACATTGAAAACACTTTCTACTTACAAGACATAATGCACTGGAAAGACAGAAAAATATATTTCACTAATTTAACATAAATAAGTCTTTCATACCTACAGGCGTTTAGGATAAAGAATGAATAATCTATTACTAGCAGAAAAATCACATTAAGAGATAACCCTAGCTAATGCTTATTGCTAGAGGTTTCTAACGCAAAGGTAAGGACAACATACACAAGAGGACAATATATTTTGCAAAAACATAAGGAAAAAATTACCAGCTTAGTGTCTTCTTCTTTTGAATTTTACAAATTAATTAGAGATTAATACCTACCAATTTCCTAATTGCCCATATCTCCAGCAAAAAATAACTCCTTAAATAGGCTAAAAGTTGCACGATACTTTCCCAGATGATGCTTATCTCCGCAAAAGGATACTGACGGTCTAAGAATCATAAACTTTAACATCTTATTAAGGTGTACTCAGAGACAGGACCCAAATCTAATTTTTAGAAGGAATAACTTTCTATTTAACAAGAGTACCTTTCAAGCTTTCAAGCATACCTTTCAATACTTATGGCACTAGTTATTTGCTATATCTGAAATATTAAAGCCGTAGTTTTTTAAGCCCCACATTGAAGGCTTGCCTGTACGGCCCATTTTCACCTCGACTTTCTTTAGCATTTCAAAATTCACAAGAATAAACATCCATCATCTTCACGAGAAAAACCATTCAACTCCTAGCTTTTTACAATTTTTCTGGTGCTTCAGCTGGTCCGCTACATTTTGTAGGTTAGAAACAAGAAAACAGAAATCATGTTCAACTTTGGGTACACAAAACCCCTCAATAACTACTGCCGTTGTATCTGGATTTTTTGAATGGTTGGGTTTTCAGATAATGTAGTGTTACTTTTCCTAAAAGCCATCGTTTTTTAATTTATTTTTATTTTACCTTTATTTCCTGGACTGTTTGAGGCTTTTCACAAGGAGTCAGCTCATCTTCCATTACAAACTAATAGTCATGAGACATCTTAGAATTCACCAAGATTATGGGAATAAAAACAGTTACTGTTTTGTATGTTTTATGCATATATACATACATATATTTTTAGGGACATTATATCCCCACTCAGCCTGCAAAAAATTTAAGAATTATTTAGACTTAGCATATATAGGAGAGCACTTACATTTTTTTATGTTTGTTTTGATAGTGAAAAGTGAGATAAACAATGATTATGCAATTTTCTCACAAATCGCCAAGACAGAACTAACAGGAGAACTAACTCTCTCCACACAGTGGCCCAGATGCTATCCTGTTTCTCTCCATCTCCTTATCATGCAAGCTGACATGCTTGGACAATTTATTAACAAAGCAGGATGAAGATTACCGGCTGGTGGAGCAGTAATATGCCTGTTTCAGTCAAGAAAGCCCTGGAAAAACATCAGTTACAGCACAAGCTCCCATCTTACTTCTGAAAAAATACCCACCTGGGTGAGTGAGTTAATTTCCACGTATGCTAGCAGCAATAAGGCAAAAGAATATTAAGGGTCTACACTACAGGAAGAGATCCTGATTTAAAGTATGTCAAAACAACCAATTGAGCAAACAGATTGGTCCGAGAATCACAGAATGTGGGAATGTCTAACGTATCTGTTAATAAAGGTTTACCAGATGTGGAGACCTTCTGCTGAGATGTTTTCAGACATCGTACTAGAGCAGACCATCAAAATGCTCCTAATGGTTTTTAGGAGATTACACAAGCGACTCTAGAACTTCCAGAATGGGTAGTGCTGATTACAGCAAAAAAAATCATTTCCCCAGATTAAACCTTCTACCTACTATCACTGCAAAGGTGACTTTTCTTTTTTTTACTACTATCCACCAAAACTGAAAGACAGCTGCTACTCTAAAACAGCAGATTGCAGATGTTTAAGTATATATTTAGCCTACCCTATAAAACTAGATATTAGTTATTAAAATATCCAGGTTTCTTTCCATTTCTCTTTGATAAAGAAACAACATTACAGCAAATACGTGCTGCATATAAAAACGAGCAATGAAAGGAAGTTGGTTTGAGTAGTGAAGAGCAGTGAAGAAGCAGTGTTCTAAAAAGGAAACTTGTTTTCCATGCAACAGTTGTGCTTGCAAACACAAACCCCGTCAAAACCAGTTCATGGTACAGATAGCAAGGGATGCCAGAACAACGTAATTTTTCTGATTTGCTACAAATCAGAATTGAGCATGTATGTGACCAGTAAAAAAAGTTAAACTTCTTTGTGAAGAGGAGTTCCTACCCCCTGTAGTCTTGTTACCTCATCATAGCTTAGGAAATTATGCAAGACCGAGTAGAGTAGTCCTGCAGCTGCTTTTCTGAGCCCTAACACTGTGTCCAAGAAATTATTGCTTCCTATTACGACCAACGAGATTGGACTCCAACCTCTACACGCTCCTGATCCTAGTTTATAAACACCGCAAGATCCAGTAGAGTAGCCCTCCAGCTCCTGATTTCTCTGAGTTTAACCTTTACAACTACCTAATGTACACTGCAAACATGGCTTTCAGTACAGACTTCAACATTTGCTTTGGCTCAAAGCATTCCTGCAAATATATTATGACCTAAAAATGAACGGCTGTTTCCTCCCTTTTGTAGTGGGTGCATCCTTGCTCCTGCCAATTTATCCAAAATCCTAACCATCCTCTAACACTCCCTGCTGTCCATAGGACGAAAAGATGAGTCCACCTGTACTACTGATGTTTGCCCTCCTTTTGGATTGGCAAGATCTCCAGTACTCAGCAAATACGCTGATTTTTCAGCTCATGGTTTTGTAACTCCAACCATAAACTTCATTTCAAACATTCACACGGGCACAAAAAGACGTGCATGTTACAAATGAATCCCTATTCCTTGCTTACTTTCACCACGAGCCTCAATTGCCGCAGCACTGAAGATCCTGCAAAATGGAGCTGCCCAACTTCCATTTTTCTAAATCTTAACCGCATACCTTTCCTTAAGTATCAAGTGAGGGAACATCCCCATCCCCTCAGGTTTCAAAGTAAAACTACAAATGTAATTGTAAATCTGTTTCTATCAAAACAATCTGGTTCAGAAAAATCCTTAAGCATTATAAAAGAATTTAAAATAACTTTGATCATTTTGACAGAACTAGGGTAGGAAGCAAACGCGAGTACAAAGAGGTTAAAGGAGAGCAGTCTGCTCTAGCAGGGGAGAGACATGCAGTGTTGAACTACAGGAGGTAACTTCATAACCAGCCTCAGCTGCAGCCAGAACAGGGTGCCCGAATGGAGATAAGACGTGCAGGAGGGTTACATCAATCATGGAAAACTTACCAACATTTTCACTGCAGCCACTGAGATTACAGTACAAAAGTTTAATGTAAGAATTACTGACTATTGCATTTTCAGACTAATTTAAAAACATGCCCCGTTCAAAATAAATAAAAAACCAACATGGTTAAGATAAGCTATTTCTAAATAAAACAGAGTCAGTGTATCCTTCTACTCCATTTTGCCGTAATAATATTTCAGTTCTACTATTCTGTTAGTACAAGGCTGTGCTGTCAACAAGTTGGAATTCATTCTGGGAGAAATGTATAAAGAAATAGTAATAAAACCCTATGCTATAGCCAGGGGGAGATTCCCAGTGCTGAAATAAGTCTTCAGGAAATCAGTAAGAAAATTTTAAGCTGCAGTGACTTACTACAATAGCATGCAAGCAGCGGGATATAACAAACTTTGTATTACTTGAATGAATTCTTGCTTCAAGATTATCTTATTAGCAATATTACATAAAAGAATAAAACTAGAATATTGGAAGTTCAATCATCCAGTCAAGTAATTTACTTATTAAGTTACTCCTGCCACATTACTGAGGTCTCATGCCCACCGGGCAAAAAAAACCCACTCGCTAGTTCAAGTACCTTTCATTGCCAATCTCCCAACACAAAGTTTAAGCACCATTATTTGCAGTAGATTCTAATGTAAACAGCAGCAGCAGCATCAAAATTATCATATAACACAGAAGTTACATAATCCCACTAAAAATAATGAACGAAACCGCATCTGCGATGCAAAACCACAAACATACATACATACTGATTATGACACAAGAAAGTAGCGTCCGTTTCCTTAAGTAGGAAAACATTTTAGCCTTGTTTTAACAAAACTAACACCATAGCTCTAAATGCACTAAGAACTGTGCAGTGCTGGAGCCCAATGGTACAAAAATGCTGAAGTCCACACTACGACAGATGATTAAGAAATATGGTGTTAATTCCAATTTTAAGTTACCTGCAGGTGGACAGAACTGCTTTTTGTAAAATACGGCAGGAATAGAATAAAATAGAATAGTTCAGTTGGAAGGGACCTACAACGATTACATAGTCCAACTGCCTGACTGATTCAGGGCTGACCAAACGTTAAAGCACGTTATTAAGGGCATTGTCCAAATGCCTCTTAAACACTGACCGGCTTGCGGCATCAACCACCTCTCTAGGAAGCCTGTTTCAGTGTTTGCCCACCCTCTTGGTAAAGACATGCTTCCGAATGTGAAGTCTGAACAGCTTTGAACCATTCCCAGACTGGATCCTCACTGGATACCGGGGAGAAGAGCCCAGCACCTCCCTCCCCTCTTCCACTCCTCCGGGAGCTGTGGAGGACAATGAGGTCGCCCCTCAGCCTCCTTCTCTCCAAACTGGACAGTCGCAAAGTCCTTAGCCGCTCTTCAAAGGACAGTCCTTCCAGCCCTTTCTCCAGTTTTGCCGCCCTCCTCTAGATGCATTCAGGCACCTGAACATCCCTCTTCAATTGCGGGGCCCAGAACTGCACACTGTGCTCGCGGTGAGGCCGCACCAGCGGTGAATACAGCGGGATAACCACCCCTTTTGACCACAGGTTCTACTGCGTTTGATGCCCCCCCGGGTGGGGTTTGCCCTCTCGGCTGCCAGGGCACAATACTCATGTGGTCAGACAATATCTGATGTGGAACAGGGTTTGCCAGAAGAAATAGGCTTTCCCAAAACAACTTAACCATAAGGGTGAGTTCATCCAGCATTCATACTTAGTAACATTATCGATATGTCAATAACTACCCTAAAACCTGCATTTACTGTCTTCTGAAACAAAAACCCAAGTCTGATAAAGAACCGCAACAGATTGGGCCATACTGCGTCCAGGTAAAATGGCCTCGGATTTCTGCTCAGAAAGACAAGTTTGGGGATTACGCATCTCTCACAATCAGTTCTTTACTGTCAGGATTTCCTAAACATGATATCTCTAACAGTCAATAGTTTTCACAATTACAAGTACTCCACTCTCTCTATATATCCATCCTTCATTAGAAACTTTACACTGCGTTTTCCATAACACCTAACTCACCTTAAAGATTCTGCTCCTTTACTATTATAGATTCATGGGGCATACTTGCAGACTTTCCACTTTGTGGCACACTCTACAGCATTTTTATGATACACGTAGAACGCTCCACTGACCATTTCCCAAGCTGTATCACACACACCAACTGAACCATGTCCACTTTTCAAGTCCAAGCCAGCCTTCCCTTTCACTCTCCTCCCTGCTTCCTCCTCGTCCCAGCTGGTACCAAGTCGGTTCGTTCCAGTCATAAGTCAGAAACTGAACCAACATGTCAGTCTAGACAAGAATTAAAGGTTTAAGATCAATTGTCAAGATGGCAAACATAAAAAAATAAGGAATAGAACCTTTAAAAGTCTCTACTAATCTAAACGCTTTCTTTTTTGAGTCCCCAGCTTTACCTACAGCTGCATGTAATCAGCAGATGATATTTTTCTACTAGAAACCTCAGGTTGAAAAATTATTATTAAACCATGACTTCAAAATCTTGAAAAAGCTGTAGAAAAACAGCGAATAGAACTAAAATATCTTAAACTATTCCAGTATCATAAATACTGTGTTGAGTTCGTGTTCTTTTTCAGTCATTTACCTTGGTCTAACTTACCCCATCAGATATATACTCAGACTTACGGTGTTATTGAATTTAGAATGCTATACGTACTAGTTAGAAATTTGGGGCCCTGACTAGTGTATTAACACCTAACTTCCCAAAGTAAGCATTTTGTTCTTTAATGTTTATTATACTCTCGTTACCACTGCCAGCTATTTCTAAATAAACAGTAATTTCTATCGAGTTGTACTGAGAAATACAGATGTAGAATAAATTCTATATAACAAAAGCTATATTCAATGCTGCCTTTGTAATGTAAACACATACTACATCATAGCTATATACATTGTTAAATTATACACTATGAAACAAAATAATTTAAGCGTAGATCTTCAGGTTCAAAAGTTATAAAAGAGCAGAGAGGGTATAAGCGTATGCACACAGATCTGCTAAATAACAAGTATTTCAGTTACAGGTTGGCATTACATTTCAGCATACTATATTTTTCTCACTTTAACTTTGTTTTCCATGTTGACTTTAATTTTTTTTTATTTGCTTGGTATATTGCACCCTGGCTTGGAATAAATGGGTTCAAATAAACACAATTCAGTGCCAGAATTGCCACAGGCACATATTTTTCTTTCAGTGGTCCTGGGAAGTGGTTTGTTAAGCTATTGTTCTCAATTAAAAACTCATGTGTTTGTTCAGTACAATATGGGTCGCTGCTTTGAGTGAAAGATTCCCTTGACATGGCAAAACCTCTAATTGTAACAAGTCTATGCCAAGTATGTTTAACCAGATGCAGCCCCGGGTTTGATTAGCAGCCACTGGATTCCATGTACAATCAGATAATGATGGTTTTGCTTCTCTGCTGAGCAAACATCCTCAGCTTTTAATCAAGTATGTATGTGTATCTATAGATGTACGTACGTATATGTGTATATATCTGAAAACCTCTATACACATAATTATGAGCAGCACAACTATTTTCAAACTATAGTTCATCTCAACTTATTTGACCTTTGACTGTTTAGTTTTAGGAGGACCTGTGCAATACCAACTAAAAATAAATGGAATAAAATATTTATTTTGGCAGATACCATACAGATATGGTAAAGAGACATGTGGTGCATGGAAATTTTTTACCGCACATGTAGAGAGCAGAAAAGGCTCTGGAATACATTTTTGTTTTCCCACTTGTGGGATAGCATCTATTGGATAATGATGATATTAGAACTGCAAAGACACGTGCCATTTTGGAACAACATTCCAATACCCCTTAACTATGCCTGAGGGAAGGTGGTGAAGGTTGGTGTTTATTTTACATAAGAGTGGATATTAGTTAAGTTTGCTAATATGACTTCGATAATATTTTTGACTTCTGCTGTATGCATTTATTTTTTGTTTTGTTTGCATGTATTCAATAAGGGCTATTAGTGGAAGTTAATAAAACAAAATTCCATCCCTTTTTTTAATCCTGGACTTCTTTTATTCCAGAAATAAATATAGTATTATCTTAAATACCCAAAATAATCAATATAATCTATCATATCAAGTAAGAAATGTTGTCCTCCTCCTACACACTCTGTACACAAACATCTTTAATTTTATCCTGTTCTGCTCTCGTTTCTTTTGTGCAAAAGTACAGAACTGAGTTCAAAAGAACAAGACAAAAAACAATTAAAAGTGATGTGCAGTGAAGTTCACTCTAGAATAAATGTAAAACAAATTTTAAACAATCTAGATGAAGGCTACAGCGAAGAGTGCTAGGGAGAAATTCTCCTGTGTCTTTTAAATATTTATCTTCCACAAACAGCAACAACACATATTCTGCAGTATTGCCAGTGGCATATTTTCCTCTATACTAACATACGAAAGCATATTTATTTATTTCTATATAAACTAGCATTGTTCTTTCATTGAGAAGCATATGTGTAAAATTAGCTTCATGAAGCACGTAAAGAAATAACTAAAGAAACTAAACATAAAACTACATGAACAGTTGATAATATGACTATTTTTTAACTTGCTTGCTGAAATTAATAGAAGTCTCAATTTAATCATCACTTCAAGGATGCCGTATGTAAAATGCACTGTCATTCCCATTCATAGGCAGCTGAGAGACCTACGGCAAAGTTACTCGCATGTACTTTATACCAGAGTCTTTAGACCAAAGCTGGTTCTGACACACAGCGACAATTTTTCTATTACATTAATATGCACATAATGAGAATAGAAAGAAAAAAAAACAAAACCAAACTGAAGGCACTATGCAACTCACAGTACTGGGCTACTAAAAATACTCGCCTCTAACAACAAACAGAAAATAGCACAGAAAACCTTTCTGATTTTCCTCACTTAAGCTTTTCCTTTTCCATTTTCACAGGGAAAGCTATTGCAGTGCAGTATTCCAGACTGCAGTTACCTTAAAGTTTTACAGACATTGTAAAAGGAGCAGCATCTCCTTATCGTATGCTTCACAACGAATTTTCATCGTGTAGATAAGCAGTTAAAGCATGGTTGAAAAGCACTCAAAAGTTGATACACAATTTTTATCTTCTTCAGCTAAACTTCTTTCTTATGTTTACTTTGCAAAGTAGAAGATTTGAGGGCAAGGAGGAGGAATTGTACTGCTTTGTATCTACGTTACAGGACTAGTACTGCCTTACACGTCTGTGTCATCCTACATCAGAACTCCATGGATACCTATTAATTCCTCCTTCCCAGTTCTGTTCTTCATTTACATATTTGTGTTGAATATTATTTCCACTGTGTGGTCTCAACTTCCAAACATGCTGTAAATAAGCCATGTTGTGAAATAAGTCATGTTACAGTTAATTTAGTAGCTCATGATTTGAAATGCGTTTTGGAGGACCAAATAAATGGAGATTACAGATTTCACCTGATTCTACACTCAAATTTCGGAAAAAAGAATATTCACGTCCATAGATAACTTGTGAGAAGAGCAATCCCCCCCACACACACCTCCATGAGGTATGACACCAGGCCACAGCTGCAAGATAAATTAATACACTTTCTTCTCTTTGTCACTGCAACCTGACTACCTGTAGTAGCTTTGTTATTTTTCACAGCAAGCTGAAGTGTTTCTAAATTGTTTTCTTCAACACAGACATATTTTATAGGTGTGATAAAGGTGGCAAAAATTATTGCAGATTTACGTCTGCAAAACACAAATGAAGTTCATGCATTTTCAGGAGATTAATTAAAGCAGCACCCTGGGATATCGGGCAGTTGAACGCAGGCTCTAGTACGTGGAACAGGAGAGGATACACCTTCTGATTTCCGAATTCCCAGCTGCGTGTACCTCTCTGTAAAACTGAGATAACATGCAAAACAACGAATTCCCGTGGAAGAACAAGAGAAATTTCTAACACTGCACTCCCTCAAGAGCTGTACTGGTTGTGGAGAGCTGGTGAAGTACACTGACACTGCAGAGCAGCTCTTCCTCCGGCATCACTGGCTACACCCCTCGGGGACAGTTCCTGTAATGCAGTACTGGATGCCAGTGCAACCATCGGCAAATGCTTCTGCCTGGGAAAGGAAACAGCCTGACACTGTACCCTGAGGATAAAGAAACTTTGGCTTTGTTAAACCATGTATGTGTCTGTGTAAGAGAATTCCACAGTCAACGGACCTCCACTGAGAAAGTCCTGCCACCAGATGTTTAAATCAAGGGATTGTTAGCGCACCAGCTGATCTCAATTGCTGGTGGTGGTAGTGGAGGCGCTTTTGGCTCTCTTCTTTGAGTCGGGCTGTTGTCTCCCTAGGTGGGGCTGTCATTTTAATAATAGATCATTGTATTTCCCAGTAGGAGGCCCACTGTCATGGTCCAGAGTAGGATGGGGAGAATTAAGCTCCTGTTTAATATTTTGTTGTTATGTCATATCTCGCAAATAGCATTGTTTTACTCTATAGTCCATGGAGAGATCTCGTGCCTAGGACTTATTTGGAAGAAACAGAATTTTCAGATTTGCTTACAAAGAAGAGTTAGCTTATAAACCCGTGCACACAAAACATACAGAATTTAGGAACACTGCCAGAGATCTGACATATTTAAAAAAAAAAAAATAAAAATCATAGTGCAGCGTATGTGTGGTCTACTGAACTGAATAAAGGTCTGGTAGCCAGGAACAATTCAATTCCTCCCCACTTAGCTATACTATGTGGCTAAATACAACATTTCGATTACAAAGCAGTTCTAACCCAAGCATCATATACACTATATATGTACTTCGTGGAGTTACAAAAAATCTCATTTATCTAAATGAATGCCAATGTGATGAACAGAGATGCATATTTGCATTCCCAAACCCCAGGTGCATTTCTGGGGAAATGCACAGGCAGCGAAGTAGGAAATTCACAGCCTGAAGTAGTGTGACATTAATACATTGCCTAATTCTCACGTTGAAAGAAAACTTCAGTAAAAAGTTTCATTTATGTGAAAAGAAGTAGCTGTATACCTCCGTTTGTCTGGAGAGGAAAAATTGCAAAATCACCACCACTTTACCACACCAGAATGTTTCAAGAATATGGCCATTATTGGTCATTTAAGAATTATCAAAATACTATTCAGTAAATAGGCAGGTGATGTTGCCTCAGATTCAATGCTGTCCACTTCCCAGAGAGCATTGTTTTTAAATGTGACCTTAGTTGCAAAACACTTCAGGCATTTTCAACAATGACATACATTTTCAATTCAGATATTTTGCTTCTAACCTATTTATCCATATTTACATCTCCAATATATTATTGCTGCTGTCAGGGAACCCATTTATCACATGTATCACACATAATGCTTCTACACTTGGAGTAGACTGCGTAAATTATGTCATTTTAAAAAAAATCATGAAAGTAGTCAGGAACTAAGTAAAATTCTACAATAATGTAATCCAAAACTTCAGAAGTATGACTACTCTCACAGCCAAAATGTTTTCAAATACTGTTACTGGAGCATAACTCACTTTATTTTTTCCTATTAAACATCGATGATCTCTTTATTCTGTCTTTACACAGATAAAAACCTTGGTTTGTTCCACATTTGTTAAGTATTCTTCATATATATGGTTTTTAGCACAGAAGTCAAACGTCAATAGAATAAAATGAATGAATGTATTATTTACAACACTTAGCAAACACTATTAATGGATTAAAATAAAGTATAACTTGTCCAAGAGGACTTAATCCATTAAAGACATAGGAAACCAGCTTAATTTGTCAGAACGGCAGCCACCAACTCTGCAAGGTTATGCAAATACGGCAGATGGATGAGAAAGTGCAGGCCGTCCTGCTGTGGCAAACGTAAACAAGCTCCTCAGGAAACGGGCAGCTAACGTATTTGTTGTGTAGAGCAGGCAGGTAAGGAGACACAAATACTTTTATCCCTTAAATAGGAACAATTTAAATAACTCTACAAACGTAGTTAATGCTTGCGAAATTATACAACTGCTTTTGTTCTAAATAGCTAATAGATTTTGTGGTCTCTGAGTTCCCTAGAGGGCGGAAAGCTTCAGAATCTCTTGAGGCTCTATCTGTGTGGAACTGGCTTGTCAACGGGCAATTACAGACCTATAGGAAGCACTTCAGCATAGTTTAAGTATAAATTTAGATAAATGAGTAATATTGCTAATGAATAATATTCCTGACATGGAAAACCTTTGATTTTAAAAGTATGTGATTTTTCTGACTCCATCAGGTCAATAACTGTTTTTAAAAGCAGTAATTCCTGAACCTATTAGACAGCAGAAGGGCGTCAAAGGATCTTTCACATCACTGAAACAAACACAAAATCTATGTGTGTGCGTGTATGTGTTTTACAGATGAAGACAGACACAGACAAATTGACAAAGATTTTGCAAAACTTAATGAACAAAATTCTGAGGTGAATCATACAGGTTTAGAAGTCAGTACACCACTGTAATAACTTCAAATGTGCATCTTTGATATTGTTATTTGGATCTTTCATGCATGGAAGCCCTTTCTTCTGAACAGGACTGTGGATAAAGATTCTTAGTCAAAGAATTTGCGAAGGGGCAGAGTATATCACCTTGGAAAGAAACGTGAATGCCTTTCTAAGAGCTGCTGATAAGCATAAACTAGGTCATTAAAAGAAATACAGGAACATGTAACTTTATGTGATTACTGTTTATGAGGGAGGAGGAGGAAAAGGAGACAAAGAAGCACCCAACAATTTGAACAATAGTGTAACAGTGGGATGACCCAGAAATACTGGAGAAAGATTACACTGTACAGGAGTAAGAGCATCACGATCTATTATGTAGCATTAAGGAAAGACTCGAGCATAAATTTCATGACACTAAACACATGTGCAACCAGCTTCACAATCCTGCTTTCTGGTTGTTTTGCATGGAACGATTTTTATTTCAACTTTTAAAAAAAGTGGGTCACGTAACTAGCCACACGATCCCAAAAGACGACTACAAATAGCTTTGAGGTAATTGCTATATATTAGCGGTACATCCAAACAGAAGGTCAAAGAGAAGATAAATTGTGAGAGAGTGCCTGAAGCAAGCTCCTAGTTTTCAGTGGGCAATTTCAGAAGTAAGACAGAGGGAACAAAGTTGTTTACATCCTCTCTTTTTTCAGTGCTAGATTGCTGAACTCTTTAGAGGACTGAACCTCCCTTAACTAACTTTATCAGTTCAAGTTCTCATTACAATTGAACAAGCCCCAGTGTACCTCTTGACCAGCGACCTCTTCTTTCCTGTTGTCCATCTCACTTTTGTTCCGGATCTTCCACAACTACATGAAACAGAATCTTTCTAAGGCTGAACTTTTTTTTTTTCCCAGCTTGCTCTACCCTGTCTTACTATTTTCAGCTTCTGAAAAGGGCATTTTCTCCCGCCCCAAATTTGCAATTTTGTTTATCCTTCAACACTACACACACAACTTACAGTGCATGAACTTTTCCTGTACTGCGAGGAAAGTACATCCTTGGATCACTTTTCCCTAGGTTGGCCCCAGCTGTGCAAAACAGGAGAATTTGCTAATAAAGCAAATTGCTTTTTAGTTGCTACCAAACCCCTAATAGTTATGAATGAACAAAATATCACATATGATCTACTAGCACTGCTGCTCTCAGTGGGCTGCATGAACAAAAATATAAACCACACAAGACAGTTTTCTCTACCATATAAAAAACGCTTATCAAACACTTTAATATATTGTCACCATTAAAATGCTTAAATATTGTTTTGCCAAAGTCATCCAAGATAAACTCTTCTTTTTACAGATTCATTCCACTCCTTCCTCCCTTCCCTTCCCCTCCCCTCCCCCCAACCCCGTCCCAAGAACTCAGTCTACACATTCCTGCTAACAACTTTTCTTAAAAGGTAAAAAAAGATATGGAGCCATAGGAAATGCTTCTCTGAAGTTTCACTAATGAGGAAGCAGATCTTAAGGCTCTTGCTGCTATTGGGCTCATTTGTATTTTTTATGAGCTGATGTACTAGTGGGTAGAAAAGAGACAGACTCTCTACTGGCAGATTAACCAGCCCTTTAAGGATGCCTGCTATTAATTTTGGTTATTCATCTGCACATCTGTCTCTGCCCAACTGTGTCATGACTATCGCTCCTTGCAGCTCACTTCCTTTAACCAGAAGCTTTTCACCACTGAAATCTGTCAGCTTGTTTTGTTCTCTCACAAGATCTAAACTCTAGTTATAATCTAGTTGAAGAGCAAATCTTTCATTTCCACTAGTGGGAATAAAATGATCTCTGATACTAAAACTTTTAACATTAATAGTTATTGACCACATGTTACCGACATGAAGGTTCTTGACAACAATTGGCACCTCCATTATTTTACCTAAGAAAACATACTTCACCAACCCCAGAATGTCCTAGGTGTGACTCTAAGGGAGCCATCACACTGTCAAAACCTCTGAATGGAATACAGCTTAAACCCTTCATTGCCTTAACATTTCATAGACAATTCCCCTATCTTCCAATGGAAGAAAGACAACAGCCACTGTGCTCCCAACTGGTGAATATTTCCCTTTGTTTTGCCAAAGCTTGTCCTATTATGCATCTTCGTTCTAAAGAAAAAAGGCATACAATCTTTTCTTTAATGTCTTCACTTCCATTTTCTAGGCTCTATCTGGCTATAATAATTGACTTTGGATTGTTACTACCACCTGTCTACAAAGTGTTGTACCTTATCATTTCAGAAGGAATATACAGTACATTACTGTGCAGTTCATTTAAGCTCTGCTCCTGCCCCACTTGCTGCTTTGTTCACTTAGGGAGCCACAGGAGTTTTCTCAAGCATTCCATAGATCTGGCAAGTAGGAGCCTGGAATCTGCTGTCCTTTACCTTCAGCCGCTGTAAACTCTTGCCTATACAAACAGAAGGCTCCTAATACACTGTATATTATCCACGCCTGCCCTTTGTGAGACCCCAACTTGACTGCTTCGTGCTTCACCTGATTTAGAAACAAGTGATGTAGCAGAGTTGGGATTAGATCACATCAAATATATTCTGTTTGCATTTACATTTGCTTTCTTATGAACTCTACGTTGGAAGTACTTATGGTCTTTCCCACCTAAGAAACATGCTCCAACCACAATGGTCAATGTCAAAAGAACCACTCGGTACAGAAACCAGTGCTTTCCTTAGTGAGGCAGGATGTCTGCTCTCAACGTGAAGCGTTCATCAGGTGTTCATTTATTCTGTCGCTGTTCTTATCAGTCTGAGGGTTAACCACCTGAAGGAATATAACCAAAACAGACTTTCTTCCTCTCATCGTTTTGCCAGATTTAAAACAATATGGGGTTCTCCAAATCAGGAGATTAAATCATTACACTCTCTTTAAAGAAACCCCCTGCTTGCTTTGCGATGCCAGAATAACACAAAAAGACTGCAACCACTGCAAGATTTTGTCTGTGGATTACCATTTATCTATCTTTTCGATAATAATTTTAATTTGTTTTCCATAATACTTAATACCTATTTAGTCAAATTGGGTTATTTACATAGAATTTTTGGCATTTAGATTCATCTAGCCTAGATGGAAGCAGGCACACTGCAAAGCTCTAACCATTAGCAGTGCATTAGCAGTTTCTCACAAATCCTATCACACCACGTCTCTTTTGTGCCGCAGCAAACGGACCCACTTCATAATGAATCATAGGCAAAACTCGCTCTTCCCGGATGCATTAGATCCATCATAGGGCTGACTTGCATATGATCAAAGGAAACAAACCACCACAGATACACTTGTGCTAACTCAAAACCTAGGTACTTCTAAAAAATGCAGGGTAGGGAAGAAGCTGTTTCTGATAAAAGTAGGCTTCCGTATCACCTATGTCGAGGATTTTTACATGCCTTTCCATAGACTGGGGTAGACAACTTTTATGACCAAATTTCAGTCAAGGATGCACACACGCAGTCACTATTATTTAAAACAAGATAAAAAATTAGTGTGTTTGTGAACACTTCTACAAGAAAATTCTTTTCCTAAACTATTTAAAAAAGGCAAACAATAAAATAACTGAAGATCAGCTGAGACAAATTTAGCGTCTTATTTTAGCAAATATTAATTTATCTTTTAAGGTCTGAACAGATTCCATTTAACAGGATGTTAATACGAACATCCCTTCTTGAAAAGATTTTTCTCCTCCTAGTGTCTCTATTTGATTCAATAGTCATTATTATGGACTCTGAGATAATGTTTTCCCAAAGGTGAAGAAAACAAAAGAACTTACTGAACAATTTCTCTGTCTTTCTGCTATGTTCTACACAAGCTGCTGGGTGATGCTTCGTTGTTCGTAAGAACTCCCTCTGTGTAACTAACTGTACGAGGAATATTAAGAAGGCAGCTGCAGGTCGAGATGTGCTCTATCTGGTTGGATGTGTGTGGCCTGTGAACTGAGAGTTAATACTAATACAGATACCTCATAGAACAGAGTTTTTATTCACAAGCTTCCTGCAATTTTTAAGAGAAAAACGCCATTAAAAGGGAAAGTTAGATCTTAAATTAATCTTTAAAATAATCCCTGAAACGGGAGTCAGACCAGAACAAACAAGCTTCTGATATTTATTGCCAAGCATACTAGTAAATATGATTGAGAACTGCAACCACCTTGTAACATTTATACACAAAAGACTAACTTAGACACCAAATTACAAGGACCAGCCTCAGCTACACCACCTGTGCATTCCTGGACATACATGAAATTATAAAAATAAATACACAGCAACCTTAAAGTTTACTCCTTTTGACATATCAGTATAATCCTTATGGTAAAATTACAAAGCCTAGGTCTCTCTGAAAACAGAATAATTTTATGTTTTATATGAGACGTAGTTTGCTCTTGGAAAAAGAGAACAAAAAGAAAATTGTTAGATTTCTTTGTTAAGGGAATGAGGAGTGAAGGAAGAGAAATTACTCACGTGACTCAGAAGGTAGTTACAATCTTTATTTTTGAAGAAAAAAAACCCTTATAACTGGGGAAAAAATGGACAGAAGTAGGAACATGGATACAAAGTGACATCCTGAATCACCAAGTCTGGTTCCCTCTGGAAACCAGAAAAGGGTAAAATTAAACCACAAATTAATTCTTATGGCATAAAATTGACTAACGGCTATCCCTTTCTATATGTCAAAAAGCAGTGATTTCATGTGGAAGTCTTTCAGGATGTCCCAATTCCTACTTGACAAAAAGGCCCAGAAAACAAACATGGATCCTTCCTTTGAAGAGGCATCTGAATCTTCTGCCTCATACAGAGATTACAGGAAAAGTATTGTCAAAAGGAGAAAATTCACAGATATGAAGATGCTGGACCAAGCTTTCTGCTATGTGGCTCCAGCAAGGTAACGATTTTGAAAATGGGACATGCAGTGTCTAAGCACTTCAAACAATACCACTGTTCAAAGGCTTTTTTTATACCAATCTTTCGTGCCTATGTTCAACACGTTATTTTGTTTGTTTGTTTCGTTTTTTGTTTTTAACCTGTTCAAACTCTGGGCCTGAATCAAAACACGTAACTAAATGTATCACTTCCAAGTGGCAGAATAAACATCTGGAATTATTCTAAGTAAGTTTCAACTGGCATACTACTGTCACAGGGACCCTCCTAACGCCACACAATGCAAAGAATGTTCTGGAGGCACACAGGAGTTGTTCTGGCTATCTCGTGTTCTATTGCTCACAGCTGCTACAGAATCTGTCTGAAAATGCTAACAAGACGCCTTGGCCATGGCAACCCCAGAGGCATTTGCCCCGGTACTGCACTAGAAGTCACTTCAGAACCAGGGAGGTTACGATCCCCAAGTTAGAAGACAGCCCTCTGTTAAAGGGCCGATGGAGCCAATACTGAAGTGTCTTAGTTACCGAATAGAATATTACAATTAAGGTAGCCCCAGTACTGGAGCTCTCCTCTTACTAGCATGTTCTTTATTTTACATTTCTGACAAAGAAGTTACAAACATGAAAAGGCTGTAAGGAAAGGCTAAAGGCTAAAGGAAAAATAAACAGCAGTTTCAGGCAATGAAATATGGCTATCAATAATTACATGTATTTAGTTTAAAAAAAATAAAAATAAAATTGAATTTACACTATACCCCAGTTCAGAATTGCATGGCCTTCATAGAATTCTTTATGTTCTTATTTGTGAGTTTTACAAACGATAGTGGCACTATGCCTTTCTTAGGGTATTGCTTTGGCATGGGATGATAACAGTCCCTCCACCGCACGTTGAGAATTCTAACATAACAGAAGTGATGGAGTTCATTTTTCTGACCAAACAAAACCACTCTTGATATATTCTGTGGACATATATTGACAGTTTATGTTTTCACATGTGTGAAGAACTTTTAAAAACTTAGATTAAAGTAGTTTTCATTAAAACAGCTTTAGTTCACAAACCAGAAATGACTACATGAAGCTAGTGCAAAGGTAAAAGAAGATAAATATTTCTACTGGGGTAAAGTCAGTAATACTGGTGCAACTGAAAATTTAAAACTTATATTAAAAGAATCTAATTTTATTGAAAAAATATATAGTTCAAACAGCAACAAGATTTTGAGAGTTCACAGTTTCTACTATCTGATATTAAGTAAAAGCAATCATTGTTGCATTTATGTTATTTAAAGCTTGCTATTTTCTGACAATACATAGCCTTTCAGCTTTAAAATATGTATTGTTCAAAATCTCAGGAAAAAATCCTTCTGCTGTCAAAGAATGTGTCATTTTTTTCTTCATCATATGCTGATTGTGATCCACATGTATTTTGTCAAAATTTATCCTCGCAAAACAGTAAAATCAATAGCAAAAACTCTAGTGAAAGCCATCTGCAATGAAGTATAGAATGAATGCTGTTAATCTGGTAAACAAGAAAAAGGAAATTAGGGGCGGACTGGCTGCTGGGAGAAGTAATATCATACATTTAAATCAGCATTTTCTTAATGAAGCTTATTTGTAAACAAGTCTTGAAACACAGTGCATCATTTGTGTTCTGATATTTTCTGAACAAAAATAAAGTCACTGTAAGATGGATTTTGACAGCTAAACCCACAACATAATTAAAAGGTAGCAAATGAGAGACTATAGTCTACAATAAAACATAAGATGGTGAAATGATTACCTCCTTTAACTGGGGCTACTATACCTTTCTTTAGAGTTATAAATCATTCTTTAAGCTAATAGAATTCTAGATTTGTTCATCACTTTTGAATGAATTATTCTCAGATCGTTTCATATTGGTACCTACCTTTCTGCTTTGACTTTACACAGCACCACTGAACCATTTGAGAAGTATTGAAATAATCAACATGTATTCTGATCAGCAAAATTCTACCCTCCACTCCACGTTCATTTTACGTTGGGTTCCTTAGATGCCCACATCAACAGCTATGATAGACAGCACGCACACTTCCCCAAAACATGCCAAAATGTTGAATGTTCTCCACCAGACTCATGAGCAACTCAGAAATAGCTCAAAAAATATTCCTCAATTTCTATCCTCAGACCTTCCTTCCCCAAAGGAATGGGCACTGTGAAATAACAACTATAGTTCTGTTTACGTTAAAAAAAAAACAAAACAAAACCAAAAAAACCCACGGATCCCCAGGGATGTACTCCTGTAGCAGTGGGAATCAGCATGCATTACTTTACAGCAGTACGTTCTGCATACTTAGCTCTTTAGTATATAAAGTCACTTCATCAACCCAATTATTTCTTTTTTTTTTTTCCTGTTTTTTCCCCCAAAGTAACTCTAAACTACTTTAAAACACCTTCATTACAGAAATGATTCAACCAGCACTGCTGCAAACCATGGAAATGTAAAAGCTGTTAAAAATGTATTAAATGCTGTCCGTGCCACAAGGGTACTAGTGTAAAATGACCTTAAGTTTAAAGGCTCCCTATGAAGGCAGAACAGTAATCTGCTCTGCTTCTCCTAATGAATAACAAATGGGCCTTCACAATTCATTTAGTTCAGTACAAGCTGCCATTACAACCCATTTTGTTTTTTTAACTTTGTGGTAATGTATCATCTTGCCTGACTCTATGTCATCTTCTTGAAGGTCACCAAAGGTATGTAACTCCACTCTTAATAATGAAAAAAAGGAGGAAGGAAAAAGAGATATGACAAATTTTGACAAAGCACCGACCAGTCCATTCCGATATACTGTATCACACAGCAAGCCTCAAACTTCCTACACAAAAATGCTTCCTGTATTATAAAGAAGGTCAGAAAATCACTGAAGTCTTCAAAAGAATTCTGTTTTTCAATTAATAACTAAAATACAATCTGGGAAAGAATTCTTTGGGTTTCCATTTACTTACCCTTAATCTTTGTTGTGCCCTAAAATACAATCTGAATCTGAGCATTCAAAAAGGAATTAAAAGACCACGAATATTTATCTTTATTTCACAGGTATTTAGAAACACATATTATGTTGCTATGGACAATTAGCCTTTTATCCAATTTTAGTTGGTAGTTTAACTCCCCCACCCTAAGGTTTTAATTATCCCCTCAGTCTGCATGCTTAGGCCTCAATTCATGCAGCTGGAAATCTGCCTCAGTGATGTTATAACCTTGTTAATGTAACAAAAGAGGAGTTTACTTAAAACTGTACTGACTGTGGACTTAAGCCAAATTTACTTGAAAGAGGAAAGAGACTGTCAAAAATCCTACAATAAACACAGAAATGCAGTTCTTTCATAACCTTCACCTTAATTCATATAGACAAGCAATTTACATGTAAGTGGATTCATATGGCCTGTGAGGGGCCTCCTCTCTGGAGCTGGACTATTCTTTGTACCCTACCCCCATCTTTAACAAAAAAAAAGCTCCAACAGCTCACTTTACAGAAATGGCAGAGTATCTGCAATCTTTTTTAATCACAATAAAACATAATTAAGATAAACATTTATAAAGCTAGTCAGTATCAATAAAAGCAGCATAATTTCACAAAGCCAATTTCAAGGAAGTTCAGATAGTCCTTTGTCAAATACATATTTTAAATTCAATAAAGGTTTTATTTGAAGAGTGTAAAGTTGCACTTCTAATGAGGTAATAGTTACATTAGCCTTAAGTGGAAGTTGCTTGTCATATACTGATATCCCCGCTCATTTAGTTGCCAAATTACAGTAGGGATTTCCTAAATTCATCTGTTAATTAGATTCATTTTTAGGCTAGATACTAACAAAAACCTACATTAGACTAAACAAAACATCATAGTATTGAAGTGTTGAAGGGAGATCTTTCTAAGAGAGAAATCATATAAATTATATTTCTTAATACAACTGTGAAAATACTGTAGGTAATTTTCATCCTAATTGGATGATCGTACTATTTTTTTCGTAGAGGGGATCTGATGGGAGGGGCCGTAGCGGGTAGCTGGGTGGTACACATGTACGCATAAGCCAGAAAAACCATAAAAGACACTGTTTTCATTTCATCAGTTTTCCTTCAGTTTTTTTGAAAAATAATCCACAGGGCGGTGGGGGTAATGAGCACCCAAAACAAAACTGGAAAGCAGTCAAATCTCTTCCATGCATGCTGAAAGTTTAAATATTTTTCAAGAGGTGAAAATTCTTGACTTTAAGCTCATGAATGCCAGAGCATTTTCCGCTCTGTTAAGAGGGTATCAGGTTGCTGGGTGTCAGATGATGATCTACCACACTTCTTGGGCTTCTATTCTTCAGGTGTTATGTACTAATCTCTTTTTTTTTTTTTTTTGCTACCGAATTTCACACTAGTCCTAACAGCAGCTCCTGCTCTAAACCCCACAGACATGAACTACTTACCTTTTGTTTATAGAGTACACAGAAAACTAAAAAGAGTTTCTCAAGATCGTCATACAAGACCTGCAGGAGGTTGCCCAGCTAACCAAGATACTCATAAGTTACCAAACACAGTAAATCCCCTAAATAGCGATAAGAAAATTCAATATTTTAGAGCTTTTAGAGTGAGGAGGTTTAAAAGTTCTCCCTCCTATCCAGTCTTTGGGACATAGCTTGCCATAACGCGCAGACAGCTGAGCATAACGACTGGGAAGTCCCCTCACTACTGCTCCCTGACTGATGCAAGAAGGTCCTATGCTCACAACTCACTGCATTTTATGGAAAACTCTTCCAGCCTAAAGAAATAAGGCAGGATATTAAATTACATTCTTACTGATATAGATTTAAGCAGAATTAGAATTTTGTTCAATAACAATCCACATTATGTAAGGTTTTGAAAGTATCTAGCTTTGATTCTGCGTTGCACAGAGGTGACCTACCTATCCTATAGAACCTACCTTCAACATTTTCTCCTCAGTACCTATCTGTTTCCTAACCATAAAGAAAGCTCAGGAGGGCTGAAAACCAAAACAAAGTAGTACATTTAATGACTGTCTCTGTTAGACCCACCTACATTTTCCCTACTGCCTAGAAGATGAGAACCATGTAAGCTAGTCGTCAAAGAATGCAAGATGAGTTTGTTGGGAAGCAAAAAAGAAGAATCCCTAGTAACTAGAATGATTCTAGCGATATGGTGATCCTCAGAGGCCTGAGGGGCCTAATTTTGGTCAGAGTCAACTGCAACAAAGATAAACTGTATGTTTGAGGTAGGAGTGGTTAGAAACTGGGAAGAGTTTAACCACAAAAAAGTATTTTTACATTCCTAATCTAAGCCAGTGAATCACAGTTCCCTGCTTAGTATCTACATATTTACAAACAAACACTGGATGCGTTTTGAGAAATTCACTATTAAATATGAGGAAAAAATGTATCAAGTCTTTCAACTTGCATTCCCCGGTATACTTTTAAATACTAAAACGCAACATGATAAGCATAATACTCCCATTAGGACTATACAAACTCCTCTACAAATGCAACATTTTTATTTCCCAACAACTGAAAAAAATCTTTCCACTAACAATATTCTGCATAAGTTTTTGCTGTCACCAAGCTTTTGTTTTGGCTTGAAAAGTTTACCTATTCAGTTGAAGCCGCTTCACCCTAAGGAAGCAAGCCAAGGTGTCCTTTTAAGGTGATGTTTACCTGAACACAACAGTTTGATTATAAGACGTAGCACAGACTTATATACTGTACCTTCTTAAATAGGGCTTTTCTTTGCTGAGATACCCTGGCACGCTGCACAAGGGTGTGGACATAGCCAAGATTGTTCACAATCAGAGAAAAATGAGATGAGCTCATCCTAATTTTCACTGTCATCACGTAAGTCATGATCTCAGTCTCTGCTAAATGGCAGCACGGCACTAAGAGGTGGTGTTCATCAGAAATTCAGTGCTTTAGAACATTTTTGTGTGCTTTGCCATATTTTAACATCACATTTGAGGCATTCTCTTTTTACCACAGTATTTCTACACTCACATTGTTTAGTGTTGACAGCGATAACATGATACATATTTTTATTATTATCTCGTTTATTATAGTAATGCTTGATGGCCAGTGAAGGATGGAGCCCATTATGCCTGGCACTGGATTAATAAAGAGCATTGATCAGTCTTGTCAGGCTTGTACTCTACATAGGTAAGCTATACACAGTTCGCTGGGAGGGCACAAACGCCACCAGAACAAGCAGTGTGAAGTTCTCTTGGATTTAAAATACGGCATGAGTGTGTTTCCCTCCCCAAAAGCCAGGAACTCTTTGACTCATTTCAAGATAGAGCTGCAGACCTCTATGACAATACATTCTTCCAGGTGTCATTTATATCAGTTAGATAAAAGAGTAAATCTTACTTATGCTCTTACAGGCAAAAAGGCTGCCCCATGAGCTCACACCTTACACAGCATGAGAGAACGCACATCAGAGAGCGTTAACGAACACTCTCAGACATGACAGAGCAAAACTTCAAGCACATCTTGCACCTTATTAGACATGAGAGAATCCAACCAGGGGAAACAAAGCAAAGGAACTTGGATTTATTTTTCCAGAGCACACAGAGAAGTACTTGTTTTGCTGGTGGCATGGGGAGGGGGAGGAACGAGGAAGCTCAGGAAGGAGGCAGCAGTGGATTTACTTCACAGCACCTAAGGAGTGATGGCAAAGCAGAAAAAGTGAACTGAACCCTTCCCTCCTACCACTAAGAAAGCTGTTCCTGTTTCATTGCTTCTGACTCTGTTCTCTCCTGACTTTATAAGACCTTTTCCTTTTAATGGAAAACATCATCATATACATTTCTAAGCACGTTTTATATTTTTATACAATATTAAACAATAATCCAGTGATTTAGTTTAAATGATCCAAACCTTTATATTTCTTTGGTTCTCCATTTTCAAAGATCTGAGTTTACATTAAGTTCAGCATTATCCCACTGGGGAGACCCTCAGCTCATAATTCCTACCATTGAATTACATGTCCTGGGTCTCAAGTATGCAAGATTTGCCACTGGAAAAAAGGGAAAAACCTGACCCATCATATTTTGAGGTCTAAAATGCAGAAACATCTGCTAGAATCATATTCACTTGGCTGAGGTTAGGAATATGGGAGCCTGCAGTTGATCAGCGCTGCCCTAGGTGTCACGGAGGCCAATGGGAATTACACTAAGAGGGTTTCAGTAGACAAGGGCGTAATTCAGTCAGCTTTAAAAAAACCCATGAAACAGAAGCCTAACTTTTTCCTTCTTTTTTTACTTCCAGCCTCCTACTCCTTCCTTTCTGTCTTTTGAGGCACTTGTTCTTTTGAGTATATTATCAGAGGTGGAGGCCTTCACATTCCCATGCTGCCTGAACTTCAAAACAAATGCCATCCCATTTCATCACTTTTATCAGTTCTATTTTTTTAGCTAATAAAAGCACTTTTAAGGTAGTTTTCAAACAAACCATATATAGCTTTGGCAAGATCAGTAATTACAGATTACAAATTTTTTTCTATAGTATTGTTATTTCAGTAAAATGATTTTTTTGCTTATATTATTCTTACATAAAAAAATAAATTTGTGCAATAGAAATCAGACAAAAAGTGTTTAATACTTAGTAGAAAGCATACCAACTTTTTCTTCTTTGTCTAAAAAGTTAAGATTGCTAAACTCCCCAGTAAGTTAACTTTAGATAAAAATAATAATTTCCTTAGAAAATAGAAACATACTTCAAACTATACCTTTCCTTTGGAAGAGTCCAGACCCGCATTTTCATTCTTCGGGTTTGTACAGCCCTCTTCCTTTTTCCATTGTCCATATTTCACTGAATACTAACTCATAGTCCCTCCTCACTTTTATATACTATCCTTCTCATCCCTGTCCCTTTCTGAATAATATTCTACCTCACATGATTTTAGAATGCTATGAATCAAGATATATCATAGATTAAACTGGTGTATTTTAAACCCTAACACATTTATAAAGTAAAATATATATATATATATACAAAAACCCAATCAAACAAAAAAAAACCCCAAACCCCAAAAACCCAGAAAAGCATTTTAGTTTAAAGAGGTTGATTTTTTCCAAAACAGGAAAGAAGAGAAGCAAATGTAATGATTTTCAATTGCATTGGTTTCTTCAAATTTTCATTTGCATTACAAAAAACTAGAACACTCTGCATCTTACAGTCCTTTAAGCAGCCTGAGACACCTGCAAACCTGAAGTACTGTTAATCCTGTCTGTCTTCTGAGTGGTTCAGTCACTAGAGAATGTAACTGTCATATCTCACTCTCATAACCTGCACTATAAAACAATCTTTCATCACTTGTATCATCTTGTAAATCCACTTGTACACTATAGGGCAACAGAAGATGCAAAAGGCTAGTCCAAGTGCAGCCTTTAATCTTTCCAGAGTGTATTAGTTGACTTAGTATAACTAGTTCTCAAAAAAAAAGATTTAAAAATCATCCAATCATTAACTATGTGTGTTTCCATGTAAAGGAGCAATGTGGGAGGAGAGAACTAATACTTCAGGGAGAAAATAAATTTTAGGAACATAGTTTAAGAACAGCAACCAAAGAGTATAAAGAGGTAGCCATTTATGGACCTCCTGTCCATGAATTTGTCTAACCCCTTTTTGAACCAGCTGCTGCCACCCTGCCCTCTAGGGAAGCGAGTTACAGAAGGTAATCTCTTTTGAATCGATCACTGATTAACTTCAGCAAGTGCATGATATTCCTCATGCTGGGGGATCTGGCAAACAACAGTTCTACGTTCAGTTTATGCCTTCCTTTGAGATTCTGCAAACTTCAAACATATCCTCCCCCTGCCTTTCCCTCCCCAGAGTGAAGAGTCTTTGAATCTCTCCCTCGTAAAGCAGCTGCAGAGAGCCCTTGATCTCTCTGCCATTGAGGGTCTGGGGCAAGCGCTCAAGGAATAAATCCCCTGAAAAGTATTGTGGAATTCCAACAGAAAATGTTTGCCGGAGCACTGACTGTTATTTTTCCAGTGAGGCAAGGTACCTGAATGGGTAGAGAATAATAGCAACAAAATTGGAAAGAAAAGCGCACTATTAGGATACAGAGGGGCAACTACCATCAAAGTCCCTTTCCACCTGGCAGATGCCTCAAACCATACGGATCATAGGAACTTGGAAGATCATTTTTACAACTAGGGAGCCAGAAGCCTATATTTCTATAGCTTCTTGAGGACATTACTCATGGAAACACATGATAATTAAACAAAAATACTTATGAGATGAAGAAAACAAGCTGGTCAAAATCCAGACCCGTTTTCTAGATCAGAAAATTATGCTTAGTTATTATAACCATAATATGTGTTGTTTGGAACATGTTTGAATATGTTTGAACTCTTTCTAGTTCACCTTCAGGCAATGCTTCTGTGACATAAGAAGCACTACTTCCATTCCATAACAGAGAGGAAGACATTGCTTTCCCGGGAGGGAAACACTTCGAAAAGGTTGTTACTGTACTCTCCCACTGCCTAAAGGGGACAGGAAACATGGGAGAGGCTCCAGCTTCCTTTGCTTGGATACCAATATAAAAGCAGGCAAAATACAGCCTCTCATAGGATAGGATGCTTTGGAGAAATCCAAAATTGATCTTACTAACCTTCAATAGCAGGCGACAATCTATTTTGAAAGTAAATTATGACCTTAACAGGAACAAAATGAAGAAAAGAAATGGCACACTTTCTTCCCATGCTGATGAAATTTCCAACATCATGGATCTTACAAAATAAAATCAATGTACCCTATCATTTAGTCTGAACATATAAGACTCTCAAGTGAATAGGAACTTGGTGACACTCGTACGTCTTTAAATAAAACAAGAGCTTTGCCAAGTAAACAGTTCACTCATTCTGTTCTCACAGAGAGAAACATTTTATTGCTTTGTGCCCCTTCATTGTTTACAAAAAAAAACCATCTCTTCATTTTAGTCAAGAAAGCTTCTGTTCCAGAGAACAAAGCCTTCATTTGGTTTTCTCTAATCTTTATGGTGTTTGCAAGTTGGTGTCAAAAATGTTAGTCAAGGCATGCTGTGTTACAGGTCTGTGGGGCAAAAGCAGTCACAAGAGACTCTCCACCCAAGTTAGGAGACCACATTACCATTCTAACTACTTCCTATGGAAGTCACAGTTGTATCAACATCCTGCTGTTTTGTTTGTATTTAACTTGGGATATGACTCTCTACACTCTCAGCATGAATCCTACAATTAAATGGAAGCAGTCCACAGGTTACTAAAAAACAGTCTAGTGTTCTACACTTGAAATGGTACAATTTTGGAGACAATCAACCTGCTATCCATTCACTGAACTTGTTTATAGTATACATTACCACAGTTGAAACGAGTCAAAATAATCCCTCTAATAAAATTACAAAAATAGTAAACTGCTTTTTGAAAATTATTTTTTCTCCACAGCTATTTATACACTACTCATATCCAGCCTATTAAATAAAGGTACGTGAAAAAATTCATGTTAGAAAATGATCAAAGCTATCTTTTTCAAAATATAGGCTGTATTAGAGCTGACAAAATAGAAAAAAATGATTTTCAAATGATCCTACTTTCAAAATAATACTTCATTAATAGTCTAAGAAACCTGACCCTGGTGTATTTGCTTAAACTTCAATTCAAAGAGTACCCTTTAATGTCGTGTATCCACTACTACTTATTTAGCCTAGAACTCTCCCCGAGGTAGGTGCTGGCTATTTTAGAATATACTAGCATTTAAAACGGAGCATACCCAAAGCATCTTAGCCCACACCTTTTAGTAAACACCTCAGTTTTCAGCGTAGGCAAGGGCAACTTGCTTTCCTTTCTGGAAGGAAGGGGTGCAGGAAAAGCACGGCCTAACTAAACCCAGAGAGCAGGCAGTGTCTACGGGAAGCTATCAGTTTAAGTGGTTTTAAAGAGTGAGTTCCCAGCAATTCCAAAGAGTAGTTTCAACTTAAATCACCTTGCCAATTTCTCCTACCTTGCTGTATGGCTTTCCTCATTCTTGCTGCTGTATGGAAGACCCCAAAAAAGGAAATTAACTTCATGACTACATGCAAGTGGAGTCCCTACAATTTCATCAGGGATTTTCCTGTCAATGGGTGTCATGCTTCTGGCCTGTGTAGGCACTGAACAGGTCAACTGCATACACAATTACTTTGAAATGTTCCAGATGCTCTGGATTTACTACTCGCACAGAAATTTCAGAAGTGCTTTTGACCATAGCTGTACCCACAGCAATGAAGAAGAAACCACTACCCTGTGGGTGACAGAACCTCTTGGGGTGGAGTAATTAGGACATAAATAAAGGAAAACACGTTGAGGTCCTTTCCCTTTCCCTCCCCAAGTGCCAGTCTGAGACGGTGATGGATGGAAATAGTAATAGGAGAACGTAAAGCAGGGACATGAGCTGATTTGTCCAGGTGCTGGGAACATGTCTAGATTCTCTGGACATCCAACAGCCCTTGTAAGAGCTGCAGCTCCTGCTGAGCTGCTACACAGATGTGAAATCCCCAACTTCTACTCCAGTAAAATTTATAGATGGAAAAAAGGGGTATGTCTGCAGAAAACCAGATGAAAGGTAAACTTCCTTATACTTCTGCCATTAGTACTTCATAAAGCATTTTGACTTTCCTACAAACTCTGACTGTGACTCTCCAGTTTTAGATCTTATGCAGTCTTCCCCTTGGGCTGTGATCCCTGACTTCCAGAATCTATTCAAAGACCCTCTTCATCCCTGCAATATCCTCAAAAGTCCACTTGAAGCCATTCGTATACTCGTCCATGCTTGAATTTCCTGCACTAAAAGACAGGAGGGGACCAGTCAGACCAGGTGACAGACAAACGGACAACACGCATTGTCTTCCCTGCAACAAAACAAGCTCCCTCCTTACTCTGTGAAGCTGCTCATCGTCAGGTTGTTGAACCAGGCAGATCCGGTCCCTGGTCTTGGATCTGAGCCTGGCGTCTAGTGGCAAATACAAGTGCCCTCTCCTTGTTTGGCAGAGCAGCTGAACCACCGACCCAGCCGGTAAAAGTACAGTACGTGTTCAGCACTTCTGCAAAGAGTGGCAGCTGCTGGGACTGAACGCTTGGTGGAAAAAAACATTTTATCCCCTTCTTCCCACAAATATTTCAGCCTTGACTACACACAGGTGCTGTTAAATGAATAAAGTAAACGTACTGAAAAACAGAGATAAGCAATACTCATTTATTATTTTCAGTGAAAAAAATGGTGCACATTCTTAAACAGAGGAAGGGATGTTTAATTTTATACTGTCACTGTAAGAAAATTTACAGCAAAATCTAATTTAAAAATAAATTTTTTTTGGACAGCACAGAAATGTTCTATTTTTGTTATTGAATGAAAGGACTAGTAGCCCGTTATTCTATTAGGAGATCTTTAATGCTTCATTACTGAAGTAATCTGATTTATTCCACATAAGGGAAAATACATATTCTTCTGAAATTCGTAGTGAATTTCAGGGCACAGTCACTTCCAGCAAAACTGATTTAGCAATACCCACAGGTGATGGCATGAACTCTACTCAAAGTCAAGGAAATTACCTTTCAAACTCTTGGCAAGAATTTCATTCAGGATACTCTGAAAGCTTCAGAGCACTGAGTCTACTGAGTTGACTGCTGAAGGAAACACTCAGTAATTAACAGTTGGATCTCAAAAATTAAGAATCCACAGATCTTCAAGTCGAAACATGAGGTTCAGTCTTTTTGGGATTAATTGCATGGTCACTCACTACTGAGTGCTGTGTTTGTCACATGTAACTAAGTCACCGAAAGGTCAAATAATGCAAAACCACAAGGAAATAATTTTTTTTAATCTTGTATTTAAATATATTTCTAAGTAGGGTAAACACCACAGAAAGTTAATTTAAGGGCTTTTAACCAAGAAAACCCCAAGTTTTGATAACAGATTTTGGGGAGTTTGGGGGGACGGGGGGGAGCGTTGCAGCTTGAAGATTACATGCATATAATTTAAAAGTTGAACTAACAAAAAAAGTGATATAATTTTTACATCTTTTCCCTCACATGCCACTAGACTTTCTTTTATGACTATCGGCTCTGTAGGTCAGACTCTGTATCTTTCAAAGGGAAAATAATTTTTACCATTTCTGAAAAGATGATCTATCCCATAGAGTAAAATCCACTTTCCATAAGGACAAGCATTTATTTCACATACATATAAAAAGCAATTTTAATATTATATAAATACTCATGTATCTATCTATACATCTCTTTAATTTTGTTACAAGCAGGTTTATGAGTTTTGGAACGAACCACCATCTAGGAAAAGACATCTGTATGAAAGCATTGTGGACGCTTGGTGGTCATGAAAGTATGCTCCACAAATATGGCATTTCTGAAACCTCTGAGAAAAACCCCACCACATCACAGAGCAGAAACTTCTCCTACCCTCAAGCTCTTCACATTACAAAATGAATAAGCTTTTCTAGACAAGCCTCATGAGGTTCTCAGTAGGCTGCGCTCCTTCTTGTGGACTCTCAGAAAACAAAAACAATGTCTGGGAAAAGTGTTCTGGATATATATTTCTAACTACCAATTTTTAAGTTCAGGCCAATTGAAACATTTCTATAGATGATAAATACATTTTTAAAAAACACTAACATCCCTTTTGTCACACTGCAATATAGATTATTTTTTTTAAACTATCACTTATTAAAAAATAATGCGTGCATTGATTATTTTTTTTATGGTCAGAGATAGAAAGACCACAAAGCATGAAGACAATTAGGCAAAATGATGGATTTGAACACATGCTGCATTTCACTGTTAACATGTATGCGTAACTTCCATTAATGTCAGTATGAGTTATGCGTGCACTGCTAAAATAATATGACCATAACAAAAATATTTCCTCCAGAACTAATATAGCAATATTTTTTATAGACATTTGGGAAAAAAAAATAAATCACATATTTAGAAAGTAATGTGCAAATGCAAATCCTTCTCCAAACGTAACATTATGGAATCCTTTAAAATAAATGTTATTTTGTCACATGTTGGCATCAAGTTAAGAATAATTTGATTTTTACCTCCTTCCATCAAATTACCTTTCATTTAGTGGGTACTTCTCCAGTTTCCAGTTCAAAAAGATGAACCAGATAATGAACAAGATAAAGCTGCTATCCATTTTTATTGTAAACTTCCTTAAATAACTAAATGTATATGGCAACATTTAATGACAACTGAAGAAGTTATCTAAAGCTGACAACTGATTGTAGCCAGCAAATTAAGATGGATCTTGGCAATGTCAGCCAGATGAGCCTAGAATGCAGAGTTATGTTTGGAACTTGAACATAATATAAGCATAGGAAATCATCATGAATGTTCTTAAACACACAGTTCACGCCTATTTAACTGTAAGCTTGCAGCCAAAACCCGTAATCACTCAATATTAAATTAAAAAAATGATAAATAGAAGTTATGGTCAATGCTGCCAATTAGTAAGTTATCTTAAAATATCAGAGAGAAGACACATTATTTTAGTATATTACTACAACACAGAATTATCATTATTCTGTCAGTCGTTGTCTGGGTCTAAGTAGCTTCTACAATCTGTTTTTGAGAATACTTTATTCATTAAAAAAATGTAACGCCATATTTGGTATATTCTGTTGTTAATGCAGCAGTTTTATAAATTTGTTTGTCATATAGTTATTTCAGTAAGCTATTTCAAAAATTAAACTACTGTAATAAAATAACTGAATTATTTCTTTAAAAAGTTTACTAATACATGTTTATCTATTCATTTATGTTGTTTAGTATATGTTATTAGATTTTACAATTGGAAATTCAGATTTACATTTAATTTATATTTAATAACAGTCATGTAGCCCTTGCCGTACACAAAGCTCAAAAAAATGAGTATGTTCATTTCTGCTGCTTTGATTCAGTACTAACGATGTTAAAGAGGCAGTAAAATGAAAAAAGCAAATACGATCATGCAAATTTCCATCATTATTCTATTTGTTCTCTGTTTAGTAAAATTGTGCTGTGATTTTATATATTTTGTTTTGTTCGTTAACTCTATTTCCTGTCTCCTAGACCAGCAACAGAAGTCCTGTCTGATTCCATCTCCAACATGATCTCAGCTTTGTAATATATTTCACAGAAAATAAAGTTAGGATAGAATTTAAAATACTAATAGAATAGATGGGGTTTTTAAGGAAAGTGAGCTCTAATTCTAAGTTATTAGCTGAATCATAGATTTCAGGGGGAGTGATTTGTACAGAAGTTTATTTTAGCTCAGTTCAGGATTAAAAATGAAAACCGCATAGGAAAAATTACTTCTTTTGAAGATACAAAAAAAAGGTAAATGGCAGAAAAAGTCTACATACTTACACAGCTAACAAAGTAGCAATTAAGAAATTAAAAACAAAAAAGAAAAGTCTTTTACAAAAGAAACCATACTAATGACTACTAAAAGAAAAAAATATACAAATATACTTTTAACTAGAAATTTTTATTGATTTAAATTTTTAGATGCTAATTTGAAATTTTCTTCTAATTTTACTATTTTACTTTTAAAATTGATACTGTAAAAACACACTATGTGTTTACGTCTCATTTTTAATTCCAAACTATTCCTAACTTGGACCTTTGATACTGGGTCTTTCACCACGAGTACCATCCACTCAGTCAGTCATTCATAAAATAGAACAGCTTTTATCAAAAGAAAACTCAAACTTTAGCAGTTTTTGCGAGCCTCACTTCCCAGACTGCAGACACATGCCTTACAGAGTTCTGTGAGGTTCTGTGTACCCAACCAAAAAAGTCACAATAACAGAATTAAAGGTACTGCTTTTTTCTCCCCTACGTTGCTTAATGATTGAAAATTATGGTAAAAATGAGTTAAAAAAAAAATTTACCAATAGGATGAAAACCAAATATGCACTCCAAGAAACAGTCCAAAGCACTATACAGAAAACAGGTGCCTGCATGAAATGTACTAGCATCGAGCACCCCGTATAATATCACATACTACCCTAATTCATACGTACTCCCATTTTTCTGTATAGATACAGACCTCATTAAAGTCAAAAGCAGAAGTTCTTTTGATTTCACTGGAGACATTCAGGCTTACCTTACAGTATTTTTGCACCTATATTACACAGCAGCCACTCTTAAAACCTACCTTTACAAAACCCTAGTAAGCATATGTCTCTATTTCCACTTTGTCTTCTTTACAACATTATTAAAATCATTTTTTCTGATTATTTACTTTCTCGCAAAAGGTAAGGATATATACAACTTAGCTGAAGTTATGTAAGTGTTTTGGGTTTTTTCTTCCTCAATAAAACAACTTTGAAACCACAACTGAATGTTCTTTGCTGGATGTTCACTATACACTTACCAGCCGAGCCAAGTCATAACAGGTTCGCTCCTTTTTGCCAATTTTAAAGATCATGTCAGAGCTTTAACATCCCATAATTACAGATATTTGCCTTTCTTGTGGGTAAGATGTTAGATTTAAATTATAGGTCTATCTTCCTTTTTCAGTTCTGTACACTTATACGTAGTGATAATGTGTATGCAAATAGGTTGTCAGTTTTTTAACCAATTCAATGCAGTAAACTTTGCTCCATCCATCTGAAGTTAATAAACCCCTTCCTTGAATTTGCCACTGAAAGAAACTCCAACATAGAATTCTCACTGAAAGACGGGGCTTCAAACCCTCAATTTCTCATGGAAGTTATACTGTGCTGATATTATATTTGCATGTAACAAAGGACAGCTTTCAAAAAATGCTCCACATGTCAATTGTTGGGTGCTTCTAAAATGAAGACTTTCGCATTCCTGTATTTTAAAAGGAATTTAACAGTTTTACTACTATTAGAAGTCCTTAGATTCAGACTTAAATATATACATAGAAAAAACACTTACAGAAAAAAACCCCAAACCATCTCTTATGACAAGAAAGTAGTAATTCTAATTTTTTCTAGAAATTAGAGAAATCAATGTACTTACTTCATTTCTAGAATTTCTTCAAGCTGTTTTCTTCGCTCTATTCTCAGGTTAGCCAGATGTGCTTCTTTTTCAGCCAAAGACTGCTGGGTTGAGGCAAGACGGGCTTTGGTAGAATCTAATTCTTGTCTAGTCTTTTCCAGTGCATTCATCAGCTCTTCTACCTATGAGAGAGAACTTTTTAAGGTCTGTATTCTTTACAATAAGTAAATCTGAAATCTATATAAATCCAGAAGAAAAAAAAAGACACACACAAAAGGAATTATTTTAAGTAAATGGCTGTTCAAATCCACTCCTCTCTTAACTGTTTTAAAAAACAAAAGCAGTCATTAAATACCAAAAAATCTTTATGCTTCCATGAATCCATTGCATAATATGCAACATTTATACAAAACAGATCACCAGAAACCTGTTTAACCTGAGACACCTCCACATACAGAAACAATATTTTCAGCACCGTTTATATTATTTGAATTCAGGGTGGTGGTAACTCATCATAACAATAGTTTCAGAAATTTTAGATGCAGATACAGATATATATTTTAATACAAAACTGGTCATGACAATCCATGTATTTTTCATCAAAAAAGGCAAACTCTTCCGTGCAGAACAGGTTGCCCGGGGATGTGTAGACTCTCCAGTCCGTTGTGTTTTCAGATCTTTGGACTGCATTGCCTCTAGTGGTCCCTCCTAACCCAAATCATTCTATGATTCTGAACTTTAAATGTCTGTTATTGTTCTAATAACAATCGAGTTATTTCCCTCATGACAACTATCAGAATCTCTGAAGTATAAACTCTAGGACGGTTAGGGTGATCCCACTCTTTCCTTAGCGTTGGTAAATGTCAACTGGATGTGGGATAAATTGCATATTGCAGGAATTCAGAAAACCTTTACCTTTTCATAAACCAAAATTCAGAACTAAAAAAAAAATGCATGACATGGTCTATTACATTATTTAAAGAACACACTAAAGAATGGAGACTACATGTGACAGCTGTCTGGCTACAGAAAATTTACTTGTGGGGTGAATCATTACATTCCCAGACCCAGAAGGTCAGGAATAGGCTCTGGTAACCAGGACACCAGTACGATTTCCCCCTGTTCAAATGATACAGTTTACATTAAGAGGTGCAAGTAAACAACAGATTTAATTTGTTTTTTATGACACAGTGATTTAAATAATGAATGTCCCGTTTCCTGCATTTTCTTTCTCACCTCCTTTGTCCAAATATTAACATCTTATAAATTAGCCAACACTTCAGGAAGAACATCTAAATAAAATAAAACGAGAGCGAATATATATTCCACTTGCGCATGTCACGCAAGTCATTGAAAAGCTTTCACTTTTTGCGGGTGTATCGAAAAGTCTGACAATATTCCACTGGGGTCATATAATCAGTGTGTCTACAGAGAAAATAAGATCTTTTCTCCCAAGTTCATGCTTAATTGATGTTTGTTGTTGTTATCTAAATCCCACTAGCCTGAAATCAGTGTTTATAAGCCACATATTTTTGTTTCAATTTGAACACATGTTGCCTCCTATATAACAGGTTCAATAAAGCAAAATTAATAATACAGTCCTTCATCAAATTACATTGAGGACTCACACCCTATTTGAAAATGATACACTGATCACTTACCCCTTCTACACCAGCTTCTGCATCTCTATAAACACTCAATAAGATCAGTGGAACACCAGAACACTTCTTGTACCTTTCACTGCGTAAGAACTAACATTTCACGAACACAGAATCACAATTATCAATAGCACTGAAACTACTGATGGTCCACTCAGAAAGTAAAACCAGTGTAATACTGGTATAAATGAAAGAACAACGAGCGCAAATTGTGCAGTGGAGTCTGTGCAGGTCCAAGATTCCGTTAAAGCAAACCCTCAAGAAAGATGAAGGCTTTCAATATCTTTGTAAAATGAGTATCTAGTGAACTTTCACAGTAGAAGCAGCAAAGAGAAAATATACTTGAGGGAAATAAAAAAATAAAAAAGCTGAATTTGCACTTAAATCCCAGGGAAAAATAAAAAAATAATAAAAAAAAAAAACAGATGGAGAGAGACAGATCACATTTATTTAAAAATATACTCAATTTCTAATATAACACCAGATACTTAATTTTGTCTTTTAGTACTAGAACAAAAAGCCCTGCTGTCTCCAACAAGGACAAGCCTCAACTAGTAAAACATAACATGGTATTTCTCCCAATTTTCTTGGGTTATTTCTTAGGCTCATCCATGTGTTTTTTAAAAACTGCGTACAGTTTCTGCTGAGGCTCCAGCTTGTTAGTTAATCCCAGGCAACATACATTAATGGAAGTAGTAGGAAGGATTCAAGACTGCGAAGTCATCCATACATAAAGACTCTTGCTTCGAGACAGTATCTTTAAACACCAAGTCACTCCACACTTGCAGATTTCTTTGGCAGATGAGAACGTAAAAAGGCAGAATAGTAGCATTTCCGTATAAAGAGTATCATTGCCCTCCTTTTCCTACAGGTTCAGCTGAATTTAGTACCCAGCCTGTCGACTGACTGAATGCTCACCTAAGTTCTAATATACCACATCACTTACATTTTAAAACATTTAAGGGAATTAAAGACTTGTGGAAAACAAAGCTGTGGATTTGTTAATGTATATTAATAACATACTCTCATATTACCAGACAAAAGAGATCAAAGTTTAAAAGAGAGGGGAAAAAACTTTAAAAATTTAAATATGAAAACTTTTTCAAACCACAAATCGTTAACACGTGTAGACCAGAAAGTTATACTTCCATTTACACTTTCAACACAATATTTGCCAGCTAGTTCTTCCCTTATTTTTTGAATATGACCCAAGTTCCAAGTTGTATGTTTTCCTAGTTAACTGTCTCACCAACACCTACAGCAGAATTCAACTGGCAGGCATGTGCAGAAGAAACTGATTTTTAATTTTTTTTTAATGAACTACTATCAAATGGAAACGTGTGAATGTTGAAGTTGCACACACAATCATCTTAGCGTGTTCATTATATAGCCGTAGCAGATCCATTACAATGGAAAATTAACTTTAAACACTGAAGGCAGTATTATCGAGATATAGAAGTCGGGGGGGGGGGGGGGGGGGAGCGGAAAAGCATCGTAAAACATAAACCCAAATTCTTAATGTAAGCACATGTTCTCTTCTTTGATATTAAAGTCATAGCAGAAAAAAATTAAGGGTTAATGTTGATTTACTACCTCTGAGTCCTACCGTAAGAAATGGAAACAAATCCAGTACTACTACTGCAAAATTTTAGCTTTCTGACCTATGGCAAATACTTCTTTCGCTGCATTCAGGAGCATTTCATCTAGAGAGTAATGGGCGTCCGGGAGTCCTTTCCTCTCCAAAGCACTGGTACGGTCCTGCCTTCCAGTTCCTTTTCAGTTTTTCCACTCTCCAGATCTTGAACTGAGTCCCCCAATGAAGTACCAGTTCAATAAGGACCAAGTCACACGTTTATACACTTTTCTTATCATCATACAAAGGATCAAGATAAAGTTTGTATTAATGACCATATTTGTAATATCTCATCCAGCCATTTTCCTCTCAAACTGAAGCACCTATTCAAATGAAGCACCTTAATTATCACATACGCATCCCTGAGACCTTTCTTTACACAGAAACACAGAAGAGCTTCTCAAAGCAATTTTTGTTGATCAGTAATACATTCTAAAATCCAAGCGGCATTTGAAATGCCTTCATGTGCTGCAGCTAGGGCAGGCACTGTCTCTGTGCAAGCACGGCTGGTGTTTTTCCGGGGCCGCCGGCGCAGGACACCTTTCAGAAGGCTGGCGCGAGGAGCTCCCAGCTCCCACGGCGCTGCTGAGGGGCAGCTCCTCACCCAGCCTGCCAAGACAGTGAGTACCTGAAAGCCTGCTCTTTTTCCCCTCCACTATATCTCTTAGCCTAACTACTTCTAACCACAAACTTTGCCATTTTGGATAGCAGCTAAAGAATCAATAAGAATTCATGCTTTGAAAGAGTTTACTCTGAAAACCTCATCAAATACAAAATTCTTTGCTAGTTAAGTACTCTATGCCCCGAATACAGTATTAACTGGGTTTTCTTCCCCTTTGCAAGACAACAGCCTCATCTTATCCTTTGCATTTTCCAATAAAAGTCATTTATTTTTTGCATACTTTCAGAAAGCCTAACTGACCTCAGCACTTCAAGGATTTTATTCAAATCAGTACTAGAACTAAGTTTACATTTCAGAATGGTGGAAAACCAGCAAACTAAACTATTATAATTCTTTATTAGTTTTAAGACTATTTTAAAAGAACACTTTCTACTTCTGCAGCTTCATATTTTCAAGTCCAACCAGCAGTGTTTTACACCAAGATAAGAAAAGAAAAAGAAATGAACGTGGCTGAAGTATACATCTGCATTACCAGATTCTGCAAATTAAAGAAGGTTAGAGTTCAACTGAATGACAGTTTATTAAAAATGCCCTGGAGCATTCTTAATTCCAGATTGGATTCGGCTCAGCACAACTCACGCTAACATAATACTGTTCCAGTTTGTGGGAATAAGGAGGGGGAGGGACAACTGCATGTTTTCTCAGATCAAGTATAATATATTTCTGCAGGATGACGAAGAGCTGGCAACTTTCCAGCAATCAAGGTTAGTATCTTTAAAGGGTTGGCACTTCATTTTAGCAACGATATTAGTAATAAATACAAGAGGTTTGGATTTCCCTAACTGACTTTTTCAAGTATCAGTAGTTATACAAAAATCCATACCTACTTCAATTTAAAACCTAATCTTGTGTTACTACACACAGATAATTTATTAATGTTGTATACTAAAATAAAATAAATAAATCCTCCTAATTCTTCACTTTTCTTTAATACAAGAAAATTAACCATTATAGATAATAATAAGAAGAAAAAGGTTTAACAAACTATTACATTCTCCCAGTACGGGTTTATGTGAGCTGCATTTTTATAAGTGAAGTGAATCAGTGTAAAAATCCTCCCAGTTATTTTCAAAGGTGCTTTCTTTTTTCCATTTGCTAAAGAAACGCGTTTGGGGTTTTTGGGTGGGGTTTGTTTGTGGGGTTTTTTTGACAAGTTACACACCATATAAATTTCAGTTATCTCCAGTTCTGTGAAGATTATTTTAATAAAAACTATATTTGGGTTTTTTCCCCATGATTAAGCATGAGATTGCAAAAAAAGGAAAGACTATATTCCTTAAAGTTTCTTTTTGTGGCTTTCCTACAAATTTATTCTGCCACTGGACTAAAAGGACATAGAAAACACATTCACAGAGATGAGGGAAACAGATAAAAACCTGGATTTGTACACACAAATATCCCTTTACCAACTCTTCTGACTCACAGGCTGGAGACTTCAGCTCTTTACACTAATGGGTTGCCTATGCTTTGCACGGTGACGGATGAGTGCCAGGCATCCCCGGATCCTGTACCAGCGGCTGCCGGCCATGCCGAGACCCACTCTAGCGCATGACTAATTCAATTACACACCTACAGGAGGTCCAGCACAAGCCCTGTGCACCTACCGCTCTTAAAATTGCCAACGCTGTCCTGCAATATGGTTTGTAAATAACTTGTTCCTTTCTGTTGCTGATGGGAATTTCTCCGGTGTACAACCCGCTACGCTTTCGTTACAAAGGTGCTTTTTGCAAAAGCAAATGGACGTAGCAAAGTGTCATACTGAGCTTTGCAAGACATGGAAATAAACTCTTTGTCGCCCTTCCCTCCACTCTCTTCCCATCCCATTTGTCATCCATAGCCAAATTCCTCACCTCTGATCCTCAATCACAGCTTTTAAACTCAGGAAACAGGTTTAGCAAAACCCAGTATAGTTATGGAGGCTGATGCTCCTGAACCCTTCCAAACGAAGAAATTAGACACATGTTGTCTCTCACAATTTTGGATATTGACAGAGAAGAAAAAAGTAACCATACTCCAGAATGTATATAAGCTTTAAAATAAACATCATAAGTAAAGGATTTGACAGAAAATTAAGTCGAATGTTTAGAAGATCCAGGGTAATAGTTCATTTTCAACTTGGGCTTGTTTTTTTTTTAAAAAAATCACAATAAGCTAGGCAAGTAGGGCCCAATGATACCAACCAGCAATGCAGTGGTACAACACAAGTTACCAGAAGCACTGAAATAGCAATCCTCATCAAATGGCTTGCCATCTCCATCAGAACACAACAGCACAATTATCAAATGGCATGCCATGCTGCAGAATTCAAAATTGGAATCCTTATTGAGATTACTTTATTACCTAAAGTAGGATTTCAAATATTTTAATCCTCTTGCTAAGTGCTACGTTAATGACACACGAGGTTTAGGTTTGTTCGCATAAAGGAGGCATTATAGATACAGCACATATTTCCCACCTAGACTCGTAGGGACCAGAGTCAGGAGAGAAGGTACCTGGGTTTCTTTAGTATTTCCTTGCTGCCTGTCCCATGGTAGATACCAGACATGATAACTTATATTATCATGGTGTTATGATAGAGTCATATGTCCATCTCTACATAAAAATATTCTAGAATTTAGCAGATTACCATAGATTAAACAAAATATGTACCCTAAGTGGAAGGATTAATAACGTAGTGGTCTTTATTAAGTTAATTTAAGATTTTGCAAGACAGTTCTGGGAAATGTATTAAAATTATTAACTTTCCTGATACTAGCATTTAGAACTTTGATCGTCTTTTATTCTAAACCTCAGTAATTCAATAAAATATAGGACTGCAGCAAGATAATTCTTGGATTTATTATCCAGTCTTCAAATTAATATAGTCATTTCACCTATAATTGAAAAATATAATTAAATAACTTCAGAAAATATTGGTTATAATCAGTAAAACAGAATAATAATCAGCTTAAAAAGCCAAACCAAAACAACAACCAAAAGCAACAAGGGTTATATATACAAAAACAGGGCTTTTATATGTAGAGAGAGAGTTTCAATTAAATGAAATGAAAACAATGGCATAAAATAATGTTAACCTCTGTGCTCTAGGGTCAAGTTCTAGACAGATGAAAGCAAAAACTGTTCTCATGTGCAAACAAAAATGATGCTTCCACTGCAGTCCCAGGAATACTGTCATCAATTTAAACACTTAATCTTGTGAAACACAACAGGCCTCCAGTTATAGTATTCTCAATTAATTTCAACTAGAAAACACTGTACGACAACCCAGGGTCAAAATGTGAACGTGTCCTCCTGCAAAACAGAGAAGGATAGGCAAAATGGCAGAATACTCCTCTCGGACGCAGCTGGAATGTTTAACCCCAAATAAAAACTCTTTCATTAGCAGCGAAATATAATTATATGATGGAATAAGTAATATCATATTCTGATTTTGCAATGCTATATATTAGAAAATATAAAAACCACACATCAGACCATGCCAATAAAGATACAGTATTCAAAGTGTTGCAAGAATCAGTCAACAAAATGTTCTTTGTCCAAGGTAAACTTCACACTGACAAGGCCCAACTCACTGTTGGCCTCATTCAACTCTAGAACTCATCCGTTGTGTAATGGAAACATGACCAAGCACCTGAACAATTGCGCAACTCCACTTCTTACAAAAAAAAAAAAAAAAAAAAAGCGGCATCCTTTTAATTTTTTTCATTTAGTTTGAAAATGAATTCTTTTGTTGACATTACTTTTTCTACTTTTCCATCGAGCTTCATTTGAGCAAGTCCGTGATTGTTTTAAACGGCTGGTGGCCTCAGTTCTGCTCTGGCTTACGTTTGTTTGATACTGTGCAAACCTAATTACAAAAGTAGCATTAAAGTATTTTATAGTTGTGCAAATGAAAGCAGCTTTAAATATAATATGTTGAAAAATTATAGAGCTCAACCTAACGCTTTCAGAAGTATAAAAAAATATGTAATTAAATTAGCTATTGAACATATGTTGATTTCAGTAGGACACTCAATTGTCCTACAGGATATTGTATCTGGAAGAGAACTCTTATAGACTGAAAACAATTACACTGTGTGATTTCAGTGTTGAGTCTTTTTAGATAAACCATGCGAGTAGAGCAGAGCAACTCTTTAGCTGGTGTTAAAGTACAGCGCTGTCAGACTGGCCTCTCTGGTTAATGTCAATAGCACTGCGTATAAAAGGTGACTAAAGTGTGTACAAATGTTGATCTTTGGAGAAGGCATGCCTAGAATCATACACACATCTACTATTTCATCCACCAGGTCAACTTCAGGGAGAGAGGGCAAATTGGGAGTTTTCTTGCCAAAAGTTGATTCTTAGCACACTTGTTAGGTTACACTGCACAAAACTGCTTCCCCACTGCTTTTAATCCGTAATCCCAAAATATTATTAAAGTTAGAAACGCTTCTCAGAATATTTCCAAAGGCAGCAGAGATTCACATAGTATGTGTAAAGTCTTACTGCAAACAAGTAGTTTATGTACATAAGAATTTCTCCAGACACTACAGCGTGCTTACACATTGTGAAATAGCAAGTAAGATCTATTAAAGTGAAAACATTATTGTATGAAAATACTTGGCTGGTTTTACATGAAAAATATCAGAAAATACAGCTTCCTATGTAGTTTTGGCACAATAATATTAATATGCAGTAAGATAAATAAAAAGATTTGTGCACCTAGTAACAAGGTATAGTTTCTGCACCAAAGAAATTTGATACCATCTTTAGTACTGTGGCTTTTAACACAGTGTTCATGTGAGTACCAAATGCCCAAGGAAGCCGTATACCCGCGCTCTTCTCTTAATGCAGATAATGTTTCCCTTTTTACTCAATTCTTTGGCATTTTTAATATAAAATTATTTATGCAATATTTTATTAGCTTGGCACACCTACAGAAGTCGCAGTGGCATGGGCATGCTACATGCTTAAAACCCAAACTTAATTCCTATTGTATATAATGCAATATCAACTATATAAATAACCTTAGGAAAAGTCATGTTATGTCTGTACATTAAAGAGCCAAGTTCTGTCTCCAGCACACCCATTTGCAGATCTCTCTTATCAAGAAAAATTTTAATACCTGCTATGGCAATTGGTAGTTACATCCTTTCTCAAATTTAACCAGAGCCATGGGTGAAGTACTAGAGAACACATGGAGTGGGACTACAAAAGGTTGACTCAGTTAATTGTCTCTTCAGTTGACTTCAGTTTACCAACACAATAAGCAACACAGGGTTACCAATATGGGCTCTGTTATAGGTTAAATAAGCTGCACTTAAACCCTAAAATTAACAGTTATACACTTTGTGCAATTCCTGGTAGTTTTCTGAGGAAAAGAGTTCCTCAGAAGGAACTTTTTCTTACAAAAATAATAATTAAAAACTGCTTTTGGAGGGTCAATTCAGGAAGAGACCAGTCAATAGGAACAGGACTAAAGTGCTTCTGAGTCTGTCCAGGACAGGACAGCCCATAGGACAGTCAGGGGAGGCCTGCCGGGGACAACCACATGTCTGACAACTGGACTCCATTATTAACACATGATAAGCTCGGAACGATCACATGATGGAGCAAAAATATCAACCCAGAATTTGTCAGCAGGAATTCCTCTGTGAAGGCGGTGTACAATCCGCATGTCAAATTTTCAGAGCGCTAAACAGAAATCTTGCTCAAATAGTAGCTCCCTGTTGATGAAACCACCCCCACTCCTACTACGCAGTTGTGAGCTTACTGGGTCAATCAGTCACCGATCACGGTGCCTCCCCTCAATCAACACGCTAGAGAGAAATTCCCTGTGGGAGGAAGAAGCAGTGCTGGAGGAGGCAGGATGCCGAACTGAACTCAACGACGGTCTCAGGAAATACTGCTTGTGCAAAAAGGGAGCCAGATGTGAGGGTGGCTGCGCAGCCTGCTGCCTCGCAGAGCAGGGCTGCCGGCACTCGGCAGCAGCTGAGGAGCAGGAACAGAGCCCATGGATGCCTCCGCAAGGCTGCGGGAACGCTCGCTCAGGAGGAAACTACGCAGCAACTAAACAGATCCTTACACATAATTGCACAGGCAGCACGCGGTGCTGCAGAGCGAAATTGCAAAGAGAGAGAACATGCAGAACTATACACACGGAGCATGCAGAAAAGAAACTCCGTAGCTTTTAACGAGTACCGAAGGCCCAAGGAAGCCGTATATCTGCACTCTTCTCTTAATGCAGATAATCTCTCTGTAGGAATGGCTCGCTATGATTTCAGAGATGGGAGAAGGACAAAGAACACTGGGAAGGGCAGGAAGACAGCCCAAGAAACACTGTCCTTCTGAAACTGCAAAGTTTTCTTCAGTCACTATACGGAGGAAGGAAGAGGAAGCAAAGAGACTTTATAAAAATGGTTTTCCTCCAGGTTGTCCCCTGAAAAATTCACCTCCCCATCTCTGTGAAATACAGCAGCAGTTAACGATGAATAAAAACATTATTGGGAAAAACAAAGATGCTGAACTGCAGAACTTGGTCTTTTTCAAGCAACAAAACCACATTGTCTACCACTGAACCAAAACAAGGTTTAGTGAGGATGCCCAGATGAAGAAAAGAGCTGTCACTTAAACTATTGCAGCACCTACAATGAAAACAAAGATGTCAGCTCCGTCACTTCAGTTTGTGAAAGTTTGGCCCAAGTACAAAAACGCAAATACTGTAACTCAAAGTTCCAGCACCTAGACTTATTGTTTGCCTCCTCACATGCAGTTAATGATATACCAGCCAAATAAGCATTTGGCAATGCGTTTCTCCTGAGCGATAGTATTTGCTTCACTAGACTGAAAAAGGGGACGAGGAGAAGATTGTAATACTTACATCCTTATTCACCTTATCACTATATTTATTATTCCAGATTACTCATATTATCTCAACATCTACCAGGAACAAGAAAATAATAGAAAAAGGCAATAGAAAATGGTACTTAGCTCTCTCTTCTATGAATTCAGTTGCTTCTTCCCTCTCATAACTCTACCTGAGTACTCGCCCACTACGACGACCTGCAATTCAATTTTCTATGTCCGTTCTAGTCCCTTTTGGTTTCTGCCTTTTTAGCAAGCTCCCAGAATTCGCTGAACCAACCCTCCCTCTTCCACTTCAGCTTCCAAACCTGCTGGTCTAGGTCATATTGGAACATTTCTCCATATTATTCTTGGAGTGCTTCAGTTTCACATTCTGCTCAGTAGTCACTAAATGTCTTTGCCTTTTTATCTTCTCAGCCCAAAGATGTGACCGTTGAAATATTCTAACAGATCTTCCCTGCATCAGTTAATTGATTTTCCAACTATTACCAAGCAGTTATTGCTCAGCCTTTTTGTGGGTTATATGCACAACAACTGGGGTAAGGCAGCTTTTCTCATTTAGTGATTACAAGCAGGTTCTGCCATCTGCTAGAATAAATACTGAAGAACAGCAGCTGTCAACATTTAGATAGAGCTTTCATGCTTCCTAAATTGCACTTCACATTACATTACAGCAGGAATCCTTATGAAAGGCAGCCTCATTAGATAAAGGAATTCTATTTACAGGTAGTATGAAGAAAGTTTCTGTATAGATAAAGTAATAATCAGTTTATAATAAGAAAACCATGAGAAACTGCACTATAAAGCCTTGGCCTACGCTGGACAACCATAATAATTGCTCTGTGGAATTTACTAAAGATTCTACTATTGTAACTGTTCTTGTATGAACGTTATTTAGATACCGAAACAATGGGCACTTATATAAAAGCCTAAGTTTTATACAGCTATAAATACTTTTTTAGACAAAATACATTAGGGAAAGTTTGATGAGAACAACAATATGTCTCACAAGATGAAAAAAGGAAAAGTAGTAACAGAATCTTTAGCTAACGTAAGCTGCCTTTTATTGTTCAGCTAAAACTCTGTTTTCCTTCTTAGTTTCTCAAGCCTTTTCCCACATAAGGAAAAAGGCAGGAGAGTATAAACAGAAAACATGCAGATCTACAAGCTGATATTACTCACTCTATTTAGAGGCAAAATATACGGGCATTAAGAAGACCAGCTAAGTGACAGGACTTAAAAAATTTACAGCGGGGAGGCTTAAACTGGCTTTGATGAGAACTGTATTTTGGATCTGCTTGACCTTTCACGTAAACTAACGCCCTTGCCACTGTTCGTATTCTGTATAATAATTCCCATCAGGACACATCTTTTGTTATTCTTAAGTCCCTCTCATCCCAGACAGGTTTGATTTCAGAGGACAGAGATGACTATGTCCACATCAAGTCCACATTTGAAGTATTTTTTAAAATCTAGAGTCCCAATCCAAAGAACACACAATCCCACACGTGAGGATACATTAAAACTATATTAGAGTACATTTACGAACATACATATTAACACAGCATGTTATAAATTAATGCTTTCTTTCTCAACTTTGTACAGGCTTTTGTCCCACATTCCTTTATTATGGAAGTCTCTGCTACACCCAGCAGCTGTCCTTTAAAGAATCAAATTTCTATTTTACTCATGCAGGTAAAACTTATGTAACAAACAAACAAACAAAAAATTCTTAGATTCATCATGTATTAAGTAAGCAGTTAGGTACTATGAATTAAATGGGCAGTTTTTTAAGGCAGAATAGCATTTCCAATTATTTCAAGGTGTTTGATGCAGAAACATGACTCTTTAACGCTTAAATTACATATATACTGTTTCGGATGGGCTATTCAGTCTCTCAAATTAGCTCCAGTACATGACACAGTAAATGAAATCTGCTGAGCGTCTTATCTGTATTATGAGCAAAATCCTCAAAATCATATTGATGTGTTTTAAGAGATCTCACCTCCAACATGTTCAGCAAAGAAAAACTTACTCTTTCATCCACAGTCTAACGAAAATAGTAACACCAACAATATAACTGTGTGCTCACAACATACGATCTCATAGTTCGAGAACTGCCTACAACGGCTGAAATTATTGCTCCTGTCTTAAGCACACAGGACTCTAACAAGCAGGTCATATTGTTATTTAATTATTTTACTCTTCATATTTCCAGTCAGATGCAGATATTTTTTGAAATGTTTGGGAACGAGGATAGTCTAAATATAATATACTTCTAGTGGAAATAACATTTGCTCCGTTTAGACCTCAGGCACTGCTGATGGCAGAACAAGATTGGAATGTGCAGATAATTATCTTTGAGGCTAGTCAACAGCTAGAAGTCCCTCATAATATCACCTTTAAGATCAAGCCAAGACATTCCAGTCTGAATCAAGGTTTATTTATTAAAGGATTTAGCACTTTTAGATCCAATATTGCCTGGAAGACCACCAATTTCCATTCCCAAATATCTAATTTCTCCAGTTTCTTGGTGCATACATAAGACCTTCAAAATCACTTCAGTGAACACACACAAGCACATAAATGACATCTAAATTCCTTCCCCTCTCTAAGATGAATTCCACAGGAAACACCTCTACACAGCAAAATCTCCACACAGACTGTAGGAGATTTCAATAATTCTCATTCATTTAGGGGACACAGCTTAAGACAACTGCAGGCACCTTTTACTGAAAGGTGAATTTTTCATGATCTTGATTTGTATAAGGGATATTGAGAAGAACAGCATTTAAAAGCTAGTAGAAAAATAAAATAAAATAAAATAAAATAAAATAAAATAAAATAAAATAAAATAAAATAAAATAAAATAAAATAAAATAAAATAAAAGGTATATGGAATCATCATATCTGCCCATTTTCCTTGGGATAACAAAGACAAAAGGCACAAAAATTAGACAACAGTGGTAAGCAAATACATGTAAGAATATTTTCTTATCTAGGAAGAGAGATGGGCACTTAAAACTTAAAGGTTTACTTTTTTTTTTCCTTTTAAGAAACACTGTTTACAATGAGTAAATAAAATTATTGCTCAAAATTAGAGCTCAACAATTGTTTTGTTCTAAGTTGGCTTTTTCAGTCTGGTATCTTTGCCGTGCTGGTGCCACTTATCAAAAATCTACTTTTCATGACAAGATCTAAAGTAATGGCTTATAATACAACATTTGTTCAGTAAATTCATGTGATAATGTAATATTTAAGAGGCTTTCTATAAATGAACAAAATAAGAAATATAGCCTTTCTACATATAATGGATTTGGTCAACAAAAAGCCTCAATACTCACAGTATGATCCTGGTTATCCAAACTGCCCTGCTGTACAGGCCAGACAGTGACTCCTCGTGATACAAACTCCGAGTCACGCAGATGAATTTAGTGTCATACAAGTTGTTTGAAAAACTGATATCCTACTGTATTGCATTATGAATATAGTTTAATCTGAGATGTATCTCATGGTACTTCATGTAATGTTATACAACATTCCACCTCCAGAGGAGGAAAATTAGCCATTACAGAAGAGTAACCCTCATTGCTATAAATGCACAGTGACACACGATAATAAAAATAACAGCAACTATTAACTTACTATGCTGTTGTAATACCATAAAAACACCAAGTATTTCATATTCAGAAAACCCAAAATACTGGTAAAGAATGTTTAAGGGAGTTTTAAAGAAAAGAGAAAAGAAGAGCATCTACTTTTCCAAGATAGTATCTGTAGTATCTGTCTCTCCTTTACTTTAGTTAAGTAGAGCTAGTAGTTAAGCTGCCAAAAAGAGGCCCCAAACCAAATAACATAAGTTTCCTGGACATAGGAAAGAAGAGTCAAGCTCCTTATCTTAAAGGACAGCAGCCTTCCTCCCTGCCCCCCTGCCTTCTCCAAATAGGGTTTCAAAGAGAAAAAAGAAAAGCCAATTATATCCTCTGTCAGGAGTATATATATTCCGCTCACACACACTGCCCTTGGCTTCAGTAGGATAGAAGCGGTGTAGTTAATACAGATAGCAATCCACTATTATTTTTACTCAGAGCTGCATTTATAAACTAAAAACATTTTAATATTCCCAGCACAGGCTTATGGTTAAAAGCCCACATGGTCCCATATACAGTGTAATATCTAAAATGAGAGTCTTGAAAAAACAAAGAGCTGAACCAAAGCTAAGAGTAGTGCTGTCTTTACCAGAGAAGTCAACTCAGAAATAAACACAACTGTTCATGAGAAAGATATTAGAAGCAGTAAATTTTCTAGTGATGAGTGTTTTTAGGCGTATAATTTATGTGTGCAAACACTCACTGGTGGTACGACCAGAAACACAGATATCATGGAATGAAAAGGAGAAAAAATAGGGGAAAGTAGAAGATGTGGATATATGCTCTACTAGGCTGATAAATAAAACTAGCAAACTTATATGAAAGACTAGATTGTGACATATTTTCACAAAAGCAAAAACAAAAACAAACGTTGTTGACTCAAGAATGAACGTTGGCAGGAAGCTGCCACTAGGTCTTCTATAGTTTACACTATATTTTTTACTTCCAGACACTGCCAGTGGGAGGTTTTATAGGATAATGATATACTGAGAAACGTATGACAAGCATGTCCAAACAAAGTAAAACATATTTTTCACAAAACAGTAAACTCTGATAGTTTTAAATCCATGGAGCCAGAGGTAGCCTGAAGACTAATTATAGCAGAATTGTTAACTTGTAAAACCTGTTTAAGGTATTAAAGTATTCTTGACTCTTTTCCAGAAAATATTGTTATAACAGGAAGTTACTTCTAAAAAACAGAGTTGAAATAGGAAAGGTATTATTCATACAAAAATGCTGAAGAGTAGTAGGTTTAACAGCTTGATGACAGCAAAAATAGACAAATATCATAACTGGCATCAATTAAAAAATGTATCTGGCATAGCAAACAATTTTAAAGGACTAAGTAGGTGTAAAACTTGCATAGTTTTTTATTCCTAGGAGCTGTCTTTTCTGAGTCATACTTAGAGTTTGCTAGCAAAGTAGTACATGAGGGTGTACTTAAATTTGAGTATATTTAAATGTGTTGTATAAACGGAGATTGTGAGTGTCACCCATGCAGTCACTTCTGTAACTTTTATTGTACAACCACATGACTAATTCCTGAAGTACCAAAATCCTCTAAGAATACATAAACCCCATTTCACATATTAAAACAAGTTTATCTGAGCCTGTATAGAATAAAAAGATTGCTGAAGAACCACCAAAAAAAATAATAAAAATAATGAGTGTGAAAGATAAAATTTTAAATTGGCAACAGAAATTTTCCTAATCTTTTTCTTCCTGTTACAACACAATCTTTACCCAAGTAAGAATTGTCACCTGAATTAGACAAGAAGGCTAAATCAGTATCTTATGATTCTCCGGACACTTTCAGATAGAGGTGAAGTTTGCAGCATTTCCCTGGATGTATACAATCCAGTCCCAAATCTATGCCACAGACTGAGTATTAACCATCACCTGAGCACTGGCATGTGACGTGAAGTGCCGAATTGCCACATTGTAATTTTTCTCCTTTCCTCCTAATATAAGGAATTAATAATTCTTTAATTCTAATAATCCCTAAAAGGGGATTAAATATGGCACAGGAACCAAGATGTGGCTTTCCCAATAGAGAGCTGCAATTAAATTCTCAGCAGTGTCTTGGGAGGACAAAGATAATCTCTTAGCACCTTTACATGGCGCATCTACTGACACGTAGGAATTAGTTTGTCATCTTCCATGATCCCATTTAAGGAAATAACAAACAGGTTCAGCCTTACCTACACGCAATCGATCCACTCCATCTTCCACCTAGTGTGTATTTGCTCTCAGAAATAAAAAGGCAAACAAGCAGCTAGGATATGGGACAGACGAATAATCTAAATATGACAGCTGTAAGGGTACCAGGATCAGAGATTGTTTGAACAATTTAACTACATTTTCAGCTACTCCTTTCATGCATAGACCTAGTTGTAGTGATGGCATAACACTTGCGTTCCATGTGTATCATTCAGAGTTTAGTTCGTAAATTCTCTAAAGTCATTTTTCTGTTGTTACTGAAGTACTTCTTTAAATATATATTGACTAATCTATGGTTTCATACATCAAGTAGACTATTTTTCATATACAGACTTAAATCTGGCTTTAAAAACTGTACGATGAATTGTAAAAACAGTTTAAAGTTATGATTGGCTGATAAAGTGAAACTCTACTCCATTTCACTTGGATTAGTGTGCAGCTGCAAGATATAAATTCTGTGTGAGAAACAGTACATTTTTTAATGCTCTTTGAATTATCATGTTTTTGCAAAATGAAAGACAACTGGTTTCATATGCAGGTAAGAAATATTGGCATAAGGAATGTTATTTGATTTTAACTGAGTCATGTTGCCAGAATGCATGAAACAGCTGTGTGAGCCGAGTATCTGCCTGAGGCTACAACTATATTTCCCTCCTCCTTTACCACCTGTCTGTGCTAAAGTTACTGGACGCCAGTAGATATCAAACCCCACTGGGATCTTTAACTATCATAATTACAAAACGCTTTCTCTACTATCCCGTTGATTTTAATGTCCAAGCATGTCGTACTAGATGAGACAACGTTATCTCTTTCATTCACAACCTTTTAAAATAATGCCATAAATAAACGGACATACAAACAAAATGTCTGAAGTTATATTGAAAGAGTGAGGCTTAACTCTACTAAGCTTACTCTCTTTGACACATCTGTAAATTTATTAAATGATTTTGCCAAGACCACAAAAAGGCTGATGCTCTTCTACATCCCTCTTTACCTAAGGGTAGCACCGATCAAATAGCTAGCACAATTAGCATTAAGGGGGTGAAAGGAAGCATATCACTGTTAGTGGTGGTGGGGAGGAAGAACAGGTAACAGAATACTAGGATGTTTTCATATTAGCTAGATGTAGTGAATTTTGTGCTAGGAATAAAAATGGCTGATAAAATCTCAGTGCTGTTGTTTGAGAACTCTTGAGGAACAGTTGTTATACGAAAAAACTAGGGAATGACAAATATAATTTTGATCTTAACAGAAAAAAAGGAAGACTGGAGAATTATAGATAAGTCAGTTTTAATTCTGAGACTTATTGGAACAAGTAATCTGCTTCAGACTATTTGTAAACACTTAGAAGAAGCAAGAGACTTCCCAAGAAGTTATGTCAAACGAATCAAATTTTTTCATACGACAGAGTAATTGGCTTTGTTGAAGGACACAGCAGTCATACTTGGTATCAAATCTCAAGATATTTACATAAGCAAGCTAAAGAAAAATATGATCCAAATGGAAGTAACATAACACGGATGCCAAGCTAGTTGGGAAAATGTAGTGAGCCACCAACAATTCACTGCTAAACTGTTAAACTAGGAGTATCTTTGAAAAATAGGATTTTGTAGGGCCATATAATATTCAATTCTTTTATTAATAACCCCAGATACTAAGTTCAGAAATTTGCAGATGGCATTAGTACGAAAAACAAAAAAGTACCTTTAAGACACCTTGACAAACCTAAGAACTGAACTGGAAAAAAAATTATAATACGTAACAGGGAGAAAAGCAAGGTCATACACTTCAGCAGAATTAATCAACTCCACAAACCCAGGAAAAGCAGTAATTAATTAAGACACTTTTTCTACTAAAGAAAAGGATCAAGACACTGAGGTGACAAGGCAACAGTGTCATGTTGTTGCAAAAAACACACTACGGAAAGATGTATATATAGTAGTAATCCTTCTGTTTTCTTTGGCGATGGCAACATCTCATCAGAAGAACTGGATCCAATTTTATCCACTCAAAGATGTGAATAAACTGGAAAGACTACAAAGAAAAACAACAAGGACAACAAGAAAACTAGAAAACATAGCCTTTATGGTAAGATTGAAAGAATTAGGGTCTACCAACTTCAAGAAGAGAAACTAAGGAACATGATACGCATTTTCAGATACAGGCCATCACCAAGGAGAAGAAAAAAAAAATCAGTTCACTATGTCCAATGTGGATAAGAAATAACTGCCTGAAATTACAGGAGAGACTAAGTTAAGATATTAGAGAAATCTTTTTATATGTGTGGACAATGAATCATGAACAAAGTTATTACAAAGGTCACCAAGAACAAGCTGGAAACTCCTCTCAGAAAGAACAGTGGTATAATTGATACTCACTTAGTACTATGGATGCACTAGAAGATACCGTCGCATCCCTTCCAGCCCTGTTTATCATATTTTAATTTAAAATATATGTAAAACCTTTTTGTCTTATTTCTAGCATAAAATGCACAAAAGAACTGCTAGACAAAACACTCCACACCTGCCAAAAATCATTTGAAAAGAACCTACTCTCCCAGTTAAGAAAGACAAACAACTATCTGCGATGAGGTAAGGCAGACTTTCAAGCAGGACTTTTCAGCTTGGAAAATGCACTATTGAAAAAGAAGCGAAAGACCACAAATGCTAGAGAGAAGGTGAACTGGGAACTATTGTTTGCTGTTTATCACAGCTAAAGACCTACCTGCAAGCACCTAAGGACATTACTAAGCAACAGGCTTAAAAAACACATAAAAGGAAAAACTCTTAATATGACATTTTAAGTTGGAGAGCTCAAGGATGCGAGGTAATTCTCAGCCCCAAAACAAGTGCCAAAGAGTTTTAAACACTTTACTGATTATAACTTCTATGGCTTCTAAATATGACAATACATACATGATTCCCAGCACAAAAGGTCCGTAAAGCCACCAACTGGTAAAACCCGAGACCATATACTGAAGGAAAAACACTCTGCCGATTCTTATTTTTTCATGCCCTAATTCTTGTATTATTCTACTTCAAGGATTTTTCTGCTGACCAGGACCAAAAAAAAATCAAGTAGACGTATCTCTTGTGTGATCTAGTGTGTCAGTTCTTCTGTTGCAAAGATTAACACGTTTTAGTTGCACGAAAGAAGGAAAGCAATGATGTCAAGGCTGATGCTTCCTTCTTTGAAAATGCTGCTGCCACCAACTCATTCTCAATTCATCAGAAGGCATTATTATTATAATAATACCCACAGAGGGTAGAATTATAGAACTAGTTCCCAAGGTGCAGGGACCAATCACAAAAACTGCAGACATGTTAATTAAAGCTACTGCTGTGCATGGCTTGCATTCTGTGGAAATAACTAAAAACCACCCAGGTATGTCACACGGGTTACACTAATTCAGCCTCAGAGCATTAGTAATGTAATATATAACCTTACAGGGAACCAGATTTAAAAATAATAATAAAAAAAAAATCTCAGGGTGAAAAGAGCTTACAGAAATGCAGAAAGATTCATGTCTGGAAGAAAATTCTCAGTCATTCTTTTGCATAGAGTGAAAAAATCACTCTTGGCGAGACCATTACCATTCTTAATCATCTAAGGCTTCCAAAATAGAAAAAGAAATGTAAGCCAAATTCCTCTGTTTCTACTTAAAATCAAGAAAGTCTATCAAAGAGTTAATGATAGTAACTAGAACTAAAGTACTAAAAGCACTTCTCTGTTTCATGAAAATAAAATAAATATTTAGGAAAGGACAAAGTCTATTATAAATGGAAAAGGACTCACAACTATTATGGAGAGTAAAATGGTTAGTACTGAACACCAAAAGGCAGGACAGGAGCCAGAAGCTTGTGATCTCCCCACTAAACCGAAGAAGAATGACATGTCTCCTGCCCTTCAGGAAAACTTTGCTTCTCAGTGGCCAACTTTGTCTATAAATTAAGTTGTTTATAGAAATGTGTATTAGTTGCTTAAATACAGCTGTGAGTAGATAGATAAGAACTGACAGAATCTCTTGGTCCTCTGGTATACAGTGATGTGGACAGAAGTGCCCTACTGTAAATCACTATATGTTACACTAATGCATGCACATTTTTCCTTGACAGCACTGGAATTTAAAATGTATATATACCATATCGTTACATTCACAATTACTTACTGAAGTGTAATGATCATATGAAAATCTCAGGAAACCATTTGTCTCCAAAGACACCACACCTCAGTTCAGATGGCGCATGAAACAAAGTCATTTGAGCTGCCATTTTAGATTTTTTCCTTGGCAAGTAAGACACCAGCTGGCTGGATTATGGGCCTTGACGTCGAGAGTTTATTCTGGGCTTTTACAAGCAATCAGTGACTTACATCATGAAGCTGTTTTCATGTTCAGGATATGCTGTTGTAGCATGGGGGTGAGGGGAAACAGAGAAAATCACACAAATTATTCTCCAGATACAAAAGTTTAAGGCTTTTGTTACAATTTAAAAGTTAAAAAAAAAACAAAAACAAAAAAAACCAAACCAAACAAAAACAAAACCCCAAACAACCGAAAACAAATGTTCTATAAAAAATAAATGTCTTTCACAGACTCTTGCAAAGATCCAGCTATAATATTTTTAGCTTTTTCCTGCAGTCCCTCATATTCTAAAACATTCTTGGACATATTTCCTTTGTGTTTGAGAAAGTACAGAACTGGTGGTATGCAAACTCATGTAAACCAGGGATCTCAAACTTATTATATTAATCTTCTACTACCTAATTGACCAACTGACTCTAAACACCAGCGCAGCAGTTAACGCACATGCCCCTTACTTAGTATTACTCGTGCATTGAACAACTCTAGAAGTTCTGAGACATGGCAGTACCACGTGCATCCGTTTTACTTCTGCAGCCCCAGAACGTCATTCACTCTGTTTTCCAGTTCCTCTTCACATTCTCAGCTTTTGCCTAATAATTTCATAACCTTCAACCACTGTCAATTTTATGGTCCGGCAGAAAGAAATGGTTCATCTTGGGGTCATTTGGGGAACGATTGCTCCCCTAAATATCATTAAAACATTAATTCTACCTTTCTTTAAGACTACGAAAAAATTCTCAACAATTCCATCAGTGCAGATTCCACCCAAATGTTGCATTAAGCCCACCATTCCGTCTAGATTTGTCAGTTACCTGCTGCTTGTTTTGTCACCAGATAGTTTTTCCTGTAAACGTGTTCTCTAGACATTAAAAAACATTAATTTATTATTATTTCTGTTCTGCATAATTGAAGGGCCAATGAACTTGGTGAGATGTCCTGTCATTTTAATGGGATTACTTAGGAGATGCTTAGTTCTTCAGTTATATGGGTTTCTTTGTTTGAGTTAGGGTTTTTCACTGTCTTTAAACAGATGCTTGTCAAGACTTATACCTGCTTATCTTTTTTATCCTAAGCCACATTTGGCTGTATGTGAAATGAGTTTCCAGACTGTGACTCTTGAGCCACTTGTCTACTGGATAGGTCAAATAAAGTTCCTGTGATGGGGTTTCATTACACAACTGATAACAGTGCTTTGCAGGAGGGATACAGCTGGGCAATCTGAAGCCCTGTCTGTGAAGGAAAAGAACCAGCTAAAATTAGGAGATTGATTTATATGCCAGCTCCATGGCTAAAGGAGATTCACCCACAGACTCCCCAGAGGTAGAGTCATTTCTTATTTGGTAAACATTCCTAAGAGCCCATCTTCTACCTCCCTACTTTTGATTTTCCAAGGGGTAAGTCTTCTGGCTCCCATCCATAAAATTTTTGGTCCAGAGGTTGTAAGATTAAGGAATCCTGTCAGCTCTGGTATATAGTCTCACCCATCCTATACCCAAACGTGTGCATTTATCTCCTTTCTAACATAATATTGTACCTGTAACTAATAAGCACAATAAGAAAAAGGACAGCTTACACCCAAAGCGCTTCATTCCCATGTCAACTGATGAGATCAGTTCATGATGTATCAAGTAGAAATCTTGATTCTTGACGTCATTCCTGATTCTCCTATTTAGCTGCTAACTTTCAGCATTAACCCCACTATCAAAACCTACCAATTTGCATTGGTGCCCTAACTAGTGCTTTCAGAAAGAAATAGATGTTTTCATTGTTTACAGTAGGAATTTCTGTAAGTTTTAAAAAAATAATTAATTTTAAAAGCCTGTATGTTGGTAGCCTGACCTTTCAGATAAATCCTGTGTATTTCTAGTATTTCATAACCCTTCAAAAACTTTTATCCCGGTTCCCCAGGACTACAATATTTAGTGTCTGACTTTTCTTTCCTGTACAGTTTTCAGTGAATCCCCTCACTGATGAAATGTCTATTTAATGGGCCAAACTGTCAGAAGCGCGGAAGCCTTTCATATGATTATGAATCTACATAAAGACTTCACATGCAGAACCTTCTCTCTGTTGTCTGTCCCTGGAGAAGAGGATGCTGAGAAGGACATAAAATAAGGGTGGAATATAATTTTTTTACAGCATCAGTGTGACATGTCTAGAAGAAAAACCCGTAGCATCTTCATGGAAAGAAATAGCTATACATTCCACATACAATAAGGATTACCCAGCTGTATCTCTACTGCTTACAAATTCCACGATCTTGTGTTGAAAAAACTAATCTTCACTCAGAAAATCTAACAGAAAGACATCAAAGGAAACATACTTCCAACTTTTTTATTCTTATTTTGTTCTTAGTTGTAGCAGAAACCTACTGGGAATTGCCCCACCCCACCCCTCCAAAACAAAAAAAAAGAGGGGGGGAGTGGGGGAAGTCTATATTAACCTACAGAGGGAGTCCAACCACAGAGATGCACATAGCATCAAAGAGCTTCTCTCCCTAATCTGTTTCAGCTATTGATTTACCAAGGGAAGGAGACACAATAATAGAACTGCATTTCAAGGCACTCAGGATATACGGTCCTTGCTTTCAAGACAAGTAGCAAAAGTGAAATTAGGTTGATTATCCAGGATTCAGAGTAACAAAATCTATGTCTCTTCCCCCTCCCCTCAATTCCTGACTTAAACTTTTCAAGGCGCTTTCTTTTCTAGTTCCTCCTCTAGTACTCACAGATTCCTCTTGCCATAGTTTACTGCATTCACTGCTTTTCCACTTTCTTTTTAACTAATTTCAGGTTTGGGAACAATTAGAAGAATTTTGTCACGTGAAAGTAAGTGAAGGATACTAAATTTGTAATTTTTAGGTGAACACTTAACAGTTCAGCTGAGGATTCTAAGTTAGTCAAGTCTACAAAGCCAATATAAAAAAACCACAATCTATCATGAAACTGTATATATAGTCATGATATTGTCAGGACTGCAACTGCTCTTTACAGATATCATCTTCATGATACATACAATAAAATTCTGGAAAAATAAGTTTTCAAAATTAACCTTAAACTCAGCTCTTCAGAGCTGTAATATTTGCCTAAGGTTACATGTGAACTTTTCAGAACTCTATAATTCAAAAATTGGCTGAAGTTCTGCAAACTTCACCCCCCTACTTTTTTTTTTCTTTAAATGACAACCTGAGTGTAACCAGGAAAATTTTTAGGCCAAAGAAAAGCTTAAAGTGTGATCAGGTTTGTAACCTTATAAACGGGGCCACAAACATAACCCCTTAATAATGTGAAGAATAATATGGTTTTGATTTGACCATACAATGTAAGAAAAAATAATGGGAGAGGAATTTGATAGTCTTAACTTCACAAATCCCATATGGTATGTTTATCATTTACCATATGTATAGTGTCTGATGTGCATACAAAAACTATGGATTTGAGACACTTTCTCAGACTGGCAGCTTGAACATATCGTATCCCGCAGTTTCATGAGATCCAAACGAGATGCAGAACGTGTACCGTTTACTGTACAGGCATGGCTGTCTCCATGGAAAGCGCTATTTACATTACCAGAATTTAAGAGATACTTGTCAATAAGTGGTAGAAAGAAGCCAAACCACATCCCTTTCTTAACCTGTTCAGTGCTTTGGATGTCTTAATTATGTCATTTCATATTCTGAAACACACAAGGAAGGCAAAGTATCTAACGTTATCACTTCCATCAAAGAGACAAAATATTTCCTAAATAGACAAGAAGACACCTCAGCATTTCAGATGGTATATACAACCTTTTTGTTCAAATTCTGCTGTAATACAAAAATGAGAGACAGAACCTTTGAGCTCTCATTTTTCATCTCCTTATGCACATACAGTAAAAAGACTTTTAGTGGATATACAGACTTCTAACCATTAAGATTCAGAAATGGAAAAGCAGCTCTGGAAAAAAGTGTAAAGAAACAAAGAAAGGGGAAAACCATTATGATAATTAGAGTTGTGTGAAACTTGGCTGTTATGGTTATGTACGGTTCATCCAAACCTTTTCTTTGGCTTTGGTTCATATCCCAAATGTTGCTTTGACTTCTGGGCTTAAAGGAAGCCAAAAACTCCAAGTGAAATGTTGCCAAATCCAACATATTTTTGCAGGTTTAGGGTCAAAACCATGCAAACCCACAGAGTTCCTCCTACCATCATAAATCAGTCTGAGTTTGCCAAAATGTTCTTTTCTGTTCTGCATAAGTTTTTTCACTACACTTTTCCCTGTAATATTTAAGCTTTTTGCCATCAGTACTGCATTTAGTAACATGATTACATAGCTTCATGTCGTAATGGCCTTCCTATTCTATGACAGTTGTCGTGGTTTGTTTTTTTTTTTAAATTACTCTTATGGGGTTTATTTTTAAATACTATCCAGTTTCCTATAAGTTTGCAGGGAGGCACAATCAAACAATCCTTAGTCTTGGAGTGGATGATGCTGAACTTCATTAAACTATTCACTCTCTTTTCCAGGCCTTTTAAAAACACACCGAACAGACTCTTACGGGACTTTTGAAAAAGATCATGACTTGTGAACTCAAAAGGAATGACCTAATTTTAGAAAAGGCACTTTGCCTCTTCACCAAAATACTGCATTTATCATGTGCCCACTAATTCTAGTTTTTTAAAAACAATGTCTCTTCATTTGTCCAATACAGATGTCATATGTAGAGATAGTTTTTCTAAACTTACGTGGAACCCTTTTTAGAAACAGATGTCACATTAGCCACCTTCCAGTCCTCTGGTTAAAAGGAAGTTTTAAGCAAGTTATACACCGGAGTTATAAAGTCACATATTTCACCTCTAATTTCCAAGAAGTTTAGAACAAAAACTACTTGGTTCTGACAGGATCGGCCTGACCACAACCTTACCTTGCTTTGAACAAGACATTGAACTTGACCGTCCCTTTGAGGTCCCTTTCAACCTGAATTACCCTCTGATCCACTGATCCTATGATGATAGCATTGTTAATTTTGGTAACTGTTGTGTAATGTTTTACGTTGCACATAAAAAGGAGTTCCAGAAGCAGAAACTACCCAAGTTTCTCTTCTGTGAACATAGGAGAAAGAAATCTCTTTCATTTTTTTTGACCTCATGACCTCATTTTCTAAAAGCACTCTTTATATGTCTTGATTATCTTTGGCTCTATAGATTCTCTGGCAGCCTTCTGCCTTCTGACACATTGGAAAATTACTAGTTTGAATGCAGTTTATTACTTACTCCTTATTGTGCTTCATGCATTTCATGGTCTGCCTATTTGTGCTTTTTACATTTTACTTACCAGGTTTTATGAATCTATTTTTCTCAACTGGACAAATTTCAGTTTTTTGAAAGATGTTATTCTGCTTTTGATAGCTTCCTTTATCCTGCTGTTTAACTATGCTGGTTTCCGTTTGGTCTTCCTAAAGTAGTTTTTGATAGGTGGCATCCATTTCCTCTGAGCCAATATAATTTTCTTTAAATAGCCTTCATGATGCCTGTAAAGCTTTTACTCCTTTGCATGTCCTTTTTAATCAACTTCCTTATTTTTGTGCAGTTTCCATTTTCAACTTTTTATTAAAAAAAAAACAGATACAATGTATTTCTCGGTTCTTGTAGCTCCAGCATGCATGAGTCCAGGTAAAATGTCAACTGCTACAGCATCACTCTCAGTCCCCAGTTTTAAAACCAGGTTTCAGTTTCATTTTACTTAATCAGTGTAAGCTAATATTCCGTTTCTTTATTTGATTGAAAATACTAAACAACTACAGAGAGTATTGTATCAGCAGTTAATATCAGTGGTAGCCACCACAACTGTACGCATTTGACAACATAAGCTGCATTTTGCTTGCTTTCCAGCTTTACCTCATGAATTGTGAACTTCATTTACACCAAGAAAAAAAGAGAACTTGAAAGGTTCTCTGAATGGGGCATCTGTCAAGGATGTTGCAGTGGTGTACGAAGAATGAGAATGTGTTGATTGTTAATACCTACAGATGCACCAAAACAAAATTCCTTAGGTATTCAACATCAGGAATCAGAACATAAACACGAAGACATGAAGCTGCAAACCTACATAAAGCTATTTGGATCATTTAAAAGATATGAACAATAAAGACAAGGCTTTGTGCAAGTGTTAATGAAGTTTCTGACAAAACTACACGGCTGAGAAAGTGCTGGGCTCCTCAGGGACCTCCCTGTCAGTGTCGGGGGGGCTTCTCAGCGGCAGCCTCGGACACCAGCTCCCCCCCACCAGCTGCAGGCCCCTGAGCCAGGTCCCTGCCATGATGCTTACCCAGCTCCAAGTGCCACCTTCCTGTCCCCTGAACAGCCCGCTGGCAGCCCGTGGCAACTAGGTCACTTCACAGCCAGTCCTCTGAGCGCTCGGGGAGGCGGGAGGATGGGGAAAGGTGGCGGGAGAGGCTGCTCTCAGGGCCCTGATGGCACCAACAGGCCTTAATGGCCCTGACTGGCTTCACCTGGGGCCTTCCACCACCCCCTGCCTAGAGGCCCTGGGCCTGCCCTCTCCTGGAACCCCGCCGGCTTCAGCTGCCGCTTGCTCCTTAACGTGGATCAGCATTAGCATCAAAATGTTTGCACGTGGTCCCTGCTTCCCTTATTACGACCAGGAGAGTGCTACTGCAGGATAATTCTGCACTGGGACGTTGCAGAAATAAATATTCTTCAAATGTACTTTATGATGTCCTGGCTTTTCAAAATACCACAGCAAAGTGAATGGGGGAAATCACAATTTGTGGGATCATACAGGACAACAATTACATGAAACTTTGCCTTTTAGCTTTTAAGAAACATTTTCAGGACTTGAGATAAATTATTTCACCTGACTCGTAGATAATTCAATACGTGTTTTAATTTAATAGGTGCTTTATACACAGTTCAATTAGGTAAGGAAAGAATGTACTTTGCAGTTGAAAATTGGAATAAAGCTCCTGAGAGAGCAATACACAAGTTAGCTTAAGTCAGGCAGTTAAGTATAGTTAATAATTCATATCCTACCAGAATGGACTTAGGATACCCGCCCCATCCAGGTATCCCATGAACACATTCACAGCAAAGTTCTAAGTAGGAAGCTATTAGGGGACATTTTATATGCTAGCTTTTTAGTATTCTTGTGATAAGCTTATTTCACTTTTACAGAAAATATACAAAAGAGAAAGCGTTATCCTGCTTATAGCACTAATTATTTTAGCATTATTCAGTTTCATAAGAAAAAGGTGAACAAAGCCATCATGCGTAAGGGATCAAGGCCTACACTGAAGGCACGAGAACCAGACAGCAGCCTTCTAGCAGTCTTTTCTAATGTCTGTGTTAAGAGAAGTAATGATATTTGCTAGGACTTGGCAGCGAAACATTCTTATAAAAGAACACTCAGGCAGAAAAGCCAATCTTGACAAACCTTACAGCTGACTGCGGAAGGACTTTCTCACAAATTACAACTCCCATCAACAGATCCGATGTAAATGATGAATGACAATGGACTGTTTCCATTTGTACTTGAGATCTGCTTTCTCAATGACCTTTTAAGTTTATTTTTTGTCTGTACAGGGGTTTTTTAATTATTTTTCTCTTCGTGTGAGAAATCTTTGTCTGACAGGGCAGTGGCAAAATTCCCATTAACTTTAATAGAGCCAGAAACTCACCCCTATGCAGGAAAACACAAAATTCTTTCTTCAAAACGAAGAGACTATAACACTCATGTGACATACTGTTCACATTGTTATAGTGTCCCTTTGAAGTTTAAAACAAAAAGAGGAGGGGGCATCACATACACCTGGCTTTTATCTTTGTCATAGCTCCTAGATGGATAAATTATGGTAGTTCTCAATATGACAAAGGTATGTGACAGCTAAAGAGTAGGTGTAAAACGCTTCTTTCATCATGCCAATATGCAACTGTGAAAAGAAACTTGACTGGCTAATACCGAATAATATTGCTTAATAAAACTCCACCCCACTAAAGAACAAATGCATTTGTAAAAGCCCTTCTAATTCATGTCACTAAAATATCCACAGAAATACAAAGAATAACTCAAAATGGTTTTTTTTAGAAGGCAATATGAAAAAATTCTGCATTCTGTGCATAGTTCTGGTGTGTAAGATTCAGTTAATGTTTTTATAGTTTATCTACATGAAACTAATATTTTAAATTAAGTTCATTTTTCCCTATTGACAATTATGAAAGGTGTCATGGAAAAAAACCTCCAATTTATTCAGTGAAAACATTGGCACTTCAACAATATCCATAACATATCAGGCTTTCTCCAAGGTATTTCTATGGAAGAAGTCTTTCTCAGATGCAGAAAGCCAAATAGACTATTTTGCAAAGGAAAGAGAGAAACAGAAAAATACAAACATAAGTAGAGGATCAAAGAAATGCTTGTAAAGGCACTAAGGACCCTAGCTGTAACTTGAAAGAGCAGATAAACAACAGCCTTCTATAAAATTTAATGTACCGTGCTCCAATGTTGTTTGTTGTTGACTTATCTGATTATCTTGACAATTCAGGTTAAAAAAAAAAGCTGAATCCATTGGAAAAGAAATCTAAACTGCATATGGCAGTACTCTTTTCTTTTTCTTCATATGCCGCTATTATTGATCATCCACAGAGACGCGAGAGACTAGTACAACTGCCTAGTTGCAGCAAAATCGTCAACGTGGTATGTAGCCTTCCTTGTCTTTCACATGCTAAAGACCAATCTTCCGATCGCCCACTGGACCAAAAACTGTAACAAATTCACTTGCACCAAGTACCTCAATCAGTAGCAATTCATTAGCAAACGTTTTTAGTACCATGAGTAACACACCACTTCAAAAATCTTACCAGTTAACAGTTCAGACCAGTAAATGGACTACTGGATAGACTAAGACTAAGTCTATGCTCCTTAACAGTGTCAGCCATCTGTGACACCTTGGGCGTAACCCTTATTGCTTATGCCTCAGTTTCTTTCAATGTATTTGTTATACCTCTATTCTGTAAAATACTTTGAGATCTATTAATAAAGCATGTTATGTCAAATATGTGGTTTCTTAATGGAACACTAAAAGTTTCACCTTTACCTTTAGTCACAAGTGAGTATTTTCTGGCAGCTTGTGTGTACTGTTTTAACTTGCACGTATTGCAGCTAGGAACCAGAAATATTAACAATTTACTCTGATACTTCCATGGTTAAGATGACAATATTTAAATATGACTTTGCTCTAAGTGACTACGAATTTCAGTAGGTGCCATTACTTGTTTGTTTTTAATCGAGTTTAATCTGATCACATTACATTTATCTAAATGATGTTGTAGGGGACCATGTCAAAGGCCTTCACCTCCCCTCTCTTCCCAGTCTGTAACATGAGGTAGTAAGCATTACTGTATAAAGCTATTACAGAACACTCATAATGAGAGATTAAGTGGTATAAATCTGGCTTATTAGCAACCAGCCAAAATAATTCTACTTAAGCTCACCTCAAGCAGAACTTTTGTTACTGAGCAGATGTATGAGTAACAGACGCATGCTATTCAAAGCGATCTATGGAGAGTGACAAACAGCAACAGCTAGCACTGCTTACAAACAGGTAAACACAACAGGACCAAGTTATGAAACTAGCTAGAAATCTGAGCCTCCGCGAGGAGGTCTTTAAACACCTTTTTATACTGTCATCCAGCCTATCAAGCTTTCAACAAAAAAAATCATAGCCCATGGATAAGCTACAAATATAACAGAGTATATAGAGACACAGTTTGCATAGAACTTAACTAATCAGTTGTATTTTTAGAACATGATTACTTATACATAGGAAAACCGCTTTCATTTGTGAAAACTGAAAATAAAAAAAAAAAGTATAGGTAACATTTTTAAGCAATGCCTAAATTGGAAAATCTACGCTATTACAAATTTCCATTTTACTGCTTTTATATTACAGGGTTAAAACTCCTCTATTCATCTTATATTGAAGACAGCTACACAAATAGGGTCAGACATTTTATTGCAATTTCACTTTGCAGAATTTCAATCTAAATCATTGTTTTTGTCATTGATTATAATTTATGTAATATAGAGTGTTTAAATACATAAGTTAGTAAAATATTAGACGAGCTATAAGTCAATGTAAAAGTTAAAAATGAACTATACGTGGAATGCTATATTGGACAGTCATGTGCTGAAATACTAACGTCTATTATAATGAGGTTATTGATGTAGAGTTGACATATGACTTGATTTGCAGATGCCCTACTGACTAACCTTTTGCAACTATATCTTAGTGCAAACTTGTGGTAATTATTGCTGGATAGGGAGAGTTGGTTTAACTGAACTATTTCTTTTGATGCATGTTGAATGTGATTGCCCCCTGGAGACTACAGGAGTCCCACATGTGTGAGTTATTACATAAATATTGAAGGGGAGAAAAAAAGGTGTATCACGATAAATTTTTCCTGTTTCCTATTGTTGTAGTTTTGTTTTTCCCAACAGGATTTTTTTTTTCCGGTGCCTAGCCATATAGGCCCTTTTCAACCGACAAAGCACTTACTAAACACATAGTAGAAATAGCTTATTTAATCTAAACATTAAATACTTGTCAATAATTGTAGTTCACAGATTTCTAAATAATTTTGTTAGAATATACAAATTTAACTTTGTTTGCAAATCAAGATGTCCAGGTTTTATTCATTGGTACTGAAGTCAGTGAATTAACATTACTTAGACAACACTGAAAAACATTATGTTTCTGACTTAACTGTAGAAACCGAGAAAGATGAGAAAGCCAGTAGTCAGAGTTTTTGAGATGGGATGCTCTAGAAGGCCTTCTAATAGTGCAAAAGTTGCATTAATAATTATATATAATGTTCTAATAGTGTGCACTTGCTTAAAAATCCCAAAGTAATAAATTGGGATAGTTCTAAGAATAAAGTTCATGTTATTTTATACATACATATACTCATATAATGTAATACTCTAATAAAGGCCACGACAACTACATACAACACTTGTACTGATAATGTTTTACCCACTGAACTTTTTTTTTTTTTTTATATTACAGCTGGTTAGAACAACATAGCACAGAACACTGAGTCCCTTCTCTCAGCCTACCAATTATGACAAAGGAAACAAGATTTAGGAGACCGTGAGTCTAGTAGAAACTGATCTTCAAGTGAGATTTTCACAGATTTTCTATAGGGACATTTTATAACAAGAGTAGTTTTGGCTTCTGGGGATTACACTGCACAATGAAAACAAATGTCAAAGTAAATCCCCAAAGGAAAAAACCACTTCTGGTATTGATCCTCAGACCTACCAATCAACCTTCCTGCCCTCTGTAGACTCTCAAATACTTTTCATCTGAAACCTTTTAGAAATATTTTCTTCAACATAATCTTAAACTACTGGCTGAAGTTCAACACACGTTTCAGCAACACATATGGAATTTATCCACAACTTATGGAACTTCACAGGCCAAGGAAGGAAAATTCCTAAATGTCCATCCATATTTAGAATCTGAATTTATATTATGTTAGAAATCTGAAGATAAGTACACTAGCCGTGTCTTCAATAGTATTATGCGTGCTTAAATTGATTAGTCTGATTTTTGTAAGTATGCACTTCTAATTTGGTAATCAACTTTTAATATATTGCACATCATCATCACAGGCTTATTTATGTTTTCTATTACCCACTCCCCAAGTCTCCACGCAAAGATTTTTTTTTATATAGATTAGTTATCAATACATCACAGAAAAGATAGTTTTGTTAAGTCCTGCTTTTTCAAAATGTCTATTAAAAATTTATGTTCAGCTACATGAAAATGACTGCTTTATAAAAATGCAACTCCTGTCTTTTTCCAAGATATTCACAAGAGAAAAAAAGTTCCCTGAACTGTGTGAAATCTATATTAAGCTATACATTCTGGCGAAGGCTGGACATTGTTGAGGATGTAGCTATTAGCTACACTCTCTTTTGGCAAAACCCAGCTATAATTAGAGGAGGAGAGAAATGCCAGAGGAAGTACCCATGAACACATCACTAATGCACACCATTGTCTAATCTACTGTGCTAGGTTCTGTCCATTTGCTAGTATATAACTGTGCTTTATAGGGGTAAAACTATTTCATACGTACATGAACACTAATTTTCTCAAAAATTGAGCAAATCTCAGCTTAAACACTCAAAGATGAAACTCTACAGTCCCCTAGGAACCTATAGTTTGAAAACAGAAGCGTACAAGAACATATTTTAATTTTCAAGCAACAAATTGGAAGAGAATTCTGTAGATGTTCTACAGAAAACTAGCATAAAATATTGACTTTTACATTTCTTTGTATGTTAGTTCATTATTATAACAGACCACATATGGAGAACTTAGCCAAAAATTCCAAAAATTCCTCACTTGCACTTGGAATCAATTCACTTGTTAAAAAGTATTTGCAACTGCTTGAACAAATGCATCCAATCAAAAAAATTACAATTTATTGTGAAACTTTGGAAGTAAGCTTGTTGTTGAAAATATTTCTGTATGAGCTACAATATTAAATAGGACATCTACAACACAAGACCATCACAGTCTTCTACCTTAAATATCTGGTGCATCATTAAGCTTCTGCTTTAATTGTAGAAAAGTTCTGGTAAAGTTTTTAACTCACTACAATCACAATAAAAATAAGTTTCTATTCTGTATTTTCCACAAACAAGTCCATGTGATCTTTAAAGGGAGAACTTCATTCTAACTGTAGCTTACCCCATCTTCTGAATTTGTCACTGAGCTGGTTCCAAACCCTTCTGATTCTTTACTAACTGACACAAAGACAGAAAGACTTGTTGCAGCTGACTCTTACACAGACTTGCAAAATACTCAGCTTTTGTTTCAAAATATTTGCATCTGATAGCAGAAACCTTAGCAAGAAGTAAGATCTTCACAAGCATCACGGACCACATCTTAACATTTCTCTTGCCTCTGTACATACTTCCAAAAGTCTATTTCCATCATATCTCATCTGTGCGTTCTGATTGCTCATAATGTCGAGACAGGGCAATCGAGAGTGTCGTCTATTTCCCCTTATCCTCTGCTCACAGCTGAATGAGAGGCAGGAAGCAATTCTACTCATCAAGGCCAGACCACCATGTGTGTTTCACACATGCACGGTATGGAAATCAGAGAGGAACTGTATAAAAGGCAAACCCCCAGTCTTATCTCCATCTTCCCCCAAAAAATGGCCAGCCTGCTGAAGATAGAAATGTAAAAAACTCCTAAACAGTCGGAATTATTAAAGCCTTCCAGAGAGGTATAGGTCCGCCTTTGGATGCATGCTTAAACTAGAATTCCCTTTTAATACAGTAACTCGTGATTTTAACCACTTCAAGGTTGAGTTTTCTCACGACATATGTATTTCAGCACTAATAAATACAAAGCTGTGTGTTTATGCAATGAATTCTCTCCTGCCTTATGTCAGCTACGTACACTAGTGCTGGTCTGCGCAACAGTCACAACTGCTTCCTCTGGCTCTCAGCTGATTACACTGCTCTGTTCATTTTTATTTGCAAGACTTCACCTCATTCCCTTGCTTCCTCTTTTTATTAATATTACCATTTCAAAGTTTTTGAGACAATGCAGTAAGAAATACACTGCATTAAGAGAAAAATCACAAGCAATTGATGTCAGGTATACCCCTCGTTTAGGCCACACTTCTATTTTATTTTAAAAGACACAGACATAGCATATAGCAAATGTGCTATGCCTTCAGTGTATTTTGTATTTCTGGAACTATTATGGAGATGAAAACTATATGCACAGAGTGAAAAATAAAGAAACAAATCCAAGTTTAAGGATTCACGCTGACTAGCTGTGAAATCACTTGGGAGCTATTTTTAGTGAGAAAGATATCACGGTAGTGAGCAAGATACCACAGTCACGTGGCAAGAATCGGACAGCAGATTAACTACCCAGTTTTTCTGTCTCTTTTGATAGGACTTTCTCCTGATTATGTTTTATTCGTTACCTAAGACTAAATTTCCAGCCAGCATGAAACTATTGAGAAACTAGATTTCTTGCCTTGCCTCAGTATGTCCAATGACAAACTAAGGCTGACGTGCTGGACTCTGTTTAAAAAGCGCGATATTTATACCTGGAAAATGTCTACGTGTAGACAATCTGTTTCACAGTACTTCAGGCTTAGAGAATTGATCAAGCTGCCTGTATATGACATTTGAAATCAATGAGAACTACACATTGTCTCACTCAAAAACAATTTTTTAGTGAAATATCTTTTTTCAGCGTGTGGATTTCCAACCAAAGAAAATCCAACCTACCTAAAAGAGAATTGTGACAAATAACCCAAGTATTTAAAACACTAGGAGAGTCAAAAAACTCTTCCAGCAGCTAAACCAGAAGAAAAGGTGGGAACACACAGAAGCTGTGTAGATCAGAGCAGAATGGGGTATTAAACATTTCAACTTTGTTTTCAGGCTCATCCCTGCACCTCTCTTATGACATGTATGCGTCGGACACTTTGCATAAAGTTTTCACAGAGAAGTGTTTCTGACTTAGTACAGATACAGTTCCATAAGGTTCAATTCACTTATTAAACTGATACTTTACATTTATTAAAAGTATAATCAGACCAAAGCATACATTTAATTGCCTTTGAAGCTCTGTGATGAGATATATGGGAATATTATTACATGCACATTCTTTACTGTACATGAAAGAATGGACTTTGTTGTTGTTATTACAACAGGTTTGAAAATCAGAATCAAAACCAAACCCACTCAAGTTCTCGATGTTATGCAAATGTTTTCTTTCCCAATTCTATTGGGGTAACAGCGTTACTGGAACAAACATGTTCCATACAAGAATCAAGAAAAACGTATTTCAGGAAATAAACGTCTCGCATCTATAACATTTCAAGATCCTGCGAAGAGATTTGAGGAATTATGCACAACTTTATGACATAATGCCTGTATATTTCTTAGCTCGGCATTTCTCAAAAAGGCTTATCTTTTTCAGACAGACAAAAAAGAGAGAAAAATGAAGGCATGTTAGATACACCATTCTCAAAAAATTTCATGATAAAGTGTTCATGGGCCAGCTCTCCTGCTGTGACGCTTTACATAATATATGACCATCGCGTTTGGCAAGATTTGCACAGGTCTGCCCTTGATTTGTGGAAGGAAAAAGCAGAAAACCTCACAACTATTCTTCATTCACAAGAATTAATCTGAAGTCTGGCTCCCTGATGTTTCCAATTTTACAGTCATCCAAATAACCCCCCAAAACCACACCTGAAGCATCACTCACAATTATAGCTGAGGGAGACCAAAGTGAATTCCCTCCCCAAGCATCCCGGGGCACTCTCCATCGCAGCAGTGGCCCTGCACTGCTGTGAGATGAGGCCATCGGAGGCTCAAACTCGTCCTGCAAGCACTGATGCTAGGATATGAACCAGCTTTGAGAGGCTTTTATCTGAAAAGTGTCACAAATACACATGATGCTACAAGCCTCAGGAACTATTACGTACTACTGAAGCTTGAAAGGAACGACCAACTTCTGAACTTCTTCAAACCTACCAGAAAGCAGGTGAACAGCTGAATGGGTAGAGCTTCAGCCCCTACTCGAGCTGTACAAAACGGATGACACTTCACCTGATTGCTTCAGTTTGCCCTTAATGACTCCCTGAGCCGTCCACAGACAATTATACTAGCTTTCTTATTACACCTTTTCCAGTACTTCTGCAAAAGGGATTGAGACTTGCCTGGAATAAATGTAATTCAACTAGTCTAACTGCTCTTCAGTTCTCAGCTGAGCTCATCAGAGCTAGCCAACAAATATAATCATTACATCAGGCCAGAGAATTTTTGGATATACTTTCCCCTAACAGCTCAGTACATCCTTCACAAAGGTAACAAGTACACTATAGACACGAGCTCTATAAATGCCTAGAACAGAGGGTGTTTCTACTAAACGCAGTAGAAGGTATTATAAACAGTAACAAGAAAAGGTGGTCAGATCCTCACGGTTCACTAAGACGTTAATTCAATATTTATTGGAATACCAATTAATTTTATTTTTAATTAGCAGATGTGTAGTACTCCCAGAAACTTGTTTTTCAAAGTATATCTTATATCTCGCACCATGTGTCTCCCCACAAATCCTGCCTCACTTAAATCCTTAGATCACTACTGTTATAACATTTTATTAACTCTACATATTGTTTATAAACTGAAATTTAACATAAAGAGTGATCAAGTATTCTACTCTGTCAGATCATTCATTTTCCCAATTTGAATTCTGTATATGTTCACATCACTAGGAAAACTTCAGTTTATATTTTGCTTCCCGGGGAAAGTATTGTACCCTTGGGTTGTAGGAAAGAAAATAAATTTACCTACACGTAGTGCATTATATGTATCCTTCTGAACACAGGAATAAGTAAGTTCAAATCCAGAACATTCGCAAGTGTAGCTTATGCCAGAGAAGGCAGGATCAGCTGTACCAGCACCACAGACAACCAGTCCTCACGTCCTCCTGTTCTTGCAGCTACTGGAGGAAGAGCTGGGGAGTGCAAAGCACCTACTGGTAGGCACCAGCAGCCGGGATCCTCTCTTTTCCACTTTCCCAGCAGCTCAGCAAGCGTAGGATGGGCCACAACACATACGTACATTACTGAAAGTAATATGTTGATGTACACAATATTAAAATATTAACATTTTAAGGCCTAGTAACAGAGAAATAACAGTTCTTAGTTAATTGGTTTTCATAAACTGTTCACAGTGGGTAAATGCTTTATAGCAAGTGAACAGCACAGACGTGCTATACACCAGGCAAGGTTTTTTCTCTCTAAATTCAGGCGATTCAGCCATGCTACTTCCATTTGGTAGACCCTTTCTCGTCACGTGACATGAAAGCTCCAAGTATAACAGTTACAACAAAGACCCTAGGAATGACTTCTGTTCTCTAATGATTACACCACTCTGATAATTTCCAAAATAATACTGAAAAATAAAGTTCTAATATATTCTCTTGACTGAACCACATTAATTACAAGTAGCTGCTGAAAAATGAGATTTAATTTTGATGCACCATATTGTCAGAGCAAATACTCCACAAGTTCTTATTATTATAGCACACGCAGTAGAAGGCATGGTGATGCGATCAGTATGTAATGATCAAGGTTATAAAGTATATATAACACTACACAGATGCATGAATAACGTATCATTCCCTGAACTTGATTCTGACATACAGTTTCACCAACACAAGCCTGAAGAGAGGTGTGGTGTTGATTTCTCTGTTTTGCATAGAGAAAACGGTACCTGAGAAACGCAGTACCATGTGAAGCATGTGAGGGTCAAATTCCATCTACTGGAAATTTTCCAGAAATCCATTATATTATGCAGATCAAGGGAAAATTTTGCACTGTAAATTAGACTTACCTATAAACATTGTGTGTGGAGACATTGATATTGTTGACAGAAATCGGTACTTCATGGCTTTTCATGGTCAGATCTCGGAGAATAATTTTTAAGTCAAGCATCAAACCTGGTTTGTGGCCTTTAATACAAATTCCCTAGTATGTATCATTTAACCAGATCAGCTAATCACCTTTCAAACCTCAACGCCCAAACTCAACAACTTACAAACTGTAGAAATTCTCCTAGAATAAGATTCAAAGTCTACCTTAAATAAAAAACAGATATAGGAGAACCATTTCTTTCCAACTGTAAGAAAGAAGTTACTGATGCAGTAACTGTGCAGTAATGATTGTGAGAGATCTGTCAAATGAGACATCTACAGCTGCCTCCAGTGCTCTCCTATGCTACACCTAAGCACATGAGATTAAAATGATCTTTGCTGAGGATTCTAGATTCACTATTACCCTGTCAGACAATCTATCCTCACCCTTTTAACCCACTACATATGCAGGTACAGAGAGTTAATAAGACCAAATCACCCTCATTAAATGATCTGAGTATGCAACCAGATGATGATATCCCTGCTAATATACAATTTCCCTCCCAGACAGTGGATTTCACGTGAAGAGCTACATATAGAAACATAGAACAGGACGTAGCTCGTGGGTCTCAAATGTTGTTGCGTTCAATCTCCACGCTGGAAAACACGGCACAATTTCTGTTATACAATTGAATACTCTTGAAAAAATAAATTGTATTTTACAAAGCTGATCACCCAGATATGTCCAGTTTAAAAAAAGGAAAAAAAAAAAAGAAAAAAGGAAAAAAAAAAATCACCGCACGCTACCATTTGATAGTCAAACATGCTGAGCATTCATAACCACACTATATCCCCTCACTATAGCTTGTGGATATAATGCTGTGAATAGCACAGAAATAGAAAGGATATCCAGAAAGGATAATTATCCTTCTATTTTCTGACTCTCTTCAAAACAAGCTATAAAGACCTAGTTGCCTTTAAATAAGAAATAAGTAAAATACAGTCCTTGTGAGGAGAGGGCTTCAAATTCTATTATTTTTTCCTCACTCTAAATATTTCATGAATGCAACCGAAGTCAGTAGTGCATCCTCCGGCAGGAAGGGAGAGAGCTATCAGCTCTTTGTGGGAAGAAATTCATTATACATCCTGGAAGACATACAGTGAAACAGAAGTGTAATTTCTTTGATGGTTTTAAAACACAACTGAAAAATGAACTCACTTGTAAATGTTGAGAGTTGTCAGTCATATTGTCCTCTCGCCTACGAACTTCTTCCAACAACTGCGCATTCTTCTTTTTCTCCATTTGCTGATTGTGCTTCAGATTGGCAACCTTCTTGTTCTGGTCCTTCATATGTCTAAGGATTGTATACACACATGCACTGGTGTTAATGACTGCAACCACTTCTTTTTGTCTATAAATTGACTTGTGACTATGACACAGGACATCAATTCTCCAGCTACAAGTATTCCAATCATCAGATGTAAACAATAAAACTTCATCTTGTTTTCGAGACGGCATATCAAAACAGTTTTAATACCATCAGATTATACAATGATAAAGCAATTTTTTGGGCCTACAAGATTTTTTTTTTTCTTTTTTATCATTTGGTCACAAATACACATGTTCTAAGCACTATGATACATGTTCTAAGCACTATGCAGAAAAATTGTTGTAACAGAGGGAGATTATCCAACAATCCTTACACACTCAGTGAGTTCAGGAACAATTTTAATGGGTGCTTTAAGTAGCATTAATTTCAAAGGAAGCAGAAGGTGAAGGTGATGACTAATGTATGTTGTGAAATTCTATTTTTAAAAACCTGGACTATAAATACAACGTTTCTGAGGATTAAAGTGTGATGGGGTAGAAGGTCACTTCATAAACATGCCATGAAGAATAAAGGATGCCTTTACAAATAGCTTCGTACATAACAAAACCGCTACATTTCTATCTTTTTTAATGAGAATTCTTTCTACAAAAGACTATCAACAAACAGAGTTATGAGTAACTTCTAACAAAAATGAACAATCTTTACCACTGTTATAGACTTTCTTTTGTTAAGACTGTACTCAAGTAAAAAAAAAAAATTTTTTTTAATTGTTTCATTGTTTAATTATGTTTTGCTGTGGATCTTATTCATTAAGTTACCAGAAGCTTTCCTGATTCTGATACTTAGCACACAACCTTTTACGAAAGAAGGCGAGCTAATTTTGCCTGGCAGGCACTGAAGAAAATATCCTTCCAGTAATGCTTTCTACCTGCTTGGATTCTTAGATAGTATTTTCCCGACTTTCTTTGACTTTGAGGAATTTGCTCCCTTTTATCTATATAAAAATAAAGTCATGTGCAAATTCCTAATGAGATCTACGCACTAATCCTATTTTGGCAAATGAAGAGAATATTATTCAATGCCCCAAAGGATCACTGAAAATGTCTCTGTTGCCTCCACATTAGAATTTTCAGAAAAAAAAAAGTTATAGAATACATTTTTTGCACTGATTTTATTATGCTAAGGAAACTAGGTCATTTCATATTTACTTTTATCACTGGTTTCTTTGTCCTACCACTGTTTTTTTACTACTTATTGATACTGAAAAATTAACAATTAATCTCTAATCAATAAATGTTGCCATGGTATTAAAAATTTTTAGAAGACGCTCCATATACAAATTTGTAGGTACAGTACCTAACTGTAGAAAACTACATACGTAACTTAGAAAATCTATTATTACTAAAAAAGTAACTTCAACTTCCCTAGAAAAATAAAAGTAGGTACCCCTAATTCAAATAAAAATCTTTGCTTTCTAAAAGAATCTACATCAAGCTCACAGATAATTTTTTAAAGACAAGTATGAATTCCTCTATTTGAAAAATAGATTTATTCTATAGTTGTTTTCAAGAGTTTGCATCAGCTTGTTAAGGCACAAAAAGATAGAACGGCCTAACTCTTCATCTGTTTCCAGCATTTGTCTTTTGCACTCGTTTTTTAATGTTGGAAATAAAATTTGTAAAGACTGTACATACCATAAAGCTAAAAGAATCCCCAACAAGACATTGCCACCAGAAAATAGAACAGTTTCAGAAACAAAACGCAACAACACAACAGAAGCCATCCTCTTTGGTTTTTTTAGTACAATCATTTCTATGTTACACAAAGCATAGAAATGGAAGATGAAGAGCTGAGCTTCTCTAGGTTGAACGAACTCTAGTCAGCAGTTCACATTTTGTGGTGCTAGAGACTTTGAGACCTTAGCCTGCATCTTCCTTAAATATTCTCAAATATTTTCTATAGTACCCAGATATAGTTGTAATAAACTATACACCTAAGGCTCCCTCCCCTTTAGACGTACCTTTACCAAAATGACAAGACTCCTAAGAAACAACACTTTTTTCCCAGGTCAAAGAGACCATCAGTACAGCGATCCAGCTGTCTTTTGGGAGATTTTTGGCATCATGCTTAAATCCCTAAATTAAGTTCACGTGAGCACAAAAAAATACACTACATGATGGTCAGAAGAAACCTGCCTACATGAGACCTACCTCAATAGGCCTGGAAGTATAGCATAAATCACCAGTATTTTATCGTAGTGTTGTAAAAAAGGTTAATTTTCTGAAAAACACAACAGTCTGCCACAGCTAAGCAATAATAAGCAAGCAACGCGACAGTGCTAAGAACAGCAGGGATATTTCTGTCAAAGTTACACTGACAGATTAATAAAAAAAACAACCAGAAATTGTATGTTCCAGTTTAAACTTGTTTCTAGGTCTTAAAAAATATAATGGGTTTAGCTACTGAGTTGGCCTTTTTTAACTAAATTTGAGATTGATGCCCTTTGTCTTTCTAAATCAAGTATTGCAATATACATTAGATGCTCAGTGCGGCTCCAAGTGAAAATCAATTTGCTTTCAGGGGTCCATGTCGCATAAGCGTAAGCATAGACCTAATCAGCATAAACCAAAAATGAGTATTAGGAAAAATGACTTTCACAACTTCATATATAAATGTGGTATTTGGCAGAAATTTTGGTGGTGTAATATGACTTTGTGCTGTTAAAATGTAAAATAGTTTTCAATCTAATGCTGAGTAAGCGATAAATTAATTTATATTTAATCTCCATAAGACCTGCTATTTTATGCCAATGCTAACTGCTTCTTTCATCACTCTTCCCTCTCACAACTTCCCATTTCAGTTTCTGTCTAATGCCACACTGAAAAGTAGAACACGGTAAAGCTGCAAAGGAAAACATCTGGTGCCTGTGATATGCAAAATCTTGAAGCGTAGGAAATAAAAGAAAGCTGTGTCGTAGCCCCTCTTTCTTCCACAACTGACTACATGCCTATGGAAATGAAAAGAAAATACTACAGTTAAAAAGCCTAGCTGACTGGTTTTCGTTTAGGCCTGCATTAAAGGTACAGGAGGAGTTCAATAGAAGAAATAAATATTAGAACACATTCACAAACATTTTTTTTATTTTATTTTTAACAGCAAATATATCAGTAGTCAGTATTTTCTTTGAGTACGCCTGCACTGGTATTTTTTCACATGGCTCTTGTTTCTAAAACACTTTTGAATAAAACGGAAGATTAGGATAAGTAAAGATTATGCATGAGAAATAGAAAAATATTTGGGAACAGTACACAATCAGCACAAAATATCATATGCCATTACCATATAGGATATAAAATATCCACATAGTTTACTAGTAGCTATGCTGATATGCATAGTCGAGTCTACATTATTCTTTATCCTGAGGAATTAGTTTCATGTGTTCTGCCACGCTGTTTCAATTTAAAGCTGTAAGACCACAAAATTCATTAAACAGAATAAAATAAATAAAAAAAAAACCAAACCAAAAACCTGTTTAAGGTATATGTCTTCAGAATCTGAAAAGTAGGCTGCAGGGGTCTGGGTAGTAGAATTGATCTTACTATCACCTATTAATCATATTCTGGTAGTAAAATACATGCAATAGTATTATTTGTTTGATAGTCTAACTGCCCCAAAGCAGTAAGATGGAATCCACAGCTTTCTGACTTCCCACGTTGTTATAGTTCATTTTGAAGTTGGGGGTCTGTTATCTCATAGTGAGCTAAATTCTTCAGTCACTGCGCTAGGCATCACTGTCATCGCAAACCAGTCATTATGGAATACCAGGCTGTGTTTGTAATTTTAGAAACTTCACACACCTGGAAAGCCAGTCATCAAACGAGCCTAAAGCACCCAAGCCCAGAGCACACTGAAGTGGTGCCAACGCCTCGTTTGGCTTAAAGAAATGATGTTCTGAGCTTATAACATTTAAGAAGGAAAAGTCTAAGCGTAGATGACTAACACCTTACACAGATGCTTAATCTTGGACAAACATTAAAATGGCTGGTTAATGACACTTTTTCAGATAACAAATTTAAATTTCTACTTGTGTTCCTATGGTTATAGGCAGTCAGTAATTGTCATAAAACATCTAGCAGCTTCATCCATGGACAAAAAAAGAATTTGGAGTGGAGCTATGCTGTCTTCAAAATGGAGCTAGAATGTAAGCACATCGTCAATAGTTTAAGAAAAAAAAAATAGTTAGAAACTGAAGGACTTCATGGGCATCTTCCAACTCGTTTGATCATTCCGTATGGAGAAGCAGTATCCAGCAAACACCCATGAACATAAATACTAGGTGACAATGGTACTGGAATTTAGTAAAGAAGAGATGAAGAACACCAGACATAAGAACAAATTCTAAATAAAATTTGATTCTTCCAGTACATTACACATTGTTTCATTCCTAATGAAGAGAAAAAGGCTACATAAAGTAACGTACTTCTCTAGAAACTACCTTACTGCACATTAAACTGAGTTTATGCGTTTTTTTAAACCTAGATCAAGCCATTGCTCTGAACTGTAAATACACAGTAGCCTGTAGCTATGCTGCTCCGTTAAAAATTAGCCAGTCATAATTCCCATTCCTCTTCCTGAGTCTTTCTGATATGGGATAATTTTCCATAATCTTTCTCAACACACAGAACGCTCCACAGCCATTAATTTACACCTCAACTGGGCACTAGACTTCAAATGAGGTATCTAAACCACAGCAACGCCTACATCAGTTTTCCTCAGCATCCAACAACTTCTGCAGAAAAATGGGCTCAGACCACCAAGACAGGAATCCATAGACTCCAACAGCTCTGATTTCTGATACTGCTGAAGAACCATCAAACTATGATTGCTAAATATTTAGGTACGCTTAGTATATCATAGATCTGAACAAGAGAAAAAATTCTTATATGGCCCTCCAGCTTTGTCTCTTATGAAGTCCGGACCAAAGGAGAGCCCCTTAATTTTGCTGTGCAAACAGCAAGATGCCCTTACACCAACGACACTAGCTATTCATTCTATTTAATTTTTTAAATTGAAACGTCTTGTTAAGAAATAGACATCAGTGCGATGGAGACAAAGACCATTGATCAGCAGAAAGACAGATGTCAAAACAGTAGCAGCACTTAGTTCTTGCTAGTATGACAATCACTAATTACGACGACTTCATTTAACCATGTTCCTTTGTGGTTTCTTCTTGTTCTTCCAGAATAGCATACAAACTGATCTCACAGTTCTAACCAGAGTACATTTAATTCCCTCAGTTCAACTTTTTAAGACAAATATTAACATTTAGTTTCTGCATATATGTGAGTATCTTTCAGAGTTCATTTTACAGTAGCGTGTAACTGTTGTCTAAACTCCAATGCTTTAATCTCTGATAGTTACAGAAAATCACACTATTTCATTAAATTCCCAGATTTAATTAGCCACCTGGGTATCTTGGCCAAAAAGTTGGTAATGTCAGCCAAAAATAAGTGTTACGTGCTTAGGATAGTCTTCACTCTATTTCATAAAGATTTTTTTTCCTCAAAGCATCCAAAAAATGCAGACATGTAAAATAGTCCCAAGGGCAAAATCTCTAACATTCTCTAAAAAATATGTCCCTGTAATAATTTTCATCACATTGAACAGCATTACAATGGGACCAGCTATCTGAAAGTCAATCAAAAAAATTCTGCAGTATGCTAGGAACCTGTACTCCTCAACAAATAAAAAAAAGAAAATCAGAGTGCAATAAATTTACCAAATAATGTTTTCGGGGGGAAAACAAAACAAAACAAAAAAACTCACCACCACAATTTAGACAAAACAAGTAATTTCTATAAAATAGGAAAGTCTCAAAAATACATTTTAAAATTTAGTCTAGTATACATATTTTAAATAATCAAAAAACGTCACTTGTTGTTCTAGGCATGCACTGAGTAGAATACGATCAACATCATTACTTGAAAAAATTATTTTTAACAGATCATCTCCTTCTCCTTTATGAATAGCCCACACCTTTACAAACAATTCACGTACGCGAGCAATAAAACGAATCTCGACATTTTCCTAGGCACTCTGGATCTCAGTAGCTAGTCATGCAGAAGACCTGATCCTGTAAACCCTGTCCGTGTGAATGCCCATTCCGAGCTACGGCACTTCAGTGAGACTCGGCAGAAACATTCCAACTGTTCAGTTCTCTCTGTCAAAACTGACAGTACGCATAGGTTCCCATTTAATTTATTGAGTCGAGACTGGAAAAACAGCATAAGGGTAATAGTTTAAAATTAAGATCCAACTCCACTGAAATCCATAAGATAGAATTTCCATTAATATGTGAGCAAAGTTAAGTATTGTTTCTGGCATTTTCCTGGAATACAAATGTATTTGTTACTACCAACCTGTAAACCTGAAAAACAAAGATGGGTTAGACTCTAACAAACTATAACCATCTCAAGAGAGATTAAGAGGGTTACTGACAGGCACATTCCTGACACAAGGACGCTGCTTATTCACTTACAAGCCTGAGACGGATCTGTCTGGGGAAAAAAAGTATTATCGTGATAAGAAAACCTATATCCACGACAAGCTGAAATTTTGATATGACAAAGAAAATATAACATACTTCAAATAAGCATCATTTTTCTAAAATAAAGCCCTCCTGCTTGACTGCTAAATTCATTTAATAATTTGGACCCTAGTCACCTTAAGATTTATGATATGCTAATAAAAACCTAAGTAGTATCTTCCTGTGCTGTCCTTTGCATTTACAAGAACTTCCAGGTTGTTGTTGGGGTTTTTTTAAGTCCAGATTCTATAACCTAAAGAATTATTAGTGTCCAGAACATCCTTTAAGATTTGGGGGGGGGGGGTGTGTCCTTATTCTTTTCTTTTTATTAGCTAATACAATTGTCATGATGATAAAAAATAAAAAATACCTTAAATGCAAAAACAGAAACAATCATTCCGGCCATTAAGAAATTAATTACTTTGAAACGGCCAGCACATTACAGAGCTGAGCTTCAAAATAACTTTTATTCTTTCTCCCTCGATGGCAAAAAATTATATTGGGACTGTCCCTTTTTTTAATGATGTAGATGATGTTCAGAAGCAAGACTGCTGGTACATTCCAGGCCAAATCATTCATCTAGCTTTATGCCCTGATATAAACCGGCAGAGAGTAATGATCATAACCACAGGAAGAAAACATTAAAATTTATTAACATATGAAATAATAACAAGATTTTATTTCATAAGTATTTTGCCTTTTTCCTTGTAAAATTAAATCCACTGACTGCAAAACTACAAAGCCATCTCACCGTTGTACACAATGATTGTTTCCTGTGCGGGCCACTGACTAGCAAACGTGGCACGTTACAGCAACACAGAATGCAACTAGTTATTAGTGCATTTGTTAAGAGAAAAGGCTTGGTATGTCCCGAGCTGCCCAGAAGAATATTCCCCATTGAAGTAAGGTGTGTCACAACTGCAGTACCAAAAAGGGAAAAAGGACAAACAAAGGTACAAAGCAGCTGCCTGATTCTCCCAATGGACTCTTCAAAACACAGAAAAATGCATCTATGTCGCAGGGCTAAATGCATCAGTGTGAACCGTTTTTCAGTGGTGCCCTACCGAAACTGATCCACAGCCCACACCAAGTGCACGTTCACCGCTGATACAATACACTCTACCCACAAAACAAGCAACATATGGAGAATGGAGACTAAGAAGATCCCAAAGCTATAATTAAGCAATTTACCACTTCTAATATGTTTCCCCCTCCAGGGTAATTCTTTCATTAGGGTTTTGTCTCTTAGGTTATTCCAACAGTCTGATGACAAAGCTGCTACGAATATCTGTTACTTGGTTAAAAACGGTGCCAAAACTTGTAATACCTTCTCTGCGCAGCCTCTTTATCCCGTTTGATAACACCGTACAGTGCACCCCAATTCTGAATATAAGTGGACAGATAATTGTCTGCCTTACGGAGGACATGGCTCATACTGATTAATGTAGAACTGAAGTATAACACTGGTGTAAATCAGTCAAAAAAAATTTCAAAGCTATTACACCATTTTAAAAAATAACATTTCTTCTGCTTTGCTTTGGAAGTCTTTCTGCTTTTAATGTGAAAATTTGATAGACCAACATAAAAAGCTCACAGATTATTACAGACCACTACATAGGCAAATATGAATAAAATGTTTTGAATGGAGACTTCCTAAGGAGAAAAAAAAAAAAAAAGAAAAAGTCATTCCTTGATTTTTGTTTAGACAGACTCAAAAGAAAAAAATACAATTTTTTCCATGTCTGTTATCACAAAGGCCACACTTTGGAGCAATACTTCATCCCCAAATCCCCAGGGATTTCTTTCTTTGCATGTCTGACTAACCTATTACCATACTATAGAAAATAAATAAATAAATAAAAAGTCCTGTCTCACCTTTGCCCTTCTTGCCCTCACAGTTCCAAAGCAGAAAACCTAGAAAATCTGGCTGATCCTACTCCCGCTCTTTTCCTTCTCTCTGTAGAACTGTACTTTCCCCTCTCTACTGCCCGCTGAAAAGAAGGGGCGAGACTTCAACTGCCTGCACTAATTGCCTTTAGAATTGTTTCAACTCCCAAACTGTGTAAAAACATAACCTACCAACCTACAGCTGACCCAGTACACAATTTCACCTTTACAGTGGCGCTACCTGATCCTGTAACTGAAAAAAATATCCCTTCTACAGTGAGATAAATGAGAGTAGCTCAGCTTCCTTAGCATGGCCGATACAACGTGGGATGAGAAGGGGAGTCTGCGTGGATGCCTCCCGAAGAGACAGGAGAACGTTGCCACCCTGGGGCTGGATTGCCCCTGCTGCCAGGAAGGCTAGTAGGGGACACTAAGATCTTCCCTCATGAAATAAGCTTATGACAACGGAGTAAAAGTTTGTTGCTTTTTGGACAAAAGAATTTGGAGGAAGGTAATACTTTCTGGGTAACTTTGGCCAGACCACCCTTATCTTTTGGTAGGCCACTACCATAGGCCACTATTCTGCAATACTGCTCAGAGAATATTATCACAAAAAGTTAATATTGTTCATCTCTTACTAAAGAAGAATGCTCGGTCTTTCTGCCATTCGCCTGAAGATGAGACTACAGCAAACTCCATGGCACAACATCTACTCAACAGGAAACCGAGAAGCGAAGCAGCCTCTGCGTTCTTTCTATCTTGCTATAAAGGCCTGGAATCAAAATGACCAGGCAAACAATGGACCAAAAAAAAAAACAAACCACCCAAACCAAACAGTATTTTTAAAATCTCCAAAGAATTTGATTCCCACATTCCTAACTCTCCAGTTGAATGCAAAAATGCTGTAATGCCCAGAGTTACCAATTAAGATAAATGAATTTTAGTATATTCCATCTTTTAATTACATTCCCAGCTCCTGTTACCAATGGGTTACACAGCTATTCCTGTTTCACTCGAAGGAGCAAGCTTGCAGCCCACACAGACCTATACGTCTCTAAATACACAAGGCGATTCTATTGCTGGGTTAACAAAAAAAAAAAAGCCACAAATTTGAATAATTCTTTCTTCTTCTTTTTCCCCCTTTAAATCTCATTATTTAAAATGTTTGAAGCCTGGTTTAAGATTTCTTAATACTCAGATTATGATAGAGCTTCAGACAATTATTTGCACCACAAAAAAGATGCTGTTGCCTTGAGAGAACCAAGAACTCTGCCTGGCAGAAATAAAGCGAGTGTCACAGAAGTCACTGAAACATTTCTCACCTCAAAGACAAAAGCGTGGGAGGAAGGGTTTACCTAACACACAATCTGGGAAGTTTTCCAAAATCTTTGTTTAAGAAGTGTTTAGTCTGACACAGTTCCCGCCAAAGCCCTAGAGAGATGCTAGAAATATCCACAGGAGGATAATGCATGAATGAAAAAGACCTACTAAAATCCTGTTCCAAACTATGGTTCGTATCACTTTGTTTCAACACATATCTGCCTGCAACCACTGACGCCCCGGTACAGTGCCGTGCACTACTGTCTTTCTCAGCACATTCTTACTGGATGACACTTCACATGAACATGTGTGAAATCCGTACCAGAAGACTCATCTGTCACACATCTATCCTGTACACCAAGGATTGTTCTGCATTTTCTTCTGATGTTCTTCTTTTTTAAAAAAGTAAATACTGCTGATGACAGGACACTAGATGAGAAGGATATTTGATCTGATTTAATATGGCAATTGCTTGCTCAGCTATTTTATTAATTGATACCATTAGCGATAACAGAGTAACAGGAAATAGTTTGTTGCCCGATATTTGCAACTAAGGAGTTGCAGTCCTGCTGCTGCTGCATCACGTCCTTTCCAGCTGTTGTCCAGGTAAGCTTTTTTCTTTCTTTTCCTTTAAAAAACAATCAACCCAAACAAACAAAAAACCCTAACAAACAAACCGGAAAAAAACCAACCCAAAAACAAAACCAAAAAGAACCCAGAACAAAACAAAAAAGCCCCACTGACTCCTGACTCTGCCCAGTTATTCTCTGCATCCAACTGCTCCGCAGCATGTCCAACCTCAGCCGGAAAGCAACCAGGACCAAACCTCCTCTGCTGCACTTCATGTTTCATTGAAGCAAATGTTTTGACTGCAACTCCTGGCTCAACCTAGCAATTCTCAGGATCAATCCAGCCGTTTTCATTCAACGTACAAATCAAACTTTCCATGCTTTCGCAGTAACCTCTTCAGCCCTCCAAATAAATCAGGTACGCTTTGTATGAGTTCTTGTTTTGGCATACTAACTTCCCTTTATTATAAATTCAGATCAGAGCATTTCAAGCCAGTCACGATCACGTTGCCCAGGCATGTTGCTCCTGCATTATGGAAGCAAACAATACGAGTGGAAGAAGTGGTTCCACCAACCAATTCCTAAATTTAGTTCCCCTGTCTCTTTTCAGTCACAGCTTTTGGAGGGTAAGCTGCGCTATCTCACAATGATTCTTCACACCCACACCCACCCCTCTGCTGTACACAAGGATTCCTGACAGCGTTGCACCCGGGCAGTTGCCAGGCTCCCCAGAAGGGTGCTGTACGGCTTCTTTATTCACACTTCCAAGAGTAAAGAAATACGCTCTGTGGGTCTTCGCCCCAGGGAAAACCAGGGGAAGCAGCAGGTCTAGCGCAGCGTAAGAAACACTGCTCTGTGTTGCGATTAGTAACCGTGAAATGGAAACAGCAGCAACACCGAACTGTTGTGTCAGGCCCAACCCCATCCAAAGTGGCTATTTTTCCTTCAGAGATAGGGAGCTCTCTTCTCCTCCTTTCCACTTTACTCTGCATATCCATTTACTTCCACAGAGCAGTTATACTCCAAATCAAAACCAAAAAAAACCACAAGAGAAATTACAAAACATCCTTCCTTATTTAAAGAATCAATTTCTAGTTGTCTCAGAAATTATTCCTTTAACCTCTGCATGTCTTTAAGCAAACTGAGAGGGCAGAGTATAGAACTGAGCAGACAGGCTCAGGCGCGAGTGGGATAAAAATGAACAACAATGTGTTGTCCTGTTCCAGGGACTCCTTTGTATCTTTTTATTATTTATCACAATGATTTCTGCTTATTTTGTAATATATTATTTTTTTACTTTTTTTTTTAATACAGCAGAGTTCCGAGGAAGTCAACTTTCTTCTTCACTATTTCTTAAATATAATGAAACGTAAATGCGCATAAATACAAAACCACACTTGCAATCAGATAAATATAAATAATCTCATCTCAAATCTTCATCTCTTTCAAAATGCTCACGTTAAAGTGTTCATAATGCTAAAATGTTCATTCCGTATATGTAGCAAACAGACCCAACCAGAAAGACGTGACAACAATCTGCCTGTTATCCGATGTGACAACTGTGTTTCTCACTCAGAATAACCAGGCTCTCGGAGAGTAATGTATATCACAGATTCTCTCAGTTTTCATTAGTACACTATCTCAATTTCTCCAGGGAAATTATCTTTGAACAACATATCACTCTGCCCTTGAAACCATCAAACTGACATTTGACAAAACTGTGGAAGGCTCGTAAGTTAAATTTAAAACTCCGGTAAACCTTGCTTTGCACAACACATGGGGCTGTAGCCTCCCACGCAAACAATCAGGAAGGCCAACACCAGAGGCTGGTGGGAAAACTTCTAGCATTGATCAGTATATTATACATGTAAAAAATATCCGTCTTCTCTTTATCCGCAGCCGGAAAAGTAACCTGTACCCTAAATGGAAAAAAAAATTACTGTACTGATTCTTGTGCTCAGAGTATTTTTTATTGTATAAGTAGATGCACGTGGGAGTAAGGGGTTATGCCAACGTATTCAAGTTCCTCGATTGCCATCAGTATGAACAGCCCATCGTGTTATTAAACAGACGCAGCATTTTTCTAATCATTCTAACCCCATATAAATGCGGATTAATAAAACGACAGCTAAAAAACATATTGATTAGCAGAAATTAAAGAAATTAATAGATCTGCTTCTTAAATTAAGTTTTGACCTTAATGACGATTCAAGCTGCTAAAACTTAACACTTCACTGAAATCCCCCAGTAAAGTCTAATCATAGACTACAACTCATCGAGGACTCTAGGGATAAAAGTTGGCAGGGTTATGAGGACAGTTTGCTTCAGCAAGGTCAGCTGGTTTTTTAGGTCAATAAAACATAACAGAAATTGCAACTCCAACTGCTGAACAAATGTTTCTGCATACCAATCATTGAATTCCAGTGAATTCAACCATAATGACAAACGCGTAGCATAATACCTTTCTTTAAGCTCTCTCTGGCAAGAGAGATTTTTCAATCAATGTTGAGTATGTTCTGATAGAAATGCCGGAGTGGTCATACTCAGACCATAAATTCATCACAGCCAACTCCAGAGTAAATGCTTTTCATTAATTTCTGGAAGAAAGAAAGATTCTGAAAATAAATTGTTTAAGTATTTTTATAATTCAGGTGTAGTAACTATCCAATCAAGCACATTAAAATGGGCTTGTAGTAGAAAATAAAAAGAAAGTGTTCATCTGATTTGTTACTGCAAAAAATAATTTCTGAAAAAAAAATTTCCATCTGGAAAGTAACTTGCGATTGCAATGTGCATTAAAGCACATCAGGAAAAAAAACAAACCTCATCTTGCCAGTCTTTTCATAATGAGCCGTCTCTTGCCACACAGTTCCAAGGCTTCCACGTCAGAAACGCCTCTGACACATCTGAACCGTGAAAAGTGAACTGTGCTTGGTTTTGAGACTAAGGCACCAGAGCTCTCCCAAACTGGCAAGCGCTGCTTCCATATGAATAGAGAACAATGCTGTGCACAAAGTATACATCCACATCAAAATTCTGAAACTTCAGATCTGAACATATGTGCTGTCAAATGTGCTGCATGGCAACCTGATACCTGGAACCATATCTGCAAATGCCAACTTTTGGTACCCGAAATCCAGCTGGGAAGTCTTTGCAGTATACACCCTCCTTTACACTCCAGCCCCATTGATCTCTGAAGAAGTAAACGCTTTCTACCTTTATAATGATTGAAAACCAGGTCTGTTCCTGCCTAAAGCCGAGCTCTTTCAGTACGGGAAACAAAACTTTGTGCGAGTTTCAATCGCCAATTTCAGAAATCGAAAAATAAGGGATGAGCTTCAGCATATAGAACGGTCTTAAATACTTCTCACAGGAAAAGGGGAAAAAAAAAAAAAAAAGCCACACCGAAACAAATGGGGAAAGGAAGAAGGAGATGAACCTGTAGTCCAAATCATATAAAGTTATTTGTTTCTAAAATAACAAGTAGGTTTTAAGACTTCACTAATTTACACTTTACAGCCATTCATAAGCATGAGAAAGAAAAATTACCATTAAGGCCTACGAAGAGAAAAAAAAAAACTGTCGATGATCAATTTGTACTTTTAACAAGCCCCACAAGACATAATACTTGATCAGATGAGAAGATTACTCCAAAAAAGTAGACGAGTACAAACCCTACCTAAACTAATCTAAAACCTGGAAGAAAGAAAAACGTGCACCTGACGAGATGATGCCATACACAAACACAGCATATAATGGCACACGTACATACACCTCCCTCGCAGTTACGTTCTGGTCCAGAGTCTGGCCAGCACAAACAGCTAAAATTTTCCGAACCAGAAGCTGAACCACTCCAACACATCCTATTATTTTTTGCAATAATGGTAAAAGTGGTGGCAGTAAAGTATTAAGAATAAGTCTTTGATCTTCAGTATGAATCTCTCTGTATATTATTGGTATTGCTTGATCTATTACCTACTGGGTTGGGTTGTCTACCAAGAAGTTATTCCCAATGTTGAACCCCCTATGCAAAGATAATAAAAGTAAAACTGAAAGAAGAAAAAAATCTTCACACGAAACAACATATGAATTTAATATGTTGTTAATAAACATTTTTTTCTTACAGACTTTTGACAAAAGCATTCATTTAGTGCAAAGTTTCTGATCTAGAAATGGAATGACCAAAAACTTCACAATGGGGACAAGCTGAATAAAAACAAAACCCAAAAAGACACAAACAGAAGTTATTAATATGGAATCAAAATGGCCAAATAAATGAAGCATCAATGAAAACCTTCATTGCGGAAGGAGCAGTTAAATAGGAGAGCAGAAAATACTGACCTGGAAGTCAAGCTGGTTGGAGCAGGGATGAAAGCAGCAGTTTGGAGAAAAACAGATAGGGAGGAAGACAGCAAAAGAGAATAAAGGGAGGAACACATTAGTTCTGTAAAAATATAACAAGCAGATGTTATATCAGCAGATTTTTTTAAAACAAAAAAGAAAAGGAAAGGCAAGGGGGAAAGCGAGAAGTAAAATAAAATTTCTGTAGCAGTATATCCTTGCTGTGCACTGAATAAAACAGAAATTTTAAAGTAAAATGGCACCTTGTCATTTGTGGACTGTGAAAGCCCATCCATATTTATACCCGTCCAAATGTATACACGTACTGAATGGAACAAATAACTTAGGTGGGTATCGGCAGTGTCTGCTGCCACACAATGTCTCATCGTATATCACAAAGTTTTTGAACCAACATAGGCTTGATGACCCACGTTCAAGTCTTCCCATGAAAGCCCAAACAGCTAAACAATGTGGCAGCTTGTTCAAAGACAGCATTTAGAAGTTCCCGAAGCACCGTACCTAGTAATCCAAGACAGAGATTTGCCCCCTCCGGGAAATACAGCCCCTTCTAAAGCTGACGGCAATTTTTTCCTTCAGTCCGAAGAATAAGGTTAGTACTTCATCACTGAAAATACTCTGATGCTTGATAACTTATTTGTTAAAAAAATACCTAGCGTGCCATTTCAATTAAGTAAGACAAAAAAAATTCCTACCTGACACGCAGCTAGACTAATCCTTAAAGCTGTCACCAGTGCACACCTTTTCTTTCACTTACGAAAGGGAAATTTTTTAAAAGCCAAAAAAACCACTTTTTTTTTTTTTAAACACAATAATTCTGTCTGCTAATGTTTTGTCATTTATACAATAAATTTTCAGGGCTGTGTGGACTTACTTTAATCAGAATTCAAATGCAAATGAATTCAGAATTAATTAACCGTAGGCTGAACACCCCAAGAGCTTAAATGCACATCGATAGTTTTATCACCCAAAACTTAGAACTGCAAAGTGGGTACAAAAACCAAACAGCTTGTTTAAAAGCAAACTGCTTTTGTCTGATAGCTAGCACAGTATTTTTAAATGAACGTTATATTGTTGTAAGCTTTGCTGAGAAGCCAGGGTCAACCAAGCAAATGCCCAACCATCAAACATACCACTGGAGAAAGGCAGCTCCAAGGTTTTGCATTCTACACTGCGTTCTCATCGCTTCACCGTCAAGCTACAGCACTTCGCTCCTAAACCATCAGCAGTCTGGTTAGGATTACAATATTCATCCTGTAGCAGACAGGTCAGTTGACAGCCTCCTCTCTTGAAGAAGGTAGGTAGCACGCTAGTCCTGCTCTGTCCTTTATTACCAGCCTTTGCCCAAACTCCTTCTGGCTCCTTGGGGATGACTAAAGTGAAGAGCCCACTGTGTCCTGAATTGCGTTTGGCAGCTTGAGGGGCAGTCTAGTCTCTCCAGCAAGGGCACTCAAAGCAATTGGTGACAATGGATTTTTAAATATGGCTTGCCTGAGAAAGTAATTATTAATCTAGCTCTTTTCCTCCAAATACGCCACTTCCCTACATGGAATTTGTCTTCCCATTAAAAGAGGTTCCAGACAACGGCCGGAATGTTATTTACAGTGTCAGGACCCATGAGCAAGGGCAGCCTTTCTGCTCCTTTTTCATCCTCAGCTTCACACGTGCCCGTACAGCGTCCTTCTTTCTCCCAGTCGTTGTGATTTGCTCCAGAGGTCACAATGCAGGCAATAGGAAACCTGCATTTCTTACATTCTGAGAGCGCTTAGTTGCAGTTCTCGCCCCTAAGAAACCACTCAATATAAGCAACATGTTTGCACAGATATTTATGGAATGTTAAGTAAGGTAAAATTAACACAGAAAAGACATGCACACAGGTTGCTAACAGCACACTATCCCTGTAAGAGCACAAGACTGAGGAATAATCTGGTTCCCAGGACTGAAATTGTGCATGCAATTGCAGGCAGCCACACCTCAAACAGGTGCATAAATTTATCAAGCCGCATCTTAAAACCAGTTAGGTTTCTCATCCCCTTCGTTTCTTTTAGAAAGCACCTTCATTCCTTTGAGAATGAGAAAATGTTTTCTTCCTTTCTTTCTCTTTTCAGCCTAAATTTATTAATGGATAATTTATATCCATTGTATTACGTGGCAACACTCTTTTACTAAAATCACTCTTCTTTCACCGCAGTGCTTACCCCTTCACGTATTTACAGAGAACAAGCATCCCCACCGAGCCTGTGTGTTGCCAGAGAAAAAACCGCTGTTGTTTCGACTCCTCCCGTGACACGAGCGCCCCGCTCCCTGCCTACCCCACAGCCCTCTCTGCACCTGTTGCCAGCTTTAATTCAACCTTCTCGAAAATGACTGATGAGAAGTACACAGCGGAGCGTTCCATGTGGAGTCCTGCTAGTGCTTGATGACATTAATACCTTCCTATCCTTACTGCAAACATTTATTCTGACATGCCAGGACTCACACCTCATTATTTAGATGGCTGCTTCATTATTTAGATGGCTCATAATGACACTGTCATAAGCAAATTCCCCCAATCTTTCTCTTCTGAAACTGTATCGAGGATCGTCCTTAGCGTACAGCACGCAGTCTTACTGGTCCTAATTTCACAATCATGCATTTTGTACTATTGCATTTCACTTGATTTCATGATTCAAACTCCCTAGCACACTTCATAAATACACTTTTTATTCTAACACTGTTAATAGAAGCATCAAACGATATGCTCCTTCCATCCTGACAGTTCCTTTCCAGTCGCAGTCCCTTTGGCTAGGCCCTTCGCCTTAAAATTTAAGCTGATCACTATCTCACCCAGTTTCAGCTACATTACCAAAAAAAACCCCAAACCAAACCAAAAATCCACACCACATTTCCTTTGTCAAGAAGACCAAAGAAAAACATCCAGCTAAGGTTACCAAAGGTACATTATGCTGGGATATATTGCATTTAATTTTAACCTGTTCTTATTATAAACATATTAATAATGAAACATGTAATAAAAGTTATCAAGCAGCTTTAGTATAGGAGGAGGAATTGGTTCTCCGATGTAGCAATAAGAAGTTATAAAACACAAAATGAATATATATACAATTAAGAAACAGACCAACACGTTCGTATACATGAGGACTAGCATGAGTCATGAATCTTAAGTGATGCAAATCAGAAGCGTGATCGTTTCTGAAGCAAGAAAATCGCATTAAAACCAAAAGAATTATCATTCATATGAAATATTCAGGATTATTAATAATGTTCAGCTGCCAAATAGCATACATTTATAAATTCAATTGCCCATATCTTGAAGCAGATATTTCTGCCCTTGGGTATTTGACGCTTTCTGTGTCAATACTTTCTGATAAATAGTAGAACATTAGTATTCATCATCTTGTCTTAATTCTTATTTGAATTTGTAAATTATAACTTTGTTACAAATGTTTGTACTTTTCAAGATGATTTATACGAGTACACCTCATTACGCTGATGAATTTATATGTGAGTGTAATAAATATTGTGAAGACACCATAGCTTGCAATACTCTAGATTGTCACTCTCAGAAATTTATGTTTGTAAATTTTGAGAATTTATGTTGTTGCAATTATCTTGCAATGCAAAGATGTTGGCATAGCAGTGAGCATGGATCCCAGCAAGCTATTAACCAACAAATATGTTTCAAAAGAGCATTTGTTTTCCTAAAACACCCCAGAGAAGCCCTTGCATCTGAAGTTAGGGGAAATGTTGAAGATACGTGGTTTCTGATTAAAAAAAAAAAAAAAGGAGAAAAGTAAGGAGAGAAAATAGCAACCTAGAGCACATTACATGAATTACAAAACAGCAGGACAAGAAGGAAAGAACATTTTCAAATATGCTTCTGTTAAAGTTGCAGTCATTTTTGCAATGCTTTATTCCCATAAAGTGGGTAAACTGAGCTTTGGCTCCACCTCTTCCCTTCAATAATGAGCCAATCAAGTAGTCATTACAAGCAGAAAAACTAGTAGCACTTCATAAAATGTTACATCAATTTACACTCCACCCACCCCCTAGAAAGGGGAATTTCAACATCAAAGTTCCTTCTCTAGGGACACCAACAGGTGGCACAGTTATATACACATTTAGATCTTCTGGCCAATATTCTTAGAAAATAAGGAAGAGGGAGAGAAGATAAATTAAATTATAGAGAAACCTAAAGTGAGCCTGATTGGATACCCATTCTCTAAAAATATCTCCCTACTACACCTTTATATTGCTGGCAGATTGCCAACCTTATTGTGCCAACCTTATTGTGCCAAGCAATGAATTTGTGCCCGTCTTTATGCGTGGTGGAAAGTCGCTTTAAGACTCCATTACCAAGTAAAGGCAGTAACTTCTGTTGATTAAATCAATAATAGATACTTTTTTACGCAAATTCCCATTTACAATAATTAACTTACATACACTGTGCGTACAGGAATTTGGAATTAATCTTGAAAGCTGTACATAAGTTAAATCAAGGGAGAAACTGCATTAAAGCTAATACAGCTTACAAATCTCAGAGCATGACGATTCCCAAAAATTGCAACATACTACTGTCGTTAGCTGGTCATGCCACAGATACCTTATTGTAAGCATTACAGAAGCACTTAAAGGTTCATAGCAAAGCTTAACTACTTCATCATATTCAAAGTACAGTATGTCCTGTACCAAAAGTCTGTGCTTACTCAGTGGTACCAAATTATTTTCTGAAAAGTTAGTTCAGGATCAACACCCTCATTAACAATAACAGACCGGAAATTGGTGTCCCAAAATTTCACTGATAGAAGTCCATTGATTTTTTTTTTTTTTTTAAATAATATAAAAATAGAAAATTCTGTCCAGTAGGTAACCCATTCTAAGGGTTCTCAGACAACAACAGGTTGTATACTGACAAGGCCACAGTAAGACCTCTCCATCCCTTGGTTCCTTGTTTCTTTGTAATCATTGATTTGTAATCAATAATTCGCAAGTTAATTCAAATAAATCTACTTCTCTGAATTGATTCTCTATCTCTTTTTATATAAAATATTTAAATCACACAGTCGGTTTCCACCAGCTTGGTCCCACCTGGTGTCACTACATTACAAGCACAGGTCTGTAACTGCCCCTACAGTACGTGCACCGATGGGTGGAACTGGCAGCACTTTCTTGACCACACAAATTCACTAATCGCGTTACCTTTTTCCAACATGCCGCTTTAGGATTTAGGAGAGCTTAGGCAGAACTCACAGTCATGGTGCACAAAGTGACCACCCTTCATTACTAGCTACCTCTGGTATCTGCTTTACACCTTAGAAAGGATGCGAACAGCAGAGTATTCTAGACTCCCTCTGATGTCATGAGTTATCCTCATGTAAACACTCAGTTCTATTTCAAGTACAAATCCTTTTTTCTCACTTTAAATTTGAGGTCTTGGTTCTCATGACACTTTGACTGATAACTATAAACCGTTCACTATTAGCATTATTAAACCTTTGCCAAATGTCTGCAGAGAAAGATAAATTTTGGCAACAGATAACTGTGAATGTTGTTGATATGTCATCATCAGTAAGAGATGCTCTACACATCTTCCTTTCCAAGCTGGGTTCCTTCCCCTACGGTGACCAACATTTCTGGCAGATCTTCCCCCCTTTCATAGTAATTCTCCCTAAGGGACAGAGCAGTGCTATGTCTTCAGTGGAATTACAGCAATAATCACAGCAATAAGACCCCTTAAACTGCTCTTTTGGAACCATGAAGCATTTCTGACTTGATCACTAGAAAATAATTATATAAAATATTTGAAAACATAAAACTCCTTCTTTCATTTACCTAAGAGGTGCTAAGTACATGAAGAAATAGAGCCATATAAATTGCTTATCAATCAAATAAATTGTAGCATACTGTATGGGAGAAGGATCCAAGAATCATTTAATTACAAAGGGCGTGAGATAAATGGATCCCAAAGCCCTCCAGTCTCCATTAAGGGAAGACTGTACAACTTTCCCAGATGTAAGACAAACACTGCCTGGTCAACGTCAGAAAATGTTCATTTGAAGTGGGCAAAGTCTGCAGAACCACTGTGAAGTAGTTACAAGTACTATTAAATAGGCATGAGACTGATCAGACAGACTTACCGATACTTTTCAGGACCTCTGAGAACTAGTGATGCTGTTCACACTGAAGAAACGTGTGCGGGGACGGTTTTGATTTACTGGTTACTAAAAGGCAGGATTGCTCCCCAACAAGGTTTTCTTCAAGGGTTGCTGTCACTGTAAACTGCCTATGGCTTTTCCTATATGTTCCTTTCACGGAGACTACTAAAAAAGTGGAAACCTTAAATTGTTCCAGTCAGCAGACAGGAGATGCAGGTTTCAGGTAGCCTTTTTCCTTTCTGATTCAGTTTTACAAGACATAACAAATATTCTGTTAAAAAACATATTGTGCTCTGCAATGAAGATTAAGCAAATAAAAAGCCACTCAATGTAAGATAAATAATACAAGAATTACCTTTCTAACTCAGCAATTTTCTTATCTTTGTCGTTCTTCTCATTCTCTACTTCCTTGAGTATTTCTAGAAGTCTGTCAACCTCAGCCTGAGCTTTGCCACATTCTTCTCTATAGTACGATGCCTCTTTGTCGAGCTGTTTCATTCTGTCTGCAAATTCTGGATTCATCCGTGCCTCCTCTTCAGCCTCATGAGCCTTCAGAATCAATATTTAAAAAAAAAAAAAAAATAAGGATGACAATAATTTATATAGTTTTAAGAGCTTTAATTCTTCGGTCTTGGAGTTCAAATTTTCATTAAAAAGGATTATGGGTATTTCTGCCTGATGACAATATTTTCTACAGATTATAAAAAGGAATGAAAATATCTTCATAGTCTAAAATTACAGTCAAACGCTATCATCCTGAAGGGGGAGGGGATTTATTAAGGCTTTTTACATATTAAAGTCACCATATTTCAAAGGTGGTTTCGAAATTAAAAAAATCACCTTGTAATTCATTTAATTCACATTAAGCTTTTAAAGTGTTTCAAATATATAGGCAATTTCTTAATAAAGCATAGTCTGTCTTTTTCCCCATACATACACACACAGACTTCGTCGCTGTGTGCGTATATATATGTGTACATAGATACATGCTGTAACTTGCATCACCAGACGTCTGAAATGCAGTTTGATTCAAAGAGTTTAAAAGGAAGAAATTGTTTTTATGCAGTGCTGTTTTTAAAAGACAAACCAATAAACTAGAAAGTTGCCTTCAGCAGACATTTTACCCAATAATCCTTTTTCTCTTGTCATTAATACTTAACCTGAAACATCAGAAGAACAAGCCCGTCGTGAAAACGGCACAAACCTGGCACACACATGCATGGATGGGTGGCAGTTTCACAGACAAGAAAGAACAGCAATGAATACAACAACAACAGCACAGAGCCCAACCGTACTCCCATCAAACCTAACGGCAAAAACCCAATTAACTTCAATGGGAGCATGATCTGGCATCAAGTGCTTTAAACTGTTGGCTGGAATAATCACAGACAGATGGAAACAACGATGCACTGCAATGCTTAGCCTACCCCTTGCTTCCCATTATTCCTAATTGGCATCTTGAAAGAGCAGGCAAGGAAAAAACAAGTAGTTTAAGGCAGTGCACATTAAACATAGAAAATTCAGATAACATTCTCTTGACATACAGGAATTTTACAGAAATTCAGGATATTTAGAACTGAAGGTCCTCCAACTATCTTATTACTCAGAGAAGACGTGGACTTATTTATCTTCTTAATTTCAGGGAACAGACAATGCAAGCAAGCAAGGAAAGAAATGCAGATCAAAATGAAACATGCGTGTTTTGGAAAGAATTAGTATAAACTACAGATACTAGAAGGTTCATATTCTTTGCAATGGTTAAAAATTTTCTGTATAAATAAAGACAAGTCTGGGTTTAGTATAAATACAACAATTTAAAAAATTGAAATTACTACAGAAGAAACTTAGGGTGTTTGCATGTAACATATCATTTAAGCATGAGGATAATAAGAAAAAAGATTGTCGATTGTAACTGTTGTATATCCCACTGTGAGATTTTTATTCAGAAGAAATAAATAGTTACCAAAATAAGTCAAGGGAATGACATGAGAAGCTTACTAAACTCACTGTCCTTGCTCTTCAAATTCTCTATTTTGGATAATAATTCATGCTCCAGCCCTGAATTCTATGCTGATACGCGACTTTACTAACACAGAGCTCGTTTCCAGTGAGTATCTTGACTTCACTGCTTGGGGGAGATGCTAGCAACAGATTCCTTTTCATCCTTATAAATCTTCCTGCTTTAATAATAAACTGATTTATTTTATACCAGGTGTTAATTATGTAAAGAAATTTATTTTCAGCTAGCTTCGTAATTTTTTGTAAATGTAATACTCAGACTCAGGGCTAATTATGTGAGAGATTGTGTACCAATTTCCAGCTGCAAACCACTTCAATTCCATCAGCTCTATTAAGAAATTAGGCAATGCTTTATCTCTCCAAAATGAACGCTAGGTGTTTCTTTGCAAAGAATAATTCCATATGTAAAGGTAAATTCACTCTAAAAAAAAAAAATACAACCCAACTCCCACCTTTAAGACGCTAAGAAAGCTACGCAAAGAGCATGTTGTTCCCTATCGCTCTTCAGATTTCTCCTCCTCTCTTAAGGGTAAATCCAGAACTTCACAGTTCCCCTCTAGAGGCTGTCTACCACTCTCACATTCCTCCCTGTCACCTTTCTTTCCCTTCTGTTCATTTTAGTGTAAAATTCACTTATTTACCAGCCTTGCTTCCATCATTTCATAAACAGGCAAAATGCCCATCTTCCTGCTTCTGCCCACTCCTTTCTGCACTGCAGTATACAGGAACTCTCAGCTTCCGCCCAAACTTCCAAACTCCCCTCCCCCCCTTTTTTTTTAATGAAAAAAACGTGGTTTTCATTACCACACTGGACTTTCTACCATGAAAATGCATAACTGGGCAAGAACATGATAGAGTCACCAATGCAAAGGTGCCAAAAGTTCAACTACCATAGAACATTCCTGTCACACAGCAGCTCAGAGACGTGCCGAGCACATTATCTACTGCACAGCTTATAACCAAAACATCACCTTAAATAACAGATACAAATTATATTCTTCTGTTTAGCCCTATCATCCTTGTTCGAATGCACGCTAAGGAAATTAATGTTAAATTCAAAAGTATTTTCCATTCTTGTGCTTTCTGTGGTACTCATGCCATTCCATATTTGTCGGATGTGTTTTTGGAAAATTCCATAGCACAAACTTAGTCATTGTATTTCCCTGTGGTTCTCAATACAAAACGGAACCTCTAAGATACGACTAAATCCAATATCATCAAGTATGGAATCTATACAGGGTTGTGAGATGCAGCACAGTTAGCCATAATGTCACATAGAAATCAACAGAAGCATTCAGTTCAAAGACAAGTAGAATACTATTCTAATCTATTAAAAAAATCAAAACCCCCCAGTATTGCAAACCACCAATTAAGTTGGTTGCCTGTACTTTTACAAGCCCTTCCTATAGAATAGTTTTGGACTATTGGCAGGAACCAGATTTCTACAAGGGCATTGCCTTAACGAAGAAGGAAAGGAAAGTTAGTTAAAAAGGGAGAGCAAGAACATAAAGCTTTTTTTTAAAAGAGCTTTCCACAGGTGGTACTCTGACTTCCAGCGAGTCCCTAGAAGGGAATCTTCATGTCGCAAACAAAGATGATGATACCACAAGAGAGCAAAACACGATCCACCCGACATTCCCAGGACAAAGGCACAGAATCCCTCATAAGAGCCCTATTAGATTTTATGGCTTTGAAAGATGTGTTTGGATTTGAACGAGGCGCCTTTTTTTAATTGTTATATACGGATCAGGGGTGATTTGTTGACAGATGGACCTTGCCTTTTGAGGTCAAACAGTAAGCCCAAAGGAGCTGGAGGCAGCTCAGCTGATACTGACTCTGCTGGCGCTCGGACAGGGCAGACGTCTTTGGCTTTTCTGCGGGCTGTGGATCACTTCTAAGCAGAAGCTGCATGGTTATCACCTGAACCAGGAATCCCTACCTATTACTGCTGTCCTCTCTCCTACCTGTTTTTTTCCATTTCTGTTGCCCTTTTTCTCCTTAAGTTCTCTGTTTTCTTGGGGAGTGTACATTTTCTGGTTTTATGGGTCTTTTATGGGTGAGAGCGACTGGTTCATACATACCTTTCAGCAGCAAAGTAATTGATCTCTTAATCTGTACCTGTCAATGACAATACTTGTGTGTGCAGATTAGGCTAGCTTCAAAGTAGCACACTTGGTTTATGATGTTTTGTCTGTCAGTCTTGTGCCTTTGTTGTATGTTATTTTTACAATTCAATAAAAATAGCATATCACTCTACTATTAGAATTTCACTAATTCTCACAGTAATTCTGTATCTGTTTTGACATTTGCTTAGTAAGTACTCCAAATACTTTAGAAGCAAAGTAAAATTTCCTTATGTAAACCACAAATTTCCTACAGAAACACTGTAATAGTGTGGCACAAACATGCAAGATGAATTATTTAGTCTATTAAAATTTTATGGTACAATCATGCATGCATTATTCTGCATGACAGAAATGGATGGATAGATAGAGTACTTTATTTTTAAAGCTTCAGACATAAACGTACACAGAAATCAACCGAGTACTTAATTAAAAAGAAAAAAGGAACAGCAGAATTTACATGCAAGAAATTACTTTCTAAGATCCTTCAAATCTTGTTACTTTCAGTAATAAACTAAAAAAATTGCTGTCACCATAATTTTTTTTGTAGTCTCCTTAAAGTTCAAGGGTTTTTTTATTTAACTTCAGGGACTGCTCTGAGCAATTCAGAGTGGATTCTGGAAATACTTTAAATTTTAATCTGAGATTGCTCTGATGGAGCACTTCAAAAATTAAGTCGTTACTGTTCAGAAAAAGGTTCACCAGAACTCAAAAGTAAGTATATTGTTATATTTCATTACAGGATAAAAACAATCACGTAACTTCTCATAATCAATTTTGTGCAAGAATTAATAGGGTATTTCAAAAAGTTCACCTTTCAAAACAAACATGGAAAAACGTGTGCCCAATTCTGCTCACGTTTTATTCACACAGGTGAATGCTGCGAAACCATTTACTACAGAGTGTGCAGGATTTGCACCCCTCCTGCATCATCTGCACTTTGGTACACAAATGTGTAAAAGAATAAAATACTTCTATCTATTGTTGTTGGTTAAAAACACTAGATTCAGCAATAAATGAAAGTCTTGGAGTTGATACCTGTGCGACGTAGTAGAAAAAACACATCCCACCACAAAAAATGCTGTATTACTGCATGGGCTGAGAGAGGTCTACTCAGAGATTGACTCTTATTTCTCTGACACATGTAAACAAAAGAGCATTAACACTTCAGTTTTTTAATTTTAGATTGCCGTCTGTTTTTTTATAACACTATTATGCTCCAAAAAAAAAAAGTCAAGGAAACATTCTATCAAATAAAGTATCATAAGGACTTGCAGCACAAAACAAATTATTTCAGGTAACTGCTATTATGGCACCTCAAAGAACAACGGTGAAGCCTTGGCCTTGCGGAATTCAAAGAATATGTTGTCGTTGACTTCAATCAAATCACATTTTCATTTCAAGACCTTAGGTGGGTTTGAGGGAGAAGAGGATCATCACTACTTACATTTTTTAAAGTAGACCGATATATGGTCTACTTTAGTAGACCAATTCTTCTCCTACATGGTAGGAGAAGAAAGATGATGCGCAAGAAAAGTTTATTTAAGAAAACCTGTCTCATGGATATACTACAATTGTTGCCTGGTGCCGAAGGAAAAGGTCTTGCATCCAGTATTTTGGAACTGCCGCCAGGCTGTCTTTATGAAAATCGAGCACATACAGGCAGAAAAAATAAAATAAAAAAGGACTGACTTTGGAATACCACACACAAATAGACTAGGAAGTAACAAACAAATTCCATACAGCAGAATAACTAATATTGAAATAATGACTGGAAAGTCTTTATGATAATTAAGGGAAAAACTAACACAAAAAAGACTCCAGTCCGAGAAGACGTGCACAGTAGGGGTGCAAATGATATGAATAGAAACAGAACTACCACAATGGTGATCCAAGATGATACAGAAAAAACAGTTTTATCGTTCAAAGGGAAAAGCTCTTTGACCAGCAGCGTGCTGGATGGTAGAGGTGATAATATCAGGTCTTGTGCCACTTACAATCAATTTATGACTGGATTCTAAAAACAGTTAAGCAGCAACTTCAGAAGTAAATACAGGACATTCTGTGCGACTCTCTTTTCCCATAGTAAGTCATGACGTATCCCTTACATGGCTAGAAGCTACAAAACTTAGCAATAACAGACCCCAAAGCTGGAATTCTGGTGCACTGACATTAAAGGCAAAATTCCCGTTGACTTCAGCGAAGGCAATACCTTCCCTGAAGCACAGGAGGACATGACTTAATCTGCAAACCCAGTTCTTCTATATGTAATATCCCAATGACACGATAATACCAACTATGATTCCTATCTAAACTATGGCTTGTAAATTGCTGTCACAGTTACATCATTTTTTGTCCCGTGATGCTCACTGCACATTAAATGTAACAGTCTCAGCCAAAAAAAAAGAAAATGGTTCTCTGCAGAGAGAATGTTTGTTACTGCTCTTCCTCAAATCAAAAAAGGAACAGTCAAGTCAAAAGGGCAGATATTGCACAATTAAAGCAGACATTGGCAAGAATAATAATGCCAAATCAGCTGAAGTAATACTGTTTGGCTTTTTCAAACACTGCCCTTTGCATTCATCTTTTTACATTTCAGCATTTTCTTAGACTGAATAAATGTTTCCATATTCTTAACATACAGATGCAGTCTTTTATGAGTAAAACTGATCTGAACTACGTTAATCGTATGGGCTTTTGACAACAGTAGCAGTCGCTGCCTAGATGTTGTTATTCACATAATCAACTCAGTCACGTAAGATAAACTGAATAAATCAGAAGTTATTGAAGTTTGAAGGATCAAATAAAGTACTGCAGAAGGAGGAATTACAAAGCAAAGCAAAGCAAAAAAAAAAAAAATTAAAATCATCTGCATGCTTTTTCTAATGGAGAAGTTGAGGACCCAAAGGCTAGGATGTTTGTTTTCCCAGAAATACTGTATGCACCTATTTAATACATTCCATATTCTTAAAATGGCCTTCAAGTCCACAAAGTTCATTTCTTTGGATATAATGAGTATAGCATAGTGAGCGTCCGAAGTATTCTGCAAAGCTCCACAGAGGAAGAGCACGACACAGTAAGGTAATGGATCCTCATGCTTTCGTATGTTACAGCGGGCATTTTAAAGAAGAACTTACTGGATTGTACATCTGATTGAACAACTGTTCAGCTTGCTACATTGCAAAGTTGGAAGGGAGTGAAGCACAGACAGGAAAAGAAGGAAAGATTCAGGAAAACAGCATTAGCTCAACAAAACCAGTGCATTTGCACAGAAGAACTTGTCATAAAAAAGTAGAAATTTAAGATTCTAAACATTCCTTGGTGAAAGTGAGAGGCACTGAGGAAACATAAATGTTGACTTTGGCTCCTAAAAAAGAATAGCTGGAGTAAGAAATTTAAGGTTTGTGTTACTTTCCCTTTCTCAAGTTAAATAACCCATGAAATAAAGAAAGGTGTCCACTTTTGATGATACATTAAGTGCTGGTCTCAAGCAATGAATCACGAGAAGTGCTTTTGGCTGAGGCTGCAATTTATCACCAAAGCTTCAAAGATGGTAATAATAAAAGATTAATTAAATTGTATCATTAAATTTATTGCTTTCTTTTTGTTTAACACAAGACTGAATTTTCTATGCAGAATGACTTTTGAACAGTACAGCTTGGCAAAAAGTACTTTAGCAACTGCAAATACGTCAGTAAGCAAGTTAATTTAAGATAATGAAAAACAACAAAAGGAGGAAATTCTAGAGTGGATACTAAGATTATATATATATATATACACACACACACATATATATATAAAAAACCACTCAACTACCTATTAGGTAATTCCTGCTGTTCTTTCACTAGTAGCAATACAAAGCAAGTCAATTAAAAATCTGTGGAATTTTGGCAAAAACAGCATTGAGCATTCTTCTGGGGTTTATGATTTTTTTTTTTTAATTTTATGAATGTCAATCCATAATCTTTGTCACAAAAAGTTTAATAAGCATGTCTATGGTTTTAAACATTATTTTGTGTACCAAAAAACTGCACAGTCACACGAATAATTACTCTTTATGAATATCCTATTTATGACTTTTTGAAATGTGTCTACTCTATAAAATTCAAACAGTGGGTTTAGAATCAGCATGTTTTCTCCTGCTGAAATGCAAGCAATCCAGTTATGTAATACGGCAAATAGTTGGATCTAATTAGATCCAATCAAAAACATCCTTATTATCAATAAATGAATCTTATTCTCTCCAAAAACAGGAAGGAGAGGACTCGAGGGAAGAGGCTCTTTTAAAATATTTTTTTTTTAAAAATTTAGCGATTTTGTTTGGACTTGCCTCTTGTCCACGTTTTCTTTCAGGCACAGAACTTATTACCATTAGTGCTCATGGAAAACTAACTCCTAGCGCAGAATGTGCACAGAATACTAGCTTCATGTTTATTAGTATAGTTGTTTAAAACGTACAAATCAACATTAAACTAGGATGATTTTAAAATACCGTAATGAAAAGTGCCTTCTCTGTGCCGTGAGAGGAGTACGCAATCTGTGTTCAAGTTTCTCAAAAGAACAGACAGCCCTTTGGAGTCACGTTTGAAAAAGAGATCTAAACTGTGCCCGTTCCTTCTGGCTTCCGTAGCGGTTAATGCTCGCACAGAAGCACACTTAGGGGACACGCGGGTTAATTTACTCCGAACTGTGTTGATGTTCCCTCCCGCTCTAACACAGACGCATGCAAGAATAACCCCGATTTCTGTCTCAGTTAGTTTCCTAAGGAGTGAAAACACGGTGAAGGTAGATTTCTGGAGACCAATTACTTTTTAACACAGGATATTTACAGGTTTGAACATAAAGTATTTTATTAGAGAAAATGTGAATTGAAAATTACTGTTTGGAGTCTACTATCATTAACAGTCACTGTTTCTGTTCAACTAAACGTGCCCACAAAGAAGGCTGTAACTACATTTTATTGTGGAAATACCTGGTCTCCTACAAATGTTGGGTGAATTTCCATTGGGGCTTTACGCTGTATTTATGATATAATAAAACTATTATGTTTTCGACATTCATTTAATAATCCTTTGTATTTATACACAGGGAACATACTCCCTTTTTATACGAAAGACGTCCCAGACGCTCTCTGACTTTTATAAGTGCTTATTTTTCCATGACTGTATGATGTGTTTATACGTCCGGTCATAAAAGATTGACTTAGGATTTCAAGTCCTTCAAGAAGATTTTTTTTAAGTGATCTGCGCTTTTAGGGATTTTTTAACTAGTTTTTTAAATGAAGAAAAGAAGATATTTCAGATTGCAATGAAGTATATTTTATAGTGAAGTGCTAAGTAAACAAAAAATATTTTCTGAAAAAAGAAGACAAAATAAAGGACTTCCAGAGAAATAGCTTCTTTGGATCTTTTAATTCTGACATCATCAGCATTTGGAAGCTAACAACCATTTAAAGTAGTTGTGTTTCCATTAAAAGCTTTTGTGTATGTTTATTGAAGAAGATTCCCTTCCTTCCTGTCCACAACTAAACATGTTAACGCAGGCACCTAATTGCACATATTCATTCTGAATTAAAAAATAATAGAAGTATTAGGTTTACACTCTGGTATCCTTTATACTTTGCAATACCTTCTTCCCAGGTAAGGCTATTGAAAGACTGCTTAAACACGGAGCAGGATACTGCCCAACCTGGGTAAAAAGAGTGTCAGAATATTATCCTAATGGTGGTAGCTTTCACAGAACAAATAAATGTTCTTTTCAAGAAAATGAACCATTAAATATCAATATAAAAACCCTAATGTTTAACATACACTTAATCATGAATTGCAAAAGGCAAACATAATGCCTAAATCCATCAAATATGTCATGAGATTGGTGTTCAAACAATGAGAGCAGACATTACTGAATGACACAGCGAAAGGTCAAAGAAACAATGTATGGTAGGAAAAGGCATCAACAAACTTGCAAATCATTTAAGCAAAAACTATTTTAACGCATCAATGTAAATAAAACCATGTTATAAAATATAGGATTTGTATGTTTTCCTTTAAATGCTTGCTTCCACTACTTGCTGAATAAAAATACTGAATTGCTAGCTGAGACAAACTATGCATTATTTTGCTTAATTATCACAGGCCCAAAAATGCCAAAATAAAACCTAGCTAGAGTTACCATTTTGGAAGCAAATTCTTTTTTATTATGAAGTACATCACCTCTTGGATGAGCCGGTAATTTTTTCCCGTGCTAGAAACATTTCAGCCTACTTCTTACAGCAGCATAAATTCACATACGTACAAATTGCTGGTTTGGTAATTTCTTTCTGCCCCTCTGTTTTCCCTCCGGTGTCTTGCTCACGGTTCATCTATTTGTAGCAGCTCCTCAGAATTCCCTCATATAGGTATTCAAGATAATTTCTGAGGCTCACTAGTGGCTTTGGTACAAGCCTTTTAAGAAAAAGTTAGCAGTATTTGATGCAAGCATCAGCAAACAGCTTAAGATGGGTAGACTTTAGATGTACTCCAGAAGAGTAAATAAGCTTATCTTTTCAAAATGAAGGGGTGGGATGTTGATTTTTGTTTTTCTGTTGGTTGGTTGTTTTAAGATGGAACTTACCTTTTTCAACTGTGCTTCCAACTTACTACACTCTTCTTTCTTTTGTTCTATGGCTATTTCTAAAGACTTAAGTTTGGAGTCTCTTTTCAGCCCTGCTGATGCCAATGAAGATGCATGTTCTTTGAGATCGATTAAACTAGACTGAAAAATGACCAAGAGTAAAAAGTTAATTCCTAGTCACCAGGACACTAACTTATTGCCAACTTAGTAATCACTTGGATCCGGTTCCCCCTCCCCTTCCCCAAAAACAGCTGACACAAAGATAAGCACTGATAACAAAAGACACCATTTTGAGAATACAACCAATTGCAATCACAGGGGCGGGCATGCAGCGAAACACAGAAACATTCATTATACAGACAAATTGACATTATATTCTGGAGGTACAATTACTTTGAAGACTATTGCTCTAACTGACAAATGAAAACAGGAGCAACAATGGAATATTCAAGCCTACTGGAGACTTCTGTAGAAGAAAATGTAGAGAAAATGACACACGATTATGCAAAAACTGCAGCAATGTTTTATGCACAGAAGTGAAGACTATGAAGAATGCTTAAGAAAATAGCAGTTCAGAAGCTGACCACTGGAGTGGGAGAGTTTCAGTACTTCAAACAATTCAAGAGTAATCCTTACGCACTTTCTTTCATCATAATGACATAGATAGAGAACATAGATTTTACTGAAGAGACTGACCTCTTTTTCTGTCAGTTCAGCTTGTAAAGCATTAACTTTCTCCTTCAGGTCTTTGTTTTCTTTTTTATAAGACTCAATTTCTTCAAGTCTTTCTCTGTCATCTCGCTCCCTTTGCTCCTTCAAGCGCTCTATTATTCTTTCCTAACAAGGGAAAGAATTGCAAAATGGAAAAGTCAAGAATCGTTTTAAGAAAAGACAGAATAAAATTTCTTTACATTAAGTAGCACTTTGCAAAACCAACCTGCAAAAGCAGAGGACGACTGAGTTAATGGTATTAAAGTCAATGCAAGATTTCCCCTCATTTCAAAAGCATCAGATCAAGGTTTTAAATACTTGATAAGAATAACATAGTACAGAAACTTCATTAAATACCTATACTGATATGAAGATGTTTAGTCATGTGACAGATATGGAAAGTTATTCACCTCAGTAATATGTGTTTCCTGTATTGATAAGTGATTGAAGTCTTGAATAAAAGTTCAAAACAGAGAGGTGATTTACTCAGCTTGAATTTGGTTACATTTTTTGGAAGCTAGTAGCCACCAAAGTGGTTGCCAAAAGTTTTCAAGGTTCCAAATCTAATTATAAATCAATCAATCAGTTGCAATTATCTGTCCAAGACATAGAAAAAGTTCCCTGATACAACTTAAGATACCTAAAGGAAGATTTTTGTCCATCTAATTAACAGTAACCCTACACACATTGAAATTCAACCACATTTTTAAATATTATCCAGTTATAAGGGTGATGAACTTAAAGGGCAAAATGTAAAAAGCAGATGCAGTAGTATAGTTTTGTTAAGCTTTGATTACATTCTTCAAAAAAACATTCTACCAATACTTGAAGGATGCAAATACTAATCAGAAAGCAATGTTTGGGGTAAAATAAAACAGCCATTGAAATTTGAACTGGAAATAGGTCAATTTAAGCAGAGCATCAGGGGAATGGCTAGTATGGTTTCGGAAGTGGTAGTGGCGGGCGGTAGAAGCAACATCATTTAGGAAAGTTAAAGCTACATCAGACAAAACTACATCCTGTGGCGTGGCTCAGGTAGAAGCACCAGCATGCTCACAGACCTGTTCAAGTCCTTTTGTACTTATCCTTGAAATCTCCAAGAAGGAGTTTAAGATTGGGATCAACACTTAAAATACTATTTCATAGAACCGGACAAGACTGACGGAAGCCTAACAGAAAGAGAAAAATCTCATGCTAAATTCCTCTGCCCGTAACTCCTTATACTATATACCATATACACACAACCAGACATACTGGAGCTATAGATAGAGATATGCGCCGACACATGTACATACACACTACACATAGACATAAAGTTTACCTTTGCCGATATCAATATACTCTCAGCTGTGGTTTTTATATCTCCACATTTCATTATTTGCACATATAAAAACTGATAGTCACTTTCTATATGAACTGAACAAATATTTAATTATTTTAAATTACCAATTTAAAACTTGGCTACACTTAAATCAATTTGACTTTAATGGGTTATGCATTTCCCTGAAAATACTTAAATGACAATTCAAGAAACAGAAAAATTCAGCTTCTCATATTGATCTTCACTTATTTGGAATGTCTCTAATGTTTGCGGTTGCTTAGTAGAGAGCTAATGGTAGTCCGCAGTGTAAGTGCAATTAAGCATATTACAATTTTAGTTTAAATCTTAATTTTTATATTTCCTTATTTTTATTTTAAATATTTAAAAATGAACTTATTTTTGCATTATGTTTATACAGCAAATGTAAGCTATGATGCAACATATTTTATTACGTAACATGAGATATTAAGATCAAGTATCAAAAGCAGAAGCGGGGGATTAATCCTGATAGATGCTTGCTACATCACTAGTCTGTTATTGGATGTGAAACTAGGCCTAAGTGCAAAACTTACAATATATTTTAAATATATTCTTTATAGAGTCATTTCAAACATTTAGATTCCTCTGAGAAATTAAATTTTTTTCCTTGCAGTTATATAATATTGTCTTCCAGCTGTAATAATTTGTTTCATCAAAATTTTAAAAAATGTGTCACATGGAGTGTTTTATAATGTAATTATACGCATTAGCAAAATTAATGTGAAATATTTTTAGAAGGTTTTAAACAGTTAGATAAAGATCTTTACCAAATAAGTAGTTATATTTGTTTGTAAATAAAACTATTTTGAATCTTTTGGACATTGAAAGATAATCGGCACTATACTGAACAATCTTGTAAGAAGAATATTGGTGTAGTTATTTGCTACGCGGTTCCTAAGGAAAACCCGTCCAAAGGGCTGGCAGTTCACAGCGCTACTTCGATTTTGCAGGTAGCGTTCCCCTGCCATCAGGGACTCCTCGCAACGTCGCTCGCTGAACACACACATCACCAGATCAGCGCTACTGTAAGAATCTTCACAGAAAGCAGCGTTGACTGCTCGTACAAGACTCATATCCCTGGTTACTTCGTTCAGAAAGAAATACACACCCATGACATATTACATTCCACTTAGCATACAGTAAAAAAGATACGGCCAAATAATGTATATTCTTAATCCCTTGAATATTAACATCAAAATGCCAGCCTCCGCTAAGTGGAATAGTTTAATAACTACCCAGAAGCCACCTAGTTATATTCAGAATTAGTTTTATACCAATTACTTCTTCAAGATTTATTTACCTAAATATTTTTTTTCTTCTATAACAAATTAAACATAACACTATTTCATCTTATTAATGAACAGCATAATTTTTTCCTCAGTCAATCACAAAAGAAGACTAATTTATCTGTCAGCTGCATAAGGCTAAATGTCAAAAATGTGTTAAAAGGCCCTAATATACCATGTTTTACTTGATTAACAGCTAACTTGCAGAAATCCCAACAATGTGTTCTTGTTTCAGCCTATTTGCATTGGCGAGCTTTCCCGACGCACTAATCTAGGACCTCACAGCTCTAATCTATTTGCACTTTATCACAGGAGCAGGAACTGAATTGCCCCAGCATATAGCTCTGTTATCAGACATACTCCGTTGTTATCTGCTGTACGCTGCCACAGTAGGACCAACTTTATAAATATCAGCTTCATGAAAGCAACCTCTTGAGCTGCTTTGGGCCAGTCCAAGAGCTGAGATATTCTTTGAAAACCTTCTTGTTAAAACATCAAGGCAGCTGATAGCAGTTTTGCATTTGCTGATTTTCAAACTTTTTTTTTTTAATAGGCGTGAACTTATTTTTTGTTTATTGCAATGTAGCCTTTACTGTTGTTCAGAATTTTTAGTGCTTAGGAGATGCTCCAAATTTAGGAGTAAGGAATTAAAGGAATACTTTTTTCAGTTTAGTTCTAAAACGCACATAAAAGTGATTAAAGTTGTGCCGATTAATTTCCGATTCCTGGCAAAAGAACAAATTATATCAGCAATATTGCCGGAAAAAAACAAGGATTAAAAGGATTCCATTTCAGTAAATTTTGATGCCGTTTTATGATGTCTACAGTAATTTCTCATTTAGTGTTACCAAGCCAACTAATCACCAAATATGAAAGAAAAGGAAAACAAGAGACAGATACTTGAGAAAATGTATTTTCATGAAGCATAAGGAGCTACATTTTCTAATTCAGGGCCAAAATCTCAATCTGAGTATTTTCAAGAACAATGCAGGAAAAAGATGAATGCTCAAACATTCGAGTTTTGGACTTTAAAAATAGCTTCATAATCCATTCATATCATATGATCATGTTTTAATATTTTTTTCTTCCCATAGAAACTAAGTGAAGCAATTAAATTCAATTTTAGTGAGTTGTGGTTAACTAAACTGCTATAAATGAATTTAATTTCTATTTAAAAGGAGCTTCCCATGATGGTCTTGGAGTATTTTCATCATTATTTTTTAAATTAAATTTAATAACAATTTTAAAGAGTATTGAGTCAGCCTAATCTCAGAGTATTAAAAAAAAAAGCTGATATTTCTGCAAACTAGGCCTGATACAAGGAAAAAACAAACAATGTTTTTCCGTGGAAATCCAATATTCTTGAATGAAAGCAGCATCCTTTCTTGACAGCATTACCAATTTAAATTGATAAAAGTACCTATATTAATGCACTTGTTGATACGAATCTATCACCAAAGGTTTTTGTTTTGTCCCATTTAAACAAAAATCCATTCAATATTTCTACCAGTATTTGTGGTGGAAAAAGTTAATAACTATTGATAAAGTCTGTAGGTCTTAAGAACGGTACTGCAGACAGAAATAGGGACAAGAAAGCTGGAATCTGAAAGCTGGACTCAGATAGGAATGAGACACTTTATGTTTACATAAACTGCTACGGTATTTACCTGCCAGAAGACACCACAAAGCCAGACAAAGCTCATTTGGAACTTGTAGAAGATGCCCACTGGCAGCTTTCAACATATAAGTACGTTCCAGAGACTACACTTAAGACTGCGAAACCTACCCTTGCAAGCATGGCCTTCAAAAACTTTCAATGGGAAAGAAATCGTGCATGATTTCTCTGTACAATAAACTAAGTTATACATAGATGTACTTTTACCCTAAGATCAAGTACCCTGTTTCTCAAAAGCTCATAGTAATTCTACTGTGTGGCGTTGCTTTTCTCTGTCTTTATTTTTTTTCTCTAATATACTAATCATTCCACAACTGTAGAAGGATTTCAAAGCAGCACACAGTGACTGGTCACTTTTCTTTTTTAAATAAAATAAAATTTAAAAAAATCCATCAGAATCATCATGCAGTTGCATTTTTATGACATGGTTCTCTCATAAGCAAATTTAGCCAATGAACAGGGCAATATCCGAAGTCTTTTGGAACTGATATTCTAGATTTTGAAGCTTATCATTAATATTGCCACCCAGGCTGCCAGCCACTGTCCATCATCCTGTAACTTCTGTAGGAGCTGTGACAAGTATCTTTTTAGAAACCAGACAAATATTAATGACTTAATAACTAATTTAATTAAGCTTACAATCTCAAAATACAGAAAAATAGTCATAGGAAAATAACAGAAATTCAAACAAATTAAAAATTTCTGTAAAAATTCAAGCCATGTGTTCCCGTTCTAACACGGATGCTAATTTGCATAATGATTTGGGCATTTCATAAAATAATTGACACTCTCAGTTATAAAGCCTATTTGTAGAAAAAGGCTATTATTTAATAATTCCGTATCTTCTCCTTAGGTTAACAAAGCAGTATTTCTGAAGTAATATACGCTGCTAAGTGTATCGCTTAGATCACGAGTTCTCTTTACGCGCTGCCACCCAACTTTTATGAGTAACAGTCTCTGTCAGCGACTGAAACAGTCACCAGCACCCATAGCATAACCCAGCGTCATGCCACTTCTCAAAAGCCTTGGCTTACAGGACACCATGGCCTTCAGCAGCTGCAAAAAGACAGAAATCCCTGTGGCAGAGGGAAGGATCCCGCAGTGTCCATCGCCTGTGTCCCAGAGAAGCCTGCCATCACGGCAGGACAGATCCCGCTCTCAGCCGACTGGATGTGAGCAAAGTGACGACTGTGCAGAATTCAACCTTAGGGACCCCACGTGAGTTCTACTCAATTCCACTTGGAAAAACCCAGAATCACACTGATTCTTTTTAAAAAAAGGTCTGTTTGTATATATTCACGCAATTCCAAATGAAGCAGACACGAGCTGCAAAAGTACATTTCAGAGAAGGATCTAAGTTTATCTAACTCTTCCAAAACATTAAAGCTAGCATCATTTATTGGACTTTGAGCCTCTATTACAGCAATCAAATTAAGCTTGACACAAAATTTCCCTACCCTCAGGGGCTCCAGTGTTGTCCCATTTCAAGTTACCATACACACAACAGAAGTCTATACCACAATTTTTAAACAAACTCTGGGACAAATCCTCACTGCAATATTCAAAAATAATGCATCCTGAACTTAGTAAAGTTTTACAATTTGTATCTCTGAGAATAACAGAATATTTTATTATTATAAATAATAAATAAAATAAATAATATATTATAAATACTATATTATAGAATATAAAACTTTTTCAAAATTATACAAACTTTCAAATTTATTTATTAGCTTACATTTATTTCAACAGATTTTAGAATGATACTGGTTCAAAATGACTTGAAAACAACTAATTACTACTCATTTAGGTTTTAACCTAGTACTTCTTAACCTTCTGTATTTCTGGTAGTGAGAAGAAGGTTATACATGTTCTATTCAATGCCTCAACACTTGCTGCTTCTACTATGAACCCTGCCAAACTGAGGGGTTTTAAAATTTAATTTAATAATTAAGTATTTTCAACAGAGAAATCCATTACACTTGAATACAGATTGCAATTTAGCAAATAACCCCAGCTAAGAAGTATTGCACAAGTGCATTTTCTCTGAAGTACCGCAGGTGGAGCTGAGGTAGAGAATGAGATACAAGATTTCTTTGGCTTTTGACGATCTGCTTCACGCTGAGTTACAGAGAACAGCCAGGTTTGCAGTGCGAGACCCACTCTGCTTTCTACAGTGACACCGGCACCATGATGGTTAAACCACGATGGTTAAATGACTGTTTTAAACTCTCAGCTGCCTCTATGGGCATCTGGGGAAAGTGACAGCGTAGACTAGGACGAAAAAGGCTGTTTACAAGGAGAAAAAAAAAAAAAAAAAAAAAAAAAAAACAAACAGATTAAGGAGTACTTTGTGTAATTTTTTTAATAATATGCCGTGAGATGGGTGAGCACTGTGTCCAGATTAGCAGTAAAGATTAACAATACATGTTTTCTTTCTTTACTGCATAAATGCTGCAGAAGCTTATCCACGTGAAGCCACAGTAATAGTAATGCCAATTTTTTCCACTGTTGCTAACCAATTAACATTAAACATACAAAGAAATAAAAAATATAACATCAGCATTTTAGGTGTTAGTACCAACACCACAGTGGCATTTTAAAGTCACATACAGTCATAAATACCTTCCTAGGATTACACGCTGCAGAATGGCACATAATAGTTTAATTAATTGCACTCACCTGTGCACATTTAAATGATATATATTAAGCTGCAAAGAGTGGATACTTGCACTAATTTTTTTGGCATATAAATTTACTTGGATTACCTCGTATTCAAAGTCAAGGTGCCAAAAACCCCTGACCTCACTGATACTGGTGGGAATGTTACCACTAATTAAACAGCCCAGATTTATCCCTTCTGCTAGGTATTTTCAAACTAAAGGTATGTAGTTTTTAAAGAAAAAAAAAATATTTCTCCATTTTTTTTTATGAAATACAGTTTCTCCTATAACTGAGGTGTAGGAAATCAATAGTGCTAACAGCAGCCAAGGTAGCAGTTGGTACAGTCACTTGCTGTTGGCTCTTCAGTTAGGCTCTGCTTAACAGACAAAGAACAGGATAATCAAGACACAAAGCCATAAAAAGACCCCAAACTCTACCTTCTTTAAGTCAGGTGTCCATGCCTTTCAGTTCCTTCAGTAACAACCACTCATCCCATTGACTAAGGGAAAATCTTCCCGTGTCCTGGGCCACTTACTTTGTCCCCATGTAAAAGGACATCCTTCTTTACCTCAGAGTCCCGTCTCAGTTCATCAGCCAGGAATCTCTTCTTGCTCATCCCACCAGAACAGAGCCACCTGCTTTCCTGACAACGCCCAGAGGCTTTGTTACAGGTGCCAGACCAACTTAAAAAGACATTTTCTGGACACACTTCACCCACAAGAGCAGCACATAATGCCATTCCATGAGAAAAACATACCTTTTCTGATAGAGCTTCTTCTAAGGTCGCTAGTGCTGTGTCTGTGTTACTAGAATCCGTCTGCAAGGACTTCACTCTGTCTTTTAGATTAGTTAGTTGTTTGTCTTTGTCCCTAAGTTGCTCCTGTAGATTTTCAATCTGAAAATAAAAACAGATCATAATATTCATCAACGTTGTCTTAACATTCAAAGAGGGACTTAGGCGCTAGGATCAGTTCAATCTATACATATCACACATATGATACATGTGCCTCAGTACATTGCCAAGTTTTTAAAGGGCATAATATCAGCAGGTTTTAACTTCCGTCCTTTCTATTTTGTTTTCCTTTCATAAAAGTATCATTTTCTAATAAATTACAGAGAAAAAAATCTCAGTGCAGCCAGATATTTTATTATTGAAATATTTTCTTATATTAATCACTTTAGTTTAAGGTACTGCATCATCTCAGTAATTCAAAGTATGTGTGGAATTACCCCTTTAGATTATTCTAGCTGCAATAAAAAGGACAAAGAAAGGGAGACGCAAAGCAAGCTCAGTGAGCATTAAACTGAGGAAGAAGACAGACAATAACCTACCTATCTAAAAACCTCTTCTTCCACGATGCCCTGCTGTAAAGGAAACTCATCTGGGCAGAGATCAGCATGATTATATTTCAAAAAGCCAAACCCAGAAACAAAAAAAAACCCAAACAACCCAAAGGCCACCATTTCCGTTCACTTTCTTCATCTCCATGAAGATTTAAGGTACGTCACTCTCTTTTGGATATCAAAACTCCTTTAAACAGGTCTAGTTCTTCCTCTAGCAAGTATTTAAACATACTGCTAAGGTACCTATAAACACACTGGTTTGTTAAACACGTCATGATTTATAGATGTTAAGTCAGAAAGGTTTTGCACAAACAATTGTTCACAGGACCAACCATGTGGATTTTGGAAGGAAATCCAACAACGGCACTCAGCTTCTGATTGTCATAGCAATCACCCTCTATGGCTGTAAAGCACTATGACCTTCTGGGCACAATGCGGAGAGGACATGTGGTACCTCAAATGTGTAAAATTTTATTAATTGTACGTCAGAAGAATCAACCTCCCCTCATCCTACGCTCTCAGTGCCATTCTCTATTATGCCACTGGCATAAAACCAACATTTGTTCCATAATACTTAGCACAAGTAAACAGTAACAAGAAAAATAATTAGTCTATTATTTTGGTACGCCACTTTATATGATACGACAAAACACGCCTAACTGCGCAATATATCATTTGTTCAAAACTGGTTTTAAAAATGCTGTTATAATTAGCCCAATTATTACTGTCAACAGAGATTCAAATCCTTACTTTCATCACTGTTTTTACACTTCAGATTGTGTTCTGTTGCTACTGAAACAAATGAAGTTTTGCTGTTCATTTCATAAAGCAATGTAATTTTTCTCACAGTCAATGTCATTTCCATTTAAAGCAATTCAGATTTTAACAGAAGCAGGATCCTTCATAATTACTGTTAAATTGTACCTAAAGATTCTTTAACAAACCTGAAGCTGAACTCAAAGGATGCACAGCTCTGCAGAAGTCAACGGTTATGTCAATAAAAATTGGGTCTCCATACGCAAAAATGTACCACCATGATCAAACACACTTTAATTTGGGGCATACTTTGGTAAAAATTCTGTTCCTACTACACTATACGTGCGCAGGAAAAAAAGCCTGAAGTTAAGTTTTGACATCATATATACCTATAATTAACAAGTCGTAAAATCTGCAGCTGTGTGCACTGTATAAAGTTTGTTTAAATAAATTTAAATTTTAAAAGAACTTAAATATAAAGTAAAAGTAAAATAAAATTTGAAAGTAAATTTGGAGGAGCACATTCCAATTAGAAATTCATTTTGACATTATGGCAAATGCAAGTATTGTACCTTTTTTTTTTTTTTTTTAATATATATACACATAGTTTAGTATGTCAGGTTACTGCTATGGGCCAAAGATTCCACTTGCTCTGTAAACTATAAAATACTAAGGTATATATAGAAAGGGTTTTGGGGAAGACCTGACATAGAATAGCTCACTCTTGTAAACGACCTCTCGTAATATTTTTCTTCGTGTGTATATTTTATACAGATACAGAAATAAGATACATGTGTTAATGAGTTAAGAACTTTTTATTTTATGGCATGTGTATTAGTCACATCTAAAATTACATTAACTGGCATTCAGAGGACTGCACACTGTGTTTCTTTCTCTACTTTCGTCCAAGTATTAATGATTTCAACAACTACCTCATGACACCCTGTGGAATACTTCAGCAACTGCACGTTTCAGCTTCACCAACATAAATTCTCAAGCAAAAAAAGGAAATAAAACAGGAGAGTGAATATTGATTACACGTTCTTTGAAACAAAGTTAAGATCTGGTCCTTTATTATCATCAGCTTGACCTACCAATTCTAGGCACCCTAAATTAAAGTACTTATTTCCTATGCACAGTGCTTATCTGAATTCCACAGCATTTACACGATTTCCTTCCTCTTAAAACTAATTTAAAATATGATCCAACCCTTAACCAAGAAAACATGTTCTAAAATTATTCAGCATTTACAAAATTCTTTCCTCAGAGGTAAAGAGAACGGGCAGCAAATTAAAAACATCCCCATTGAATCACAACTGCTTCAAAAAAGTCATTCAATGCATAGTCCATAGATAAAATAAGAGGAAAGGATCTGATTATTCTTCTATTTGTGCTATATAAATCTGAAGGGAATACTTTGATGGGAACAGGACCACACTGGGGTATGTGAGAGCAGAATCAGTACCCCAGAGTATTTGTTTGTTGGGATGGGCAGGGGACTAGTAAAGGTCTGCGAACGCAGACAAGATTTTATGACCGGTTAATCACAAAGAGTTCTCTCAAAAAGATTACAGGAGGCAGAGACTGAGCAGTCTCACGCGCTAAAATCTTGGAACACGAGATATGATTTAGTTCTTCCTGGGTTTTTTAAACCCAGAAAGAACAACAAACTCTCTGGTAACCTCTGTCATTCTCCAACATATATTTGGGTACAGGCATATATGCAAGGATACCATTTTATTGCTGAATAATGACTTACTTTTGAGTATGCCTGAATTCAATTTATGACAGGGACTTTTAAGACCTTCTAAGTCCTCAAGCACTTATATTTTTATCTGATAGGAAATTAGTTACTGTGTAGTTTTGTCAACATGTAATCCTTACCTCTGTGAACTGCTGTGTCCCTGTGCCATGAGCTGCATGAAAAGAAACTGCTCCGTTCTTTCTGTATTTCAGACAGCATGTATATTCCCAGAGCTTAAGACAGACTTTATTCCTTTTTAAAAAACAATACCCTTACAGATAAATGTCTTTCCTATGAGGCATCCTGTCAATAAACTGCAAGTGCTAATCTTGTCACTTTTGGGCGACGGTCTAAGGAACGCTTCTTAAATACTCAAGGGATTACATTAAATCTCAGCCGCAGACAGGCTTTAAAATTCAACAGTAACCCAGGTTCTCAAAAGAAAATTACTTTCATTACCAAAATTAAGGTACCGTACTATGGAATTTGCAAGAAAATTATATAATCAACGAAAATGTTCCATGCTATAACAATTTGCCTTCAGAGATATGCATTAAAGTATAAGAGAGTTTAAGACAGCGCAAGAGAGAGTTTATCTGAGAGTACCCGGGCCTAGCTAGTGAAACCGAAAAGCCATCTACTTAAACTTAGCTCCATATATTTTCCTTTCTGCCTTGTATTTGAGCTTTAAATAACTCAGAGAACAAGTATTTTGTAACATGGGCTTTTTTAATTCATTTTGCTCTATTCTAATTTGAAAGGCTGGACCAGATGATCCTTGAGGTCTGTTCCAACCTGGTATTCCACGATCATTCTAAATTTCTCTAGGCAGAACTCTTTTACATTTGTTTCATATTGAAACACAGGTCATGTCTGTTCCAGTGAAGCAGTGAAGAAGATCAATAATATGAGATTAATTTAATTTAAATTTAAAACTGAAACACAGGGGACGAAACAGAACTTTTGTATATATAATTTCTATTATTTACTAAAAAAGAAATCTTACTATTTTAAGAAAATAAATTCTTCTGAACAATTTCCCAAGTACTGTTACATTCTACTTTAAACGGTTATTGGAATTACAAGAAAAAGATATTTAATAAACAACAGCATTCATCAAACACGATCATTAACTGTGACTGCTTTAAACCTTAGTATCCATTCTCAGACTTCAGCTGCTGACTCATAGGTATAACATCACAGAAGACTAAAAAAACCATAACTATTAATTGAAACAGAATAAAAGTTAGGTGTAGTCCCAATGCAAATACTCTAAATGTGTACTTAGCGACAATTTATTTTTATTAGTAAGACTCACGATAAACATTCTGTCTTGTATGGTCCCTTTCAGAAACTTCTCATTATATCCCAGAACATGAAACCAGTAAAACGTATCTACCGATGTCCTAAGACCTCCACCCGCTTACACCTACGTGTGTGTGTGCATGCACAATTTGTAATGAAATACCCAGAAAAGACTGAAATAATTTTTCCTTACCATGACTGTAAAAATATTACTACCTGAAAGCTCAATATACAGAGATACAGTTTTTTGAAAGCACTATAGATTTTTAGCCAGAAGTTTTTACCAAATTATGCACAGTTACTAAATATCAAATCAGTCAAAGTATTTCAAATTTACCGGGCTTTATAGCAGCTATTTGAAGTTTCTGCCTATGGGGCGAGAGGGGGAAGCTACGGCTCCATAGCTTTCCACTAACATCCATGATACGACCTAAATACATTTTTCAGTTTAAGCAGGATTTCAATTAACAAAATTAGTTCATTGAAGGGCAACTTCTGCTTCAACAGTTTGACATTGCAGAATTGTCTTTGGTTTTGAAAGACTAGGCCCAGAAGTGCTTCATCGTTCAGTACCACTGACTTTCACTTTGTTTTACTTCCTCTTCTGTAGGCAGCATTAATTAGGAATATTTTTTTCAGAAGTCAAAATACGTATACATTTAGATTCTAAAAATTAAAATAAATGTTATATTGAAAAATTATACTATACTATAAAACTCTTTAAAATATTATAAAATGGGATTTCATTGCTGCAACTAAACGTATTTATTAAAGTACAGTAAGATTTGCACTTATCTGTGGCTTTACCAAGGTAATTGGAAAAAAGCCTGCTGATCTTATCATGACATGATCAAATACCCTTGGATTTCATAAGCAGCAAGAAGCATATTCCAATAGCTACCGAAACACTCGATTACTTCTCAACAGAATGAACCTTCTTACCTATAGTCGCCTATTGCACAATATGTTCTCAATCCAAAATATTTCCAGAGTGCCTTCCTCTTGCTACCTTCCAAATTTATATTTTCCAAATTGGAATAATACTGCAGCATTGTACTTACTTCAGATTATAAGATACCTCATGGTTCAACAGTATCTTTTAGCTTTATATTCTCTCATTATTTGGCCCCACAAGACTTTCTTAAACACGGGATAGATGGCCCAAAGCGTATTACCAGCTCGATCCTACGCTGTCAATATGATAGTACATTACTAAATCGGAGTCAGTAAAGGTTGTTTGTAAAGCTGTCCATAAATATTACATAACCTTTTAAGGGCTATGTGAACACTTCCAACACATTTCCAACCATGGATATGGTGTGTGCCCGAGGAGAAAGCGGTCTCCAAATCTCTATGGGTCTGTAAGGTGTCCACAAAAGAGGACTGCTCCGTCTGAACAGTTTTTACCTCCAGCTTCCTTCAGGACTACAGTTCAAAGGAGCAAAGTGCAGCTGCACAGTGACTGCCACAAAGGAGCTAACGAAGCAAACGCTGCTTCAGACGTCAGCCCTCACACTCACCTGGTGACAAGCGCAATAGAGAAGTGGCATGAGCCAGTAATTACCCTATCGCTACCTTCCCAACTCACACAATCTAGGAAAGAAAATAATCCTTCAGCATTTTTCTCTACTTGACAAGCTTAAAAAACAGAAAAAGACATAAAACCATAATAAGGAAACAGGAAGAAACAAAGGTAAACCGAGTACTTTTCCTGAGGTACTCTTACATCGTTTCCCTCCAAAGTTACAGCATTTCTATTCAACACAGTTTCTGCTTCTTCAAGCTCATCAAGTCCTTCCCGTTAGGATCACACAGCTGATCAGACCAACACTGTCGGCCGAACACTTACTTTTCTGGTTGTTCATTATTCTTATACCATCAAAGCCTTATTTATTTATTTATTTTTACCCCCTACGTTTACATTATTAAGAACCACCTGGTCATGCCCATTTTATCCAATATAACAATCATCTTCCCTTTCTTTTTGTGCTTCATTGGCAATCTTTACATGAGTAACAAATGGCCAGTGCTTTGGGCCAGGAGGATGTTAGTTTATACAGTGTTGAAGCAAATGAAGGCTTCAAATTCTAATCGGTGTCTTCACAGAAATAGTGCGATATAAATTACTACATCATTTCACAAATGAAACAGAAGCATTTGTGACGATTTTTTTCTCTGTGAAATCCATTCATCTCTATTTTTCATCACATTTTGTTGGGTAACGTTATCACATTATTTATTGTATTAATGTATATAATGCCATTTAAAAACAATTCTGTATAAAACAGCTCCAATAAAGCAACACAAAGCCATAACTTAACTAAGACATACCTTTCTCTATACTTACAAAATGCTACTATTGTCCAGTGTCAACACCAACAGCCAAGAACTTACTGGGAAAGTCCACCGTGTGGATTTACACTGTACCTTGTAACCCGCGCTGACACGCTGAGTAAGCCAAGTGTACCATTTCATAGAGAACAACCGTCAAGTCTTGGGATGGCATACCAAGTGGAACCAATTCTGCTAGCCAAAGCTCTGGGTGAAGACACTTGTGAATGAATGCATGAGAATTTGATCTCTGCCTCGCTCAGTGGCTAGAATAAACTCTCTTCAAAAACTGAGCACTGTGAATTCAGCTGAAATTCTGAGCTAAAGAAAAGGGTGCTTGCGTTGTGTTTGTCACCACCTGTATTCCAGGACTATCCAAGATGTTCTGAAAGCTATTCACTCACATTTTTATCTCCAGTTTCTTGTTAACCCACAAAAACTGTTGCTAATGTATTAATAAAGCATTGAAATGCATACTGCAAATTAACCCACATAAAAAAATAATGGAAAAACAAATTGATATAATGTAGATGTATATTATATATTTGGACAACACACAGCTTTAAACACACAGCTGTGGGCTCTGTCACCTGAAGAGGACTAGTATTTGCTTTTATATTTTAACTTACAAGTGTTTTGTCAGGTTTGCTTATAACAAATCTCTGTCCCAAGGAGCAAGTGATTTAGGAATACAGGGATATTTTAAGGCCTAGAAGACATTTTTGCTACTGAACAGTTTAGTCCCATGCGTTCACTCTGTCTGCCCATGCGTTTGATAGTCCACTCAACACGGTCACCACACTACGGCTGCAAAGCTGCACAGAACAAAAAGGATGGGATTAATGAAGACATGCAATTTACATTGATATCAAGCTCCTGAACAGATGTTACCCAGTAATTAAACTTTCCTAAAGTAGGCTGAGGAAAGCAAATAAGTCAGTGGTAGAATCAAGAGATCTATTCACCTGTGCAAGTATTTCCCATGTCATTATATGTTCTGTATGACTCAGTTTGTTAAATGTATGGGGTATCAAATGAGTATTAGTGAAATCTTAGAGAAAACAGTGCAGAAGCATAAAGGATCATTATGGTATCTAAAAAAAAGAAAAAAAAAATCCAATAGGATTGGAAGTTTACCTAAAGAAAAAAAGAAAATCTATATGTGACCCTTAATTCAGGAGAGAAAAAAAAAAAAGGTATAAAGAAGGAAAAGAACCTACAAACTGTTGATCACCAAGAGAAAATGTGTATCATTTCCTGGGAATATGGAATCATATTCTGTGGTCAGTACCTGCAATAAAGTGCAGTTATATGTGATTAGAGGAAAAATATCTTTATTCTATAATGAGAAACACCAGCCCACTATCTCATGCACATGTAGAAACTGAGGGCATCCTATTGCATCAATAAATAAAAGCAAATGCAAGTAAAACTGGGTATCAAAAGTGATAAATATCTTTCCTTCTTCTTCCAAAACAAGCATGTTTGTTTTATTGTACAATCACCGAAGGAAATATTTCACCCGTTTTTACTTACTGTGAGATTCTAGATTCCTTCCATAATACAGGATTCGAATGTACGGGAAGGATTCAGAGGAACCAACAAGGATTAAGAAACGAAACGTGTGTGCTGAGTTTTCATACAAAGCGTAGAAGAAAACTTCCCTAGGGCTGCTTAGGGAAGGGACCTGCCCTCAAGTCAGCTGATACTCTTACAGGGCTATAGAAGCAGGTCAGTGGGCAAACTGAGCCCAGAGGAGAAGGCTGTCACACAGAAAGGAGCTCCTGGACTGAAAGCTTGGCTTCTGTTGCCAGACTCCAGCTGAGAAAGAGCTGGAACTTAATGCTAAAATTAACCTTCACCAGGAAGCTAGCCAAAAGAAGCCTGGGCTGATAATATCCACTTGTGTATCTGGAAATACTCAGTCTCTGTCTCCTTCTCTTCAGGGAACAATAAATTCTCAGAACAAAACAGCTTGACTCTTGGACTCTTCTAAGCAGGGATCACAGTCTTGTCAGACATCCATTGAGAAGTTTTTGCTCTCATTATACCTATTTATTGCAATATAATTTAAAATGCAATAGGTATTTTCCAGATAGTAAAGATAATAATACTAAATGGACTAACACGTAATTCCAGTTATGACACACAAAGAGGTGGACATTCATTCTTAACAACGTAATGCTTCTTACAACAACCGTCTGTATATATTCAGGGCCAGGTTTTAGAGCTGGGCTGGTTGGGTATGAATTCCTACATCTCACAACATTTTACACGTTACAGGGTAATGACTGATTGCTGAACGTTTTTTGAAGTCTAGCCCAATTGCACATTGAGAGCACCTGAAAATATGACCTGTATTGCTTCTCCAAGCTAGCCATGAAAAAACATACCTTTCTGCTCCATCCTACATTTCAGGTGTTTGGAGACACCTGAAGATTTGCTACTCATGGCCAGTTTTCTATTATTTGGTATAGGTGCGTATACAATAAGATATCTTAGCGTACGCAAGACTTTTTCAAGAAGATTTTGCATGGAAAACTGTAACACTCTGTAGTATGCAAGCCAGAGCAGTACATATACTCTAATATACTCTCATGTAAACTCACACGTAGAAAAAAAGCTGCTTTGGCATATTTATACTTCCAATACAAACCATTTAGGATGAACAACGATATACCTTTTAGTTTGTATCTTGTCATTTCTATTATGTCTGTATCAATTAGGAAGACTCTGGGGCCTCTGTCCAGATTAAAAAAAAAATTACAGCAGGTCTCATAAAAAAGTTAATAGATGGTGGGAAGAGAGAGGCAGCAGAAAAGTTGTACAGGCAAGTGTTGGGCAACAGGGAGTGCTGAAAAGGGAAGCTACAGAGGAAACAGAGTAAAAATAGTCACCTCAAGAGCTGCAGAAGGAGAGCAAGAGCCAGTTAGACAGTAGTACGGGAACTCTTCCAGAGCAATGAACAGAGAGAAATCAATCTGCTGGATAACATGAATGGGAAGTAGCACAAGAGGAAGAAGAAAGGGAAAAAACCCCAACCAACCAAACAAAAAAAGCCCCACCACAGATGTGTGTGCTGCGTGCATTATTTTAAAATACAAATCTATGAAGGGAAATATAAATAATATATATAGAAATAGAAGAATAACACAAGCTTTAAAATAGGTGACCAATCTGTTCTGAAAGCAGATTTAGGCTTTGGTATCCAAAATATCCCAAGAAAGAAGCTAAAAAGCATATTACCTCATTTTAAATAAAATTATTGCACTTATTATGTTATTAAAGTCAACGTCGTTATTAAAGAGCAATATAGCCCTGACAAATCAATGAGAAGCATTCATCAGTGAAAACAAGGTAGTAAAACAGAAACAATCTCCATCAGTAAAATACTAAAATTAGAAAAATAATAGAAGGAATTATTTACTGTAACTTATCCTGAGTTGTGATTTTACATACTTAGGACAATTATTAAGATAGGAAAACAGACAGACATACAGAAAAATTATTTATTTTTAATTACAGAAAAGAGTCATCATCTAGAGTTCTGAATAACAGGCAGAAACCTTACAAACTGTACTTCATTTCAAAGTGAAAAGGTTGAGCCAGTTGTGGAGCAGAAAGGCTGGAAGCCTGGCTTAATTCCTAGAGAATTCCTGTACGAATCTCCTTCAAATCCTGCCTGTGTGCAGTGGCACGCACTACGATACTCATACGGTCCTTTTCAGGACTGGGGCCTATGTTACCCCCAGCACTGAAAAACCTGCGGTAATTGCCTGTCCTCTCCCACCTGAAGGCCATCCAGTCACTTCACAGATCGCCTTGTCAATCTGATCTCATGCTACTCATTTTCAAAGCCCTACACTGTCCAAAATAATTTCTCCTCTTTTGTGATATTTATAACTTCAGAATATTAGAATAAAAAACTACACTCTATTAGTTTTAGCCAGATACCTGACCCTGTGGGTCTCTAACTACTCTTTTTGTCTAAATCTCTCGCATTTACATCATTGTTCTGACAATGCGATGTCTGCAATAAAGTACGGGTTTTTAGGTGGGATGACACAAAGGCTATCTAGAGAGGTCTTCATCTTCTGTTCTGCTATCCAGTATCTCTGCAGACAGAAAGATTGGCAATTTTTACCACCACATCCCATTGCAAATATTCTTCTTGACAGATATTAATCACTCCCTTCAGCCTCCTGGCATTAACACTCCAAATTTCTTTTTCAGGCTTGTCACCGTTTCTTCTTCCCTATCTGCGTTTAAACTTTTTTTTTTTTAATCTAATTGAAATGCTGAAGAATATTTTCCAAATTAAAATATGGAAGAAGGCCATACCTGAGATAAAAATCTGCCTTCTCACTCCAAGTAAGTCCCCCTCATCTTAACTGTAGTTACCCATTTATCCTTTTTCACACTTTTTCAATCAGCTTCAAGCAACGCAGGGAATTTTTTTTTATGACCTGAAGGATTTTTTTACTTCTATTCTTGCTCTCTTATGTTCGTTCTTTCCATATTCACTCTAGAACTATGGTTTATAATAAAACATTTCTAGCCTCGAAAGTGACTGCTCCTTTCAGATATCATACATCTCTGTGGACAACCCAGTTAAAGAATTAACATCAAATTTAAACTCTCTCATAATCTGTAATGTCCTAGGGTTTTTTCCCCCTATTTTTCATATACTTTTAATTTATGTACATACGCATTGTAATACTTTCAGAATATCTGTTTTGTTTTTACTAACACCATTCTATATTTCTATTGATGGCTTAGGGTTACCATTTAAATCACCAGCTTGAGTAAAAGAAAATAATACCTTTATTTCCTTTCCTGGAAAGTTTAAAGAGATATTTAACGTGCTTTGTAAGGTTTGAATTTGAAACTCAATACATTTCTTATTTAAGCAGCTCCTATAGTTTTGATTCCAATGGAAAGCTATAAAAGTTACAAGAGTCTAGACAAAAGCAAAATAAATGCACGTTTAAACATCACACTGTTCTACCGGACAGTGTAACTCAGCCCATATACGACTATGGGTACAGCAAACGCCTAACATTCACTGCAGCCTGGTACAGCTCATTTTGTTAGAAGACTCTGGCCATAAATTACATTACTGTGGTAATTATATATTCCTTATATTAATAGTTTCACAACTTGCCTTTTAGATAAAACTGTATGACAATATTAAACATATTTGATATAAAGACTTCAAAAGTACAGACAGATAATGTAAGCTTTACTTGATTATTCCAGAACGTAGAGAACTCTCAGGATTCTTTCTTTAATTCAGAGACTTTCAGAGAAGTGCACCGCTCTTAATTCTAAATGATAAAATGCTTGCATTGAACTTATAAATCACAGACATTTCACACCTGAAGGGAAAAAAGTGCAAATACAGCACTTTAAAACTGCCCTGTCATCTTTGATCCTTAATTACATACCTCTTCCTACAGCCTTATGAAACTAGTTCTGATTTCCAATATTCGTTTATTTCCCAGTTTTCCTGTAAAATGTTCTAAATATTAATATAATACTTCATCAAAATCAACAGGGGAAAAATATTAAACTTTACACTTCCTTACTCTCAGAGTAAGGAAAAAGGGGACAGCCAGGTTGAAGAGGGAGGAGGGAAGCCCTAAAAATGGAAAATAATTTTAAAGGGAAAAAAATAATCTGTAATAGCAAAAATTTTTATGTTGAAAGTAAAAATAACAGGCCTGCCCCCTAGCTACTATAAATAAAGGATGGCTATATGAGTTCAGTACAGCTATGCTGATTTGTACTAGAAGAGCATCCTGCCCTTGGAAATTGCGTTCAAGAGCTTGGAATAGAGAATTCAGTTTCACAGGGTACTATTTTATGTGAGTTTCCTTAAGTGCCAGTGTTAGAAAGCAGGAAAAAAAAAACCCATAGAAACAGAGCTTAAACAGTTAGTCAGGAATTAATCAGAAATAATAATACTCTTTCTACCGGAAAGTCTCCTTTTAGCTCCCTGGTGACAGCGGGCATCTATATTCATATGTGAGGGAGAGCGTAACGACTTTACATGAAAGAAAAGCTTTGCAGAAGGATAACAGATCTCCCTGCTCCTTTCTTTTAAAGATGTCTTTTCTTACTTGTTCCAAATTAACATATGGTCAATGTACATAGGTTTATATCAATTAAGAGTTGAAGTGTTCAAAATGTTGTTCATCAGAGAACCAAGATTCACGTTACTATGAGATGTAATTTAATATTTGCACTGTAGCTGCACAGAAGACAATGCACAGATTGAGTTTCAGCATTAGTTACTGCAGGCCAGTCACAGCCTTTCTGCATATAAACTATCAAAGCACCACTGAACTTAAACTGAAATGTTAAACACAGCAACTTGGATGTCTTTAATCAACATCTGCTGAACAGTTTAGGTTTTCTATAGCAGCAAAGGTAACACAGCAATGCTTTCACATAAACGTCTGAATAGGAAGCAGAAATAATCTCAAGTAGTTCTGTGTTTAAGATAGTTTGCTTTTGGTACAAAAAAAAAATATCCTTTCTTTTTTAATCTTTCACTTTATCATGCATATCCTCCTCAGTAACAGCAGGTTTGTAGGTATAACTTCGCCTCATTCTAATAATATCAACTATAGATCTATGACACAGAAATACTTCTTGCCCCAACCCAGTTTTTCATTAGGTCGTTGATGCTTGGGATTTATTAATCGATGTAGCCATCCTTACTCATTTGGCTTTCTTCAGTTTTTTCATCTATTGTAAAAGCCTTGATGAAAGGATCCGTGAAAGACACTCGCTGTCCCTGCGGCAATTATAGGACAATTCACTGTAATATCCTGAAGATGCACTTGGAGGTCATCTGTTATTGTAATGTCAGCGGCATTGACCTCTTACCTCACTAAAATTGATAACACACTTGTCATATTTTTTCTCCGATGTATATTTCTTTGCTTTTTATGCCAGATATTTAAAGGTTTATCTTAAAGAATTACACAGGATGGTGAGAAGTTTCAGCAGCTTCCAGACGCAGTGGTCTCTCCCGCTGAGTTAATCACCGAGCTCCCTTGTAGCTCCACGCTGGCTTCTGCTACTACCGAAACCACGTGCCATTCCGCATGGGGGGAACCGACAGACACCAGATAAACCCTTCAGATGAGCGATGAGTTAGGAATTTCCAGTTGAGAACACTTTGAAGTTCTTTAGAGATGACGGCTATATCAAAATATGTTACACAGATTGACTATTTGTCTCTGTAGTTCCACAAGCATTAGAATTATTACAGAACCTAAGTTTTGTCAGGCTTTCTCAGGAACATGTGCTTCATGGAACTGTAAAATTCTTTTAGAGAACTTGAGCATTGGTTAACGATGACACTACAATAGTCTGACAACTCTTCCATTTTCAGTGTCTCCCATTCAGCAGGCCAATGACACTGCTAATGGTCTGGGCTTTTTAAATGATCGAATGCTAACGAACAGCTAAAAAACTGCCAGACACAGGGAAGGGCTTATTCCAGAGCTAAGCATATACGGAGGTTTTCTACCGCTCTACTCAGAGAATGTTTATGCTAGCGTTAGTACGAAAAGTTAATCAGGTGATCTATGAGTGTTAATCAGGTATTCTGTAAGCAGTAGATTAAAATTTAAGCAAAACCAAGCAAATCCTCCCGTTCTGTTCCTGTGCCTTTTTGTGGGTTGGGGTTTTTTTAACGGGTTTTGCAGCAGAATACTTGAGGCACAGTGATAACCAGTGACTGCAGCACTGCCTATCTTCCCCCCAATCCCGGGGAGGGGGGGGGGGGGGGGGAAGAGAGAGAGACTTTGCCCTTGCTATGTCCTGCAGTGCGCAGAAGACAAGTTTGTCAGATTAAACACTACTGTCAGCATTACAATATGCCCAAAGAAGGAGAAATCCTCCTCCTTCCCAAGGATGATGGTATGAACGATGGTATGATTTATAGGGACTCATGGAAGGTATTGCAATTCATACATTTTAAGGCAGAGGCTGAATTATATTAGATTTCATAAAGTGACTACACAAAAGTTAGTAACAATTATAGACTGCTAAGTGAAAACTGTTGAATGCGTAAAATGTCATGCAAAAAATCATGTTTTTAACGCTAACGATACTTGGATATGTATGGACAGTTTACAGGGATAACCTCTTTTGCAACTAAATTAGCAAACTCCTGTTTTCGATTACCTTCCTATGCAGTCTAGCTTCTATACTTTCAAGTTCTTCACATTTGTTCAGCTGCTTACTATCACATCCACCTCCTGACATACAAAAAATCTGACACTCTCAAAAGTCATGCATTTATTTTTTTTCAAATAAGCATCCAAATCAAGCCATTGATGGCTCCCATGACAGCCACAACAAAAATCCAGACTTAATCGTAGATTAAGATTTTTGGATACGTCACAGCAGGTGTTTCACTCAAAATTAAATTGTGCTTTTACATACTCTCAATCCTGTTTATCAACAAGCAGCTGCTTTAAGATGAACGGTTTACAAATTCACGTGGGTCTTTAGCAGCTTCTCCCCCTCACCCACGATCAGCAGCAGCCACTACAGGGAGCAGCGCCCAGCAGCTCCCGTGGCCTCCCGTGGCGTGCAGTCACCTGCGTGTGGGGTCAAAACAGAGCAGTAAAGGACTCTGTGCCTCTCTGGGGACATAAATGGAGATTTCTGCTGTCAAATCAAAGCATCTCTTAGGCAATAAATATAGTGGGCCTGATTTTCCTCCAGATAAATAAGGGTTTACACTGGCATAATTACTTTTAGTAAATTTACTGCAGATTTATTTCTAAGTGAATGGCATATAGGCTCAATATTTCTTTCATGTAGAAAAGATTACAAAATGTTATGCTGTTTTTCTTTTTACTTTCCAAGAACTGCTTTACTCCGTTCTCTTTATTTCACTTTGATCTTAGCACTGTGCCTGGCTAGGCGTTAAAAATTAAAGTCAGGTGTGCTAGAAGGAAGTGAATTAGATTCAGATTCCATTCTAAAGTTGGATTTATACTACTCATATTCAAACATACCACTGCTGATTCTACCACCAAGAAATACATACTACTTGGCAACAAGAAAATTATCAAAGCAATCTGACCAAATTGGCACCACTAGCTCTGGCTACATCTGGTAACAATAATATGAAGGGAGAAGTATGAAGATAACAATTCTCATTTATTGTTACCATTAAAATTATCTGCATGCGTATCCTTAAGTCTTTGAACTTCATGCTTTCATGAAGCCAGTAAGAGCTCCTCCACTCAAAGGTGAGGGGTGATGCCTTTCCAAAAGTGATAAAATATCCAATTTACTAAGGTATTAGAGTCTCTAGCCACAGACTGCTCAGTCGGACAGACGGCAATGGCATACCACCAGGAAAGCACGACTGCCAACATCAAGGAGCTCCAGCAATGCATAAATTAAGGTGTTTGATTTTATGCCAACGAAAGAGTAGAAATCTAATATACTACCAAATCGGTAAAAACCAACTGCTAATGCATAACTCTACTTTTTATATTTATTAGGAAATGTCTCTTTTTATTTCCAGATATAACAAACTTGGATATACATTAGGTCAAGTTGCGGATCAACTGCAACTGCCTATCCTAGCAAGAAGATGAACAAGGGCAGTGGGATCTACTTCCTCATTTCAGGATAAGGTCAGGATGGTTTATCACATTAACAAGTTACTCAATCACTATGGCACTAAAGATTTCACACATGAGACCGTGACAAAACCATTAATCTCTCAGTTAAAATAGGCTCAAAACATACATAAAATGTACCATTTCTGAATCACTCAAGATTTAAAATTGTCTTCTCATGGATTTTACTGCATATAATTAACAAGCTGGTGAACTTATTTTCCTAGGAAGCATTTCCTAAACCTACGCTCCACAATTTTCTAGCAATTTTTAGCTGAAATATGCTAGAAAGGAATAAGGATCATTAATAAAAACCTGGTAGCACCACGTTTGAAACACCGTACTATAACCATGATACAGAATCATATGCACCGTGTATTTAGATTCAAAATTTATCGTTATACTTTGCATATAGGCAATGTTAGTAAACCTTGAACTGCGTCTGAGACTTAGTTTATTACAACCAATTCCAGTAAATGGTGCCCTGGTTCTAATGAAAACAAATAAATAACATCCAAATATTTTGTTTGCTCAGTTTTGTAAATAACATCCTCACTTTACCCAAGCAGGAAGTAATTTCAGCTTTGAAATACTTCTAGCATTAACAAAAGCCTCCCATCAACAGTCGTTCCCTCTATGCGTGTAGCAGTAAGAGGTACGTATAACACCTCCAAATACACTAGCCTGACAAGGTGCGCTGTGCCCAGCTTCACATAGGGGTATGTTGAAGGTCACAACTTACGTATCCCAAAGGAAAAAGGCGCGTTAAACATCTCTACCAATATTGGTGTAATCACAGTTATGCCACGTAACGAAATACAATATACAGAATAAACTGTTGCTTTAATTAAAGTATTACTTGGCAACATATTCCCAGCTTGCAATCTTATCTATTCTGAAGCTAGAGCTACGCTTTTAAGATACCCACATTTATTCTACTGCAGAATATGTCTAAAATGGTAATCTAATGCAGTGCATCTACATTTTGAAGTCTGGCAGAGAGTACTTCCCATACGCAGTTACAACACACAGAGAAATGGCTGCTGATTTAGAGACGCAGCTGCAGCTTCTTCCTGTGAATCCCCCTTTTCGACGTCTGCGTCAGTCAGGAAGGGTGAAAAGCCGCCCAACCTCCTTCCTCCCTACCCCACGTCAGTCGCCTGGAGAGTGTAGCTTGAAAGAGCTTTCAAGAAAAAGATGTGAATAAGACATACAAGCCTTTAGGATTTGTGCAAAACTTTGTTCCATGGGCTACCTTCTGAAGGATCTGGTTTTGTGTCATTTAAATGAGTGGTCAAGGATTCAATGATAAAGAGCTGGCAGGTATAAAACCAGCTGAATGTGTCACGGTGAGACAGGAAACAGACAGGCTGCCACTCAAAGACGCAGCTCCGGGAGCAGTGAATCACATGAATACACACTCTCCTTTAAGTTAGCAGCTGAAAATTAAAAAAAAATTATGACTTGACTGTGAATATATCTCACTAGAGAAAAGGTACAGCAGGCTTAGCATTTAAAAATGTTGTAAGTTTGTTTTTTCTTAAAGATATGGTATTTGTTACCGATTTTTCAATTTTCATTTGGATATAACATTAACAGTCATCCAAATAAATACCTAAAGACATTTTAGGTGAAAATTGCCAGATAAAATTTCTCCAAAAATAATCCAATTATTAGTTCAGTTTAAGAAATTATCCAAAACGTATCAGGAAAAAATCTCCATTTGTGTACAAAATGACTGTTAAATAATTTTTTTCCTTTCTAAATACAATTGTCCTGTCAATGATCTAAGAGAAAAGTCAATAGCACTTGGGAAGTTAATTCACCTCGGTCTTTTAATTGGAGATATTATTTGCTTTAAGGATCTTTGAGTCTTCCATTGTAACTTTCACTTAGTTGTGAAAAACTGATTTGATTATTTCATGGTTTGAGGGAAACGTTGGGAGCTGTTGGCTTTTTTTGGAGTATAGGGTGAAAACCTGAAGCCAACAACAAAACTCTCTGACTTCAGTGAAAGCAGGATTTACCCTCGGAATACCGTGCAGCAGCTGAACACGTGGGAAAACAGCAGGATACATCTCTGATGTATTCTCAATTACATTTTTAACAACCTCCCTTATCATTTTAATTCCAACAAGCAGGCTTCTGTTACATTTCTTGGAAGACTATTTCACGGACAAATATGTTTCTTCTCTTAAGAAATTCTGATTCTCCCCCATTCTTTTCTGGACATATAGGTAGCCATCCATTTCCCCAAATAATTCATTCGTGTTCTTCTGCATCTCCCAGATAAGTCAACTTCTACTTTCCTTTTGCCCAGTCACACTATACATAATTTAGCTCATTGCACTTCAGAAGACATTTCCTCTAACTCTACTGAAAAGAAAACAGTGCTCTTCACACAGCTTACAATTCCCAGCATGCGAGTTGGCTGCTTTCTCAGCATGAATAAAACCTAGGATCTTATTTAAAGATAACTTTGTTAATTAGTATTGACATTTCAGAGCTGAATGGCAGCTTCCTTCCTCGTCAACAGCACTGGTGTCACGCCAGCCGTACGAACCCCTTATGTAAGTATCTCGGTAAGCCGAGTCCTGCGTTGCAAACGGCACAGTGTTTGTAAGAGCCCCTCGGTATGCTGCCTGTAACCAGTCAGAACTCTTCAGTTCTCTTCATCTGAGCTGCCTGCGAAGGACCCTCTCAAAACTAGCTAGCGTAACTTGACCTGGAATAGCCTACGCTATTTACACTTAAGGATTGATCTTTAAAATTCTAAATACGTGATGTACACATACATATTTACTATTTCCCAAAAAGTTACCTTTTTTTAGCTCTCATTCATATATTGTATCACATTGTATTTTAGATCTTACAACTGGTTGACTCCTTTCTGTATATATAACTACATTTATAAAGTTAATAATGTATTAGTTAATAATGTATGTAGTAATACTATCAAACTACTGTGCTAAAAACTATACAGACACATAACAGCACCTCTTCAAAGCACTTATTTCAGCCGATCTTTTCAACTAGTATTTTTTTCACTTTCGCTAACAATCTCTCACCCTATAGCTCCCAAAGGAATTCAATGATATATCCAAAATGCTCGGTTTTCCACATGTGGCATAAAAAGGCAGTCCAATTATTATTTTTAACTTTTAGGATTTTAAAACATAATTAGAATTTTCAAACATGCAAACCAACAGGTTCCTTTGTTACCTCCTCAGAGGTGTATATTACTGGTACACGGACGAGACTAGGTTGACCAACTACAGTGTGACCCTGTTTCTTGAAAAACTGCATACACGCCGCTTCTTGTAATATTTTCTGACAAGCAAGTGAAGGCCATCCCAAAGAATAGATGCTTCCCCCTCATATTGGGGGAATAATTACTGTAAACTAAGACACGCTCGCAGTTTCAGCTACTTGTACTGAAACTTACTGACACTTCTGAATTCTTCCAAACACCCGGTACCAAACATCTCCAGCCATTTCATGAATTTGTCAGCTGCCATCGATAAAGAGGAGACCTGCTTAGACATGATTTTTATGCGCAGATCTCCAAACAACTATAACACCAAGACCAGGCGCAGTCAATATTTCTTCACGTACTCAAGGGTCCGTGATTTACAATATACCCGATATTCAAAAACTACTATGTTTACAGAACTGGCGTTAGAGAAAACAGTTTTTAGATTTTGTAATCTCATGAAACTTGATTTGAGGAATTCAGTGATTTTCCCCTATAAAGATAAGTGCTTACTTTCAAGCAGGTCGGTAAGCAGAATCGTGTAAACCAACTATTCTCCTTTTGAAGTGTAGGCTGAAACAAAAGCAGCAGTAACAAGCAGGTCATCGGGAGCGGGGGGGAACAAACAAAATGCTGGGCTTCTAGCTTCAGTGGGTAGCAAATTCATTGGAAAAGACAGTAGATTCAATCACTGTCTTGAAAACTTTATAATGATCATGGATTTCAAGGTGCAAGGCCTTACCTACCTATAGTTTTAGGCTGGATAATCATTCAGGTTAGTTTCACTAAGTGAACGAATTTAAAGTCACATATGTTCAGTGACCTTGTAATCTGTAAAAATTTAGAAGTGTAATGTGTTACAATGAATGGGAAATTAAAGAAGGTAAAGGAAAAGGAAAATGCTCCCTGCCTCTGATCTTAGTGACGTTGTTCCCAGTGTCCCAGTGTCCAGGCCAAGAGCATCTGAAGAGCTGCCCTGGTTAGGCTTGAGGTTTTTCTGCATTTATTTAGATAGCCTTGATGTGTACCGCATGCAAAGTTTAAGGGTCCCAAGGCTGCATTTTATTGTGCAGAATCATTGAGGTTCCATTTTTTGGAGGACATATTGGGATCAATAAGACCACCGCTCTGATGAACAACTGGCTATATTTAATTCAATCTCACTTTCAGACTGCCTTATCTGGATAACATAACATGATTTGGCAAAGCTGCAAGCATAAGCAGCTGAAGAGCAGTTTTCTAATACTCAGTGCAGTGAATGCTGTATCCTTAAAGTGAGTATATATTATTAGAAGAAACATTTCTTAATGTAATACACAAGTCAAAAGTCACCATAGCAGCTTTGAAACATCAAAACTTCCATGTTACAGCAGAATGACTTCCTAACTGTTTTTAACACTGGTAATCCGCAGTCAGAACATTGATCTGTTTTACTAATTTAGTAAAATTTTACTAAATTAGTTCAGAATTTTTTGCCTCACTCCATAAATACAACAGAATTCTGATTTGGTAATTGCAAGACCCCAGTTCACATAACAGTCTATTTATTATTTACTTCATCAAATTTTATCAGAACGCCATAAAGTCCTTCATCATGCCATCATGACCCCTTTATGGGATTACAGAAACGTGCTCCCAACTGATTAAACCATGGGAAAAAAAATGAAAGGCATCTTCTATCAGCAACGTGCTTGCACTTTCTACTTGTTAAGATCAAATGAAAACAATTGGTCTCTTAGGTCTTCCTGGACTATTCCAGATTCAGAAGCTTCCATTTCAGTGGTGTTCCCAGCCAGAATTCCTGCACCAAGCATTAATACTGATGCAACTTTCTAAGCACGAGAGTAGGACTCATTTGTTGATGTTCGTATACTCCTAATCTGACCATACGTAAATTTTCTTTTTTTTTTTTAGAAGACAGGTAACAGTAATGCCTAGAATTAATTGTACAACACACTCTAATTTAACACGAACTGGACAATATCACCTAGTGTGCACAGTCCAGCCACTCCAAGTACAGATTCCAATTATTACATGAGAACTAAGACTTTATGACATTTCCTACAAATGCTAATTAGCTGGTAGGTTAGAGCCCTCAGTCATGTGGCACTTCATCAATCACAAAGCCTAAACTATTAAAGATGGAAACTGCAACATTTTACATGAAAAGTTATGTTGCAAGTCAAAGTAGAATATTATATTAGCCCCCTTTACATGGTGTTCTTTTATAATAGCCCCCACAAAAGAATTTCCACAAGCTGTTGTCCTAATATGATCCAGGTCTACATCCTCTATGCTGCTCTTGTCTCAACAGCTACTGTTTCCAACACCAAGACGCATACTTCAGAGTACATAATTGCTTTTAAAATATCTACAAATTCCTAGAGGACAAAACACAGCAGGTATAGCACTGTATGAAAGAGAAAATTCGTGAGCAAAAAGGGACACGAAAGAATCATCATCCAGTTCAGCACTTCTGCCCTTCAGCCTACAATTCAGCCATATGCATAGAGCTTGCACGTTCTGGTAAGAAATATATAAAGATTTCTGAGGTCTGCCCCTCTGCATGCTAAACTGACAGATATGAGGTGTAAGACTAGCTTTGCCAGGTTAAACAAGGCTATTAAAACAGCATACCCAACTTTACTGGCACTAAAATGGAACAGTGGTGCCAAAGATTCTAAAAGAAAGAAATATTAAGTAATATTGCACCTCTGACATTGACATAAGTTTATTATTACTCCATGCCAATCTACCTTGATCCAAATCCTCTTAATGCACGCCGTTCCAGTGCTGGGCCTCTCTTCAGCCTGCAAATTGTCCTGAATAGTGTAGCGGTTTTTCAATGTGGTCAAAAATTACACCAAACCCACTGTATGGAAGGACAATGCATCATTAGCTCGTTATCTAGCCCATTACTTTTTTCTGCAACATGTTGCCTTATGCGTGTTGCTGTGCCATCCTGTGGGACTCACCCCAGGTCCTTTGTTGCCAACATTATTGTTTCTTCCACACCTTTGGTCGGGAGCCCTCAACAGAACCTGTCTTGTCCTGCAAGTTTAGCAGCTATCCAGAAAGGAGAAGAAACACTTCCAACTTTGAAAGGGAGCCTTCCTGGTTTTGGTTTGGTCCTCTTCATATTTTTCAACATGGCAGATAATAATAATGCACACAAGAGAAATTTAGAATTAGAAATTGTGTCTTTCTAAGTTACGTATTCCTTCCTATTCGGTTTCAGGTTATTACTGACAGAAATATATTTAAGCACGATACAAATTCTTCCTTCTTCAATTACTTGAATACAACCATTAAAACAAATATTATTTTAGGCTGAGTGAAGCACTTCAGGCTAAGTGAAGAGATATGTAGCCATCTATCTTGCATCAACAGATGAAGCACTAAAATAACTGGTTATTCACAACTCTTCATATCAAAAGTAAATAAAAATACACAGATACAAAATTTGGCCCCACATAGAAAAAAAAGGAAATGGAGACAACCATTATAATCTTATAGTCAGAAGAATCTAATGTCTAGAGAGAACTTAAGAAGAACTAGAAGCAATTCCTTCACTTTCAGATGGGTTTTCACGACAGTAAGACGGCAATCGGGGCAATTGTCCTGAAAGAAGGTATGTGAAGGCAGGATAAACCACTGGAGGGCCCAGTAATTGTTTCACCTCCTCAGGGTCATATGAAACTGTCCATGTTGCTTTCCACCCACTGAATTCTCCACATGTATGTGCACAATGAGGACAAATTAATTTCTAAATGCTCAACATGCAAATGTCTGGCTGCCCTCACTTGAAGTGAAAACAACAGTGGAAGAAGTGGCGAAAAGGTCAGAAGGAGAAGATGAGCAAAAACTGGAGGAATGCAAGAGGCACGTGCAATCCAGCGAGGAGTAAAGGATAAAAGTGTAATTAGACTCAAGTAAAGGATAAAATTACTGCAGTCGATATACATTAAATACTTTTCCACCAAAATTAATTTTTATATATGGTTGCCATTGGAAAGGTATGTTGTCAAAATCAGAAAGAAAAGACATACATAAGACAATCTTTTTCCTAAAGCACAGCATCCACTACTAGGCTATCTGAAAATCCCTGAAAAGTGACTGTTCAAAAATATTATGATAAGAATACTACAGCACTAGGAATTACTACTATGCATAGTCCAACATATTTCTAAAATAACACATGAATGAATGAACAAGCTGCCTATGGTCAAAAAGGAGCTGTGCTCCTTTTGACAGAACGTAAAGGCTCCATGAGGTATGAATGCCCTGGGACACATAACTTCATGTAGCGAGGATAAAAATATCTAGAACAGAAAGGCACCACTCCCAGGAAAGCTTCTTGAAAAGAAGTAGACAGACACCGAACATCTTCCTTTCTACATGCAAGTATGGTGGTCCAGAGATTGCTGGGATGCTCAAGGAGCTAACCATGAGAAGTCACGATCTAACAAGCACTGCGAAAATGAAGCTGAACACTTGGGTTAACTAGACAGGAAGATTTATTTTTTTCTAGGTGAATTTAAAAGCCTTATTTCAATTGGTGACATACACATAAAAAATACACAGGGAAATCATCCTTTATAGTACCATACTCCAGATTTATTTAAATAACAGGGGTGAGCAGAGCAGGATGATATTTCAATCAAATTTTCCTCTAGTAAAGTTATCTGTGGATGAATTTATCTCCAAACATATCAGAAGCAAGGCACAGGTAAAATAATGTTCCAGAGCTGAAAATGTGACCTGAGGGTAATTTAAAAAAAAAAAAAAAAAAAAAAGTATTTTCCAAATATGATACTCTCTTCCTATCAAAAAAATAATGGTGTAATGATGATCTGATATTAGCATCTTTGGGCATGCTAACACCTACATATTAAGATCATGTGATTATTAAAAACACTTCAGAGAAGCAAAGCCACGTATAACTTTCAAGTGATGTAAATGATCTATTTTTCTCTTGTTTTTTTTTAAAGTCATCGTCATAATTCATTCTTCTCTAAGTAAACCTAGTATTTAGCCCATAGCAGAAAAACTGAACTTCAAAAGTCTCCTGATAAAGCATATTTACCGCAATAAAAACCTCAAAACAAATTCACGTGATACTTCCTGTTTTAAAGAATCGGTTTAGTACTAACTTTGATTTTGCGCCTAATAGTTAGAAGGATTTATTTATCACATCATATACTAGAGCGCAGAAGGCTATAACGTGTTTACTCTGCGATTTAGCGAAGAGAGAGAGTGCAGTTTGAGAGGGATTATCTTCATTAAGAAGTAGGTACAAAAGAGGCAAGACCATCTGCATGCTTTAATAAAATGGCCATGAAGTATTGAAACCAGAAAAACACATGATGTTACACATTTCTGAGCACATAGCCATGACAGATAGTGCTGACAGCTCTATGATAAGTTATATTCATCCCACGATTTTGATCACTGAATCCACATCCCTCCCTCCTACCGATCCATTTCCTCAAGATCTAAACACAAGACCAACTGCAAATTGTCAGTTTGTTTGGGGTTTTTTTAGAATACAAACCATAAGAAAAGATGCATTCTTTTCTTCAAAATTCTCAAGTGATGTCCAAAGCAAATTAGCGTTCGGCACAGGATAAAAGGCTTGAACTTTGCTATCTTTACATCATCAGCCTTGCTAACAAGGCAAATACTCAGAAATAAGATTCAAGTGGATGAGTATGTATATTCCAGTTTTGATAGGCCTAGGCCTGAAAAAGCAGTCTTCTCCGTTTCTGGAAAATAAGGACTCGCCTTTTTAAAGACTGTATTTAACCAATTGCAGACAGAAGCACGGCTAGACCATGTGAACCCTGTATGAATCCTGGAGGAAAACCACAGTAACATGAACTACTTAGAGCGTAAGGAGCAGACATCCTTGGAGTGACTGTAAAAGGAGGGGAGAAGCAATAGTAAAATGTATTTGGTGCCAGGAACTTTTTCTCCATTTAACTGTATGCTCACAAGCATGTCTATATACGATAAAGAGCGATACACACAGCAGGTACCTGCTAGCATAAATATTTTTGTGAGTGTGAGAAAAGGGATATGGTAAATAAACACTCTACTACTGCATGCAGAACCCTTGCAGAGCTGCCTTTCCAGGAAATTCCCTCCCAACCCTCCCCAGTGGAAACCGTAATGATTAAATCCAACTTCCCAAAGAGAGTAAATGCAGTTAGCTAAACTTGTGGAAAATTAGGAATAAGACTAATAAGGCTGTTTGGAGAGAGCTTCCCTTCTTAATGGCTTTAGCTCACAGGAAAAGCAGATAATGGACTTCATTTAGGTTCCTTCCCCATTCCCCTCTTCCTTACCCCAAAAAAGTCTTTAAAGAAAAAAAGCAGTATCCTAATCTTTTAGCAGTCCTACTCGTTTTATTTACATGATTTGGAAAGAGTAGTAGTGAGTGTTAGTAAGGATAACAGAATCCCTCCTGTTGAAGGATAAGCACTTTCATCAGAATTTTTAGGACTTTCATTTAACTCCAATAATTTTGTGGAAACTGCAGTACCCAATATTTTTGTGATATAGTATAATTACAAAATAATACTATAAATATGATCCCACAGAAAACAGAAACACATATTTTATATTAGCGAACTACTTGACTAATGCAGACCATTAGTGCTTGCCTTTTTTTAATATATTAATACACCATAAGAAATAAATATATTTCCTTTAAAGGTGCCTCAAAAGTTTTACAACATATCCTTTCATAAATGATCTTACCTTTTTTTGTAGGACATTAATTTTTCTTTCTTTTACTTCCAACATGTCTTTCATATCTCGAATCTCTCCAGCCAGAGTTCCCTTCTCTTCTGTGAGGTCTTGAAGTTGTTTTGTTTTTTTATTCAGAAAGGTTTCTTTTTCTTCCAATCTTAACCGCAAGGCATCAACCTACAGTAAGTAAATCAAACATATTTAGGTTTTGAAATGATCACTATCATATTTTATTTTTTTTTCTAATTCCCTTTTGTTGTCACTTAAGAAATGTTTTATTTCTTTTCTATGTAAATTTTCCAACTTCATCTCGGACTAAGACATTCTTTTACTTGTTAAAAGGTAATAAAAAATGAGAGCACTTTTAGCACCAAAACGTGAATAGAAAAAGTAAAATATTCAAAGCATGAAATAGCATTAAAGCGGTCCTAACTTGAGAGATGCATAAGGGATTAAAAAAAATAATAAATCACCTTGACTTATTAAATATATAACTCATCGAAAATAGTGTTCTGTATCCTGTATTTAATTTGCCATGAAGGGGGCAATCAGACACTACAGTCACTACGCAGGTTTGAGCACAGATCAGTAATCTAGAAATGGAATTAGTTAACAAAGACGTGGCAAAAAGGGAAATGCTAAGGTTCTTCACGTTCCTCCAGTATATATCACGTAAGGCTCCCAACAAACGGGCCTTACTGTACTTTTCTGTAGCAAGCACAAAGCCCCATCAACCAAAATAAGGGATATTCCAAGGATTTTCCTAAGCAGAAATACATTAATAAAGAATCTCACCAAATTGCACTGCATTCCATAACAGCTTTTTTCCTTTACAAACCCTTAAAAAAAATTTAAGAAAAGGAAAGGAAAAAAAAAAATCAAACGCATTCTAACAGCCCTGAAGGCGTGTGTCGCCTTGATTTTCTCATTTCTTGCTGGATAAACGCTCAAGCATGCAATTTTATTATTCTCTTAACGCAATTCAAAGAGTTCTAAAATTATGGCCAGGCAAATACTTGCTGGTGGTCTGGAAAAACTCCATAGATCACTTGATACTGGTTACTATTTGTATACAGTTGTTTCTATAAGCAGCTCTACTGCTAATTGCAATTAAAAGCTTGGGTACTTATAAAAGCTTTTGGAAATAAGGAGGAAAAATAGCTGTCTCTCCTCCACTGCAGAGGAGGGGTGGGGGGGAAAGCAGCAGCCACCTTCAAGGACAGCAGCGTAAATATTATCAAAAAGACGTTTGGTGAAGCAAGGAAAAAAGTGGCAAGAAAAAGGAAAATCTAAATGACAGGGTATCTGTTCAAGGAAATGAACAGTGACAGGACGAGGGGCAATGGGCACAAGTTGGAACATAGGAAGTTCCGTTCAAATACACGGAAAAACTTCTTTACGGTGAGGGTGACAGAGCCCTGGAACAGGCTGCCCAGGGAGGGTGTGGAGTCCCCTTCTCTGGAGATTTTCAAGACCCGCCTGGATGCAGCCCTGAGGGATGTGCTCTGGGCAGTCCTGCTTTAGCAGGGGAGTGGGACTAGATGATCCCTAGAGGTCCCTTCCAACTCTGAAAAATTCTGTGATTCTGTGAAATTGAGAAGGAGGGAACTGGCTTTTTGAGGAGTATAATCAAGGAACGGGAAAGAATGCACAATGTGCATAGACAGACGTGGCCACAGCAGCAGGATATACACACGGATCTATGTGGAAACACACGAAAAACGTCAAAACAGGGGAAGAAAGAAAGACAGGAAAGCAACTTTTTTCAAGTAGATATAACAATCCTACTTCACAGCTTCAAATTCCTAGTGCCTTTTTTAGTAATACCTTTCTACATAAGCACTACCTCGAGTAGTTACCACAAGGCCAGGTATGATTCCAAATGGAAAAGGCGTGACTCTTCACACTGGGAAGAGGAGGGGAAGCAGCCACTGTCAAGATGTTCATGGATACAGTGACCGCTAGAAATTCTAATATATTATTCAGACTATTGCTCTCAAGAACTTTGAAAAAGGTATTCAAAGTAAGAGATCTTGTCACAGCTTCCTTAAATTAAAATATAATAATGGAATGGAATAAAGCAAATAGTCAAGTGGTCTTCCAGTGATGTGATGGTGGAGGTGAAACTTCCAATGAAGTGGAGGTGAAACCACAAGGTAAAATTGCAAGCAAAATGTAGAGCTGGAAATTGAAGTTTTACAGGCTTTAACGGTGCAGCTTTTTATACAGTAGAGAAGAACAAGACAATTAGGAACCAATACCGCAATAATTCAAGAATATAAGGATGCTGACTGTAGAACGTAGGGGGTCCAAAATCGGAAAATAAAGAACAAGGGTTTAAAGTTTACATACCTAGAAATTCATAAAGTGTATTCATAATAAAAAGCTAAATGGAAGTAACTGTAAGGGCATAAATGTTAGTTTAGCATTTTTAAGCTCTGCAGTTGGAATAGTCAAAAAGGGTCATTTTTTTCCCTAGTTAATCAGAACATTAGTAAAGCACAAAACAATCAGAAATTCTAATTTATTTTTATCTATATTCTGCATTTTGTAATGCTAAATTTATTCAAAGCAAAAGTCTTTGCAATGCCATTTTAAAACTTGGTTTGGGACCAATTTAGATGATCTATTGGATCTTGAAATGCATGTTCTTCCTGCTCTTAAAATGGCTCATTGCTTTTCTATACACTGGAAAAAAGATTTATATTCTACCGGATTTATTTTATATTTAAGACTTTTTTACAATATTACAGTAATAGGATCTTGCAGTTTGTGAGCAGCGTGCAGTATGAGATTCAAAGATGATTTTTTAAGTTAGAAAACAAGAAACAGTAGTAGCAGCAAACTTTTGAGACCTCTTTTAATAAACATAAAAGACCTCATCTGAAACTCATTACCACACCTTCTTTATACTTAATCACTTATTTGCTTCATGTCTGAAAGCAATCCCTTAAGTCAAATCACAAAAATCTCTGTTGGGCCTTTAAACTGCAGCTGAGAAGCTCATCATAACATTGCAGCGGGAGCTCCAAAAGGGGTTCTCTTCAGCCAGGCCCTGCAAGTCTCCTTTTCCAGCTGCCAGGAGGCAGAAGCTTAATCCTTGAAGTCAAAGGGAGTTGAAGGTGATCAGAGACACTGATAAACAAAGCACTGATACCGTTCCCTAGTGACTGGGGTAGCACAGTAGCTTACACATGTGCTGATACAGCTCTGTTCTGCTTGGCTAAACCAGGCAGTTTCTGACTCAATAGTCTTTTCTTCTCTGCCTGTCCACTCCCCATCCTAAGGGCTGAGCAGACAATTCTCACTCGTCTTCACAAATATCTTCCCACACACCATGACATCATGGGAATTTTAGGCATTAAAACTTGGGAGGACGAGGAGGGTTGAGGATGAGTAGATGGCACTGATGTCCAAGTCTATGAGTGACCACCTGGGTGGGAAAGGGGAGCAGAGCCCTGCTCACTCCACTTCTCAGAGCCCAGTCCTGCCCTCACACAGCTGTTAATTAAAGAGCACCATACCACTGCACATTTCTGCATTTCCTTTTACCACTAGCCAGCTCATAACACAACATCATTTCTATTCCCTAAACAGAGACACAAATTCAACCCGCAGGTACTAGAGAAGGTGCGTGGTGGTTTTCTTTCAGACCAAAAAGAAACACACTGGGAATTCTGCAGCAGAGCCGCAATCTCCATCTTTCCTTTCACTGGTTAGCGTTTGGGCCAGCCACACGAAAACCCTGAAGTTAGCACAAAGGTTACGACCTCGACTGTGCCACAGAGCACCAGGCACCCAGTATTGCAGAGTTGTCTGGACTGACTCTAAATGCAGAAACAGATTGTTTTTCTTGTTAATGCCATAAACAGATTACTCCACAAGCCTTCACATAAATAGTTGACACCTTAGATCAACTCTTTCAGCTCCACGGTAACATTTTAACACTGATTAATGAATACTCATGTGTTTACGCTGAATTGCATTTTTCCATAAGAAATTGCACATGGACTTGAGATCTGAATATATTTAGATGCAAACAGTATAACTTCTGCCTAGAGCCCCACTTACTGCAAGAAATTGTTCTTAATACGAGACTATCTCAGTTTTCATTTACAAGTTTATTTCTAGCCTTGGTAGCTTTAAATAAAAGCTTAAAAAGGATGGCTGTTGTGCAGCTTCAATCGCACTGAGAAAAACGTGCAAAAAGATTTGAAACAGCCAAAGAATCTCCATCCCAAAAACCCCACTTCACACAAGGACAGTGCAAGCGTTGGGAAGGAAAGAGTATGTGTCCAACCACAGCCTTAGGCGGCAGATCCCCCATCCCAGTCCTCCTTCCTCCCTGTCTGACAGGTGAGTGGCTCTGGCTGCTCCAGAGCCGGAGAGGCCACCCTTGTTGCTAACCCAGAGAAATAAAAGATGGGCTTACATCGCACGTTGTCTGTCAGGGACTCTGACACTTCCAGAACAGTCCATCATGTCACCTCCAAGCCATAACAAATCCCATTTCATACTTAGGAGGTTAAACTGTCTTATTTCCCAGCCCTTTCCCACTGAACCACAGGTCAGCAAATGCTCTACTGTTCAAGCTAAAATTTGAGTTCCACAGAATTGCAACAAAATTCCTTCTTAAAGGACGTTCATCTTCCTGGGGAAATGGAAATCTTTCTCAAATACGATGAGAAGCAGCTAGCGACCTGGGACACTGACACAGCATTTCCCATGTTTTCACCCGGATCACAGAGATTCACACTGCTTATTGCAAACCATACATTTTCCTTTTCTTTTCTAAGGCAATACCTTATTTGCTGCTCTCTTTTTGTGCAGAAATATTTTAACCATTATGTATTGTAATTAAATCCAAGTCCATGAGAGCGCTCAGACTAAAACCTTTAAGATGAGAAAAGGGTAATACTCATAACACAGCGTGGGTTTTGATCTGTGTCATCCTGTTCTCCTTGCAAGTACAGGAAACAGAATTATCTCTAAGTCTTTCTCCCCAGAAGCTATTTTTTGTAGAGCTCAAATCAGGTTGTGTCCTGACACCAATGTTGGGAAGAAAAAAAAAAAAAAAAAAAAAAAAAAAGAAAAAAAGAAAAAAAGAAAGAATCTGCCAAATATATCTCTATTTTCTTACATCTCCTCAAACAGTGGTCAACTATCTTGAGACTGATACAATGGAGCACTTGAATTCAAAAATCCACTTACTCAGTGAAGCCCAGGTATTTTGATAGAATAGCTATATGGTGCCCCAAACTAAGACACGCAGCAAGGAGCCACTCGGAAATCAGTGCTCTCCGTGAGTTTTCAGAGAGGCAGAACTCTGAGCCAGTGCCAGTCTGGGAGAGTGAACGGGCGACTTGTGCTGCGTGTGGTCTTAGGTGTACAGATTTATTTTCTATGCACAGGAATGCAACGGGGAGGTTTACAAGACCATCGCTTATGTCAGTCATTTTCTCCTTCCCTAAATTCTTCTTTCTGCCTCCAGTAATCATGAACCAAGACTTTTACATTTCTCATAATGTGATAATAAATAAAACTACCTCAGCCTGAACTGGACGCAACCTTTCGCTATATGGCATCTGTTTGGTGCTAAACATGTACGACATAATTTTCTAAGTCAAATATGAACCTCCAGATGGTGTAAAACCAAAAAGCTGTTAAATCAGGTCCTCATATCTTGTGGGAGACATGAAGCAAAATACACCACTTCATTTATAGACAGGATGAATTTGCCAATATTAGAAATTATCTCTTCCCTGAAAATAGTAATGTGAAATCATATCTTCCAAAAATGATGAAACAATGAAGCATTCTAAGTGGAGCGTGTGAGAAACGTCTGCCATTTTGTTACTCCTCCTGTTACGTCTATGGCATTTTAAATATAATCTGAAAGGAAATTAAATATGGGTCATTTTACAGCATCAGATATATATTTTTATATTTGAAAGGATAAGGATTTCTGGTACACAAAAACCCTCTCTTTGGCTTTTCACTCAACACTATGTAATTTTAAGAGTCCTTGACTTATTTTTCCCAAGCTTTGGCAGTACATTTTCTAGTAAAACTTGGCAATCTGAAGAACACCATCATTTTCCAGAAAAATAATAAAGCAAAACCAGATCTGATAGCTAACACATAAAGCATTTCAGAGACCTCCGTCCAAGTTAATTGCTTTTTAATTTTGTCTAACTTCTTTTTCCTCAGCAACTACTTATTTCAACTATTTAATACAATAAACTCTGTGACTTGATCTGGAAATATAGAACACACTGCAAAATCTTCAGAATTGGGTTATACTTTAGAAAGAAAAGAAAAGTTCAAGTGGCAAAAATTGCCAAATTCAAAGTTGAACTTTATTAATCTTCATGTCATCACCCGCCAGTCATGACCAGCTCCAGTAGTGACGTCTATTTCTTGAAGTTCCCTACTGTTAACTGTTTAACTTATATGCCATATTATATATATCATTTATGAAAGTGTTTTTAGTGTTATGGAGCTCCACGAGGAAGTAAAACATGAAGAAGGACTACTGTGGTTCACTGTTAAGAACTATTTATTTTACCAGCATAAATAAATGTATTTAAAGCAAAGGTTTGGCTGCTTTTTTTTTTTTTTTTTTAAACTAACTCTGAATTTACTAGTCAAGCACTAAGCGTACTGTAGTACTTGGGGTAACAGAGAAGGCAAACTGTAACTCACTGTCAGTCTCCCTCCTAATGCCGCTTCTGTTCCAGCACAGACTGCAGTCCATATTGGCCACCACATCCAAAAGCCCGTTTTCTGCCCTTTTGTACAATTATTCTCTCCCTTCCTGACGACCGCTACAGGCTCCACAGGACTGTTGACACTTTTCTATGCTACCGTTTGCTTCCTTAGTGTATTACGCAGCCATCTTTTGAGAACCATTTCAGTTAATCAAAAAACAAACTTCTATTACAGACCTTAGTGCCTGTGTTTATACATCTCCGTGTATCTGGGGAAATGTGATATACTAAGTTTTGATTACGAAAACCAGTTTAAACCATGAAAAAAAGAGCTGTCACTTCAATCTTCTATACAGAAGTACTGCGTTGTGAGGCCTCACATGGGCCTTTTTGCAAATACAAGAACTGAGTTACAAGTACATGAAGAGTATCACGTAGCTTTAAGATGTCCCAACTCTCCACTCCGGAGCTAGTAAAAAATGGATATTCGAAAATACAACAGTAAAATCAAAAATATCCTCCCCTTGTCGTATTTGTCCCTCATTTTTCAGTCTGATGTGATAAACATGGTTTTTTTTCAAAGCAATGACTGTACCTGGTAATCCATAGCATGATACATTAATTTCTTTCAAAAACATCTGATCTATGTATAACTCAAGGCAGAAAAGCTAGAATGTAGCCCCATTTTGAAGTTGCAGACACTTGAATTTTGTATAATTAATATGCTTTACGTTCTTGTTCCAAATTTAAACTTTAGTGAGGTAGCTAGCTTTTTCCCCTCCACTTTCAAGCACTATTCCAACAACATCCCACCCCTATTACTCTGGGTATTATGGTTGCTGTAGTTTACATTTTGATTCAGCAAATTATGTTATTATAGAGCTGATAGTTAAGAGGCTTTATATTCTTTAAAGGATAACCAATTCTGTTGTCTTCTTTCTACTACCTCAGTATGTAAGAAGGGACAAAAGGAGCGGGGCTGAAAGCAGCTGAGTGCGTTGCATTCGAGGGGAACAGACAGGGAGCAACATTAGAAGCCGGTTTGTAAACCCAGGACAGTGTCACCTGTTCACATCAGAAAACACACTTGTACCATCTCCTACCATTTCCCTCAAAGAATCCCTGTCACGAGCTCTTTCGATCCCTCTGTACAAGGATGGGAGAACCACCTGACAGCGCGATGCATCAAACGCACTTGCTCTCCTTTACGCGCGCCTTGACAAGATGGCACCTACATGTTTCATAAAGCTCCCAGCCTCCCTCCCCGACAGCTTAGCCAGCCATCGTCCCTACTAATCAATCTTGATTTTTCTTTCATCATTTTTTTCCACCAGCCCAGCTCATGCTGCTCTTTAAAAGAGAAAATTGGTAATGCTGACTGGTCAAACTACACTAGAAAAGGTTTTCACTGAACCAGAGATTGTAGCCAAGATATAAATGGTTCCCTCAGGCAGTTTGAAAATCTTCCTTGCAGAACATTACGCGCCCCAAGGAATTCTGATCACGTGTAGCTTATCAATGCAGCCAACTGCCTAACAGCTGTTTTATTCAAATTTATATCTTTGCCTACTCCTACCACTAAAATTAGGTAGTTTAAAGCAACTAGACCAAAGTTCAGAATTTAATATTCAGTTCAGTGCCAGCGATTTTTGGAAAACACATGGGAATTGTAACTCATGTGCTAATACTTAAAGATTTTGTTAATAAAACTTCCAACACTAACCTTACCTCATTGAACTTACCTCACTGATTTTTATGCTCACTATAAAACTATAGCTGTCATAATATTTTTGAATTACTGCAAAAGGAAGTCAGTCGTTCCAGAGTCAATGTTATTTAGCAACATAATGATAGTTATAAATTCAAAATACTTAAAACCAATTTACAAAACTATCAATCTTGGAAGTTTTAAACTTTTGAAATTTCTGTCTCCAATAATATTCAAATTTTATTATACTGTAACAGATTAATAGAAAGTGTATTAAAAGGCCGCAATGTTCCTTTTTTAAGTCATGCCAATGCATTTAACTGCTTCATGAAAAAAATGTGTAAATTCCATAATAGTATAAGAATCATCAGTAACTCTGATAGCTTTATATGTGATAAAAATAGAACTTTTACATGAACTGGTTTTCTCAGCTTAATTTTTATAATAGTAGCAGTCAGTTGACAGAACAGTGAAGGCGTGATTTTCAAAAAGCACATTTAGGTTTGTAATCTATTCAGAACATCCAGGCAAAGGAGGTGCCTGTAGGTAAACCTCTCTCCAACTGAGCTGGAGAGCCAGAGCGATGCTTCCAGGGATGAGCTGTACCCCGGACCTCTCTCTCAATGTCACGTGTTTTGAGTGAGACACATCGCTCAGAGAAGAATCTCATGATTCACCCTGTTCTGAGACTGGGACACCTGTTTATGTCACCCAGTTGTTTACCAGACATTTCTACATCAGTAGGTCCAGCTGGAATCAGCTTGGCTAGAAGCTTATCTTCCAGGATCTATGGCCAGCTCGTAAACAGAGTGACATAAAACAGCTTGGGCAATATTTTTCTTTCAGTCATAAGAACACAGCGAACGGAGAAGAAGGTTAAAACAATAAGCTAAACATATATTGTTTACTTTAAATATAACACTGCATTTTCTTCAAGAAATATGCCATTTTGCTTTTTGTGTCTCTCCTGCCCCCATTCTTCCAGAGACCAAGTTACAGCCTTTTCTCTGCAAACCGCTGCATTTTTCTTGAGAGTGAATAAGCTTCTAATTACCTGTAATTGCTCTGATTAAAAATTCACCTCTAACATTTTCCAAATATAAAAGCTGAGAGTGAAGTCCTCTCTCTCCCAACAAGCTGGGCTCCATAATATCCTACAGAATAGTAAAGATCAGCTGGTTTGATATCAACCTTGAGTACAAGCGAGCGTCAGAGCTTTGCTTAGCTCCACCACCTGTCCTCAATCCAAACCCCCGGTTCTCTAGGCCCTTCTAGAACTCCTTAGCTCTGGCTTTTGAGGCAGTAAGACAAGGCAACGCCCTTGCTTACTCCCCTTGCATACACGAGGCAAGAAGATATTTACCCGGTGTCAGAAGAGAACGCAGTGGTTTACTACATTAGATGGACAAAAAGATGATGTGGAATATTTGGCATTCCAGTAGTAACGTTACGAAGAGAAAAGTTGTCACAATGTGTCACACACATTTTGTCTATTTTTGAGACTTGCCCATAAAGGAAGTTCTTCTCAAGGGAAAAACCTCAATGAAGGTTTAGTTTGACAACATCTGGCATATTCTCTATATTTATACATTTCAACTAGAGCTGGTAGTAGGCCACCAGACCCTCCTACAATTAAGTTTTAAAAAGATGAAAGGATAAAAAAGGTACTTTTTTCAAAAGAGAAAAAGCGACTTTGCAGGAAGATTCCGCACTTAAACATGCACTAATTCAGGAAGTCTCTGTCCTCTGTGCAATTACAGACGTCAGCCACCCTCTTTAGAAAGGCCCGGTCAGGGCGTTATTCTTTTGGGTTTTTTTCCTAGCTTCATAGTCAGTATTTTTCACCCATGCAGATTTGGGGTATATATCTTCTTGTAGTACAGAGCTGTATCAAAATACCCTGTCCACGACCTGTTTTTAAAATTAAATTCCCCGTTACAGCATGCAGCTGAGTTTGGGTGATATACAGAAATAATTCAGTTGGGAGCAGTACGCAAATTAATGATTACTATAAATGCCAAGTGTTTGCCTGGAGAAAAGACAATGTGTTTACCATACAATTTACTAACTGTAAAAACAGACTGCACTGACCACACTGTGTACAAAGTTCCCTGTCTTTATCTTAATAAATTAGGCTGAAATATGCAGGCATATCAGAACCATTTGGACCTCAAATCAGAGGCCCCTGAGACAGCAAGACCGAGGGTGAGAAACAGAAGTCAACCTTCTCGTCTGCTCTGGTTTTATGTAATAATATTTATCTACTTATTTCAGGAAAAGCCTAACCCTACGTAGAGACTCAATGCATATACATACCTGGTGAAACAGACTTTACAAAAACCCCTTTTCACAGAGGGTAAAGGGCATGGGATACCCATACAGCTTAGGGGCTTCCAGCTCTGCTGTAAGTTGCTGGTCTTAACAGCATCCTATAAATTGACAAAGTGACAGCAACCAGAAATGCTCTTTGTTCAGAGTTCCAGAATGCTTTGCATCTAGTGGCAAACTACTACATTATTGGTTATAATAGCTTTGACAAAACCTATCCAAAATAACAAATTATTTTAGTCTTTAGCTGACAAGCCTTAATTTCAATAAACAACAATGTTGAGGTCCCTAGTGAAAATATTTTCCTGAGATTAAGATGCAATATGTATGACATGCTCACCCTCTCATTGGCTGCACCAGTTCACCGTTACATCCTCTTTCCACATCTCTTCCCAGCCCTCTGTGATCAAAATGTCCAGTTTAAGGACTAGCAACATCCAAGGGTAGATTCAAAAATAACAACCCTAATCTAAGAATTAGATAGATGATACAACCAAACTGAATATTCTGTGTCTGAACCACATGGAATAAAGCATCCGTGTAGAGGAACCCTACCTGAAGTCTGTGGAGCAAACCCTAGCTGGCTCAATTCTACCATAAGTATTAAATCTGAAAATATGTATGTGCCAGCAGACAAGTTGACATTCAAAAATGAAATTAAAAGTGACATCCTATTTTAAATTCTTTGTTCTACCAGGCCAAGGACACAAATTTCATGGAATTCAGAAGACAGGTCTGCTAAAACAAGAAATAAGAGAAAAGTAAAAGACTAGATAATTAAATTACATTTTCCAGAAATAAAACTAGAAGTTATGTAAGAATAGATTGCCTCCGGAGAGATCTTTATTTCCATACTCAGAGTTGAACCATACCTTCTAAAATGTTTGATGCAAGTAATAATTAGTGAGTAATATTAAAAGCAATTTATTTTGTTTTCTAACATAGACTGAAATTGCCATAAATGGATCCTAAAAGGACTACTCTGGCATGTAGTAAGGTACATTCTTGGTAAAAGTTTATCTCCGTGTCTACTAAACATTCATAAGGTTTTAAAAATTATAGAGGTCTCCCAGCAAGAACATTCCAAGCTATTCAGGATATAATAAATAGTTCTTGAAATAGCAAAGTTTGCATACTGTTCTGTGAGACAGTTTTAATGGGAAATCTGCTTCAAGCAAAGGCAACGCGCACTCCATCCACAGCAAGGCCTTTTGCTTCCTGCAAGTGGTAGGCTGATTTAGGGCACGACTTAATGCATACACGTGTGTCTCAGATAAAGAGTGAAAAATGGTATCGATCTCGGTGTTTGTAAGGATATTTTTTTTAATGAGGCTTATTTCTGAACTAAGGGAAAAATCACTGATTAATTCTGACTGATGCGACTCAAAAAGAAATGCTTCTGTAGCAAGTCCATAGCGATCTCAGTGCTGTAAATGATCCAAATAGACATTTCAAACTCAGCTGATGATGATTCTTTTTAGTGGTGTGTTGTAACCTTCGTTTTCCAGTTATGGCATCTTGAACATTAAAACATTTTTCCAGAGCAATGAAAACGCTTAATACATGCAACTCACATAAAATCTACTTTAACTGAAGGAGAAGGAAGAGTTGAGATTCTGCTTTGGGAGTAACTAAAACTTGGTATATGAACTTCAGAAGAAAATTTAAGTCCAAGATCACAAAGCAAAAAGTTTCAAAGGTTAGCAATGAAAACTAAAACTCTTTTTGCTAACAGGTGAGAGAGATAAAATGCTAATAATATAAATAGATATTTATAGCTACAGCTGGCAAGGTTTTAAGAACTCTTTAATTACACAGTTAAAAATCTGTCAACATTGCCTCAATGTGATATCTGCACAAATTGCTGCTTCTCATGCCAACGGTGTTGACTAGTCTACACCAAAGATAAATCAGAAAAAGAACAGGATATCACTTAATTGCTCACTTAAGGAAAAAAGCTCCTCATAAGACTTGTGCTCTAGACTCTTAACCAGCTTTGTTGCCCTTCTCTGTACTCACTCCAGCACCTCGATGTCTTTCTTGTAGTAAGGGGCCCAAAACTGAACGCAGTATTTGAAGTGCTGCCTCGCCAGTGCTGACGACAGGGGACGATCACTTTCAAGAGATTGTGCTGCTTTGTCATAAAAATCCCAGACAAGGAAAGACTACTTAGACCTGAAAGGCTGCTTGAGATGCAGTACGTCAAGAAAAGACTAAAAGGGCAGTTTCAGATTCCAAATCGGTAACTCCTTTTTTACGTCATTTTGCAGTAACAGTCTTTAGGCATTTTACTTCAAAAAACTTCAATCATCACAGAAATGGTAGATCTTTACCTCATATTTTAAGTGCTTGAAAAATTTAAGATAATTAATGAGACAACAATACTGCAAATAAATGCAGGAGATTGGAACGAGGGACATAAAAGCAACGATTTTATTCTTTGTCTAAATACAGTGCTTATAGTAGAGGTTACACGGTAAATTAAAAATAAAGAGTTATGCAAGAATGAAATCAGACAGAAGTTTCAGTTGCAGGCTTCCTAACATACTAACAGAGATTAGCTTGCCAAATAATTTTACAGAACCCAGTCTGCCAGATCATCTAGCAGCAAGTCAGAGACATGTCAAGATCTGATCTTGCATTTATTTATTATTCAGCTGGAAACTATAAGCTTACTAGTTTACCACAGTTATATTCCATCTGGGAGACACGCAGTTTCTCAAGACAGAATATCATCTGCATGAGAAAGATAAAGCAAAACTGATACGTGCTGCTTTCGTAACAGTCTTGACACTAAACAAGCTATGTAAAGTTAGACGTGAAAACAAACGGTATCACAGAAGCGTTCTTACACTGTCAAACATGTAAGAGATGCTCTCAGAAAAAGAATCAGCACTGAAATAACTCAAAAACTACTTTCAGAGGAAGAGCCCTGCAACCTTCAAGAACCGACAGTGATGGCCAAGACACAGGGACTGAATAAACAGAGAGTCCTCAACTGAACACCAATTCAATGGGAATACAAGGAAATCTGATTCTTCACAGTGCAACAAATCTAGAACCCACAGATCTCTTAACTGTAATTTCCAGGATGCCATCACATTCTTTCCTTCTCCAAAATGTGCAAGACGTTACTAGGTATCATGCACACTTTATTACATTTCAAAAAGAGAAACTTCATGAACGATGCATCCATGCTTGATCCTGCACTGCAATAGAACCTGCATGGAAAAATCATTAAACCACAATCACTTACACTGGAATAGCTTGAAAGAAATCTTTCCTTCTTCCCCCTTTCCCAGCTCTCGTCAAGCAATCTCCAATCTATAAAGCTCATAATCAGGAAAAAAAATCTAGTGAGTATAGATCAAATACAACCAGAGTATTGCAGAGCAACAAATCCCAGACTAGTAAAACAGGTCCCTCTCAATCCTGCAGAGGCATCCCAGATTTTTTTTTATATACTTGATTCAATGCACTATTTGCTATAAGGAAAAATACGTTGGTGAAATATAACTCCTATTGCGTAACATAATGAGGACACAGAAACAATCAATGGGGTGTCAGAGGAACTATTTAGCCACAAGAAAATAATTTTGCACAAGGCAAACAATTTGTTCCTGACATCTCATTCCTCTAGGAAGGCCTCCAAAACGTCTTCAAATGAAATGCCTGGGAAGAAAATTCATAACTCTGTTGGATATTAAAATAGCCATTAAAAACGGTTCATAGCACAAAGCTACAAAATAACATTTACAAACTTCTCAGCTAGTTCTGTGTGATTAAAATGGTGGTCCTTGAAAGAGCCAAAAAAACAGTTACAAATTTGGCAATCACTTCTGTAGAATATGCAACGTACAAAGTAAGAGTATATGACTGCACCTGGTGGACAAAAAATACGACTTCTGATAGAGACATTGAAGAACTGTATTATATTTTAGAACAGCAGCTTGGAAGGAAAAATGCACTAGGATGTGCAGCATCTTAAGAACAGATATCCTCCAGACCAATTTCTGCTAGCATTATTATTATCAACCGTATGTAAAAATCTGATCGTTATCCCTCGGAAAGTGAAACACACTCCTACTCAGGTAGCCTGTGAAAAGTTTCCCGTACTTTAAAGCTCGAAGTAAAAGTACAGCTGAGCCAAAAAAATGCACAAATGAACATTTCAAATAATTCTTTTATCAGTGCCTTTCAAAATGAAACTTTTTCTTGACTTGGTTTGCTCTAAAAAGTGAATTTTGGAAGAGTCTGAAGAAAAATTTTATGACCATTTTTGGTAAAGATAGAGAGATTCCATTTTTTAAAAGGGGAAGGAGAAAGAAACATTCTACAGATTTTTTCCACACAACAAACCCAAATTGTTGGAACACCAGACTGTGACATGTAAATAATAGTAACTGATCAAATAAGATATAGATATATAATACAAGATTCTGAGCACAGACTGACAAGTTTGCCTTACCTTGTAAAAAAATAAAATAATTTTTTTTAAAAAGTAGAGTCTGATCATATTACCACAAGTAAACAATCTGACGTTGTTTAAAACCTCATTCATCCCTGAGTTGGAAATTACTATTCCTTAGCAAATATATCATAACTGAAAGGAGGAACGTCACCAGTTCACAGCAGTGATAAGCAAAATGAGTTGGCTGACACGACCCCTGTAAACGAAACTACAATACAACGATACGTTTGAGCCAAGCCTTTCTAGCATAAGAGAGCTTTTCCATTTTCCTCATCACCTCTCTAACCTTCCTCTGCACCTCCCCTATCCTGAATTAATCTCTCTCAAACCTGGGTGACCAGAACCATAAACTGCATTCTCGATGAGATCTCACAGAGTACATTAAAATATTCCCCACCTGTAACTGAAATCTCTCTCCTGATACATTCTAGGATCAGATTTTCCGCAGCCACGTTTTATTAGAGACTAACATCAATCTTTTGACTAACACATACCTTTACCTCAACCTTTACATTACAGAAGTTACAGTTTTAGTCCTCAGGGGCATAACCCTGCATTTCATACTACCACAACTCATCCATTTTTCTCACTCCAAAATTCAAGATCATCCAAATCTCCTCAGCATCGCCAGTGGCTCCAATCTGCGCACCTCTGTGAAACCTTATGATTGTGCTACCAAAGTCTGGCAAGTTATGCAGTGAAAATATAAAATAAGCCTCATTGCAATACCAGGTCTTGAGAAGCTTCAACAATAATTTCCTCCAATCTGGTCTTTGCTCTTCCATACTATCTACAACATTTCTCTACTAGCCAATATTTCACTAATTCTACCTTTCTTGTATGGACCTCAAATTTCTGGATGAACAAGGAGCTCCTGGACACACCATCACACAAAAAGAATCTTTATAAGCAGCGGAAGAAAGGATAGCTAGAATGGGGGGCATATAAGGAACTGTCCGAGCAGCAAGAGACCTGGTGAGAAAAGCTAAATCTCAGTTAGAATTAAATCTAGCCAAGGAGATTAAGGGAAAGGAGATCAAGGGAAACAGCAAAAATTTCTATAGGTAAATTAATGGTAAGACGACGACTGGGGAAGGTGTGGGCCCCCTCAGAAAGGAAACAAGAGAACTGATGACAAGTGATATGGAGAAGGCCGAGGTTCTCAACGACTTCGTTTCCTCAGTCTTCACTGGCAAGGGCTCCAGCCACACTCCCGGAGTCAGAGAAGATAACGGCAGGGGTTGGAAAGAACTGTCTGTTGTAAGTGACGATCAGGTTCGTGACCATCTGATGAACCTGGAAGTGAACAAGTCCTTGGGACCCGATGGGATATACCCACGGGTACAGAGGGAACTGGCGGATGAGGTTGCTAAACCGCTCTCTATTATATTCCAAAAGTCATGGCAGTCTGGTGAGGTCCCCACTGACTGGAAAAGGGGAAACATAATCCCCATTTTCAAAAAGGGAAAGAAGGATGAACCAGGGAACTATAGGCCAGTCAGTCTCGCCTCCGTGCCTGGTAAGATTATGGAGCAGATCCTCCTGGAGGCACTGCCAAGGCAGAAAAATAACAAAGAGGTGACTGGGTACAATCACATGGCTTCACCAAGGGCAAATCGTGCCTGACAAACTTGGTGGCCTCCTATGAGAAGGCCACAACATCAATAGACAAGGGGAGAGCAACTGACGTCATTTACCTGGAACTGAGCAAAGCCTTTGACACTGTCCCGCATGACATCCTGGTCTCCAAGCTGATAAAATATGGGTTTGATGGACTGACAATTCAGTGGATAAAGAACTGGCTTGACGGCCGCACCCAAAGAGTGGCTGTCAATGGGTCCACGTCCAAGTGGAGGCCAGTGACAAGTGGAGTCCCTCAAGGATCAGTACTGGGACCGGTCTTGTTTAACATCTTCATCAGCGACATGGACAGTGGCATAGAGTGCACCCTCAGCAAGTTTGCAGACGACACCAAGCTGTGTGGGGCGGCTGACACGCTGGACAGAAGGGATGTCATCCAGAGGGACCTTGACAGGCTGGAGAGGTGGGCCCATGCCAACTTCATGAAGTTCAACAAGACCAAGTGCAAGGTCCTCCATCTGGGTCGGGGCAATCCCAAGCACCGATATAGGCTGGGCAGCGACTGGCTTGAGAGCAGCCCTGAAGAAAAGGACTTGGGAGTGCTGGTGGATAAGAGGCTCAACATGAGCCGTCAGTGTGCATTTGCAGCCCAGAAAGCCAATCATATCCTGGGCTGCATCAAGAGAAGCGTGGCCAGCAGGTTGAGGGAGGTGATTCTCCCCCTCTACTCCACTCTCGTGAGACCCCACCTGGAGTACTGGGTCCAATTCTGGGGCCCCTACTACAAGAGAGATAGAGACATGCTGGAATGTGTTCGGAGAATGGCCACGAGGATGATCAGAGGGCTGGAGCACCTCTCCTATAAGGACAGACTGAGAGAGTTGGGGTTGTTCAGTCTGGAGAAAAGAAGACTCCGAGGAGACCTTCTAGTGGCCTACCAGGATCTTAAGGGGGCCTACAAGAAAGCTGGGGAGGGACTTTTTAGGATGTCAGGTAATGGTATGACTAGAGGTAACGGATTAAAACTAGAGATGGGTCGATTCAGACTGGACGTTAGGAAGAAGTTCTTCACCATGAGGGTTGTGAGACACTGGAACAGGTTGCCCAGAGAGGGGGTGGAAGCCCCGTCCCTGGAAGTTTTTAAGGCCAGGCTGGACGGGGCTCTGAGCAACCTGATCTAGTGGGAGGTGTCCCTGCCCATGGCAGGGGTTTGGAACTAGATATCTTTAAGATCCCTTCCAACCCTAACAGTTCTATGATTCTATAATTCTCCTGCTTTAATCACTTTCAACATGACGGCATGAAACACCTTGCTAAGATTCAGCTAGATCAGACATAATGTATTTTCTTGGTCTACAAGATTAACACCCTTATCAAATAAAGATAATGCCTTAGTCTAATTTAACAGATTTCTTAACCAAAATGGATGCACAGTGGCTCTCTAAAAATGGCTAAATGAAAAGGTATTTTACATACCAGAGAAATAATCTTTTACAGCAAATTCTAATGGAGATACTCAGAGTAATGTACATATTTACTTTAGATACAAATGGATTTTTACTGTTTGTTTCAACTTGCTATCCAATCTGGGAATGGAAGTGGTAAAATTCTATTCTAAATCCTATGCTAGCAATGAAGTTGCAAACTTTCAGTAACTATTTTGTTCCCTACAAAATATCACCAGAATTCCTGCCTTTTGAACAGAATATGTTCAAAAGACTTCTGTTGAAAGTTTCTGTACTTGAAAGTGTGTCCTTGAAATATCTCTAGAATTCAGCCTCCTAGGATTTTAACCCTTTCAACTGAGGTTATCCCTAAGTATGAAGATATAAATGACTGTGGAAAGCATTTTGCTAATATGTCATAGAAGACATGCAAGAAACATTTATTTTTTTAAATGTTTCCTGTTTAATCATTATTAATATTCTTTTTAGTGTATATAGTATATATACTTAGGGTATATTCCTTTTAGTCTATATATATTTAGTGTATATAGAGAAATGTATATGCATATTCATGTATAAACAAATATTACTGATAAAAAATCAGGGTATAAATAATTTAACACAGAAGTAGAGGCTATGTGAAAGCAGATTTACTAGTCATGGAAATGAAACCTGAGTACGAAAATTCATTCCCCAATCTCTGACAGTTGACATTAACACGGAGCCTTATAAATCTGCTCTTTAAGAACATTCTAAAAATAAATAAATAAATAAATAAATAAAGTAAGTATCATTCCTCATCTGTTTTTCTTTTCCTGGAAAGCATTCTGAAAGTAATCTTTTTTCCAGACATAGATTATTCTGCACATGGGTGAAATTCTGCTCCTTTTCCCAATCTCCTCAAAAGATTGGGAAAATAAAGATACATTTCAAGAAACAGGACAATGCCAGCACACAAAAGGAATCTTAATGTAAATTTTAGCATAAATTAAATACATAGGATCCTGCACTATGCAAATGTAATTATATTTATCAGGACATACAAGTATCACAGTATCACCTCTAAGAGAAGGAAGAAACCCCAAACCCCGAGACCCCCCACCTTTCCAACCCAGTAAGTTAAAAAGGACACGTTAAAGACCTGCTCGCCTTTCCCTCCGTAGCTGTCAAGCTGCCCTAAACAATACCCAGTGCCTTTCCCTACATAATCCAACGCAGAGACACGCATTTCACACAGGTCAACTACACGGCAAAATGCACGAGCACTCTGGAGCTTAAAATGATGCTTCAGAGAATTTAATTTCCAAGTAATCCTTTATTGAGGAATATGTTTTAAAAAAGTGAAGAGCCAGTAGCTAGAGAATAAAATCAACCACATACAATTTAATTAATTTATTAAATACAGATCCACCTTAAGATTGCATTACAAAAGCGTATCTGTTGATACATAGGTGCATTAGCCTCTTTGACTTCCACCTCACTTTAACAAAAAAAGGGGGTTTTTAGACCTATCATTCCTGAAAATTAAATCTAGGATGGGAAAGTCAGTCTTTGTTCTCCCAGCATACATTCTACCCCCATTAATAACCCTGCACTCTGCCTGTAAACTTGTGCAGATGCAATCAAGTGCCTCTGTAACTGAAACTTTCTAAACCCTTCTATTATTTATGCAAGAAGAAATAGAACCCTCTACCCTCATTCATCTCCGTACTGGATTGCAAGACCTAACAGAGGAGTAAAGAAAATTAAAACTTTATTTGCTGAATGATGCACACAGACGCGATTTTTAATGTTAACAAAGAACGAACCTGAGGAGCACAAGGTGTCTTTTCATTGTAATAAAATATTTACCATGCTTTCTTGTGTATTCTTTATATATAATGTACAAACTTTTATATTTTTAATCTATTTTTATATAAATATTTACATTTTAAATTTAATAGACATTCGGCCACTGAAACTGTACGATGAAGTGTGCCCTTAACTGGCTATTTTTCCATTTTGAACATTTCAATTCCAAGAATCTGCCTAAAAATGTAAACCAGCATCATTATCCTAAGAATGTGTAAATGAATCTAAAAATTAATAAAAGCTTTTGACCTCAATGCAGGCATCCTGCATCAAAAACACTTAAAAGTGTACAAAAGATTGACTTCAGGCAATCTCACTCTTTAATATAATCTATTGCCTGGCATAACAATAAGGATTCTTCTTCAGCAGGATTGATGGTTATAATTAATGACAGTAAACGATGCAAGTTTTATATACATGAATATTTTTCATGTGAATTAGATAGCATGAAGTATCCAAGGTATACAAAGAAGCAGTTAATTAGCCTCAAGGTCACATGCTATATAAATCATTAAGCCACTGAAAAACAGTAACTTTTGAAACAAAGAGAGGATCCTGAGTTTGCAAGCAGTACTGTCCTACAAAAGGGGAATTCAGACGGGAAGCGGACAGCAGATATCAAGACTCGATATACAAAACACAGCTTTGAAATAACAGTAGCAGCCTTTCCCTGATCAAGTTTTCAACATGGGTCTAAAATTTTCTCCTCTTATTTAGAAAGAAATTTATTTTTACGTAACTTCAAGATTTCTCTTTCAACCATGTCACTGGTTGAGAGCGCAAGTGAGACAACTGTACATCACACAAAAAGTCTAGTCTTCTCTTTCAGCTCTTAACAGCAGATGCCTGATTATGCCCCTATAACAAATATCTTTGAACTGTTTAACTTACTAACACAGTTAAAAGGAAAAATACCAAAATCCTAAATATGTAATTCATAAAGCAGCATATTTTCCTTAATTAATTTTCTCAAAGTTTACAATATCTCTACTAATTCTCTGTAACTAGATATGTTCTGGATCCATTCACAGAGAATCTGTGTAGAATAAACATTTGAAACATCTTAAAGACTAACTAAAACCATCTTTCTACTACACTGCAAGGCAAATGATTTTTGGATGTTTTGCATTTTTATGCTAAATAGTGCAGCTGCAATTGATAAAAAGCAATCAAGCTAATTTAAGCCAATCATGTCCAGGAGGTTCTCATCACTTGTATGAAAATGCTCTTGCACTCACTTTAAGGCTTTACCACAGCAAGTAGCTTCTCCCCCCTCCCCACCCCAATTTTGGTACCTTAAAGTTCCATCTGCATCTTACGCACCAAAGAAAAGGAAGTCTAATTCTTACAGAATAAGAGTCTTTATAGCTTTGCACTGTAAATCAAACTTGTACCTCTTATTTGAATAAAAACTCAGGTTGATAGCACCACTTGAGCACAAATACGATTTATCACGATAAAGCATCGGTGTTATCTGTAGCGTATATCGAGGCATCAGGGCAAAGGCAAAGTAAACCTCTAGCACTCCAAATGCACAACTCTTGCCCTCTAATGCATAATCTGGATTACATTACTGAGATCATAACACATGTTTTGAATTTATGGTTTTGATTTATCAATATGGCACATCACAGCTGCCATCCTGAGACCCCTCTCAGTTGCTGCATTTGACTTTTTAAATGATTGTTTATAGTTTAAAATTTTGCATCAACAATTGCAACTACATTTCAAACCTATAAAACTATTATAGCCATGCAAGAACTCTTTCCTAGATGGGGAAAATCCAATATAATGGATCAGAATTCTGTTACACTTCCTAGCCACGTGGCCAACCCTCACGTGCGTGTGACTGCTGACACTTTTCAGCCAGCTCCAAAATAATGAAATAAATAAAGAGAGGCCCTGAAATTCAAAGTATGCCATGCCTTTATTCCTGTTCCAAATTAGATGGTTATGGGCTTCAATACAGTAACTGGAGATGGAAGCAGAGAACCACATAACCGTGCCCTGGCTCTCCTTCTCCTTCATGAAGAGACGAAGCCAGGTGACAGCAGGTGCTATCAGATTGACATAAACTGCTGGCATGGCTTCTTTTCGTGATCTCTTTGCACAGCTGCTCGTCAAAGCCATTTGCTCACTCTTCCCACAGAAGCAAATAGGGAAAATACAAAAACATCAAGAAACCCCACCTATGAGTAATCCTGCAACTAACCAAGGCAAGGTTTGAAAAACATACCCCAGCCTTGAATTTATAAAATTTGCATCTGTCTCAGGAGGAAAATAAGATATAATCACTGAAATAATCTTCCTAATAATTTCAGGTCTACGGTTGACACAAAGTCTTTTGTTGGATAGGAAAGGCTCTCTTTTTATTGAGACTACTGCGTATTCTTTTAAATACACTGAAATGTTCAATAACACATCAAATAATAAGATAAGCTTTTCATCAAATTGTTTATCTTAGAACTGTAAGTGGATAATAATTCTTGGACTTATGTATGACTAATAATAATTATTGGAATTAATAACACATTGCAACTCTGAACTCGTGTTCTAGAAATGCTTCTTTTGGTTTGTCATGGTTTGGGCCCTCAGACCAGGACACGGTTATGCATCAGAACACAAAATTCTTCACAATAGGTAAAGCAGCACAAAACAAAGCCAACTAACAGGAGGAACAGGCAGCACCTGCCCTGGGGTGTGGGGCCTGTCTCTGAAACCTGAGGTTATACTCGGAGCTCCATGCCTAGTTTAGCCTTGCCCAGTACAAGACAGATACTGAAATACTGCCACGAGTCCAACTGAGGGCCCACCTCATGGGACCGGGGCACAAAACGTACCAGGAGAGGCTGAGCCCCAGATTTGTGCACCCTGAAGAAAAAGCCACAGGGACATCTTACTGCTGTCTTCAATTACTCAGTGGGGGGGTGTGAGAAGATACAGTCAAACTGTTCTCCAGGGTGCACTGGGAAGGGATGAGACACAACTGGAACACAGAAATTCCACACTGACATAGAAAAAACACTTTTTTTTTTTATCACAAGCTTGGTCAACTACTGGAACAGGTGGATATTCCATAACAGAGGTTATGGAATATCGATCCCTGAGATATCCAAAACTTGACTGGGGACAGCCCTGAGCAACCTGCCCTAATTAAGACCTGCTTTGAGCAGAAGCTTGGGCTAGATGACCTCTACTGCCCCCTCCCAAGGAACATGATTCTACGATTCATCTGAATTTAAGCCTCAATCTATCAGGCTCATATAATTCCTGCACTAAAAAGTACAGACAAAAGACGTTCTCGCTCTAAGCCTGGCACCACAACATACCACAGCAGGAAGCACCCACTGGAAGAGGAAGCATCTGCAGACCAACCCTCCCTGAGGATTTCCCCAGAGTCACAGAGATGGACGTGCAACAACCGGGCTGCATGGGCCAAGTATGAAACGCACTGCATAAGAGAAAGTTAGAAGGTCCCAAAATCCCAGCTATCCTGTGATTTTGATCATGACTTAATCGGTGAGAATTTATTATGTAACTGTTCTTTAACCATCTTTCCACAATGAAGTTGAACAAAGATGATCTTTCAAGGTTCCCACTTGACTAAAAACCATTAGAACCACTACAGACATGAAGTATTTAAAAAGAGAGTTTGCCAGTAACTGCAAAAGAGAAATACTCTACGGAAAATGCCTAAGAATTATCCAACACGATATAAACAAGGGAGAATATCAGATTTCAAACCAAACTATCAGCAACCCGTCAAAAAGACAGCTTTTCTTGGGGACAATACACTCCAAAAAAATGCATAAGTTAAAAAGAATAAAAATACAAGTTAGAGTTTACTTATAGGTATGTCGAGAATGTTACTTTTATTTTCACAGAATTTATGGTATGTTTATGTGTTATGTTTAGAACTAGTAAAACCAACAAGAAAAATTACTATATTCCCACTTAATAACCTCAGAAAAAAACCCTGCCAATGGGAGCATATGCTTAGAGTGTGTTGAAACCATACTTAAAGCATCAGACTTTTTCAGAAGTAGGCAGGCAATCTGAAAGCTAGTAAAACTCAGAAATCATAGAACTGCACACAGGGAAAATGGGGCTAATCTTGTCCTTTATCATGGCATCCTGCTATATTCAAAGTCATATTTAGCCATTACTATTCATGTACTTCATCAGCTATCTACAAGTACTTTCCTTTTTGTTAATACATTTTATTTTAACCCAGTTTCTAATATTTTCAGAAAAGAACTGATAGAATAATTATAATCTGCTTTTTAATAACTGCAAAATACACTATGCCACTGTGAAAACAAATAAAGACCAGTCTCTTGCCTTCACATCTTTATTAGAGTAAGGCAAAGGGTATTTTAAAGATGAGTTAGACTGCAAATGGAACTACTCCAGCTAAAATGAAAAAGAAGCTAAAAACAAGTAGTACCTTGGCATAAATCAGAATACACACTTACACAAGATTTTAGGACTAGGTGGTGTATTTAGCAACAAAAGCCCAAGAAATGGTAGTGCTTGATAAACAGAACACAGTCACAATTTTGTGTAGCAACACAAATACTTAAGACCTCACCAGCACCAACAGTAAATGCTTATGTGTAACCCTGGCAGAGGCAATTGCGTGGCTGAGGAAGGCTAACAGGTTCTTCAGACATTACTTCCCCTTCATAAATCCATGCTGGCTACACCCAATCACTTACTTGTCTGACATATATTTGGAAACGGCTTCCAGGATTATCCCTTCCTTATTATGACCTTCCCAGGAATCGACGCAAGGCTTACCAGCCGGTAAGTTCCCTGGATCCTCCTTCTTGCCTTTCTTGATAAAAGTGACATTTGCTTTCTTCCAGTCCTCAGAAACCTGCCACAACCACCATGATCTTTCAAAGACAATTGATGCAATGCCATCAGCAATTTTAGGTGCATTCCAGCAAGGCCAAGGGAACTTGTGTGTGTCTAGTTTGTTTAATTATTCCCTGCCCTGATCCTCCTCCACTGAGGGGAAGTTTACCTCGCCCTGGACTTTTCCATTGGTTTCAGAGACCTGGGATTGCTGAAGGCCAGCCTTAATGGCAAAGATCAAGGTGAAAAAGTCATTCAGTGCCTTGACCTTCTCCATGACCTTTAGGACTGGGTCCCCACTCCCGTTCGTCAGATTTCCACTAGTCTTTTGTGGTTGATGTGCCTGTAGAAACCTTTCTTGTTGCCCTTTACATCTCTGGCTATACTCAATTCCAGATGGGCTTTGGCTTTTTTAACCTTATGCCTGCCTGCTCAGATGGGGTGTCCCTATTCCTCCCAGGTCACTTGTGCCTGCTCCCACCCCCTGTATTCTTCCTTTTTATTTAGCTTCATAATTAGAAGAGGAGGAATGAGAGTTGACTTCAGTTACACAAAAGTGATCATTTATAAGAATGCATGGCAGCAAAACATTCTCATGTGTTTTAACAATTCCTGAAAGCATTCATTGTCTAGCAAAAACATACATCACTTAAGCTTACCCTCTCACTAGGTATGTGACAAACTGCTTCAAAATTTATGACAGAAGATGTACAGACAAAGTAAACTCCACCGCTGCCAGACCGCTAGTACACAGAATCACGCGTCGAGAGAAGGACGTAACAGAGGCAACTGGCACTTCCACGCCGATAGGCCTGACCTTTTGTGGAGCTGATAAACCAACACAGCTGCGGGGCTGGGCAACAGCCATGGGTCACCAATGGATACGAGTCTACGTCAAGACTGGCAAAGATTTCCTGCGTGATTTAAACTTAGTTTATTTGGTCCAATGGCACTTTTCCTAGAAAGGGAGGGCAGGCTGACCACACATATGTCTGTCTGTATTTGTGGCCTGACACTTGGCAGGATAAACTTCATTATGTTTATGGTTATGCTTAGGAAAACTACTCCCAGTTGTTTCCAGTCTGTTGCAAACATAAACCTACAAGCTGTATTAAATACGTACTATTGTATTTACCACAGCTTCATGAAATCATGCATAAAATCCTAAAATGGGATAAAAATAAAGGCAACCTTCCTTTCCCCTCCCTTCCCCCAATTTCTGGCAACGTTTCAAAATAAACAAGGAAGCAAACCAATCCTTATATTGAAAGGTCAGCCAGGACCTTGTTTACAGCAAAGACAGAACTGGCCAAAAAAAGAAAATATATATCCAGTAAGAGAAAAGCAATTTTCTCATATATCGACTATGTAGAAAGATGAAACAACTCCACAATGAAATATCTTAGTAATTATCTGTTTCTATTAATGAGGAAAATTAAATTTCTTCTAGCCAAAAGAGTAAAATGAAATTTACACTTGCCTCAAAACTAAACTAATGACTAGTAAGGGAAAAGATTACTTTATTGCAACTCAGATAATGTGGATCTGACTTTGCATTGCAAAGAATTAAGGTTTCAGTCTTTTACTTTCATACTCTCTAATCTCAGGAACATTAATGCTCCTGACACAAAGCAGAGAAATTTAGCTATAAGCATTCAAAGACAGAAAAGAATGTGTAACTATACCAAGACGCCAAATACATCTTCCGCTTGAAATTCAACGTAGCCCAGAGTCCATTAAAAATTGTGCACTATTCTGTGTTTTAGAGTTCCGAAACATGTAAAGGATCAGTGAAGCGTAATCTCAAGCTCAAATATATCTGAGCGCATTTTCCTCTACAGTTTCCTTCCTTGCCCTGTAAGGACTCTGCTTATTTTTACAGGATTTTGCTATGTATCTAAATTTAAAGATGAAAGATGAACCCCCAACACAAATATTTCCAGTAGTAATCCATCTTTCACGCAAGCCACTGACCAGAGAATTACTTCTGTTAGTCGGGATATGGCAAGCAGGCATCACGAACACTTTTTTGCAGAAATGCAAAGAAAAATAATCTTGGTAACTTCTATTATTACTGATAGTAATTTCTACCAGAAATTTTCTTACTATTAAGGCAACAATAGTGTCCGCAGCGAAGAATATTTCAACTGCAACGTTCCTACGAATTTCCTACTGAAAAACATTGTAAACATTTTACAATAGGAAATAACTTTCTCTGATCTTGCAACAAAAATGTTTTTAATTCAACCACAAACAGTACACATACTTGGAAAACAGCAAAATATTATTTATGCAAGATATTGTGAATATATAGAAATGGGCAGATATAACAGATACTGATTTTCATGTCAATTAGGTATTATAGGAAGACAGCTACAGTATTTATGAATACTATAATCTATTCCAGAATCCAATTTAGTGTTGCTCTAACCGTGTTCAGAACGAGTAAGTAATACAGTGTAAAAGTAATTAAACTAATGGAAAGTATTTTAAGTATTTTCTTGTAACTTCAACAGTTTAAACAGTTTAAAGGGGAAAATGAGCATGCGGTGAACATTATCCAGAACTGTTTTTATTTACAAGCTCCTCGGTCTTTCCCACTCTATACCACTCTTGCGCCTGATCTCACAATGCAGGGCAGCTGGAAGAAAGTAGTCTCTTTAAAGATAAGGAACAGCTGTTTGCTTGTTTGACCTATGGAAGAATTTGAAAGACAAAAGCAAAAGGACATGAGTAAAAAAAGAGTCTTCATAAATGCTGTATTTGCAGAATTGTTTCCGCCTATTTCTAGCCAACCCTGGTAACTGTTCCTGACATGCACCTTGCTTGCATCAAACTTAGTTCCACTGAAACACGGAAGCAGAGGGAGCCTAGCAAAGGCAATGACGATTCACAAGCCCTGTAGGAGTATGTACAAAACCAGTCTATTTTAAAGGAAAATTATTACTGAACTTGGAAAAAAAAAATCAATACCACACATTACAAAATGTCAGAATTAAGGTTTGCCTCTGCAAATCCAGTTAGACCCCTTATGTTAAAATAGGCATCCAAAGAACTCCTACAGAAAGAGAAACCAAAGCATCCTTACCCATTTTATTCTATCTTCTGATCTACTTCTCAAGCCAACTTTGCACTAGTACAAACATTTTCAAAACTCTCTAAATACTTGACTTCTAACTTCCTGATGTTATCTTGCTAGGGCTGAGTTCTACAATACTTAAATACATTTCTAACACTAATCATACCAAACTCTACTGACTCAGACAATGTTTAAGCAGCTCTATACACCAGCACTGATGTTCCTATCCCAGATCTCTTAAGTAGTAGCATCTTCTGCAGTCTTTCTCCACACTTCCATGCTCCTTTTTCATTCATTTCCCTCTGATTCTGTAGAATACCTATTTTCTTCATGAAGCTTTAGTTATTACTAATACTTGACAAATATCTCCTCTTCTTTCCTTCTCTTGTAACTGTTATTCCTTCAAATGCATCAGAAATATTTGTTTCCATTTTTAAAACCTTTTTTCCCCCCACTTTTCTAAATCTTTATTTCTTCTAGCATGGTACTGCTTACACAGTTTCTTCTGTCAAACTAAAAATGCTGTCACACTGGAAAGATTCACAGTTACTGTTAAGCAAGAATCTTTCAAAAACAGAGAGACAGACGTGTGGCAGAGTATACCGTGGGAATTCATAAGGATGCACGTGGAGTCTTTAAATAATTAAAGCTGGTGAAATGGACACAGGTAGGAAAAGTATGATCATATAAATGCAAGAAGCCTACAGTATATGGTGTTTGTAACAACATCAGCAAACCTTGGCATTCTCATCACTTTTTACATCCCATGCTTCCTTCTCAAAAATATGGAAATTTACATTGAGAACGACATGAGTAAATTAATCTTCTGTGCGATAAAGAGTGCGCATTCAACACAGAAGTACAAAGGAAGCAATTCAAGGCCTTTTTTCTTTATATTTCACAGAACAGATAATAACCAAAGGCAACAGAGATTTAAGTTACTTAATGTCACATAATGCTATTTCTTTAACAAACATTATTTCTATAGAACAAAATTTGTAATGCAGTAATGTAACTAGTGCTAGCAGGGAGAAGGTACATGATCCTGTACAGGAAACAGAAATGCAAAGGATTTGTTTGAAAAGCTAAGATTTAAGTTGTAATGCCATACGTTAAAATAGTCACAGGAAAAGAATCAAAGAATCAAACAAATGGAGAACGGCACCGCAGTTCTAACTCAACAGTTGAGTTCTAACTCAACAACTCAACATCGTTAATCACTTACATGACCCAAGATCTAAAAAGAACATTTTTCAAAGGAGACAAATGATTTCAGAACTTTGTTACAAGCACTTTTTACCTAGTCAAGTCCAGCAAATGTTAATTAGCATCCTGCCTTTGAGAACATTTTGTATTTAATTAAATTCAATTCACAGCCTTCTCATCAACTACATATCTTTAAAAATTTTTGCTCTAAGGACATTAATATCCTTATTTAACTAGGTGCTATGCTGCACAGTAGTTGTTTAACCCAACTTATTTTTAAAGCGTCAGACCACTATTTTCATGGCTCACTGTGCACAACTGCAATTCCTCCCTGCAAGGATTGGAAACTAAGATGATTGTTCCCACATGTCTGTGCCAGCCGACGGTCCACAATGATTTTTATTTACTAAAGCCTTAAGGCTACACAACTTAACTGCCATGACTTACCATGGTAGAACTGTGAAGTACCAAATCTACTTCAGAAAGACAGCTTTTGCCACATATGTATTACCCTTACTTGGCCCACATTATAACCATGCATTGCATTCTTAACACCTATATTTAAAAAAATATTTAAAATAATAAATAAAAACCAAACAACAAAACACTACCCTTTTACTGGTACTATGTAAGAAGTAAAAAAGCCTACCCTGCCCCTGCCTTTGAATAGCAAACTTTACCTAGCGGTATGTACCCTACACAAGGATCAGCCTCACTAATGATTTGCTGTCTTCTTTCATTTTTACCCCGCGATAGCAGACACAAAACACCAGCCACCATTGCCCTCTCCCTCTTTCACTTCTATAAACATGGGAGCCACTTGTCTTTGGCCTTAAGGCCATTCATGGCTTATTCACCAAACCATGCCCCCTGCCTCCTTTTAGTCACCAGACTTATTTCATGTCTTAATTTAAGTGGCTCTAGCCCTTTCTCCCCAGCCGTCTCAAGCATAAAGCCCCAAAATATGCAAAACTACTTCAGTAACTTCTCATATTTCATCGTCATAGCAATATGTGCAAAACATCACTAACAGTTTCAGATGGGGCGGAGGATGTCCTGGTTTGAGGTAAAACAGAACCAACTTTCTGTTGGGTAATTTTATTTCTTAGCTAGGCCTCTTCTAACTCTCTGAAATTAACAGCACGTTGTGTCGAAAACGGTTCATTCTCAGAGTGATAAGGCCAATGTTTACAGTTTGTGCCGAGGAAGGGTACGTGGAGAGGCTCTTGCTTGTACTTATTGCTATAAGAACCAAGGTCAGCTAATTCCGTTATTTGCCCCGTTGGAGGGTCGGAAGCGGAAAAGCGTAGAGGGGTCCCACCTGTGGGGAGGAGCGGACAGGTCAGGTGACCAAAAATTGACCAACAGGGGTATTCCATCCCATCTGCCCCATGCTCAGTATCAAAGCTGAGGGATCAAAGGGTCAGCTCTCTTCCTTCAATGGCTGACATCCCAGGAGGACCCTGGCTGTTCAGCTGCCTTTGATCCCGATCCGTGTGTTCCTGACTCCAACTCTGGAACCCGGTTCCCACCCGTCGCTGAGTCCAGTCTGGGACTTCCCCAGTGCCCGCCGGTGACGTCATCCTGGGAGCTTAATATGGTTTTGTATATACTGTATCTATTTCAGTATTTCCCTTTTTATTTTATTGTTAATATTTCATTAAAGTAGTTTAGTTTCTTCTAAACTCATAAATCTCTCTTTATCTCTCCTCCTCATCTCTGTGTACGAGAGGTTGCGGGGGAGCACCGTTGGCCAATTTGGCCAAAACCACAACAGGAGGTTATGTCTACTAGTTATTAGCTGATTACAACATCTACAGGTTCTTCGTGTTCCCCTTGGTCTTGCACCTACCAGGTGAAATTTCAATACTGTTTTGAGGTTGGTCTTTCTTCGCATTTCTTTGTGTACGGTGACAATACAGTAGGATCATAACTCGGCCCCTTTAGACTTAATCACAATATAAGCAATAGTTAAAGCATATGAAGAATCGTTTCTGAAGCAACCCTATAAAAGTTCTTCTCAAAACATCTCCAGTTAGAACAAAGGTTTTAAATTAGTAGATAACACTACTAATATTTTTCTAATCATTTCCACCCACTAGAATCAAGCCTAATTGAAGTTTAATTTATCTTATCACAGTAAATTTTGCTCGGTTATAGAAACCCATTAAAGCTGTCCAATTGAATATTGTCTTAAATGGCAACAAGGTAATTTGCCGAAAATCTAAGAACTTGGCAGGGGGAAAACACAGTTATTTATCACTTTAATTAAATAAAATAGATGAAAATGAGAAGTGTTTTGACAGTAAGATAAATCTAACATTCATTAAACTATGTGTCCCGAACAACTTGAATAAAGTCTTCACACATCGAGTATACAGCCCTTATCTTTGTACTTTCATCTTTCCCATTTTCTTTTTATCTGTGTTTCCTATCTCAGGGCACTACTTTCTACAGACCCCACAAATGGAACTCTCCGCTCTTTCAGTCACCTTTCCCTCAGACAATTCATTTCAATTTTTTATAAAATAAAACTAACGGTGTCCCCAAAAGGAAAGACAAAACCTTTAAAGCTATTACCAAGAATTGATTCAATCGGGGCAGTGTGTGTGTGTGTGTAAATAAATCAATCAACACATAATCTTTTTCTGGATAAATGAATGCTAGTTTGTAACTCACAAAGCAGAAAATACACATCTTTGGGACAGTATTACCTATCGTGTATTTGAGGGAGCTTCATTTCTAGTCACTGAGGTTGGAATGGGTCTCAGGAGGTCACTAATCCGACCCCCTGCTCAAAGCACGGAAAACACTGAAATCAGTCCATGCCATTTGATATGCCTTTGAACAGTCAAGTCCTGAAATCCTCCAATAGATAGACAAAAAAAAAAACCCAACCAAAACCACTTTGCTTTACAGTTTACTTCTGTTTCAATATAGCATTTTGCTAATCTAAGTCTTCTTTCAGTTTAACTCTGAATTTACTGCCTTCCCACTATGCTCCTTTCTCCCGTTCTAGGCTGTCACAGGGGCCCACAAAATGTGAAAACTGTATAAAAAGTGAAATGGCTGGCAAACTCCACCTGAGATAAAGCTTGGTTTGAAATATGCAACACGCTCAAGAGAACTGTGAAGAGCTCTGGAGTGAGAGAGCGCGCAAACGGTACACAACCCTCCCGAATATGGGCGATCTTTCCTTTGCACGCACAGCAGATCTACCAGAACAATACACTGGCAGTACAGCAAAGGGACCACACTCAAATATCTGGCCCAGCCTGATTTGGAACAGGAAAAATAACAAAACAATAGAAAAATACAATTTCAAAGTAAAACTCTTAGAAAAATAAAAATGGGAGAGTGAAATAACCGTAGTTATACCATTATTATTGTAAAATTAAAAGCAGATTTACATTTCAAGCAATATCAAATATCAACATAGTAACAGAAAGAAAAATAAAGCGTTTGTAGCTTTGTTCCAAGTATTTTGTGCTGTCTGCTTTTATTTGCTCTCTATGCAAACTAAGAACTGCCAAGAAGTCACTCATTTCACAGCCCTTCTCTATAAACAGATTTGTTTAAAAGAAAAAACAGATTGCAATAAATACCTAAAATAATCACCTCTCCTCTTCTTTTTTATTAGGTTTTCTATATTAATACATGTGTACTGAACAATTCAGTATTCAGTTACAGTACAGACTTCACCTATTTTTCTAATTCATTTTCTCCATTGACAGGACTGTGGTCACAATTTACAAAATTTCTTTGTAGACATTTACTTATTCCACAGTTCATTGACCTTCAAAGAGCACACCTGCCGGTTTGCGGGTGCGTTACCCAACGCAACGATACACTAACTAATAAAGTGCTAAGTGTGTTTGTGTCAGAATTGCGTATGACATGTATGTTCTCCACTGAGCTACCCAGCTGAAATGAATTTATTTGCATCAATTTATGTAAATTTATTTCCTGATGGTAAGAGCACTGCAAATATGCGCAAATATAGTCTCAGACTGTACCGTCTAGCACTTTTTAGGCTATACAAATAGCACTGTCTCATCTTTTTAAATCATCAAAAAGGATCATTCATGCTGTTTAACCTCTTTCCCTCTGCAGTAACAGTACAAGGCTTCACTTAAAAATGAACATCTACGGCTTTTTCACAGCGGCAGGGAAAACCTCAGCAAGTCTAACACTCCTCCATGGAGCACCGTGACATTTTCAGAACTCTGTAGCTGGAGTAGCCTGACCTTGGCTCATTTTTATCTGACCTCGGGGTTTTCACATCATTAATAAAGAGATAATCAAAACAAAGGCTATATACATTAGGTTAGGAAAAGTTTGCATAGTTTGGCACTATTATCACATATACCCTTAGAAATGGAACAAAATGAAATGCACGTAGCAGAGGTGGTGAACCTCCTAAGGACTGGTTCCAAACATTTTTCCCACTGGCAATAAACCATTTTCAGACCTCCCAACTCTGGCCACCATGATAGTTATTGCTTTACAGGATTATGTCTTTTTGTTTAAGCTGTCAATAAAAACTTCAAATGATAGCTTTTTAAGTCAAATAAACTTATAAAAAAAAAAACCCAAAACACTGACATCACTGAGACAACAAAAACACTGTGCAAAAAGCACATCATGTTTAGATCTAGACTTAACTGATTTACTGTTGGTTTTAAATTTTCTCACATCATGTGAGAAAGTGCCATTGTACCTGAAATCTGATCCAATTACCATTGCTTAAAGGAAATGAATTATAATCACCAAAAAAATCCAGATGTCCTCTTATTTCTGATGAGTTGCTATAACACATGTAAAACTACCATCTGAATAAAGAGATAGGCTAGTCGTGCCTCTCAGTAGTACCCAACATTCTGCAGAGATTCGGAATCAGAGACTCTGCTGACCCGTTATTTCTGACAGCTGAAACCAATGAAGAATAAGCTCAAACTTAAACTATACTTTTAACTTAGTGATATTTTCTGAGCTAGTTTGCTAAGATATCAGGAAAATTCTAGACTTGAAATAATACAAAAAATAATCTATTCTACTAAATAACAAACACTGATAAAATTTGCCAACAAATTAAACCGATGAGCTTCCAGGGATACTTGAACTACAAGAAACTATAATTAATACCAACAGATTACTTCTGAGCCTCATGCCCTATTATACCTGGCTTGCGAGAACCACGGAGGAAGGTGGAAGAGTACCAAGTAGGATCAGGGGACTCAAGTAGAACCAGTACTGTACCCCAGGGGTCAACGCTGGGTCCAGTCCTGTTCAACATCTTCATTAATGATCCGGATGAAGGGGCAGTGTGTGGCCTCCGCAAGTTTGCTGATGGTACAAAACCAGGAAGAGCAGCTGATAAATGGGTGATGCTGCTGTTCGGAGGGACCTCAACAGGCTGGAGGAATGGGCTAGCAGGAACCTCATGCAGTTCAGCAAAGAGAAGTGCAAAGTCCTGCACCTGGGGAGGAACAACTCCACCTGTATCTGCTAGGGTCCACTCAGCTGGAAAGCAGCTTTGCAGAAAAGAACCTCATGGTCCTGGCAGACACCATGTTGAACACCAGCAATGTGCCCTTGCGGCAAAAAGGTAAACTATCCTGGGCTGCGTTAGGAAGGGTGTTGCCAGCAGGTTGAGGGACGTGATCCTTCCCCTCTATTCATCACTAGTCAGGCCACACCTGGGACATTGTGTCCAGTTCTGGGCTCCTCAGTACAAGAGAGACATGGACATACTGGAGTGAGTCCAGCGAAGGGCCACAAAGCAATTAAGGGACTAATTAAGAGCTTTATTAAAGAATTGGAACATCTCTCATGTGACAAAAGCCTCTGAGAGCTGGGACCGTTTAGCCTAGAAAAGAGAAGGGGACATCTTATCACTTTGTATAAATATCTGAAGAGAAGCTGTAAAGATGGAGCCAGGCTTTCCAGTGGCGCCCAGTGACAGGACCAGAGGCCATGGGCACAAACTGAAACACAGGAGGTTCCCTCTGAACACCAGGAAACACAACTGCGAGGATGACTGAGCACTGGCACGTGTTGCCCAGGGAGGTTGTGGAGTCTCCATCCTTGGACATATTCAAAAGCCAACTGGACATAGTCCTGGACAACCAGCTCTAGGTGGCCCTGCTTGAGCAGGGGGGGTGGACCAGATGACCTCCAGAGCTCCCGTCCAACCTCAACCATTCTGTGATTTTATTAATCACATCCTGTTGCATCATACGCAGCTGCTGTCTTCATAACCTAAAGATAACCTGCAGAGTACCATTATTAAGCTAAATAATACTAAAATACTTGTTATGAAGTAACCGAGAACCAGTTGAGGATTTCTTTTATTACAGGATTTACTAAGCTGCTTCAATGCAATCCTATTTAGGCAGGAAGTTGACACTGCAACTACAAATACATTACTCAGCTCAGGATGAGAAATGGCCTTTGATGATTACTTTCACCTGCAGAAAGAAGCCCTTCAAGGCAGGTTATAAGCATGTTTTAGGACAGCATAAAATTCTACATGATAATTAACAAAAACTATCTATTCTACAAGTAGACAATTTGGACATACAGGAAGAAAGGAGTGTGGCTTAACGCTGGCCAAAATGTTATTAACTTTACTCGGCAGGGAACGACCAACAATAGCTTGTACAGTACAAAATTCCTTCCATAATGATTTCCACCTGCTGGAGGCCTGCCATTCATCCTGCATCTCCCTGCAGCTGCTTTCCCATCTGCTGCTGGAAGCCCATCGCCCTCCCTTTAGATAAGACCTTAGGCCTGGACATAGAAGGTTCAGTTGCTCTAAGCAAACAAAATCTTTTCCCAATTCCCAGTTAGAGAGAACAAAGGCTGCTGTGTCTAGAATCATTTCTGGATTGCTACCACGGCACAGTTTAGGCCTTAGCTTAGTCAGCTTGAAACCCAGGTCTCAGAGAGAACCCAACTGGCAAAGTAATTTAATTCTTCCTCGCCCATCTACGCTGGCAGGCCGTGTGCTTGATCACTACATAAATGACACTTGCTCATTTTCAGCTCTTTGGTAAGTAGGATCCTGGGTTTAGGGCACAGAAAGCCCCTCTATTCCATCACGGCTCTCTTGTTGCAGGGATTCTGTTTTCTGCAGGAAATGTATTTTGATTTGTTGTTGCTTTGTTATTTAATTTAACACAGCTTAATAGATATACCAGAAACAAAACATCAATGGCCTCTGCTAATACTTGGAATTAGCCCACATTTAGTCTCTCGCACATAACCAAATGTAACATTTTCAGCAAAGATTCTTATGAGAGATAAACGTTCCCCCTACTGCCCCAGAGTTCTCCAAACTAAAGATTAAATGGAAATGTAAAAGGTCCTTTTGAAAGATGGGGTATTTCTGAGTACTGAAGACAGACGTTGTTGAGTTATATGAAGTTAATATTTGCAAAGTGATTACCAAAAAGGGCCCACACAAAACTAAGAGTAGGTATAAAGGGAGTTCAGGAAAATTTTACTCTAAGGCATCATTTTGAATTTTCCTGTCTTGCTGCATCACATTTAGCTTGTACAGGATGTAACAGTAGAATGCAGCCTGAAGGCACGAATTTGTTAATTGAAATGCATAATGAAGCATACAACGAAACAAACAAAAAAAATTACTTAATTCCTATTGCCACATATTGGCCCACTGGTTAGTCAAAATAAGGGCAAATAAGTCGGCAAAAGAAATAAGAGAAAAAAGGAGGCATTTCCATCCTGAATAAGAAAAAGTGGAAGTAGCACAAACAGCCTGTTTTCACCCACCTCATAACTGACTTAACTCTAGGAACAAGATCAGCTTTAAAAACCCTCAAACTTACAGCACGCAAAGACTGGCCTATAGCCTACGTAATTAATTTTTACTGAGGTGTCTTCTTGCCACTTATGTCACAGATTTTTTTCTTTCTGGTTTTGTCTAAATATTTCTAAGAAACAAGAACTTTGCCCCACAGGAGCAGACATGGCCATCTACAAATGCAGCCGCCGTCCAGCTCCTGCGTCGCTCAGAGCTCCGGCGCCCTTCCCCAGAACGCCGGCAGTTTAACAGACTGCACCCCCAGTCTGGAACGTGAGACATAATAGTTTGCGGAGAAGAGACATCCTGGCAATCATTTTTAAACAGAAGAACTCCTTAGCATACAAGAGGGTGGTAAGTAATGTGCCGAAACCCTGAGGGTCTTAAAAATATCTAACAAGAGAACAGCATTAGAAAGTGCACATCAGCCTTGAAGAATCTTATTTTCTAATCTGTGAAATTGCTTGGACACAGAGATCTGTCACTTGTTTTCATGACTGTTAGAGAAAGCGAGAACATTCTCACATAGTTGCACAGCAATTTATGACAAATCCTGTGTTTGGTTATATGAGCGTAGTTCTTACAAGCCGAAAGCGGCTATAAGACTCTTCCAGGAAGCAAGATCGGATAGCTCAGCAGTTTTAAGGAGTTCTTGATTCACAGTCTATTCAAAAGAGGTGAAAAGCATGTCCAGACTAACCAGACCTCTTCTGGAGCCTCAGTATTAAACTCCAGAAACGGCTCCTCATTTCCAGCCCCTGAACACCCAATCTTCTAGATGGACAGTTGTACAGCCTGTGATGTGCCTGCAGCAACCTTGAGTCCTTAAAATAAACAACTAAAGTACTGTTCTTTCCTGATAAGTCCTGGCTTGAGAAACTCATGGCTACTACTCCTTATAACATAAAAGTAAAGATCTTTTTCAGCAGATTTGAGATGCACTACATCACCAAAAAGTACAGGAAAGTAACAAAAATCAAGTGCATCTTAACTGCATTAAAAATGTAATTAATTTTGCCCAAAGTATGTATGTTATTACAGTATTTCAAGATCAGGTAAATTGCTGACATAATTTAAAGTTTAATGCAAATTATTTAAAGTCTCTGCCTCATAGGTAAATGGTGCACATAAGAGCACACCCTGTAATGCTATCTTTTCAAATGGAAGTAGAAGAAATTTTGAGGCAAGTGATTTTAGCAGTCTAAATCTGCTATTAGATCAAAACTATCTGGTAAACCATTTCAAGTAGTGGCTCCATCAATACATGATAACTGGAACTGGAACTTGTTTTCTTTATGTTGCTTCCAATACATCTCAGGATGTATCACATCCTAAAATGAAGTCTGTCATTAACCCAGTACTCAAAGGCCTTCATTTTCATATGATCTCCCAGAAAAAAAAATAATTTAAAAATAGTTACATTTATGTGACCTTTCTGCCAAAAGCTGCCTGTACGTGAACAGACAATTGCAGCAAATTTTAACTAAAATTACTTCCCATAAGAAGGGTGGACATAAGTCACCAACTTTCACCTATTTCCTTTACAAAGATCTCTTAAACAGATAAAAGAAAGTAAAAAAACCCTGTTGTTTTATAAAAATCATTATGTATCCGGAAAGCAGAAAATGGAAGTCACCTAGATTTCTATGGGGAATATAAAATCGTTTGCAGTGTTTCAGAGCTTCATCAATTTATGAGGTAATGTAATTACCAAAAGCTGACATTAATGCATATGAAATAAAAAACACAATTTTTGACAATTCAGTCACAAACAAATTCAGGCTTAATTGATTTAGCAAGTCCATGCAGAGACAGCCTTAACTGTCTGGAACCAAGATACACTGTGAGGACATTTATGAGTTGTTTTGCTTCATTTTTAAGTCTCTTACATGCAATGACCTACTTAGCTTACACACAATTTTTTTTTCATTGAAAGCTGGAAGAATCTCATATTATTTGTGCGAAATGTCACAATCACTTATAACACAAATAACATGATTATTAGGCCAAACAAAAGGGATTCATTCTTTGCTATTATATAGCATTCCTTCTACCAAGCTACCTCTCTGATCATTTTAACATTAATTTTTCATTTTAGTTTCCGTGAAAGACTAAGAATAAGCAGACACAATACAACTGAGCGTCACCTGCACACCAACAGGCAATTACAGCTAATTTTAACTTAAATTGCTTCAATAAAACGTTCAAGCTCAACTGCCTTATGCAGAAACCGGGAAGAAGAGGAATTGAGTATCTGTCAGAAAGCAACTGGTTTGTCACCAGGACTGCACAATCCCAGCAGCCCTTCATCAAGGGCACTGTAGATTCAGTTCTTTTTACCGTTGCCCATCGTCCAGCCATCAAGCCATAATGCCTTGAATACATACTGGTCTGATAAAGAATTAGGAAATCAAATTAGCGGAGAGCCAAAGGAATTCATCACCATAACAGGTAATACAAACCTTGCAAAACAGATCTGCACAGACGAAGATTTAAAATACGTAATCTTTACTACTCAGAAGCTAGACTGAGATCTGCCAAAACTGCTGGAGTTTTTACCCTTGTTCTATTATGATTATTTTGTATTATACACATATGCTGGCTGGGCCATTAAACACAAGCTGGAAATTCCAAGATTTCATCTGTATCTTCTTAATGCACAGAGGATAAGACATACAGCACAGAGGGAAAATCAGAATCTTAGAAATATTTATTTCCTGCATCCATGAGAAGGATGAGTTTAAGCTGTTTGTTCTCCTAGAGCTTTGTCAGCCAGAAATTTGAGACATTCTGTAAGATTCCTGTATACCTTAAATTATATACTTCTCTGAACAGAAACTATTTGCACTGTATGACTGAGTTTCCCAGGTATTTGTTTCTTGAAAGGGGTACACACATTAAAAATAAAATGAAGAAGTTATAATAGGAATCGATCTAATAAGTATCGTGTGCTCCAAGTTTTTTAAAACCCCATTAAATGAACTAGTAGACAACATTTTTAACACTGGATTTACACATTCCATCAAATGTGGCAACCATCTCAACTGTGTATTCCATTACCCATATTTTTATGATCCGAGTTTGTAGATACATACATAACTAATGCACTGGCCTGTTTTAAAGACTGAAATTATTCATATTTTAAAATAAATGCTGATTGCACTCAAAACAATAACCACAGATTAATATCATGCACCTTCAATAGATCCCTTCAAAATACATCAGTAGCTTCACTCTTCATAACAGAAACACAAAGTAGAAAAAGAATCATCAAGCCAGAGCCATCAAAAGGAAAACTAAATCAACTAATCGATGAGGAAACAAGAGATGCAATCACAACAATTAAGTCATTAAGGCCCAGCTCCCCCTATTGAAGCCAATGAGAATGAAGCACAAACATTTTCTTAAAAGGCAATCATAGGTGCTTCTAAAAAAATTTTAGAATGAGAGCTGCTGTACTACAAAAAAAATACATAGCAAATGTATTGCCATTTAGAAGGTTTTAAATTATTTCACTCTTCTTAAACAAATTGCTTTCTACACAGACTTGCAACAAACACATCATCACCTTGACACATGCCATTAACGAAATATTTCTATTGCATTTTATGATTAGAAGATACAATACCTCTGTCTGAAGTATGGCAGCTCTCTGTTCTTTGGCAGTAAGTGACTCTTTAAGCACTTCAATGTGTTGCTTGCAATCTGAATTCTGATTGCTAAGGGTTTCAAGCTTAGTTTGTAAGGCAAGAAGTTCTGATTCTTTCTTTGAGAGTTCTTGTTTTAGTTGGTCAATCTGTAATGGGAGGGGGGGGGAAAAGGTTAGATCATTAATTTCATTTCCAATTCATAGTTGCACTTGAAATCTGAAAGTTGTGAATGACCACAATATGACAACTCAGACACCTGATTAAGATTCTGACTTTTTACACTCACAATTCAATTGAGTTTCTTGTAATTTAACATACCCTGCCTTAAGAATGATTGCCCTGCTGTTGCAGAAGTTAAAAGGAAACTCTTAAAGATTATACATGATGATTTGGCCTATAAATTCACCATGGACCTCACTTACGTTCAAAGAAATTTATCCTGTGTGAGGCAAGTCTGGCAGGACGGCAAAAATGCATAGGAAAAAAAGTGTTCATAAAAGTATAAATTCAATCCAATAGCCTATGCCTTCCAACAGCATGATTCTTGTGACTTGTCATTCGCCAGAGTGAATCAAGGGTTTTTTAGGAGATTGATAAGGAAAAGCAGGCACCTTAGTAAGGAGAGGAAAACAGAGAAGTGGAATTTTAACCTTACTCTACTTGCAAATGTGTTGCTGCCCACCATCCCCACCTTCTTTTTTCCTCCCTGGCAGTTCATATGGAATTCTCAGGTCCTAGGAAAGCCAAGCCAAAGAGATTAACTTAAGAGAAGTCTGGGGAAAACGTTATAAAAAATTCCAGAGAGTGAACGGTCTGTGAGATGATTGTAAAAGCGTATCCTAGGGGAAACAGCAGGAACCCAGTCACTAAACAAGGAGCTTCTGAATTTAAGTGAATTTAAGGTTCATCAGTAAATGTCACGGAATTGTGATTATTCTTCCCTTTCCACAACGATAAATGGGAGGAGTAGCCACAGAATGCAAAAGCGTGGTGGATTTAGAATATATCAATCTGAGCAGAGCACTGGACAATACAAAGAATGATGCTAAAGGACAGTGAATTAGGTGACATGTAACTAGTCTTCTTAAAGTCCTGTGAAATAACACTGGTCACCAGATGAGTTCAGGTACATCATCTCTTTATTTGGAATAAAACACCTCAGAGCATCTGCAAAACACAGAGAAACCACACTTCCTTTATATTTGGAAAGTTTTCTCGATGACTGTAAGGCCTACAAATTTTTCTTTAAAATTCAAGTTTCAATTCTGCAACAAGCAGAGCACTGCTAGAAGAGCTCCTTCCATTCTCTCCCATCAGTTGCATCCCAACACAAATTTGGGACACAAGAAATCTGGAAGGGGTAGTTGGAAGGTGATTCAAAAATCCGCAGGAAAAAAAGAATATGTATCCACAAGCTGATCCTATTCAACCACATCCTAAAGACCGACAGAATAAAATATTTCACAGGTTCATTACAGTGTGGCACAGTCACTGGAAACATTTACTGCTGATCAAAACATTTCTATTTTGTTTTACATTGTAAGTATGTCCTCAAAAATTATATTAAAAAAATGTTTCTTCCAACTGTAGTCCATGTGCATGTCTTAATATATTTATTCCTTTTTTCTCTTTATAAATGTCTGTATGTTTGTCTAGCTGGTAAAGGTACTTGGCTAGCCACCTCTGAGCTACTGTATAAAATCAAGAATCTACACTGGCACTAAAAGCAATCACCTTCACAGTCTGAAAATACCAAAATAAGAAAAGAAGCATACAAAAAACAGATGTCAGGAGAATGCAAAGCGTGCTGTTAAGAAACTGCTAGAGAAAACTTGCTCTTGAAAGCAAATGACCTTCCTCCATCCCCTGCCAGAATATGTAAGCAAGTATAGCAACTGAGACAAAAATGTATACAAAGTGGACAATGGGAAAATCTGCCTACAAGATCTAAAGACAAAACGTAGATCTGCAGCCAAGATGAATTACATCACGTGCTTTATATGAGACCTATGTGAACATCACAGATGCTTAATCTCTCCTAGAAACTCTTCCCGCTTTTTTCCATGACACAACCCCCACCCCGAGAAATAATCGACACAACAACAACAAAGTCCTCCATTTTCATTGCAGGTATGTTCTTTGTGTTTTGGAATCAGAATCTGTTTAGTATAAAGTTCTGGCTACAAGACCTACCAATTGCCAAGAGTCTGAAATGCGTTAGAGCACTCAAAAAAAAATCTTAAAGAAAACCAACGAAACAAAAAAAACCAAAACACAACAACAAAAAAAATGGCTTGAATAATTATGCTTTTGGCTGGTGTTTTATTAAAATAAAGTATAATGGTGAAAATGTACTACAACTTCAATTTAAAAAAAATTAAGTATCAAAAATACCAAAGACATAAAAAGAAACCACATAGCTGTTTAAAAAAGCAAATATACCCAGGTCTAAAAATGTCTTTTAAAGTTCTGCATTATCTATTAGCGTATAAAAAAATTAAACAGGGAATGACATAAAATTCTGTCTCCAGGAGATGTGCAAACATTTTCACTTTACTATACCTTAAGTGGTGTGGAAGACCAACAGTCACGATTCAGGAGATCTCCTGATCTCAGTCCGAAAAAAAGGCAAAGGCAGAAAAGTTTTTGTACTTTATAAAGACTACAACGAAGACAATCTCCAAGCCTGGGTATAAGTGCTGTAGCATCTAAGGAACTCCAGGTTTCTCCCCCGATCCTGACCTTCCCGCTATCTCACGTATTTCATATGTGTAATTTGCCTGTCACCACTTTTTCAACATTGCCCAATATGATCTTGCCTCACCTCCTTTGCCGAAACCCTAGTTCCTTTGTCTGCCTTCTCAGTTTACGATTCTCTGTCACCTCCATTAACTTCAGTTCCTTAGACACTAGCACTTCCAGAAAACCATTATCCTCCTTCCTAGATTATTATTTTTGCACACGAAAATCTTATGTGACATTACATCGAGTAACTGGGAAACAAAACCAAAAAAAAACCAATGAGAGCTTTTCCCCGGAGTATTGCATATTAAAAATAATGGGCTAAATCTTTAAGTAAATAATTCCATTAAATAAAACTATGCTGATTTGCGCATCATAAGGATCTGGTCTTATGTGACAAATGACAACTGCTTTTTAAAGTGAAGGATTTAAGTAAAAGAAAAACAGTAGCAATGCAAGTGAAGTGAAGTGGGTGCACACAGTAGACTCTACAAGTCCACGTGTAAATTCTACAGGTTATATTCGTCAAGGTCTATTTTTAAAGTGTTTATCACATTTCCAGGCCTATCCACAAAAAAATGCTGTAGTTCTTTTCCTGTATATTTCTTCTACAGGATCACCTGGAACTTGCATGTTTCCTTCATACAGTGTGAAAAGGTCTTATACACAGACATTAATTACAGGGTGCTTTGTTACAGCGTAATCAATTCTTAAAACTCATCTTAACACTAATTTGATGAAGTTGTACTGAACTGTCATTACATTCAGTAGTGGGGGGGGCGGGGAAGGAATCTAAGCAAGTTTTCTTTCTCATTTCGACAACTTCTATTTAATTGCAAGTCAAAATTAAAGCCTACATGTTTGGAAGGAGTGACTATTCCTAAGAACTATTTTAAAAAAGGAACACTTCCCAACATTCTCTGCCACTCGCATACAATAAATAATACTCAGTATTGGCCTCCATTTAACACCTTCCCATTTATTTAAATCAAGAGCAGACTTAAAACGAGTTCTAATTCAAGAATAAATGTGAAGTATTGAGAGCTTTATAGCATCTAAGATTGTTAACTGTGAGAAGAGTTTTGTTCTGTTCTTTGCCATCAATCAAGACTTCTGTTTATCGGAATTTATCAATAATCTCAGGTTCAACAGATCAGGTATAATAAGATCTGTTTGCTGACAGCTACACAAATACTTTTCTACATCGAAAGGTTTTCAGATGAATACTAGAGGTAATACCTTCTTCTGCAAATCTCAATTTTAAGTGGAAGAAAAGGACTGGTGAAAGAAAACAGACAAAGTTTCATCAGAATGTGTCATTTATCAAAGATCAGAAGATTGTGACAAAACAAGGCATGTTTAACAGTCTTCTCATTTGGCTGCTTTCTGCGCCACAGAAATATACTGAAGCTTTTCCTCTCGAAAACATCAGAAAATTGTTAACAAAATACTAGGCTTTGTACATTATGTTTGTATCAACAGATTTGCTGAGATGCACTAGGAGTTTTGCTGTAAATTACTAAAATGGAACTGCTTTGAAATCAGTGATGTTTAAATAGGCAAAATAATTTTCCTGATGATAATGCTACTTGGGAACTTTAGCTCTTTTTCAGTAGCTTAAGAGCTACTTTATTTCAACAGAATAAACATATACTTTGATTATTTATTTTTTTTTAATAAATCTGGATTAATTCCACATAGGCACTAGCACTTCAATTTCTTTCGTAGCACAAACCCCCAGAAGAAGATAAAAATATGCCCCACTGTTCCAAGACACCAGCATTCCCTGTGATGCAGTTTACAAGATACTACAGTGTCCAAACTGGGAAACAGTAATAACTCTTCTGAGATGGAAAATCTTCACTATCCAATACTACGCTGCTGAATTTTCTTACTCCTGTACTCACTGTGGAATTCAGACAAAGTAAAAGCATCTTATCAAGCAGATAATGCAGATGTAATTTACACAAGAAAACTGAACATCAGAGAACTGGGATTCTCCAGAAGGCGCTGACACCTTTTCATTCTCTAACCACAGACAAGCTCCATACTTTCTCTGAATCTTAGCTTGCCCAACTCTGAAAGAATGGTAATGGTATTTAACTACCTGATATTGCAAACTTTGTACTTAAACAGCAACGTTGCAAAGTATTTTTAGCATCCGCAGACAATGGTAGGCAGAAAACTACACTTTAAGCCAATTAACTCCTACTTTTTTTTTTTGCTTACATATCCTCTAGAGAGGTAACAGTACCAGCTCCTCCTCAAGCAGTTTTTTTGGAGCTGAAAGTACATATTTCAGAAAAAGCAAATCAATCTGTCTCAGTTCCCTAGAATTTCACCTACACCATTTCCACATACACAAAACCCCTAAACATTAAACAGAATAAGAACGCCAAAAAAATAAATCGGATGGAACGACTTGTAAAGTAAAGTAAGATTTCATAATAATCATGACTACTGAAGTTGTTTGCCTAGATTTTATTCTAGCATTATGGTCAAATTTTTAACAGCACTGCAAGAGATGAGATGGCTGGCTTTCCTCTTCAGTGTTTCCACTTCAGGCTGCTGTGACTTGTTTTGCCTCATCTTAGTTTAGCTTATAAATAATATAAAAAAAATGTTATTTCCAAAACCTAAATTTATTTATATGAGAATGCGAGCATCAGCTTTGGACTCCATAATTTTCAACTTTTGTTTTTTTCTTGTTATTGACTACTTTAATTCAGTATTTTATCACTTCATAAACAAAACGCATTCAAGGTAGAGAGCTGGGAATAAACCAGCAGAAATTGTAACATTTTATATATTCACAACAGGTTTCAAGGCAATTATAAAAATATCAGAAAAGAAACATTAGAATTCACAAGAAAGACTATTTGGAGTGTTTATCTTTACCTAGACAGCTAAGCGCAGCAAAATGCAAGGAGGTAAAAAGACCATCTCGGACAACAATTTGGACATCAAGCTTTACTCCTGATGTATTTTAAAATAATGAACAAGCAATACTGTTTTGTGAACTTGATACCAGGAAATGTGTTACGTCACCAGACGTTTACTATCTGCTTGTGGTCAACTCAGAATTATCTATGTACAATAATTTGAATTGAAAGGTACTCTGCAGGAACAAACTCATCAAATTGCAAGTCTTTAAAATACTAGAAGATTACAATTTGGCACTATCTATGGAACGGCAGTGCTTACTGTAAAACTACAGTCAAAACCAGCAAAAAATGCACAACATTGTCAAAGTTGACTTGCCAAAATGGGGCAAGTCAAAATTATTAACTAATTCAACAAGCCAACATTAAAACACCATATACCAGGAAGGGAAAAGGGGACACGGTATAGACTCAGGATAGCCTCTGCAGAAGTGGTGAAATAGCCTTTTCCTTCCCTCTTACTAAGTCAAAACATAAACACATTTTTATTTATCCAAAATGCTTCACTCCTCCATAGCTACTGAGTATTACATAGTTGACATTTACCAAAAGAAGACAAGCAGAGAGCTGCTTGTGTTGAAAAGGGTCGAGTTAAAACTTTTGTTTCCACTATTTAAGCAGCATTAAGCTATTTTATTAATAGACCTTACCTTATTTTTCATGAACTTTGAGTGACTCTTGTAAACTTCTATTTGTTTGATTTCTTCTTCTCGGTCCTCTGTATTCAGAACTCCATTTGTCTTTAACATCTGTATTTCATCTTCAAGATCTCTTATATTGCGCTCAAGTGAAGCTATTTTTGTATCCTAAGTTATAAAAAAAAAAAAAAGAGTATTGAAAATGATACAAAATGAATACTAAAGCATAACAAGTATATCTGTACTTGCATGAATATCAAATAATAAGGTACAAATACACCTTGCACACACTGCTATAAACTGAGACTAATTCTATCGATTTTGGCTTAACGAAATGCAGAATTTAGACCTCTTTCACCATCAGAAACAAGCGTGTAATGCTGTGTTCTGTTGTGCAGTCCGTGGGGAGTACATTCTGGTCAGAATTCCGTCTTTATTCCTACACAGCTAGGGATGTAGGAAGAATGGAAGATGCCCTATTTCCCCGATGTACATGATAACATTCCTTGTTTGCTTTGCTAACAATCTAGGCCCGGCTATTCTTCCAAGCTCGTACACCCAAATTTAGCCCGCGGAGGCCAGTCCACCCTCCCTGCAGGACAACCGGCCACTTCATCATGGGACTCAGCCTGCGGCTGTTTCCCTGGTTCCATAGAGTTCTGCCTGCTGTCAAGAGGGAGAAAGTTTGTCTCCTCATATACTTTTCTTCCACTAATTCCTCTAATCACTGAGAGAGTATCTAGCACTTTTTATTATGAGTCTCAAAATAAACAAAACCACAACCACTAAAAAACTGCTACATCACAGCCAACGGCTGCCATATGTGCCAGGACGGCACCGACAACATCCAGTGCTACTTTTGTTGTTGCCGGTCACTTGGAAATTGACCCTCTCTCTTCAGTGAGAGTCACAAAAATTGAAAAAAGTGACTACACAAACTTGTCACATAATTTTCTGTTTAAATATTGCAAAATGAATCATTAGGAATTCTGCTTTGGGCCCTGTTTGCAGACATTTATTAAGAAATTTGAAACGTTGTGATTCAGGTGGTCAGACAATCAGTTCAAAGATGTGAAGGAACAACCACCCATCAAAAGTAAGAGATTGTTCATAACCAAAGTAATGTATAAAAAATAAACTTAGAAGTCTTCATAACATATAATTCTTATTTATGTGTACCCTGTTCCACTGAAAACATCCGAAAATCATGATACTATGACCGCAGCAAGCAGTAGAACATGGCAATGATCTCATTCAAAACAGTTAGTTGAAAATTAGCATCAGAATAAAAGCACATTTCTTCTGTGAAAGATCATGTCCTCATTAAACAGTTTTGTTCAATCACACAATCAAAACCACAGTAAATTAATAACACCACCATACTAATATAGGTACGTATATGCCGGTTCAACCCCACAAAGAGAACGGCTTTAAAATGAACAGCAGGATTAGCACTGGCTTGCAGTCATACAAAGTGACCGGGAAACGTTTGTCTGAATCAGAATACTGATAAATACACAGTCGGCTCCCTTACATATACTTAAAAAGTCCAGAATACAAATTTTCGCTTAAAAAACAAAAAATCAGTTATACGATGATGGGGGAAGGGGAAGGAGAAAAAGTAAAGATAGACTTGTCAAATTTTGCCTACTGCTAACACGTGAAAATGGGAAAAGTACATCTAGCCTGCTGCTGAACGCAGATTCACTCCCATCACGCTGCGATATACCAGTTTTCCCTGGCAGGTAGGTTTCTGGGTTGTACAACTATGCAAACACACTGTGGGTCCTGTCTGAAGAGTTTTGCCAGTGTGCTCTAATCCAGACAAGAGCTCAGTGATGTAAACGGATATAAAACTTTCAATAAGAAATCTCAAGACAAAGGAATTTGAAATAGAAGGCGAGGAGCGCTATCTTCTGTCAGCAGACATGCTTTCATGCGTATAGGCAAAGTAACGCACTTTGAAATACCAAACCCTGTTGTGCATCCTACAAGTTTCCAAACGAACCAATTCCAGAAAAGGAGCTCCAGCCAAAAGAGAAAAAAAGTGCCAGAATGCAAAGGAAATAAAACAAAAACAACAACAAAAACCAACAAAAAAACCCCACCAACGACAACAAAAAAACCCTACAAATTCTTTGAATGGGAAACTTGCCGTTTCTTATCTTTTACCCCACTATCTGTTTCTTTTCTGGAAAATATCTGATATTGAAAATGCTGATGATAATCAGCAGTCCATATTTTCTGTTCTTGAAGTGTATGTTCAAAGAGAAAGAGTATTCCACCAAAAATCGATTAAAAACCACAAAGGAGATGACTAGGGATGCAACTTCAAGATAAACAAACAAGCAAAGTCCCACCCCACACACCCCCCCACCACTCCCTATTCTGGAAAACTTCCCACCAGCTTTTAGGTTCTATGCCTATATCTTATGGAGTTGGTTTTCTGAATAACAACTTTTCAAGTTACAGGTAAAATGCAACTTTTAGAGCAAAGGCTATATAAATTACCATAAAAAAAAAACCCTCAGTAATCTTCCTATTAAATGACCAGCCCTTCACATGACAGAAAATAATCATTTTTAAGATGTTAACTGTTCTGTTCACAAAACGTTTTTCCATAAACTTTTTTTTTTAAAAGAAGAAAGTAAAATAAAACATTGAGATAGAATGAAAAAAAGAAAGAGGAAGAATTCTCATTAAATCTTGTATTTTGGAGAAACTGCACAAAAAGAAAAATACTGAAAGAAAGGAGAAAAAAAGAATTTTAAAAGCTATCAAGGCTTATGCAGAACAATAAATTACTGCAGCTCTCAGACACTACAATCAAATCAGCTCGCTCCATCAGACCTCATTTTAGAAATTTTCTACTCCTATTATTGAAGATAAAAGCAAAACCTAAGTTTCAGTGCACTTTAGAATGGTTTTGCACTGAATTATATTAATACTTACACGACCTGTTTTGACATTTCATGTGGGAGTAGTCCTCATCAAATCTCTCCAGCTAAGTCTTTAAGAGTCTGGCTTTTTGTACTGCAGTTGTATTTTACATGTTTGCAAATATCACATGGCAGAAATAATTTATAGCACAGCCTGTTACACTCTTTAGACGGTTTATACATCACAGAATAACATTTAAGCTTTATGAGAAATATCTAATGTAACTTTTGGAAGCATTTTCTGTACTTCTACTTTATCACAAGAAGTTTGAACTCTCTAACGAGAAGTTCATTTTTAATCAAACTCCGCATACTGTGATTACAGCTGTATAAAAACTAGTTTTTCTATCTCTAGATAAATTGTCACTGTTAGCTTTGTATTAACTTTTTATGTGAACAGAAGCCAGAAATTTCAAAAATTTTGAAGACTAAAATCTGTTTCAGAATAATTTATCAAAAATGTCAGCGATGACAAGACAGAAGAGAAGCCAGACGTGACCTTCGTTCACAGGCTGTTCAAGGAGTCAAAGGTGCTGCTCCCTTATGTATGAACGACGCAGCACCGACCCCACTCTGCAAACGCACTGGACAGGCTGCTGGCTTGCCCAGGAAACCTGAAAGTTTTCCTGTCTGGACAACTGCTACAAAGTGAGGAACCTTGTAAGTCAAAGACAATACCGAGAGCCTGGAGTTCCCAATGGGCATTGTCACAATGGAGTTGGGTTGACTTCCAGCATGTTAGATAGCTTTGCTTTCACTAAAGTTTTGACAGAATAGGCACATTCACATAAAATCTTCCAATTCAGCTGAGTCAGCATTTTCCCCCAGAAAACTTCGATTGGAAAACTTTCAACCAGCTCTTGTTGTGGCACAGGGTCTGGCAATCTTTCAGAAACTGAACCAGGAACAGATGCAGTATTTCCTTCAAACCTCTAAGACTTATCCACATTAGCAGCATTCTAAAAAACTACGTGGGTCTGTGTTGAATCACAAAGAAAATTCCTTTGCAGTAATATTAAGGAATCAGCTTAGTATTAACCGGTACTAATAAACATCTTCCAAGTTCTACAACAACGCAAGATTTTTCCAGTCAGGCCCTCTAAATCTGTTGAAAGACAAAGATTATACAGCAGGATTGGTGATATAGATCAGGGTGCTCACCCTAATCTATCCCCCCCTTCCAACAGTAACCAATACTTCTTCCTCACCTCCTTTATTAGAACAGTGTCGCAGATATTCTATGAGAGAGGTTAGGGCTATTTCCATGCTTGACCTAGCAGAAATCCAACTCTTTTGGAAAATGGAACAATTAGTATGTGTCCTGATGCTGGAGAAATTAATATTCCACAATGGAAAGGAGACTAACTCTACAAACAAGTTTCCACACATGAATCTTACATATTCTGTCCTTAAAACAAGAGTGCTATAGACCATTTCCTGAACACTTGGGGAGGGGGAGGGGGCCAAACATTTGTAAATAATGCAGCATTCCAGTCTGTCTTACAGTAAAACAAAAAGTAATGGAATGCTACTCTTCATCATTTCAAATACCTTATAAATTTAAACTGTCTGTGAACAAACTTGCTTGCAAGGCATTCAAAAAGCAATCAGAAGAAAATATTTTAAACTTCACATTTAATAAAAATTGCATTTAAATGCACATATGCCCACTTGCTATCAACAGACCACACATGACCACACATGTTAATTTAATACAGAGAATGTTCAGGTTTATTTTGAAGATGAGGGAAACTGAAAGTTCATGCAATCTTAACAATAAGAGTATGTTGCACCGCAAACACACGTACACACTTTTTTAGAACCAAACCCATACCTGAAATACCAAAGCTGGATCAATACATAAAGATGGCTCTTTCTGCAAGTAAGGTAAAGCACAAATATTTTCATTTACTTTACAGATTACCATTTTTAAAGACTTTTTAATTCTTGTTGCTAGACTATACATACTTCAGGATGGCCAATACCCTACACTCAGGATGAGCTTTATGCCATATCTGTAGGCAACTAATTTCTGATTTTCTCTCAAGTAATACCACTGGTTTAAGCCAGGAACCGTCTGAACAAGATCATACAATCGCAGGATGGCTTGGGTTAGAAGCAACCTTTAAACACCATCTAGTCCAACCTCTTGCCACAGGCAGGGACATCTTTCACTAGACCAGGTTGCTCAAAGCCCCATCCAAGGGGCAACTTGTTCCAGTATCTCACCACCCTCATTGAAAAAAAACTTCTTCTGTATGTCCAATCTAAATCTACCCTTCTTTCAGTATAAAATCATTGCCCCTTTATCACTACAGGTCCTGGTAAGAAATCTTTCTCCATCTTTCTTACAAGCTCCCTTTAGATACAGAAAGGTCACAATAAGGTCTCCCCAGAGCCTTTTCTTCTCCAGGCTGAATAAGCCCAACTCTCTCAGCCTGTCTTCGTAGGAAAGGTGCTCCAGCCCTCGGATGATTTTCATGGCCCTCTGGACCTGTTCCAACAAGCTCATGTCTGTCTTGTACTGGGGACCTCGGAATAGAATGCAGTGCTCTAAGTAGGGCGTCACAAGAGATGAGCAAGTTTTGACCTTACTCATGTGCTCTGGAGTACTACGTAATGAAAGAATGAAATAATGAAAAGTGTGTTTCCGTTTACTCTTTTTTATTATATTAATCAGTGTTAATAAACTTTGGATATCACTGATACTCAAAAATATCAGTGATCTAGCATTTGTCAGCACACAACACGCAAAGAGGTATGCATGAGTACAATGGCAATTAAAGGAAAGGATTTCAATGTACCAGCTTTATTTTATGCTTGAACAGACAAAGATTTAGGCATGAGAAGAAAACCTGCTGTTTGATTATATATAGTCACAAAGTCATAAGCAACCACTGCAACAAAACTAGCCTGGCTTCCTGTAGAACACAAGCCATAAAATTACATGACTGCTGTTAAATATACACACAATATTTTAGTGTGTATTTGCTACTGCTAGCTTCCACGCACTATATTTTGCAATATATTTATTTTCATTAGTGGAAAGGACATTCTTTTTTTTTTTTTTTTAAATGTATATATCTCAGGTAGGTATCTACGGACTGTAATGTCTTTGCTCTGTCATTTCCTATTTGTTAAACTAAAAAAAAGTAAGCTCCTGAAGTCATTCGTTGTTTGGTAATATTTTTACACATTCCGGTGGCTCTTCTCTGAACACCATGAGCTCCATGATGTAACGCTGCTTTGGGCAGATGTGCACTTCAAAACTGATAGCCCTTTCACTAAATCCAGGATAGAGACGGCATATCTAGTATGCCCCACCTCTTAGAGAATGGATCTCAGAGAAAATTATGGTGGGGGGCTGAGGGAACAAAATAAAGCAAACTAACAAAAAAACCTCTTGAAAGCAAGGTCTACAGCATGATTAAGCAAGTTTCAAAAAAACAGGAGCTTGAGGAAATAACAGGAGCATGTGGGAAAAGGCAGCATCCTGCTCTCCTCCTGTCCTGTGACTCTGCTTTCCAGAAGAACAAGGGCTTCTGTAGAAGGTGGTCTGTTGCAGACAAGGGAACAGAGATTAAAGAATGTAAGGGGGAAGAATAAGCAAAAGACATGGGAGAGCTGGAAGCAAACAGGTCTAAGAAGCAAAACCAGAAAGTTAGGAAAGAAAGGCCTGTGCAATGCATCTGAAGAGACAACAGATATCTGAAAAGCAATAAATAAAGTAACAGAAACAGGAGTCAAGACATAGGATGTGAATTTTTTATCTTTTTTGTCTGCCTCCTTTTTTTTTTTTTAATAAGTATACAGAAGATAGAAAGACAGAGAGTGGTCGAGACAACAGTTATGCAGAAAATACAACTGCTGTAAGAAAAAGCAACTACTTGCAAAGTTTTCAGAGAGAACTGATGAGCATGACAGGACAGGTAGGGAAAAAGAAAAGCTGTTTAGGATCAAAAAAAAAAAAAAAAATCACACACAAGATAAGTAGGAGAAACGGGTATCCTTCATTGGATGACTGGGACAAGGGACAGAAAGCCAGAAAGCATTCAGGCAGTGGCAAGAGACAGAAGAAAAACATAGGAAAGAAGAGAGAACTGCGAAGGAGGGAAAGCTGCCTCCTGGCAGAGCCCGGGGGAGCTGGGGAGGGGACTCAGAGAAAAGCTAACGTGGCGAGGGGGGGAAGGGTTGGGTGCAGCAAAGAGAAACGTATACTGCTTGCAGCCTCTGCGTGGGGGAGAGTATGGCCTCAGATTGCCATATTAGAGGGTAATCTTCTCCCTTCTTCTACCCTCAACACTGTAGGGAAATTATTGCTTCAATGCTTGATCATTCAAAACAAATGTTCCACATTTTTTTCAAAACAAACGCTGTCTGGATTAAGACAATTTAAATTTACTTGAAAACATTCCAAAGCTGGAACTTGTAATGAAAACTGCTGTTTAATCATCTGGATTTCAACATCTTACATTTGCCCATTTTTCTTTTCAATATTAGGCCTGTTTTAGAGAGGACAGCCCCAGGGGAGCTTGTGTCTCGTGTTCACAGGGAACGACAGAACTGTGTGCCTCAGAGCCCAAAGGCGGCTCCACATCAGAACGCTGCAGCAACACAATTACAGCGTCACCTGTGACACACGAAAGCCCTCATTACAAAGATCAGATTTGTTAAAAATGGAAGATCGCAGCACTCCCAACTCTCCTGGGAGACAAACAGAAGAGACTTTACTGTCTTCAGGGACAGACACTGTCACAGTGGCTGCAACTGCAGTCGTTGCGTGTGTCATTCGTGTGTCATGTCCCGTTCCCCCCCCAGCCCTCGTTCTTTTCAAAGAGTTTTGGTACAGGAAGAGGAATTGCAAATTATTTTGCAACATAACATCTACATCATTAATAACCTATATGGAAGACCATAAATTATTCTAACGTGCTATCTCTGTATCCCAAAACTTTTACATTTATAGTTCTTAATATTAATAGCAAGAAAAAAGTTTCTCAGCCTGGCTTTCTCATATGCTTAGGCTAACATGTTACTGTCAGACACACGTTTTAGATTCCGTAGACTTCTCAACTAGAACAAACAGGGAAGGTCCAACGCAAACACATATCAGAAGATGGAATATTGAAATCGATGAACCTTCTTTTTACTCATATAATCCAAGCTAATTATTACCTATTAAAAAGCAGATACTGTAGCTATTAAGTCCTGCTGTTGTTGTAACTATGCGTTTACCACAATGTTCAGACATGCTGAACTCATTTGCTCATAACAGAAGTCACTGGCAAAATGAAGCCTTTAATTTGCACTTCCTTTTAAGACTGAAATGAAAGACCATCATTAAAGTATTTCAGGCAGCACTGCCAACTCACAAATTATCTCAAGTCTCATGGTATTTTTCTTAAAGATGTATATTCCAGAGTCATAGAATTATAGGAAAATATCAGTTTTCACTTTTTAAATTATTTTTTTTTACCTTTTGTTATTGTGGGGGAAAAAAGCCACGACACTTTAGTAATATTATATATCAAAAAGAGGAAACTATATTCAGGACTAAGACAGGAGGTGCATCACATTTTGTCACATCACTCTACTGATGCAATGAAGATTTTCCTTAGGTTAGATGTAAAACAATGGCCAAATAACCACCAACAGAGGTATTGTTTCTAAAGATCAAGAAGAAAAACACTTTACATCGGCCTTGGACAGTTTGTGTTTGCTTCTCTTGTCCATTTATTCCATATACTTTGGCTCACCTGAAACTTTTTTTTGCCCCCAACTCTTTTTAAAAGCCATATTCAGTTCTCATTATTCAGCAATGCTGCACTTGATTTTTTTAATCAAGTCTTATTAAGCAAATAGTCTGGGAGAAAGAAATACTACTTATTCCTAGCTTAACAGCAAAATAAGTTCAGAAGTAAAAGGAAGCAAAGGAAACATTTAATGATTTAATAGTAAAAGTTATAAATTGCTGTGGGCTAACCCTGGGGTAGGCAGGTAAGTGCCACACAGCTGCTCAATTCCCTCCCCTTCAGTGGGATGGGGGAGAGAATCGGAAGGGCAGAAGTGAGAAAACTCGTGGCTGGAGATAAAGCTAGTTCAATAGGCAAAGCAAAGCTGTGCAGGCAAGCAAAGCAGATTATGGAATTCATTCATTACTTCCCACCAGCAGGTAGATGTTTAGCTATTTCCAGGAAAGCAGGGCTTCATCACGCGTACAGTTACCTGGGAAGACAAATGCCATAATTCTGAATGTCCTCCCCTCGTTTTATTGCTGAGCATGACATTCCACGGTACGGAATATCCCTTTGATCAATTCAGGTCAGCTGTCTCGGCTGCATTCCCTCCCAGCTTCTTGTCCACCCCCAAACTGCTTGTGGGGCAGGGAGCCGAGTGAAAGACTGAGAAAGCTTTGACGCTGTGTAAGCACTGTTCAGCAACAGCTAAAACATCAGTGTGTTATCAACACTGTTTTGGTCCCAAATTCAACACATAGCACCACACAGGCTGCCATGAGGAAAATTAACCCCATCCCAGGCAGATCCAGTACATGAGTTCATGCTACAAAAATAACATACGGTAAAACATGCAAAGACCATACCTTCATTTCAATAACTGTTTGAAGAGCCTTTGTCTTTGCTGGCTCGGGCTGAAGTTGAGTTCTTCTATGCAATTCCTGTGGAGGGACACGATAGAAATAAGCCTGACGACTCATCGTTCCATTATTTCAATCACTCATATGAATTTATTACAACAAAATAAACGTCTGATGATTAGAAGCATGTAACTCCAAATGCTACAGGTGCTTCCCTCTCTCTAATCCCTCTAGCATCACCGCAGCACTTGTCTTACATTACAGTCAACTCTGACAGCACATGCGCTATTTCTGAAACCCCGATCAATAATTAATGTCAACAGTGACAAAGCCAGCAAGTAATTTCTTAGTCCAAATACAATGCTGCTGCTTCTGCCTAAACATCAAAACTTAATTAATTCAGTTTTGTTACTAATTCAAATACTGTTAAGTCATTTAAAATCCTCTACTGTAGTTTCTTCTTAGTTTTTCATTTAATATCTGAAATAAGCAATTTAAAGACATTGTATTTAAATTTGACATTTTAAGGATAATAATTATATAGTGGGTTGACGCAGCACCCTCTACAGTAGCAATTACATTTCAGTTTTCACATTTTCATAATATTTTTTATGCATCTTAATCCACAGGTAAAAGAAAAATAGATTGCATTAGTTAAGGCATGCAGTTAAGAGAATTAATGTCTACTAGTCTTTATAAAAAAGGAGGGTAAAGATGGCAGGACTCGGCCTCGTAAAACACAGAAGTTCTATCTTGGTATGAAATATTTCAATAAAAAACCTCACATATCTACACAGACCAATGTAAAGATGTTATGAAACATCACCATTTCAGAATCTGATGATGCTTGTAACCCTCCCACAAACCATCTGAGCAGTTTATTAGAAAACAAAACTGAATTAGGACAGATACAGTTCTGTCTTTTAGAGCCCTTCCCCGACGAAGGACAGGATAGCCATGGTAGATGCCTTTCTCTCCCTGTTCTTTCTGCCCCAGTGGGGTACACACTCAAACTAACTTTATAACCACAAAAAATACATCTCTGCCTGGTAGGCTGAGAAGCTTGGTTCATTCACCGCAAAGACATTAGCTGACTCCAGAACCCGAGCTGTTGTATCTTCCAAATTATGCCTCTCCCAGCTCATCCTCATAAATTTGGGCGCGGGGGGGAATCCAAGAAAACATAACACTGTGGGTCCTAATTATCTTTATTCCCATCTCTCAAATCCTCTTTTCTTGAGTGAAGCAAACAATGTATAACTTGTCAATCGATTCATAGACTAACAATCAAAAATATAAACAGCTATGGATTGTGCAAATTCAATATCCTGCCCCCCCCCACCTCAGCTTATACTAGTACATTTCTGGGTTTTGCCTCCCTAACCACCCACAAGCTTAAAAGTCATAATTTTTTGTATCACGAACTATCAATCAATTTCTTGTTCTGTTTAGCAACAAGCGTATTGCTTATCAATGACTTTGAGAAACAACCACTCTTTAAAGACTATAGTAGGAGTGATTTGGGGCACGTCATTAAATTAAAATCTACTGATAATAAACATCTTTATATAATACACTCCAAAAATTGTGTGACTTAATACATTAAAATAACTGAAAGAGACAAGTTATTCGTATGTGCTCCATTTAACTGAACGTAGATTACTTAAACTTGAAATGTAGTATATGACAGGACATGGTATCAAGACACCCATCCTGAAATGGTTAGGTTTGGCATGCATTTTTGGTTGAAATATAAGAAGCTGTCTATAGGTAACAGAAAATGTTATGTATACAGAAATAGATCAATACTTACGATCTGTAGAATTACAGTTAAGTAGCCAAGTTACAGTTAAATGGCTGGTAAATCAAGACCGTTTAGATCACACCAGTTCGATCTCTTTTTTCAGACTCCTCTGTTCATGCTCTTAGTCTGCAAACATCTAGGGGCACGGGCAGTTTTTCATTCCCTATTTGTGCTGTAGCTAACAGTGGTACCTATGACACCTTAGTCAACAGCAATATAAAGAAAGAGTTGGATGTGCTCTGTCTTGCCCACTCTGCTGTTTCCATAGAAGGCATGCACTCAAATGTAATGGTTATAGTGTTAAATTAGGTTCTGACCTGAAATAGCCCATTGATATCTCGATAAGCCACAGCAGTGCCTGAAGAGTTAGATTAGGTGCATGTGTTTGAATGCATAGCTAAAGTTAAGTAGGTCTGCATGCCTTTTTATGACATTAAATATACTGCAGATATATGCATGTATATTTAAATTACCTCTAACATATGACAACAGTGAATTTCTAATTTTGCACTGGGCATTTATGAAAAAGCATACCTGAATGGACCTTTTTCTTTTTTTTTTTTTTTTTTTTTTTTTAATTACAATTCTCCACATTATAAAAGAAAGAAGTCTTTGCAAATCACCTATACAGGGAATCTCTCAATCACCACCAGCTGTTGGTCTCAGATTAAACAAGTACCTTCACTACACAAATGTTTTAAAAAAAATAAGAGTATGTCCTAGATTTGTCATATAGTTCTCCTACAAAAGTCATGGAAAAATAGTTGGCCAGTCGTACCGCTATCAGATCAGCAAAAATTACAGCTAATTCTAAGACCAGACTTTGCTCCCCGAGGCCACATAAACTGAGCTGGAGTATAAACAGGATTCCACACATTACCCAGGGAGACAAACCAGAGTTTCCACCCCCTTAGCCAAAGATGAATAAACTGCCAGAGATGAGTATTCCTAGATGTCTATCATAGCGTGAAGCCTTGCCTCATAATACTTTTCCTGTTTGCTTTATGAATCAATCTGATGCTGGCTGACTTAAAAGCTTTTCTCCTCTATCCCTGATGGTAAAATGAAGCAGACTTCAGGATTCTGGAGAAGATCAGAAAATGACTCCCACTTTATTATTTTGTGTGGGTTTTCTTCCAATGAGATTCAAATGTTTGGAGACTCCCACAAGGCTCAGTTCTGGAATTTATGTTGTTCTATGTATGCGTTTTTTCTTTTGGGGTACCTGATTCAGGGATATACTTTTGGGGTACTGATTCCAGGATACTACCACTTTACGTGCATGACACCTTAAATACTGATTCTTTTTCTATCTGAGGTCATCTGGAGGGCTTCAAATTTGCCTGAACAGCTAACCAAGAGATATTCTGAATATTTCATGAAATCCTTATAGACTAAGGAAACCGGTTTTTATCCATTACATCATTTTTTGGAACAGTGCTACTTTGTCTTTTTAATTTCTTTTAATAAAAAGCCCAGAGAGCCTAATAAAAAACTTTTTAAAAAAAACAACCAAACAAACAACAAACACCAGGGACAGTTTCTTTTAACCTGAACTGTATTCAATGGAACTCTTGATACTTACATCCTTGATAAAGTACTTGTGCCATCATCTCTGCAACCATCAAGGTCTATACTAAAATCCCTCAGAGATGCACTCACCTACGAAATTACACTTCCATTATATCCCCTATATGACATCTGTATCACTGCAATTGGGAGTAGTTCTGGGTAACCACTTTCTTTGCACATACAAATTCATTATAATTCTGCACACACAAATGATTTATAATCCTACATAACCAGATGCCACACCTGGGATTTCCTGATGATGCTCACTTGTCAAGGTGATTAAAACACTCCCAAAAAACTGATAGGTAATCAGATCTTTTTCTTCACATTAAGTTTACTCTGATATTCTTTACTTTTAGACCCAAATGAATCTTAAACCAAAGCTGGTCATTGCTTTCTCCTTCCACAGGTTTCTGGCACACTAGTTTAACATATTTTGTTGGCTTCAAAAGTAACTTCAGCACAAAATTTTACCACTAATTTAAATACCAAAAAATCCCAAGAGAAGACAGTTTATATCATATATTTCCTAAAGTAATGTTGGAAGATGAGTCCTGTTCTTTTGTTCAGAAATCGATAAAAATACCTTGCAAGATTTTATCATTATTGACCAGTATTCAAAATCCGCAATACATAGCATAGTCTGAGCCTAATACTAATTAAAACCCAAACAAAACTGCTTTTTTATCCCAGCTTTATTATAAGATACTTCATCACTTGGCTGCAGGAAAGTCAGGGTGCTGCGAACTGATCCTCCTCTTACTCTGTTTCTGATTTATTTTGTTAAGGTTCCTAAGACATCAGTGACTATGTGTTGTTCTGATTAGATGAGGTTGAGCTGAAACTCTTAAATAAAAGGCTACACCAATATTGTTAATGCAGTTCAAGGTTTTACCTTCTATTTACATAAAACTGCCTAAAATAGCATGACACAAAGTGCTAGAAAGAAAAGGACTTTTTCAGAAAAACAGGCAATTTAGAGACGGTATCACGAGACTGTCAGCAAGCGCCTGCATTTCAACTGGTAGGTTTGATTGAAGAACAGAAGGAAAACCGAATTGTAAACCAGAAGATTTTAAAAAATTAACACAAAATTCACGATTTATAAAATATAAAGACATGATAGGAACAAAGGCATCAGAATCAAGTAACCATTGGAAGAAGAAAGAGGGGTTAAAGATGGCAGCAACTCTACCTAAGGCAATGTAAAAACAGGCATGAGAAATCATTGTGTCAGTAAATCTAGCTTCTTGTATTCCTGGGTAAAATGTACAAATCTGTAAATCACAGCAGGCCATAGTATAGGAGCTGCTAGTTCTCTCAAACACCTCAAAGCAGACTGCTTCCATTCTCCTGGAAAAGAAAGCCTTGGTATTGCTCCTACGTGATCAGCTTGTCTGAACTGTAAAATCTAAATCAGCAGTATATTAATATTTTGATCAATTATTTAAGTAAAAGCACAGCCACTTACTTACCTAAAGCGTCTAAACAGCAGTGTTTCTTCAGCCAAAAATACCATTAGAAAGACTGGTCAAATTCCATTTAATCAGAATATTACAAAAATGTAACATACAGGAATTCATTTATTCTTAACGTATAAGCTTATCTTCTCTTTCCTGTTTTCTAACCCTTCACATCTACCCCCAGCCAAAATGGTCTCACAATAATTTAGATGAAAGTATATTTAAGAAATCCTGATGAAACTCTTTATCTTTCTGGAAACCATAAACTGACAACACAAAATTTCCATGTCTGGCTCCAGTGCATAGGATAAAACCCCCTGTATTATTAGGAAGGATTCCAAAAACCACATTGCCATTGGTCGTCTTTTAAAAACCCACTACCATAGGTACTTGAACTCTGTGAGAACTTGTTAAAGAAATTTTGTCAAATCCCAACAAATTTTATAGTTTGAAGAAATGAAAACGTGGATACAACCCTATGAAATTAATCATTACAGGAAACTATAAAAAGCTGATAGTTATATGAGTTCTGTACCGGAGAATTAGTTTCTTTGTAAATTGGGTGCATTTAAATTTATTCAGTTCTCACAGTTAAGCAAAATTCTCTCTCCATTTAGCATTTTCAAATAAACAGGCAAATATGAGTTTTGATGAATAGAGTATATAGGAAAAAGTTGCATTAATTAGGCACCACCACCCAAAAGAAAACAAAGCCCCACAGACAAGTCTAACAATAATCTTACTGGCCTCAGTATTACTCCTTAAACAACGATTCTGACACCGCTCCTGACCTACATTAGAAAAGTTCGGTGTGTTAAAAAGAGTAGAAGGGAGGAAGGAGGCGTTTTTACACCAGATTAAAACCGCCATATTCAATCAGTAGCCAAAATATTTTTTTACAATGATCATACTACCATTATGGCTGAATTCATGCATAAAAGAAGGGCTTATGATATGTTTTACCAATATGCCTAAAGACAGCCTATAAGGAAAAATAATCTGAGCATTAAGAAACTCAGCTTTCCTTTGACTTGTATGTCAAAAACACTTTAAGCAGCCATGGATGTTGTCAGACTGGAAGAGTGTCCTCTGGCAAGAGACCACATATAAAAAGTTTCAAGTGAAAAGGCGATTTGTGTATGGAGCTTGAAATGCATGTGGGACAATTTAGTTTCTAATTGAAAGCACATCGAATGTTTCCTGAAAGTAGCTACTGAAACTCTACTTTCACCAGAATTCTTGAAAATTTATTTCTTTTCTTTGTAGAAGGAACAAAATGTCGAGAGGATCATTTCTTTTTTTGCCAAATATCGCTAATCTTTTTCCCCTTACCAAAATTACTCCTCCAAAGTTAAGAAACGTGAAATGTTATCGCTTCACAAGTATCTTCAGAGAAAGAAATCTGACAATAAATAGTTTTCTCTCTTCTCCCCATCCTAATTTTATTTAAAAACCCAGAACAAAACCCCTGAGTGCATGCAAGTAAAGGAAGCCCATGTGTTTGTTTTCAGGGGTAGTCAATTAGGATCAGAAAATAAAAGTTCCAGTTGCTGCTTGCGCTTCAGCAGAGCGTAGACTCTCTAGTAACATCCTGCCTAAAAGCCATTCTCTTTGCAGTGCATATGAAGCTTAAAAATTGCATGCAAAAGTATGCCAATTTTTTAAAAAACAAATGTTTAAAATAGACATGTATTAATAACCCAGCTGCACTAAAAGGAGTCACTTAATTTACATTAGGACACATGAATGAAACATAGTGGGGAGTTATAAACTAAGACGTTTAGGCATTTGTATTTGGTTCTGGGGGTTTTTCTAGAAGACTTTATCTCTTTTTAAAATCACATCTTCAAATTCTAATGAAGTGAAACCCTTATCCTAACAAATCCTTTATGTAATACATAGTGTTTAATATATCCTTATCCAACAAATCCATTATTTTAAAGATTTATTTCCACCCTCCAAGACTGTTTATTCCTTCCTTCCTGTTTAGAAGTCTGAACACATAAAGAAGGTTTTTAATGAGTTTGAAAAAGAAAGAAATATCACACCAGTTTTTACAATAAGTGTAACGCAATACTAACCATGGAGTAATAATGGAATTCCACCTTAGGGCTTAACTAAGAGTAGACGTCTCTAGCTCCTGCCATCAGAAGCATACAGGCAAAGCTTAAAAGGGTAAAGTCACAGCAAATTTTACCAAATATGATCCTAAGATCCAGAACATAACAACAGAGATGCTGCTGTGTACCAGCTCCACTCTTTCATAAATAAATGAAAATAAATAAAATAAAAAAATTAAGTACGTACTACATTACTGTGAGAGAGTATGTTACAAGCAGTGCCAACATATAGTGCTTGTGGTATTACTATGGGTCAGTTCATATAAGCAGAGGAAAACAGTTTTCCAATAGTTCTTCCCGCATTCAAATAACTAACATGCTGCTAGTCTCCTCAAGCAAGCTGAAACGTAATAGTTCTGTTCTAGAAGAGCAACAAGACAAAGGGTACTATCCATTTTAGTGCTTTCCCCACCTTCCGACCTACGCACACAGCAGTGATTTTTTTAATTTCTATTCTGCATCTGTGCTACTCTTCAGACCGAATGCAGGTGAAAAAACAATGCAAATGTTACTTCTTAAATGCAAGCAAAATAACACTGCCAAAACCAGGGTCAAACTCAGAGCCAGAAGTACTAAATATTTCACACGTTTGCTGGACAGAACTCCTAAGATGGCTGAAGAATGTATTAACTGGTGTTAAAATACACCAGACTTCAAACATGCTGTTCACTTTTTTTGTAGAAATCACTTTTATAACCTTATATTGATGAAACATCAATCCTTGATCAGAGTATCACTGCAAACAACCTGGGCCAACCAAGGAGAGTGCTGGCATTCCCTACGTGATGCACACCGCCATGTTTCAAGTAATGCTTTAAACTGATTAGCATAGGACTTAATTTTTAAAAGAATAGTTTTATAGGTGTATCTATTAATATCCATACTTGTTATTAATGGCTATACTATTTCATTATTATCTTTCTACCCTACCTTTTACTGTATTCCTTACTGTCTCTTTTCTCTTCACATTGGCTCAGTGAAATCACTAGCTAAAATAATTTATGGTTTTGATTTTCAGTTCCCTATTTTCTCCAGGAAATGCTTTTCTAAATATGGGTGGGTTTTACTTACATGCATTTAAAATTACTGCTGGTTTAGGCTATTTAATATTTAAACATCAGGCCTTAATCAGCAATGCCAACAAACCTCAGAGCTAGTAAGACTTAAAATGTGGAAGTTCCTTGGCTCTTTGGTATGGCAATTTTTTCTTACAAGCAAACAAAGTTTTGTGGTGAGGTTTGTGGTGTGCCTCAGGGGTCTGTATTGGGACCAATACTATTTAATATCTTGATCAATCACACACAGCGGGACTGAGCCCACCATCAGCAATTTGTGGATGACACCAAGCCGAGCGGTGCAGCTGACAACGCTTGAGGGAAGGGATGCTGGCCAGAGGGAACGGGACAGGCTGGAGGAGTGGGTCCGTGTGAACCGCATGAGGTTCAACAAGGCCAAGTGCAAGGTCCTGCATCTGGGTCGGGGCAACCCCCAGCATCAATACAGGCTGGGGCATGGACGGATGAATGGATTGATAGCAGCTCTGCTGAGGATGACTTGAAGATCTTGGTAGATGAAAAACTAGGTATCATTATTTTATAACATAAAGATTACAGTTATATTGTCATGTAATGGAATGTGAAAGTTTTCAATTAACAAAATCACCTCCCCTAGATATTCAGACAAATTTCATCCCTACATTCCCAAGCAGTTAATACACATGCAAGTAAAAGCATTAGACTGCTGGATCAAATTAATGCACAAAAAGATCGCCTAAGCACTATACTCTATATGCCCAGAAGTTGGGTTTTTTAACAGTGTATCATATCAACATTCATATTCTTTGATTAGCTTTTTCTACCGCATACAATTTGAGTGTGCAATACAATGTTATTGCAAAATACGTAAGTGTACATATTTGTATGGATAACACTAGTAAAAAGGATCATTGATTAACAGAAATTCTATATAGCTGTTAGGTTATGCAACTGTATGAAGAGAGGGACAGGACAGCGCTAACCTAATTCTGGAAAAGAGGTGGACAATTTTTTGTACAATTTAGTGTTGGGTTTTTTTGAGGGGTGGGATTTCTGTTTTCTTTACCAAAGAAGTAAGCAACACTGGAACAAATACATTTCTGTTTTGTTAAACTATCTTTAAAAACCTTTAGAAGTCTAAAGCCATCAAAATTCTTCCAAGTCTTAAATTAAGTGTTTGGGAAAAAAATATTTGAAATGGCTTTTATTTTCCATTGCCTTTGATCTTTTTCAAAACAAATGATTATAATGCAACTCTTACATTTAAAGAAAGAATCAGGCCGTTTAACCTAAAAGTAAATTTTATGCTTGCCAAAAAAAATTCGCCAAAAAAAACCCCAAACAGAAACATTATTTTGCATTGACCCTTTAAAAAAGATCCCATTTTTGGATCTGCCAGAAACTAAACCAAACCCACCAATTCAATGCAGATCTACCTGTTAGTTGAGATATGCCAACCAAGTCAGTCTTTCTCAGCGGGGAAGAGGCAGTGGCTAACGTCTAAACATTTGAGAATGCAGAACACTCATTTCACTCTGAAACTTGTATTCTGCAGAAGAGCCGGAATGCATCATGATAGGAATACATTTAAATCAGAACATTGTACGACAGAGTTCACAGAATCATAGACTGGTTAAAGTTGTCACCCACTAGACCAGGTTGGCTCCAAGCCCCATCCAACCTGGCTTTGAACACCTCCAGGGATGGGGCATCTACAGCTTCCCTGGACAACCTGTTCCAGTGCCTCACCACCCTCACGGTAGAGAATTTCTTCCTACTATCTAATTTAAATCTACCCTTTTCCAGTTTAAAGCTGTTACCCCTCATCCTACTGCAATGCTCTCTGATAAAGAGTCCCTGCCCAGCTTTTCTGTAGGCCCCCTTTAAGTACTGGAAAGCTGCTATAAGGTCTCCCCAGAGCCTTCTCTTCTCCAGGCTAAGAGGCAGGCAACTCTCTCAGCACGTCTTCATAGCAGAGGTGCTCCAGCCCTCTGATCATCTTCGTGGCCCTCCTCCAGCCTCACTCCAACAGGTGCACATCCTTCTTATGTTGGGGGCTCCAGAGCCAGACGCAGTACTCCAGGTGGGGTCTCACCAGAGCAGAGTGGAGGGGCACAATCACCTGCTGGCCACGCTTCTTTTGATGCGGCCCAGGGTGCGGTTGGCTTTCTAGGCTGCAAGTGTGCATTGCCTGCTCATGTTGAGCTGCTCATCCACCGACACCCCCAAGTCCTTCTCCTCAGGGCTGCTCTCAATCCATTTTCTGCCCAACCTGTATTTGTGCTTAGGATTGCCCCGACCCACATGCAGGACCTTGCACTTATCCTTGTTGAACTTCGTGAGGTTCACACAGGCCCACTTCTCAGGGCTGTCCAGGTCCCTCTGGATAACATCCCTTCCTTCCAGCATGTCTATTGCACCACGCAGCTTGGTGTCATCGGCGAACTTGCTGAGGGTGCAACTCAATCCCACCATCCATGTCAGCATGTTGATTGTATATGAGAATATTGGAGTGAAGGAAACAATACCAGTGTCATCTACAAAAAGTAACTGTGATGTGTTGTTTGCCACCTATACTGTGTGCTACCCTAACTACAGAAGAGAACCATTCCAGTCACACAGTGCACAACCTGTACAAGTAGTTTTCATCCAGCTGAATGTTTATCATTCTATGAAGTCTGTCAAGAATCTCTTAAACTGAAGTTCATATATTAGCTCACGATAATTAAAAACATTCAAAACATTAAAAGTCTTCCCTTTTTATCGGAAAAAAACCCAACCCCAAACCAGAAATATGATTAGAAAAAAAAAAACAAACCAACAACCCAACTTGTCACTGCATAAAAGATGCTACAGATCTTTATCTGCATTGAAATTATGGCAGAGTTAAAAATATGATACTGCCTTTTCAAAATAATGCCACTTCCCCTCACAGATTTTTTTTTAAAAGAAGGCAAAAAAATCTCTTTGTTTTATTCCTTCTCCTTACCTCAGAGCAACACAATATAAGCAGCAAGACACTATCTCCTTACACCGTTTAGAGACCGCACCTTTTGTGTAACTATATGCTGAACATGGATATCTATAGCCCAGGGGCTAATGCACAGATTAAACTACTTTGCTGTGTATCAGTACTTATAATAAATGCTGAATGCATATATATCATAAAGATCTAAAGTCTTAGTTCTCTCTAAAGAGGCAAACCAAAAGAATCTCCACTGAAATAACTGGTATTATCTGCTGGGATTAAACTCAGACCCTAAAGGAGAATTTTAAGAACTTTGGGAATCCATATGATGATGTAAACAGAGTAAGACTGAAAAACAAACAAATGGAGAAAAACTACATGATGATGAAGGATACCAAATTCTGTACAGAACACATTACCAGGAGTATTAAAAAAAAAAATCCCACCATGTTACAAACAGAAGTGGTAGCGGTGACAAACCAGAGTTATCTAATGCTTTCCATTTTTCACATTTTGGGGCACTAAACTTACCTCAGTATAAGTATGGGGTTTGTTTTGTTTTGGTAATTTTTGGAGCCAGATTTGCAGAAGGGCTGAAGACAACAGGTATAGTTTCAACAAACAAAAGTGCTTTAATATACTGAGGAAAAAAAAGTACATGCTACATATTATCTGATTTCTACATCTATATTTTCAAACTCAAAACCTTGGAATTACTGCTATTTTAAACATTTTATGTCCTCTCTATTTCAAAATAATGGCAGAGTCAGCTCAAGGCTTCTCAGAGCAACGCTTGTTTCAGGAGATCTTTAGGTAGAAGAAAGGAATGGAAAGAGAGTAACAGGCAAGGGCAGAGGTGTAACGCCATCTTTTGCTATTCCCCAGGCCATCCTTCTTCAGATGATCTAGTTTTCTCTTTTATGTGGAGCACAAGACAATGTAATGCGCACATCCAGGTCAGAGGAACTGCAGGGACCTCAATTCACACCCTAGAAGCAGCAGCTTTGTCTTCATTACCATTTCTTCTTTCTCTTGAGAAGGCCCATTCACCTTCCTGTTCCTCCCATGCACGGGGAGAAAAGTGGAGCTGGACAAGCAAAGAAAACACTTCTTTTATAGTTTCAAGGAGGGTTGAGGCAGAAATCATTGTCACAGGAAGCAAGCTACTTGAACATTCTGAACCCTCCCCTACACAGCTGGGGAGCTTGGAAGGCTTCTGGTTTCGGAGCAGACGATTCCCAGTTTCTCAGCATAGCCACGAGCAGGCAGACTGCCTGCAACTGCCTGCTCTGCCCAGGAGTTGAACAGCTACAGTGAATAGACTGACTGCAGTCAGGTTTGCATAATTCACGATGGGGTCCCAACACTTATGCATCTAAGTGCCTCTGTTACCTTTTTGCCCTTATACCTTAGTAACATTTTCAACAATCTTTATCTGCTTTCCCATACTCTAATTCAGGAACACAGAAAAGACACCAAGTTCCCCCTAGCCCGGTTTGAGCCACCAACTGTTTCTTGTACGCTGCAATTAGAGCTTAACTTAACCAGTTTAAGGCCAACATAATATAAGTAGACCTGATGCCATCAACCTTTTTGGGCTCTGGCTCAGGCACTTCCTAAAAAGTCCTGAGTATCTTCTGCAGTGTATAAACCGACATTTTAAACAGAGTTCTCTAGTCTAATTAAACCCTTGTGTCCATTAAAACTATACCTCTTCTTACAGACACCTTAAAAGAAAAAAAAAAAAAAGTCATGTGGGAACACAAGTTGCAAAAGCTAATGTGTTTTATTACTCTTGTTACTGCAGTTTTTCATACCTAAATATCCAGCTTCCTAATATGTAAAGTATTTGGCTACAAAGAATTCTAACAATGTAGTTTACTAATGTGCAATTAGCTTTAACCGGTTCAGACCAGAAATAAATTGATTGGTCTGAAAGCAGACTTTTCAAGCACAGTACAGCTTTAAATAGAGTAAAATGTAAAAGATTCTGCTGTGAAAGATGATATCATAAAGATGTTAAAATGACTGCAAGTACAGCACCACCATCTAAGCACAAAGAATTTTCAGCCAAAAGACTATTAGACTATCAAAACACAGTGACATAATGTTTTGTTGAATAACTTTTTCAAAATGGTGACTGTGGAAATCAGAAGAGTATGATAAGCTTAGCTGCTGACCCTTCTTATAATATATTATAAATGCAAACTAGTGGAAAAAAGTAACAATTACACACACACACAGTAGTAACGTTCTGATGGTAGTTTCTGCAGCAGTTGTAATTCAGCCCCCTACACCAACTTCTGCTAGTGTGTGGCCCTGTACTGAGAAAGATGGCATAGGCAAAGGTATTTTCATATCACAAAAAGCAAGCCATACACGTGCACCATTTACGTATATCGTAGTATAACCTGCAAAGACGACAACAGTCATTTTCTATCAGGTCATCCAAAGGTCAGCTTTAATTTCCTTCCAAGGTATGTTCCAGTAACTGTTTCTACTAAAAGCTTCATAACCTAATTTTAAAAAAATAAAATAAAATAAAAACCTACAATTTAAGAAAACAGTTGAAAAAACATGTGGAAATGAATACGGCTTGTCAAATGTAACAAACTTTCAGAAAGACCAAAAGATCTACTACCTATATCTTATTAAATGGTCTGCTCCTTATTGATTTGTTTCTGCTCATCAGTTGACTGCGTATGCATATTTGTGAGATCTCTGTCCCACAGATGAACTGAAGAATATATAAACAGCAAATGGGTTATAGGCATTAAAAGTCTCAACTTAGACTTTTTTACTTTGGACTTCCAGTCCAGTTCAATAAGACCTATCTATAAATCAAGACAAAAATGCTTTCTGCATATTCAAGTCATCATGTAACATTGACTAGATCCAACTGCTGCACAATTTAGTAATCTGAAATTATTTTTCCCACAGTTTGCTTCCCACTGATAGTCCATACCTTCTCCCTTGCAAGACTTGCATATATCGATCATCGGCATTATTGAACAGACATCTACATGGACTTTTATACACCTGAATAAGTTTCACATGATCTTAAGTATAGACATCAGTATCAGAATACCAGTTATTATTCCACAAAAAGAGCATTTTTAATCATCAAAAAGTGGTAAACTCCACTCTACATGCAGGAAATTAGAACAATTTATTCATCCCACAACCTCTTCTTTTCTGCCTACTGGACAGCTATGCCAGCCTGCACACTGCAACCATTTTTCCCCAGAAACTTGCAGCCCATCACTAACCATATGACCACCTATTCATTTCATGAGTGAAAATACAGACATTTCCCATACATAAGCCGGTACATCCTGTCACTAAGCCATGCCAACACCATTTTGACCACACATTAGATCTACTTCTCCTTTGAAGGTGTGAAGGTAGGTCGGTACACACACTCCATGTTTCACATGGAGCTACATCACCTGCCCAGTCTAATGAGTGCACAGACCCATAAGCCCCACTCAAGAACTGTTTCTTTAGCAGACAGTGAAAGACGACTTACAGACAGTCCATTAGGGACACCTTATATGCCAGCAGTAATGAGGGCCCACGGTTTTTAGAATCCACAGTGCTGCCTCCTTCTGAGGTCAGGAAAGAACACACAGTTGTTCTCTTCAGCCTCACGGGCTCTGAGCAGCACAATGGATACACTGCGCTGCCGCCCAGCGGAGTCAGGGGAGCCTGGCACCACGGGAGGCTACGCTCTGCCACACTGATCACTGCAACGTCTATTTTGTTCCATTCTTGCTCTCACCCATGGCTACAGAGAGCAGCAGGAACCTTCTCTAAAGGCCTCTATGACATTGAAAAGGATGCCTTAGATGGTCTACTCTCATCACAAAACTGAGATTCTTTCTGAACTGAGAAAGTAAGCAAATCATTTTAGGATTACTGGCCAACATCAAATGTAACTTACTTAGCCACAGAATCATGATACGTACCATTACATGACAGCTGATTCAGGTTATTTGCTTACACGAGTTGGATGAACAATTCTCACTCAATATTACAATATTTCTGAGCTGGAGCAATTATTTTTATGCCATTTTGATTCAATTAGCACAGGTCATTTTGCTAGTAAGTCCCATGATAGGTAAATGCTAGTTATCTCATTAGCAAACAGAGATTTGTAGAAGAGAAACAGAATTCTCAATATACTAAAAGAATCGTGTTAAAGTTGTCTCGGTCAATAAGGTTTCTCCAACATGTTTGTCTTAAACTAAACAGATGCTATGTAGCACAACTACCAGCTAAAATTTCCCTTTAGAACAACACTTTCTACTCCCCACAAATAAGCCAAACACATAAAATACCTGAAATGTAAATGAGAAAAGATATACAATACATGCTACTATAAGCAAAATGGCCAATAAAGTTGTTGATCTTATTTCTACATTCTAACTACATGACAAAGACTGTTTTTATACAACTGTGAAACTACCTTCAGTTTGACAAGTAAATTTGCAAGAGCAGAGGTTGGCAGAAGAATTTACAGTGTTACTATGGAGATTTGCATTTGTATAGTTTGACTTAAAAAGAGCAATTATCTTTGGAAAACACAATCTGTTGCTGAGAATCCCTAGCCATAACAAGGAAAGCAAATTTGAAAAATTCCTGATCTCTGTTTAATTTTCACATAACAAATGCATTAACACGTGAGAGTCTATATTGTTGATAAAATTAGCATAATAAACATTTGTATATAAGCATATACCAAATGAATTATTTTTATAGTTTTCTATGACCTTAAACTCAGAACAGAAAATAGAGCAAACCTTAGTCTGTGTGCTGACACACAGACTATAACATGTATGATTACAAAGGAGAACCACCCTTTTCCTGCCTTTTATTTACAAATTAGTTTCAAAATATAATGCATCTCACTGACATATTAATAATGTCTTTTTAAAGCTCTTTGAAATAGCTGAGCAAAAGGTGCTAAACTAGTGACAACCACAACGCAGATGGAGTAAAATTACTCTCAACATTTGCTTTACATTACTTGTTGACAAGTCTCCGCTCTATAGACCAGTATAGTTTTGGGAACAAAAATAATTTTATTTCATCATTTAGTCTTAAGCCCAGTCTTAGAACGTAAATGTTAACATTAGTAACTCATTGATTATCACGTTAACAGAAAACTTCTATGCTCTGAGGCTGCAATAGGGTATCATCCCTTGCTTGAATATATTTATACTTTATCCATCCTTCAATGCATCCGTTTTTATTCTGTTTCTTCTCTGTTAGGAGTCAGACATCTGTTAATGCTGTCACTTCTCCTAAGGGATTCCATAACTCACACTGACTGTTCTATTTTTCATACTGCCTTCACACGACAGAGCAAACATAGCAACCTGATTTAGTCAGTGTTCTCAGATTCATTTCTTACAACTCTTCTTTACCTTAATACTGCCTGAGATGTTGCATTTCACATTTATTTCATATCCATTACTTAAGTTTTTATGGGCTTAGACAAGGTCAGTCCTAACAATCCTTTCAAACGAGGTAGTTTACTTTCTATGCTTTCCCAGACCTCCCTGTGGGGAAACTGGCCTTCTGTAAATCACTAGGGAGCCTGAATCTTACGTTTCTGTCACTGGTTTAAGTACATACTACTGATTGAACATGCCAGATCTTCAGTCTAGGTATAAATGCCATTCATATACGGTTCCATATTTTAAATGAGATACTTACTTTGCATTTAGAAGCTCTCGGTGAATACAGAATGTACAATATTGTCATAAATGGAAAAAAAAATCTAGTATTGCATTGATAGATTTTCCTTAATTTAAACATAGCAGTAGACTGTTAACAACTATTACCCAAGCTCTGCTGACATCAGATAACAAAGCTTGTACATAAGGACATTTTGGCACAAGATAACTCAAAACAAAGAGTTATAAATAGTTTAAGGGTTAAAAACTATAAGATGTAGGCTAACTGTACCAAGAAGAGAGAAACTCTGTAGAGTAAGAATGGAAACCTAGACAGTATAAAAAGTTACCTGGTGGAAACTTGCCAACTACATAACTCTGTTGACATATTACAGAAACAATTTATTTCATAGTTTACTTACTCCATTGCTTCTTGGTTAAATACTATTAGTTATTTACAGCTCTCTATGGACTCTCCTAACAGAGTCTAGCAGATTTTCTAGACCCCTATGTCTTACCACATAGCCTCCATTTCCAAAATCACTTCTTCACATATCCTGCCAATTGATGGACTTATCCCACAAACGTCAAAAATTCTTGGCATCAACTCCTACCTAACAGAAATCTCTTCAGTAACAGGTCCGTAGGCAGTATCTCAGCATGCTAAAAGCTCCCTTTACATACATTATTCATTTTCTATTTGGATATTGCTGTGTGCCATTATTCAGAAGACTGAATTTCAAGGCTGAACTTCAGCGGTCAGTAGGTCTCCATGAACCAATGGATTTACTCTTTCGTTATTTACACCAGCGTTAAGTCAAGTGTAATACTAATCAATGACATCACTCTGCAGCAAAGTCATTGCAGATGAAATTATATGCAAGTCTGTTAAGCATAACAGAAAGAAAAAAGATACTACAAGGTATCTTGTATTAGCTTCACTGTATTTAGAGGCAATAAAAAGGAAACGAATAGAATGTATTCATTTAGTAGCAAACATACCAACAATAAAACATCTTTATATTGGATCTCGTATGTGCACTTGTCTCTTCATTGTTCAAGTCCTCCATAACATATCTCTGTAAGCACAGTTTTGGAAGTGTCTCATTTTATGAAAAAACTAACGCCAAAGTTTCTTTGGATTTGTAATAAAAACATACTTAAAAATAACTATGTTTTATATATTTTTATTGTAAGCTCTTCATCATATTGCAATTTTGGATGATAGCATTTTCTTTAGAACAGTTTACAACATGAGGAAATATTTCTAAAGAAAAAATGAGTACAATGTAATCCTTTTTTTTGCAGGCTTCTTCTGATCCTCCTATCGTCCATGTTTTCTAGGAGGAAAACGGTGGTACGCTGGATGATCTCATCATAGGGGTGGATCTAAGAGAAAGAATGGTACAATGGTGCTTTAATATTTTTTTATAGAGCTATTAGGTGAAAAGACTGTGATTCTGTACTTTGCTTCATTTATCATGGAGCATTCTAAAACACAGCTACTATATGGTTATCATACCAAATAGGAAGAATTATGAGCCAAGGAACTGCATCGTTACCTGCCTCAATTTAGTCTTTCAAGCTGGGATCATCATTTCTTTTTCTGACCCTTCTGTTATGCAATGCATTTCCTACCAGATGATAAGTATCTGCAAGACAGGAAAAGGAAAAGAGAACCCTAAATTGATTTGTAGCTCATATTATTAGCAAACCCCTTAAAAGAAAAGATAAACAGAGCAGTTGAAATATAATGATAAAGTAAATTTAACTGAAAAATTAGGAACAAAAAAATGACTCCTAGATACATGCACAAATTGTTAGTTCTGTGATCACAAACATAAATATGAGTGTAACTGACAAATAATTCATTCACTATAGCAAACTTACCACAGAAAGGCTTGTAGGACTTCTGTGGTGCGGTCATGACCAGTACCTTGTGTTCATCGGAAGAAGTGGGCCACCCTGAAGGCCCCCCTTTAGTTCTTCTGCTACACCCTGATGTTCTCCCCATCTGCAGATGTATGCATACAGAACAATCCCTATATACAGAATAAGTACCAATTTATGGGATTCTTTTTAATTAATCAATGAGTGTTTCACAAAATGAGAAACGATCAAGTTAATTAGGGTTTTTTTGCTAAGAAAACAGAACTGAACGTGAACAAAATTTCACTTAACATGTTGGTTCCCTTTCCTACCTATAGGAAGGAGTAAAATAAAAATTCAAGTGAATTATTTTTACCTTAAATTACTCAACAATCTCCAGCCTTACTGTTGATGTAGGTTTCCTGATGCTTAGTTATATATGTTTCCAATAGTTGCACACAAAATGTTCTAGGCACACTGTTCAATCATGCATCGGCATGGTTATGCTCAATTACCAACATCTAAACATAGATGTTTACATCCATATTTAGTTGCTAGTCATTATTTACTTTTACCCATCTAGATTTTAAAAGTTTACTTTATCTACAGACACCAGCTGAAGAAAAAGCAGGCTCTGTGCTTCTAGTATTAGATTAGCTCTATAAGGTCATTAAATATGGACTGAGGTGACAGTAGACCAGAATTTTCAAGCTTGAGTGACAAGAGACACTGCCCCACTGTAAGGGCTGAACAACAGAGGAAGAACAATTCACACACAGGAGCAATAAATGGAGAGAGCAGGCAAATTATTTTCCAGATAACACAACTTACACAAATAACCTCACAGTTTCTCTTACTATTTAAAGTCCTGTGACCCTTTAGAATCAGAGAAATTCAAATCTGAACCAAATGATCTGAATATTCTCATGGCTGGAAGGTAGGATACTTATAAAATAAGACTTTAGTAAGGTTCAGTTGTAATTTTTAAATCTAGGTACTTCGAACCAAAACATTTACGTGAAAACATCCCAAAGTGGAAGGTACTGCAGATGTCTATCACTTCCTTTCCACACATGTTCAGAAGTGATCTAGTACTGTTAGCACTAAGATATGAAGTCTCTTGCTCAAAAATAACATCTATGCAAACTGAAGAATGTTCATTGTCTTCCTCTTGGAACTTAGTTTTACAAGGATGTTCAGAGCGTATTTTGCCCACTCCTTCCATTCTTGAGCAACTAGAAGACACATATACTGATTACCTCCACTAAGACTGAAAATCCTGTTTCCCTTCTGAAAGCACCCTAGAATGATGGATAGCATACTGCACCTATTCTGTTGAATGCTCTTCTTTGTGCGGAAATAAGTCCAGATTCACTGGAGTACACAGAAGATGTACAAGTCTCCACCGTTAGCAAGGTAACTCTATTTCAGCCCTTGCTTTAATTAAGGTGGTTTAATATATCGTCATCACTGACAATAACCCTCTTCTGCATTTTAGAAGAAAATGCAAATGCTGTTCACTTTTTGGAAGCTTGCGTGTACTTGTCTTCCAGAGAGGCATCAAATTATGAAGTGGACAATGACTCAGGCTTGGATAAGGGGCAGACATTTTAATTTTAAACATCATTGAAAAAGTACCCTCCTACATAAATATTGCTCTTTCTCAATTTCTTAGGGAATGAATTTATTATGTAATTATATATATTATTATATATGGTATACATATTATTATGTCATTAGGAAAACACAATATATATATTATTATATCATTAGGAAAACACATACACATAGTACATACACAAAAAAATCCAATTAGATTATTGCTAAACCAACCTTCAGCTATTCCTCTGGGAAATATGACATTCCCATGAATTCAGAACTTCTGTCAAGCTGTTGGAAAGCTAGTAGGTTTCACTCCAGTAATTCTGGACAACCCTGAGCCACTATTTAACAAGTATTTACCATTTTAGTAGAGCTCTGAGGACTAAAAATCTAGTGGTATACTGAGCTATCACAAAGACAGCTCTACCTTCTGTTTTTGCAGATGGTAGGAGATTTGCACATTACCTAAGCATAAATGCTGTAGTTTCACACAAATACATATAAAACTCACTAGGCTTCTAAGGTCCAGGCCCTGAACACATCTTGTGCTGTGTATATTTTCTAAAATGAATTTCTCGAATTTTACTCAGTGTCCTGCAAGACCAACTATAAAGAAATTAAAGATCATATCATATTAAGTTCCAAATATCATGAAATACCAGCAGAAAAAGAAAGAAAAGAAACCAAGCAAAACCTGGAACAAGTCCATCTCCTACTTCTCAGACCACTGCACTGGTAATATTACATGAAAAGAAAGAGTCTTGAACATTCTACATTGTGAAATTAAATTTTTTCAAGACTTTGTTAAGTAAAATTGTAACAAGAACAGCATCATTCAAAGGGTTTTCCTTCATCGGAAAGCACGGCTGCATTTTTAATGCAAGTAATTTCCAACAGAAGACATTTAACAGAAAGCAGTCTGGGCAGTGCTCAGATTACAAGTGAAATGTATTTTATACTTTAGCTTTTGCATTACCGTAACACTACATTATCTCATCTAATTAGATTTTTCCAAAACCTCTGGAAAATGAACTTTCCACATGCTCTGGATGTTTGTTTATTGACTAAACATGGTGTGCATGACCTAAACAATGTATTACAGTAACAGGAATTTTGAAAGAGCAATACTACAGCCTAATGGACTACAGAAATAGTTGTGTAAATCCATCATGTTATCTCTAGCAAAATATGCGTCTTAAACGTCTTAAAGACCATAACTTTTATAGTTTTGATCTTTATATTTCTCTTTCAAAAACAAAACAAAAACTAGCTCCTATGTTAGTGAACAAGCCCTTCAAAATTTTGTGATATTTGCAATTTAATCAAAGTCTAAAGTGTTACATTTTGAATTTTATTCTGAAAAGTTACATATTTATTCTCCATGATTTACGTGGCTTTTTCAGAAAAATACCCTTCTCAGATTCCTAACTAACGATGTTTTGATTTCACAGATCTGACTTCATAGCATTCTCATTCAGGATCTGTTCACACCATACAAAGTGTGAGATGCCCCAGTCACTGGATGACTGATTTTTTTCCCCCAATATATTGTCTGCAACTTCCAATTACTTCATCTGCAATTCTAAACACTTAGCATTTACAGAATTCTTAGGATCAGAAGGATAATAAACCAGAAAATCAGAAACAAATAAGCAAGCAATTGCAAAAGCTCTGCCTGAAACAATTGGGCCAGCAATAAGTAGAAACGCCGTGGCAAAGCCAGCAAGAAACATCAGATCTGAAGTCACATATAACCCCTTTGTTCTTTAATACCACTATTTCTTTTCCTATCCTGCTTCATTCAGTAGTTCTTCCAGTTTCTAGAGCAAATGACACAGAACAGCTGCCAAAAAAACCCACTGATTGACTACCTGACCCCAGTATGGAACAACTGAGCGCGGTCTATTTTTTTATTTTTTTTATTTTTTTTTACATTAAGAATTTTGTCTTGGGGAAACACAGCATATATTCTGTACAAAAGAGAGACAAAAAACCCCCAGCATCGATTCCCCACAATATCCTTAGTACCAACTCTCTAGCTCCAAAGCTATTCTTGTTATGCCTCCCTGTAATGCTAACGTCAGCGCATCTAAGAGTCAGTGAAGGGCTTGTATTTTTCACATACCGCTCTCCAAAGTGCAGTACAAGACTTCTCAGTTGCCTTCAGATATTTTTTGCCCTTCTTCTATTCTTTTTCTCATTGTTAAGCAACAGTACATAAACAGACAGTCCACTAAAAAAATAAATAAAAAAATAAAAAAAAAAAATCACAGCCTACACTGTTACAGCCCATGTGTTACAAAAATAGAGTTTAAAACCATCTTTTTCTTCAGTGCTATTTCATCATAACATTTAAAACATGCTGGACAGACTTTCTTCCATTAAAAAGTCAAAGAATCACTTGCTCATTTAAAAACAAACAAAAAAATTTCCACCAAACAAAAAAAAACCCGACAAAAGTTAGACTTGATTTCTCAGTGCATTAAATTAGACAAGATTAACAGATTCATATATAAGGACGCTAGTTTGTTGCTTGCCTATTATGGTATAGTAGGATTTAAAACAGCTTTTGAAGGGTGTTTTCAAGACAAAACAATATATTGCTTCCAGTTATCACCTATAGTGTGGGCAATTATGAAAAATTAATGACACCTCATTATTTTTGCTCCTTCCCCCAAGGTCAATCATTAACTCAGTTTCTTTTCAAGAGATTCCAAGCAAGTCCCTGAAAATCCCGCAGAGCTTTGTTCTTTACAGGTCTATTTCCTCCTTTCTTATCTTCTATTTTCCAGGTTAGATGAGACTCTGCCTCTGACTGTGACAAGATCTAAAATCTTATGTCCTTCGGGAACTCGCTAGCAGAGAGAAACACAAAATATCTCAAACTTAGTAGCTTACACTATAAATAGTAATTTGCAATTCTGTCATCACAGTGAAACAATCCCTTTATGGATTACTTTGTTCAGGTACTGGAGTGCATAAATCCATTCTTTTAATACCACTGATTTAATACAGGTAAGAACATAATGAAAACTTTAAAAGATATTTTCTTTTCATAGCAAGGTTTTGATTGACTGTTCACTCAAGAAGGCATTGGAAAAAATATTTTCTTAAGTATATCTCCACAGCTGCAAGGCATCCGATGAGATAACACGCACAGTTTCAACATGAGGTAGACAGATAGGAACACGGATTGTCTATCCTTCACCGTAAGTGTCAATTTCTGAATTCATTTTTATTTTACACCAAGATTCAGGATGTGTAGTGCTTCAAATCTTGAAGGGTGGAAGGAACAATTTAGATATCTAGAGCTCTGAAGAGATATATAGAATATCTATCTATATATCTATCTAGATGAAATATAGAGTCTTATCTTTAATTTCTGAATGCAAAATAGGTACTCTGTAGAGAAAAAACACTCTACGTTCCTACATTAAAAAACAAAACAAAACCAACCAACAGCCACTTTCTTCTGTCTGCCATTCATATAAATTTTACTGTGTTGCTAAAGAAAAATTACTTGTGTATTTGTAAACAAACATGGAAAAGCACGTGACAAGTGTGGTTATTATCATTTTCTCAGAATTATTAGAAAGAACCTCTATGGATGGAGTAAATCAGTTTGAATTTACATTGCGAGAAAAAAAAAGTGAAATTATTGTTTAAAATATCTTTAAAAGACCATTTGGCTGTCTTCAGATTCCATCTTTTTTCTATGGCATTTCACATAGTATTCCTATCGTGCAAAGGAACGAATACAAATCACCACCCAAAATCATCCATTAATACCACAAGTATCACACTATAAAAAATGCTACATGTAGTATATTATTTATATTGAATTTTTTAAAACGTTAGTTAGCATCTAACAACAAATCCTGTTCAGTTGCAAAGCTACTGTGAGGGACTATATACTTAACACTAAGTATGATGAATACCTTACTATCCAGAAAACACTTTGGTATCAGAAAATCCTCTGACACAAAAAGAATACCAATACTTTAGCCATAATTGCATTTACTTCAATAGTGGACGTTCCACGTAAAATAACCATCATTTTTCTTATTTTTCAGTTTTTAACTGCTTAACTAAAAGGCAAGTGTGTTCATTTGGTACACTGCAGAAATTCTACTAATAATAAATTTTGCTACTGCTCTAAAAATGTCTAAATTGCGAAACACCGCAGAACTATTATACCAACTTGAAAATCAAATTACTAAGTATCATAAAATTGCAGTAGTTACACACACTAATATAACAGAACTTCACAGGTAAAATCTACTTATGGTGTAGAGGAGAAACATGGCAGAACCCTAATGGTGCCTTAAACTGCATTACTTGAAGACCCACACAAATATACTTCTGACAAGGACCAAAACTTAAAATAGATACATATGCACAAGTTCTTATTGGTGGTTCTGAAACTAAATGTAAATGAACACAAAATGAAAATATCCAGACCTCTGTGTATATGTTCCATACAGCAGGTATGTCAAAAATCTGCAGCTGATTCATACAATGACTGCAACAAGTGTATTACCAGACTTCCCACTTCACTTCAGAATGACGTTTCTGAAGCTTGAATAAGGATTCTTCCTCTATGGATGAAATCTATGAAATAAGCCAAAAACATCAAGGGCTGCACAAAAAACAACAGTCATCTTACATTAGAAAAGGTTTATTTAACAGACTTGTGAAATAACGTATCTCTGTCAGTATTTAAAATTATTAGTGAAAATGTTTCTCATTTATAACCTAATACCCATCACAGTCTTCATCCTATTAGCTATTGCTGAGTTACAGTGTAAGGATAACAGAGATGTTTGCAATTGTGAAGCATGCAGAAAAGCAAACGTTATACAAAGTATTATACACAAGTACACAAATGTAATACGTAGCAGATTTTGCATTTGATTTGATAATGATTATTTAAAACTAAAGTGACAGAAACATGAATGAACAGAAATATTAAGCGGCAGTAGGAAAGGGAAGCTTTATAGTTCCATGAGCGGAACACTGATACAGAAACTAATCAATTTTCTTTGCTGGAGGATGCAAAATGTCAACCCCCAAAATATCTGGGTGCATTTCTGCAACTTAAGATAGAACTTTACCGGTCTAGCGGAAAGAAAGAAAAGAAAAAGGAATTATTAATAGGCCTATAGCCATGAAATTCACTTGGAAAAGACAGATTCAAGTCTCTGTTCTGTATGTTACATTGATTTTGTTGGTGCTGTTCTTATTTGTATAAATAGTTACGTAGCCATCATTCCCAAGTAATTGCTTTTTGGATTGGAGGCTGGGACATAACTGAAGTCTGAGCTGTGTAGCCAGGCAGGTGTGCCAGCCACACACGGCTACTCGTGTACTTTATACACCTCCAACAAAGTTAGAACAGCTGCCGCTTATTCTGCACATGCATCCTACCTACACTCACAGTAAAAAGATGCAAGACCAAGGCATGACTTACTGCCATTCTCTCTATGCTCTGAGCATAGATGAGAGTGGAAGTGATAAGAGGGGTGGGGGGCGGTAAGAAGTAGAATACAGAAAGGGTCAAAGAATCTCAAAGAAATCCAGAGGGCAGTCAAGCTGGTAAACTTTCCTTTTTTCAGTAGCTTGTCTTTGTGAATGCTTCCCTGTAAATCAATCCCAAGCAGCATGTAACACTTTCGGAAAGGAAAGTTCTGAACGTGTTCAGAGCCAGATAATTCACTGCAAAGCCTTATTCAGAGAGACAGTCAGATTCTTTAGTCTCTGAACAGGACCAACAGTTTAGGGAAGGAAGGCTTCAACCTACAAGTCTCTTCTGATATCTAAGAAGTGTCATATAATTTCTTCATTATTTGAATGTGTCTCAGGAGGAATACAGGTTAGCATATAATCTGATTAAATGTGGAATCCTTAAACTATCTTGGGCAGAAGTTTTGAGTATGGCTTCATCAAGATCACCTCATGATGAAATACAGTAGAGTACCAAAGCGGGACACAACTGTTTCACAGAAAAGTCTCAATTGTTTCGCCCTGATACTGGCTGATACTGTTAGTGCTAAAGTAATTCCACTTTGAAAGCAAAATGGAAAAGGGATGGGAGTCAAAAGACTTCAATGCATTAGAGCTGACATACTAAAATTAAATATTAAGATCTGCAAAGGAGGGAAGTGTGTTCATGTGGAAAAAGAATTGTTGCAGCTCTTTTATAAATCTAACTGTGAGTCACTGCAACCTTAAGGTGCAGCAGTCTATTGAAGGACTAGAAACACGAATGACTGCCAAGTTTACAATAAATAATTTTTACCTGAAGGAAATACAGTCACATCAATTTAGCTGTCACAATGACAAATTCAGATCACGTACAAAATTTTTTCCAATCTGACATAATAATCTTTCTTTGTAAATTCCTTCATGCTCTTACAATTGCCTAAATTTGACTTTTCTATAGTAAATAACTATCCAAAAAGCATGCTACTAAACATGAGGAGAGAAGACAAGTGTCAAATAGATCTCTCCTACAGAGACAACAAATCTGATTTAAGAGATTACTGAACATCCCCTCTATAGCCAGCTGAAACAGCTCTGGCAATCCAAAGGACACGTCAATGCAGGAGATGCTAGCAGGACTGCTGCTTTGGCCACAACAATCACCATCACAGGAATGCAGCTACTAGTTAACCTGACCACTGACTCAGAAAACCATCCCTTAGCGATCTCTGACCAGCCATAGACCCAAGAACTCTCTGATATTCTTGTTTACAATGAATCCACAGATAGATAACCCCCATAACTGGCAAACTAAATATATCAAGTTAATTCTTTCGCTTCTCTTCCTTGGAGAGTTTCTGCTAAATAACTGGTAAGCACAGTTCATAAATTCACTGTTCATAATTCACAAATATCACAACGTGATTATGTACATACCAGTTCCAAACGCCGCTTGCTAGCATTTGTAATTAGCCTACACTTTCCCTTATTTATGGAATTTATCACTGTTGTACTGCCCAATGATTCTAGCAGGAAGAGATTGTAGGAAATACTCAAATACATTTTACTTTAGTTAAAGCTCCACAATGTTAAATTGAATCAAAGACTCCTGTGAAGCTCAACCACCACAAATTCACGCACTGGGAATATTCAGTTTACTAATAATGTATCCATAATTTGTTTCCATAGGACTAAAAGGAAAGAAAGTTTCTATAAAAGTTTCTAACTGTATTTTTTCCATCAGACAAAAAACCACCCAGGTTTTCTGGAGATTTAAACCAGTATTTTTAGACTTTGCTGGAATGCAAATAATTCAGAAAAAATTATGTAATAAATTAAAGAACAAGTTTGCATGTGGCACCAGGCTTACAACTACATCTGACAGAGACAAGAAACCCCTCCTGCTGAAGGGCTCAGTGGAAACAAATGATCAAAGTAGCCCTGATTTGGAACCCTTCCAGAAGCTCTGTCTTACCATCATGAAGTCCACTATTGTTTTGATAAATTCTATCATCTGAGTTGGTGTTAAAATGAACTTTTTTTTTCTTTTTTTTTTTTTTTTGAGATAAGAAAAATGCACAAGAGGGAGTATGTTTATCTGTTCCCAAACTCTTGGTAAGACTTCCGTTTTTCTGGCCAATCATCCTGTGCCTTAACGATGCAGATGGGACGTAAGCACTGCCAAGACCTCTGTAAACGCTCACAATACTGTTGAGAGGCTGAAGGGTAACATTATATTGATAATGCTTTCTGAGATTTGTTATCAGCAGAAAATCTTTTGAATGCCAGATGTACTCCTCTGTGAAAATATGCCTTTTTCAAGTTGAGAGCTGAAAATGACTCTCTCCAAGCAAGTCAGGAATAATCGAGAACAAACTGATTGTCCTGCCTCTGAAACATGCAGGTGTTCAGTCCATCAACGCCCTGAAGCAGACTAACTTTTTTGTTGGAAATAACAAGGCATTTGCAATAAAAATCCTTCCTCCTGTGCTATGATGGTACACTTTTAGACAGAATAGAGATTCTACTTCCTTTGTGAGAAAGCTCTCCCGAGAGTGCTCTACAAAAGGAAAAAGTTGTTTGTGGCATGTATGTGTAACTGCACTACAATAGCAGAAAAAATCCCCAACAAAGGTTCGTTCACCATTATGTTATTTCTTCTAGTTACCAAAACCTCCACAGGCATCTTCTATGTGAGGCAAAAAGAATGAAGAATGAAAGCTACATCTTAGGGAATTATCAGGATGGTGACTCCCTAGGATACTGTAATTCTTCATCAAAATGGATGTTTAATAGATGGCAGCAAAGGCAACAACTGAGCAGTAGTATATTGGGTGTTCTCGTCTATCTGACACTTCCACAATCACTTGTAAAAATGTAAATAGTAGAACGTTGAATTACTTATACTTACGACAGATAAAATAATCACAAATGATGTAGCCTACGAGCCTTAAGATGTAGATGAATGACATGCTTTCTCACTGAAAACATTGAGTTTTTGGATGGCAGCTTCTTCACCATAAATAAGGGATGCTGGAGCCACGAGAGTGCCCCATGTCTCATAGGTGCCTTAAGCTGCAAGATGCAGTAGCTCTATTCAGCTGCTTGAACTCAAGATCTTGCTACAAACTTGCTAACATTTAAAAAAAAAAATCCCTAAGTGGTTCCCTAATATGCTATCATATTTTGCCTGTACACTTGACTAGCTCATAATAATTAAATTGTATTTTATTATAAAAGTTGTTTAAATTATAATTGTCAGACATTTAAATTAACCTTGTTTCAAAACGATGTGATTGCACCCCCAGTCATCTTTTCAATACTGCTGTAAACCGTTGCTTTATTACCTTGATCACCATAGACTGACAAGAAAAAAAGAGAAAAAAAAAAAAGTCTGAGGCAACCACTATTCCTATTCCTCCAGAGTTCTATGTATACTGACATAAGAAACAAAGATGCATATACACCAAAAAAAAATTTGTGAAAAAACCAAAATTTTGTTTGGGTTTTTTTGGTTATTTACTTTCCCGGTTTTCAGATGAGGTCTAGTTTTAACAACATTAGAGAATAGAGGCTCCCTGTACTAAATACAAAGTAAAGCACTGGAAACGTTAAAGAGTAAAGAGATGGGTTTAGAAACACCAAAGCTTTCTTATGTGTAGCAGTTAGGCCAAAGGAATCTTGATGTGCAAGGGTACAAGCAACATTATGATTCATCTGTCTTTTTTCTGTCTTTTTCCCTGCTCCATGTCCCACCTCCCCTGAGCCCCAATGGTCACTAGTTGCCCAATGTGTTCTGTCTCGCTTGTTACAGGATCAGGTTCCAAAATTCTTTTAATGTCTTGCATATATTCTATGCTATTAGTTTCATGCAGTTTAAAAGTCTTATGTATTTTTCAGTAGATTATAAATTTTAAAACTAAAAGGAATTATGAAGGCCTGTTGTTTGATCAATGAGAGTCCTCATTTGAACTTTTTTTACATTTTTCGGTTGAAACGATGCACTTTTTTTGCTGTTTTGAGTAAGTCCCAGCTATTTCTTCTCAAGGAACACAATAATTTATCTACTACAGAAAGATAATAAAGGAACAATGAATATGTCATGCAGATGAGAAATTAAATTTTGAATAGGAGATTTAGATGTACAATTCCTACCAGAGTTAGTAAGAAATTAGCTTTTCAAAAATCTTTCTACATCTTATTAATTAATTTTATTATATATATATATAGCCTTCTCATCTAATATCAGGTACTTTATTTTACATAATTAAGTAATTATAGGAAGTATTTCATACTGAAGGCTATATCTATACATTGGCTTTCATGTCAGAGGATCCAAAGTGCATCACAAACTACGTGACGCAAAGGCAGCTACATATGTGTTGCCTTTGGCTTCTTCAGTATGGTTATACATCACCATGCCATTAAAAAGGCAAGAAACCCTTCAGAGTAAGCTAAGTATTACAAGCCTATCTTGAAATGCAGCAGGGCATGTCAGGATGACTTGAGATATTCTCCACCATCCACACCCCAGTCACATCGTGTCAGTGCAGTAGTGTGTTTCGGCAGCTGGGGTATGAGAGCACATATCATGGTTAAACTCCAAACCATTCAAAAGAGGAAGATGACATCTTAGTTTGCTCTTTTTCTTTTGAAAATCAAATTACAAACCTTGATTAATACATTGGGAACTGGATTCCACTAATTCCTTCAGACTGAATTCCCGATTTCACTTTTTCTGTAGAGAGCTGACAATACGTTTTAGTCTCCTTGCTTTGATTGTTAGATGCAGCTATTCTAAACTGCATTCAGTTTACAGACAACTATAAAATCTCCATGAAAGTTTCTTTCCATCGACTTTAACTGAAGGTAGTCCACCTCTTAATTCTATCATTGCAAAATGAGCGATGGAAAATAACAAAGAGGGTGCGATCATCTGTGAAAACCAGAATTAAAACCAATCCTCGTTCAAGAGTGCCATCTAGTGATCAAAATAACCCTACAGCCTTTATATGAAGGATGTGAACTCATCAAGTTATCGACTGATTTTTAGGAATTATTTACATTTGAAACCATAGAATGACAAAGTTTCTCATCTCTAGCAGGCTGCTCTTGCTGCAGATTACAGTATCTCACTCAAAGGCCACAGCATAGCACATTCTCAAGTGACAAGCGTAACTTGAATGTCTTTCACCTCCAATGTTGAATGAATTTTAGATACCCGGAAGTCTGTATCTTCATAAACCTCACAGTGCATATCCATATGCAGAAGTCTGCAGAAGTCTGACCATTCCAGAGGAAACAAAGTAACGTGTATGTAAACGGAGAAGTGGTGTTTGGGAATGGTGCTGGGTATTAAGGAAACACACAGCATTGATAATAGAAGTACACTACTAACTTTCCTCAGCTCTCATTACAAATCTCCATATGTGGGGACTGGTTTGTGATATAAGGAGAGGAGAGATTTAATCTTTGATTAATATTGTTCCCTATGCAGTGTAATTTTATGCAGTGTTGACTGGGACTATTCCTACAAGCATGTGCACAGTTGTAGTGAGGTTCTAATGAGATAAGGCCTGTCATGTTCCCATCATAATTCAAAATGCCAACATTAGAACTATTCAGAGGACACTTTCTCACATCTTTGTTTTTAAACAAACTATACAATTAGATTCTGATCAATAGTTTACACAAGTGTCTTGAAAGAAAGGCATGATGGCAGAATCAGAAGCTAAAAGGAAAAGCGAACCATAAAGTACTCTCTAGTTAGCAAGTTATATGACAGTAGATTATAAACCAGCTGCTAACTTAGAAAGGAAATAACTTTGAAAAAGCAAGCAAATCAAACAAAAATATGCTCTACTCTTGTAATAGCATGTGGTTGGTTTTTTTTTTAATCTCCACTCCTTGACAAGAGAATATATGATATATGGGTTGCAGTCAATGGCTCAATGTCCACATGGAAACCAGTGACAAGTGGTGTTCCTCAGGGGTCAGCACTGGGACCAGTGCTGTTTAACATCTTTGTCGGTGACATGGACAGTGGGATTGAGTGCACCCTCAGCAAATTTGCCAATAACACCAAGCTGTGTGGCATGGCTGACACACTGGAGGGAAACTATGCCATCCAGAGGGACCTGGACAAGCTTGAGAGATGGAACTGTGCGAACCTCATGAAGTTCAGCCAGGCCAAGTGCAAGGTCCTACACCTGGGTCATGGCAATCCCAGGCACAAATACAGGTTGGGCAGAGAATGGATTGAGAGCAGCCCTGACGAGAAGGACTTGGGTGTGCTGGTGGACAAGAAGCTCAACATGAGCAGGCAATGCACACTTGCAGCCCAGAAAGCCAACCGCATCCTGGGCTGCATCAAAAGAAGCGTGGCCAGCAGGTCAAGGGAGGTGATTGTGCCCCTCCACTCTGCTCTGGTGAGACCCCACCTGGAATACTGTGTCCAGCTCTGGAGACACCAACATAAGAAGGACATGGACCTGCTGGAACAGGTCCAGTGGAGGGCCATGAAGATGATCAAAGGGCTGGAGCGCCTCTGCTGTGAGGACAGGCTGAGAGAGTTGGGGTTGATCAGCCTGGAGAAGAGAAGGCTCCAGGGAGACCTTACAGCGGCCTTCCAGTACCTAAAGGGGGCCTACAGGAAAGATGGGGAGGGACTCTTTATCAGGGAATGTTATGACAGGACATGGGGTAATGGTCTCAAACTGAAAGAGGGCAGATTTAGATTGGATATCAGGAAGAAATTCTTTACGGTAAAGGGCGGTGAGCCCCTGGCCCAGGTTGCCCAGGGAAGCTGTCAATGCCCCATCCCTGGAGGTGTTCAAGGCCAGGCTGGATGAGCAGCCTGGTCTAGCCGGAGGTGTCCCTGCCCAGGGCAGAGAGGTTGGAACTAGATGATCTTTAAGGTCTCTTCCAGCCCAAACCATTCTGTGAAAATGGAATACGCTAAGTTTTGCCATGCCTCCAGTTTTCATAGCACAGTTCCTCTAGAAAAACATAAGAAGTTTCACACAACCTTTCTTTTAATATGAATACTGCTGCAAAAGATTAGCATAATCTTGATAGCCGTATAATAATTTCTAATAGGAATTTTAATATGTACTGCTTACCTAACATGCCATTGGTTATTTGTTCATTTAACACAATAAAAGTGACTAAAACCTCTTCTACATCAGCCAGATCTATGAACTTACAAAACTGAATCATGCTTTGGAAGTATGGCAGAAACAATGCATCTTCTCTTTTTTGTTGGCACAAGCATACTTCTTTTTTGAAGTATGGCACTTCACTTTCCCCGTAAATGGGATACATTGTCAGTGACTGGTGAAGAAGCATCAAATACCATACTTTGAAGACAGCCACAAACAAACCATCTGAACAATAATTTGACTTATTCTGCATATAACTACCACAGAAAATACATTACTTCATTACCAAACAATTGCTTCTTGTCAAAAGCAATCCTGCAGAACAGACTAATTCTTTTGTTTTATATACATTTGCAATTAAGGAGTTTAATTCAAAGAGAAACCTGAACTCAATTAAGCTTTAATCTTAAAGTATCATCTGAAAACTATCAATAGTCACCAAAATTTATGTGCCAAATAAGGGCACAAGTTAATAACACCTTTTTTCACCAATACTTTCAGATATCTAGTAAACAATATGCTATTTCTTGTCCAGCATCTGAAGACCACTACTTTAGTTAATAAAGTAAGCATTCGTTTAAAATGGATGATACAGTAATTTTTCAGACCAATTTTCCTTCTGGGGCATTCAATATATCTGAATAAAAAAGCTGGTTCAGCTTTGAGGTCCACCTCATAAGCACTTTTCCAGTTCCTTATGTCTGCTGGCTGAGGGTCAGTAATTTTAAATTGCAGTAAGCGCACCTAACATGACTGTTACTCTAACACTCGCTTAGTTCATTTTAAAGTTTTTTAAGTAGGAAAACAGCATCTGCCATAGGAGACCATATCATTAACCAGTGATATCTTACATCCTGACTGTACTGTCCAATGGTTATTGCCCCAAAGGAAGCTGAAAAAACCCCCAGTAGATTCAGTCAGCTGTACCACAATATGAAACGGGGGTAGGAGTCAGCAAAAGCGGGACACATTATTTGCATGTGCCCAGTGTAGGCAGAAGATTAGAGGGATGTGATTTAATTAAGTTTATTGGTTTGAGAAGTATGAACAATAATGCAGCATATGAGTAAGAACCCACTTGACTAAAGCCTTAATTCTTTGACCTCATCCTGAAAAAACTTTTTTTTTTTCAATACGTAAAGATTAGCCTAGAACCTGCATTACTACTATGTAATCAGGTCTACACTTCTTTTACTAGAAACCAGGCCAGCATGATCTTACAAGACTATGAAAGACAATAAATAATAGAAGGAAAATAGAAAGCAATGCTATTTCAGAATACTAGATCTTACCCTCAAGAGAGAGCTTATGATGCAACCGAAAGTTACCAAGTGTTAAGGACGTGCACTCTTGCCCACACCTAGAATTGAACTGATCCCCCTGAATTTTCAAAATACACAAAATACTGCCTGCTTTGCACTGGCAGAACTGGTAATCTGATAAACTCTCCAAGTCTGGCTGGACTGAAACAGGGTGCTTGCAAGGAACAGTGTTTGTACTAGAAATCTCACACCTAATGACAACTCTTCCACCCCAAGCACTCAGCTGACCTTAAATTAACAACTGAGAACCCTCTTACCCAGGGCTTACTCTTCACACAGCTATCAGCGCTACCCTTTTGCTAAGCCTTTTCATTTCCAGCTGTCTTCTTCTTAAGGTGATTTGACCATAGTTGCTTACAGCAGTTTCTAGTAGCTCATGTTTTAAACAAAACCTGTTTAACGTGTTAGCATGTTAAAATACACCCTTCTATTTTAAATTCAAATCTTGAAAAGAGACACTCCTTTTTCAACTACTGCAGTTTCATTTGCATAGTGGACTGAAATGAATAACAGTGACCAGGGAACGTATATGGGACTCATCCAGATCCTTCCCCGGGCTTCACTACCGATTTTCTGAGACCTGGGCAGTTTGCTGACTTACCTTTTGTTTCGTTTTCCTCATCTATAGAAGAGGAGTATTACACTAAAAAAGACACTGAGAGATAATTTGTTAAAAATAAACTGTGAGGCATGCAAAAATTATTGTCAACACAGGTCAGTGGAAAGATCAATATTTTTGTTATATTTAGAGTGCTTATGTTCTGGAAGACACATTCAGACTCTTCTGTGAAGTATTTCCGTAATTTTGAGTTGACTGATCCCAGTGGTAATCATTATTTATAATGAGCTATGTATACAATAAAACTACATCTTAAATAATTTGGTGCTTTGTTTTGGTTTTTGTGTTTGTTTTTTAATCTTCAGTGATGTTTCTTATGTTTCTTTTCCCCCCTTTTATTTATTTTTATTACATTTTATGTGAACAACAGAGCACCACTGATTTTACCTTTTTTTTTTTTTTTTTTTTTTTTAAGCAGGTAGCTCTAAGAAGGTAGAAATATGACTTCTCCCTGAATGGATAAACTGATTAGGAAACACGACTTCTATCAGATAGCACTGTCTAAGTGTTACATTGTGCACAGCAAATAAGGAGATGCAAAAATCACTCTCAATCTAGTTCCACTTCAGTTCAGGAACAGCAAGTGTCCACTCTGACAAGTTTTGTGGTTTTTTTTAATGAATTCTAAGAAAAGTCTTAGCCATGGATTATCTAATGGGAACAGAATTACTAAATGAAAGTAATTCTAAAATAAATGTTGAAAATAGCACATAATATGACCAAATGACCTTCAAATGCATTTCTAAGCATAACAAACTGTGCTATGACTATAAATTCTCTGGGATTTATGATCTGTATCTTACACCTCCTCAGCCCAATCAGGTTCCTCAACGACTCTGGGCACTCTCTTCCATACTACTCTCTGGGTACATCTTCTTGCACTTAGGAGAGAGTCTAAAGGAATTCAAGGGTAACCAACTCCTCTCTTCCCTGCAAACTCAACTCTGATTCTTTCTGTGAAAATACATCAGTGTGTAAAAGCTGCGAGTCACATACATAAGCTATTGTCATTCATATGAACAAGGATAAGATGAAGCCAGAGAAAATTAATTACATTATGAAGTAATGAAGTTATTGCCACAGAGGTGAGTAGCGGCATGTTTAAGAACAGAGACTTTACAAGACAACAGAAAGAAGAAGAAAGGAAACGAAACCTGCGACAGAAACCAAAATTGATCACTTTTCTCTGTCTAATTATCGGCTAGCCTCTAAAATGTTTACATGCAGCCTGAAAGTTGTAAATGTGTGAAGCGAGCAAAGAGCCCTGCAAAGATAGTATTTCCCCGTGTGGGGTCAATACTAGTTTTACAGCAATTCAGGACCGTCCCCAGATTCCCTTCTAAAGGATGCACTTTCCAGGAATGCTGGCAGGATCAACACTTATCAGAGTCACATATCGAAAGGTATAGAAAACCCAGCTTGTTTATGAATCTCTTATTTTCCTCTCTCTTCCTAAAATAATTCCTTTAGTTGCTACTCTGAGACATGTCAGTTTGACAGTTTTCTCGTATTCTAGATTCCAAACTGCTGGTGATGTCATGTCATGGAGAGTAATCCTGTCTTTAATGAAACTGATTTCTAAATGAACAAAGCTTTCTTATCCTCTATGTGGACTTATAAAAACTATCGCAACCAAGTACCCTGGCAAGAATATCACGGAGCATAACAAAATCTGAATGGGCTAGCTTAGAAGTAATAACTGTTCTCTAGCGCATAATCAGGTTCTGTCTACTTTCTCGTGTCTGGAGTGACTGCCAACGTTGCAAAGTCCTTCTGTATACTTAAGGGGTCACCTTAAAAACACATATTGCTATTGATATTTTGATAGAAAGTAATTGTCTTTCTAGAAACTGATTAGATTAATATTTTGAGCTGAGCCAGAAGAAATAAAAGAGGCACTAATGAACCTAATAAAGAGGTTCAGTCTAGAATGGTTGTTAATCTATATAACTAACTTCAGGGAAGGAACGTTTGGTGTCGATAAAGCATTTCCTTAGTAAATTACTGCTGGCTCCAGTGTAAGACATTTACAGTAAACACCAAAAGTCTGCAAGGCATCTGTTCTATTCACAGTGGAAGAAGGAACTTTGCTCCATTAATAACTTTAAAAACATGCAATAACTAATTCATGATGGCAGTTCAAATCCTATCAGCAGCCTTCATTATTTGACCAAGCTGAGTTCAAAGATAGAGCAAGTTTTAAAAAATCCTTGAAAGTTTAAAAGTACACTTTAAATTATAATAAAGAAGCTGTGTCGTTCTTCTTTCTACTAAATATAAAAAAGCTGTAGCTTTAAACCATGTGCAACAACATTATTTTAAGAATACATGCAAGATAAGAGTTAAAATGTGTATATAAAATCCTATATGATCTCAGATTCTGTTGTAGTGAAATTGTATGTTATATAGAGAGGGCATGTGTAATATACGTGTATGTATATATAATAAAATACTTGCTGGAATTTTAACATTTGACTTTACTAGAGATTTAGTGGGACTTTGCCTAAGGCAAGTTTTTAATAGCAATAATAAAAAAATACTTAATGGTACTTAGGGTAAATAATGTGTGGTCGCTATGTTTAAAAAAAAGTAATACCAAACATCTGTGCTAGATTTCCACGTGATAAAATCCCCACGTTACTTACAGTTCTCCCAAAGTTATACAGAAAAAAAAGCTTTAATTAAAATTCTGAGAGAGACATGTGACAACCAATTTAAGAACTTTAAGGCAGGCATCTTGTGTTTTCTGACAGGAATGTATATTTAGTGATCTTCATGATATTTAATTCTGAACATGAAGAATGCCATGGTATGACAATTATGGCCTCAAGACAGATTTTCAACCGTTAAGCGTGTATTTGCGAAGAGCACTTTGTTCCATATGGGATTATTTCCTTATCAGAACAAATGCTATATCATTTTGTCTCAAAAAAATCAATAAAATTCAGCTACCTTTCAAATACATTACTAAAAATATTTGAGTGAGGTTAGTTAGTTACAGACACAGGATTCAGCCTAACTCAGTGATAGAAAACCGAGTGCAAACTGGGCAGAAGTTCTCAGAATCCATGGAAAAGAGCTCTATATTCTCTCCTCAATACGCTGCATTTCCAAAACTGAAACAGAAACACATGCTCACACGTTTTGCTATTCAATCAGTTTTATTTGCTTTTTTGCTTTGTGAATGGGCAACTAATAAAACTTTGTTACAACTATTGCAAAGCTGGGAACATCTAGCTATCTTTGTGAAAGCTTATTGCCTAGGTTTTAAACTCCTTAATAGATAGAAAGAAATCTAATCCCATTTTTTGCATAGCTTATTTCCAAAGATTTTAATGAACCTTACCACAATGAACACTGATATTCTTTGCTATTCCTGTAAAAGAGCAGGATTCCAACTTCAGCTGAAGTGTCCTCCTCCTGTTGTATAATAAGGCTCAAATTTGCCATTCCTAAGACCTTCAAACACAAAACTTGAGTAAACCTATCATCACAAGTTTGCCCCTGTAAAACAAAGTTTAAAGATGCAGTGGACTGCATGCAGCAGAAAGGTACAGTCTTTGAGGGCCAGGTAGTTAAGACGCCAAAGTCAGTCTGAATCTGCTAAGAACAGGAAAACAAAGTAAAAAATGTTTGGTTTTTTTATTTTCCGGAGTTATTCCCATGCCCGCGGTACACTAGCTATTTTTATGCCTCTTCCCTGTGCCTCCCCTAAGAAATATAATCTAAGGTCTGGAGAAATTCCGTATCTTCAAAGGTAGCCATATTATGAATTCTGCTACGGCTATTCACAGGAAAAAAATAAATAACCAATGGCTTAAAAAAGAGAAAGTTTTCATGATTTTGGGATATTTTGCAAATTATTTTGAATTCAAACAGTAGGATATTGGTTTTATGGTAATATGCAGGCAGAAAATGAAAAACATTTCATAATTGACAAAGCGGTAGAAACTGAAGGACAACAAGAAAAGTTATTTCTCTCTACCTAGCCAAGTAAGTTTTGAAAAAATTAATAGCTAGACAAAAGCAGCTCTGGAATAACAAAGAATATATCCCTTACTATACAATTCCTTGTATGATCAGTGTTCAGGGGGGTGCAGGTCGAGGAGATAGAATTGACAGCCATTGGAGACATGGGTGTGTAGAAAAGGGTGTCCTTAATTGCCAGTGTTCCACAACCAGTTACTTCAGTTTCTCTCACAGCATGTTAGTTTTATTCTCTGGTTTGGTCAAAATTCCCCCCACCAGTTATTATTAATAACATCAATTTCTTCTGCTTCTCATCCATTAGCTTTCTATCCCACCATGTTGACAGATCTAAAAGACCGGGAATGAATAAGAGAGAAGACGGATTCCAGGTTTGGCACTATTTTAAAGCACTAAGAAATGAACAGCGTAAGGTAGAAAAATATAGTTGTGTTAGGGGAAAACATGTTCAAAAGCTCAGCAAAATACATGTAACGCTTGGCCTCTCTCCAGCTATGATTTAAAAGGTAACAGGATGGTACACAATTAGATTTCAAGAACTGAAAAACTTCATATTGAAAGTATTTTTAAACTAAATACCAACACCATAGCTTATGAGAAGTCCATCTATATACGTTTTTCAATGTAGTGTTGAGGCTGTGGAAAATCAACAGTCTTCACCTTTTTTTTTTCCCCCCACAGTCAACCTCATTTCCACCATGTTCAGGTTTTTTTCCCATAGATAGCCCTCTCTCCGCTGGAGAATACAGCAGAACCTATTACTGTAAGGCTAAATTGACACACAGAAAACTCTGATCCTTGAATAACTTAATTTGCTGCTACAAAGAAACTTATCTCCCCTAACTTGTTTCAAGTGCAGGGGCAGAAAGTCAAATAGCAATACCAATTAAAAAACAGAAACAAGCGTTCAGGATTTGATCAAACAGTATGTTACACTTGACAATACACTAGTTTCTCAGCAATACACACTCAACACACGAGCATAATACTCCAACCTGTGAAAATACAGACAGCAAAGTATTTTAGATGAGGTTCTAAAATGAAAAATAATTTGTTAAAGATACAGAAAGATTAACACAATTTAAGCAAATACTAAAAAATTAGTGAATGGAATTAATTAAAAATGTATCCAAGTTCCAGTTTACTTTTAAAGCATTCTTAGGAAAAAAAAAATAATCCAGTAACTCTGCAAGGTCATTTACACAGTTAGGGTGAAAACTTACAAACACTAGTTAAAAAAATAAAATTATAAATCCACTGAGGAGACCACTGCAGGAGACTCAACACAGTAATCTCTGTTTTATCATGTTGGAAAACTGTATTGTGCAGGATGAAGACTACAGGCAGTGACAGTAATTCAAACAAGCACTGCAGAATAACAAGGACTTACCAAACTACACATGAAGATCAAAGCTGATCCATTTGGACTTTTAACTAATAGATAAAACTATACAGAATATCTGATTTTCCCTCAAAGCAAGCAGACAACAAGACAGCAAAAGACAAAATTTGAACTTCAGAACATTTTCCAAGAGCCTGCTTGAACAATCAAATCCAGATTCCTGGAAAAACAAGCAGGCAGCTACTAAACATTTCGTTTCTAAAGAGTTCGTAAACCCTACGCATCATACTTCCAAGGTCCCTAAAACATACTTCAAATATGCAGAAAAAAAAATTTCAAAATCCATAAATACCATGTGCAACAGGAAGAGAGCTGGAAAGACAGTTCACCCAAAGCCTTGAATTCTTATAATAGCAAGGAAATAGCAAAATCTTCAAATCACTAGATAGTTCCTGACAATCTAAACAAGGACAGATTCCAGACAGCAAACCTAGTAAATTTTTAAACCCTGACCAGTTAACAAGGCATATCAGCATGTCATAAGCAGAAACTCCAGTAAACCCCATTCTATACTTGCAGTACTCCAGAGGAAAGACAACCTCTACATCCTCATATAAATTAAGGGAGAAATAATATTTTTCCCGGACCCTGAGGGTAACCCAGGGGGAACTCTGAAACGTAACATTAATTCAGTATAAATATAGGAGAAACATGCACAGTCTTTAAGTAGCAACATGACCTTCTTTCAGCATTCCTTGCACTGATCAATGAATTGGATGCCCAAGGACTCGACTTGGAAGGTTATGTTTTATCTCCTTTTCAGGCTCTATTTAGATCTATTTCACAGGATCACAGAATGACAGGGGTTGGAAGGGACCTCCGGAGATCATCTAGTCCAACCCCCCTGCCAAAGCTGTGCTAATTAGAAACCGTTTTCAAATTTCTGCTGTAAATTTATTCACGTCCAATACACACCCAAATTAGGATTCACAAACTTAAGTGATACTGGTGCAACAGGTGAAATACAAAACAAATAATAAATACCAAATTATCCATCCTTGAAACAGACCGTAGGTACTACTCTGAGAATAGCAGATCTAAATCCAGAAACTTGACTGCTAGTTTATAGAACTTCTCTCACAATCCTCCCTCATCACAAACTCAGTATCATTAATTCCTTATGCAACTCCTTTCAAGATCCATTCACTTTCAGGCTTCATTAACAGGTGGCATCACTTTTTAATTAAAATTCTGCCTGTGATAAGATTTAGGATCCATGCCTTTACAAGAAAACTGTACGGAAATGTATCATTGTGCCTTGCAAATTTTCCAGTTTCCACACTTCAGACGGGCCCCAGATACCAAAGCCCTCAATATTCTAGGTTAGAGAAGACCACACACACAAAAAAAAAAAAAGGAAGAAAAAAGAAAACTAAAGTAGACATAACCTAATTATAAAATAATTTGCCCACAGCCAAGAAAACATTTTGACAACATTCTGTAGATGTAAATAGCTGTTCTTAATCTTCAGCATTCATATGTTTAGTGATATATAGGAGCCAATAATAGTTTTTTATGCTCTTGTATAATTTTATTCATGCTTTTATCTGTCAGGCAAATTGTTGTTTTTCCTAGACTGGAAGTCCAATCAGACTACACTGTTTCTAGGGAACGGATCTGTTTGTCACAATTCTTCTTACTGCGGGTAGCTTGTACTCTTTCACCCTGCAATTTTCACCCTTCTTAGCAGGAAGCAACAGGGTCTTTCTGAGGAAGACTCACTGTCTTGTTCGCCTGACACCAGTCACATGATAATGCTGACGGGCTGTAGAGCGCAGATGGGCTTGACACCAGGCGAGATTTTCTTTCAATTGTACTAATTCAATCATCCCAAATCCAGTCCCAAAAATGCATGCACACGTCATGTGGGTGGGCTTGGGATCAAATTAAGGGTCTCTCAAGCTATGGTGCAGACATCACCCCCGTGTTTTAACGTACAACATTATGTGGTACATTTACTCAAAAAGTTGGGGCACCGCACATGAGAATACATTAGAAATGCACATAGGCAGAAGGCTTTGTTTATATGGAAGGCAAAACATTTTAGAACACTCATTTCAAACACAAAGGGTAAAATCAAATACAAAAGTAGCATGCACTCATGGCTATTTAGTTTATAGCACCAGAAGGTGTTACTTCTCTCTTCAGTAGTTCTAGTCTTCATTTGCCAAACACTAATTTGTGAAAATACAAAGAACACAGAAACTATGCTATACTTGCTTTCAAACATCATATAATCCTGCTGTGTATTCATTACAGATGTAAAACAAAAGCATGTTATATTTTTTATTAAAAAGTGAGAGCAAAAAAGAAAACACTTAGATACTCTATATGTTTCTAAAACTGCAGCAAGTACTTTGACAATATCTTTTAAATAAATGAGTTTTTTCTTACCTCTCTAAGATGCATGTTTTCCTTCTCCTTCTGATCTAAAATCACTTCTAAATGATTAACCTGAGATTCAGCCTCTGCCATCCTTCGAGTTCTCTCATTGTCATCTTCCATTCCTTTAGATGGCAAACCTTTACTTTGCAACATTTCCAGAAGCTTTTTTATTGATTCATCTCTGGCATTTAGTGTTTGCTTTTGTGTTTCAATCCTAAGCTCCATTTCTTCTAGCGTTTTTCTCAACAGGAAGAGCTCTTTAGCTTGTCTATCATGTTCTGCTTGAAGTCTTCGAAAATTCTCCTCTGTGAGCTCAATGGTAAAATGCTCAGCCCCTCGGTTTCCACTTTCTTGCTGGAGAAGATGGTTAAGGTCTCTCTGGGTTCTAAGCTCATCTTGAAGTGCCTGGATTGTCATTTGCAGATGCTGCAATAAGAAAGAAAAGAAAAAAAAAAAAAAATCAATTTAGGACCTGAATGTAGGACTAGTCTTTGATTAAACTTTTGTTGTACGTTGTTACAGAAATTCATTAGAATCAATGATGAAAGTATATCAAATGACCTTATAAAATAGCAAATGCACGTGACAATATTTGTAATGACATCTTTCAAGTGCTTCTAGGAAAGAAAAAAAAAAAGACAACACACACACAGAATAGTTTCAGGTACAGATAAAATAAATAGCAAAGAAAGGCAAACCAACAAACCCAAACACTAGGCAGTGACACATCCATTAATACAGTCAATATGTACCTATAAAGCCGAAAGACTCAGTATTCCATGTTTTCTAAATTACTTCAGAGACTAAAGGTAATTCTGCCCTGCATGGTGCTCTACAGTACTGTTTATAAAGTCAATCAAAGCACTCATTATAATTGAAGGGGACTTTGGGGAGGGGCTGAGTTGGGGCTGGTTGGTTTTTGTTTTTTCTTTTGGCAACTCAAGCTATGAATGTGTTTAGTAAACAGGATTACTGTATCTCTAACAAGCAAACAAAAAACACAATAAGCAATACTGAATTTTGAAAAATAAATTGACTGCAAATAGTGGACAAACCTTTGTTCTCCTGGCATCCAAAAACTGAACAGCATGGTAAATGAAAAAATGAAGCAAAATCAACATAAATAAAGTTCAGATGCAAGCAAAAGAGATTCAACAGAAGGAACTGAATTTAACAAAAAGTATCTTCAACAGAAAAAATAATTTTATTGGGGTATACAGAAAGGCACCAACAACTTCACAGTACTCAAACATACAAACCTAAACTATAGACAGACTTCACTCAATAGATGTGAGAAATAAAAACATATTAGAAATAACTAATCACACAGTGAATAGTAACATTCCTATTTTATCTTACTGTTCTTTTACACTTCAAGGTTTTTCGAAACACAGTAACTTGGCCTAAAATATTTGTTCTACATCTGAGTACATGGGTCTTTCTCTATTCAAGAGGTAAACCTTGCACTCCTTATTCAACACAAATCAAAATCAAGGATTTTGCCCACGTTAAGATTGGAACATAGATAGTTATACTAAATTGCTACGGTTTGTTATGTTCATTACAGATTATGTTTTTTCTGCTAATTTTTTCCCTCTTTTACTGCCTACACAGCATACTGAATTTATAGAAGTATAAACTCCTGAATAGCCACATGGTCTGTACGAGAGGACGTAAATGCATGGCACTAGACTTTTTTTGCATTAATGGATATTCTGCAGCTCCGCATTCAAAAAACAAACAAACGAAAAAACCCAACACACACAAACAAGAAAACAAAAACAGATTAAGAAACCCTCAAAACATACCCACTCAAAAAACACCCCACCACCAAAAAAAAAGCCTAAACAAAAACAAACCCACAAAACTCCCCACAAAAAAGCCCACACAACCAGATAATTCATTAACACATGAACTCAATATAGGAGGCTTCCTCATTTTGTTTGGAGGACTTGGCAATGTTAGGTTTATGGTTGGACTCAATCTTAAAGGTCTTTTCCAACATAAATAATTCTATGATTTGCTACTACATTCACATTTAACACATTTACATCTAAAGCTATCAGTTTGTAACAATAATCTAAACTAAATGAAAAATACAAAACCTTAAGAAAATAGCCTCCTGAAATCATGCCTTTTATCAGTTATTTCAAATGGAAGAAAGTATTGCCAGTGGTAGAATTCAGTACAGTTTAACACTTTGAATCTGTTCTATCACTAGATAGCACTGTTTTAATAAATGTCAGGATCTCATTTTATATTTGCATCTTGTTAGGCATACACTCAGTTAAGAGTGTACAAATGTAGGCTACTCATCTACAGCCCTCATTTAGTTTAATAGTAATTCATATATTTTCTTAGTCTCATCATCTTTTTAATTATTTATATAAACTTAAAAGCTCACAATAAACTTAGAACTCCTCTAGATGTAGCAATTTTCTCATTTTAAATCTACCAATACACTGAGTATTTATGACTGCAAGATCGACAGTTTTAGCACAGAAATTCAGAGCATAAATCCAAATCAAATTTTCAAATAGTGCAGACATCACATTCAATGATTATTGAGGGAAGTAAACGAGGGAATTAACAAAGACAAGGGAAGGCAATGAAAAAGAGAGGCAGGTGGCACAAAGTAAACAGAATCAAAACCATTTCTTTTCAAATGCTTCTTCACTGTGTTAAGTCATAGGGACATAATAGATACCAATATTTGTAGATTACATTAATCAGACAGTACAGTGGTTTTGCCATGATTTCAAACTAAATGACATCTTGCCTTAGACAATACAGACTTGCTGTATTCTCTAATCCTTTGTAGCTTTGTAAGACTGAAAGTTGGAGAACAGATGCTTGAAATTACTGAATTAAAAGTAATTCTGTTTTTACTAAAGAGATTGCAAGTTTCCTTTCTAGAAGAAAATATTATTTTTCTTCACTAACATTAGAGCAGAAATATGGATGAAGACGTGGTTTAAGAGTATTAAAAAGAAAAGGAAGAAGAAAACCAGAAACCACCTTCACATTACATTACGTTCTTCAATATAAAACTACCGAGATGGAAAAGGCAAAAGAGCAGGTAAAAGTAACATTTCAAATTTAAAAAAAAAAAAAAAAAAAAGGCAAATTTTCAGAAAAAAATATGAGAGACATCTCAAAGAATACATTGGAATATCTCCATTCTCATCTTTGAGAACATTTTTTGCTTAGCTGATGATGTTGCAAGCTACTTTAAAATTACACTCAATAGTTTGTTTCAGTGGCATGACTAGTAAGTATTTAAGAACTCATAGTACAATTTTCTATCTTGGAGCTCAAGGAACATGTCTTTTTCTGTTCGGGTTTTGTTCTTACTGGTTGGGGGCGGGGAGGAGGGTGGCACTTAAATCCCAGCTTCTGACAGAAAGCAATTATGCACAAGACTCACAGCTTCCATTTACAAAAATATGTTTTTATTCGAAGACTTCAAAGGAAACCATGAGAATGTTGCAGAGGTGACAAATAATAAAAATACCACAATCAAATTAAAAAAAAAAAAAAGGCAAAACATTTCTATAAAATTCTTCACTCAATCTTATAATTTAGGGAAACAGCTTCATTTTTTAGGACTTTGGACTTGAAATCATATAACTGACACATCTTTATTGTTTTTCCTGTTATGGAATAAAGTCTTGGTTAGACCTTATTAAAAATGTTCAGATGAGTAATTATAGAAAAATAGATTTGTATGCATTTAAACTACCCATAAATTTGCATCAAGCTTGTCAAACAGCACCCTCTCAAGAGCTCAAAAGAACTCAAGAAATATTTTTTCTTGTGTTTCAAATGAGAAGTTTAGACTTTTAAACTTTTTCATGCTTGTTTTAATGTTAAATTGTGTTCTTCTTCTAAATGGAGTTAGAATTTTTTTAAGTGAAATGCTTCCTTTTTATCAAACAAATTTAATTCAACATTATACAAAGAAATTTCCGTTTTAATTAATTAATTTTCATGTTGGTGTCCACATCAGCTCTCAGCTACAGTTTCAGTCTCAGGGCATTCTTTTGAAGAATGAAGCTTATATCTATACATTCTTCAAAAAATGACTAGCTGAAATAACACATGTATAAAGTTTACTTTGCATAAGCACAGTAAACTAAATCCTCCACATTCCAAAATTATTTCACTAAGCAACAGCAATATTCAGCAACTACCAGTAGTCTAGAAATAGTCCGAAGAGTTGTCTTGTCTGATCTGAATAATGATTTAAAATATGTCCTCCTAATGTTAAATTAGACAATATTTATTACCTGATGCTAAAAACTATTAACAAATTAATGTTTTCCCAAACTCAAGTAGTCACTGTACACCAAATGCCTATATGTCTATGAGACTTTAGCTAAGCAAAGAGAAACTCATTTCTGAAACGTGTAAAATGTTGTAAGACAAAAATAAAAGCAAACTTAACATACATGTTGTTAACATACAACCATTCTGAATCCAAGCTGTAAAAGCCAGAACTGCTGGATCCACACACAAGTTGTTAGAAATCAGAACTCAAACAGCAATTCCGGTACGATAAACCGGACGACTTCCTTTTCTATCCCGCAGCAACCCACGTTTGCAGTTCTTAGGTTCTAGTCGTAACCATGGTTGTCACTGAGCACAACAGCTGTTGCGGCTGCTTCTCAGTAATTATGTCAAAACTAACAACCTCAACGGTGGTAGACTACCGCTACTTTGACATAAAGAATCCATTTTTGTACACCTTCAAGACTTAGAACTCTCTTTGAACATGATGGACCAGATTTAGACTTGTGCTGGCACAGACTTTTGTATCTGCAGCTAGCTAAGAAAGGAAAGAACAAATGTTGTGAGGGTGGAAAGAAACTGTATAATTTATTGCAGTGGGGGAAGGAATGTAGGAGTGCTGCGAATATCTGTCACACGGCTGTCATTACATAGACGTAGAACTTTATGGGATTTTTAAAAACCATGCAAAGTCTACCATATTTTTCATAGCTTCTACAGACCAATTGACCAGAAATATTTCCATGCCAATCCCTTGGCAATAGATAAATAGTTCTCTCAGAACTTTTTCATTCCTTCTCTATAGCCCAGACTCCAAGATGCAATCCATGGAACTGCAGAGGAAGTTCCATTAAACTTTCTCTGAATTAAGCATAGTGCAGGTTTTCAAAATTTTCCCCCATAAATTGAAACAAAACTATGAAAGGAAGATGAAATAATGGCCCTTCCCAGATTCCAGTTCATGTTCTACACAAGGAAGTTCCTCTAAACTGTGCCAACTAGCTATTGCCAAAGGAATTGCCTGCAGAGAACTGTCCTGCCACATTTTGCCTTGGGTCAGAGCACATAAGCACTTTCAGAGCATCCCAAAGCCTTAGATATATGGTGAACAGTGGAGGAAAAGGAAATCACAGGGAGACTCACCAATTTAAAACTGCTAGTCCACCTACAGAAGTGCACAGCTTCTTGTACTTTGCACCATCACCCAGGCACCAAAAGCAAAGATACCGTTGAAGAATCAAGTCTACCGTCACGTAAAAAATTGCCTGCTACTAAGATGAAAGGAAGCGACAAACCTTGTGTAAGGTCAAGAAAGAAAGAAATTACAGCTAGGGCTGTCTCGACTGGGAAAGCCAACCCGAAGCACTTGGTGGCAGAAAGCGGTCTTATGCTATCATCAAATGATGGATTTTGAAATATATATCCATCCATATACAATTTGCTGGTAGTTTTCTGTAGTGTGGTGACAATCTAGCAAGTTAATTCCTCAGACACGTATCACTGAAATTTGGGTACCAGAGCTGCTGAAGGATTTCGTGTATGTTCTTTGATAGTTTCTGCTCTAAATAATTCAGTATAGCACTATGACTAAAGGGGGCAATGGCAAGATCATCCAGTAGATTTGAAACAACTATTTCTGTAGTCATCCAAGATTATTTGTTATTTTGGTGCTTTATCCAAAAAGAGATACAGCTACTTTACCAGACTCGAGTGTTGTTTCCCCACCTAATGCCTCAATCCTCCCTCTCACCCTCACTGTCTTTTTATTGACTTCTAGTTCCTATCTCTCACAGCTCCATTTTTAGCTCCTGATTCTCCTGTTTCTTTCACACAAGGACAAAATCTATTAGCTTTGTCTTCTGGGATCCTCTTACCTGGCTTTAAAACAATTGAGAAGTAACGACTACTGTGTAACAGTCTGTCCTCTCAATGCCCAAACTACCACATAATGTGATGGTCAAACAATCTGACAAAGTGAAAACCAACTGACAGCAAAACTCTGCAAGTTTAGAAGGAATAATTGGAGTATTGGAAAGAGAGCGGTCCCGGCAACAGATAGCCATGTGCTGCAGGGTGGGATGTGAGGTGAGGCTGAACTGCCTTACCTTACACCAAGCAGCTGGCAGTATGGAAATTCATAGGAGCATATCAGGGTGGATTCATGACAAAGACTTCCAGAAGAGCTGGGAATCAAACTGAACTGAAGATTTCAGTATACTCTTTGTTTTTTTCCTTTTAGTAATGCACATAAAAGTGACAAAAGCTATTCTCAGTCATACACCATCAGCCTTTGAAAAGGTATGATCTAACACAGCATCAAACTTCATTATTTATTCTATAATCTGCCACTGCTCCATTTTCATTCTTCACTGTATGAAGCTCTACCATTGAAAGGTGTCAAACAAATTAAAGCCTTCTTATGAACTGCATCTAAACCAATTTGTATGTTAACTTGAGTTACACTACTGAAACAAGTATGAGCATTAGACTTATAACTAAACATTGTTAAGGACAAACATGCAAATCTTTATTTTCTTCTGTAAGAGAAAACCAAAAAGGGAATCAGAGATATTTTCTTCATTGGCATAAATTAAGAAATAGATTCTCCCATGCATTTGCTCATCTGTCTTACGTAATTTAAAATTCTGGCATCCAAACACCACCTCCGGATCAGTTGACAAAAATTTTGCTTAAATAAGACAGGACTGAGAGAAAGAGATGAAAGGAGAAGGGAGATGTAATTTGTGAGGAATCACAGGAGATTCAGACCACACACACAATGCATTTTAAGCATTAAAAATTCTGGAGGCGCAACTCACGTGAGACAACCTCTGCATAACACTGTTTTCTGGTAGAACCATGTATTCGAAAAGGGAGAATTCTTGTTTACTGGCTTTCCTTCATTTTTCTTTCCTTATGCTTTTGCATTTGGTGCGCTGTCAAATTCAATAAAGTTTGCTCTTAATACCTTGCTTTGCAAGTTAAATAAGGAATCTTGTCATGTACATTTAAATCTGCATTTCTTAATACAGACATTATATTTAATCTGAATTATCAGACTTCATTACTGTTCAGTCAGCTTCTCTAGGTCATCTCACACAAATATTTTGGTGAAAAACAATTAAGATTGGAAAGACAAAGTATTGCCTAAAAACTTGAGGTCATTGTATAAAAACACATCTCCATTTATAACTGAGGGGTAACCGTAGGCTAAAATGTTTTAGTATTGCAAGTTTCATCATAGTTTTGCACCTATTTCTTAAGACACAATCTGTAAATATACTTCTTTCCCATTTCACGGGTTTGCTCTGGGATGAGAGATGTCATTTTTCATTTATTTCTGTTGCTTTACAATTTGTCCTAAGTAGGCCTGCTATCACAGATACAGTTTGTGATTTTGTCAAATAATATTTCTTCATAATAGATATATACAGTACTACATAAAGCACTGAAGTTCATTTGTTGATTTGGAGTATTTGGGGGTAGAAGAAACTAACTGTATGTCTGAACTATCTCTCCCTATAATCCTTTCCTTCTTTCTTCCACTACATTTCTCCAGCATAGCCGATGCTTTCTGTGCTGCGTGATCTCATTTCAGGTCTCTCAAATTCACCTTGCCTCTAAAATGCAATGCTTCCTCTTTTTTTTTTGTTTTCTCTGAAAAAAGCTAGCTGAATACTATTTGTTGAATTATTTATTCAGTGGAGGCTTTCTGATATTTATCAACCAGCTTTAACCAAAGTCAGAACACAGTCTTACTTCTGTGGAGACACAGTAATTTCACTTCAGTCCACATTTACCAATATGAATTCAGTTATGGTCACCTTGCATAAAATAGTCAGTGTCTCAAAACCAAAAATTCAGTACAACGTTCTTTATCGATTCCTTTAACCTAGAAAATTTGAATTAACCTATATGTTTTCTCCAATTGATAAAAATCACGTTAATACTCATGGGCCAAATCTTGTAGCCTCTAATCATAAGAGCCAGAAGACCAAGAGGAAGGGACTTTTAGAAATATAAGAAGTCAAAGCAAGCCTTGAGAGGAGTAATCTGCAAAGATACATGTTCACAAAAATGCCCACATCAAGTTCTTTAGTTACTAAGAAAAAGCCTTAATAAAACATTTAAATCATCAGTGTCATAGCAAAATGCAAGGTTTTATACTTAGGTGGTCATTACCGGTACTATTACAATTTTTACACAGTCCAATTATGCTGTTAGGAGAAGACTGTGGCCTCCTTTTTTCTCCTGTTCCCTTTGGAAAAATGCTGCTAGTATGTTTTTAGGGCTGAGCAACGCCAGAATCACTAAACGGTATTTCAGTTGACTGAAAATTACCTGTAACACAGATTTTGACCAACCTGAACACATCTGGAACAATCTGTTTCAAGATTACTTATTACAATTTACCATGAGGAAAAAAACAAAATACATTTTAACAAGGCCTGGAAATTAATGTCAGTTTAAGAAAAGCAGATTAATTTTTATTATAGCAGATTATATTTTAAACTACAGTTTCTCTGATACTCTGTTCTTTCCAGGATAAATAATTTCCACTCCTTTTGGGGACTGAAGCACTTAAGGTTCTCTAAGGAAGCTTTTAGACCATTTATGACCATAAACCTTTACCCTCCCCACACAGGATTTCTCACATGGCCTAGGCTCTACATAACCAACCCTTTCCATTCGTATTCTGACTGCCCATGGTTTACCACAAATGAGCAGAATCTCAATCCCACAGCTAATCCCAGGAGTAACTGTAATCACAGAACAGAATCCCCAGACCTTTACATCATCACAGCAGAAGTCTAGGAAAGTGCAAAAGCACTCAAGTCCTTTTCCAAAGAACAAAGAAAATTCCATCCCCCAACCCCGCTGTTAATGAGGAGATACAAGATGAAAACAAAAAGCAGCAAAATAACACATTATTCCTAGTTCTCTTTTGCTCATAAAACAGCATATTTCCAGTTATCTCCTCAGCCTTTTACCTAAAGAGAATGGTAAATTTGCAATTCTGATGATGCACTGTCTAGTATTCCTGGAAGCCCTTGTTTTTGGGATTGCCTTCTCTGCTGTTAAAACTTTCCTACTAAAAAAGATTTAACTCAACATCATAAATACACCTCTGATGTTACCTTCTGAAAGCAAGTGATTGTTACAACTTGTAGTAAATTATCAAGTATTTTTAATACATTCTATTTGGAGAAGATACTTGCAGACACACACAAAACTCTTAAAACCTTGTGGATAAAAACTTTCTTAAAACTCAGTGAGCAAGTGTTGCTCATTAACAAAACGTTGCACTGTGTATTTAGAACTGATTGAAATTTTGTTTCCACTTTATTTTAACCAAAAAATGGAGGAAATTCAGAAAAATTTCCTCCCTGATTTCTAACAAGTTCAAGTTTCCATGAAGAGAGCAGATTTTTTTTTCCAGCATAGTGATGTTCAATAGAAAATTTTTTATCAAATAGCATTATCTTCCTCTTTTGTTATGGTTATAATTAGTGGGTTACTATGTATTTAATGTCCAGAATATCAAAAGTGACATACACAGAGTAACCTAGTAAATCACACGGTATTTAGCCAACACACTGAATTTTAACAAACTCTTATTATGAAAAGTGCATGAGAGATCATTAATGATTATAAGTGGTCAGCACCTCTGCTTTACATCTTGTTTAGGAGTCAAAAGAAATTTACTTTTTTCTACCAGCAAGATCAAATCAGTGTGGCTTAATGCTTTTAATTACGTCTGGTCTATTTCATGTGTCTCATTCATCAAAGTCACTACTAAAAGTATTATTATCCTTTAAGGTAAATTATTTCTAGTGTTTCCATTCTAACATTTTCACCTATGAAAAAAAGCAGTATACTTTTGTGGTATTGTACCACTTTCAGTGCTAGGCATTAATCAGCTCTCATCTGCATGCCTGTGAATAAGCCCATTGCATGCACTCTTTCTCAGAAAGGCCTTTACCTGTTGCTTAAATAGAAAATTTCTTTTAGGTCAATCGCTTGGTTTTGAGCCATGCGAATATAATATTAAATATTTTAGATTGTCAACAATTACAGCTGCTTCCACTAAATCATTCCCTAAAGGAAAACGCTGAGTAACTTCCAACAAATTATTTGAGCAAAATTATACAAGTCTTAGAAAATAACTGTTTTGCAATATATAAACTGTACATTAAAGATGCAGAAAGACAATACTACATTACTATTCCATCACAAAAATGTCAAAGGAAGATATTTAGAACATGAATGACAATACAGAATATTGTTGAATGAAGATCATGTATAATTGGGCACGTTAATGGGAAGTAACAGATTCATCTGTAAATTTCTATTTAAGGCTTCTGAAATGCTAACAGCCAAACAACTGAGACCAAGTGAGCAAACAGTCACAGAATTTTCAAGGATATTAGTATTTCAAATATTTCTGGCTATCTTTTTATAAGCAAAACCAAAAGCAATTTACATAGAATGATCTAATGTCTTTCATGGTTGTCATTAAAAATTTTAATTCCTCAGAGCCTTAAACCCAAGGTTTATTCCCTTCCTTTGAATAGCATTCTTCTAGTGCTTCTGTCATCCCTGACACTAGGGCTAAGTTCTAAACAGCAACAGGTCCTGAACATACTGGGATTTTGAATAACACCTCTGCAACAGCTCAGAACAGGGGACGTTCTGAACTATTTCAACTTTACCCTGCAATAAAGAGCAGTAAGATCACCAGCCTTCAGCTATGGATGACAGTGCTATTGCAAAAACAACACTTGTGGCTGACTAATGTTTAAGAAAAGCCATAAAACTCAGTACTTCAAAGTTTCCATGAGCACTTCCTACACTAAATATTGTATATGCACATACTGAAGTTACAGTAATTGCCAATATAGGATAGCTGCCATGAAATGCTATTGGCTGCACTGTATCAATTTACTACTTTTTACTTAGAAAAGACTAGCAATAAAGAGATGGACTGCTCCAGGCACCAGAAATTATACTGCATGAGAAAGAGATATGAAGAGATTCTTCCCTGATGTCAGTCTTGTCAAACCAACCAGCAAAGAAGCAGAGGTACAAATTGAACTTTCAATAAGAAAGGCTACTGACCAATCCCCAATCTTCAAACCTGTCAACACATAACTAAAGTGTCTGAAAAATGAATAAAATATTATTTGTCTCAGTCTTACCATAAATACAAGTTTTAAAAAAATTTTATTCCATAAAACCAGTACAATTTCATGCTATCAATACAGAAATTGATTAATCAAATGTTGGGAGACGTCAGGGGTGTGTTTTGGTTTGTGGGGTTGTTTGAGTTTGTTTGGTTTTTTTTTAAAGAGAAGAATGCAGAGCTCCCCTCACAGTGAAATCACATACTACGTCCTCAATGGACCAGCAGCAGATTGAACACTGCCCTGTCAGATTCCAGCATAGACTACTGATCTACTGGAGAGTAATTTTCTTTCTCAGATAAGCTCTAGGGATTCCATAACTGTTTTTTAAGAAGCAGCAGAATGCCATAGGATCAACATTCTTCAATGCTGTTTTGAGGCTTGAGAAGAAACTAGGTTTAGCAATGATCACAGTGGGCCCTGAAATGAAAGCCAAAAGCATATACTGTGAATATTTATTTTAAAGGCAAGATTGTATGTGAATTAAGATTTGCATTTGTCATAGGGAACTGAGTTCTATTCCTGCTTCTGTGGTCATGTGTAACTGAAATGAACCTGTTTCAAAACCTGGGAAATTATAATTGCCTTCTTCCTGGTATATCCAGGAGATCATATTTGGTAACAGCAGTTCAGTATGAACCATTGTGCAAACTCCAGTTAATGAAGAACAGAAGTTAAGAATTTATTGTTTCTAATTACCAGCTTTAAAAAAGCCTGATAAGCCAAACAATATTTGACAAGTAACTTTCTCTTTTTGGACAGTAGAACATACTGTTCAGCTTGCTGATTCAGTCAAAATAATAGCATAGCAAAAATCTTGGATGCTAAAAAGGCCTATTACTTTCTAATTTCTCAAAAAAATGAGATCTAGCTACATTAAAGGAATTCTTTTTCAGGCACTGAGTCAAGAAGTTACTTACAAAAGGAGAGCATTGAGAGTAATCAAGGTCATATTTCAAACACTCAAAAACCTGTATTTGATCTTCAGTCCCTTCCTTTATCTGCTTGATCTTTTGCTATAAAGTTTAGGGGCTTCTATCAGAAAGCTCACTATTACCTTGAAAAAAAATAAAAATAAAACCAATCCTTTTCCTAGATAAAAACTGTGCGAAGTGGGGTCCCTTTTCCTATTTTCCAGTCTGCCTCTGAAGAAAGAAACATCCCACTTCTTCATTTAAAAAAATAAAATGAAATCTGAGGACAGGAATTTCTGTGGATATCGTACGTGCTCTGCTGAAGCTATCAAAGAAAAATGCACATAAAGGAAAACTATTTAGGTGTCCAAATAGCGTTTCCAACAATAAAGTCATAACAGACTGAAACAGAGATGGTTGCCATTGTCAGTAAGTGAATTACATTAGAAATATTAAAACAATTATTTCCATAATATACAGCATGCATTTGTTTCTCAGGTGACCTTAATATGCCACATACTGTAAGAGTTAAGGTTCTGCGTATCCTATCTAAGAAACAATCTGGGGAAATGTAACAGCCTGATACAGCTTGTCCATTTCTTAAAAAGAGATTCCAGTGATTATTTTACACTATATTGAAAGACACAGAATAGGAAAGAGAGAAGACTAGACAAAACCTCAGCACCGCATTGCAAACATCCATGTTTAATTTACAGGGGAACGGGGTGCTTGAAGTTTCTATACTTCTTAATTGACATAAGAGACAAATGCACAGCATCACTGAAAGCTGTGGGAGTGGAGCACCTTAAGATTTTGTATGACCTTCTTATCCTCTCCACCTTTTGATTTTGAAACTTTCTAACTGTATTCTTTTAATGCACACACTAGAAAAATCATATGAATGTAAGTTATTCACAGAGCAATTTCATGCACAGCTTTTAGTAAGCCAGAAATAAAAAAAGTGATAAATCCAGTTCCAATTTCAACCTCTCCTTGCTATATTTTAATCAGGCAAAAAACATAAAAGACCACTCTTCAGCTTCCGATTTTTTTTCTCTACTAGGAATAGTACTGAGAGTTGATTAACCATAATACATAATCATTTCCCATTGAAGCAATTTGAAAAGGAGCTTTAGAACTATGTGTTCTGCTACAGTTAAGAATGGGGGAAAAAAAAAAAAATCAATATAGAGATTACAGTAGCTCCAATCAAAACAGTGTTCAGTTAGATCCAACAGAGAAAAATGATGCATCACAAAGCAAGACGACCATCTGGAAAGACATTTCATCCCAAGTTACTGAAGAAATGTAGATCAGCAGGAAAGAGAAGTCATTAAGGGGACAACATTTGGGCTCAAAAGGTCTATACAGTTCGCACAAATCTATGCTTTCATGAGCTGGAAGACTTTGGTTTCACAATAAACTTTGTTAAATCTATATTTATTCTTGTCAGATTTAATAGGAGTATCTTCTCATTTAGGGCCTAAATGAATCCAGTATATTCAATCATAAAAAAATCTGCAGTTATTAATTTTTTCCACAAGATGGCACTAAATCCATATCCTGCAGAAAAAATATTAACAAGCACAAAAACAAAGCAAAAACTGTAGTCACATTCCTAAAATAAATAAACAAACTAACTAACTTTATATAAGAATTGGAAATTGTAGGTATGGAGAAATAAAATTAACAGCCTAAGTCAGGTCTTTTCTTAAGAGAGGGCAATTTTCCCTTCATAATTCAGCAACTGGGCAAGGGAGACAAAGACACAGGCAACACTCACGTGTATATACATACACTCAATATATACTTCTATGTACTTACATAATACATACTTGAAAATACGTGTCTGTACATATTTTTATGTCTTATGTATTTTTTATATATATTTTTTTAATATATATATAAATAAAATCCAAACATTTGTTCCCTAATGTATAATATACAAAAATATCCATAGAAACTGAAAATCCAACCCCGAGCCTAAAACTGGACTGCCTTGCAAAGAATAATCATTAAAAAGCAAACACGAGACACAACTGAACTTAAAATCCAGTAGCAAAACACCCTCTAATTTGGAGCACCCTAAGCACATAACCTTTTATTCCCTCCAGAATTGCTTAAATGAAGACCATCGGATCCCTAAACTAACATACTGTTCATATTGAAATCAAAGCATTACTAGACTGGAACTTTCCTTTAATTCTTTAATTTAAAACCTTAACTCGCAGACTAACCTATCATCACAAATCAAAAATAGCTGGTATTTTTTTTCACAAAACATTGTTTACGGTTACAGTGGGGGGCGGGGGAGGAAAGTGTTGGGTTTCTTTTTTCTCCCCCGTTGAAGGTTTTCAAAATTTAGTAATCCCTGATTTACAGTTAGCACTTAACAACAAATCAAGTTAACCTTGGCTCTTTGATCCAAGTTCTAAACTAGAAATTATATCGTTCCCCTGGTTACACTAACACTGGTCAGTCAATGCTGAATACAATCACACTGTTTGCACTGCAAACACTAACAATCAAATGCAATGTTTTGTACCTGCATGTTTAAATCTGGTACAGCCTTAATTTCTAAGAAACAATTACAAATATAGTAGAGCTACATACATCAAAAGAATGTTTAAATCTGTAAATCTTCCTAATCACCATTCAACACTCAGTACTGCACAAAATAGTTAACTGACTTTTATTTAAGCAGTAAAGTATTTAGGAGTTTAAGTACTACTGACTTACATTCTTTAAACATGACCATAAAACCTGTTGTATGTTTCTGCAGGAAAAAAAATAAATACCAAATTAATGGTATGATTTTGAAACTAATCCACAAACAGCAAGAAATTTCTCAGCTAAGACTACAGATCCACTATTAAACCACTACAGGGAAGCAACTGAATACAGTAAATATTCCATTTTGAACTACTTGAAGATTCTTTACAGCTATGATTTTTTTTTTCCCCCCACCCTTTTCTTTCCTTGTATGTTGGTGGATTCTTTTTCCCCCAAGTATATAGCATAATCTTAATTACTACAGTGCTGAAATAGTAGCGTATCCATATGCTGGTCTACTATTTAGAAGTGGTTCAAACTCATGAAGTGCCCAGAAGCCTCCAGGGAGCCTTTTGTTGCCAACTCCAATTAAACAAACAGGTACCCAGGGTCATTTGGGGCCAACTGCATTCCACAGGGCTGGATTTTAAATTGTTAGCACTATCTTTTTTTCTGCCAACAGTCTACGGTATCATCATTTTTTCCTTATTTCGAAGACTGCTCTTAAGTAAGCATGCTGTAAGACTATTCCATTTATACAGCTATTAAGAAAGAAAGTAATTATTAAAGCTCTGCAACCACTTTTCAACTGGATGCAAAACAAAATAATGATTAAGGCAAGTAAAGGTAAAGTGATTTTAGCATCTGGTCCGTGCTCCAACCCCTATATTCACAAAGAGCAATGCAAGTTCCATGAGCACACCACTACTATTGATTTCCTTCCAACCACCCCACGTTGCAGATAAGAACACCACACGATCTGTGGGATGGGTAAGGTTGTAGTGCAAAAGGCTTATTTAGTTGTAACTGCTAGGGGTTTTTTTTTCCCCTCAAATCACATGCTTACACATCTGTCGGCTATCTAATGCAAACTCATTGCAGTTTAAGCACAGATTTGTGATCAGAATGGATATCCTCTTCAACACATCCTCCCTTAATCCCCAGTTTTTGCACTGTCTGACCAGAGAGGATTTGTTCTATGCTGTATAAAAGGAGGTGAGAGAACAGAATCAATACCCATGTTGTCATCCAAAACACTCCATGCATTATGCTCAGCTAATATCAGCTTCTGTAAATAATTTAATAAAATATATGGGCTCTTTCAACTTTTTAAGAAATTACGTAACATTATCTCTTTCTACTTTTTAATTCATGCTCCGATGCATCTTTATAACGGGATCATTTTATCTTACTCTTGAGCAACATACAAGAGATGAAGCATATTAACAACATGAACTGGCTTTACAGCTTTCTGTCTGGCTTGAATCTACCTCTGATTCCTCTCTTCTCTTGCACATTTTTCTCTAGATTTTCCTATACATTTGCAACAAGTTCTCCCTCTTATATCTGGTTTGCTTTGCTCAACACGTATTTTCCAATTGCAGCTTTCCTTTAACCCTAATATTTCTCAGATAATACTGTATTTTCAGTAGAATTCATGCAGTAGCAAAATCTTGAACAAGAATGAATATCTGTGTTACTGTGAGTAGGGGGGCTGTTACTTCCCCAAGTACACCACACATAGATGATGAGTAGTAAAAATAAATAGAAAATAAAACAAAAATTAGCAGAATAAACTATGTTCCAACATGACAGAACGATCAAAAAACCCCTTACAGCCAATTTAAATGTACAATGAATGGCAGCTATGATAGGCAGAACATAATGCACCCCAGTGTGCCTAGAAGGTCTTCCACAGTATGATGGACAAAGCAACATATTATTCAGTATTTAAAGAAATATCACTAAATCCACTTCACAAAAGCCCAGAGCGATGGGATGCATTGCCATAGCTTTGCAGTGAACCACCACACATAAAAATATCCCTGTTTGGGGAATTAAAAGCATGCCTTTTTCAGAGTATAACCTTGAGAGAGAGAGAGAGAGAAAGAAACTCCACTGAGATCATTAGGTTGAAAGCAAAACATCAAATAACAATTATAAACATCAGAGAAACACGATCTTCTCTGCTGTGCTACACATGCTTTTAACTTCACTTCTGAGATAAAAATAACTATATAAAAGTGAACTAAACTTTATGAATGCAGCTAATCTACCAACTTTCATTAGAAGAACATTCGATTTAAACAGAAATCTTCATGATCCTTTATTATGTTTGCTTTGTGGTGTTGCAAAGATTTTCAAGTTTTAATGTTTCCACTATAAATGTGTTCAAAGACTGCACTGGCAATCACTATTTAGTGAGACAGGTGTGCCCACGCAAAATGTTTCTCAAGCAAAACAGAAATATTTTTCTTCTTTTGAAGGATTACAGTGTTTTCTGAGTTCTGCTTCACAACACTGATTGTAATTTCCACCCTGACTTTCATAAAAGCCTGAAAATAAACTAGCAAACTCTTAACTCGCAGATTGCTGCAGTTAATCTCTCTGAAACCAGACTACCTAGGTTCACTACTGCACTTCATTCATGTTCTCTTATCACTTAATTACTGTAAAATAAATTATTCTAATATCAGACATCATTCAGAGTCCAGACTAGACTTTCAGGAGAATTCTAGGGCAAAACATACTTTCTTCAGCAGAAGTTACTTACATAATAATCTGGTAAATTTAAGACACTATTGAAAAGATACATTAAAATAATCAAAGGCAAATTAATTTCTATATAAAGGTTATGGGATATACATTTCTCTATAAAGGTTAAGGGAGATAAAGCTTCATTCTCTTCCTGCTCTAGCTGCTGTTTGTTGATTCTTAAGTGCAAAGCAGTTGGAAATCAGCTGAAATCACGAGTGCTCAAATACACACACCCCGTAGCCTATGTGGCAATAAAAAAAGAGCACTACCACTGAAGGAAAAGCGTGACAAGAAACATGATGCTTAATGTCTTTTTCCCATATTCCAAACTCGTCTTTATAATGTCTTCTCTTAGCCTAGCTATCACTATCAGTCCTTACTCTTCTTGCATCAAATCCAGCAGAGACGATTCCAAGCCCTTCATCTGAAATTCCTTCCCTAATAAAACAAGAGAATCGCCACTCTACAAGGTGGTATTTTTACACCACATTCCTAGTACAGAAGTAGTATATTCCACTATTCTTGAACAGTTTTATATGCATTGATTGCACAGAAAAATTACTATTTCTAATATTTCAAACAACTGCACTACTGCCAGAAGTAATAAAACGTTGAATTATAGTTCTCTAATTTAGGGCCATCTAACCACACTAAGAATTGGAAGAGGCCCTGCTCTGACACATTCTGATGCTGTACAGAGGAAATCACTAGCAGCAAAGGATTAATTGCACGGGAATTGCTCTCCACTATGCCACATGCTACGGCTCCTACGATTTCCAGTATGCCTTCTCACTCAATCTATAAAGAAGTAAATGCATTTATGCCACCTTCTAGGAGGCATACAGTAACGAAGATGCTCCTTGAGGTGTAAAATCCACACCAGAATTCTCTGGATTAAACCTTTATGCTACTCTACCATAAGCAAGGACTTGTATCAGTCTCTATAAATAAAAATAAAATAAAATTTAAAAGTCTGCATCTTAAGCCATTTAATGTATCACAATTAATACTTCTGAAGAAAGTTGCATTTGTTTTTTCAATTGAAAAATAGAAAAAAAAGCTAGTTTAATTCTGCAAGTATTGTCTAAGTCTCTTTACAGTCAGAATTCTAATAGCCCAAGAGGGCAAGCTTGTATATAGTCCTATGTCTAAAATGTGTGAGAAAACAGAAGAGTTGGTTAACTAAACAGTATTATTCCATTCAAATGATATGTTTTATTAGAGATGCACAAAGAAGCCAACATTAAACATAACACTGTTCTTTTGTGCTTCAGAGTAGACATTCTTAATTGCAGCCTGTAGATCAAGTTGCTGCTGAAACCAGCAAATGGATTGATGATCACAAGCTAATTTACTTATTTCCAATTTACTCTAGAGGAAGAAGATAAAGTTGCTAGTAACAATTGGAAGCCATCTAATGCAAATTTATTAGAAGTTATTTCTACACAAGAAAAAATTAATTAAGAACTTTTCTTCAGGAATGTTGCTGCTTAGTGGTATGGAACTGTCAGCCAATGAGGTAGAGGTGCAAAAAACAGAACAGCCAGGCAGCGTGTTGAAAGACATAGAGGAGAAAAGGACTAGGCATCAAAAAGCATGATCATGGACTTCAGGAAAGAGAGATTAGAAGTCCTAGAGGTGAGAATAAAATGGAGCTTAAAAGGCTTTACACTACTTATCTCTAATAGGAACACTTGCCACAATGATGGCAGTGAAAACTTCATTGCAGACTTTTTCCGTATGATCAATTTCTGTATCTGATACAGTGATGTTAAACGATCACAAAAGAGAACAAAGGTGGTCAATGGAACACTATCCTTTTGGCAAGTCTCAAACCATTATCTCAGACAAAACAGGATATAATTCTACAATGCTTTCCCTTCTCTTTCTGCTTCAGTTCCTCTGTATTAAGTTACCTTATTCTATTAAAAAAAACCCAACCCCAAAACGACAAGATTACAGTTTTAAAACTGTGATTTTACTCACAAACACAAGGTACTGACCTCATTAATGTCTGCAGGAGTGAACCAAAGAGCTCAAAGGCCTATTTCATACTTCTTTTTATAACTTTACTCAAAATTCAATGGAATAATGAACCACTTGGTATCACTTCTAACAAAAAAACCCCAGCACATTCAATCTATTCAAGCCATGTCAAAGGTACTCTTTGGGGTTTTTTCCTTTCCAAACTGTCTTCTTACTGTAATACCTTGAGCAGCTAACATGATTCATCTGTCACACAGACCCTCTCTTTAATACTCCCAGTTACACTGGGAACACAAGTGCAGTCCTAGATATTGAATTTTGTCTACTAACAGAAAAAAGTCTAGGCCACTTGTACTCTGAAACTTTGAGAACATGAAAAAACCCTTTATAGAAAAGTGTACCTTAAAATAGCAGTCTGCCATATCTACTGCCAACAACCTTATTAAAACATATTATACTTTCTAGAGAGGTTTTTTTTTTTTCCTTTGATAAACAGAGCCTATAGAAATCCTGACTAAGTGCTACCCATATTCAATACGAATCAAGTACCTGGGTATGATGATGTGAATAACCGTTCCGGTTTCTTCTGGGTTCCAAAACTGTTCATCACAATGAATACTTATAGACAAAGCAAATGTTAGAATATACCGCAAGCACTTTTTTTATTATTGATTACTTCACAAGATAATGTCTGTCCATTCCAAAAAAAACCCCATACCTTTTCCTTGTGTGCACATTTATATAGGAAAAGCTTATTGCAGTAAAATGTAAACACGTATCTGGTTTAGCTTCATTCCTTTTCATCTTTTGGTTCACTCAAATCCTAGAAGCTGTCTATATGTTACAGTGTAATCTACTCAGATTATTTGCACTTGCATGGGGGGGGAAATTGAAAGTTATTTCTCAGACAAAACAGGAGAAGGATACCTACACGGTGCCCTGGTCAAAAAAATTCCTTTGGAAACGGTAACAGGAGATGCTATCATCACTGTAGGACTCTGAACACCCACATCAAGTTCACAATGCTTTGTTGTCTTTGAGCTTAAAGCTCTTTAATTCTTTAGACCTTTCTCCTCTTTATAGCAAGTAAAATTGCCAAATCATTAAATAACCAATTTATATTTCCAAGCAATTATTCTGTGATTATTCTGTATCCTGTTTAGCACAAGAAGCATTGGGGGGGGGGGGGGGGGGGAATAAAAGAAGTTAAATGTGCATATTCCTAAACTCTAATTAGTCAATAACATTTTTCTTGCTTTAAGACCTTTGCTTCTTTTTCTCCAGTGCCACAGGAGGTTTAATCAAGCTGGACCTTAAACAATAAATTCCAGGAATGATGAAATGCAAAATATCCTGACCTCCTTAGAGAGTAATACCGATTGTTTACCTGCCAAGTGAAAAGTCTTCAGCCAGCTGGATCATTTATTTTTAACTATCGCTAAATAGAATCAAGGAGCAAATGGCTCCAGACATTTCATAAAACAAAGGAAAATGATACATTTGATTACTTTAGTAACTAAATAGCCTTTACATTAATATTTTGTTCTGTAGAATCTTATATTACCTTTTTCCTCATAATATCTAGAAAGAAAACATAACAGTTTTTATAAGTTCAGGGCAACAAATTGATAATTTCTCACTTGGATAGTCTGACAAGACATCTTGGGAACCTGGTGTTAGAGCGCTATTCAGATAAATTTGTTTAAGTCTAACCAAGAATTTAAGAATAAACCCTAATAATCAAGCAGCTCTACTCAGAATTATTGTGCAACTTCATTTGTGTATTCTTCTATACCAAATCTATTTTTAAAAGTTTCTTCAAAATGAAACTGTGCTGAAAGTTATCGCAATGACAAAAGTTTGCTAACTACGTGCCTGCCTACGAAAGAAAAAGTGCTTGTCGTTTTTATTGTGTTAAAATTCAATTGTATGAGACAAAATACCAGAAAGCTATGTTATTCCTGATGCACAGATACTTTTTTTCTGGTCCTGAAGCCTGATTCATTGCAAGCATCTGATAAAACTATTCAATAAGTAAATCAATGCACTGTAGCTAGTTATAAATATTACCCAAATATAGCACACTTTCACTAGCCAGTATTCAAGGTTTTTTTCAGCAGAAATAATGTGAATATTTGCAATAGCTTAGGCTAATTAGACTGCTCAGAACATTGATGGTTTTGCTGGCTCTTACTCCTCATTGGGAAGCAGAAAAACCTAAATTTACATGACATAAAAAGGAAACATCAAAATGTGCTTATTTAAAAGTTACAGAAAAAGGAAGCTTTCTTGGCCTTTTGATTTTAAGCTTAACAACTCTTTTGACAGTCCCCCTTCCTCTGAGCAGGATATTAACTTTCTTAATTCAAACTCTGTGTTAAAATCTGAATCATTGCTGGTACTTTATATCTAGTGCCTTGCATTTGAAGTGCTTACTAAGGTAACTGCTTCCGACTTAAAGGAAGTTTTGTCTATATAGGTCAGAATAATCCTGACCACATGGTATACCTCAACATTTTTATTTTCCCTAGTAAAATGTAACTTTTATTAAACCCAAATGTATTGTCTACTAAAATATCCTGTAACTGATCTACTTGCCAGTTTTGATATTAAGCATATATTTGACAGTGGCAACTCTTGTTTAAAGACTGAAATTTTTTAGTGTTTGAACAGCTTTTATGAAGTGGGTTAACACAATATGCCTGTGAACAGCAGTATCTGCTATAAGTTTGCTGACAATTAATTTAGTTTCACTGTGAGCATGGTTCCAGATAGAGATGTCCTTCTGGCACTTTTTCTCTTGATTTGGAGACAGAGTCCCTAGTTGAGAGAACCAGGATGAAAGAATGTCTGGAACACAGGCTGATGTATATGCCCAGAAGATGTCACCATTCATTGATGACCTTATGTTATTTATGACTATGATCACTCTGTTCTTATTAATATCAGTCAGAGGTTTGGAACAGAGTCCACACAGGTGATTCATCTTTTAAGTTTACGTACAGGGAGGGGTAACCACAGTTTAAATGTAGCTCAAATACAACCTAAGTGCTTTCTTTTCCTGTACTTTTTTATAGAAGAGATCGTGATTGCGTGATCTAGTGAGAAAACATCTTCTATATCCAACAACAACAAAAAAAACCCCAACAAACAAACAAAAAACCCCATAATATTCGAATCATCTTTTGAACAAGGGCAAGAAACAGTGGGGCTCTTAAGTCAGACACTGTAGGATGTTTTTGTACTGGATCCAACAACCAGCGCATATCGGACGCCTAGGGAAGAGTAGAAGACACATAAGCAGAGGGGGATGCTGCTTCCAGTAGTCTTCATCTCAAGGAATTCTAGGTCCAGACTAGATGCTTAACAGTTATTGAACTATTTTTATAATTCTATCTAATGACTTTCTGATTTCTGGAAGCCAAAGTCCTGCAGCAATGAGCTACCAGCTTAACTCCACATTTTTTGTTTAAATGTGTTTTTGCTAATTCCGACCATGCTACCTTCATCTGGTATTTCCAAAATCTCATTTTATGAGAAATATTAGTTTTTTCTCTTTCTTTTTCCTGCTGCTCAAACTCTTGCAGATTTCTATTACATCCAAGTTCTGTCTTCTCTTTTCCAACCTTAGTAGACCTTCCATATTTTTGTTTACCCTTCCTTCCTTTCTCAGTAGGACCTTCTCTAGCTCTGCCATATCCTTTTTAAGATGAAAGGGATCTGAATTTGCAGAGAATTCAGGACGTAGATGAGCTACAAAATATAAACTGTCACTGTAATGTTCTCTAGTTTGCATGTCATTCCTTTTTCCCAATTTTTTCTAATTTTCAGTTATCTTTTTTGACTGTACTGAGCATGCAAGCTGACATTTCAGTAGAAAATCTATTATAACCCCCAAACTTCTTTTCTGTTTGCTAATAGCCCAGTGAGCATCATTGTCTATGTAAATTTAGCACTCTTTTTCCCTCAGGTGCAACACTTCTCAGAGATTAATGCATGTGAAGGAACTTCCATTTCACAACAGACTGGTTCCTTTAAGAACCTTTGATAGGTGACTTTGGAAAAGCTTCTCAAAATCCTGTATGACTATATCAACTATGTCATCATTATCTAGATAATCAGTGACTTCTTGGCCTACACAAACACAAGAGTGATCAAATAATGTAATACAAATACGCATGAACAAACTTGTTTCTATCAGGTTTGGACTCTGATGACTGCAGGAATATAGTTACTCCTACATTCAATCTGATGGAAAAATAATTGTAGGCTTATGGAGTTAATTAGAGTTTTCCATATTTTGTGGAATTTTTGCCATGGAACATTGCTCATGTCATAACATGAAAAATAATAATAATAAATGTTTTTAAATCTCTAAATCACTGTTTTCAAAACTTAGTATACCAGTGAATCATTAAGGAGAGGCCAGCAAGAGACCACAGGTTACGCAAAATAATTTGCTATGATCAGGTTGCTACAGAACCAATGAATTACCTGTTAGTAGAGTAAGAACAATTATCTACAAGGGTACGTAGACATTTTTTGCAACCCTCCTGCCAGCTACAGTTAAGGAGTACAACAGCAGCCCATTTTCCTGTGTGTCACCTAAGAGAGAACTAGGCCTATGAATCTATAATCAATAGAGTCAAGTTTACTTTTTGCTTCTTTTAGCATCTCTCAAATTGTTCCATTGTTACTTAGCAAACAACAGCTTGCAGAGCAGAATTCTCCAGTAAAGGGGATGTGTAGAGCTTCTATACAGTCCTCTCTTTGCCAGCCTCCGTCACGTAAGATCTGAAGTACTCAGTTATGGCCTTAAATGATTAAAAGTCTGTGGGAATAATGCTTGACCCACAGAGCACCACAAATTACAAAATAACACATATAAGAAACAGCACATTCTGTGCCACAGGTCTAGTAGACGGTTACCTGTAACTGGCTATGGGAGGCTGGGACAGTTTGAATACAAAACCAGTTCTTCCCTGTCTATCTTTCTGTTACCTTTCACCACCTGTATATTTTTATCTTTTATTTCAACTGAGAGTCTAAAATATTTTGCCCAACTACTCTCACAAGCAAACCTCAGTTTTAACTGGAATCTCTCAGCAATATTGGAATGCAAATAAATAATTCTCTTCTTGCAGCCTATACTGCAAGTCTGTTACTGAAAGTGCGACATACTACAAGTATTTAAATGTCATAACATAGCCGTCTTCTGTATTTATCAAAATATACTACATCTATTACATCTTAGTTAAAACACACACTTTGGAATAATTTGCAAGTTTCTAAATTAATTAAATTATTTGTGTATAATTTTTAAGCTAATACTGCATCCAAATTTCCTAACTCAATATTAAAACTGCACACAATTACAACTGAATTTATTTGTACTTTATAATTGCACATATACTAAACTAATTTTAGAATATGTCAACAATATATTCTAGTCATGTAATTCCACAGGTGCTAAACAATACGAATGTATAACATCTTAATAATGAAATATAAATTAAAGTATTTTTGGTTGGCTTTTGGTTTTTTCATTCTTTTTTGTGGGTTTTTGGTTTGGTTTGGTTTTTTCAGTAGATTAGGAAAATAACTCTTCATGATGGTCACCTGGAAATTTAATCCTACTTCAAAATATCAACTAAAGGTTTTCACACATTTCCTATTAAAGACTACAGCAATATGGTAACAACAATGAAAAATTCTTATGCAAGCCCATTCATTACATCTTTTTCACAGCAATTTTCCCTGAATAAGAACTGGAAGACCGAATGCAATTTGATTTATTTTTTTTTTCATCTAGTCACCTGCCTCCTGCGTTAGATGATGGCTGTCCCATACCAAATACACTGGGACAAGAGTGTAAAGAACAGATGATATCACAAAGCTTTCGATCACACTGTCCATGGAGGAAGCAGCTATTCGTAAGATGCTCCCCCCACAGGGAAAAAGTAGTTGAACAGTAGAGAAATACTAATTCTAACTGAAAAAGTAAGGATGTGCCATAGGTCTTTCAGGCATACTTTCCACATACAGGAAAAACTGTATTTTTCCTTTATACTGCTCCTGACCACTTCAGCACCAGTGAAGATGAAATCTCAACTTGCCATTATTAAATATGAAAAAATGGTTCAAAAGTAAAAATTTCCAGGAGCTTTTCTGTTTGTAAATGGATTGCATTATCTAACTTTCTCAAAAGTAAGGTAGGGAGATTGATAGGAGGCCTGTGAAGTCTCAAGAAACCCCCAAAGGTAATCCCCAAAATAGGATTCTTAAAAATAAAATATTTTATAATATTTTATAAATTTTATAAATAAAATTCTTCTGCTCAACTGAGTAGAAAGACTAGATTCCTAGATGGTGTAAGAATCCTCTCTTGAAAGATTATGCCAGGGCAACGTCAGTGAACAGTTTTCTGAAGGTAAAACAAACAAAAAAAAATTTAAAAAACCAACCAAACAACAAAAAACCACCAAAAGACAAACACACACCAACAAATACCACCAAAAAAACATGTTTTCTCTTTTTTTTTTTTCATTCTTTCCTAGATGATAGGTCTCAGTTCTTACCTAGTAAATAACAGTTTAAATAACTGGAATAACTGGAATACCAGTATCCTGCGATGAAATAGCAAAACCACAGGCTTTCAGCTCATTGTTAGGTAATAATAGGAACTAGTAGGCAAGAGAAGCCATCACAAGCTTTATATTTGGCTACAAAAGTCAATTAAGTCTCATAATGCAGATCAAAAAGCACATGGATACAATAAAAAGCAAGGTTCGGAGCAGAAATCTAAGCTGATCTTAAAAAGTAGACCAAAAGCAATATAGGAAATTAAATCATGCAAAAGAAAAAAACCAAACAATATTATAAAACTAGGGCGTTCTCTTTTCTATTTATTTCACTACGCCAGTCAGCACAGCAAATAGACACTATGTGTGCATATAAGAAAGAAGTATGAATAATGAAAATCTTTTAAACACATCAAAATTTAGATCTCTCTAGATAGCAAATGAAGGACCTCTTGTAGCTCCTAAGGGGATTACTATAATGGCCTCTTTTTTACCCATCAAAACATACATATCAAAGGCTGACATTTTTAGTCTATTCAATACAGAAGCTTTGACTCCACATTCGGTAAATGCTCTTAACAGAAAAGATGGACTTCCTTTAGCTCACTTTTTGTACAAATTATGTCTGACCTCGAGGTACTGCAGAACACCTACAGTAAGACTATCATTCAAATTTCCTATGTTCAAAAATTCAAAGTTGAATTTTACTGTAATCTCATTGCTTTTAGCAGAAAATTGGAAATTCTACTAAAATAAATTGTAGTGATAAAAACACAAAGAATATATGTCATTGATAGGTATTACTTTTTGCCATTTTGAATAAGGTTTTATACCTTAACTGAATTCCATGACCTCAAAACAGCCTGTGAAGTAGTTTCTACAATACTACATAAAGTAGCCACACAACAGCATCAACAGATAGCAGATTAGTCCCTCTGTTAGTTCTGATTAAATCCAGGGTCCTGCCAACCTGAATTCATTCACAAAAATAAAACACCCCAAAATAATCACAGGGTTCATAAAATCTCAAACAAAGCAAGGTTTGCTCATACTTAGTGAAAAAATTAATTTCCTCTTCCTGCTTTGAATCATCTTGCTTGTATTCCGCTACTCTTTATTTTCTACTATAAGCAGTGAAAACTTGACTATATTTTCTAGAATAAACCTACATCATCAAATAATCTAAACACCAAATTTAACCTACCTGTATGGAAAATTCTTAAAGTTATAATGGTATCAATCCTACTATCCCATATGAACAGGTACTTTCTAACATGTTTCAAAGACTTTTTTATTATTATTTTATTTCAGAGTGAAGTTCTCTCAGCTATCAAGCTAAATATTGAATGAACTTCAAGATCAAAACTGTGCACATTGGGATATTCATATGCAATTAAAACATGAGCATTAAGTAAGTGAAGCTCTTCTAATGTTATTTAAATAAAAATTACAGAAATGTGATCTCTTGCATAATGAAACTAGGAGGCACATATTGAACAAGTTATTTTACTCATACATAAAAGGAGTCATGTGGGTGTTTAACAAATTACTGTGACACAGAACATAAAATTAAGACAGAGCAAAAAATATTATTATGGTGACACTACTTAAGTTTCTAATCTGCTATTTCAATACATATGTAATTTCTATAACACAGAAGGCTAAACTTTACAGAACTAATTCAAGACTAAAGTCTTCTGTGGAGCTTTTCAGGAGCTGTAGTGCTCTAGAAAGAAAATTGTGGAGCTTTCCTTTCTTTTCCAGGTGCAAAGTGTCCTGAAGATTTCACAGAAGATCGTTCTTTTCATTTTCAGACACGCTCAGAGACCCTAACAATTTCCATGGAAATCCGTAAAGCCTTAATTTTAATGCAAATCAACATTTCTATAGCAACTAGAAAATGAGCTAAAAAGGAGCTATCACAAACATCCTTTTCAAGCGGCCATCGTACAAAGCATGGACAGAAACAGTAGTCAGACGTAGCTGCCTATGACTGTCTAGTCCAGGTACCCCAACAGCATAACTGAGAATAGCTTCAGTCTCAATCTAGAATATTCAAATGTTATCAATATCTAGTACAATCCCACACTGCTGATATCCCAGTTGGGATATTTTGGACATGGAGTCCAAAATCTCTGGAAATGTAAAGAAGGATTTCTGTGGACTCAAGAGATGCAGAGGGTGATCCGCCTTCATTGCATCTCTTTTTAAAAATAAACAAATAACATCAATCACTTCCTGCTTGCAAGAATCCAGATGTTGGAGGCTTTTTCTTTTCGTTTTCCCTGAGGAAAACCAAAAGGATACATAGTCCTCAATTTCCCACTTAAGAGAAACTCCAAATCACTTAATGTTTTGACTTAGAATTGTAAGTTTTGACTTACAGCAAAACTGAAAATGTTGGTTTATTTCCTAGGAATCTATATTGGCTTGTCTGAATATGGCTTTTAGAAGTATGTACTTGCTTCAGTGCTTGAAAAATATCCTGCCAAACTTCAGTTTAAAAAGATATTTAATGGAAGATTTAAAGCACTAATTGCAGTTAAAAAAAATCAAGACAGAAGAATAAGTTTCCTGTCTTTCAATTTGTTTATTAACCCTTTTTAAAATAAAAAGGGACGTCAAACAGAAGTTAATTATTTCTGCCTAAACATGAAAGTTTTGTGTGGTCTGCCTTGTTAATTCAAAATTTGTTCTAGCAGATAACTGAATAATTAAACAAGATTAATTTACAACTACAATCCCATCAAAACCAACTGAAATGGAGACATTTTTAGGTAAAAAAATTATGATACTGGAGCCTAATTTTTCTCCTACTCATTATTCTGCAAACATTCTGCAAACTGCAAACATGGAGTAGCTTCATTGAAACCTACAGAATGACACCATAAAGAAAAACAAGAGAAGGGGATCAGATCCCTACATGTAATTCATTATTTCCTTTACAAACCTAAGACTTTCTCTATACAATGTAAAACAAAGTGAATTTTAATTAAACACATCATACAGCTGAACTTCACATATACACTGTGAATCAGTGAAACTTTTCTATTATTTGAATAGAGAAAACAGACTTCTATAAGCACTCTTAAATCCAGTGTTCAACAAAATATCATCTTTCCCTTCAAAGAAAAAAAAAATAAATAAGTTATTCCTCATTAGTAGGTCAGTTTGCATGAAGTACTAAAACAATTTATTTTTTAAAAAATTCCACATAGGAAGTAAGAAAATACTTCAAAAATAAATATAGTCTATAATTCAGGTAATTCCCACAAGTAAAACTGAAGGGTAATGTTCATACCCATCATCTACTCTATGCTATAGCAAAATAATTGGTGCCTGCCAGAAACAGCAGGGAAATCTTAGCAAACGTATCCGCTTTCCAGTGCATAATAGCCATACAGGCCACCTAAAACCCATTATTTCCCCAGCAACGCCTATATAGTTTGAGATACGTGTTCATTTGGCCACAAATTCTGCACCTAGAAGCACGTCCCTTCTTGTTCAAGTAATATTTATTACAGCTCTTTAGGGCATTTGAGGCCCATTCTAGGCCCTTCCCAACTGCCAAAAAGCACACAGAAAAAAAAAAAAAGGGGGGGGGGTCACTAGTGATAATAATACAGTAAATACTATGCTCAAGCATAAAGATAGCTCCTCTGAATGAATCTGAAACGTAAATCTGGGGCTTTCCCCAACCCTTGCAAAAAGAAATTAAATTTACTTTTTTTTTTTATAATACATTTACTCTTGAATGCCCCATGGTTTTATTATGGAAAACAAATGCACAGTAACATATGGTACATCTGTTTCATATTTTCCCTTTCTGCTGTCATACTATTTCTCTCAACATTCAGTAACACATTTCTGTTGGCTCATAATAATTATTTTAAACTGCATATGAGACACAGCCTACCTCCACGATCATTCCAAGAACATGATATTCCTCCCTCCTCATATAAATGTATAGTAAAATATTAAAGTTAGCAAAACCAAAATTAAGACAAGAGAGACCAAGAGTCATATATCAAATACTTTACACTTCTTCACTTCCAGAAGCTTGATTTTGCAAATACTCCTACACTGTAATTCACAGAGAAAGTGATGGCAATAGAAAGAAGATGACACCAACAGAAACAATAGTTACAACTCATATAAGCAAACGCTAATACCTGTTCAGATCTGTACAAAGACATGTTCCCTAACTGTACGGGCAACCTCAGGCACATAAACCATGCTAAAATGTCTGTGAGGCAAAAAGCTTGACAAGAGATCTGGAAGAACGCACTGAGAAAAGAATGGTAAGGAACTGAAACAAGAAAAATGTCATTAGCTGACAAAAGGCACGAGAGGTGAGAAAAATAAATAGATGATAAGAAGATATATTACCTGTAGGATGGATGTACAGATAGAAGCAACACTGAAAGGATGTACAGAAATGCATATAGAGCACTGAGAAATAATAAGCCTAGAGGGAAATAATATAGCAGGTGTAGAAAAGAGTTTGACCTAGAAAGAGGCATAAAAAGACACCACTGGGGAAGCAAGATGGGAGCAGAGACAGAGCAGTGAATATGCAAATAGTCAAGATAGAAGATAACCAGTTTGAGCACAAACATAATGCAGAGATTCAATTTTTTTTTTTTTAAAAAAAGAGAAGACAGAGAGAGAAACCAACTAGTAATTCACAACTTTTGTGAATCTGGTGCTGGAAGTTGATGATGTTGTCATCACATCACAAACACAGCAAAAAAATGTTAACAAAAAAAAAAATCTTAATTTGCTAAAAATATTTTTTCTCTAACCTGTCCAAGAAAACCTAAATACTTCTTAGCAGCTGTCTTTTCCTGTGGGCTTTATATCCCATTACACAATGGGGCACTGATTCTGACTGGCAAATCTGACTACCACTTTGTTAAATAAATAAACATTCAATAAAAATAATACAGTACTATTGTTGAAATGCCAATTTTAATTCTAAGACTTCAACCCTTCTCATTTCTTTGTGAAGCAGATGGTAGTTTTGCTGGAAAGCGAAGATAGCGACTGAAGATAGTTAGATCTGGCACGTTGAAAATTGGCACCGGAAGTTGAAAATGTTCTATTTCAATTTTGTCATAAGGAAAGATGACTATATGAATTAGATCATAACTTATGAAGTAGAAGCTAAAGGAGCATTTAACCATCCAGCCACTTTACCATTAGAGAGTCTGAATAGTTTCCTCTTGGGCCAATATATTATTAAACATATCTTACAGCATGCTGTAAATGACAGAAATTAATAAGCAACTCCACTTCTAACTACTGAGGCACTCTTACAATTTCTTCCCTCTTCTTGATGCATAACCATCAAAATAACTGCACTTTAGTAAAAATTTAACACACATGTATATTTGCAAAAAAAAAAAAAAAAGAAAAAAATATTCTCATCAGGAAAGGGGTTTTAGTTACCTGTTGAGAGAATACAGTATTTTTTACAGGAGGAAACGGGGTTTTTTAGACATTAATACAACTGATATAACACTGATGTGATATCATATATCATACTTCATGTTTTGATAGAACTAAAACATACAGTTTTCAGTAGACTGTTTTATGAGAATTGGACTGTTGACAAAGAATAAGATTTTCCAGTATGACATTGGCATTACACTAAACTGAAACATTAAAGCAGATTCCTATATACTAAAACATAAAAATATCAATATGGTTCCCTGTTGTATGGAAAGTCCTTTATGTATAAAGAAACAGAGTACGTGTTTATTTATCTTTAAACAGAAAATACAAAGTCCTACAAAATCATTTCTACGGGATGATTCAGAATACCAACACAAAGAATGCCACGGGATGATTCAGAATACCAACACAAAGAATGCCACTAGAAAAGCTTTTAAAAGAGAGATCTATAAACAAAAACTCCAATAGATATTTGTGTCTTGTACAGGTAATTTTCCATAAGGTTTTAATTTTTATGAATAAAAGGAGAGTTCGTTCATACTTTCTCAGTATTATCTTAACAGCAAGTAAATAAGGCACTACTAATATATAACATACAATCAATTAGCACCTTCCTTTCTCCTGGTTACTACACTGCTACATTTTCATGACTGTGAAAGGTTAAGTGCTATGTAAGTATGTATTACATACATATTTTTTCAATTTGTGTTTTACTTTAGGATGGGATTTTGCAAGACCTTAAAAGAATTTCACAGCACAAATTCAACAGCTAAAGTTAGTGAGATCTGCTCCCAATTTCCCTCGGCGTTTTTCATGCAGTAAGTACAAGCTTGCACAAACTAATTTTAAAGTGAACATTCTTCTCTAGCTTAAGAAAAGGCATCTCAAAACACATTGTTTATGCCAACAGTGACATTGTATGAGTAGCATTCACTCCAGTTCAAGGAATAAAAAGCCAGGTCCTTCACACCCTCCTGCTTTCTTATCATATTTATAATCAAGATTATGTGCGCATTCCAGATATACTCAGAAGCTACCCTACTATCTGCGATCTGATTTGTTTTTTTTTCCTTTATCAAGGTAGAAGCAGCAGTTAAAAAAGATATTTAGAAATTACAAAAAATCAGGTTCACAACTTTTCAACTCAACCGCATTTTTATTAGAATATATTTACAGCTTCATTAATATTTTTAAGCCATAGCCCTCATCTCTCAACTTACTTTCCTTCAGTAATGACAGACATGTTTTTTTCTCAGTCATATATGTATTTATGCCACCAACTTCAGTGCACAGTAGGAACTATATAAATAGTTTCAGGGCATAGTAAATTCAGTTACAGGCACGCATCTAAAATACAGCGCAGTATGCCCTATGGAACAATTTCACTGCTTAATTAAACTTTTTAAACAAATGTTTCTGTAATCATTTTATTAACATTTTTAAAGTAAGATAACTGTTCAAAATGATCACGTAATATTTTTTGGACTTCAGACAGGTCATATTAATAAAATCTTGTGGCAAGATATTGCCTTCTTTTTGCCATGCCTCCACAATATCCAGAATATCTCAAAATGAGGCAGGCAAAATCCAGTCCTTCCACCAAAACCACCTTCACAAATGACACAAACCCTCAGCTGACATTCAGCTGCTGGCAAAACGCCAGTCTGGACACCCTCCAGTAACACAGCAATGTCAGCAGCTGTAAGCTCTGGGCTCTTACCCACCACACACAGTGTCTTTGCCAACGCGTCTCTCGGTGAGGAGAGACACCAGCGAGAGCAGCCAAGCATGCATGTGCTTCAGCAACACAGCGAAGCTGGCAGCTGAAAGGCGACAAAAGTTTGGGTGATAGAATTTCTTAGTGGTAGACATGACCTCACCAAACAGAAACTACTTGGGACCATGGGATTTGACCCATCAAACACACACCTCTTTCTCCACCAAATGAAGTGTCTCTAATATGTTAGAAGTCAGTTATGTATTTAAAAAAAAAAAAAAAAAAGAAAGAAAAAAAAAAAGTAAATCAAGCTGTATCAGTATCTTGTAAAAAGAAAGTTAGTATGTGAAATATAAAGCTAAATTTGCAGAAACATCCCCAGTTTCATGTTATAGAGAAAATTACTCTAGAGATTCATTTATGTGCATATTCACAACCATTTTTCTAATACAGTCATTAAATTCTGTTTTATGAATTACTGTTCTCATCTGGGCTAAAGCAATTAAGTACTCAAGACAGAACAGTAGGTGTGCTAGTCCTAATTAATATTCCCCTCAGGTGAGCCTAGAGTTTACTTTTGTCTCCAGTACACCTGAGGCTAGCATTAATCAAGATAACTATGCTTTCTTGGCATCTCTCTGAAAGTACAAACTCGACATTAAGGGTCAGGTTTCTTTTCATCAGTGTGTGCCATCCCTGGCTTTCCCTGCCAGTACTCACGTCAGATGTGGTGGTTCATTTACTTGTAACCAGCATTTTATCTAACAAACTACAGTGCTTCTCATCTAATCCACAATGTTTAGAAGTTGTTAAGGACATGATTTTAGCAATTTGATTTAATCCCTTCAGGAATCAGACTACTTAGGTGATTTGCCAAAAGACAGGTTTGGTAAAAATCTGATAATACAAGAAAGAAATCGCCTATACGTATGGCACTTAAGAAAACAACAAAGAACCAAAAAAACCTTTTTGAGTTTGTACCAAATCCTGAAAAAGTACTTCTGGCTGTTTCTGTATGTGCCAGCTACATTTTTCCTCCTTCAAATGCCTTATTATCCCATTGCTCCGCTGACAAAATACTAACAGTAGATTTTTGATTTTTTTAATTTTTTTTTTTTTTTTTTTTTTTTTAGAAAAGGCTTGTTTGAATATTTTACTACTTCAGCCTCTGCCATGATGTTGTCCAAGAAGTTCCTCTATTTCAAACACTTGGGAATCAAATTTACTCTCCCCATGAGTTTTTGGTGGTTTTGGTTTGGTTTGGATTTTTTTAATAAGCAACATTTCAATTGTGCTTCAGAAATAGTTCCATGTTTTCCAGTTATGCTATTGATGAACATACTATACACAATCATAGACAATTTCTTTTTCTCATGTTGTTTTAAACTTGCTATTCCAGTTTATTCTTACTGTGTATAAAACTCTATACCTGTATGCACAGGTAAAAAGTTGTACTAACAAATAAATAGTTTTAAATCCTTTTCTGTTTTCTCTGTTAAATTAACAACCAGCAAATAGCGAACTGTTATAATTTTTAAGTCTATAGGTTTTGCTTCAGTTCATTAAAAATGAACTAAATTCAATCTTTCAACTAAATTCAAGTTTTTCTCAGAAAAATCAGGCAAACTTTAAAAAGGAGAAAACTTTGAGTAAAATCCTTTAAATTCTTGTTAAAAAAATAAAACTACAGTTACTAGGTTGTGAGTAGAAATTTGATTTGTCTTTTTATAAAGAGTGCTTTCTGCAACTTCTTTTTGTTCTAAACCACAGATGAGGTCATCTTTCACATACTCCAGTTACTTCTAAATGTAAACCTGGAAAGCAGAAACAGGGTGACTTTGGATGAAGTTATTTCCTAACCTCAAGATATGCTTTTTAGGAATTACTTCAGATTATACGTAGATCAGATATTTTCTATTACGTCAGATTTAACCTAGATTTAAACATGTTTGCATATTTCAATCCATGCATAACTTCCACAGATGCTGTGGTTACCGAGAAATTTAATTGCAGAGAAACTGCTCATTTTACAGGCTTCTATAGAAGTTGTCATGGGCATGGGCCTGACTACATATTCAGTGTCATTGCTGTCCGAAAGTGTTCGCTGGTCTCTCCTAAGGAAGATGATTTTAGATTTGCACATTTCATAACGTAGATGCTGCTTTGTATACTTGCTCAGTCCCAAAGAGAATAGCTCTCTCTTTTCTTACAAAAATGTAAGACTCTCATCTTCACTTTCTGCAGCTGTTTGACACAGCAACCACTCAAGCACAAATCACTATTTAGCATTCTTACACAAAATTTGAAAATCTTTAAAGTTTCAACAAAACAAGATCTTCCATCTCCTAACAGTTTAGAGAATAAAAGAAGTATGTTATACAAGACAGGGTAGGATGGGGGAACCAAACATAAAAACAAACCACCCAGATTGCTAGTTTCTCCAATAAAGGAAGCAGCAGTCAGTCTTCAAATTACTTTTGTGTGACGAAATATTTTTAGTCTCACAAAGAAGGATCCTGAAATTGCCAAAGGCTGCCAACCTCCTAATGGAAGCAAAGAGCATTACAGATATCTAAGAGTAAAAATAGCCAATGTAAAACTGGATTTCAATGAATCTGACAAGTGCTTCCATACTTCTATGATATTCTGAGAAGCGTGAGCAGACATATCTTATTATTTTGGTCCATTTCATTGCAAATAATGATATGTCACTCATACTTTATCAACATATTCACGTTTCAGCTTACAAAACACAGCAGCTCACCATGAAGAGGAATAGATATGCTGTAAGGGATGTGAAAAGGCATCCCATATGCTAAATCAGCAGCTATTCCAGACCATTTGTGCATTTATTTATTGATACTGATGGAATTACCAAAGGGAAAGCTAGTTATGCTCAGACATAACTAAAAATTTGGTCAAACAAAAACAGCCTTTACCTGACTACAACTGCAAAAATTGAAGTAAAACATTCCTTTCCAATCAGCACATTGAAAATTTCAACAGATGGTCTGTTCTTGCCACCATTTTTAGATTGTCATGCTTTGGTGTCTAACGAGAAAGCCAAAAAGGGTAACAGTAGCTCATTTGTGGGAAAAGTTTCCAGTTTTACTTGTTTCATGAATTTCCATTAGAAATAAGTGTCCATAATAAGTTAATATTCCAACTATATATTTTAAGTTATATCCATTCATGTGTTGACATGTTGCTTGCTAAATATACTAGCCAGAATCCTAGACAGCAATGACTGCCTACAGCCATGAAAACTAGATCCACATAGGTTTGCAATAGCTGGGTTTTGAACCTGATTGGAAAGAGGGGAATTGCGCATATTTTGCAGCTGGGCGCTGCTGAGCTACAAAAGCTCCTAAGAAAACATTTGTGATAAAAGGTACACTGCAGCTTTTATCCTAAAAGAGAAAATGGGCAAAGAGTCCTCTCTCCCTTCAAATTTTTGTTAGCTTTGAGCATTGTGGTCCCAAGGGCCCTATCATGCATATATGGAAAGAGGAAAATAGTGCAAGACATTCTTTGGCAGTTTATAATAGATGATTAAAAATTTGCCCTGCTACGCTGGCAAATCTGACCTGTATCTGTCTGAGATTACACAGTGTAATAGGATATTCCATACTAATTACTGAGAGAACAGGTATACTTTTTATGTTGCTGGTAAAGATACAATTACATTAAGATATTAGGAAAAAAATTCCAATTATTCTATTGGGTTGTTTATTAATCAAGCTGTTCAAGGCAAACGGGAGATATATAAAAGTCATTAGAGGAAATAAAGTAAAGCTTTGCTGCTGTGCAACAAAGAATATGAGTTTCATAGGACCAGAAAGAACATAATAGAAAGAACTATGACTCATCTATTGCAGAGGTATTCTGCTGACAATAGGAAGGGAATTCCTGGTCCCTGAACAGCTATTGATTGTGGATTCTACACACAAGAACAAAGGAAAAAAAATACATAGAAAAATGTTGGGTGCCTAAAAATTTGAATAGACTAATGAACTATTGTGCTTACCTAAATTCCTTTGTAAATTTTGGCTTGTACATTATGTATCCTACAAATAACCTGCATTTATATTTTGCAGATAAGGATAGAGAAGCTTGTCCATATCTTCTGAGTTGTTTAAAAACAAATGTGAAATGAACTCAGGGGTATTTTTTAAATATTAATTTTAAATATATTTTATTCTTGATCCACATAAAAACCAGGTACAAGGTATAGGTCAGAACAAAGCCAGCATAACTTGAATGTGGCTTAGGCTACAATACATAGCAGGATCCAACTACACATCAAATAATAATAGCTGCCAAGGAATTTAGAGTACACTGTATCTGTGCTATTGAACATTTGGAGGCTTAAGTAACTAAAAGCATAAATAAACTCTTGTTTTTAACACAGGCAATGCTAAACTACAATAGTGAATTAAAACAGTCTCCTAAAAGCAAAGAATCAAACAGAATGAAACATTTCCCAAAATGCATACCTTTTGATATAGCAAAACAGTAGGGACAGCATGGAACTGTTTGAACAGCAACCTAAATAGAAATATGTATATTAAGAGTGTTAAATACTTTTTTCATAGCTTCTTTAGCTATTCTATGAAAACACAGGTCTGATAACGATCAAAGTCATTAAAAATCAAATTAGTGATGAATATTGCATTTTCCAGTTGTTAATTACTTTACCAGCTAGGCATTATGCACCCTTAAATGCAAATTTTCTTAGTGCTTCTGTTAATAGACATTTTAATAAATACCATTCTGTTGCATTATATTTTTGCGAGGTAGTTTAGTTTATCTTTTTACCACAATTTTTCTTTCTGGTCTTGGTTTCTCATCCTCAGTTAAGAGAAAATTATTGGCCCAAAGTTCTAAGGGAGAATAATCTACTCATTCATCATTAAGATGTTATTTTATTAAAATTGAAAGTGAACTAAAATCTAAATAAGCTTTTTGAGGTTGCAGAAAAATTAACCTATTCTTCTGTTTTGTGCTCCTTGCACAGAAGGAAAGGGACAGCCCACAACTCAGAGCAAATCCACAACTGTTTTAAGTCAATCTGGTTAATTAGATTTAAACAAGAACTTGGAAAAGTGGCAGACATAGCTTATCAAGCACAGCATCCATTGATACGTCCATAGTCTAGACTAGAAGGTGGTCAAGTGACATCCAGGTTGAAATTAATATTTAGACTTTAGCTCTGATGCCAAATAGGGCATATTATCTATGAAGTACATATATTTATGTAATAGCCAGGCTTCCTTACCTATTCAAAACTCTCTTGTGATTCTGATTAGTGTAATTCTTCAACAGAAACTTTCCCGCATGTAAATCCCAATCCCTGTGAGAGAAACAGTTGGTCTGTTTGTCTCAGTCTCCGTTTTTCGCCTACCAGATGGTATCAGTGGCCACCACCTTTCCTTAATTTTATTACTGGTTCAGAATTGCCATTAAAGATCATTTAAAAAAAATAGTAATAATTCAAAAATATGGATTGGGTTCACTAGCCAGCACACTGAGCTAAGAACCAGAACTGACAGACATTGTAGAAGGGGGGCCTGAAAGTGCATCTTCCACAGTTTCACTTTGAAGGCACTGAATTACTCTACATAATGATTCTAAACCATCAGCTACAACTGGAAAAAAGGGAAATGAAATTAACAGTAAGGAATCAGATACACAAAGAAAAGTATTTCTTGTATTCCTTTAGGCACAATCACTGTTCTTGTGTTCCACTCATATGAAACCTCCTGATTTATATTTTGGTAATCAATGACTATAAAGAGTTAAATTTTGAACTTTTAAATACAGGATAATATTAGTAAAAGATTAATGGGAATATTTATTTATTAAAATTTATAGTAGTCTTAAAGGTCAGATTTGGGTTCAGTTTTGCTGACATTTAATCATGAAATCCCTTACAGCACAGCAAGAATCCATGCAACTAAAATAGTGGGAAACATACTCTGAGCTGATGTAAATCTGATGTGGTATTTCACACTAGAAAAATCAAAGCCCAGTCACCAAAGTATAAAAATACTTTTCTGTGATTGACGAAGGTAAATTAAGTGATTTGATGGCAGAGATACACATTCAAAAGTAATGCAGGAATTCATATGCTTAGAAGCTATAAAACCTTTGACAATAAGGTTTCTGAACTTCAAGATTTACACTATATCCAACAGGCTAAAAACAAAAAAATAGCCCGTTTATTCAGTGAGTACTTCCAGCTGCCCATACACAATACAACAGGAATTTCTTTAGCTGCTGTACAGGGTTTTTTGTTTCTAAAATTAAGCCACCATAATTTTCAGAAATACGGACATCATCTAAAACATTCATTTCTTAAATATTTAGTACAGCTACATTATCTTAAAGATTTCTGTACAAAGAACTGAAACAGTCCACTTTCAACAGGAAACATTACCAAGGCCTTTTAGTTTGCTGCATTCAGGTTTTTCCCAGCTTAATGGAAAACATAAACTAAAACAGAATAGCACTACAGAAACCTGTATGATTGTGTCCAGAATTATTTAACTCATTGCTTGGATACTATTCAATTTGAAGAGTAGACTGCTGAAGCAAAACAAACAACAAGAAAAATGGCAGAAAGTGGAAAGATATTAAAAGAAAAAATACATCATCTCAATAACACGTAGGCAGATCAGGAGAATTGCTTCATATAAAACAATTATCAATTTGAAACACAAAGTTCAACAATGTAGGTGTGCACAGGTAGAATTTTAAAATACAAGAACTGCAAATGCGCAGGTGTACTTGTACTTTATAGCATTTATCATGAACTGCTCTATTTTCCTTAAGATTCTTATCTGGCAATTTGCTAAATGGAATTGTGAACTGCAGAAACATGTGCAATTACCTACCTTTGTACGCTATTATAAGTGATACTAGAATTGTTAAGCATTACTATATAACCTCTCAAAGCCACTGCTGTATTCTCCTGAATTCCCACCTTTTTTCTTCTTTCATTTGTTTTACATGAGTTCATAAAGCCTAAGTAAATTTTTCAGTATAATTTCTTAAAATCCAAAAGAAATTAATAGCCTTGCTTTAATTAATACTGGTTTAGGTTTTCAATAATTTGCATCAAAATCTTCTTTCCCCCATCTATAGCTTATAACCTGCAGATTTTAATTTTTTCCTGCCATAAAAGTGAAGCCTGATTACAGTATTTAAATATTAATCTGTGTATAGCTGAAAATTCATGCTATAAGCAGCAAGTTGAATAACTTGAACAGATACCATCTATTTTCTACTATTTGTTTATTAGAGAAGGTAAATTCACTCTGACTCGGCAGGAGGACTTGCTCCATATCAGGAAAGGGATGTTCCTCTTTCCTGAATTGTAACGAAGGCAACATAAACCCATTTTGATTTCCATTAGCTTGCCAATGGGAAAAAAGTACCACTCTTAAATTTGAACAACAGTTTACCAGTTGTTATGCTCATCATAATGGCTTAGAAATATTTATAAAGTACTCCATTATGTCCATATCTGTGTTCCCAAATGATTGCTTGTTTTGCTTAACTGATCCTGCAGTATAAGACTCCACTCCATGTTACTGACGGAGCACAGTTATATGGGAAAAGGGAAGGAAAAATGTCTGGGGAACTGGAAACCCCACCTTTTTTCATGGCTCCTCACACCTAAGCTTTTTGTCCTCTCAGATGCGACTGATTACTGGTACAGTTTTTCTCCTGCACAGTGAAACAGAAGGAAACGTTGCTTTTAATGACCACACTATTCAAAGCATCAATGAAGAGGAAACACAATTATTCATTTGGTATTTAAATGCCTAAGCTTGTCAATCTGGGAAAAGTAGGTGAGTAGCCACACTCTACAGTGCAAAATTACTGCCTCAAGATACTGCAGACTTTAAATTTAGGAGTCAAGGAAAATGCACAGTCACAGCTGAACAGCACAACAGAAAAGGGCAGGATAATACTGAATGTGTAAGAACTGTAAATGGTATAAATAAGGAGTTTATACAAATTGACTCACTCTTCTTGATCACACATAATCCTCCCAGTAGCCTGAACATGAACAGCAGCAAACACTGTTATGTGTTTTCCAGAATTTTCTACCATCTGGTAAAAATGAATTAAGCAGTAAATGAGAGGAAGAGGATACATACTTCATAACAAAATGTATTTACAAGGGTTTTTTTTTTTATTAAAAACTGTTTGTTTCTGCACATTTTAGAATAAGATAATTATTGAAAACAGATGATATTCTCATGGTAATAGGGAAAGACTGATCTTAATCGAGTCACTGAAAAAAACCTAACCCTTCAGATTATATCAAGATAGAAGAAAAAAATATTTACAGGCATTTGAAAATAAAGTGTTCAGGGCAAACACCAAAGATAACATCTGAGCTAAAATGTACTATTGACCTGCCAAAGAGAATGTAATTCAACAGCAAATTGCCTTGTACATTACATTGCAAGAATATCGGTATTCGCCATTTTCTCATGATGCAAGTATGCAAGCATAAAATACCTAGTCTAAATATTATTCTCTGTATCCATTGAGGTATGTCTGAAATGAAGACTGCAGTATAGTACAGATATTCAAGCTTTCTTTCAAGAAATTTCTTAAGTGCCAAAGGCAGTCAAGCTTCAGTAGCACACAGACTCAGCAGCAGAAGCTGAGCTGCTACCAGAATTTGAGATGCCACCTTCATCTCCTACTATTGGCCACTGAGCCCTCTACCTGCCTTACACCAGCACACGACCAGATATGAGCAGTCAGTGAAGTGATCCAGCTGAAAATTAACCCAGGGAAAGAAAACTAAATATTTTGTCCCTAACACACATATGCGGACACACAAGTTCTAGTGACAACTACTGGGAAAAGCAGGAGAAGAATGTGTGAGATTGCTGGTTCACACAAAAATGAAGTGACTTTACAAGTGCCCTGTTACGCCACCCACTAGGATCCAAAGTCCTGGAGAAAAAGAATGAGATGGCAAAGGTCAGAAGAAATTAAACCACACACATTTGACAAAGCAGATAAAATTTCAGGTTTGGGTATTAAAACATTGGGGAAATACAGTCACAACCCACAGGAAGCTGAACTAGAAATAAATGAAACGTAAGTGAAACGTTCTCTAAACAAAACTCCACAAGCTGAATTACCCATTCCTAATGGATGTCCAACAGATAAAAGAATGCCCTGAAAGCCATAAATAAACCTTCACCAGAATGTAAAGATGGAAATTCTACATGTGATGGGACTTCTTTCAAAAAGGCATATATAAAATGATAAGTCCCACTGTCCATGCTCCCAACAAATATGTTAGACAGTGACAGTCCCAGTGCCACCAATTTATGGCACCTATTCTCTACAAAGTGAATCACTGCTTTATACGAGATCTGAGTTCTGAAAAGGATAATGGCCTACCTATTTAACCTCGAATCTTTATTACTGGTGGCTTCAATTCATGTTCTATGGTTATAGCTATATACTGATTTAGGAAAGCAAACTCTTCCCTAAAATATTATTTAGAAATACTTTTTTCTTGGGCTTTGACAGACCGGTACTGCTTGTTCATTTTGCGGTCCTGAAGCCAGGACAATGCAGTGCATTCAGGTGGAAAAGCCTATCATGAGTATTCTTGTCTAATTGTTCAAGTTCTCATTCTGACAGCTCTCCGTCTTCAGGGGATGAACTGCCTGAACACAACGAAGAATGCCTGGTTTTGCTTTCTTAAACAACTTCTGTGCTTTTTACTCTATAGTTCCTTCCTCCCTTCCTTAACTCCACTAGGGAATCTGAAGACAAAAATCTCTCTCTGGGGTAAGGAAAATACTAGACTATTCGCAGTTATGCAATATGCAGCTCATTCCTTTCCACATTTCAACCAAACTAAGAATATGAGTTACAAGTATATGTTATAAATAGAAAATAAACATACTAAAATAATAATAATACAAAATGAAAATAAATAAATTTTATCCACAAATGGGTGACGGCCTTCTAAGCAATTGTTCTTAACCAGTGATTAAATATTATGCCAAATCTCTCTTAAGTATGAGAAACTTCCTAGTAAAACTTATACCAGCATACAACACCATGTCTTTCTGAACACAAATTTTGTAGGAAGAACTTCAGATTTCCAAAATATTGTAATATCATTCCAGTGGTATATTGTAATTTTCATGGCAGTATTAACCATCTCCAGAAATAAAATAGGGTTGTGGTTCATTTTGTTTTTTACAATGTATATCAAAACAAATAAGACAATATAATGTGTGCCTAGATGTATTCATGCTAACATCAAACTCAGTACAAGTCTTTATTTTAAATAGTTTTTACACAGGTAACATGTACTCCGAATTCTAGAGAGCTGTGCTGACAAATAGGTACATTTTCAGAGTGGCATGGGAAGAAATACAATTTTGGCTGTAGAATAAAGGGCAAGTGGGAATTTTGGTTTCCTTCAAAATTCAAAGAGATAAAGCTTAGTTTCTATCACACAGAGAACAATAGAAACTTTTGACACGGGGAAGAAATTTAGTATTATCACTGAATGCAAAACTTCCTGAATTAGGATTAAAGGGAGGGCAGGGACAGGTGACGTTACAGTGGGGATCTGCTACAGGCCACCCCACCAGGAAGACCAAGTGGATGAGGCCCTCTATAGGCAGATGGGAGCAGCCTCACATTCGCAGGCCCTGGCCTGCATGAGGGACTTCAACCACCCTGATACCCATTAGAGTGACAGCACAGCAGGGCATAAGCAATCCAGGAGGTTCCTGGAATGCATCTTTGGTGAGTTCCTTCTCCAAGTGATAGAGGAACCAACGAGGAGAGGTGCCATGCTGGACCTTGTTCTCACCAACAAGGAGGGGCTGGTGGGGAATGTGAAGCTCAAGGGCAGCCTGGGCTGCAGTGACCATGAGATGGTGGAGTTCAAGATCCTTACGGTGATGAGGAGGACACACAGGAAACTCACTACCCTGGACTTCAGGGGAGCAGACTTTGGCCTCTTCAGGGATTTGCTTAGCAGAGTACCATGGGATAAAGCCCTGGAGAGAAGAAGGGCTCAAGAAAGCTGGTTATATTCAAGGATCACTTCCTCCGAGCTCAGGAATTATGCATCCCAACAAAGAAGTCATCAAGCAAAAACACCAAGAGACCTGCATGGATGAACAAGGAGCTCCTGGAGAAACTCAAACTCAAAAAGGAAACCTACAGAAGGTGGAAGCAAGAACAGGTAGCCTGGGAGGAACACTGAGAAATTGTCCAAGCAGCCAGGGAGCAGGTTAGGAAAGCTAAAGTTCAGACAGAGTTAAACTTGGCCAGGGACATCAAGGGCAATGAGAACAGCTTCTATAGGTATGTCAGTGATAAAAGGAAGACAAGGGAAAATGTGGGCCCTCTCCAGAAGGAAATAGGAGACCTAGTCACCCAGGATATGGAGAAGGCTGAAGTACTCAATGACTTTTTTTGCCTCTGTCTTCACCAGCGAGGGCCCCAGCCACACTGCCCAATCTGCAGAAGGCAAAGGCAGGGACCAGGAAAATAAGGAACCACTCACTGCAGAAGACCAGGTTTCAAGACCATCTAAAGAACCTGAAGGTGCACAAGTCCATGGAACCTCATGAGATTCATCCACAGATCCTGAGGGAACTGGTGAATGAAGTTGCTAAGCCACGTATCCACCATATTTGAGAAGTCGTGGCAGTCTGGTGAAGTTCCTGCTGACTGGAAAAGGGAGAACATGACCCTCATTTTTAAAAAGGGAAAAAAGGAAGACATAGGGAACTACAGGCTTGTCAGTCTCACCTCTGTGCCTGGCAAGATCATGGAGCAGACCCTCCTGGAAACTATGCTAAGGCACATGGAAAATAAGGAGATGACTGGTGACAGCCAACATGGCTTTATTAAGGGCAAATCATGCCTGACAAATTTGGTGGCCTTCTATGACAGCGTTACAGTGCCACTGGATAAGGGAAGAGCAATTGACACCATCTACCTGGACTTGTGCAAGGCATTTGACACTGTCCCACACAAACACATCCTTGTCTCTAAATTGGAGAGACATGGATTTGACAGATGGACCGCTTGACGGATAAGAAATTGGCTGGATGGCCGTACTCAAAGAGCTGCTGTCTAAGTGGCAAGCACTGACAAGTAGCATTCCTCAGGGGTTGGTGCTGTTTAACATCTTTGTCAGCAACATGGACAGTGGGATTGAGTGCACCCTCAGCAAGTTTGCCAACAACACCAAGCTGTGTGGTGCGGTCAACATGCTGGAGGGAAAGGATGCCATCCAGAGGGACCTGGATAGGCTTGAGAGATGGGACTGTGCAAACCTCATGAAGTTCAACAAGGCCAAACACAGGGTCCTACACCTGGGTCATGGCAATCCCAAGCACAAATGCAGGCTGGGTGTAGAATGGATTGAGAGCAGCTTTTAGGAGGAGGAGGACTTGGGGGTGTTGGTGGACGAGAAGCTCAACATGAGCTGGCAATGTGCACTCGCAGCCCAGAAAGCCAACCGCATCCTGGGCTGCATCAAAAGAAGTGTGACCAGCAGGTCAAGGGAGGTGATTCTGCCCCTCTACTCTGCTCTGGTGAGACCCCAGCTGAAATACTGCGTCCAGCTCTGGAGACCCCAACATAAGAAGGACGTGGACCTGTTGGAGCGAGTCCAGAGGAGGCCCACAAAGATGATCAGGGGACTGAAGCACCTCTCCTATGAAGGAAGGCTGAGAGAGTTGGGATTGTTCAGCCTGAAGAAGGGAAGGCTCTGGGGAGACTTTATAGCAGCCTTCCAGTAATTAAAGGAAAGTACCTATGGGAAAGGTGGGGAGGGACTCTTCATCAGGGAGTGGAGCGATAGGACAAGGGGTAACAGTTTTAAACTGAAAGAGGGGAGATTTAGATTAGATATTTGGAAGAAATTCTTTACCCTAGGTGGTGAGGGTGGTAAGACACTGGAACAGGTTGCCCAGTGAAGTTGTGGCTGCCCCATCCCTGGAAGTGTCCAAGGCCAGGCTGGAGGGGGCTTTGAGCAACCTGGTCTAGTGGAAGGTGTCCCTGTGTGTGGCATGGGGGTTGGAACTAGATGATCTTTAAGGTCCCTTCCAACTCTAACCATTCTATGATTATCCCAACATATGTATAATCACATATATGCTTCAATGGACCAGTTGGCTTTTATCACAAACCTGTTGGTTTCAAACAGTATTTTTCAAGCTTGGACTGAAATATTTTATTTTGGTATTGTAAGATTTAAATAGCAACCCTCTGTTTTACTTCCAGCTTCTACTCTATCCAGCAGGAATACTGTACCACGATATTTAGGCATTTCTTCACTGAATTATTTACGAACAATGTGCTTTATCAGTAACCATTAGCAATCTGGAGTTCAAATCACACAGAGGAAAAACTTCAAACTAACAGGACTATTCTTTCAGATTTTCTACCTACAAAATGAAAGAGCTATACAACATCAGTTCACACATGATTTAAAACAAAATACATAGGACATATTTATTTTCAAAGCACAACCCCCTGCCTCTATCTGTGTTTCTTTTCTTTCAGTTCAAACACAGATTCTGCAGTGAGAATTGTACACTGTACAATTAATACTCTAGTCAATTATGTGGAAAACTTCAGTCTATGCAAAAAGCAGACCTTGTTTCAGGGCTTGCTGCTCCTCTGAAGCTGCATCCCAGTGTGTGTTACGCTTTTTCTCTAGTTTCTGCTGACCTTTGCTTTTCTTCTACAGAAACGTGATGTGGTGGAGACCTCATACTCTTATTCCATTATAGATGGAACTAGAATAGAGATTACCTTACAAGACCCCAGTGTTCTCCAAGTCCCTAACACTAAAATATTTACATTGATTTGCCTCAGGATTTTCCTTTTGGCAAAAACATCTTTTATCCTTTTCACTTCAGGGTTTGAAGAGCACTTCACGTGAAATCTACTGCCTTCTTTTCACATGTGTTTTGTTAGCTTTGTATATCATCTTCAAACACCAACAGTAAGAGCAATAACTATATTGTGGCAGACGCTTAAGGAGATTCAAAAAGTAAATACAATTTCTGCATCCCACAGGCCAAATATTCTAAAATCACTAAATTCAAAAGAGTTATTTGCTCCTGCTACAGGCAATCCAATTTGAACCAAAGTTATCCTCTATAAAGTATACCAAGGGTTCCTGAGTGCTAGGTTGTTTGTCACCTGAACTGACAGATATTCTAACAATAAATTCAAGTAGCAGATCTTATCTTGCCACTGACAGCTTTTACAACTGACTTTCTGGCACCAGGGAAATACACAGTTCTATAGTCAGGAATGCTAGACACCTTGAACAGAGCAAACAACAGGTAAAGACAGAATCTGACCCTGCATGACATTAACAAACCATAACTCCCTGACATGCATAAATTCAGAAGAAAACTGACTAAATTTTGTTCATATTCTTTTAAGTTTAAATCACTTTTTCAACAACTTTTAATTTCTAACATGAAGAATAAAGTATCTTTTCTTTGAAATATAATAACAGCGCTCCTTCATCTGACAGTTCTACACAGCACATCCCAGAGACTAATATTCACGCTCCTTATCTTTTTCAAATACTGGGGAGAACAGAACATAAAAACCAAAGTTTACTTTCCTCAGATCTCTCTATATCTCAGAAACACACGACCACCTCCTTATCTCTTTCCACTCCCCACCATAGAGCTAGTAGTCTTTCTTCATCATCAGTAACAGCAGCACAGAGCACAAAAGCCAACACACCCCCTTCCGGCATGGCTTATTCACTGTTTCACACCACCTTTATACCATCATTCCTCAGCAGAAGTCCTGCTATTTTAGCCTCTTCCTACTGGGAGAAATGTTTTTATTTTCATATTAGGAAAAAAATATTACTGATGTACTTTTGTTTCATTATACTTTCATCTTCAGATAATGAAGTTTTGCTCTATAATGAATGTTTAATTTATTCTACACATTTAATCTGTTCCACACATTTAAACACTATCTTGTTTAAAAAAAAAGGTAAAGAAGAAATATTTTGCACTTACCTAAATTGCCATCAATGTACATGAATTTAAATGAAGAAAACAGTGAAAACATCCAAAATAAAGTTAAAAACCAACAAGTATGCATGCAACTCTTAAGACAGATGTATTTAAAAAAAAAAAGCTGAAGAAAGAAGGAAACAACAGTGCAGTGAAAAAACAGAAAATAAGTTGAATGAATATGCTGAACCTACTGGCTTTAAAATACCTTAAAATAGACTTTCACTGATCATAAATACTATAAAACAAACGTGAGTTGAAAATACTTAAGTTGACTACTTTTTCTTGAAAAGAGACATAGTTAAAAAAAAATCAGGTAATGTTGTTGTTGTTGTTATTCTTATTAAATTAGTTTATTAATGTGACAACATACCTCAGGAAGCATAGTAAAACATGAACATTTCCATTTTTCAGGTTACTATCTTTACCTTTTATGTGTAACCTTGTACTTCACAAGTATTCACAATAAGCTTCAAAATTTGTGGTGTTCCACACATATACACAGAGACAATGAGACAGGCTGAAAGGTATTTATACCCCCCAAAGGTCCTCTGTCCACCTGTGGTATTTTGGAAAAATGGGGGGGCCACCTTTCCAACCAGTAATCAAGTGTATACATTGATGCATAGTAAGGAAGAAAATACCTATCTGGGAACTCAAACTGAAGACTTGACTGCTGGTAACTCCCTGCATATTCCATTAGGATCAAACCCCCAGAATTTCAACAGGCATAAACAAAATATCTCAAAAAAAGATGAAGAATAGTCTCAGAAGTGGACAGACAGAGTGAGGAGATAAGAGATCTTCAAATTCCTTTGACTTGCACTTACAGGCTGCCAGCAGGGTCTAAGAAATGGACTGCCCAGTTTGGAAGCAGGCAGGGTTGATCCCAGTCATGGAAACCATTGGGTAAAGTTAACAAGTGGTGATCTTCTTTAAACATATATTATTATTATTATATTTTAATAATAAAAATATTAGTCATGCATAACATTTTTCAAGTATATATAGTTTTACAAGTATATATAAATAATACATATAATTTTTAATTATTTTAACTCCACTGACTAGTTCCCAGATAAGCTAGCAAAGTTATATCAAACTAAATTATAGCCCTTGCTTCCTGACTTTTCCTTTACATGGCAGTAAGATGCCTAAAAGAGTGTACTTTGTATGATATGCAATGCATCAGTAAGCAAGGTAAGTGCATGGTGTATTTGGCTTGGCGTTTTTTGGTTCTTTAGTTTTGTTTTTAAGAGCGTACACATTGGCCTGATCAAGGTTTTACTAGGAACACAGTTTAACTAATACAAAGAGGGGAAACACCATTTTAGAATATTTCTTAGTGTATTTTCTTTTACTGTTCTACTTAGATACTTGTCATGAAGCAAAGTAAAAATGAAAAGCATGTAAACATTGAGTAGCTACTCGCAGTTCTGACTTCATGAATACGTACACCCTTATTTACTGATTATTTTATTAGCTCAATTTTGTTAATTGCAGCATCTATGAGTTATTCATATTGCTACAGATACATAAAAATTATTTCAAGGAACAATTTTGTATTCAAAACTATAAGCCTCTCAGAGGAACTGTTCACTATCCTTTTTATCCTTTCTCTTCGTCTAATTAATCAGAAGCGAACTCCTTTAGTATCAGGATAGGAACTAAACTTCAAAAGAAGATCAAAATCTATAATACGTTTTCAAAGAACACATTAAGCAAATTAAAATTACCTGGTTTTCTGTTAAAAAAAAAAAAAAAAAAGGCAATCAAACTCACCATTGATTTCCAACAACAACATGTAACCATCTCATGAATGATAAAGAGCCGCTGTTCATTGCATGCTGTGGTTCATTTTGTATTAATTATGTAGTATTAAACAATGACATTTATAAGTGGGGAAGAGGAACATTAATTTGTGCAACTCAGTTTACAGTTTATTTTTAAAATGTTACAGTAAATCTAATTCAGTTATGGCAATGTCATAAAAGCAGCACATCAACTGATTAATATGTTGTCCTAGGACCAGCTAATCCAAATGGATAAGCTAGTTCTCCCTCTTTTTTTGACAGACAGGCAACAATCCTGGGAATGAATACTGCTGAATAATTTCTTGTGTCCTCACAGCTCTTTCCACCTCATAGCCTTTTGCTCTGCATTGAAACCTTCTACATTAACTCTTCTATATAACATGTTCAAGCAAGATTAGAGAGAATAACTATCTACCTGGAAAAAGAAATGCAAAAGCTCCAGTTGAGAAATTGCAAATTTATGATTTCAAGATGAAGAACTACTTTAAATTGTTAAAAACATTTAGAGTACTTCCTGCTCCTACATACATAATCATATATAGAGAATAACACTAATTGTGCTGTGAGAAAATATGTCACAAACAATAAGAAAAAAGACTAGAAAAACAAGACAACTAGCTTTGGGTTGTAATATCAAAGAACAGGTGCTCAAAGCATACATTTTTGAAAGTAAAATAATCTTCAAAACAAAATCAGGAATGTCCAAGTTACTATCCATAAATTTCTTCATGGGTCCCTTTTTGCTTCCAAAAGGTTTCATTTTTATCAATTTGCTGTTGAAACACATCACACTTTTTCAGAATATTTCTTCCATTTGCCAAATTTGTTTTCATTCATAATCCTATTTTCCAGCATATTTTTAACCCTTCCCAGCTTGACATTATCTGGCTGCATAACGCATATCCATCATTCAGAACATTGATGAAAGCCTCAAACACATGACAGATCACAACCAGATCCTACTAGACATCTTTCCAATTTGACCATGAATCATTGATAATTACACTTTGACACAGTCTTCCAATCAGACAGGCATCTATATAATAGCAATTTCAGCTCTCATCTCGTGCACCAGCTTACTAATGGAAATCTGAGACAACATAAAAAGTTCCCTAATGTCAATGTTACTACTGTTTTTCCCTTATGCATAAAGCCCGTTTTCCTTTCATCCAAGAAAATCAGACTTGTTTGACATTATTCTTGAGAAATCCGTGTTAGTCTTTTTTTATATTTTCCCCCGTATATTCCTTATATTCTAGAAATAGCTAATAATTTCTTAAAGATACAAATAATTAATGCATTTTACAACTAATTTTTTCTTTCATTTTCCTTACAGTATTTTTCCAGGAACTGCAATAAAACTATCAAACTTATAATTCACTCATTTCTCCCTTTTTTTTTCCTCTTTTCTTTTTTTTTTTTGTCAGACAGGTAGATTTGCCCTTCTCCAGCGTCTTGGGAGTTCCTAAAGTTGGCTATGAGACTAAGGGCCCCATTCAGGGTCAACTTCATCATGCACAGCCAAGCTGAAAACAGTTTTTAGTGTTTTTGTAAGAAACATCTCCATTTTTAAGAAAGGAAGTTTCATAATCCAGTAACCCTCAGACACACAAGGATAGATCTATCACTTTTTAGTAGAGATGCAATAGATCTATCGCCTTTTTTAGATGCTGTCAAAAACATTATCTTTAAAATTATAGCTTTTTGATAATTTCAATTGAAATTAGTTGTTTGAAAGAATCAATAACCATGTGTATAAGCAAGACTGACAAACTAGCTGACACAGCCAGCTTGGACTTACAAAGCCATTCCTTCAGAAAGGCTCTTCTCCAAATGCTTACAAGAAAACTAATCAGCAATTAGATAAGAGTGATGGTCCTTTCATACATAAATATTTGATTACAAGAGAGGAAACAGCAGAAACACTTGGTCATGTCATAAAACCAACATAAGGCCCCTGTAGAGTTTTGCTGGAACCTGTGGCTGGGATTTGCCATTTCTGACATATCCTAAGCAACCCAGAGAACAGGGTGAACAGTAAGATGACTAATTTACCTCATGATATTAGGTTACTCAGGGCAGTAAAGACAAAAGCCAAATGCAAAGAAGGATTTTATAAAACTAAGTAATTAGGCAAGGGCTGGCAGATTAAATCAATGGAGATAAATATGAAGTTATACACAAGTGAAAATAATCCTGCCTTCATGCATAACATGCATGCACCTCGGATCTAAACTAATTATAACCACTGGTGAGATTTTTCACTTATGATAGATACTTCCATTAAAATATTAGCTCGGTACTTGGTAGCAGTAAAAATAAAAAAGTGTTGGGAATTGTTGGGAGAGACGTACAGCATAAAAGGAGAAACTCTATAACATAAATGCATAACCCTTTCTATACCGGTATTATGAAAAACATGATCTGTTTTGGTCTCCTTATTTCAAAAAAAACCAAAAACAAAAAAAAGGTAATAGGTCTGAAAAAGATTCAGAGATGAATCAAAGAAATGTTACAGTTTCATGAAAAGAACTATCACACATGCTAAGATTCTCCTGTCCACAAAACAGCTGAGGGAGGGATGTGATGACGGTGCCCTATAAAATCATAGGTGGCACCGAGACTGGCACTATTAAATGTTTCTTCCAGAGGAAATCCTAGCAAAAGCAGATGAAGTCTAGCGCAAAAACAAATGCAAAGCAGCGGTTCTTCACATGACACGTTAAGCTGTAGGATTCACTGTCACAAGATGCTGGGGACACCAGAATTTTACATAGGTCCAAAAGCAACTGACGTGAAAAAAAAAATCCACTCTGTTATTAAGCACACACAAACTGTAGCTGGATCATGAAGAGTAGTAAGTGGAGAGAACACTGTATACTAGGTCTATTCGATGAACTTTTGGACATGCTAGCAATGGAACATAAGCGACCCAGTCATTATGTTATTATAGAGTAAGGATTCATGTTAAATATATAGATAGGCTAAAATACATCCTTTTTGCCTTTTGTTAGGATCACCCTTACAAGAATATAAGATCATTTGTTAAAAATAAAAAGTTATAATATTCTGTGAAATGAATGAACAGAGGACTCAGAGTTACTAATTTACTTTCCCCTCAAGATGAGGAAATAGCTTTTAGGGGGAAAAAAAAAAAAAGCAACCTAAACCCGCCCCCCTCCACATCACCACTTTGGCTGGTGATAAAGTATCGAAATACCAGACTCGGATTCCAAATGCCAATACAAAATATTAACGTGACGTTTCCGTAAGAAAGGCTATCAAAAACGAGTGCATTAGAATATTCTTACTACTACTAAGGTGACACCAACTATCAAGATTAGAATGTCTAACAAATAAGGATTCTGAATAGCAGAACCTCCGCCAAACATTTTTTTTTTTTATAATAATGTTTCTAGCAGCATCCTAGTGCACCTACTATAAGTAAATATTCAGTAACTACTACTTTCAGTCTAGATACACAACTTATACAAGAAAATAATAAATTAATTCACTGTACTGAATTCCTAATCAAGACCCAGTCAGTTTCCCACTGAAGTAACTGGTATGGGGCTTGTTAGTTCCACAGATATTTAGGTTCATGACATGCCTAAGAGGTGGAAAGTCTGGTGAGAAGCACTAATCATCACAAACTCGGAAGTAAATTAAAAATTTCAGTTGTTGCTGCCTGCCAGCAAAGAAGTTTAGATTGGGCATCTGGAAGCGAGAGAAACACAGGATTGTGTTTTTGTCTGGGGAAAGTTAACAGATGGTCTAAAAAGGAGCAGCTTTAATATAAGACAAGCAGCCAAAAAGTGTGTGAAGACAGCAGTATGAGAATTTTTATGATCTATTCTGTGCCACTGTTTTATATATCTTTGTGAAATAGCATACAACCTCAAAGCTTGACCTTATAGCTTTATTCATCCAGATTAAAATACTTTAATCTTTTTATAACTTTGGGAAAAGATTTTTATGTTGAATAGAAGTATCTGAAATACATATTTACAAGATGCTCTTTTCTAAGGCACAGGTTTTTGAAACATTGCTGAAAACACAACTTCAATTTCCTTCTGTAACATAGAATTACAGAAGGTTGCATATGGGGATTTAATATCATATCTCTTTAAACTTTCAAAAACTGGGCAGCTAAATCCCTATACAGCTCACACAAAATATGCCTCTGGATGTTTATTTATACTTTTGCAGAAGTAGCTCATTTACCCCTTCAGAAAAGGTTGCTGAATATATTTAGACTGTCACTCCAAAAAAGCACTAGAGAAAGTCTCAAAAATAAGAAAATGGGTAGTAACAAATATTCTCTTCATCTATAATGTGAGAGAATGCTGCATGAAGGAAATTATAACCTGCATTCAGATTCTTATTAATGTATTTTCCTACTATTTATCAGCCAGAGGCAGATGGATCAAGACATACAATTCTTGTTGTAAACATCAAACTTTTTTCAGCATAGGATACAGTTCCATAAGAAAACAGCAAGTATTTAGCTGTAAATCAACAGAAAGAAATTTTCAGAACTACTTACCTGATTTTCTTCATGGGAAACTCTCATTTGTTCTTTAAGAACTGACATTCTGGCTGCTTCTTCTTTCCTCAACACTCTTTCTTTCTTTAGCTCAGGACTCCAGAAAGTTTTGATGCTATTCATGGAGGATCCCAGCTTGCTGTCCTTAATGTCTAGTTCTTTTCTGAGAAGATCATTCTCCCTCTGTAATTCCTTAAGCTGAGCCTGCAGGTCTAACATGGTACTATCTCTAACCTGCCTCAGCATAGAAGGAACCTGATGGTGGTGATGGTGTGAAGATGTGGTCAGACCTCCATGCTGATCAGTATAAGAAAGGACATCTGTGTGCGAAAGTCCAGCTGAAGCAATATTAGGACTGCTCCCCATAGCTGTGACTCGACCACCGTACACAGCTCGATTTGTAGCCCTTCCAAGAGTCATTGTGCCCTTTGGGAAAGTAGTAGAAGCTACACCTTCATGGTCACTCAGATACATTGGTCCAGATGTTGCATAGGCTGCATTAAGGGATTGGATGTTCTCCATTGATAACGTCTTACCTGTTCCTCCTCCTCCTCCACTATTTGTTCGCCTATGGCCCAGGCGAGGAGATCTTGGCAAACGAGGAGACCTGGAGGGACTTCCCTCTAAGTTGCTGATTGTTCTTGCACTTCCGTACATTTTTCTTCTACTTTGAGGTACTATTTAGTAAGAAATGAGTAACACTAAAGTTGAATATTAAATTTATAATTCCAGCTAGAAATATTGGCAGTTTCACTGCATTCTTCCAATAGGCAAAAATCTATTGTTCCTCTGAAGTCAGACACCTGAAAAAAGATATTATAAAAATAAGTAAATTTTCATCTTGGAAAATAAGTTTAAAAATATTCAGCATATATCAGAAAATAAAGTAACCCACTTCCTAGAATAATTACTTTAAAAATAAAATTTACTATACATTTTGTATTTAGGATGACTAGTTAAAAATGCATTTTCGAACTAATTTCATTAAGAAAAAACTGCTCGTTTCCTTCTCACTAGAAAATATCTTGACTTTGACTTGGTACAACAAGCTTTATGTTGCAGTAAACACCAAGGGCCCAAAAATATATCTTAGCTAATATGTTAATGGACTTAAATGACTGACCATGTGGAATTATATAAAGGAAAAAAAGAAATAGCTGTTGTTGACATTAAGGACTACCCAAACTAAGATATTATATTTTCAAAATATAGTATAAAAGCAACAGTTCAGCAGTTCTGTATATTCTCTAGTAATTAAGACAGAATAAGGAAACAGGCAGGGGTTTTAGTTTTCATTTAGATTAACAAAGAGATTTTTGGATAGGAAAAAAGGATGAAGGAAACCGTGTTTCTAATAGTTCAGCTGTAGACAGTAAAAACATATTTTAGTAAGAAAATTTAACAATAAAACTAAGCTAATTTAAGTGAATATTTTCTTCTAAACAATTACAATGTATTACAACACAGTATTATTTGTTCAATGAAGTACTAGCTTGCTAATATTTGGGGTTAATAAGCTTCTAGGGAAAAGGCTGCATGACAATAATCTAGGTTTTCATTTAGAAAAGGAGTGCTTGTGAAATACAATTTTATTTCTCTTTTCCCTATGGATATCATATTATTGCTTTGATAAAACCATCCTTGTAATTTATTTAACCAAACAACAGACAGATGTGGACCAGTGTTCCGTTTACAAATTCTTCAATACTATCATTATACATTTACCAAGTTTCAAGTAAGTTTATTAACTTTACATAGCATAAATATAAACATACAATAGGACTTCAGGATTAGGTAGGCCCACTGATTATTTTTTTACTTTTTTTTTTTTAAACAAGTCTAACCATTTCAACAAATTTGTAGTATTAATTAAATTGATGGTTATTAAACAGATCTAGTACCGTTTATTTCAAAGGTAACTTGAGGAAGAACAAAAGTTGAACTCACTCAAATCCAGTAATCTTTAACCATACCCTCAAGGCATCCTCATTATCTATAGATACATTATTTCCCAGTGTTTTAAAACATCTGTTCTACATTTGCTGTGAAAAAGGCGTTGAGGCAGGGGCAGGCAGAAGGATGATTTGTCACATTTAGTATATTAATTTCTATATTAATTAATTATTAGTAGTAGTTGTCACGCTCTAGCACATTAAATCCTCACCAACAATGTTATCATAAAAAATTATGGATACTAATGATGTCAACAAACAAGAAGCATGCCGAGTTCTCCACTGACCCCTCATTATGCCAAACAAGCATACACCATACAGCTTTATGAGTTCTAAGAATTCCTTGGTATACGCTACCTTTTCATCAACTTTAACAACCAGCAGAATCTAAAGCATTTTTGTTTCATTCAGATTACCAGTATGCATCTGAATTAGCTGAGATGTTTCAACTTGTTCCAACTACTATAACACAACAGTGGCCATTCTCGTGAATTTTCACCTCTTTCACAAGAGGTCACAAGATTCAGAAGTGGAAGGCACTACACTACACTGAAATGTTGATGACAATGCCACTATGGGTGCTGGGCAAAATATAAGAGTGTGATATTTATTTAAGATTGATAATTTGGAAACACTGAATTTGTATTGCACTCAGGCTGCTCCATTAAAAGTAATTCATTTCAATGCAAACATTGCCCTTGGCAAAACGGATCAAACAAGCTAACAAAACATTGTTCCATACAAAGTATATTAACAAGACTAGCAATTCTGTCATAAAACAATACCACTTTTTGCCATGTACAAACAGCTCAGCTATATACATTGGCACATTTTGCCGTATACCAACAACTCAGCTATGCATAAAGCAAAGCAGGGGTACTTACTTCAGTTAGATAATGTAGGTTTTAACTATTTAGGGAGACATAGATAAAAAATTACATTCTAGCAACTCTTTTCTACTTCAGGATCACATAACATGAGTTGTTTTAGTTCTAGACGTAAAAGCCCGATCCAACTTCTCAAGCCATGAAAACTTCTTAAAGCTTCCAGAATTCAGCCCCAAGGTGCACAGATTTAAAGGAACCAGATGTAACTTGCAGATTTGCATTTTCAAATTTTGACATTTTATCATGAGTATCCAAATCTACCCCCCTTTTCAGTTGTCACACATCGTTCAAGTGATGACCCACAGCTTGTTCCACAAAAAAAATGGTGCAGCTTTTCTGCCATCTCAACTTCAATGCATTCATCAATAAAAAACATACCACATTGTGACTGGGGGCAATGCAATTACTCAATGCACTCCGAGAAATGGATCCTTGTATATTTCTAGTTTCCTGAAAAAGTTCTGTAGCTCCTTCAAAGAGGATCTCAAATGAGATCAGAGTTGAAGATCATTTTCCTTCTACTGGCTTGGGGCAGATCCTGTGCAAAAGCAACTGCCTTCTAGACTGGTACAATTCTGCCCCCCAAAACCAAAATAATCTGGCCTGGTGTAAAACTAAGATTGCTAGCATAAACTGTCAATGTCAATTTAAACTGGATACAATCAAATATTTTTAGATACAGCAGAGCTGACACATACCCAGGTGGTGTGGGTAGGTGCAGCTTTGTTGATCCTAAAAAAAATACAGGTATAGGATACCCTTACCTCATATCAATACTGGTTTTTGTTGCCACAGTCTGATAAGTAATTAATTTATGCTGCTTCTTTTGAGTCACTTAATATCCTACTGAGCCTTTTGTTTGCATCTCTGATATGTACTTTTAGGTACTTATTTTGCCTTTTAGAGTACATTAGTAGAGGTCTGTCTTCTTTTCTCTACTTGTGTGAAGTTTTGAGAAGCTTTCATCTCAAAGCAGAGAACACTTTTATCTTACTTAGCACTCCAGTGCTTATTATTGAGCCTTATTGAAAACGGGAATCATCATCCCTCATCCAAAGGGAGGCTAACTTCTGTCTGGACTTCCACTTTAATAATAATGTTCTCATACTGATTTAACATTGTAACTTTCATATGTCTGGAAAAATTCTGAAAGTAACATGAAGAGAGAAGTAACATTTCTTTGGTTTGTGGTGTTCTGTTACCTCCACAGCATTTTCAATTATTTTTAGGGGGAAAAGTAAAAATATTCTAATCCAGATGGAGACCTCTACATAGTAATTGGAAACACACTGACAATATGCTTGGTTTTCTTACTTTCATGGGCTAATAAAGATAGCTCACAGATCAAAAGCTGAAAATCCCGATCTAAAGAAATTCTTACAGTTTATCTATATTTTCATTTGCAATTTGTTACCTGCTACAACCTGAATTATACAGGCTGGTTTTCTTGCAAAAACCTTCAAAAAAGGAAAGCACATCCAAGCGTGCTTTTTGGAAACGTATACATTTTAAGGATAAACCCTGAGCCTTCATTTACGGCTGTGAAAAGTCTCATACACAGCAGAAGCTATATACACCATTGCTTTATTTTCTACTCTTTACTGCTTATACACAGAGCCTTCCTAGCTTCAGAAAGATTTACTGTGTGTCTCAACACATCAGGAATTGGAGGCATGAAGAAGCAATATCTGCCTCAGGGCCTCAACAATTGCCACACAGATCATCTACTGCCTGGAGAAAAAGAAAAAAGAGAGGAGATCCCTTCTCACATCTTCCCATAGAACCTGCTGACAAAGAGCTGTTCTAGTTGAACGTAGAGTGGGCAGGTGAAATACAGATTATTCTATCTCAAAAACAACATTGATTTTATATTGCTATTTTTATTTATGGGGGGGAAATTATTACTCTAAAGCAACCATTTTTCATCCAGTATTTCAAGGATGGTTTTGCTGAACTAAAGCATAACACTTATGCACCATAGTGTAAGGGGTGGAAAGACAGATAAATGGAATCAAGAGAAAACATAAGAATCTCATATATTATGAGGAGGATGGGAGAGCTGTATAGACAAGAACTAAAGAGGCCAACTGTCCCTCTTGACAGAAGCCCAGAAGCTGTAGATGTTGTTGTAGCAAGCACAAAGGAGCTCCAATACAACTCATGAAGGTTATATCCCCCTAAAAACTTAATTGAGACAAAAAGTCATCCAGATTCACTTAGTCTGGTCTGGGACAGATTGCAGATCCGCTGCATGCATTTTCCCACAAGAGGTTATTTTGAGTTTTAAAATCCAAATCAGCTTAATAGTACTAGAAAAAACAGATGCTCATTTACTTGTCTCAGTATTTTCTTACTTTAAAAAAATACATTTTAATGTACTTAATGTATGACTTAAAAACTAACCATTACAATTGTGACTTTAATACTTTGCATTGCAAACAAATCTATATGATAGGATTCAGAAAATTAAGGATGCATTCTTGGGGTATTTCACTAACAAGAAGGTGATAGCACTCAGTGTGGCTAATTCCAGAGCAGATTTAACAATTTTATTGGAAAAAAAAAAAAATATCGACTCACACTATCCTGGAAAACACCAAGAAATGTAGAAGAATTTCAGTCACTAGATATAGGGCCAAATACAACAAAATGTAGCAAACCATTCCTCATGAGATATTGCCATGACAGAAATCATAATATGAGCAAATATTCAGACTACACTCATTGACTACTAAATCTAAATTATCATCTTAACCATACAGAAATCTTTCTTCATGTAACTAACAGCAGTCAAATATTTTTAGTGAAGGGTAAAGACTTGATTTCTCCCTTCTGTTTTTTGGGGGTTTGGTTTTTTTTCTCAGGCTAGGGTACACTATTAGTTTCATAAGGGTCAGCATTACTGTTTCCTTATCAACAACTGATAACCAGTATTTCAGTTTGTGTCAATATATCTCACACGCTGACCATTTACACCATCTTCATGGGCAGACATAGTGGGGCCAGAACAGACACTAAAATACAGGCTGGGGTGGCAGGCAGGGGAAAAGGCAGAGGAAGGAGAAGAGAAAAAAAAAAAGAGAAAAAAAAAACACCACACAAAAATCCTGACAATTATGCTTAGAAAGCTTAGGGCCAATTTAGACTTTCTGTGTCTCCTCCTCTGGCCAGAATCACTTACTCAGCAGTAAGTTTGGATATTAGCCAAACACTTAATAGCTTTGCACAACTACTTGCCAATATTAGCATTGAGTCAAGAGCTCAAACATTTGTAATACTACCGAAAGCTTTAAGGAAACTCCTTCCTTACAGCTATCCTCACCAAACAGCATATAGCAACAGCTAAGTGCAGAAATTATCAATCTGACTTTTATAATACTCGATGGCTTCCGAACTGCCTAAAACTGTTTAGTACTATAGAGCTCCCCAAATATAAATCAAAGGCAACAAAACAGAAGAAATAAGAGACAATGTAGAAGACAACGCTCCTATACTCTCCACCAGGACTCATCTTCTTGACTACATCTGTGGACAAGGTAAGAGCTACAGATGTCATCTGTCTGGACTTCTGTAAGACCTTTGACACGGTCCCCACAACATCCTCTTCTCTAAACTGAAGAGATATGGCTTTGATGAGTGAACTGTTCAGTGGATAGGGAACTGGTTGCATGGTCACATCCAGAGGGTAGTGGTCAACGGCTCAATGTCCAGATGGAGATTGGTGATGAGTGGCGTCCCTCAGGGGTCCATACTGGGACCAGTACTGTTTAATACCTTCATCAATGACACACAGTGCGATCAACCTCACCCTCTGCATGTTCACAGATGATACCGAGCTGAGTAGTGCAGTTGACATGCCTGAGGGATGGGATGCTATCCAGAGGGACCTGGACAAGCTCAAGAAGTGGGCCCATGTGAACCGCATGAGGTTCAACAAGGCCGACTGCAAGGTCCTGCACCTGGGTCAGGGCAACCCCCAGTATCAATACAGGCTGGGAGATGAAGGGATTGAGAGCAGCCCTGCCCAGGAGGACTTAGGGATATTGATGGATGAAAAGCTGGACATGAGCTGACAATGTGCACCAACTGTATCCTGCGCTGCATCAAAAGAAGCATGGCCACCAGGTTGAGGGAGGTGATTCTGCTCCTCTACTCCACTGTCGTGGGACCCCATCTGGAGTACTACATCCAGCTCTGGAGTTCTCAGCACAGGAAAAACATGGACCTGTTGGAACAGGTCCAGCGGAGGAGCACAAAACTGATCAGAGATTGAACACCTCTCCTACGAGGAATGGCTGAGAGAGTTAGGGTTGTTCAGCCTGGAGAAGAGAAAGCTCTGGGGAGACCTTCTTGCAGCTTTTCAGTACTTAAAGGGGGCTTATAAGAAAGATGGGGACAGACTTTTTAGCAGAGCCTGTTGCAACAGGACAAGGGGTAATGGTTTTAGACTAAAAGAGGGAAGATTTAGACTAGATATAAGGAAGAAATTTTTTACGATGAGGGTGGCCAAACACTGGCCCAGGTTGCCCAGAGAGGCGGTAAATGCCCCATCCCTGGAAACATTCAAGGTCAGATTTCACAGGACTCCGAGCAACCTGACCCAGTTGAAGATGTCCTTGCTCATTCCAGGGGGGTTGGACTAGATGGCCTTTAAAGGTCCCTTCCAACCGAAACTATTCTATGAATCCCTGTATTTTGAGACATCACAAAAGGAAGAAGATTCACAGAAAAAGTTCTGTGCCATAAACACACGTTCTGTCAAACAGTAAGGATTTTTTTAAAATAATCATTTAAATACTCTCTTACCACAAAAAAACCCATCACTGTACACAGAAATCCAGCGATACATGTGTATTTAAAGTAGTGACCAAGAGCCAGAAATACTTCCTGCACATTCTTTTGGTTTTACCTTGATTTTTGGCTGCTTTAACAGTGGCTTGACACGTCCTCATAAAAGAGAACATTCTTTTCTTTGCATGTTTTTTATTATCTGCACTGATTTAAAAAATAAAAACCAGCAAGCTGATGCAAACAAGATACAGAGAAGCAAAATCTATTATACAGTATGCTTCCTTTCTTCATTAGTCCGAGCAGCACAGCATGTCTTATTTTAATAAAGTAATAAAAAGATAATGAACACAATGCTGGTTTATATGGGGTTAGTACAAGCCCTACATTGTTTGTAGCAAAAGGGCAAAGTATTTTTTTTTCCTATTCACCACTATCAGACTGATCAAATTACTTATTTCCCTCCCCCATTTTTTAATCGTAATAAGAAAATCACCCATTTCTTCCTACTACTCTACTATTCCTTAGAAGTTTAAAAAAAATACGTATCTATACCTGACAACATTAAAAGCAACATCATCTTCACTTAGGTTCCTTAGAGTGTCCTGAATCTGCATTTTCAATGTTTTACTATAGTCTGCACAATAAATTTATCTTTACTTGTCAATAAGCCTTGATTTACCTACTTTCTCTTGAAGTTATTTATAAAAATGCTACATATGTAGCTGTGTATAAAGTTAGTTTCAAAGTCTGTTTTGATCTTGCAAGTTAGTGATGTCCCTGAACTCATATAAATGCTAAATACAAGAATTGGCATTTATCACCTCACAGGAATAGCTCATCACACCTGCCTGCCTTCCATTTCTATTTCATACAAAAGAAACAGTATGTGAAGGAGAAAGTAGGAATGGCGGCTGAATATGCCTCTAATGACATACATGGAAAATAAAGTTGTCAGGTATTCTAATGTTGTCAGGTGCAGTGACAGCAATTAATGCTTATCATGCGATCAGAAAACTCCACCAATGGTAATATTTGCTTAAAACGAAGTCTTAAAAGTCTTGAAAAACAAGCAGTTCTGACTGAATTATCAGGACTGTCAACTATATTACTATCAAGTATATTTAAGTGAAGAGTTAACAATACCTTTTTAATTCTCTTAAAGACTGCTAAACTCATATAAAAATAAGGCTAGCATTCAGTAGAGGTGCATTTTCTCAATGCACTGACTTTTTGTCTTTATTACGATGTTAGAGACGTAATTGTTTTAAAACACTTTTGAAGCATCCTATTAATTAAAAATGGGCTTTAAATAAAAGTAAAACTTCACCAACTGACACCTCCATTACTTTGTAACTTTTACGTTAGGTCTCTCTTCGTTGTTGAAACACCAATTCTTAACATTTTATCTCTAACATTTCCACTAAAAGAATTCTTCCTTGCACTCTTGCACATTACAAAAGAAAGCCTCCCTAGGGTTTCCAAGATGCTTAAGGGAGGTGAATGATTTAAGATTTTTTTTTAATTTTTTAAATTTTTTTTTTAAATTCTTTTAAAGAGAGAAGATAGATCATTTAAGGGATAGAAACACATACATTCCAAAACGCTGTCTGCATGTCCTCAGGTTTTTTTTATTCTTCTCAACTTTAGTGCACCATAATAACCTTCTCAGGATATACAGATATTTCTAAAGCCTGGGCAAGCTTTTGTCTAGAGAAAGAATTCCTAACATTTTAGTCTGAAGATATGCAGGTGTCTTTTGTGTGCTAAATTCTGTATCCTAGTCTGTATTCATTGTGTCTTCCATCCTGCAATTGTTAATCACTTGCTTCTTATTTCTTTTTCAGTAAGAAATCTCATTTATTAATGCAAGCCTGCATTTACAAAGTCCAGTCTTTTGTGGAGGATTATTCTAAGCCACCTGGTTAGCCAGACAAATAGTATTTTTAGTTTAATGACTATTAAACAACAATAAAAAAATAAATGTCTTAAATTTGTATTAAAATAGTCTCCTTTGAGTAAAAATATTAAAATGTAAAAGTATACACCATCCTTCAGGATAACTTGAAAATTATGCCTAATGAGCAGAACAATTTTGCTTTGCTTTTGACAAAATTTACCTAACTTGAATGACTATTTAAAAGTTTACAGAAACAGTGTCTTTGTTATAGATTGAACTACCTTTCTATTTTCAATTGAGAAGTTAGAGGTTAAAAATAAGCATGATCTAAGTCAACCTGAAAGTTTTCTAGCAAAAACTAGAAGACCAGGTTTGTTCTATTATTTCTAAATTTAAAATGGCAACAAAAGCCACCTTTCTTCCCCTTTTAAGTAATATGTTAGTTCTTATTTATACTTAATAATAACAAAAGCCTAATTTTTAAAGCTTCGTTACAGAACACCTGGAAGTCCAAGACAGACACAAGAGACAATTCCAGACATATTAAAAAAAGATATATTTTTTTCTAGCAATACTACAGATACATTTCATTATAAACATATGTAAAGAATCAAGTGAGGACATCATTCAGCTTGAATTTCCGTTCTTATAATTACTTTTAAAAGGTAAAGAAAATAGCAGGGTAAAGGAAAACTAACAAAAATTTTAAATAAAAAAAATAATATATCTACATTATGATTTAAAGAGCCAAGCTTCTTTTTCTTAGCTGCCATCTGATTTGCCTTTCTCATGGAGCATCCAAGTAGCACACAATAAGAAGCGAAGCAAGTAGTTTGATTCACATTTTCAACTTCATATTGCTAATTTATCATCTAGTCCACATTTCTTCTGCCTTGATTATGAGCGAGGAAAACTGAACCCTTGACAAAGCAAATTACGGTCCAAATTCCTCAATCAAAAGGGAGGGAGGTGAGGATCTAATTAAAAAAACCAACCAAACAAACAAAAAACCACAACAAACCACACACACATCTCCAAATCATATGCTTGCTAATGACACTGAGTTGTGATTCCAATAATTGTGTGCATTTATTTTTTCCACTCACTTATTCTGGACTAACAGAGCCCACTATGAGAGTAAGCAACACTTATGAAGACAAATATTATTGTAGGAGTTTCTTACGTTAACTGTTACATCATCATGCAAGAAGAGAAGATAGGATAAGGATCACTCAAAATATGTGGGAATGAGGAACCAACATGCAGAGCTGTTGTGGTGCTTCAGACCTTGCAGAAAGCACTCTTAAAATTCAGGTATTGAGATGATCATCTTTGATCTTCAAAAGTAATACCAATAAGAGATTCATAAAAGTTATATTTTATAAAAATATGTTTTTAATGTTTTTATGTGTGTTCATACTAAGGACATTGCTTCAAATTGAAAGCTTTTGTAAACACTGTGTGACACCTATTATCTTTCTTTCTTTTAATATCATGACATTAAACAAGTATTTCCCTGCAAATTATGTCTGCAATCGGAAAAGTCACACTTCTGATGCATCAGAAATGTTTTGATAATGCCAAAATAAGCAATGTTTTTCAAATAAAGCCACAAAGGTAGAATACCGAAAAAACTTGTTCCGTATGTTCATGCAACAGCAAACATCTACGTTGTCAACATTCATACCAACAGCCTTTGAAACATAGGCTGTTTACCTGATAACACATACATATATTAAACGCACATCAAAGACTGCAATTATTTGTTTCAGGAATAAAACCCAAGAACCAAAAATTATGTAAATGGAAATTGACTAAATTTATAATTAGATCTGTCTATTTGTCTATTTTCACATTAAGTATGTTTAAGAATATTCTGTCATTTACATTAATGTAATGTTTTTCATTTTAAGATGCATTTAAAACTTGTAAGTCTATCTCAGAAATAATCAGAGATACTTCTACGCAATGGAGTATTTTCAATTGAATTCACTAAGGCTACTCACATGAATGTTATTAAACGGAGGCTTACATATTTAGAGGATAAAGCTCTACCTTTCTCTTTTGCTACAAAGCTTCCATTCTCATCAGAAAACAACAGAATAGTCATAGCATCAGCTATTAAGACTACCTGTGTAACTTCCAGCATTTTCTTAGAATACTTAAATATCATTATATTTACAATTTAGCAAACCTCAATGTCCGCTATGCATTTTACATTTCTTGGATTCAAGAGGAATAATATAGATACTCAAATTATAAAAGAAAAAGCATGCATTCAGCATGCTTTGAAGCTATTAGAATTCAAAAACATGCTGAACTTCTCTCTTCTCTGTTCTGTTCACTAGGATATAAGGGTATGCACATGTTTTAGGATCATACCAAAAAAAAGAAACTGGCTGTGCTTCAGCTGCTTTAGATCAGAGTTGTCCAAGGAACTTGCAGGCTCTGTAGGTAGAATTTAGCTGCTAGATTTTGCACTGTGACTTCAATTAGAGGGATAGGACAAGAAGCATGACAAGCAGCAAGAAGCTTCAAAAAAAAAAGACGGTGTTTGTTGAAACTGGGATACTTTAAATAAGTAAAAAGTACATTGGTCATTAAAGAAGTCACATGTTAACTAGTCTGAAGCATTCCCAGTGAATGCCAGTCTGCAAGAGTGAGTTTCTAAGACAGTCTAGAAAGCCAGTATCCCCTTTCAAAAACCTGATCTTAAAACTTCTCAGAAAAGCTTAGGCTTTGCTGAACATCCAAAACGTCAAAGGCTCCCACACATCCAATCACAACTTGAAACTCAAGTTCTTAGACACATTCCACCTGCCATCCTAAAAGGACAGAAATTCTGACACTACAGTTCTCCCTCATTATTCTCATTACAAACTAAAGAGAGGATAGAGACACACAACTTTCCAAACATGTAAACTGTCCATCTCAAAGTCTACGTTTCTAATATCATGAAGGAATTGCAGGTTTCTGTGAACAAAAATGATGCAACAGTAATGGAGCCTTATCCAGAGAAATGCTAAAACATCTTTGCTACTATTCTTTCCTTTGTCAGAGCTCAGCACCTGACAGACTGTCTCTGAAAGGAGATGAGGTTGGTGTTCATAATTGTTATAACTACTCCAAAACAAAATCTGACTAATTAAGGTATTCCAAAGCTGAGCATTTCAAAAGCTCGTATCACTAAATGAATCCTAAGAACTCCCTGAGATCAACAGCCAAGAAAGCAACAACACAACTTAAATACTATACTACCAATGTTAATTCAAAGACATTTACATTTTCTTATACAAACATTGGATATCTATGCTTATAAACTTTCTTGGACCCACAACCATAGTTAACAACCATTCTCCAATTAATTATTTTTTTTTTGTCCGCACCTTATACACAAGCAGTAACAAACCAACAGAAGTACATCTCACTTTATTTCAAAAAGATTTTTTCTTTATAAAATGCATTGCATAACTAAAAAGTGACCAATTAAAAAACAAGTGCTCCAGAAAAGCACTATCCAGTTAATTTAGAGAATAAGGTTTCTGAGCTTTCCCTTGATCAACTACGATCCTGAAAAAGAAATCATAATCTCATTTTGCTTTAAAGTAACTCTTGACCTTTTGCCAGGACTTTGTAGAAAATATAAGCTAGTATTACAAGTTAAGGCAACCTCATCATTGCTAAGTACATATAACATCACACAAAAACTAAAACTTACATCTCAAAAATATTTTAAAGCAATTCTAAAACTGAAGAAAACAAATATAATTTCACAAGTAAAAGAGCAGTCATATTACAAAACAAAAAAAAAAAAAAATCAGTATTGCAGCAATATTTCCTAGGTGGACCTGACTAACCATCTCCATATATATCCCGGGCATCTTGCAAACTAAATTAAACTGAGAAGATAACAAATGCATCAGAGTGGATAAAAATATAATAAACACCATAACAGACACAGGTGGGAGAACATATGTTGTCTTTGGAAGTGATACACAGGCTGGTTGCCTCACCCTCTCTGAGGGGTGAGCAACCCACTCTTTTCTGTTAGTCATCCTTCAAAGGTCTACAAGAATCATCTTTCTAAAGCAAGAAAATCACCTTGAGCATTCTTTTACAAAAACATGCATGCTGAATAGGTAATTCTCTAAATATCGGGTACATTTGACATTCTAAGATGGCTGAATGTGCTCACTTGATATTTGGCTGCTAAGAATGTAGGCCACCCCTTCCCTTGCCATCTTTCTACAGCCTTTGGAGCAGGTAAGAGATAGGAGGGGCAACTGGCATGGATAATTAATTATATCTTACATCACCGTTCATCAGAATTTGCCCCAGAATTTGTCTACCAGTAGGTTAGGGGGGTTGAAGAACCACCCATAGAATAAAAGAGGTGGTGAGATGAGTCACCTCCAAATGCAGCTTAACCACAAGAGAGAGTATCATAAGTATAATGAGTATAAGGTATTCAAACACTAACAGAAGGTAAAAGGAGGTCAATGCTCAGGAAAACCAGAGACACACAATTTTGAAGGTTAGGAACTCCATTTTGCAGAGTAGGATCGGAAAGAACAAAAGATGCCTTTGCATGCCAACTTTCTCCTTCATGCTTGGGAAGGAGGGAAACCATTTCAGTAACTAACTGGATCCTCTGCCTACTGGAAAAAGGGATGCATCAGTTTAAGACAGAAGACACTTTCTACTCATACACCCATCTTCATGGTATAGGAATAAAAAAAGCATATGATCTCAATGCTAGAGATTGAGGAAGAAAAATAAGACGGTATCATGTTCCATATTCAGGAGACAGCACATCAGCTTAGGTACCTTACCAACTGAGCAGGATTAAAACAGGAGCTGTTTTAAAGATAATGGCAGCCAACTCTCCTCCAAATCTGTCTAAACACACTTTCTCCAACACAGAAACAACCTTTCAATCCTCAGCACTACCCTTCAAAATTATTTACTTCCAACTGTTTTCTGGAGTCAGTATTTTTACCATCTACTCTCTCAAGCAAACAAATGGCATTTATGACAGAATGACAAGGACGACTGTCCACATACTTGCTTTCTCTTTCACTAGCAAAGCATCTCCTTCCCCTTGCATTTGAAATTTTAGTGGTGATAAAATGTCTATTTGAAGACACAGTACAAATGAACTAGCACTACAAAAAAAAAAAAAAACAAACACCACCACACACAAAACACACACACACAAAATAAGAGATCTCTCAGTTCTTCACTGGATGATCTACCCAACCCAGCCCTGAGTGCACTTGTGAGACATACAGCAAGATACAGCACACAGTTTCTCCCTAGTTTAAACATCTAGTTTCAACCTGAACTGCGAAGCCATAAGCTTCTGGGACTTCATTTGGAAGAAGAAACTATCGTCGCTTCCCTCTCAAGACAGAAAGTCAGCCTCACGCAGTTTCCTTTAGGAAAAGTGAAATTGCTAACTCACCTTGATGCCTTTGAAAACTGTAATACATAGAGCTTTCACACAAAAAATAACAGTAACAGAAAGGTTTCTTTTAAAGCACTGAAGAGGTATGGAGAGAGTTATTTTCACACACACCCCTAAACCCAGTCACCCACGAAGCCAAGACCTAGACTGAAAAGTTTCTTACATCAAGAAACTGTAACAAAGATTTTCCCACATAAACATACTCCTTAAGGGAACTGGAGAAACTTACCATTACACACTCCCCGCGTGCAAAAGCAGACCCTAAAAAGGCACCTTTTCCTCTTCATACACAGTAACAGGAAGAAACGGGGAAATGCACCGCTCAAGCAGGAGAGACTGTGAAGGGATAAGGGCTACGGCAGCCTCCGCTCTTCCACAGAACAGGTAAAGAAAATACCAAGCCGGCACTAGCAGCAAAGCAAGATGGCAAACCGCCCGACCCCGGGAGGCGGCGGCGGGGCGCTGAGGAGAAGCGGCTGGCGAACGGACCCCATCCCGGGAACGCCCGCGCGGGCTCCCGTGAGGAGGAGGACGACAGCGGCCGTTGGGCTGCGCGAGCGGCGGCAGGCACGCGCCAGCGCCCGCCCTCGGGTAGCTGAGCGAGGTGGGGCGTTCCCGCCCGCCGAGGAGGGAGGGGCGGGGCGGCGCTGCCCGCCCGCAGTCAGCGCCAGAGGAAAGCCAGCCCTGCCCGCCGGCCTCCGCGTCGCGGGCGGCTCGCTCCGAGGTGCACGGAGCCTGCCTTTCGCCCGAGGGATTGCTTTAGGGGCCCCTGTAGAGACGCAGGTAGGGGGTGGACGCGCTGCTCTGACACGGCCGTCTGTGGGGGGAGCTGGGCCAGGAAGATGATGGGGCTTCCTCAGTGGTCGCTGAGGAGAAGCGAAGCTGGAAGGACAGTCCCAACTCCCCCCCGCCCCTGGGACTGGAAAAGGACCCACCGTAGGGCCGCGGGAGGTCTCTCCCCGAGCCCTGGAAAGCGCAGCTGGACCAAGACTGTGGAGTTTCACGGTTTCCCTGAGGTGGGAGGAGGGCGGTAACGGATCTCCGCAGCATCTTCCCTCAGAGCAGGGAGGCCAGGAGGCTGGCGGGGGTGGGGGCAGGCATGAGACGGAGGATCTTTTCTGTCCTCGACTTCGCCACAGGGAAATGAAGTGCCAGGGGAGAAGCGACTTGGTGGAGGGGAGGGGGAAACCTTCCCCCCTTCCCCGCCCTTCGAAGGCGGGGGAGCCGGGGAAAGGCCTGCTCTCGGTGGAGCTGCCGGGAAGGGGCTGCGTACGAGGCGGCCGCCCTGGGCATGCACATGAGGGACGGGGGCACGGGAATAGGAAATTAAAAAAAAAAAAAAAAACAAATCCCAAACAAACAAACGGTTAAGCGAAACCACTGATTTAAAAAGCCAACCAGAAAACTAACCCTGACAAGTGGGATTTGCCCTGCTCTTCACTGCACTTATTGGCCGTGCTTATTTGCAACGAGCTTGTATCTGCCAATGCAAGTGGTCGGTTGGTGTGTCCATCAAAAGGGAAATATCAATTCGCTGCTAAGGGAGTAGATTCCCATCCATCCATCACAAGGCTTAGCAGGTAGCCGCCTAGAAATCAATCATACACTAATAAAAAAAAATATATATATATATTCCTTCCTCATCACATTACTGCTCTAGCACTCTCAGCAAAATATGTATGTATCCTTGATGAATATATGCATGAATTTTATCATATGCATCACTCTTGTCCAACCTAAAATGATCTTTAAAAAAAAATTAAAACCACCCAGCATCATAAACGAGGAACCCCACTAAGTATTCATTAATTATATAACTGCAAAATAATACCCTGTTAGTTTCTGCTTTCCATTCGCCAGCCACTACAAGGGAACAGAAGTCTCCCACCTTTTTCCTGACATGATTTTTAAAACACCAAACATTATCCAGTATTTAAGTACAAAGCCAGGAATTTACAAAGCTCATCAATCCTATTCTAGAAAACTTCAACAACAATAATATTTTTAAACACTTGTCACAAAAAATGAGACTCCTATGGCTGTTTTTAGGAGAAATTGCAAGAGACGTTTCTGGTTGACGATTCTGTAGGGAGAGGCACTCTGTTACCAGAATAAGATGTGCACTTGGTCCCATTTATTACAATGTATTTCTAAAGCAATATAAAAAGCCTGTTCTGCAAATTCATTTCCAGTTTCAGCTACCAGACAGTCGAAGAAAGCAATACATAGCCATTTCCTTAATCACAATAAATTTACAGTAATGTATTACAGCCATATTCTTGTTTAAGCTTCTCACCTTTCAAATCATTGCATCTGTCTTTCGTCCTCACATGGATTTTACAACATCACGTTTAGCTGACATCTCGTTTGCGCGGAGGAAGGAGGCAGCAGGGAGAGCCGGAGCAACCGAACCCCCTACAAGGGGAGGAAGAGAGGGAACCTGCTGCAGTCGGGGGAGGCTTGTGTGCTCCTGTCCCTTGTCTTTCCGTCCCTCAGCGAGTCTCCCTCAGTCAGCTGCGAGCCTTGCTGTCTGGGTTGCCAGTCCCTGACTCAACATTCCCAGCATTCCCGAGGAGCTGGGGCTTCATCAGCGGCGGGCGGCCTGCCGCCGGGGGCAGCAGCAAGCGCTCTGACAGCAGGCAGCAGCAGCACACGTACTGCAAGCCCGTGGATTTCTCTGAGCATTTGTCTCTGTCCATTCATTGCAAACCCATGGGTTCCAGTCCCTACCCAGTAAACGTCTGAAAGGAAAGTGTGTTAGTCATTGTGAAGTAGCCTAAAAATACACCGATGTCTGCGTAAAACTGCAGAGGCAAAATTGCTTTCATGTCCCTGTTCACCGAAGGCCAAAAATGTTCAAAGCCAGGTGTTTAAGAACATGATATCTAAAATTCACTACTATATGTGCATACATACACAGGTGAAAAAAAATTAAATGTGTGTTTTCCCTTAAGCGTAAAAGTAGTTAAGATGACATACATATTTATTTGGGGGTTCAAAAAAAAAATACTATGCAGGAAAAGAGCAGGAGATTAGCTGCTATGTGAAGCCTGAAAGCCTTTTTCATCAGAAAACTGTAAACTGCATTTAAAATTACTCCTAAGATTTTATTTATTTAGTTTTGTGTTAAGGAGACTAAGGGAAACTTCTATAAATATCACTGACTTATCCTAAGAAATGAGTGGTTTTCCTCTTCTATATTTCCCCCTCTTCTCAAAATTTATATTTTGAGTTTAATTGCTCTTGATATAATTTTAACGGATCGTCCTCAATCTTTAGCTTCCAGGCAATCTCATATCTTACCATACATAAAATTTCACAAATGTATTTTATCTGCCTCTTCTTAACCTCATTGCTGTAACAATGTTTTGAAGAAGCACTTCAGATGTGGAGTAGTTTTACTGTAATCTGTATTTTATTCGTCTCTTGCTCATGTATGCACATGCCACATTATCAGTAAGAACAGCTTTTATGGAATTTCTATTAAAAACAATATCAAATTAAATTGATTTCAATCAATCATGTCTAAAACTAACATAATCCCTTCATTGCTGTATTTGAACTCTCCAAAGCCAGTTGAAATAGTTTGCTGACATGAATATTTATTCAGAGATGCAAATACTCAAACCAATGCTAGAATGCGATTCACAGTAAAAAGTACAGCAGTTTTTTATTTCCCCAAGAACAGGACATACTCCTACTTTAATATCTCAGATTAATTACAATATTTTTTCCAAGTTCATAGTAATGGGACAAACCATGATTAAAATTAAAACTTCAGTTGCTTTTCAAATCTGCATACTTAATTGAGAACATTTCTGTTAAAATAGTTACAAAACTGTGGAAGTTATGGACAGAGAAAATCTGTTCCTGTAGAAATTGACAAGGACGGATATGGTTTTGTATACAAATAATTTCACTTGGTCTAAAAAGCAAACAGAAAGTACTCTTGAAGAGTTAGCAAGTCTGCATTTGTAAGAAAATGCATGAACACTACAAAATGTGGGTCACTTCACTGAATGCTTCAAAGCACAAGTAGTGTGCATTTTCAGAAGTTTAGTGTTTAATTTAGATTCAGTGTGCAATAATAACATTTTACAGACCTATCTCGGTATTGCTAATACCAGTTCTTTCTCAGTACTGTTAATGATGACAGGACTTTTGTTCTAAGTGTTGTCAGTTGCTGACAGTTTTTTAAACAACATATCACCCCATCCCTGTCTATGTGAAAAGATGGGAACATCAGGTTCTGCTTTATCTTTTTGTGACTCATTCACTGGCAGAGGTTATGGTCCTTGTGATAGCCTGCAAAAGCCAGGATCGTTCTGACAAAAGACCAGTAGCCTAAGAATCCTCTTTCCAAGGAAAAATCATTGTAGGAAGACACCACAGAGTTACCGTAAGGTTGCAACAATATTTCAATGAATTAAGCTTGGTATCATTGAATAAAAAGTTTCTAGTAGAATTAATCATACACTGTCTTGGAGCAGTAGACCATCTGCGGGGGGGAGTGCTGTGGGTATTACTAGTGCCAAAGAACAGAATATACCCGCTGTGGACAAAACCATTTGGTGTAGAGCTTTGTGAAAAAAAATATTTTGCCAAATTGTATTCAAAAAGACTTATTAGAAAAATGTGCAGCTCAAGTAAAAGGGAAAAAAAATAATCAGAATTTTACAGCTAATCTACTTATTGTATTAGTAGAAACAACATCCATGCAAACAACCTCAGGGTCACATAATCCAAACCCTTCAATAATATTCATTCCCTACATTCAAGACAATGCTGGAATAATAACAATAGTATGTACTTAAGACTGACTTTTTATGCAGCTGATGAAAGTTCTCATTTCGGTCTAATCACAGGAACATCTGTGTCATCTTTCCTGTCATGATGCAGGTGGGCACCATTAAGCATAAAAAGAAGAGAGCCAGATCATGTGAGTAACTAGCACTTTTTTTTTTTCTTTTGTTATAAGAGGTTCCGATGCATTACTAGACATATCTTTCAGCCAACTATTAGAAGGAAGCAGCCTGTTGTAAAACTTAAACCAGTATTTATAATATGTGTCATGTGATACTATATCTAAGACTTGCACTTTTTAATAGTTTCTACCTTCAGATATATTTTTGGCTACCGTACATTTGTTTGTTTTCTGAAATTGTTTTTTTTATGAAAAGTTTTCTGACTTAAAAATGCATCATGTTCATATTTATTTCTGCTTATATTGCACATTAGGAGCTGTGAAAACCCCACTGAAATTAATGACTTTTTTTTTTAAATTTATTTACATGAGAGTAAGTTAGACCTTAAACAATTAAAATATAGATGAAATACAGATTTAAAAGTCTGCTATTTTCCTCAGACTATGCTATGTTGATTTTGGAAACATGAAAGTGTAAAACATACTCTTATTATAATTTTTCTGTTTAATTATTCTATGTATAAATAATTCAAAATAACTTTAGAAAACATATAATGTTACTGATTGTCTTCTGCTCCCGTGCCTCCCTTTATCCTTCCCAGCTCTCTTCTCTTCTTACCTGTAGCAATAACACTTTGTCAGCAGCTAGCTCCCTTTCATATTTTGGTGAAGATGTATGCTGTTTAGTGCTTCATTTTTTTTAAAAACAGAAATACAAATAGAAATGGAGCTCAGTCACTGCTGCTGCATAAATGAGAGCAAGCAACAGTAGGTGTGTGCTTTAAAAACTGAGGAAAGTGCATTTTATCTTTAATCCATTGAACCTGGCCCTGATGTATTCATCTGTGCTTTCCTAGTGGCAGAGTTGCTTTCAACTTTCATTTTCTGTTACAGAAGCCAAGTCAAGAACATGATAAAATAGTCTACTTTTTAATAAAAATTTTAAAATTAATTGTAAAAAATAATTTTGGTAGTACAGTAATATATGAAAACCTGAATAACTTTCTCACAAAAATACAGCACAAATAGAAACAACACAAAGACATGAAAATTATTAGAAGCGTGGGAGCTTCTGAAGAAGAAATAAGAGATGATCATGCCAGTCAGCCCCTGTTTTTTGATAGTAAAAAACAGAAATACATAAAATTATGCTAGATTAGACTATTATCAAGAAGCGGAATCAGTAATTCTGTTTACCCTATGTTGCGGTATAAAGCAAATAAATGTGACAGTAGTCTCCTTCATAAAGTTTAAGTGATTATTCCATTCACAAGCACTTTTAAATTTAGTTATAATTCTCCAGTAGAAGTCACTATTACAAGATATAACCGAGATGGTGTTGTTTAAATAATATTCAAAGAAAAGATTTAAGGGATATATTTATTTTTTGAAAAAGAAAGTAACTCATAATGGATGATGGGGCTCTTTATTCATATTAATACCTTACTCCCAGCAAGGATCAAATGAGAAAGTTACTTTCCTACTGCAAGTTCTTCCCAACAGGTAAGGTCCAGAAAGAAGAAAATTAATGGAACTGTACAAGAAAATTACTTTCACGTGAAGTACACTGATATCTCTGGAAGAAAAGAAAAAAAAAACCAAAAAACCAAAAACAACCCTAAATTCTGCATGATTTATATACTGAAGGTTCCAGAAAACAACCCGTTGCATTTACCATGATGTGGTGATTAGATTTGGGGTGAGCACTTGACCAAAACAAGCAAACAAAAACCTCCAAACAAAATCATTGAAACAAAATTAATTTTTTCTGTTGATTTCAGAATTAGGTCCTATTAGTTTAGTCCACGGAGGTGTTGCACCTTTCAGTCAATAATTTGTAGGACTGCTCTATTTCTGCTTTATAGGTTCAGATATCCACCTACAGATCTGTCAAATTGAATCATAAAATAGTTTCCACCAAATGTTATTTTCCTTCTTTACTTTTCCTCATGACAACTCACCAATCAAAGTCTGCTGTCTTGGTTTTCAAAATCATTAGTATAATTTATTTATTTTTAATCTAACAGTGACACACGCTTTACAGAGGATGAGAAAATGTTACTTGAATATACATGAACGCACAATATGCTATTGTGGAATTCATTATAATGTATAGTTATGCAAAAACAAACAAAGTATATTCTTTTTTGTAATTGCATAATTTAAGCAATTTATTATGTACTGCACTGCTAATCTATTCAGGATAGAAATAAAGCTACTCTAGCACATGCAGTTAATTTCATTCTTGCAAATAGAGCAAAAATATCAAAATTATTTAATAGTAAATATACCTAGCGCACAGAAATTCTTCAGCGGCCACATCTCAAAATAGGGCCATTAATAGGCTTTTACATCAATGGTACAATGTATTTCAGAGAATATTAAAGAAGAAGAACTTTTATTAACATAAATAGAACATATTAAAAGTGTTTCTTGGAAAAATTACAACTGCTACCACAGTTGTAAATGTGACTATACTAGAGCTGCTTCTAAATAAGCACTGACTAGTAAACTCTTAGATGCTAGTTGATTTTTTTAAAGCATTTTAGACAATTCAGAGATAAAGTCTAACTGACTTTTCAGTAAGGCTTAAGCTTCAAATGCCTATTTCATTCATGAAAAGTAAATCTAGATACTGAAACTTTTACTTACAAGCATCAACATGAGGCATTTAATCTGAAGGCAACTGAGGTTCCCCTCTCAATTCTCCAGTTACAGGAAAGTGAGATCTCCTTCCCTACTTACGATCTCAACCACTACACTGAAGTTGGCAGGTACAAACAAAATCAGGATGGTAGGACTGCTCACACCAAATACACCATCTTTTCTCAGCAGAGCTACAGGGCAGCTGTTCAGTAAGGGAACATTTTACTGGTGACATAATGTCCTCCAATTTTAAACAGCTGGGTACTGAAGTCCGAGTTACTGCCTTTATCACATTCACAGGATGGAAGCACTTGGGCAGGAACCAAACTACTTAAAGGTGGAGCTAGAAACTTGATCCACAAGAGTACTCCCAAAATGGAATCAAATTTCTATAGTGAATAGCTCCTCACTAGATCAAATAAATTAAGGATCGTAGTGAAAAGCAATAGCCTTCCATGACCGCTTCAAAACCAAAAGTGGATATATACAAGGTAGTAGAGTATCAGACTGACAACGAACCTGCAGATGCCTCTCTACTTTTGCACTCATTGTGGATTCTGTTGAGGAACTGCATGTCCAACAGAACAGCAAGTATAATATGCCTGACCATGGATGGCCAATCCAGCTCACACTAATGCTAGCTACCAGCTAATAACTGACATTACACAGAAAGCATGAGGTTCACACAACTGATGTTTATGACAAGAGGACTTGATAGTCTTCTATCTGTTACTTTATCTAAACATGCTGAAGCAGATTTATAGAACTATTGTTTTGACAGGGTCACACTATATCCACTTCATAATACTCCATATGATCACACAAAGTATAAATTTATGGGGAATTAAGTTTGATTTAGTTTATATATTACTGTAGACAATTTACAAGGTGTTTTTATGGATGCTTTTACACATATACTAGTACTCCTCCTTGGTATTTTTGCATGAAAACAAAAAACACTCCACAAGCTCCCCAGTGAAAAACTATGATACAAAGGCGCAGGTTCTCTCAATCTTCAACTTCACTACAAAGTCCCAGAAACTTTAAGAAAAAAATGTGAATACTATGAGCTGTGCTTCACTCTATAGCTAAAACATCACTTTTCCTGGTTTTGTGGTTCGTCTGTAGTTATGCAATATTTTATGCCATCCCAACATTCTTTTAAAATTAATTTTAAATGTATTTCTTATACACAAAGTTATACTATGTAAAAATATACCTGGAGAACACAAGAATGTTAGATTTCTATCTGTACCAATATATTTTTTGCTTCATGTAGAACTTAAAGACAGGTATTAAGGAATACTACATTTCAGTAACCGATCAGTCGTCGTATACTCCATGATCTTCATTGAAATAGTCTTAAGGTCATTGTCCCATTTTCTTAGCATTGTAGTGATAACTTACAAAAAGATCCCATAACTATTGGATTTTACTTTTGTTATCAAGATTCTTATCAGTGCTGTAACACAGAATAACTAATGGCATATGCTATTCTGAATAATTAATTTATGTTCTGGTCTTTAATATTTTTATATGTTCTTTGTAAATATTATTTAATATTTTTATTCTTTAGTATTTTTTTATTTATTCTTTAATGGTTTTCTATTTTAATATTCTTTAATATTTTTATATGTTGTTTCACATGGGCACTAGCGATACAGCCAGGAGCAGCCTGAGGAATATCAAGCAGGATTATAGAGCCCTGGGAGGTCCGGGACTCTGGGGCACAGGTAGTTTTTTCATAGGGCCAACTGGATCTGGCAAATCAACAAATGGCTACAGGACTGGTGCCACAGCCAGGGGTTTGGCTACTCAGACCATAGGATTTGCTTTGAGAAATCTGGTCTACTGGGGCCTGATAAGGGTCCACTTGTGAGAGAAAGGGAAGAGTATCTTCAGTCAGAGGCTTTCGAAGCTCGTGAAGAGGGGGAGGGGAACCTCAATCCATCCCACTCCTACCAGTATGATGCCAATGCCAGTCATAGATGGCCAGAGTCTGGAGAAGGGTAGCAGGTCAACAGGAGAGTACCTGGAGTGCAGCACAAAGGAATACCAGCCACTCCAGCCAGTAAATTATCTGCATCGGGGCCCAGCTCAAATGGCTCTATGCAAACACACACATCATGGGGAATAAACAGGAGTTAGAGATGTCTGCATGTCTGCCTTATTGGCCTCATGGAGACGTGGTGGGATGACTCCTATGAGTGGAGTATTGGAATGGAAGGATACAGGATCTTCAGGAAGAACAGGCAGGGGAGATGAGGAGGGGGTGTCGCCCTCTATGTCAGTGACCAGCTGGAGTGCATGGAGCTTCGCCTGGGGATGGATGAGAAGCCAACAAAGAGCTTATGGGTCAGGATTAAAGGGAGGGCAGGGACAGGTGATGTTACAGTGGGGATCTGCTACAGGCCACCCCACCAGGAAGACCAAGTGGATGACGCCCTCTATAGGCAGATGGGAGCAGCCTCACATTCGCAGGCCCTGGCCTGCATGAGGGACTTCAACCACCCTGATACCCATTAGAGTGACAGCACAGCAGGGCATAAGCAATCCAGGAGGTTCCTGGAATGCATCTTTGGTGAGTTCCTTCTCCAAGTGATAGAGGAACCAACGAGGAGAGGTGCCATGCTGGACCTTGTTCTCACCAACAAGGAGGGGCTGGTGGGGAATGTGAAGCTCCAGGGCAGCCTGGGCTGCAGTGACCATGAGATGGCGGAGTTCAAGATCCTTAGGGCTGTGAGGACGGCGCACAGTAAGGTCGCTACTCCGGAGTTCAGGAGAGCAGACTTTGGCCTCTTCAGGGATCTGTTTGGCAGAGTATGCACCAAGAAGTGCTTCCTGAACCTGTTTAATTTACTAGCATAAATGTAACAATAGGTGAAATTCTTTCTGTCTATCTGGTTGATTCTCAAGACATTCTTTTCCTCTGCCTACAGAAGGATCTAATGATTAAGTTATCCTCAGAACTTGAAATGTGCATTTAAAAAAGCCTATTTCGGTATTGATGATTGCAGATGAAATGCCTTCCTTTGTTAGGGGCATTTAGATCCAGGGATAAACTCAATATTGGGGGTTTTTTGCATTCATCCCCTAAGAGTTTCTGCTTTCTTCAGTGCTCCAGTCCCACTTTTACGTCCTATTCCACTAGTATAGTTTGTTGATTACCTTTCTGACTGAGAGCAATTTGTGATTTCAGTAATGGAAACACAACCACGTATTGTAACAGAAGAATTTACCTATATAACAATAATGGAGGTCTACATTAAATTGAACTGATGACTTTTTATTTCTTTATTAAGCCATATAGAAAAAAGAAAAAAGGAGATGGCTCAGAAGTTAAAATAGAGAAGAAGAAATATTTTCTAATTGTCAGCTTGACATTATATAATATTTCTCTACAAAAAGGTACAAAATGGCTGCTAATGTACAGGAATTCCTCCTTGTCAGTCTGGCACATCTATTTCTAGTGGACTGCAAATCTCAGCATATGCAGTCTGCAAGCCTGAATATGCCTGAGGTGTGACTGTGCAATGAGGGAGAAAGTGGCTCTCATAACATAGTTCTTGAAAATCCAAGGATTTTTTTTCTGTTATCACTTGATAAAATATTGTTTAGTGAGGAAAAATCAATAGGTGTTACTATGCCTAATCTTTTTGATTTATGTGGGCTTTCTCATTGTTTAATTGACTTTGTTGTGCGAGTCAAATAAAAAAAATATTAAAAAATTTTTAAAAAAGGAAAAATACAGGAAAACATCAAACTTTAAAGCTTAGTGGAAAGAACTTATAATTTTGTTTCCAACCAATTCTGGTTATGGATTAAATATACCGTAGCAACTCTAATTTCCACATATTTTTTTTTCTTTATCATTTAGACTTAATCTTAGGAAGAAAACTTATTTGAAGGTGCTGAAAGATGACAGAAACCTCAAAACATAGGAAGCAAAACTGAAGCCTATGAACAGCTGTTGCTCTACCCTTCCCTCACCTTTAAGAATGATGAAACATGTACGCTCCTGTCAATCCAATAGCTTTGAATAGCACAGTATTCTTTTAGCAGATGTGGAAAAAAAAGCGGAAGAAAACAATCGTCTATGCTGAAGCCATACAGAAATGTTGAGGAGCAGATTCAGAACTCCCAGAAAAAAACGGGTCATAGAAACAAATAGAAGTATTGGTAAAATTCTGTAAATCGGTAAAATTAGTATGAAATTACTAACTAGAGGAAGAAATATCTATGCAAAAATTCTATAAATGTGTCAGTCATAAAGAAGGTAAGAGAAAAACAATGGAAAACCTCACAAATATAGCTTAATTCCATTGTATTAAAAACATTTCTTGCTCCTTCAGGATGTAAAACACTTATATACAAGTGAACTATAAACCAGAAGATTTTTCATGTTGCTATAAAAGAGTATTTTGCCATACAGTACTGAATTTATTCTGAAATTTTCAGGGCAATTGGAAAGCAAATATGTATAGCAAAAGGCAGACAGGCAAACCATATGTTACGATAGCAGCAGCCGCTGTGAAGGGGAGGATAAATGCATTAATCACTGAAGTATAGCTCAATTAAAAAAATTTATATAAACCATGGAAGATCAGACTACAATACGGAGAATGATTTCTTGATCCCTGAGCAGACTGTGCTACTACTGTGGTATGAGAACTGTGTATGACCATCTTTAATATGAATGGAGGAACTAGGGAGACACTGGGATAAAACAGGAGGCAGTAGTTATAACAGCAGTATTTTTAATACATTTCTTAACTTCTTATTTATACATACTTACATTTCTTTAGTCCTTATTTAAATGTACTTTGGATTTTCCAAAATATATTTTTATTTCCTGCATTCTCTTTTTTTTTAATACCTTGACCAAGCAGCTCTGAAGAGGAGTACATCTGAAAATGATCTGCAGCTACAACAATTAGTCTAAGAAAACGTTATTACCTCTCTGCACAAACCTTACCTCACGGGAAATATTTTTCCTGCTTCTTTCATGCAGCTAATGGGATTCATGTTTTTGGTGTTTAAGTACAGCGGCTGGTTTAGGATCTGAAATAGCACTATGGCCTGTGCTTGACAGACAGAAGGGTTAATTTAGAAATAAAAGGGAATCTGAGCAAAACTCTTTGTTGTCTTTAATAAGGAAAAAAGATAGGAACCCAGGAGCATAACAAGAAAACAAAGTATTTTGGAAGTTGACGATTATTTAATTTATAATAGTTTACTATATTATAGTAAACTCCACTATATTAGTGGAGCAAAATGGTTCTTTACTTCTGTGTTCTTGTTACAGAGCAGAGATTATGGTGATCCACAATGTATTATAAGGAATAGAAGTGAAGAAAGAAGATCAGGCTTAAAAAGGATTTAGTTTGGCATAGCAGCAGGTACTCAGGAATGTAAGGTGAGTTCAGGTTGTTTGCACATAAAACCACTAGATCTTCAAGACCTTAATACTGGCTGTTAAGCGCACTCATTATTGAACTTTCATATCATATGCTTACTAATACTAAAGGTAAGGAAAAATGCCCAATAGCTGGTTACGCTCTTTCTTTCAGGGCTCCTACCTGCAGTTTTCATGAGTTCTCTGTAAAGCAGGACATTAGGGTGTCCAAAGGCTATGAATCTTTGTTTCAGGTCCTTCTCAAACACTGCTCCAGTCTTGTTACACAGACAAACCACTCTGGTTGCGCGATAGGACAGGTTTTCTTTTTATTCCCAAGTTACATTCTAGACATTTTTTTTTCTTGAGAAGCTGCAGGTCGTTGATTTTTCATAGTCCTCTTCTTCCTCCCAATTTGTTTGATAAACACAATGCAGCAGCAAAGGCAGCCATGGAAATGCCTGATGCTATTTGTCAGTTACCTCCTAGTGCGAGAAAGCCAGCAGGAGTATAAATGCACAAAAGAATGCTTTTAAAAGAAGAGTAATTTTCTTAAATATTGAGAAGTGATTATCTTAAGATAATACTTGCAATCAGCACCCAGCATGTGCGGCAGCCACATTCTGCAAGACAAAATTGGATACTTCAAAGAGTTCAGCATAAAGCAGACGGTTGGGGTACTGCAGTTCTCCTACACAAAGTTATTAAAAGACAAATCCTGTATGCTACTGAAGCTCAAGCTGAGGTGTTCCAAAATCACACAGTTCTTATATAGAACAGCAAATACTAAGATCTGCATGTTGCTGTTTGAAATTTAAGCTGTGGTCACCAAACCCATCCATATTAATTAGTGTGTATCTTAAGAGATGCTTTTTTGCAGATCAGCTTGGAAAGTAGAACACTTTCAGAGGCATAGAAATGACTAAGATGCATGCAAGTAGAATAAAATAAACTAAGGAAGAAATGAATGAGAGAGATGGAGGAAAGACCAGAATAAAGTACTGCAATAATTAGAATTTTTATTTGTAGAAGAAAAAATCAAAACATATTGCAATGGAATTATGGTTGTGGTTATGAAATAGATACTGGAAGAACATGTGAAAGCTACTGAGTTGCTGATCATAGAATCATAGAATCATTTAGGTTGGAAAAGACCCTTGGGTTCATTGAGTCCAACCATCAACCCCACTCTACAAAGTTCTCCCCTACACCATATCCCCCAACACCACATCTAAACGAGTCTTAAATGCATTCAGGGATGGTGACTCCACCACCTCCCTGGGCAGCCTATTCCAGTGTCTGACCACTCTTTCTGGGAAGAATTTTTTCCTAATGTCCAGCCTAAACCTACCCTGCTGCAGCTTGAAGCCATTCCCTCTTGTTCTATCGCTAATTACCTGTGAGAAGAGACCAGCACCAACCTCTCTACAATGTCCTTTCAAGTAGTTGTAGAGAGCGATGAGGTCTCCCCTCGGCCTCCTCTTCCTCAAACTAAACAGTCCCAGCTCCTTCAATCGCTCCTCATAAGATTTATTCTCCAGGCCCTTCACCAGCTTCGTTGCCCTCCTCTGCACTCGCTCCAGCACCTCGAGATCTCTTTCGTATTGAGGTGCCCAGAACTGGACACAATGCTCAAGGTGTGGCCTCACCAGTGCTGAGTACAGGGGGACAATCCCCTCCCTCCTTCTGCTGGTCACACTAGTTCTAATACAAGCCAGGATGCCATTGGCCCTCTTGGCCACCTGGGCACACTGCTGGCTCATGTTCAGCCGCTTGTCACTTAGAACCCCCAGGTCCTTTTCTGCCAGGCAGCTCTCCAGCCACACTGCCCCAAGCCTGTAGCGATGCGTGGGGTTGTTGTGGCCCAAGTGCAGGACCTGGCACTTGGCCTTGTTGAAGCTCATACCGTTAGCATTGGCCCATCGGTCCAATCTATCCAAGTCTCTCTGTAGAGCCTCCCTATCCTCATGCAGATCAACACTCCCGCTTAGCTTCGTGTCATCTGCAAACTTGCTGATGATACGCTCTATGTCCTTATCAAGATCATCAATAAAGATGTTAAACAGAAATGGTCCAAACACTGAGCCCTGAGGGACACCACTTGTGACCGGCTGCCAGCTGGATTTAATTCCATTGACCACCACCCTTTGGGACCGTCCGTCCAGCCAGTGCTTGATCCAGCAGATCGTATGCTCATCCAGGCCATGAGCAGCCAGTTTTTCCATGAGAATTCTATGGGGAACAGTGTCAAATGCTTTTCGAAAGTCTAGGTAGACAATGTCCACAGCCTTTCCCTCGTCCAATAATCGGGTCATCTTGTCATAGAAGGAGATCAGGTTTGTCAGGCAGGTCCTGCCTTTCCTAAACCCATGCTGACTGGGCCTGATCCCCTGCTTGTCCATTATACGACTTGTAATGGCACTCAAGATGATCTGCTCCATGACCTTCCCTGCTACTGAGGTCAGACTGACAGGTCTATAGCTTCCTGGATCCTCCTTTCTGCCTTTCTTGTAGATGGGCGCTACATTTGCTACCCTCCAGTCCATTGGGACCTCCCCAGTTAGCCATGACTTCAGGTAAATCATGGAAAGTGGCTTGGCTTTCAGCACTCTTGGATGTAACGCATCTGGTCCCATAGACTTGTGCACATCCAAGCAGGTCACTGATCACTTCCTCTTTCATTGTGATGACCTCGTCCAGCTTCCCCTCCCCGTCTCCTAGCTCACGAGGCTGGGTGCCCAGGGAACAGCTAGTTCCACTGCTAAAGACTGAGGCAAAGTAGGCATTGAGCAACTCAGCCTTTTCCTCAGCCTTTGTGACTATGTTTCCCTCTGCATCCAATAAGGGAGGGAGATTTTCCCTAATCCTTCTTTTCTTGTTAATGAATTTATAGAAACATTTTTTGTTATCCTTAACAGCTGTAGCTAGGTTGAGCTCTAGCTGCGCTTTGGCTCTCTTAATTTTCTCCCTGCATAGCTTCACTGCATCTTTATAGTCTCCATGAGAGACCTGCCCCCTCTTCCAAAGGTCATAAACTCTCCTTTTGTTCTTGAGGTCCAGCCAAAGGTCCCTATTCAGCCAGGCTGGTCTCCTTCCCTGCCGACTTGTTTTTTGGCACACGGGGACAGCCTGCTCCTGTACCTTTAAGACTTCTCTCTTGAAGTATGTCCAGCCTTCCTGAGCTCCTGTATCCTTCAGGGCAGCCTCCCAAGGGATTTTGATGAAGTACTCTTTATTAGTCTAGTTCCAGCAATGGTCAGCACTGTAAGTACAGAGATGATCCCTATACTGATCACCTCTGGCAGTCAGTTTTTAATGGAATTTAGGGTACGGTATTATTCCTGAGATTGCTATTTACTTCTTACAGTAGAACTCAAGGTGGAACAGTATCCCCAAGGCTGCACTTTTTCTGTGCTCAAAAACTAGATTAACTGTTTCTAGCTACTCTAGCACTATCGGTGCTATTTATTATTACAGAAACATAAACTTAGGTTTCATTCATTTAAAATTCTGAACCTCTCAACATTTTGTCCCCTCTTTACATAACACACATTCTTTTTATGCTCTGATTTTGAATGGAAGCTATCAAAAAATTTTAAATTGCCTGAAACATTTCCATTTTTATATGCTGTTGTAGATTTTTGTTAGAAAAAAATAGACAAAGTGAATCTCAACCATTAATTTATCAAAAGGTGTTACTATTGGTGGAAGGGATGGTGGTGGAAGCACTGTGCTGAATGCAGATTGCTAGGGGGGAATAAACGTGCTTCACACAGAGCCCACTGGAAATTAACCTCATATGCTATTCAGATTAGATGAATAGCATGGCTGGAGATTGCTTATTTTGTCATTATAAAATTAATACAGATTTTAAAATAAAGATTATGCTCTGGAATTAATATGACAGTTTATGATTGCTCAAATGAAGTGAAACACATTGGCACTTCATTTACTATGCAAAAATTGCATATTTTCTTATAAGTGGAGCTCTTTTAAGAAAATAATAACCTTCATCATGACAGTGAACAGGAACAATTTCATTTATTTCTAAATAAATAGATGATAAGTATTTAGCTTTTTCCTAAAGTTATTGTCTCTTTTCCAGTTGATTTTTTTTTAAATGTTCATACCATATTCTTCTGTCGTCTGACGACAGGACCAGCAGGGAAGTAAGTAGCTACTTCTTTGGAGTAACTGCTTCTTCATATAAGGTGCAGTGATGCTGCAGATCGAGTTTTGATCCAGTCTCTTCTTGGTCTCCCAGCACTAGCATTAGTTGGTCTTTGCTCTGCCTGGTCTATATTTTAACTCTTGGTTTATGAGACATTTCCAGAGTTCATCTTACCACAGTTATCAGAAGAAAAAAAATAATAAATCTCTACCACAATGACAGAAATGAGGGGATAAACAAATATGTATTACTTCAGAAGCAATGCCAGGTTTAGCATTCCTTGCTATCCATCTACTTAATGATCTACCAATTCATATGTGGTACTGCAGTACAATTATTTTTTTTTATGACACCATAGCTATTTGTATGGTTATATGGTGAAAATCAAGAAAGTGATCCACTGAAAATTATCCCCCCCACGTTTCTCCTCCCTTTTTTTCCCTACACCAAAATTTTTAGTCAGATCAATTCTCAGTCCAGCTCCACATGTGACCGCATGAAACACTTGTACCGGCACACAAAAAAGAATAGCAGTGAATGAAGAGGTGAGATCTCCATTGAAACTTCTACCATAGCCAAGGAGCTTCTTTCTTTCACCATGGTAAAATCTGCTGTCTTAGTTGTACGAGAAAGCTTCTCATATCTAATACTATCAGACTACAGTCTTTCTAGTTGAAAGTTCAGATACTAGAAACCAGAACTTAAAATAAATTAAAAAAAAAAAGAAAAAAGGTGCCATTTCAGAATGCAGAGTCGTGTAATAACCATGTTGACCTCTGCTTTTCTATTGATATAATCATACTCTTTTTACAAATACAGTAAGTATAATTTTGAGCTATTTTTAAATTTCCTAACTTATTTATTTACATTTCCAACCTGTTCGTGAGTCATAATTTCAGTAAGTATATATCTAAATTACTGTTTACATTAAATACATATCTCTCTAGGAAAAAGGAACAGTTCTTACCTAGAAAGTGCTGTCATGCAGTTAAGTGGATAAATTAACAGTAAACTGTGGAATAGCATTTTTAGATCTAAAATAAATGTGTAATTTTAATTAAAAATCCTTAAGCATGTTGGGTAAAGAGCCTCTCTCAGAGAAGTAAAACCATTGTTCTTACCTGACCTCTGTGATAATATTCAAGATGGTACTGAATAAAAATTTGAACTAGGAGTAATAAATCATTTTTCTTTTTTTTCCCTTCCGTACATATCCAGTTTGTAACAAATTAAAGACTCAGCAAAGACTATAGAGTTTGAATACACAGTAACAATTAGACATTTGGCTTTGTCATCTGAGGAAAAAAAATCTATTTATTGATTAGCCTGAGTCTTGTATTTTAGGCAGTATTACCATTCTATTCACTCACATGCCAGTTGTTTCCAGCCATACGTTGGATGATCTGTTGTTATTCAGAACTGGTGTGTCCTAAGGACAGTAAAGTGCAACCGTGTTTTTTTCTTAGCTGTAACGTGACAAGCATTAGATGCCAGAATTTAGCAACTCCAATAACAAAAACGGCCTCCTACTTGCAGCAGGGGTCCTATTGCCAAGTGATTCTATCAGTAGGTCTCTCAGCTTCTGTCACATTCAGCCTATTGGTTGTTTGGTTTGTAAATACAAACACTGCCACAAATGCAGAACATTTTCAATCTAAACAGGGATAAAGTATGACAGATGGATGTAGAACACAGATGGAAGGAGGGAGTAGAAAGTCTTCATTGCCACAATCTATATCATACTTATTACGAAGAAAAAAATAGCTCTATTTCTGCAGCACCCATACAATAATTTTTGAGGTTGGAACTCTCATAAATTAGGTGCTGATGAATTGCTCAGCAACTTCTGCCCTTTAGGCAGCCAACTGTCCCACTGTCCCTATTTTTCACCTTTTGTTTTTTTTTTCACCCATGACAATCAGTTCTAAATATCCCAGACATCATCATCTTTTCATTCACCAAACAAAGATTCAAGTGTGTATGCGTTTTATGGTCTCCATGACCTTTCAAGTGGTTTAAAAGTTTAGTTTAATTCTATGGTGATGTTATTTGGCTTATTCCAACTTTGCAAGTTTACCAAGGTCATTCAATAAGATCTTAAGTGCTCTAAGTTCTTTATTTCCTTAGCATCAAAGAAGAAAACATGGTAAAGTAAATAACTCTTTTTTTAGGAAAGAAGAAATGGAAGTGAAAAAAGACATATGGACAACAGGTGTTAACCCCTTCCATACAGTAGCTACCAGGTGTCATGTGTGTATAGCAAGGCCTGGGTAAGGAATCTCTTTCCAAATAGCTTATATGCAAGGCTCCAGTACTTCAAGTTGCCAGTTAGTCAAAGCATTTATGATATATTATACATCATACACACAAAGAACCATGTAGCCTTTCTGATACTACTGTTTTCAGTATTTTGCTTCCTCCTGAGACTGAAAAAAAGGATTTATTTACCTTAATAAAATGAAAAAAGAAAAAAAAAAGCCCACCTCTTACAATTTTCTAGAAGTCACATTGCGTAACACCATGCATCACGTAGCCATAGAGATGAGATGAAACTGCATTTTTCTGTGTAACTGGAAACCACAGCAATGTACCTGCTATGAAGGTGAGATGCCACTTAGAGCATAATCTAACATATTTGAAGAAAAATCCTATCAAACGGTTTAATAATACTGCCTTATATTGCAAATGGAAAAGCGAAGTAGGGAGGGAAAAGGTTACACCCCAATATTTCTGGAACAGCAATTAATGTTTTTCAGCTCCTGGCCATATGGCTGTTTCACAGACTATCTTTAGACATTCTATCTGGGTGTTTCTGACAGTATAGTAGTAGCACACCATCTATCTAGCTCTGTATTTTAACTCCCTAAATGTAAATCAAAAAGCACACACGCACATACACTCAGCTAAGATTAATCATACAAAATTTTAGGTAAAATATTTTTCATCACTGTTAGAAACAGAAATAGTCATTACCATGTCAGTGTTGCAGCCTCTTCCTTTGCAACTTTACTGATACTCCTTAGAAACTTCCATTGGTCTGGCAATAATCCCATTTAAACCAAGTTATTCGCTATTTAGAGTGCATAAAAGTGACAGAATGTGGCTCATTCTTACTACTATGATCCAATAATATATGTTTCTGAAGTACCACATGTTGCAAAAGCATACTCAATTAAAAACATTAGGTATGACATAACATTATAGAACGCCCTTTCAGAATCTGACAATTTTTTATAACCTGTAAAGATCTGCACAAGTAGGAAGCAATTTCTTGTAGATACTGGAATAATTGCTGGCAGTTTTAATTTGTTCCAGAATATAATACAGTAACACTATCAGATGTACATTTGCATTGCAATAGTATAGAAAAATCACTGCAGAAGGAAGACTAGACTGACTTGAGCTACAGTAAGCAATATGATGATTTGTTGTCATGCTTGTCATCACAAGTTCAGTCTCGTAATAGCTACATAAGTGTATTTTGCTTTGAAGCACAGAACATTTTTGAAAGCTACTGCACAACATTTTTATCTTCTTTTCTTAATAAAGCCCCTTTCCCTGTTCAAAAGGAATATCCTGAATTACTGCTGTCCCAATATGTTTCTATTCAAGCTTATCTAACTCAACAGTACAAAGCTTTCATAACAAATAGAAAAGAAATACAGTATATACTTATATGCATTTTTGTGTACGAATACTTACAAGAACAAACCCATATATATATTTAATATGTGTGTGTGTATATACACACACCCCCATATATATAAAGCTTTCATGGTATAAACAAAGCAGTTGGCAAAGCTTACTCACGAAGTGGGACTGAATCATAAAACATTCAACAGATCCAGGCTGTTCTCCCCATTTTCTGCAAAACAATTATTGCCAGATATAATGAACACTCTCTTCAAAGACCGATAAGGATTACATCTAAATAATTTTAGATCTTCAGAAATTCTAAAGCACGTATGAAAATGATAATGTCAGCAAGTAGCATTTGTTGAGATTTATTAAAATTATTTTGAAATATATCCAAGTTCATGCCCAACTTGGTTTTAGAAGCAAGTAATGATTAAAGAGCTTTGCTTGGAAAACTTGACAAAAGGGGAGACTTGTACAAAGGATGAGAGAAAGCATTACATCAGCATAGGTCATTCTTTTCTGTTAAATCTCCATCCATTACGCTGCATTTTCTGTTTCAGCTATACCCAAGGGTTGGATAGGTGAAAAACAAGACATAAGGATAAAAGCAAAACATTTCCAATTCTAAAAGCCTTTTTATTGGTCTGTTGGTTGGGTTTTTTTGCGGGGGGGGGGGGGGAGGATTCAGTGTAGTTGATGGGTTTTAAGCCAAATCAATTTCTGCAATTATTTATTTTAGTCAGAGCTCAATCTGTTGTTACTGCTTTGATTAACTTTTTATGCACCATTTAGTCAGTCAAAGATTTACAAAGTACTGCAGAAAATATGAAAGAAATCCTAAAAATTTCTGGAAATGGAATTGTTAGAGCAGAGTTTATAAATCTACAGACATCTATGAAGTTTCACCTATTGCCAACCATAATTATAACTGTGAAATTCTGAAGGAGGGAAGACAAAACTATAGTAAAACTTTCTATTTGCGAGCATTTATGACATTGTACTAATTGAGGGGCTGATTCACCACCATGTATAACCTGGAATGTTAACAGTATCTTCGGAAAATGTATATAAAATTCTACAGAATTATTCATACAGTTACAGGGACTATCAAAATGGCAAGGAAAAGGACAGTGATACTTTTTTTTTTTTTACATTTAGGGTTAAATACTCTTATCAATGACCATAAAGAAACAAATGATCAACCAAATGAAAACCCATGGGACCAAATAGAAAATTGTGCTAACTAGATACCTAAGTTTTTCCTTCATATTATTCTTACTGTAGATAATACAGAAGTTGAAGTTTGCAACAATTTATCACTTTCCCCAAAACATAAGCATGAATCCAATCATATGTACAGCTCAAGGGTGAAGGAAAAGAGAATGTGCTGAAATTTTGGGAAGAAGCCCAATACTGATAAAGGGAAGGACAAGTGAATATGAAAATGCCTATGAAAACGGCATTGTTTACAGTGTAGAAAGAAAAGGGCAGATGAGAGAATTTGGTAGAAAAATCCTACTATTTATCCCTCAGCACAAGTACCTTTATATTCAGTCTGCTGATATTCTACTCAGATTTTTCCTAATCAGATTAGCAAAAACATAAAAGCATCTTGAAAACAATTGTAGAGATATCCGCTTGTTTGTATCTCTCTCTGGCCTGTGGAAGTGCTTCTCTTCCCTTACCACACAAAAGTGCTGTGATTGACATTGATCATCTTAACAAACCTTCTAACTACACAAAATAATCACATATTCCCTAAATAACACAATGGTATATTAACTATTTTTTCCTAAGTCTTGTTACAAGAGTGTAATATTTGTATTTGCTATGCCCTGGCTAACTATTTTAACATATGTAGCATTTCTGTAGTTCTCCCCACAATCAGAAACAATTGGAAGAAGTATACAAAACGTTAACAGTTTTGAGGAAAAACGGATTTGTTAACATGATGTCATCCTATGATAATGTCACATCATAAAAGATGTGGTCTCCTTCAGTAACACTTCCCAGTTTAAAATAAATGGATACATAGAATATCCATTCAAATAAATGAATATATTTATCTTCAAGCAAGTTAAATGCCAATCATCTCCTTTCCTGTTTATACTTCCATTATTTCATTTGAAGGTAAAAATAAACTCAGAGCTGATTTCTCAAAGCCACACAATTTCTAACCAATGCTGCTATTCAGGATGTTTGTTTATTATTGTTATGTCTGTTATTTTCCTGTTTATTATTATGTCTATAATAATATTTTCTGATATTGCAGAGCTCCATTTATTTCCTGTAAAGAAGTAAGTTCCTTCATACCTTCCCAAGTTGAGGCAGCTATGCAAGTCAGTATTTTTTACTCTAAATGAAGCCTGAAAACGTGGCCTTAAAAATTGAACACAAGAAGCCTCAGAAGCTCAGAACGTACCTTTCACTTTTCAGATATGATCCATTACAACACAAACATATGTTTTTTTCTTTCTTTCTTTCGGGAGTTCTTCTGAATAGTCCCTTTGCCTAAATTCTAGAAATCAGAATGGTTCAGAATCTGCGTAAGTTAAGTCTTATCCCACATAGACAAACAATATAATACGAAAAGATGGAAATATAATTACTGGCATTCATTTGCTAAAGCTATCATTTTCTTTTATATTTCTGCAGCTGGTTTAACTTTGATTGCTTCTGTGCTTTCTCCCAGTATATCCTCTGCATGATGATTTGTCCAAGCTCTGATGAACATTCCCTATTTAACCGATACATTTGTTTTTATCTGAGAGGTTTTTAACAATTTATAGACATTTTCTTTTCAAGGTAAGTTGCGCTTTAAAAGTATATGTATATAGAAGAAGAATAAAGAAGGGGAGAAAGGTATCTGCATAACACCTGACCAAGTGCTTCCTCAGAAAAAATCAGTGGCTTGATCCATTACGGTATGCAGAGGACTTAACTTTCCTCCCTTTTTCTCCACTCTTTTGGACTCTTTATTTTTAATTTAAGATGAAATTTTGAATTTTTAAAGTATAATGTAGTTTTACTTTATTAGTATTTTATTTACTACAGTTTCTTCTTGCTTTTTGATAATCATTCATCTTTGACAGCGCGTACAAATAAACATCATTACTGTTTCAATTATTTGTTTATTTTCTGCTATTTCTTGCTAAGTTTTTGGTTGTTTTTATTTAGCTTTCATTAGTGTATGTTCAAATGCATACTGATTGATTTCTTGTGAGGACAGTTTCTGTGGTCCTCACATCAGATATTTATTTTATATCTGCTGTGAGATATTAATTTTATTGCATTAAATGCTTCTGCTGTGTTCACATGGGACAGTTACTATGCATGCAGTTAAAGAATGCATCAGTGCCAATATATCTCTATCCAAAAGAAGGCTCCTTCAAGAAAAGTAAAAGATCTGACAGCCTATTGGATTTTTATGAAGGGGAAAAATGGAAGAGGGGGGGACATCAGGCTTATTAACTTGGAGCAAAAACTCTTAGCTGTCAAAGGATAATCCTGAGATGCTTGCCATGTCATAATTAAACACAACATGGGCTGATAAAATGCAGAAAACCTACCTAAACTCCCTGCTGTACAGTGAATTTCTGCCTAGACATTGAAGACTATTTTGAATTCTCTGCAGCTTGCAAACTGTACTGAACAGTTGTCAGACTTCTGCATAATGCACTTCAGTCAAGACTTGAGAAGTAAGAAGCTCATTTGTAAGTATTTTGCAGGAGATGCCTTCCTGACAGGAATGAAATCTTAAGTGGTAATCTGTGCTTTTATAGTGTTTTATTATAAACTATATCAAAACATACTTTTAAGAAAAAAAGATGAAACAACCTTCAGAAGAAGAAACACTGGTTCATCCTCACTTAATAGGCTGATCATTAGTAATTCTTTTTTTAAAAAATCCAAACTTGATGCTACAGATCAGTGTTATGTAATTAACATTCTAATCTTGTTACCAGAAAATACCGTTATTTTGATGCAAGCTTTATTCTTCCCCAACATTTGATGGGGAATATATTTGTAAGAATTACGACTCGACTCTTTTGTGTTTTGACAATCACTGTTTGTTTCTTTGCTAGTAAGAATCTAGACAGAAAACCTGGTAAAAATCTGCAGCCACTCAGGTACTTAACTTAGATCACAATCCATTCTTTGCTTGATAATCTTTTGCCTTACAATGCAGTATGTTCTATTTCTACACTTTGTACCAATTCTATGATAAGTATAACACTACACATAAATCCTTTTTTAGTCACATAAACCTTGAAATACGTTTTGTGATGGATTTGATATTTTTTTCATTTAAGACTGCCATGTGAAGAAACAGGACAGGAAATGACTGTGACAAGAACACTGTATAGCGGTGTGCAATTTCAAAGCACCACGTGTCGTGTACAGACAACAAATATGTAGCAAGTACGCTTGGCTTTTTGAAGCAAGGCTCGCTTCAAAAAATGTTTCTTACAAAAGAGGCTACTGCAATATTCAGTGAAGTATGTAATCTCTGAACAACTACAAACAATGGTGCATGCAAAGGTGTGCGTGAGATACCTGTATATAGAAAATACTTCACAAATACTTATGGCAAATGCTATAAAGCCCAAGAAGCCAAGTAAAGCGTTTATCTCAATAGGAAAGTAAGATTCACTGTTGTTCTGATACAGTGCAACTCCACTGGAGCAACAGCCATTTTTGCCACCCATGAATTTGGCTGCAACCCAATCAAACGGATGGTGTTGAAGGTTACAAAAGGAAAAGACTACTGTAGGCTTCAATTTACATAAATTTGGGTGGTTTACTCCTGAGTTTGTCTACCTGCTTTAATGCTGTTCAGTAATGCATATGCAATAAGAACATACTTTCTTTACATACTTTATGTGGTCTCAATGGTCTATTTCTGTGTATATTTCAGTACATAAAAGTACCAATCTTCCACATAATAATCCTTCCAAGGTAACAAGTTACACAAAGACAATGCCTATTAACACAATCTCAAGCATAACTGTCATTTAAATCCATAAATATGAAGGGAGGAAATGTGTAATATCCCACACTGAGAACGAAAGCATGGTCTGCACATGTCTTGGCCACAAAGGCAGGTTTCAGGAACCGCATTCCTCTGCTACATAGGAATATATTTTAGAAATATTCTAGTGTTTAAAACTTCTTAGTGTGTAGTCATCTATGATATCAGATATAAACTCCAATTTATGGACATCACATAAACTCCTGTTTGAAATACTATTTTAAAATCAGAACATGCAATGCTGTGTCAATTGGAGTGCCAAAAAGTAACTGATTTTCTTGAAAGAAATATATTGTTTGATTTCAACAGTCAGTTTATTTGGCATACAGTTCATACATTCATTCCATTAATCATCAAGTATGCTAGCTAAAGATTAACACCACCTCATGCTGGCATTCGATTGCGTAAACTTGATAGTTACTCTTTCGCATTTTGCATTTGCAGGAAGCAATCAAAAAAACCAAGTCTAAAATTGTTCATTTCTGTTCCTTAAAATGTACTGGAAGCAAGGCCAAAACTATTTAGGTTTCCCATTTAACTTCTGAAGACCTGAAAACTAAGTATGAATTTGAACGTGACCGATAGCATGTAAGAGATCTTCATGCTTCGAGGGCTGCTGCTGTTCAGCAGTGATCTTTGTTTCAGTGCTCATGAAGAACTTGACAGGGATTTGCTGTTTGTTCACCTGTGCACGCAGCTTCTCTGTAGTTCAAACTGCTACATTTCATTATGAAAAATTAAATACACCTTAAGGACATTCCTGATTTACTTTACTATATCTGCAGTGGCTGGATATCCCACAGAAACTACACACAAGTATTAAGAGGAAGGATGATGCTGATGATGATGAAGGGTAAAAGGATACGCTTTCTACGAATGTTATGTTACTCTGAAAAGATTTGGGAATCCCTTCCTGCAAAATTAAGTTAAAGCCCAGAGATTAATGGACTTAAGACACATTTGCAGTATATTCAACTATTTAAAAAATACTCCCGCATGCAGCAACAACGCCAAATACAAATCTGGTTACATTCCATGTGCAAGTCCCAAGGAAATGTATTCTTGGGAAACCCTCTCAGCTGCATTTTACAAACCCAATCCCAGGCCGAAGGGCCATTGTTCTAGCCATTGTTCTAGCTTCCAGAAGCTATCACTAACAATGTTGAATTTAATCGTTGTGCCAATCCATTTACCCACCTAGAAAACAAGGATAACAATTCTGAGTGGGGTTTTCCTGAGTATGTAAGTGATTGAAAAAAATCAATGGGACTTGTTCTCTTAAGTCACTTAAGACCAGATATTAATGGTATTTATGTGTCTGGAGATCAAGACAGACACCTGATGGGACTTTCATAACACCTACCTCCCACTGAAAGCTCATCCTCTTATCTTGCTTATACAGGCTATTAGAAAGTTTAATTAATGAGTGATTGAAGTGCTTTGTATAGTGTTTCATGATCCTTAGGAGAGATGCATGTAGCCTGAAAGCATTTTTATTCAGTCCTCTGGAATGATAAGTCAAGGACTTAAGAATACTGGTGATTAATTTATCAGGAAGTGAAACAGACCCTGGTAACTCTTTCCCTGCAAGCATTCCAACAGTCCTTGCATTATAGAAACAAGTAGTATCTCCTCTATTCTCCTTTCGAGAAGCATAAGGACTTTAATAGTTTTCAACAAGCAGTAACAGGAAACAATCTTTAGATTTCTTCAGATATTTCACATCAACTCCTATCATGCCCATTATGCTGGATTCTAATATTCACATAAGGTTCAGTAAATAAAACTACAAAAGTTAATTATAATATGGAAGCATGGCAAGTTAGAATATAGTCCATACAATGAGACATAATGTCATGAATAGTTATATTATCCACATAGAGTCTGGAATGCATGGCTAAAGCACCCAGTCCAAAATACAAAAACGCCTAACGATAATATGTAGATTCCTTAGTCACATATTTCAAAAATGTGTGTCAGTGGAAGCAATTAATTTCCTATCTAGCAAAAAGATAAAGGGAAGATAAACCTACACGTTAAGCCTGGAGTTTTACTACCTGATGCAACCTATGTTACAACTCTTCAAACAAAATACAATAATTGTCTTAAAGTTGAAAGATTCCCATGATTTCAAATAGTAATAAATATTGAAAGGTGAAAAAACTTAAGTATTTTTAAAATTGTATATCAGAGTAGGATTTATCTTCGAAGACTCCTTTACTGGTTCTTCAGAAAACATTTTAAATTATAGCATGTACACTAGATAGTTAGATTTCCTTGCTCATTTAAGGAAGTTTGTCAACAAAGTTACAGGCTGCACATAATGAGACTGACAAAAAATTTGTACTATCAGCATTAGTGCACAATGTACTCTCAGTGCGAGACACAACTTTCCTGCTGTGGGGCAGAGCCATTCTCCTTTCCATTTGATAAATAAGTACTTTGATACAGTCCTTCTCACGATACATAAACATTACATAGGGACTCCTTGTGAAGCTGCGGTTCCGTTAAGGGACATTGGATATTTTTAGAATTCTGCCTCTTAATGCGGGAAGGACACATGGTATTTCAGGAGGAAATTTCCAAGGTAGTTTGAAACAAAAAAAACCAACCCCAAAAAACAAAAAAAACCCTTATCTGGCCTTCACGATAATACAAAGACAAATGTGCATTAATGGAAGCAATAATTTTTTTACAGTGTAGGAAGTCCTTTTACACAAGTTACAATCTGCTTATTTGCATTTAATTGTATAAAAATCTTGCACTTAACAAAATATGGTTCTTCAAAAATGGCCAGTCTTTCAGGAATTTGATAAAGCAATACACGAAATTATTTCGGACACTTTCATCTATGGTGTAGTTGATAAAGAACTAACTTGGCACACTATATGCAAGCCAAACCAGTTCTGCTTCAGATATAAAACAACTTACCAAAGGACAACAGCCTGTTCAATTCAATAAAGATAATTTAGACTTACAGAGTAAAAGGAGTATAGATACTTATATGCTTTATGTATTTAATTTACAGTAAGACTACTAGTCAAAATAAGAGCAAAGGTACATTCCAGTTAACTCCGTCCTCTCTGACAAAACCCACTTAAACACGTTTTACTTTTTTCCATTTGAGTCTTCTGGAACAGAGCACGTGCTCGAGTTCTGTGTAGTGAGGAAGCCCAGTGTTTGTCTCATGGTGCACATGTATGCATTTCCTTCAGAATGAAACGTGCATCCCAGGAGAGAATGTAAATACAAGGCTCTTGAGGATACAATTTTGGTGAATCAACAGGCCAGCTGATATGTTCCTTTGCCCTACAACAGGATGAAATATAGTGTCTTTTTGAGTAAGTAAATGACTGACCTCGTTTCTTCATTTATACTAACCAAGCCTTACTATTTTCATCCTCAAGCCTCTGCTGTCCTTAAGACATGTATTTTGTGCAAATAAGGTGTTAAAAAAACCCCAAACATTAAAAATGGTTTAAAAAAATAAATCTAAAGTTTAATAACTCTTAGCCAGACCTTCAAATACAGCAAGGCAAAAATATTGATTTCTCCTTGTAAGTCAGAAAAAGTAGCAGTAATCTCCATAACGAAAAGTTATGCAAATACTCCCATGCATGGAAGCAAGGGTTCTGAAAACAAGGAGTAAAACGGCACACCAACAATGTTAAGTCCAAAGTAGGAATGAAGGATGAATTCAGAGAGGGATAAAAGGTGACTTTGTTCCAGCTTCCCTGATTCTCACTTTTTTGTTAATGATACCAAAAATAAATACCTGCAGTTTTACCAAATATGATTAGCATGTGATTAACTCTTGATTCTGTAGATGTTTGCTGTAGAACTGGTATGACCTAAACAAAAAAGTGATGCATTTTCTCCACCTATCAAAACTGAATAGTGATGTAGTAGTACAATTGTATTATAGCCTTCCTGTAATCTATTGTGATGTATGAATTCTTCGTAACATTTCATGCGTATTCATTCACAAACAGCATTAAATATAGAACAGAGTTAAATATAGAATATAGGAGACAGGTTTATTGTGTTACTTTGAAAGCGTTCCCCTCCGCCATAATGCTACAGCCAACAACCTGATTTTAACAGCTTGAATTGCTCTTTAATATTAGGGTGGCTTTTTTGAAACAGACTTGTGATTAAGTATCTATTAAGCCTGCATATTGTGCCCCTCAACACTAACCCCTTCTGGAACCTCCAGTTCCATATGTGTAGAACAAGTTGTCTAGATGGTCTTTACTTGCAGACAAAGAATAGAATAGTACTGTTGTTTTCCAAGTCCTGAAACCACTGTGATTTTCATTAAAAGGACTATTTAATCTTAATTCTGATATCATCCTAGACACCTCAGGAAAGGTTCACTACGAACAGAAAAACAGCCTTACCATTTCTGTGGACATCTTGACAAAAGAACAGGCTATAGAGTATATTAGCAGGTACATAATTTAAAAATTAGTTTTATTTACAGCTTCAGATAGCAACATTTGATCAACTACTATCAGCTTTTTGAAAGAACCTGTTTTCACACTTGTCTAGCAAAACACTGATGTTTTATTTAAAAAATAGTAAAATGGACTGCAAAACTTGTTTCAGAAAAAAAATAAAATTCTTTTAGAGCTTGAAACTACATTGCCACCTGCTGTCTCTAACAAAAATCAGGAGACAGGTCTGGCTGGGCTGCAGAATAATAGAAATCTCATAATATGGGAAATCCATTGTGAAGCAGAGGATGAGATAAAAATTTTGAAATTGTGAAGAATTATTTAGTGCCTGCTCTCCCTTTCTTTCGCTTGGCCATGATTGGTCCAGAAAAAGAAGACATGAGTAAACAAGAAGGGAATTACCAGTGAAGACTGCATAGTTAACCATGCTCTGCTCATCATAAAACATTGTCTTGCAGCTCTTATCACATAGTGACCAGATACACACAGCTGGGATGAAATAACAGATAAGAGATTCACGAATGTGAAAAGCTGCTTATTACAGACACAATGTTTTGAAAGAGACCGTGGATACTGCAAGCTGAGTAGGAAGAAGCAAATGCTTCAGACTTCTGTATCTCCTTTAGCAAAGAGGTGACAGTCTACAGGAAACTAGGATTTAATCTCTCAATGGTAACGGTACATTTCAATGAATTAAGTTTTGGGAGAAGGAGGATGGTGAAAGAAACAGGACAAGGTTACGGGTTTTTTAATGCCTTTGAGTATTTTTGAAGGAACTAACAGAACGTAAGTTAACTGGTATATAAACACTGTTAAATTAAGTAGAAGGGATTATGAATACCAACAGAGACCCCACACAAGAAAAAAAGAAAACGTACAACGAAAGGTTAGAAATATGCATACAAACTCACTCAAGTATCTGCAGAAAAAATCCCAAACCACTAGTACTCCATTAAATTAAAAAAAAAACCCCAAAACGTTAGTTAAAATGGTACAGCTTAAAGCTGTATTTCTGGGACCAGGTTAGTAGTAAAAGAAAGTAAGAAGTTGCTGTATGGAACACTACAAAAACTGCTATTCTTGGACAGTAGATAAGGAGACACATGGTGCCTGTTTGAAAGGTTTTCATCCAAATGAAACAGATGATGCCCTTCCTGATGTGTAAGAACCCATTTTCAATGTTGTTGTGTGAAAGCATTGTTCAGCAGACTTTGATAAGCATGCGTTCTTTTGGTTTTGTCTCACTTTTACCAAATTTTTATTCCTGGACTTAATGATCATCCTACAATGTATCAGCTAGACAAATTCATGTTCAGAGGTTATTCCGACATCCCAGAGAGATTCAGAGAGTAAGAGATTCAGTGACATCGATATAAGGCAGCCAAAAATGGCAGCAGTTACCAACGACATAGCTTGTATGTTCTGTGCTTCAGAGGATTTCACATGGAGTGCATTACTGAGAAAAACCTCCAGATTTTCTTTTCTTTTCCTCCCTTGTTCTCATCCCTAAATGAAAGTTTCAAAGACTCGTTAGCTATGTATTAATCAATAAAACCCACATAAATAGCTGCGAAGCAGTATTTGAAAAAAAGTATTTTTGCCTGATGACTGACTTTTTAATTTTATATAAAGACAAACAAAGCAGTTAAGATAATATGGCAGAGAGCAGATTTTGTATATACATTAAATTCAGCCTCATTGTCTGTTTCTCTATTATTGCTTATTTGTTTTCTTTTGTAGTATCAAAAAGGCAGAACTATTACTGTCAGCCGGAGGGAGCACTACAGCATCTGCCCCTATGTGTATGGTACCTTTGGCCAGACAAAATTAACTACATCTAGAAGCAACACTATTCAAGACAAGTCTTAAGGTCTTAATGTCCTTTGAAATTAAGGATTTCGGTAGGCATCTGGCTTTAAGCATAAGCTTAAATGCCATTCTGAATAGTAAAAGAAATAAACGGGCTCTGAAGCATTTTATTGAATCTGACTATAGTCTTTAACTCAGCCAAATCCTCCTTACGTAAGTCGAAGATATTTTTCCCAAAAATGAGGCAAGACGTGGATTCACATAATTTGCAAGTTTACATGTCCTGTTATTCAATAAGCTATACCTCCAAAACAACAGACTGGACGGTGCTTGACATTCAGCTCCTAAAACGCTTCTCAATAACATCACAAACGGAGGACGAACGCCCACCACCACCTACGGCAGGGTTTGGGGAACCCACCAAACACAGAGACGACCGCAACTTCCGCAGGACCGTCATGCAGAAACCACTTAAATAGCCCGAAGTAAAGCAAGCCCAACAGAGTCTACTGAAGACAACTACCCGCTAAAGACAGCAGAACTTAAGGATAAAAAACGTCCTGGGAGGAGACGACCCTCACCCGGCGCCCCGAGCAGCAGCCGCCCGGAGATGTTCCACGCCGGGGACAGCGCCCCCCGCCGCCTCCGCCCGCACAGGGAGCGGTGGGGCCGGGCAGGCTGTTCCGGCCGGCTCTTCCCCTCCTCAGCTGTCCTCCGCTTTCCATCTCTCCTCCCCGGACGAAGTTCAGGGGCCGCCGCTCCCCACGCAGCGCCCGGAACCCCGGGGGGCGGGCGAAGCCCCTCACAGCCTGATCAGGCTGCCCGCCATTTCTTCCCCGCATCTTTAGCGGAAACGCGGCCGGTCCGGAGGCCTCAGAGCCGGGCCCCCGCTTCCCGTCCCTCCCTGGCGCCGGAGGGGCGAGGGGAACCCCCTGTAATCCCCCGTCACGGCTCTGCACCCCCGGCGAGGCCTCCGGCAGCAGCGGAGGGGCTTTGTGCTGAACCTCCCGTGCCTGGGACTCCATCCCCCACAACGCCTCGCTGCGGCCCACCCCGCAGTGTGCCGGGAGTCCATTGGCAAAGCCACCGCTCCCGCCTCCTTGTGCGGGGACGGCAACCTGCGTACACAGAGACCGAGCGGGCGGGCGATGAGCGCCGCGCCCGTCCCTCTCCTCAGCCGCGCCGAGCCATGAATCTGGGGTAAGGAGGGACCGGAGAAAGGGACTCGCTGGGCTCTAGCGACAGCCGCCCCCACCGGCTGGGACGCGGCCCTGCCCGGGCCCCTGACGGCCCGGGAGCCTGCCCGGCCTCCCCCTGCGCCGCGGCTCTGAGGGGAGTTAAGGCGCTTAGTGCCTCGCGGGCGAGGCGCGGTACCGGGAGCCATCGGGGTGACCGAGCCGAGGCGAGCAGCGTTCGGTCCCGCCAGCCAGGGGAGCCCCCCCAGCGCCGCGGGGGGGAACGGTGTCCATCTGCCGGCTCCTGGGTGACCGCTCCAGAGCCCCAACCCCAGCCCCGCCGCCGGCCTGCATCGCCTTCTGCCCCGCCGCCTCCCTGCCCCGGCCTGCCGGCACAACAGAAGAATAGGTGCTGGGCTCGGCTAAGCTGCCGTGTGCTGCTGGAGCGTCTAGAATTACAGTTTCGGGCATTTCTGTGCTGCCGTGTTAATTAGGAAGCTTTAGATGTGTTAAAGCGTTATTTTGAACATCAATCTTCATATTAGATTTTCTCAATGCATGGAAGAAGGAGAAGTGTTTGGGTACTTTACACTCATACACCTAAACACTGCCAACTTTTTTTTTTTTTTTTTTCCTTTTTTTAAACGCTTACGTGGAATTGGCTAGGTTGGAAGGGACCTTTCAGATCATCGAGTCCAATCATCAACCCAACACTGCCAAAACTACCACTAAACCACGTCCCTCAGCACCACATCTAACCATCTTTTAAGTATCTCCGGGGATGGCGATTCCGCCGATTCCCTGGGCAGCCTGTTCCAATGTTTGATAATCCTTTCAGTGAAGAAATTTTTCCTAATATCCACTGTGGGCTCTTTTGTATGGAAGCACAGTTAAAGCTTTTCAGAATACAGCCCCTGTCTGTGATCAGCACTAGCCTTCAAGGAGACCTGTTTTAGCATTTTTTGTAGCACAAACTTTATATTGTTGGATTATTAAATTTTTGAGGCAGGCGTATTGCTATGTATGACAATATGCATAGAAATATACATGGCACACAACAATATACATGGCACCTTCAGCGTGAAGATTTACTTTGTAACATGCAAATCCAAATTTTCAAGCATCAATAATAAAAATATATCCTCTTCAAGACCTGTTGATTTCTTAGTATTAAGTAACTTCTCATCAACGTAGAAAGCTTGGGATATGAAAGGCCATCTGTGGACCAACATTAAATATAGTGTTATAATTAAGTACAATTGTCCTTGGTATTAATATAAAAACCTTACCATTATCAGATTACTTAATAACTCAGATTCCCCCCTCTCTCTCATTTTGCAGTGATGGACTGAAGCTTGAAACTGAAGTGCTGGATGGAAAGCCTAGGATAATTTTAGCTGCTACCGGTATTTTTTTAATCATTCATCTCAAGTAATCTTTAAAGCTTCTTGAAGTTAAACCTAAGATCCAAGCAACATGAAGCACAGCTTTACTGAAATATTTTCCAGATTAGGAAGAATATTTGTGCATTGTAATTCACAAGTCCTCTTACCAGCTCGATACTGAACAGTAGGTTGATAATGAACTTCTGAATAGTCTGTCCATCGGTGAACAGTTGGCAAATAGCCTTGACTCTTTACAGCTTGTCTCTCTATTAATAAAAAAAAAAAAAGTTAAGTACTTTATATATTATATATACATATATATACTGTATATATTATATATCGACTGGCATAACTTGATAATTTCTGTAACTTTGTAGCACCTTACTTAACAAGCAAAAAGAAGCCTCATAACTCTGCTTAATTTACACAGAATTATATCATTGCAGTCACATTTCTGACTTCAAAGCAGCTTTAATATTTGACAGCTGACGTTTATAATTTTCAATAATCAGTTTATTTAGGCCAGATCTCATTGCTGCCACCTGAGATAGACTTTTCTGGTATATGTTAATAATTAAGTATTAATAAAGTCTGTTTTTGTGATTTGTCAGACATACGTTTCTATACAAGCACGAGTCCGCTTTCCCTAACCGTTCTACATAGCAGTCAGGATACAGAAATTATCTGTTTAACGCCTTCTAAACTGTATTTCATTTTCTGCATTTACCAGACAGCTCTCGAATGAGGTGTTCTGGGGTATTTTGAGTCAGTAAGGAATACCAGTCTACTGGAAACAAAATCTTGTCAAACCTCTGAAACAGCAATGGTACAGCTTTCACTTTTTACAACTGTAGTTGGCAACATTGGCTGGGTAGGGCCAGTGTCCATTCGAGAGTGCTCCAAGATAAAGCATTATCTTTGACTTTGAACTAGCCTTGAACAAGCAGTCTTCTCCAGGAATTAACATGTTTATACAACTGCTATAAGCAGTGCTTCCTTGGATTGAATTGTGTCAAAAATTGCATCAAATTATACTACTTCTGAATTTCAGTGTTCTGCACTGTCAAATACTGCTCACAGTCTTTGGGGCTTCTGTAGTAGCTTAAACTGCTACTCGAGATAAATAGGGTTTTTTCTCTCTTACACAGAAAAAAAACCCAAAAAACCCATAGCAGCACTTTGGAGTTACACATTATGTGATGGCAAAGACCCTATTTATGTTTCTTTCTCCTTTCCACAGAGAAGCTGGGTTTAGCATAGCACATAGAATCCCACTTTATTTAATTTATGAATAGCCAGAAAGAAGTCAAGAGGTTACTTTTACCTACTCAGATGAGTGTTGAGAACCCAGTGATAAACACAGCCGGAGGACACCTTTACGACTGGAATGTAATCAAGATGGTTCAGGCTTTAATGCTTGTCTCTGCAGGACAACAATTCAGTGTACTCCCAAGTTTTAAAGTGTTCATCTAGGTTGCAAACTATTAATAGTGTGGTTTTGCAGACTTCAAGAACAGTTAGTGTTCTCCAGTGTCTTTAATTGATAATGCAAAAAAACCAGTATAGGTGCTACCAAGTGAAAAGTGTGCAACAACCACTGCCAGAGCAGTAATTGCATAGTGCAGCTGAAGAAGCCTTGTTTCCAACAGGTATGTTCCACTAAAATATCATCCCTACTATTTTCTCCCCCTTTTCCATTAGCCATAGGTACAGGATTTCTTGTGCTGAGTACTGCATCCCCTCTATTAATCAATATTATAATATTCTTTATTAATAAGTATTACACAGTACTTAATGTTATTTTTGAGACCACTGCACCTCTATGCATCCTGTAGGATTTGGGTTAAAAAACTGAAGAGTATTTCAGGGCATAGGTAAGAGGCACAATAATGGATGGTGTGATTACACAAGTCTTGTTTCTTTAGGCTGTCAGCAATAGAGAGATAACATCGTGTAGTAAGATGGGGCTGAATACAGGGACTATTCTAGAAGGATGTGACAGAAAGTAAACTGAAAAATCACAATAAATAAACAATTAGAAATAGGCCATTACCACAGGGCTCTCTGAGAAAGAGAATGAATATCAGAGGAGGATCAGACTGGCACAATAATTTTATTAGATCCACCTAAAACTGGAAATAGTTACTGGAATATATTTGATTTTTTCCAACATACTTCTGAAGTGTGTATACTGAAATAAAATTTTAAAAAAGTAAAATAACACAGTTGGGGCAGATGTTATGGGGAAAGTACTTTCCCCCTGCCTTACAGTTTACTAATTTCTCAAGATTGTTTTTCAGGAGGAAGTTATTATTAAATACTTCTCTCATATGTTTGTGTTTGTTTTCCAAAAGATAAATCAAAGCCTGCAACGAAGGTAAGTGGAAATGTGACTTTTTTGGTTAGAGCACACAAATTAACTAGTTAATTTGTTAACATAGAAATTTGAAAACACATTTGAACTGTCTAGATTCTTTAATCGATGATATTTATGAAAGATAAATATGTATGTATGGGTCCTTTCCAACTTGAGATATTCTATGATTCTGATTTCTCAGGTTCATAATAGCTGTTAAAAAGGATGGATTTAAAGTTCTATGACTACTTTTACTTTTGCAAAAGGCTTTAGTTTACTTTCCCATGAAGTTACAGCAGCACAGGGAATCATCTAAATCAGAACTTTCAGAGATTAAAAGGATTCTGGTAAAATAGGGATCTGAAGCGCGTTTAAGTTCTTGTTCAGTGGGACAGGTTCTCTCTTTGAATAAACTGGAATGCACTGGGTTGGGGAAGGAAAGAAAGCAGAAAAAGGTCTCAGTACATGGGAGATAATTACAAGTATACACCAGGGACCTTGAAAATGATAAAACTTTAGTACAGAATGGAAAAATCAAGATTGGAATAATACTGGCTGTATATTGAAAGCATCCTGTTTGAAGCCTGGCTTCAGAGACACTAAAGAAAATCAGAAATAATGTTTATTAATTCTTTTAAATGTTATACTACATAAAGTTATTTTTTTATACTGTCATTTTTAAATAATCAAATTTAGGTGCTGTATTCTCTTCCAAGGAATTCTTAGTACTTATGAAGATATTTCATGAGTTTATACTGAGTTAGTTTCTATTGATGTAACAGAGAAGAAAAATGACACTTATTTTACTTGTTCCTTCAATCTTGTTTTTGTTTGTTACCCATGCAGATTTATTTCCTTATTTAATATATGGTGAAATCTTATTGCTTTAACAGATGGGTAACAAAGCCAGAGCACCTAAACAGGCATTGAGAATAAGGCACACTGGGCATGTTCTGAGGTCAACACAAAACGCTTGTATCAAGCAGGAAAACTTAACAAAACCAAGGAGTGAATCAAGCTTATCAATGACAAAAGGCGAAAAACTGCAAGTTACTAAACACTCCTCACATGAAGCCGCAGCTAAGGATCACTCTTTGATTTTCCAAAGAGATAGCACAAACAGATATCCTGATTCAGAGAATCCTAATGTTATTAAAAAAAGTAAACAGAAACCTCAAAACCCACATGTATCAGCCGAAGACCTAAGAAGTTTGGTGTGTTTAACACAAGAACAGCTTCAACAGATTTTGATGACTGTAAAAGAAGGAACTAGAAGTATCTCTGAGAGTCATAATGAAAGCCAAGAGGAAATGGGTAAGATACCAGTAGTTTAATAAGTTAGATTCATGGAAACAGAGGAAAATGTTAAAGCTTAACTTTGAGTTCATAATTTAAGTTTATTTTCAGATTGCAGAGATGTTGGTCTTATGTTTCATGGTCTCAGACAAAATACATTTTGCTATTATGGATGTGAAATTGCCTGTTACTGTTAAGGAACCAAGCATTTCATAATTTTAACAGTAAAAACTAAGGATTGCTTGTTAGTATTCCAGTACTTTGAAGAGCAAAACAGCAAGCAGTTCCATCGATATTTCATGCAAAAAAGGAACCATTTTACATTGAGGGTAAAAAACCATAGAACTGCACTGTACCATTACCATTAGGAGTTTGAAAAAAAGCAATGCCTCAAAGAGATCGGCCTTTCTGGTTTTGTGAAGAGTGTAGGTCTTGCTATGTGTCTCAAGAGCAGTAGTGCCGTTTTCCTCTGGCCTGAAGATGTGCATGTATCTTTTTGCATGAATAGTTGAGTGGTTTGGTTTGGGTTGTTTTTTTTTTTTTCTTCTTCAATTCTTCCACTTAGAGACATAAAAGCTAATGTGTGTCTGTTTGTATTACATCCTTACTCCTGTTTGTGGACCTGTGGAGGTGGTCATCATTTTCCCACCAAGAACAAGACACACTGCAATGAAGTAATTAGTCCCAAAGTCCAAGATCTTAGCCAAGAATAGTGTTTACTGTAAGTCTAGCATTCTAAAAATGCCCCGTGACATTGTAACTTAACGTGCCTTAACCATACAAGCAGGGCCGAAAACAGGTTTGTTAAATAGTGGGGAATTTGCAAGTTTCGGCTGTTCTTAAAGTGTTTACTCAATGCTGAGGAAAGTTTAGTGGTCATATATGTATTTATGTATATTTTTATATATTATATTCTACCATAGCTACTAACGAGGCATCAGAGGAAAACATCATAGTGTTGCTCCAAAAAGCTTGTGAAGTTTCACCTGTTCCAGAGGAAGCTAACTCTGATTCAAGCAGGAAACAAGAAACATATCCGCAGCCAGGACAGAGAGTTGTGTACGTAGATCTATTTTATTGTCTACAAAAATTGTATCTCCAATAAAGATTTGTATTGTAATTCTTAATCATAGTAAGAATCTTTATAAATAACAATTAAGAAGTTGCCTTTAAAATTAACAGATTAGCTTTTTAGATGAAATTATTTCTTTCCTCTCTTTTTCTCTAGAAAGGATTCGTGGAAACCTGGTGACATGTTTAGTACCTTGGGTGAAAGAGAAGGGAAGAAAGCCTTAATAGAATTTAGAAAGACCCAATGGAAGAAGGAATTAGGTACCTATGATATACAGAATATATGTCTGATCAATTTATTACACTCAGGATGCCAAGAAACTGTGCGTTCCTTATGCTCTTTTAAATTCGCTTATATCAGTGCATTTGCTACAAATTGGAAACTATAGAATTTTTTTTAGTCTCCAAGACAGATTAAGATTCTTGAATTCCAAAATTGTACACAAAGATTATCTATAACTTATTGCAAAAACACTTCTTAACCAAATAAATAACATCACAAATAAATATATTCAGTTGTGCTTCATATTTTAGGAGTTACTTGCCACCAGTTTTGCCACATTCGGCCAGTAGTTGATAGCCATTATCGTTAACAAATTCACTTGTTTTTTAATGGGAAAAGCATCACCCTCATCTGTAAACGTGACTGGATATATCAAATTGCAATTTGAACTTGAAACAGTTTGCACTCCTGCACCATCACCAACCAAGGGGAATCTCTGTAGAAAAATAAAAATGTTTAACGCAGTAGTAAATTCTAACAAATTAAGCTTTTTACAGTCCACATGCAGGAGTGCTGTGTTTTGTTTTCAACTTGGGTGTGACCATCTGGTTTCAGGGTTTGATTCTGCATTGTCAGTAGCTCCCACATACAGCTCCATTGGTTTTAATAATATTACGGTAGTCCCAGACTGGTATAATAAAATGGAGAGAATTTATATATGTGGTTATTTCTGTGAGTTTTCCCTCTTCCCCCGGGACACTGTTAAGACTTCAGTGTTTTGTAGTCTTCTCAGAGATTCACCAATTACCTCTACATCTCTGGGCACAGACTCACCCACCATCCTCTTAAGAGCAAAGTCATACTTAAGACTGGTCAGACAACAGTGACGTACTCTTGTAGTCCATTTTACAACCAAAATTACAGGGTAGACTTGCATTGCTGCTAAAAAAAAAAAAACCAAACACAAAAAAACCCCTGCTATGCATCTGTATTAGGAACTCTTACTAGAGTTTGTTTTTTTAAAGATGAACAGGTAGCACTGAAGAAGAAACTGAAAGAAACTTTGGAGGGAGAGCTGGGTTATTTCTGGGCAAAACCTGGCAATAATAAAGCCCATAAAGAGAAAGTGGAAACAACTGACCCAGAAAAGGTAAGGCTATCAATGAACCCTAAAGAGCACACAGTTTCCACAGCACTGTTCCAGAACTGTTCGACTTAATTCATGCAAGATTTTCTTTTCTGTATGAATCCAGTAAAATCCAATCTCAGTGGTCACTTTAAGCTCTTGCCTGGCACGAATTGCTGCAACTCTGTTTCACACTAACCTGTTGCTCCAATTTGTAGCTTAACAAATAAAGATCTTTGTAGCATGAACAACCCATTCCTGTCCTTTCATGTTGATTCCTAACTAAAAGGTATAAATGTTTTCCAGTTCTGTTTTGAGGAATAGTCTGAAATGTAATTCCTGGTTATATAATTATTTACATTGTTCATGATCTCTCACATGTATTTGATTGCTTCCATAATAAGCATAGCAATTTTGACTTTTACTCAGACTTGTCTTTTAAAAAGTCATCTGCCACCCTGAAAATGCTGTGTCAGATAAATATACTCAGGTGAGACTGCTTCTCCAGTGAAACTGATTGCTGTTAAACAGAAGTCAGGGTTGGAAATGGCCTTTTTTTGTGGCATGTTCGTCATTCCTAGAAAAGTTACCACTCTGCCCCCTAAGAATTTGTTTCAGTCTACATAATTAAGAAATATGGGATATGAGATGCTTAGTTACAAGTTTTGGCTGAAGGTTTAATAAATAGAAGCTTCTAGAAATACAATTTACTTTTTTATTATATGTTAAAGGCCATTTAATACAAACAAAACAGGTGAGCTAAATAAGTCTTAAACAACAGTGGTCACTTTATTTGCAGACAGTGTTTCCAGCTGACTCAATTATTATGACTGAGGAAAACTGTGTCTGTACAACTGCTTTAACCACCCAGGCTAATCAAGTTCCACTGAATGTTTCAAGTGCTCCAGCTGGGCAGTCTTCTGATTTCAGTTCTTATTGCATAGCATTTGTTTTAGGGGTAAGATTTTAAATTGCATGCCAGGTTTCTGTACTTATTTATTGACAACAGATGTACATCATCAGTAGTTCTTTTAAACTAGAAGAATTCAGTAGGCCTTTTTGCCCTATCTAGGGAACTGTGTCTGAATGAATGTTTATCAAACTATTGATGCTTTGAAGACCGAGTGTTTTCAAGGCTGATGTGAGGAATAGTATGAGAGGTGTGAGCTGAAGTGTCACTTAGCTTTTAAGTATGCATTAAAGAAATAAGAGAAGTAGGAACCTCTCAGAAATAGAAGGCTTTAAAAAGAAATATATTGATGGCAGAAGGTTCAGGAAGTAGTTTCTGAGTTACTGCTAGTTGGCACTGATTGAAGAGTGGTTTTTGTCAGGTGGCATTGGAAGTTCTCAGTGCCACTGGAGTTTGTTAAATAATACAGATATCCATTAAGAAGCAGGAACAGAACATGGTATCTAGAATTTACTTGAGGCAGATCAGTACTAATTAAATCATGGTGCTGAACCTACCTGGAACACACACTGAGGAGTGAATCATAGGAAGATAGAAGATATTTTTATTCAAGATATATATAAGTAAGGTTTTTTGGAGTGAGAGGCTGATGGTGCAAATTAGAATAGTATTCAAGGAGTGGCTTTTTAGCATCTTTCTAACAACAGGAACATTTTTATGGAGCAGTCAGACGCTTGCTACAGTTACAAACTTACATTCATTTTTTTTGTGCAATAGAAGAGCCCTGTTATGCCTAGCAACTGAAAGCAAAGTTTTCTGCCAAGTCTTTATTATGTGGCTAGACAAAGTACTGAATTTTTTGTACAGGGAAGAGACTAGCACTTCTCTTATTTCAGGAAGCTGTGCCACAGGAACGACCCTTTAGTGCTCTGAAGCATGAGCAACAGAAGAAGTGGCTTGAAGAGCTGGACAAACAGAAGGAAGAAGCTAAGCTACGAAAAATAGAAGAAAAACTTAATTTATCAAAGGTATCTGTGGTCTAGGGACTTTTTGGAATAAGAGAAGTTTTTCTCTCCGTTTTTGTTCTAAGAAATAAAAAAATGAAATTGTAGACCTAATGGAGTAGAGACAAATAAGTAACTACCCATAGCACTTCTAGGTTTTCACTGTAAGTTCATAGGACAGTCTAATTCAACATTCAGCAGTAGCTGTTCCAGGATTTTGGTGGCAGAGAACAGACTACCATGTGTCTGGCATGACGTGTTAGAGTGCTTGCTGCAGAGATGAAAACAGGGATATCACTATATTATTTATTTTTTTTTTTTCCCCCATCATCATTATGTGAAAGTACTAGGGTTTGGAAGGTGGTGTAGAGATACTGGCCAAACGCTTTATAAAAAGACTTTCTTTATAGACTATGGAAGGAAATGAGAAAAGAGAAGGAAAGTTACAGGCAAATACAGCATGTCACAGGGGTGTTCCAATCCTGTTTCTAGAAATATTACTCTGATACATGTATATATGCACACACTTATGCTCCTATGAAACTTTTTTTAAACACTTGTACACCAAAAAATATTAAAGAAAATAGCCTTACCATTTTCACACTTTGGTTTTTCCAGGCTGTTGACTGTAGGTCTCCTATGCTGGATCTAGATGAAAACTGCGTCCAATATAATTGCTTTGCAGATAGAATACCTAAAGAGACTTTTAATACTGTCACTATGGGCCAACGTGGTCAATATAGCTTTTACCCCTGGAGGTTTATCGTATAGAAGCTGACTTCTTTCCTTTACGTGTTACTATTTCTACTATATTAGTAGTTTTAAGGTCAGTGGAATACTCTGCATTCTTATACAGCCTGATACTGACACACTCTTCCAAAGACTCTGTCTTTTGAAGTGAAGAAACATGCAGTGAGATTGTACTATTGCCAGAATCCAGATTTCCAAATTACTGTATGCAGCTTTAACCCCAGGATTATATCATTTCACTATGCCTGAGATGTATTCACATCATGAGCTGTTCGGTATCATTAGTGAACAAGAAGCTTGGTTACCAAAACTTGATTTATATGAATATTCATAGTCTGTGGCCTTCTGGATTAAAAGGATGTAGTTCTTACTCTTAACTGAAGCATTTACAGCAATTACACAATTCCTAGGCAGAAATTCTTCATCTTAGTTCCACACTTTGTAGTACTAGAAGAGAGCTTTCCTACCTATCCTCCAAAAAAACCCTCATTGCCAAGGTTGGTTACATACCTACACACAACACAAGTCTTCTCGCTTCCTGAGTTGTTGAAGGAATCAAGTTTCCTTTGCAAATTGAACTTTTTAACTGTGAAGGGAACACAGCTGTGAAAGGTTACTTCATTAGCTGCCTTGGTTTTTAATTTGATAGCTGTGCTCTGGAAAGATGGTTGCAGTCACCAGCAAGTAACCTAACAGTAATCTCACTTCCAGCCTCCTTTTGAAAGGAAGTTAACAGGCACTTAACTCTCATTTTCTTCAAAATCTTTTTTTCAGGTCTTTTGTTATACTCTCAACCCTTCCGCATATTGCACCATAGACTTGCATAAGAATAAAACAGATTCTACAACTACTCTTGATCTGCTTCTACATCACAGAGTATTCAAAGGGAACAAAACTCAGGGAACAGGAGGAAGAATAATTTGGAGTTTCATTATTTGTACTATGATTTTCTTTCTTCATTTAAAATAGGTGTGAAACTTTTCTGACAGAAGGGGATTTTTGTTTACGGAAATGACTCCCATAACGTTTATTAGATTAGACTAGGTTAGGTTTTTTCCTGCAGAATGCAAGTTTTGAGGTGGCCGTTCTGAGGGAAACAGTTCTTCTTTTAGTCAGAAGAGAAAACCTTCTCAGTACCTATAGCAAAAACAAAGGACCTTAGGTAAAAATCTTTTATTAGTGATGTATTGGAATGTCTCGATTGCCAACACTGAACCAAAAAGTTAAGCCTGGGTGGTACAGAATAGAGACTTAAACCCAGTATGTCACATCTCAAAAGCCTTTGCTGGGATAGCAGTGGTGGCTGCTGTGGTGGAAGAAATTTTGAAAGAAGGCTTATCTTATAATGGGCATGTCTAGCTGCAAATAGGAAGTTAGAGGTTAATATCTCTGCACAAAGCACATTAATTCTGCTACCATCCAGAATTAGAATGGAGGGGGTAAATGTAAGACAGTGTAAAAGATGCCACTTGTTCATGTTACTAGAGACAGGATTTGTACGCAACAGGAGGAGAGCGTGGCAGAGGGCACAGGGTACTGACCTCTCAATCAAGCAGTTCCCAGTACTATTAGAAAAGTAATGTAATGGAATAGCAATATAAATTGAAAAAGCAGTACCAAAAAGCCTAAATCCATGTTAATTTACCTTTTTATTTTTCAATTACTTTTTTTTTAACTTTCTAAGTTTTTGGGTTTTTTCCCTGAAAATATAGTAGTGATAGGGGTTTTTTGCCCTGAAAATAGAGTAGCAATATGTTTCTGCTGACCACGTATATGGATCAGCAGTATAATTTCTGATCTGGCTTGCATTTTAGCAACAGAGAGACTTCTGTTTTCCCATTTAGGGAATTAACTGCTGTCTGTATTGTAGCCCCATAACAGAGCTTTTCTAATGTTTCTGTTTTACAAAATGTATATTGTCTGTTTTGTTAACCATACTTTATAGAAACAGTGTAATTGAGTGCATTTCCATTTTCTTGTTGCTTCATGTTTATTTAGGCTGAAGAGCATGACAGATGGGCAATGCATTTTGATTCTTTAAAGAACCTTAATGCTAATACACAACACCCCTTAAATGGAATGTACAAAAAGCAGCCTGAAAGTCCTTGCCTGTCACCTGACCCTAAGGAGCTGACTGCTTTTATTCACCCTTTTTCACCTGCAGCTTTAGGCAACCTCATACCGTCTAAGGTGGGAAATGCAGAAAAAGCTGCTAAAAACAGTGCTTTGGAACACAGTCAGAAAGTCAGGTGAGTGAGCTTTGTAAGGATAATCATCTTCCCAGACATTACATTTCTGATACTTCCTCAGAAAAAAAAAAAAAACCCAAACCAAAATTGAATAACATTCTTTAAATCTCATCTTTGTATCTTACTCATTTGGCTTTTGCTTTTTTCAGAAATACCTATTGTTTCACTTTTGAAAGACACAAGTGCTTCCATTGTTCATTAATAAAATTTACTGCAAATAACCTTACTTTGCGTCTTACTAAAATGAATTTCATAATTGTAAATTAATACAATAGAATAACCTTGAAATATAATTGATTCTAATCAAGAAAGGCTTTAGGATTATTTTCTTACGATTAAAAACATTTGCATGTTTCTTTGTTCATAGTTTCCTCCGTTCAATGACAGCTCTCCTGGACCCTGCACAGATTGAAGAGAGAGACAGGCGGCGGCAGAAACAGTTAGAACATCAGGTAGACTTCTGTTTTACTGACGATATTTTAATAAGAAGAAAGGATGAAAGGCAGTGTTGTCACATGACTAAAGCATGAGATTTAATACCAGAATCCAGTGAGGCATTTGACTTTCATGCTTCAGGTTACGTGTTTACAGTTGTTTAATGGTATTTCATTCAGTTAGACTGTACTGTTTTCTTTTAATATTTGTACAGAGATGATTGTATTTCTGTAACTGAATTCTAGCTTCAGAAGATGTACAGTGCAATCTTTTGAGCTCTAGTAGGTTTGTCTGCATTTTTCTTCAGTCTCCACTGTTATCAGGAGGACTGATACTTACAGGGACCCACTCAATGAATCTTTAAACTTTTATCTACTTTACTGTCATTTACATTACTTCTGTGGCACTCAAACTGAATGTGTATCTGCACGATGATGTCTCTAGCACAGAGTATAGAAGTCTTAGTATAAATGTAACAAGCCTGTTCAGGTCAAACTGTTACTCTGCTAGATTAAAATACTAGCTTACAGTACAAAGGTAAAAATCAGACCACCATTTCTTCACAAGAAAATTAAAAGCATTTTTGAAAACATAAAAAGCTACTTCTGTTTGTCTTTGAGTATTTCAAATTGCTTTATTGGGGTGGTGGTTGATTTTTTTATTTTTTTTTATTTGTCTAAATCCAATTATACAAGTTTATGGAAGTATATGAATACATAGCTTATAATACCTTTCATGTTATATCTTTTAATTTTCTCTTTTTTCTGATATTACTAGAAAGCAATAATGGCTCAGGTAGAAGAAAAACGGAAGAAGAAGCAACTGGAAGAAGAGCAGAGAAAATGGGAAGAACGAGAGGAAGAACAGCGCCTCGCGCGAGAAAAAGAACAAATGCAGAAACAGTTTGAAGAAGATATGCTGAAACAAAAACAAAAGGAGGTGGGGCTCTGCGTTTTCTTTAGTGCAGATAGTCTGTAATACTACTGGGTTTTGAGGAAAATGGTTCTTGTTCTTTACCTTCAAAGTGGTGTTGACTCATCCTTTTGAAAATTAAAACTATCTGAAATTTAGACATTTGAAACCAAAATCTGTTTCCTCAATAAACTTATAACACTATATGAATTTAAGGCAGGTTTCTTTTTTTGGACAAGGGCCTTTCCAGGAAGAGAAATGGACAAGAAATGGCAAAAATGGAATTGTAGTTTTAAATAGTGCAGAAACATGCATTTTTAAATGCAAATTTTAAATTAAAAAAAAAATAATCCTCACAGTATGTGATTCAATTATTATTGTTGGTAACTTGATGCTTTTAAGGTGCTTTAATACCATGAACTTTATTTGCCTGGATGCGCTTTCACTCTGGATTAAAGACTTTCAGAATATATTCTGTAAAAGCCACTTTAGAAGTCATTCATGTTCTAGAGCTCTCTCCTCTGTAACTAACTATTCCTGAGCTTCACGTACTCCTTTCGTATAAAAGTTAAGACATAAGCAACATTTTGCCCTTTGGTAAGCACAAATTTTGCATTTGTATACATTCTTACCTGTTACAGAAGAGTCTGTAGAAGGTTAAAAGCTTTGTCTGATGTTTTATTCTTCCTTTTGGCACAGTAGCAAGTATTACTGTTTGCTTCATATTTGGAACGGTAGCAGAATTCCATGATGTCATAAGACAGGGTGATTCCAAAAACACATCCTCCTCTAAAACCTGCAGAAATATGGATCCCTGGTTTCTCTGCATTTTCTGGACGGAAATGTTTAGCAACCAACCGTAGATGCTAGAACAAACTGGTAAAATACTGGGAAAGTCATCTTCCTCTGTAATAGCTCAGCTCCTTCAAAACACATTGTGCTATCAGTTGTTCTTCTTTCCACCTCAAATGCAGTAGGGATTGGGGATGGAAAGGTAATAGTGGTTTGGAAAGATTTTCCTTGGCCCAGGCTCCTGTACCTTGAACCTGCTGGGAACTGTGACCCTCCTATTTAGGGATGTTCTGCTTTTGTTACAGAGGCTTCTACTGTCTCCTTTCTGTGGAAGGAGGAGGAAGGGGTTTTTTAATTATTTTTATTTAAGCTTCATTTATTTCATTAAACCACATGATATAGGAAGTCAGATGGCTATAATCAGATGTCATTTCGGAAAAGATTAACTTATTAGAAAGGAGATAAATATCCAAATAACTTTGGGGATCTAGATGCCTGCTTTTTAATGCTAGGATTGAACATGTTTCATCGGCACAGGAGAGGTTCTGAATTTATCTTTTTAATCATAAAATTTATATGTTACATACTGCATCTAGTCAACTAGTTTTGGTTTTGTTTTTTAAAAAAAAATGCTTTAGCCAAAATAAGAATGTATGTAAACCTTGAGGATTATATGGGGACTAAATATTCCTAATTATTTTATTCTCAAAAGAAATGATCATGTATATTTACTTTATCTTCTTTTTTTTTTTTAAGGAACTCATCACTCTAAAAACAAATGAGCTTTATCAGACAATGCAGAAAGCTCAAGAATTAGCACAGAGAATAAAACAAGAACAGCGCATTCGAGACTTGGCTCAGAAGGGACATGACATTTCAAAACTTCAGAAGAATCTTGGTGGTGGCAAGTACAAGTCTTTTCCTATTCAGTTTGCCTATTCCTTTGGTGTTGGCATGCAGGTTGGTGGTGGTTTTTGGTTTGGGGTTTTTTTCCCCATCTGCATTTGGGTCAGAAACTGCTCTTCTGCTTCATGAACCAAATTTCATTTCAGTTCATTTACCATCCAAGCAAAATCAGTGTTAAATAATACGGAGAATATTGTATTTTAGTAAGCTTCAAATACTATATTACATAAAGGAATTAAAATAAAGATATTATCAGGAATGCATAGGGCATGTTCAAACCTATGTGCCATCAATTAGATTTCCAGTGAAAAAGGGAGAGTATTAGGATTGGAACCATAGTTCTCAGTCTTGCTTTGAGTTCTAAACCAAAACAGTCTTATAACTTGATAGCATGGTTTAAATGGACCATACATTACGAAGTTGAACAATTTACTTACTTCTTTTTAGGTGATGCAGAATTTGAAAATTGTAATACTGACATTTCACATCAAAGTCATAATTTTTCTGATGACATTAAGAGTCACATTGACCAGCAGACTTCTCCTCGGAAGGACACTGCCGTACAGACAGGTATGCAGCCCTTACATTTAATTACTCCGGTGTACCTCAAGAAGGACAGTAGAGCAGCATATTTGTGAAACTGAGCTATAGGGCCAAATCACTGTCATTCAGAATAGAATAAAACTAGAACGAAATACTCGGACAGACACAGGCATGTTGGGATATTACAATATATCGCGATATTCTTCTAAATAAATGATGTGTCTATATAGTTGTTACTTACCAGTTACAGGTTCAAATCACCCAGTCTGAAGTACAGTGTTGCCTTAGAGTTGTGGTCACAAGCGATGTAGGACTAAATTTATTACGGCATTTAAACATGTATTTGTAGTAGCCTTCAGTGTGAGTGTTCACAGGTTTATGTAATGTGGTTTTGTATCAAGCAGGGTTGGGTTCTTAATGAATCCTTCAAAATACTGGCAGAAACGTTGTCAATAAATCTGTAATTAGAAAACTAGACTCATTAGCAAATGATAGGTTACATTCAAATGTTTAGAAAACCATTCCGCAATTCTTGCTAAATGCCCAGACAGAATTGTGGGTCCATCTAGATAGAGTCCTTTCCAGTCTTTATCTTGATGTGGTATCATGCCATTAAAAAACCCACATCAAACTTAGTCTGCATTTATTGACGTTGTAGATGAAGTGTGAATGAGCAGATTCACTGGAAACTTACAGTCACTATTTGCCTTGTATTTATAAATTTATTAGCTTCCTATCACTCGTGAAGTGGAAGCTTTATTTTATTTGCTTAAGCAACAATTACTATTTTTGGTTTTGACAGTGCTGGTAGAATTTTTACTGTGAATTTGAAGAGATGCCAAATGAAACAAATTTTTTGTATATGCCCCTTAGTAAAGAAAGAAACTGGATTGTTAGTAATATAAAAATTGAACAAAATATTTCCACTGGAAGACAAGGATTAAGAATGTAAGTTATTCCCAGTAGCACTGTGAATACGACCAAACCGTCAGCATGCTGAAAAACTCAACAGAAGCTGTGTTTTGCTCTTTACGACTGGGTGCCGTGACAGAAACAGAACTCTACGGTTTAAAATAATGTAGTTTCATTTTACTTAAATTTTGCTTTTACAGTGACTTGATTTCATTCTCCAGCCTTTTTTTTTCCTTCTTATTGAGTTTGCTTCTACTCATCCTATCTATCTTCCACATCAAAAAGAATAAAAAACACTATAGAACTGTAACAGCCAGTTTTTGAATGAAATCAGTAATGGTAGATTGATTGGCATGCAAAAGTCAAACAAGTAACTTGAATACCTTACGCTTGCAGTTACAATAGAATTTATGGTTTTTTTAGATTACTTTAACATTTCAGCATACACTGAGTCAACTGAGGAAAGAACTGTATGTTGCGGATCACCTGATATTTCCATAGAATATAAAGAAACCTCTAGCAGCAAAAAATACCAGAAGGAAATGCAGTATACAGATAAGAATAAAATTTCAGGAAAAGAGAATGGTGGCATTTACAATGATCTATATGAACAATATGCCAGAAGAGAAAGACAGATTAAGCCTTCAGAAAAATACAGCAAAAGACCTGACTGGAACATAAACAAGCCTGGGAAAAGATACATTCCGGCATCAGAAAGGTACCCTAAACAGCTGCAAAAACAAAGGGAAGAAAACAAAGTAAGACGACAAATGGAGCTGCTTCAGTTGGTAGAAAGAAATAGCCCCAGGAATCTCTGCCTAAAAAAGGGTGGTTATTCAGACAGGTCTCCTTCACCTCGTGAAGAAATAACTACGAAGAATAAGGGGCACACAGTGAGAAAGGTAACTATTTGCTCTTTAACAACAACGATGCGTATTTTTAAGGCTCTTGGTCCACACCGTTTTGCCTGGATGGGAATTCAGTTATGTAACTCGGGCATTGAGAATTTTCCTGTTACTCCCCTTGGTGTAAAGAAAGAATGGTGCTACAGCATTGTTTCGTTCTTCATGATCAGGAGTATGTGTTCACATTTTGTGACTCAGCTTTTACTGTTATTTCAAATTCCAAAGTGTTTATTCTCTTTCATTTATTCGTTATCATCGATTCATTTTGTAAAGAGGGAGCTTGATGGAAAGCAGTGTGCAGGGTAGGATGACGAGACTGACTTGCTCCTTCTTGTCCAGTCGTTATGTTGAGGTACAGGAGTACTTGCTCAAGAAAACAGTTTTTATTTCTGCAGAGAATATGGATTACTGAGGATGTACTCTATTGTCATAAAAATGCATCCTTCTTAGTGGAGTAATTCTCCATTTGCAGTAAGCATGTATCGGTATAGCTCGTGTCTGGGGAAAAAAAAACCCAACAATTTTCATGTTAAGAAAATACTATCAAATATATTCATGCCTTTTCTCTCTCTCCCTCTCTCTTTCTTGCTCGCTCTCTGTGTGGATGTAGATACGTATGTTTGCATGAACACCTCACTGTCTCACACCTTCCAACAGGAAAAATCTGGTGTAGACAAGGTGGCCACTTCACTTCTGTTTAGCCATTTGTTTACTGTGGCAACATACACGTATTTTAGAAGCTGTGGATATTAAAAAAAAATAAATATGACAATATGTAACTGTTCGCAGAGGTATCTTTAAAGATTTATTCATTTGTTAAACTGAGTTTATTGGTTTATTTGAGGTTAATGGTAAATCTAAGTTTTGTGCTTATCTTACTCAAAGGTAAATGTTCAAGAATTTTGTACCTGAGAAATGGGGCAATGAATTTTACGATAAGTAAGCGTTGTCTTAAGTAAGCGTCCCCTTAAGAGGCATGTGATATGTTAATATTATTCATTTAAATATAAAACTTCTACTGACTGTATCTAGAAACACTATCTTTCCTTTAATAATAATAATCTTGGATTGTACCGTTCAGGTTTATAAATGCAGCTTTCCAAGGTCATTGAAAAACATAAACAGTATTTTTGATAGTGCTTAAGAGCTGGCAAAGATGCAGAAAATTGGAGCAAATCCTCCTGTAATTTGTTTAATGTAGTTCAGAGACACTACAAGTCTCTTTAATGCAAGTCTTTGATAAATACCTTCCTCTTGAACTCAGGGCAAACAGCCCTTTTGGAATTTCAGAACAAATTTGTCTTGAAAAATGAAAGCTTTTAATATAAGAAACACCTAGCTTTTTATTTTAATTTTGTCTTTCTTGGTTTTCCTTTAGGAAGAACAATTACATAAGAATTATTTGAATGCAGACAGGTACGTCAATACTCTGCATTAATGAATTGTATAAATACATTAACAGTGAAATGTACAGGCTTTTCTTTCCTGATTTTTAATGGGTTTTTTTTAAATGATTCAGATGCATCTAATTGTCTACTATTAAAAATACACAAGACCAGAAAAACTGCAGGTATAAAAGCAGAGTAAATGAGCAAAAGCTCAGTCCTCTGAGGATTCTTTGTCTCTACTATTTGAGAAAATGAATCACATTATTAAGTATTGTTTGGGTTTGGGTTTTTTTAACTGAAATTGTTTCATACAGATCTGAATCACCACCTGTCCCAGCAGTCAAGAACAGATTGCATCAGGCACAACAAAAACAGACACACGCTTCTAATTTCCTGGTGCAGAACACCAGTAGAAGAGAGAGAAATGCCCAGACAGACCCGCAGCAGCGGAGCTCCCCCCCTCCCGCGGCAGAAGCTGCCAGACCTCCCTCTTCACAGTTCGTTCCGTACGTTCGAACACACGAAGTGTACTGTCTTGACCCAGACGCACCGGTGACTAGACCTTCAACACATGACCCACAGTATCGACAGTTTAATGGTACTGAAACGTATTGTGAGCTGATTCGTGTAGAAGAGAAGAAATGTTACAGTGATTTAGTTCAAAGTGCTGCAATTTATTCAATTCAGTATTTGTTCTTACTGAATTTTGCTGTCACCCATGTGTGTCATAGCCCCGTACAGAAAGCCTATGCAACCAAATGATACTGATATTCAAAACAAAACAAAACCACAGAAAAACTTAAAGAAAAATCAGAAAAGCAACAAAAGTTATTATTCTTTTATCTCTCTTTTTTGTCTGTTTACCTTTAAGTATGAAGTATGATTGTGCTTCTCTGGTATTATTGTATATAGATTTGGGTTTAGGAATCTAAGTGTTGTTTGACTTAAGAATAGTGATTGTCATCTAGTAGCAACCAAAATCTGATTTTCACAAGCTGTGAAGATCTACAGCTTCAAAATTAAAACAAAATGGATAAATATCGAGTATTGTCAACTGATTTGATATACATTTACTTTTAGATTCTTACCAAACGCCACGACAGATTTTTAGCTCTGATCACATTAGAGATCCTCTTCTAAATCCTGATGTAGTTAAAATCAGAGAGAGACAACAAGCAATTCTCAAAGGATTGTCAGAATTACGCCAGGTAAGCAAAAAGTTATTGGATAAACATGTATGTGTATATATATACGCTAAAGTCAAAATGAACATTGCAAACTATTACATAGTCATAAGCATTAGCCTTTAATTCATTTTTCTATCATCTATGATAAGTTTTGGGCCTTGTCCTCTACTTTTGTTCCCTATTACTAATTGCTTTTCATGGATTACTTCCACCTTTGGACTGTCCTTAGAGACAGACTTTGGACTCCTCAGTCCTTAGATCAGCTACGAAACACTGGAGTACCTGAGGAAACTTGAAACCAAGAGGAATGGCTTTATTTAGTCTCCAGGTTTTGATAGTTAGGGTTGCTTATAGTAAGAATGTTTCATTTTCAAGGGAAAAAAGAATAGCACTTTAAGGAAACACTGGAACCCTTGTTAATGAGCTCACACTTCTGCATTCTTCATGGGTAGGCCAGTCGTGACACAGCAGCCTGAGCGGTGCAGAAGAGCTGGTGTGGTGGCACCCATGTGTCAGTACTGGAAAAATACTGTCAATTGCACATTTGAAGTGCGAACACTTATAAAATGCTTCCGAGATAGCTATTCTTTTGTTAACGTGTACTAGTAAAATTCAGGATTTGTCAGCAAGCCAGGTATAGTGAGTGAACGTTTAGTTTAATGAAATTTAGTTCAGTACTACACACAAGAGCTCCTGAGACAAAAGCCGTGTGTGTTTGTATACATTGTTCTATTGGTGGTAAGTTGCTGGTAATGATCAGATCTACAGGATTGCCAGAAGGATTTTAAATACGGTGAGACTGACCGTAAGGATCCACGCTGCAGTAAAGAAGCACAAAATATTCTAGCTGGTAACTGGTAAGTTACGTATTTTCCTGATTGGAGTCAGAATACCAGGAAAAACACTGTCAGGCATGTAGTTACTAAACCACGAGTGCATTTGATACTCCAGCCGTTGGCACCGAGGTGTGGCCCACAGAGGGGCAGGCTGCAGGTCCGGGCAGTGCCACCAGCAGTGTCCTCTTGTGCTGCTGAATGGCCTGAGAGGGGGCTGGGAGGCAAAAAAAGCACAGTTAGGTTTGCGTTTTGTTCTCGAAGAACACTAAAGATGAAGATGTATCCGTATCTTCCCTTGTTTCTGAATGGCTCCGTATGAAAAGTACTTTATTGCTAGCAGCGCTATTTATTTTTCCTTGCCTTAAGGGAAAAAAAATACAAATAAAGGAAACAAAATCTGACAGACTTAAGTAAACAAAACTGAATTATTAATTACCTGCTGTGCTTTACGAAGACAGACGTTCTGCCAGGCACACATCATGCTTCAGTAGTAGGTGAATTCCTTGTGCACACGAAGGGTCACGGCTCTCCACAAGTTATTAAGGAAAGTTGTAACCCAGGAACGCTGAAAGGTTGCCAGTTTCTAATGGCTTCCAAGTAGGTTTGACTGGATCAGGTCTTCCCCAATGCTCGTTAACATTTTTTGTTAAATATCTACAACTGGCATTTTTTCTTGTACTCGGGCTTCGTTTGCCAGTGGTATTTTGATTAAGAGCAAAGCCAGCTTCAAGGCACAGTTTGATCCTTGTGCTTCCTGCGGCGAACAAAAGCCGTGGATATTTAAAGAGATTTAAGGTGATAATACCCCCATTGGCAAACTTAGGAGACAGGAGCTTAGGGACATTTTTGATGCGTAGTATATATTTAGGTCTTAACAGTGGCTGAAAACTAATGTTAAGGTTAGTCTTGCTTCTGAAAGAGAATTAACTTAAAACACATAGAGTTCTTTTTTAGATATCCTGCCAGCTGCAGAATGCATTTAGGACATTAACTGTTGAACTGAGGTGTATCTTGTGTACCGAAGTATTGTGTACTCTACAGATGACACCTGGTTTGCATCAGTTATTTCACTAAGAAAGGAAACGTAACGCAGCATTTTGTATGAAATACAGTTGAGACAAAGAGCAGAGTTTACTTTTCTTTTTCAGAAGATAATGAAGTCTTTTTTTTTAAATTATATATACATGCATGTATATATTGGATTGATAGTTTCAGAATATATATATTCATTAAATAGTTGGCCATTCTTTAGCCTTCTTTTGTCTGGGGAAATTCACAGCTAATTTGTCCGGTCTTTAGCCTTTGAAATACGCACCCGAGGTCGCAGAGCGGGGCCGTGTCCCCGCTGAACTGGCTGACCACGGAAGAGACCGGTGAGAGAGCAGAGGGCAGCTGAGGGCCTTCCTCCGCCAAGGGAGGGCGAGTCTGGCGTTGCGTTTGCTACAGGACAGCAGGTCTCTTCCTACACTTCAGGTGACAGCAGCAACAGGAACTATCGACAGACTTCTGTCTTCCTCACTTCAACTGAAAGAGTCAGCAGAATAAGACCATCCCGCAAAGCGAATTAAGTATTTGTGACAGAAGGGCCAAAGTTTAAGAAAAAGGACAAAACCCCAGCTACAGTCAGCACATACCAGACCATCTTATTTGCACTAAAGCAGTAAAACGACTTGCCAAGAGGCTGTAGCCTGCGATGGCTAAGCGATCTTGCCAGCCACCAGCGGGCTGCCCAAGGACTTGCAGAGAAAGGCCTCGCGTGTCCCCGTCTTGATATTTCACATTACTTTCTCTGAGCCCTCTTTATTACCTTTGCAGCTCACGTGATAGACTTTGTTCCAGTTCTCAATGGTAACTGGTGTCTCACTTCAGCTCAGGGTTGATTTAGGGCAATTTATTGCATGACTTTGTTTTGTAACATGCTAATAAATGCAAAAAAAACTTTTTAAAAGTAATTCGTGACAAAGGGACTGAACAAGTCCACTGACCCATTAATAGAAATAGCAGATCCTGTTGATTAGTTAAAAGCAATTCATCAAGGGATTGAAAGTAGGCAGCTGCTGCTTTTGGAAGGACGCAAAGTGAAGTCTGACAGGCTCCTTCGCTAACCGAGGCTCGTTCTCCAGGCCCTCCCTCCCCTTCTGTGCCGCCGGGAACGTCATCTCTAAATTCTGGCAGGACCTGCTGGTTTGAGCTGGGTTTATACTGAGCTGTGCTGGCAGCCTGTAACCCTTCTCTTAGAGAAAGGTTTTGTAACTGAGGAAGAATACCATTGTAACTTTCTGGTTTTTTTCTTTAAAACAAACTTACTTGGTGCCAAATTACTTCTGACAGGTCTGAAATAGATAGAGACCAAGGGGCCAGATGTATCGATACATACGATCCTGTTAATTAAAGAGACTTAAACTTACGGCTGTACCTGACACGGCTGTGTCCTGTAGTAGTTATCACATAGCCAAGGATACGCTTCCAGGAGGTTTTTTATTACAGGCTTCCTCCATTCTCTGGTACTTACGAGAGACATTAACAAAACAGGAACCTTTTACCTTTTGAGAGTAAATATGCGTATCCTAAAACATCTGACACAGCACTAGCACAGATGGTAATCCCGTCCTTTATCTTAGAGTAAACTCATGTTAAGGCTAAAAGCTGGTGTCCTTCAAGGATCTGGGTTCAGCTTCATTCCAGAGTACGCTGGAATAGCACCAACGTAGAGACAAGGCCCGGAAGAGCGAGCAAGTTAAATTTAATACAATGGAAAAGTCCTTTTTTCTCCGCATAGTCATCCCTGGAAAGTGGACTGGCGTCCGCTTCAGTCCCACCACATCTCTTGCAGAAGACAGGAAAGCTCGAGTTCCCTCTTTGCTGAATCTGTTCATCTATTACTCTGTACTGCTGTTTAGTTTTGGGGGGTTTTTTAAGTTGTGGATTTAAAAAGCATTGAGTCTTAACAAGTAAATTGTTCTAAAATATGAAACAGTGACACTTCCTTAGCTCAGGCTGCATGAGGAACACACAACATTCATGTTGATATTCCGTTTCTTTCAGGGCCTCCTGCAGAAGCAGAAGGAGTTGGAGACTGCTCTGATTCCTGCTCTGGCGCAAGGAGAGAACTTTATTTCACCATTTTGAGAGGTACATATGAATGTTCTGAACTCTTAAAATGTAAATGCACAGCACTTTGTTTGCTACTGTAATTAATTATGGACCATCTGTATCTTTTTTATGAAAGATTTAAATTATGTGAATTTTGATAAATACAGGGTCACGTTGGCTTTCATATTGAAGATACATTTAACTAACGATGGTGTGTCCGTTTAGAATGGTCTTCACGCTGCCTGAAGACGTACATCCATTTAGTATAAATCACCAGAACACAGTATAAAAATGTTACATGGGTTTTTGTAGAACTCAGTTTTGATAAATAAAAAGATTAAGATATATCCTGGATGGCTCAGGTAGACTTTGTTGGTATTTTTAACGATATGAAACTGCTTGTACTTGTCAAAGACTAAAAGCTGTCTGAATAGTTAATGTCTATTAACTGAAGTAATCCCAAATTTTAAGACCAAAGAAGTGCTGACTCTGAACGTTTCCCTCCCTCTCAGTTAGAACAGGATAGAAACACTTAACGTTATAGCGGGCTGTAAAGAAGTTTTCTCATAAACAAGGTCTTTTTTTAAAACTTTTCTTATCAAGGTCTGAACAGACATCATTCAGTGCTTCCAGTCAGAATTAAATGTTTAATTCAGAGTAATTTGCTTTTAGGCTTTAAAAGATAGGATAATCTGGGGTAAAACTGTTTCTCTTCTAGATGTCTGCAGAAGATGCGTGAGCCGAGTTCACGTTAGTTGTTCTGTGACAAGCGGCACAGAACCCCCCCTGCAGCTGTTGTTAGACATAACCCCACTGTGAAGGTACCTCCCAGCCGCAGCGAAGGCAACAGAGGTGCCCTCTGGCCTCTCCTTTGAATGCCAAGTCACGCGCTAGGCGACAGCCTGCACTTGCTGTTACAGGAGGTAGAACAGTTCTTCACCATCCATTACCCTTTCTTGATACAAGGGAATTCTCTTTTGAAAAAAGATTATTTATTTGCCATGTTTGGTAGGAGGGTAACCACTGCTACACTAGTCTAGTGCTGACAGAAGGAAGGGCATTCAACATTAAGGGTAATTCTGGGGGCTGGGTTGGTTTGTTTTTTTAAAAGCTAGCGTTTTTTAACCAATAGTATTTTTCCCCAACTAATTTTGTGAGTTTGAAGTCGTGTTGTTTCAAATACCGTCCTCTGGCACTAAACCACACATCCTACATGAAAGTACTAAAATCAAATTACAAATAGGAAAAAAAGCCCCAAACATATGAGTTTGGACAACCTGAAGCCAAGAGCAGTAAATGTATGGGTGAAGAATATCAGTGTTTGCAAACCCAGCAACGGAACAACAAGGGCCGGAGACGCCGCAGCTGCTGACTCTGAGCTGCCCTTTTCCAGAAGCCTGAGGCAGAAGGTTGTGTACAAAATTAGGCAATTACCAGAGAACCACGGGGAAAAATTAAAAAGGGCAAGATTAAGAAACTGATAAAACTCTGTACTTAAGACAACGCTAGGATGGAGGTTTTTCTAACGCAGATTGAGCTACCCGAGTCAGTAAACCCAGGTGTGTCCTTCTCTCATTACCGTAATTACAATGGCACGATAAAAGCGGTGAGATCCCTGCGACGGTGCTGCAGGGAGCATGCCGTACCACGCTCAGACGCACAGATAACTGCTATTCACGAACTAAAGGTTCTGGATGTTTCTCACATACTTTGAAAACAATATAAAAACCACAGACAAGGCCACGTGTTAGCCAGTCCCTTGTGCACTAAGAGTTTATTTTATTTTTGTAATGGAACTGCACCATTGGTTACTCTACTTGAGGTATTTAGCCAAAATCCAGTATATAGTCATTAAAATAACTACACTGCCTTAGAGCTATGTAAAAACATTTGTACAAAATTTGTGTCAAATGTCAAATAAATACATAAGTTTTGATATTTACGTAAAGAAAAAAGTGATTTTGATACCCTTACAGTTAAAAAAAACCTCGCTGTTTCACATATTTTAGGCAAACATTCAGTTTTACATTAAAACAGACCTCAAACCGAAGCCCAGGTACAGGTCAAATACAAATGTAGAAACTTAAAAGTGCCAACAAACAAGATAATTCAAGTACAGTAAATGTTAAAAAATATATATATTTATTTCAATTTTTCAGATGCTTTCAACAGGTACAGGCCATCAGGATTTAAATAAGACAAGAAAACATTTGAGATAAAGGACAAGAAACATTTTGTTCCAGAATAAAATAGAAATTGTTAATCCACTATTTTAGAAACAGAAAAGTCCACAGCAACTTATAAAAAGAGACTCAGAAGTTTATTTCTGTTTTGAATATGGCCTGGAAGAATCACAATTTATATCCCAGCCGCCAGGCGGTGATGACTTGTCTGTATCCATGCTCTGACTGTAAGCAGAGAGAAAATAATTGCCCCTCTCCTGGTTTTGACTGGCAGAAGAAATTTGGTATGTTGTTCCCAGAAAAGTCTGATGAGTGAGTACATTAAAGTGACTGAACTGATGGGACATGTTTAATTGTCTGCTGTAAGCTTGGAAGTTACTGAAAGGAGCTTGTTCGACTGAATTGTGTTTTTCTCCTTCAGCAGAGCATGTTGTAGGAACTGGAGTAATTGGTTGTCTCTCTTCCAAGTCAATTTTAGAAGTCTTTTCCATCAAGCCACTTTGTGCTTCAGGAGAGAACTCAGTAACTGATAAGCAGCTTTCTTTTGCGCCTGCTCCATGTGAGCCCTTGGCCTCTGTCTGCAAAGCTTCCAAATGAGTATCATACTTGGAGGCATCATTGCAGATTTCTATTTGTGATGTTTCATCCCCTGAATCCAGAGACATGTCCTCCTCATCCTTTTCATCGTTTTCTACAAGAACTACATTAAAAAAGAGAGAAAGTCCTATTCTATTGAAATACAAACTTTCGTTAGAAAAGCTATACACTACTCACAGAGTGTTACGCTTCAGGTCTGCAAGTCCAATATCACTTAAGTCTTGGTCTTCTGCCACTCTTGTTCACTTACTCAACAAACACACTTAACCCTCTGTGTGAGTGTCCAGTTATTCCGATGCTAAAAGCTTCTGCGCATTGTGTTCATGTTTAGTGTTGGGAAATCCCAACTCCCAGCTCCAAAGGGGTTAATGTCAAAACAGCATCTAAAGTTACACAGTAGGTGAGTATTTGATCAGACAATCAAAGGAGTACAATCACTGACATCTCAGTCCTTTTGTTACCGTTTCTAAAAGCTACCCTTAAGTCTAGCCTTCGCCTGAAAACAGGCGGTTACACCACTTTGCCATATGTCTACTTTCCGGAATACCGGGTCAGCCTGTAATTCTGTATTTAAGATCTCCTTTGGCGCTCCATCCCAGCTGCTTTTCCCCCATCATTTAAAATAGAAAAAGAATAGCTTGAGAGTTGGGTTTTCCTTGCCATCTGTAATGTTCATTTACAAGAGTAAAGGCACGCTCTCTCAAGGACCTCCACCCCCCACATCTAATTAGCTAAAGAAAGCGTAAGCGTGCTTAATGTTACCTGACTGTCTTTTGGGAGCGTCAGAGGGAGGAAGGCTGTTTTCTTCAGTAACCGAGTTGTGATACCCGACGAGACTTTTAAAGTTTTGCATGAAGTCATCAACAGTAGCAACCACTATTCCATTATCAACGTAATTTGAAAGTGTTTTGAGATTCTTTTCTAAATACAAAGGAGATTTTGTATTAATATTTAACACCTATTATCAAAAGAGGGAGAAATAATCATAAATTTGGGGTTTACCTGTTAAGAAGACGACGTGTCTCTGGTGTATGTTTTGAGCCTGGAGCCTGATCAGACACTCTAACTCCGGAGCATTTCGAGTTTGAGAATCACAATTATGGTATGACAGAATCTCAACCAAGTGCTGCTTTTGATAGGTATTGAGAAGGGTCAGCAGGCTCAGGGCAGTGGCATTCATTCTGTAACGGGAAAAAAGGGCACTATTAGAAAGATACTTGATTTAAGGTCAGGCTAAATGTTAAGAGACAAACGTAACAGTAAGTTCTACTTAATTGGGTTTTTGAGAGCGTAATTACAGCTGAAGTGTTTCAACGACTGGTATTTGGAGCACACTACTCACCTCCCCAGCTCTTTAAGTTTTTTTTGTATTTTGCAGTGGACTTTCCACTGCCATTTCCCGTCTGGGGTGTTGAGATCCTCCAGAAACTTTAAGAACTGTTTTAGTTTATCTGTTTCGGAGATATTGAACAGAAGTTAAACATTGTGGTGTGCAAACTGAAAATACTGCATCAGTTTGTACATAAAGCTTCTTCCCATTTTCATCAAAGTAGTTAACACAGCTACGAACATTAGGCTGGCGCTTCCGGTTTTCTGCCCAGCAGATCAGCCAACAACAACGGTCCAAAACCGAGCTGCTTTTTTGTAGGTCAGATGCCCAACAGCGGTGTCCGCTTACGTAAAAGCCGAATTCAGTCCTATGTGATCTGCCTTGCTAAAATATATTTGAAAAACTGCTAATTTCATTCACTATTCAATTTCAAATAAAGAAAAAGTGAAAAATGTGGTTTTTCAATGTTTTTTCTAGCATATCTGTGGATTGAATAGTAAGGAATAAAAGGTTCCATAGACACCACTACACAACCGAGCAAAGACTTGGAAAGCCAAGCCAAGATCTGCAGGTTCACACGTTCCCCAGAAACATGTTCCCCAAAAAGCCCATTGAGGTAAGAGAGAGACTGAATTAGCTGAAGTCCTCAAAAAAACCAAAACCAACCAAACCCCCTCACAAAAAATAAACTTGAAAGTTAGAAGACTTGATTCTCCACTGCAAGGAGTCTGGCATCTCTTACATACTAAAACATCAGACTTTTTTTGTCTGTTTCAAAGCTTCAGAAAACATCACACTTACCTATAGTGATGGACTCTGGATTAAGGACAGATTCATCTGACACAACAAAACCACCCGACACAAACAGTTCGTTGTAAGTGTGATTTTTCACATCATCCAAACTATCGACACCCGCAAAGCTGACACAAGAAAGCCTCTTCAAAGTTACTAAGCCAGGTATCTGTTTAAAAATATTATAAATCAGAGATGCATACCAAAGATGATACAAAAAAACAAATTACAGAACTTTCCTACTTATAAATACCAAACGTCAAACTTCAAAACACGTTTTCAAAGATCCGTTATTTTTTCTCGTGCCTACAGAGGCGCGCTCTCAAAAACGTTACAGGGATGAGACAGCGGATTTACCTTCTGTCCAGCAGAGGTTCATAAACCCCAGCTGCAGAGAACCCCGGCGGCATTCGCTGGCCACGAGAGCATCACGGAACTAGCAGAGGAACTACTCGGGCCTCTCTACAACTTTACAACTATTAAGAATAAACAGGCATCGGCACGTATGTGGAGGTGGAAGAAGGTGCAGGTGTACGATGTAGCAAGACTAGGCATTTACCACAACCATTTTTGTTTCTTCAAACGGCAGCTAAACCCAGGACATCGTTTAAGCGCGATGTTGTTACAGGAAAGTGACCTTGCTCAAAATGAGCTTGTCTCACGACGTAGCTTTCTATAGTACACGTTTACTTATGTGAAATACCTTATGGATGAGGTTGGCGATGTCTTCGTTTTGGATAATTATCAACAGTTTATCTAAAGCAGCTCTTCTTTTAAGGAACTGTTCTGGATGGCACTCTGTATTACCTAACTTTGTGAGATATTCCTAACACCGCAGAAAGAGAAGACGGTGAAGAAAAAGTGAATAGTGAATCCCCACACGATGACCGCGTTAAGTTTAAGTTTCCTATTCAAATAAATCTCCGAGAGACAGGTTTCCTTGTCTTTTGATACCTTCTTTGGAAGGATGTAGTAACGCACAAAGAGGCTGTTTCAGCAAGTCAGTCATTCTTACAGAATTGGCAGAAACGGCTAACTGACAACCTATCAAACCTGCAGGAGTTTTCAAATAAAGCCAGAAGTTTTTATTATTTCACTTTCATCTTACACATTTAAATACACAAGAATGGTAATCTCCCAAAGTTACCTGGACTCTTAACTGGATGGGAAAGGGAAAAAAAACCAACCCAAACCACACACATGGACTTTTCCTATACTCGTTCTAAAACGGCAAGCTATCACATTTTTGCCCTTGTTATCTTTTTTCTTAAGGCTACCGCCCCCCCTCCCCCCGGCAGTATCTTCAGAAAGAACCAAACTACAGCCTGTTCTGCTCTCCAACTATGAGAAAACGACTGACGTAAAAGCTAAATATAAGCAAGACTACCTCAGACCCTCAAATGAGAAGTGGGACAGGACAGCCTACTTTCACAAGTCAACCTTTTTTGAAATAAATTTCAGACTACCTTACATTTGCAAGTCCGGTTTTATACACTCTGGTTTGAAAGGCACTCCGTTCTATTTTAACACTAAAGAGAGGCTCAACTGGGACATACTTACCTTGATTTCTTTACAGAGAATGCTTTCTTCCTCTTCATGAATATAAAATTTCACAGTGTTTTTCTGTACATCTTTAATAATTTTGACCAAACTGTTAAATACTTCAGGTTTTAACTGGCTTATAAAATCAGAAAGGGCTGGTTGGGTTGAAATGTTTAAGTTTTCTGGGGATTTCTGTGTCTTTTCTGGTGGCTCCATCAGATCAGCACTGGAAGAGGTCTGGTCAGACATCAACATATCCTCTGTTTTAGCATTCACGTGATCTATTTCCTCCTTCACGAAGGCTAAGCTTGACGAACGCTGCTCATTAGAATCCAGATCTTCCACCGCGTTATTACACAACGGCTCTGACAACAAAGCGGTGTCAGAGTCCCTGCAAACAGGTAACGTGTCGGGGGGAGGATTCAGTGCAGCGTTACCAACCACTTCTGCTGATTCAGGACTGGAGTACGTGGGTGGAGTCTGCCGAATGCACGAAGAGGACAAAATAACACTATTCAACTTTTCACTCAGTGCCTCTATATATTCCTGGACAGAAATCTCTGATGCCTGTAAACACATGTATTCAGAAAGTCTCATCATCCTCTCTCGGGCAGAGAAGACGGGAGTGGACATACCACTAACATATGCAATATTCTTCTGCTGCAAAATTTCCCGAATCTTTCTCGCAAAGAGATTGTATTCTTCTAATAGTGTAGTCTCTATTATTGTGCTAATGGAATGCTTAGTTGTAAAAGGGTGATCTGCTAGCCCACACTGATCTTCCAGTTTCTCCACTTGGCTTGTATAAAGTCCATCTTCTGCTGTCCCCTTTTGTGTGTCTGAAAATGGAGAGTATGGAAACTGATAATCAGAACTTCTCTGCCTATTTATTACCCGGGGGTCATTAGGAAAGGCATCCTTTGGCGGTAAACACACCAGTGGCTCTTCTGGTGATTTCAGACCTATATAGGAAGAGTTAAGCATCATCATCTCATGTTTGAAAGTCACACACAACTGATACACTAAAATCTTCAAAGCACAGTTTTAAAACAACAGCATTACTGTTGTGCCTCCCCCCTCCCATCAACTGAAATCCAAAGGTTCAGGTGTTCTGAGGTGTTCTGTCTGCTGAGGTACAGAAGCACAGAGAATTTAATAGCTCCTAAGGCAGCAGAACAATAAAGTCAAAGTTTGCTCAGAAAAGCAGAACACAAGTAATTTTCCCAGTAATAATATCTGATTTAAGCATAACAGGAACTGCCTTAATTAAAAAAAAAACCAAATTAGAAATCAAGCAGGGTGACAAATTATTCAAATATTTTCATTTGTTACTAGGTTACAATCCTCAGACTTTGAAGGGGCTTATTTTAGCCACACGTTACCTCGCGGAGTTAAACTGCAAGCTGCGTGTCTGGTCTCGCAATTGAGAATACAATTTTTTTTGCTTAAAGAAGGAAGGACATAAGCCTTACGGTGATGAGTGACACACAAGCAGTTACGCTGCAGGGAGTGCTGAAAGCCTCTCGTCATCCAAACCTCAGATCTTTTCCGCAGCACACAGTTTCTTCACCACCCACATTCCAAACTATGGTTTTGTTTGGTTTTAAACCAAACTTAACGCTTTGTTGCTATTAATGATGTATACACACACTGGTATTTCAGTATATGTGTGTTCCGTAAGTACTTCAAAGGAGGCTTTTTTGTTGGTTTTGTTGAGGTTTTGGGGAGTTTAAGTGTTAAAGCTAATACAGTTGTAAGCAAAAAACCAGATTTCTGGAACAGAAGCAATAACCAAAATAGTAGAGACAGTTGCTAGAAGTTAGTATTCTTCTGGAAAGCAGTCATTTTTGTAGCCAGTTAAAAAAGTTATATTCAGTCCCTAATTCAATCATGTCTACCCAGATCCAAAAGAAAACATGTGCCGCTAAGAGGATGCCATTTCCACGGTGACAGCACCACCTCACCGTTACTTCATGCCGCTAGAGTTACCCAGACAAACCAGAAATACGGTTCCATTATTTTCCTTATCAATGAAATTCTTTCTTCATCCTTCAAAGCACATCTTTTGAGTCAACCCAAATTTCAAGTTTTCTTTAAAATCACTAAACACAGATTTAAATGGGGTTATTCCAATTAGTTCCATTCTATTTTATTTGAACCTTTTTTGGTACTGAACTCAGGACCAAATCATAATGTTAAGGAGTAAGCTTAGTTTAAGCTCGTTTGAGAGATGAGGCACTTAAAATACGTTATGCATCTCGTTCTTCTTGAGCTGCTCAGCACTTAGGAGCTACATCAGTATTGTAATCAAGAACTATTACAATATAAGCAAGACTTAGTAAGAGATTAAAAGCTGTACTATAGCTTTAAATTTGGGGCTGTTTTTATAACTTCTTACATTTTAATCCAGCTAATCAGTTGCATACCAATTTTTAGCAATGACATTTTGTTCTGTGGCTCTGTCTGCATCCCCAGAACAGGTAAAACTTCAAATCCCAAGGTTATTGAAAAAAAAAAAATCAATATACAATCCACTCATCCTGATTTGATGGAAAGTTTCTGTAACAATTATGTTAGGAAAGAAGTTTTCAAGATATATATGATTAAGAACTCATTAGGTTATTCTTCAAAGATGATTATTTAAAATTTTCCAGAATGAAAGAAACTTCATTTTAAAAACAAAAGCCTTTACTTTTACTAAAGGTTTTTGTAAAAAAAAAAAAAAAAAAATGTTAAACAGAATGTAAACAGAAAGATATACCACTGAATACGAATATAAATTCCAAATATTTTCTAACATGTAAAAAACAGGATTAAAAAACCCCAAACGATTATTTAAATTAAAGTTACCCTTATTTAAATGGAATTCTCTAAAGGTGGCATCCTTCATAGATCTACACCTTTGGGTCACAAGTCTTCACGAAAACCAAGTGCGTGAGCAAGGAGCAAACCCCAAATAAACAAACCCTTCAACAACTACTGAAGTATGATTTATGATTTCAAACCTACTCTTGGTAATACCTTGTCACTGGCTACGTCAAAGAAACCGAAGAGAGACCCTGCCTGAAAACAATCTTAGAAAGAACAGCTGTTGAAGAGCTGCTGGAGTAGTTCTCCTCGCAGACTGAGAGTCAAATTCTTCACTGCCTAAGAGACGTCCTTCCACAGGGACTCCAGAAAGAGGATTCTTGGGTAGATTTTGGAATCAGAAATTCAAACACCACGTGACAAAGAAAGCCTAGAATGTTCTGTTTCTTCATATCCAAGATTAATGTCATCAAAAGCCACCACTTTTAAGAATGTCTATTAACGCATTAATCTTCCCTTACGAGAGAAGGAAGAATAAGCAAGAACAAACACCCTTTTTGTGCTTTATGTCTAAAGCCAAAGAAGAGTCTCAAATTCAAACCAAAACTGAGTTAGGATGGGTTTGTTAAAACCTGCCTATGCCCAAGTCAGCTTTCAAAAATAAGACTCAGGTTTGATTACTATTGTCAGAAGTTTAGACCACGTAATCGTGAGGAAACAAACAAGCCCACGACACAGGAGCAGTCAAGATGAGTTGAGGACCTGCAAACAACTATCTCCTCCGACACTTTCTGCTGTCCTCAGGAAAGAAGCAAGACAAACCCCCCACTCCTCAAATCACAAACTATGAAGACTTAAGTTCTTGAAGTAGGTTTAGCTGAACATGACCCCTGTATCAAAAGGTTTTTGTTTTTTTTAAAGAAAAAAACCAAGAGATGCTCATTTGCCTTCCTGCAATTGTGCAGCGATGAAAAAGCAAGATTGATGTTCTCTGAATTTTCCCTTCCAGAGCTGCCTTGCTACAAAGATGAGAGACATGGAGAAGCCATTGGATTTAGAACACAATCAGCTTCAGAAAAGAACAAAGCTTCCTTTAAATTACATTACTGAATCCATCTTAATTCCCTAGAATCAAAATTCAAAGCCCTTTAAGAAGATACTATACAGGAAGACATGCCCAGTAAAAACTGAGTGCCAATAGCCCAAAACATTAAAGCCTCTCTTGACTTTCCTACAGCCTTCTTCATGTACCGCAATAAAACGAGCCCACTTGCTGAACAGCGTTATTACGAATTCTCTGATGACAATTCAATACCAGGCGAGAGAACACGAGCTGCTCAGTAGTTCAGGCCACAATGACACGTGCAAACTGTCCCACTTGCTCTTCTCACCTGTTTGCTTATCTTCAACTTTTTCCAGCTGATCCTCTTGAACTCTTCCTGCCCCTCCTGAAGGAGAGCAGCAGCTAGCATTCGGAGAGTTTCTTCGTATTTACATAGCACCTTTTACACGATCATATCGCAGAGCTAGTCAACACCTCAAGTCCTGCCTCCAGCTCTGGGGCCCCCAACATAACAAGGATGTGGTCCTGCTGGAGCGAGTCCAGAGGACGGCCACAAAGATGAACCCAGGGCTGGAGCATCTCTGCTATGAAGACAGGAGGGAGTTGGGTTTGTTCAGTCTGGAGAAGAGAAGGCTCGGGGGAGACCTTACAGTGGCCTTCCAGTACCTAAAGGGCCTACAGAAAAGATGGGGAGGGACTTTTTACAGGGAGTATAGTGATAGGACGAGAGGTAATGGCTTTAAACTGAACGAGGGTAGATTTAGATTAAATATCAGGAAGAAATTCTTCACTATGAGAGCGGTGAGACACTGGGACAGGTTGCCCAGAGAAGCTGTGGCCGCCCCATCCCTGGAGGTGTTCAAGGCCAGGCTGGACGGGGCTTGGAGCAAGATGGTCTGGTGGGAGGTGTCCCTGCCCAGGGCAGGGGGTGGCACTGGATGATCTTTACGGTCCCTTCCAACCCAAACCATTCTATGATTCATTCTATGAATACTTATTGCAGTAATAGCTAATTTGTAGGAACCCAAAGAAAACCAGTGATGCTCAAGACAATCTCTTCAATCTCTAGAGAACAGCACTTCTCCCTCAGAAGACTTCAGAGACAATTTTTTCTAGTAAGATTTGTAGTCTCACAGAAGACTGTGCAACATATCAGTCAACTGACAAACGCTTGCATCAACTCCCACATCCAGCACCTCTGATGTATTTCAGTTTTTAGATGCTCAATCATCCACTTAACTAGTTATCTCAGCAACCATATCCTCAACTATATGCAAAGTGGCCATTTCCTGCAGGAGTAAGCCACTATCCAAACCACTGTACGCTCTCCATACCCTGTAACTTAGGAAAATCTCTGAACGGGCTTTTGATGTTTGGCCCGTAAAGAAAGCGCAGAAAACTTTATCCAGAACTACTCTGTCATTTCATTGAAAGGCCTATGAATACTGTGAAGGGAAACCTGCTTCCCCTGCTGTTCTCCCCTCTCAGCCAAACAAACAAAGAGCTACTAAACTACACAACTGCATGGATATCACAAGTGTCCAAGAGACAGATTCCAGCATTCCTGGAACACGATCAGAAATCAGCAAGTTTTTACTCAGAGAATGCAGTTAACAAATTCTATCTGGATTTAGTCATAAGACGACTTGATTTGTAGCCTTGAATTGAGAGCTCTTGATGCCCAGTTTCCACATCCTTCAAATCCAGGCTTTTATGCTCTCCCAAGACTTCACACTGTTGACTCATCAAGAAATAGAACAAGAAGCTTCTTCTGTAAGATTATTTAAGATGTAAATGTTTAGATAAGGACAAAGACTTTGAAGCACTTTCAGTAGAAGAGCTTGACAGAAGAAGAGAGAGAGTACTTTCTGTAAGGAGAACACATTTTTCATTACTCTTCTGGATTTCCAGTTGCAATTATCCACCCATGCAATCTTTCAGTAGAACCTAACAAGTTCAAACACTGAATTCAAACCAGTTGTGTACCTCACCAGATAAACAGTCAAGCATTCACATTTCTAAATTATGTCAGTATGTACCCAAAGCAATATTCTCTACCAGTATTGTTTTCATCCAGCAGATTTCTGTATTAATCAAGTACCAGAAACAACTGTGTAGGCCATATATACGCTTATGCGCCACCATGTGACCCAAGAATGAGATCTATGAAAGATAGAAGCCTTTAGAACATGATTTCATTCACTATTTGTAGCAACGTAAGAGTTAAACCCATCTTACCTGTAATGGGAATAAGTTTCCAGTGCATTCCAACTTCTCCTATATTATTTGAGTTGGAATGTTGCCTGCGATAAACATGTTCTATAGGTGTACTAGGACAGAGATTGTAGTCTTCAAAACTACTTACACTTCCAGTGCTTGCTTCCTAAAAAACAATAAAAATTCTCAGCTCAAAACTTTTTTTTTTTTTTGGTAGCTCTTAAGCTTTTACATTCTTAGCAGCTGACAGTAAGAACACACCAGAGTGGCAATTTTGCCACCAATCAAGTCAAGTCAAACTTGGAAATGTTTACATGAGGCACTTATATATTTTATTTACCTGTTTGATAATTTCTGAGACGGATGTCTTTGCCGATGGTCTATCATTAAGTAAATAAGGCAGTCCTGAGCACACACCTTAGAGTACAGAAGCTGGGTGGGGCAGGGAGGAAAGCAGGCAAAGACGGGAAAAAAACTGGGAAATCTGTCTGCTCCGTAGCCTTTTTCAGGCTGTTGTCCTTATAGCCGATGACTAAAGCCATGAGATGCTGGCACTGCTGAGGAACTGCCTGCAACTAGTATTAAACCCTTCAACAATCCAATTTCATCCCACATTCCAGACAGTTAGATACAAAACAACACAGAGATTAAAGGTAGGACAAACTCCTTCCTGCTCCATTAGAAACTGGACTTTGTGTATAAGTATCAAGAACAGAGATCACAGAACAACCACTGTGTAGAGTAACGTGCTTGAGAAAGCAGCTGGGGCCCTCTGAACCCTAAGCACAAGAGCCTTCTTCAAATGGTGTCCTGCCAGTTGTGCTGTCATGAAACGTACGCATGGAACACACATACACCACTGCACCGAGAGGGCACGTCAAGAGAGCTAGGCATGCATTTAAGTCCTCAGAATTTTTCAACTCTGCTCCCGCCAAAATGCAATAAAGCCAATTCCCCAACCATCTTCAATACCCATAAAGCATTTAAGACCTTCCACTACGCACACTTCTTAACGCTTCTCACTCAGACTCTGCTAGAGGGACGGAAACAAGCCCATCACCTTTTCCACAGTATGAGATCAAAAAGTAAGGCTTGCAGGATCCCCACTTGTGCACGCAACTGAAGCGTGTTCTCCTGCCCCATAAAGAGCCTGCTACTATTAAGTAGGATAGAGAATACACTTTGAAGAGGCTGGACCAGAACCAATTCCCCAAACTGGAGCAGTAACTACAATTAGAGAAGAAGCATGCTTGATGATTGCAGAGCAGTAAGAATCACTTTATTAATCCTGAGGTGCTGTCACTAGAAAAGGTCACTAACTCACACACACACACAGTCAGCTGAGGTTAAGTTGTTGCCATTGGGGTTTTTTGTTTGTTTTTAAGATAACAGTCCAGAACCCATAAAGCATATTCAGTTTCCAAAGACCATCAACTTAGTTTTGCCAATCAAGACAAGAAAGAGACCTGTCATTAAAAGGTAACAGCTCTCGTTCTGCTTCTCCAGAGTAACTGTTGATCACCTGTGGATAAACATTCCTGTTTAAGATACCTCCAACCAAATCTGAATATCAAATACAATTGCAATTCCATTTCTTTCACTTCTTGCTTATGACAAGAAAGCAACAGGCCAAGATAAGTCTCAAAATTATACAGCCCACGACTGATATGTTTATTTTTGGTTTGCATTTGGGGGGAGAACAGGGAAGAATTCTGGGTGCATAAGCTTTGAAAGAGATTGTCTTAATTCAGATCTGGGAGGAACCTGGTCAAAACCAGGCTCGTTTCTGTACCCAAAATGGAATTTCATAATTATGACAAGTTGTCATATCCAAACCACCAATCAGGTATATAAAGTTAAAGACTAAGCAGTACACAATCGTTAACGGCCTCCCCTGCAACCACTGCTGAGAGAGTCCATACGGAACAGCAACTACTGCCTTATCAGCTATTTTCTGGAAGAGCAACAGCTAGGCAGTAACTACGAAGAGGAACTCTCAAATCTCTCCTTACTGTGTTTCAGGTTCAGCAAACCTCAGTAGCCCAGCCAGACCAAAATTCACCCCGGAAGGAGGAAGATGGAAGGCAGTAAGCAAGCTGTTACTCTAACACTACACCTGCTCCATGCAATAACTTGGTAAAACAACTCAGCACTACAAGCAAGGTGAGAGCCAGAATAGAGTATTTGTTTTCCTACAAGAGACAGAAGACAACCGCAAGGCTTTGGTCTCAGCAGAGATGAAAAAACGCTCATATACAGTACTCAGCAACAGAATGACAGAAGTTTTGCTGTCTATTGCTGGAGCACCCACATATGACAGTTATTGTAAAGCTACGGAGGACGACTGACTGTGGTTGCTTTCCATCTTTCAGGTATTTTAATTATAATTTTATTACAGAAAGAGCAGACATAAAGAACCAGGAACACACACCTTAAGATTTAAGAAAATTTCCATATACACTCCTACCAAACAGAAAAGCTCCTTCACAGAAAAGTTAATGCTCATGTAAAAAAAAAAAATATATATATATATAAAATCTTTTTCATTCAGTCTCATAATATTTACGAGAATAGTACATTAATGATCAGCATCTACCTACATGGCAGTTTCACTTACTTTTAAACGTAGCGTGTGTTCCAGACCTACTTCATTAGCTGAAAGCCGTAGATCAACATCAACTGGGTAGGGTAAGCATGCCACATCAGTTTCCAGTATCACTGGGCTCTGTGGGTCCTTAAAGTTAACATTTTCAGCCTGAGCAGTATTAGGAAGCTCATGATCATCTTTGTCCTGTGCTGGAATGGATTCATATTCATATTTTTGTCTCATATCCTCTTCAATTTCATCAGTGCTTAATCCTAAAGCTTGATTTACAGACTGTGCCAACGATGAATCCAAGTGTCCTGCACTAGTTAGTGTTTCTAAAAGCAGTTTAATGAGGCCATGAGTGTCAGTAACAGCAGGGTCAGATACATCTTGTTGCCTCAAGTCAGTATCATGTCCACCAAGACCAGAATTAACTGAGAAAACAGAGTGTGGCGAATCCGAGGTTCTGCCCCCTTACAGCAGGGGGAGGAGGGGAAAAGTAATCCATTACTAAGTTTTAAAATAAAATCAAAACCAGACACCCCCCAAAAACCTACCACATACCCACAGTCTCACTCTTTAGCATCAATTCATGTAGCACACATACACTTATTTTCCTAACGAAAATTTTAAACAGGTAGATGTTGACAAAAGGGCTGTTTGTAAAGCTAACAGTGTCCTCCAGATAAATAATTAAGTTTTTTTAGGTCACTCAATACCACGCTATTTTATGTTTTAATACAAGTCACATATTATGATCTATGTATTTTATGGAAACCTTGTGAAATTCTCCATCACTTGAGAGAAAAAGATTAGTGTGAGCAAAATACTCGACTCCATCCTATCCCTGTTGCTCCAGAAGATGATGAGTATCTTAATCCTTAACCTCACAAGTTATCTTAGACTAAGCGTAGATTCTAAAACATTGCCATGCCTATTTATACTAAATCTAACTTTAGAACAGAGTTGTTATTCCTCTACTCATCCTCTTGCATGAGTAAATACCATAGGTATTTATTCTTCTTGGAAAGAGACTACTTTTAAGTATCTGAGGAACCCCAAACTCATTTATCATATATAGAAATCTAATCATGTTTAGATACTTAAGCTCACAATATTTTAAGTAAGATGTTTTACAAGACAAACAAATTACTTTTAGGGTAATACAAAAACATGGATAGATGTTGCCGTTTTGGTACCCCTGAGGGAGTTAAGGCAAAATTTAGTTTTAAACAGATACTGTTCTGATTACAGCCAGGTAGAAATGAATTCACATGAACAATCAACGTAAAAAGACTCTGAAGATTCACAGACGTCCAAGCAGGAATCCCAAGATCTAGCATGTAGCCTACCCCCTGTCTCCGCCATCCACACATGCCAGTATCTTCTGTCCCCCTCAAAAGGGAAACTTACTCCTAAAATCAGTTTCCAAAAAATTAATTCCACTTCATCTTCCAAAGTGATTCATCTACACGTGAGAATGACTGCTGCTTGATGGAATTCCCCCTCTTCTTTGTGCCACCCTCCTCCCCAATTTTCCCCCTTCATTGCCTTGACAAAAGGGTCAGGGAAATAGACATTAAATGTTTTTTTTCTGGCAGATTGTAAGTAAGTATCAGATAGTATCTGTGATAATTATCTGAGATTTGGATGTAGATAATTTCATGTACAGAATCATTCAATCTTAATACTATTAGGATGTTTCCTTTGTCCCACTAGGCACATTACTGGCTACATCAAAACTTAACTGTGCTCATGCTTAGAAGTTTAATTCTCCCCTTCAATCTAAATTTATTAGGTATTATATAGAGTATTGGAGCCATAAAGAATTACAGCAATGCCTAAGGTCAAAATCTGCAAAAGACATTACAATAGCAAGTCTGCTCAGTACTCTACATTAGAAAGTCTTCGGACAGTTCCACAACTAAGGAAAGCCTTTGGAAGTCTGCCTTCCTTCCAAACAAAAACAGCTTCATGACGAGTCCGAGGCAACCTACATAACAATAAACTACATCTCTATTGACAGATCTCAGGCCAACGTTTAAACGAACTACCATGCATTAAAGTATCCACAGGATGCAAAAATCTTCAATCTATAAAGATTAAATGTTAAGCATGCTTTGAACTACAATGTTTAAAGAGGACAAAACAAAGACTTTCTTACCTTCATATTGACAACTATTCTCTGAAGATTCACTCATTTTTAAGTATTTCCGCAAATTTTCAGACTGTTTTTCCAGCTTCCTTTTCAGACCACTTTTATTTCTAAGGTCTTCCGAATCAGAGTCTCCACCTACGTTTTTTTTCCTACACTGGATTAAGTTAATAAGTTCTTTGAGTCTATCGGGATCATAATCTCCAGAATGAGGCAGTTTTTGCTTGGCAGCAGAGGCTTCATATTTTGCACGGATTCTTTTCCCACTTTTTGAATTGGCAAAATCAGAGTCTTCTTCTGTGGCTTCATAGTCTGAGATGGGACTGAACTGTTGAAGTTTCCGATTTCCCTCCATCAATTCCTTAGCTCTAGAAACAGGTAGTTGATATGCCTCACAACCAAAAATATAGTTTTGCAAGGAGCTGTCAATATGAGATTTATTTTTTGGAGCAGAATAAAGAAATTTTTTGTCATCCAACCGTGATTCATACCGATATAATACAAATTCTCTATATTTTCCAGAGCCACTACAGCATCTTTTCAAATACTCATTTATATACCTTTCCACAACAGCATTGAAATCTGCAGTAGCGTCTTTACGAGACTGGATTAAAGCAAAATGTAGAGACTGAATAAACTTTGTGAATTCTGGAATGATTTCCTGATTTTCGTGCAACACCATGGTAGTTGAATTTTTCTGTGTTCCAAATGGAACACTTTTTTGTGCTGCCATAGGAGAAAAGGGAATTCACAATTAAAATCAAATCATAAAGCTATAAATAAATGATGACTAATTAGCAATATTCTGTATTATACATATTTGGTGAAACACAGTTTGGAATGACTGTGGAGAAATAACCCAAAAGCCAGGAAAGGATAAATTTAATTTTTTTTTAATGAATTAACTAGCTTTAACGCCTCCTTAAAAATCAACCTACTCATAGTCATGACAAACTGCTCATTTTCATAATTTTGTGGTAACCTATATCCTAGATACGCGTATCATTTGCAATTTAAACCACTTTACTGACCCTTCTAGAAGGCCACTTCAAAGGCTCACTAAGGTTTTACTAAGAAGCAGCCTAACAGCTCCCTGCAAGAAACAAGGGGAGCGTTCCTCCTTCCCAGGCAATCCCAACGCATTCACTGTGCTGCTTTTAAGCTCACTGGGCCCTTATAAAATGATTCAGTTTAGCAACCCTGCAGAAACCTATGCAGTTTTTCAATTCCTTTGCAAGGCAACACAACTCACTAAATCAAAGAGATGCAACTGGAGCACGTGCCGAGAGCAGGATTTCCCTGTCCTGGGAAGCCGTTAGGATCCCTTCTATCACATCCTTGAAACAGCAGTCAAGGAAGCTCTACATTATATCCTTCTTTTAATTATTTATTCCCACTCTCCCCCCCTTCCAATCACAGACTGAAACTTCTCTCCATTCACCCATTTAAGCACCTCTGAAGACTCAAACCAGTGATTAACCTTGTGTTTGATAGAAACCGGAGCTCACAAGTCTTTGAAATGTCACAGCAGCAAGAACTGCAGTATTTTTAAGGAACTGGGATGCACACACTTTAAATGTCATCTTATATCATATCTCCTCTTACCCAATCTATACTAATTGAATTTTCACAACTGCTACTTAAGTAAGAAAAAGGTAAGGGGTTTATTAAAATTAGAAATATAGACATAAGGATCTCTGAAGGAAGCTGCCAAGACTTAGGAGAAGAACTTCTTTGTAAAAGTGAAATGCCTGAAAAGAGCTGTGTTTTGACAATATCACTTCTAACTCACCTCAAGCCAAAAAGGACTGCATTCTGCTGCTAGCTCTGCTTAATTGCCAATTTTAATGGTAAAAGATTAACCTTAAAGTCTCATCCCAAAGGACTAAAGTTCTACTAAAGTCAAGTCCTTTCCGTCATCCTTTATTACCTGGTTGTATCAATATTTTCTTTGCTCATTTACTCAGTTTTTGGTGCATATCTCGATGCAAAAAAATTAATTTCAGGTACATTAAAAACTTTCAGATGTTTTGATGGTTAAAGAATGTGCTTCAGAGGTTTGAGGGCTATATTATTACTAAGGTATAGATCTCTTGGAATACTGATGGCTCAGTTCTACCAAAATACACAATCAAGAAATTTGAATAAAGTTTTACTTTCTAAAACATGAACAAACAAACCTAAAATATGTAGTGATAATTACACTTGTGAAGAAATAAACACTTTTTGAACACCACCACCATGACCATAACCAATGCAAACTGTTACTCCTAGTTTACACTGACAGATTATAACACTACAAAGTCTTCAACAGAATATAAACGACATTTAAGTAAACATGTACACAACACTCTCAACAGTGAGCAAACTTACTTGAGCTCGTTACACCTCTAGATTCTGGAAACAGAAACAATGCATGTAGCATGCGGGGCCGTCCAGTTTGCTGGTCTGGAACACAAGAAAATAAAGTCAGCTGAGAACACGATCACTATGCCTCAAGAGTATTCAAAAACCCAATCCCCTGAAAAAAAAAAAAAAGTATCCAAAACCAACTCAAAACTGAAAATCCCTGAGTATGCATACCATAAGGAGACATCATTTGCCAAGGAGAAAGAAGAAAAAGGAATCCTCTGTCCAGAAGTGGTTTCACAAGAACCTGTTTTCAAGCAAAAAGAGTATACCATTTCAAAGACATTTGCTCACTACAAATACTCTTATTGTTTGCAAGCTAAATTCTATCATGGGTGGAGAAACAGCCTGATAAAATACTTAAGAATATGCCAGCTAAGGAATTCCAGCGAGATCATGGACATCGTAAAACACCTCAATTACTAGTTAGTAAAATAATTTTTAAAAACAGGAAGAGTCAAATCTGTTGCACTCACAAGTTTCTCTTTCTCTAGTTTCTGAAGTAGACCCTCCAAGTGACTACCAGAACGGGACTTCTCCACAACTTCATAAAGGCTACAGTACATGCCGTTCTTCAACACTGACGTGATGCAAGGGTAGAAAGAGAAGGTAGGAAAGACAGAAACAATTGTAATTCATAACTTTTTTAAATTCTGAATTAAAAAAAAAGAAGTTAAGCTAGAATTATTTACCTTCTTTTGCTCCTAGGTAAGTTTCTTTATAGAACAACGCTGGTGAAACTTTTTCCTTCAACTGATCAATGCTCACAACTTTTTGAACCTCAAGCTTCTCAGGACTGGAGACGAAAGGTGGGGGGAGGGAGGAAAAAAGAAAAAATAAAGACCTCTTTTGTCCCCTTACAGTCCTACCCTCAAATAAGAACTATCAAATACACGCTCTTAAAAATCAGTTCCTTGGACTATCTCATGAGCCAGTGGTGTTCATTCCTGCAAAGGAGTGTGTGTCACTTCAAAGTTAAACAAACAAAAAGAGATGGTGACAGAGTTCTGTGCATGAACTAAAAGGAGCTCTGGACGTTTGTAAGTCAGGAGTCTAGTCTGACATATTTAAAGCATCTAGTCAACGTGTATTTTAGATTTTCTTCTGAATATATCCAAAATTCACCAGCCTCTACTAGGAAGAGTTTTAACACAGCAATATTTTGAACTTACTCTTTAAATGGTAATACTCACAGCTTGCAGGGAAGGAAAGGACGTGCTGCCGATTTCAAGGAAACGTGGCACAAAAGCTTGCCTCTATTCCAAAGCTGTCCCCTCCATAACGTAAAGTTTGATCTATCTAAATTAAGACGGAGAAAGAAAGACTAAATGAAACCCCTTGCTAGGTGGGACTGAAAGGAAATGGCAGTAAAGAGGTTGCTGAATGTCCAAAAGCAGTTTAGGGAAAATTTCATACTAATACCAGACCAAACAATAATATGTTAAATAATAAGTTAAAAGGTAACAGAAAGGGTGTTCACAATCCTATCTTGTTCTGACCTGCCCTGAGCAGAGTAAAGGAGGTTGGTATGGTACCTGTACCTGTTTATATAAGCATGCCCTTGATGCCAACATCTGTGCAAGGATATCCTCCCTCCTTACCTTAACTGTTAACCACTTCCATACGTACCAATATTTTGCTTGAATGAGGTTCAAAAGGAAAGCAGGACAGAGGATCATATTATTTGAAGTGCTATTGAACAGCAGATTTGGGAACAGAAGCTAAGGTGTTACTATGCAGTAAGCGGAAAAGGAGGGGGGAAAAAAAGACTTGATTTTGTTCAGTTCTGGTTTGTTCTGGTAAAAGAAGATACAAGCTAAGGTGTCTGTCTGTTCAGTCATCCACTATCAGGAAGAGATGCCTGAGGTCAGTATGGTACAGGATAACACTCAGGTACAGTCTGCATAACTAGGCGATCATTTCAGTTAAAGAAAAAATAAAACTACATGGGGAAAAAAAGTCAAAAACCTTCCATGTCTATATCATAAAAGCAATACATTTCAATTCTTTCTTACCTGTACTTCTATCTGTGTTGAAGCTGTTTGATCTAACAAAAAGAAAAAAGACAGAATGACTACTAGGTTGAGACAAAAAGTTTTGGCTACTAAATTCTACATTAAGGATATTTTATCAGTCTAACAAAATAACAACACTGGTAATTTGCTCTCTAACCTCAAGCTATCACTGCTGCAGTATCTTGTGCTATTTTCGCTATCTTGGTAACTATTTTTAGCACTACATAGTACAGTCCCCGCATCTGGAAGCCTTCCTATCAGCATAGGTATCTTACTGTATCTGTAATCAGCTTCCCATTTAGCTACTCTCTCCACAAGCAATGAGACACCATTGATGAGTTCAGTGACTAAGTATACAGAACATTTTTTTAGAATACTAAGCAAGATTACTGCTGTGAACACTTCTCTGTCTATGAATTTCCTCAGTTATGCAAAAAACCCACTTATACAGGGACTCCATCTCAGCAGAAGGCGAGGAGGTGAAAAGAGCAGCAGAGCTGCTTCCTACAGGGGCCAGCCTGCTGCATAAAACCAATTTTGTCCTCTTGCTTTGTATCAGAAGTATTTATTATGCTAAGTCCCTGTGACATGTCCATTCATTTCAGCACTGTTCATCTAAATCAATTCTAAGTTACTGCCAAGACCTACGAATTCTTTATGCTGCTTGCAGTCTTTCCTAAACTCCTTTTCTAGCTTACCTTGACGGAGGCAAGAATTTTGGTACTGGCACCATTTCATCTTTGTAAGTAAACGAAACCACAGCATAAGGACAAACATGTCTTGGTCTTCGCCTTATTTCATCAAAGCCATATTCATAAAAATAGTACTAGAAAAAGAAGTGAACACAATGTTAAATTAGAAGTCTGGTGAACTGTATTTTGCAAGTATACTAACAATCCATGACCTTTCTTCACTGAAAGGCATACTCGGTTTCACAAGAATAGCTTACAAAATATACCTCATGAGTAATTATTTAAATAAACAAAGGGAGCTTGTTTGAAACCCGTTATGCCAAACATTAACTGGTATATAAAGCAAGTTATAAGTTACTGTAATAAACAGTAATAAATAGCAAATAGTAATAAACTGCAAAAAGGAACATTTATGTTCCTTTTACCAACACCCTATTTCTTCAAAAGCTGATACCTAAAATAGGGAAGCTTTTAAATTCTGTTCTCATGTGTACTTTATAACACAATCAATTAAGGTTTGTTGGGTTTTGTTTTTTGTTTTTTTTTTTACTGACAGGATGGACACTACTTCAGGAGCTAATCAGGAATAAAAAAAAATAATTTTGCAACATTTACTTCAAAGTATATTCTTGATGAGGTAAGGGACAATTAACAAAACCAAAAATATTTCACTGAGCAAAATAAATATGGCCATGAGGTTTGGAGTCCATCCTTAGTTCAGTCACAAAATTCTCATGTTAAAGAAAAATGTAAATTAAGGCAACTTTGTAATAAGAAATGAAAACATACATTCATTTTCTAGCCATCTGATTCAGTGCCCAGCTCTGATTTACACAAGTTTAAAAGCTGTAATATTGCAGAGAATGCTTTCAAGTAAGCATCCCAAAATCTATGGGCTTGACGGAATAATCTGACTGCAACAGATTACTGCAGTGACAGAGATGGAACAGCTGGAGGAACAGAGATGCTTGGAACTGATTCCATTCTCTTACCACTCACCATCTCCAAACCTGAGAATTTGATAAGGAAAACAAAAAGAGACCAAAAAAAGAGGGGGAAAAAAAAAGAAAAATGCTGTTCTTTCCTAGTCAATGCTTTCCCTTTTAGGAGTCCCACTTAATGCCCACTAGCCAGTTCCACTTTTACACTTCAAACTCCACCTATCTCCTCTCCTCTCCAGCATACATTCCAGGCCCCATGTACATTCCCTAGCTATTTCCTATGCCACCTACACCCTAATCTGAAGGGGATCTTCTGCATCAGGTCCAGGTATAGGAAAGGGAATCAAGAGAGGCTGATATGTTGTTCTGTAATTTCTAATACAGGTATCTGTTGGCTGCTGCTAAACGTACACCAGACTGCAGCTTTACAGAACATGCTCAGTATCTGCTTTATCTTCAGTGATTTTATCTCCATCATTTCAAAAGTTCTGTTTATAAAGTTCTTACATAAGAAGTTAACTCATGCTCAACTTTTCTCTACCTGAGTAAGTTCATAGGCTCGATAAGCCAACAAGGAGGTTACTTTATTCGCATTCTTTGAAACATGACACTCATGCTTTGGTGTTGGATCTAACGCACTCTTTACTGTCGATTCCATTGCTTTCATACCGATGTGGTCATATATGCTTTTCATTTTTCCCTGTAATAAAGCAGAAGAATTGTAAGCATAAGCTTTTTCCCGATAACTGGCAAACTTGTTCAAGTACCAAAGGAATTAAGAGCAGGGAAATGAAAACAGGCCATTAAAAAAGCCATTATAGAAGTACATTATTTTCATTCTTTCAAAGAAAACAAACATTTTTGCCTTGTATAAAAATTTATTACGCTTTATTTAAGCTCAGTGTCAGTATTTAAGCTGGTAGGGTTCTAGTTTCTCTATAAGCAGATAATTATGTGATAATGGAGTTCAATAACTTAGGTTAAAATCACTTTTATCAGTAAACAATATAATTCTTCAAGAATAAGCTAGATAAATTTACCTTTATTATTTTAAAAACAATCACGTCTCCAGTTGCTCCAGCTTCTAGGGGATTAGGCTGCAATAAATCAGCATATCTGGAGATATAAACACCTGAAAGGAGTATAAAAAAAAAACCCAAATACATTATGCTGAATGTTAAAACGTTATTAGAAGTTTAAGAAGCATTACATGGGATTAAAGCTCAATGTATACCAAACGATAAAAATATAACGATCTTTTGGGAGTATGATCAGGGAAGGACAAAAGGGCATGTTCACAATTTGCCACTTCAAGACAGTAGAATAAATATTTACTTGCACCAACTTCAGTATGAACCACCACAGTGGAATACGGACACCCGCCGGGTTTGAAAGGAGCACACCCGCATTCCTGAAAGCATTGTGACCAAGAGGACGAGCCCTGCCCAAAGGCTGTACAGATACCGCTACCGCTTTCAGGTGTTCTTTTAAACAGCTGAGGTCCTTCTGTACAACGTCCCATTGCACAATGGGGAGATAAGCGGTGAAGGTATGATTGAGAAATAAGGCAGGAAAACACTGGCATCCTCCGCAATCTTTCATCCTACAGTGTTGACAGAAATACACTGTTTTGGATTCCTGAACCGACACTCCAAGGGAAAGGCAAAATAATTTCTTTCTTTTCAACACTTCAACCATAATTTCATAGATTTGAAGGCCTCACGCGCACACTGTCATTTGTTGGTCTACCCAATTACCTCAGACCAAATAACTGTAACTGAACTCAGGCACTCAGAAAAGCATCCATTTTGCTTAGGTTGCTCTTATTCCAAGTCTTTATTTAACTGCTCCAGAACCATTACCAGCTAAAACGGTAAAAAGTTATATGCTCGTACACCTTTGTTCCTCCCCCCTCACATCTGTTATGCTTTAAACATTCATATTAGCACCTCACTACTCTGCTATTTTCACAGAGGACAACAAAATTATTTCTTAATTTTCTATTTGAAAAGCTTTGCAAAAGGAACTTTGCATCTTGCTCTTTCAAATCTATTAATAGCTTATGACTCTTCCAAGTCTCCCAATTTTCCACTGCTCTTCTTGGATTTGTACATTCAAGAACTTTGGTTCTATCTACATCAATACTAAGCTGAGCTACTATTTCCATTAGGTATTTCTGAATGCACATGCATGCATACGTGTACGTACAAACATAGAGAGGCATGCAGCCATAGATTGCATTAGTTCCTAATTTTATACTGGGAAGACATGATATATTGGTTTGACTTAAGACAAAATGAGAATTAGGTCTTCCCTTTGAGAAAATAATTTAAATGAACTAGCCAAAAACAGAGTTATGAAATAATGTTCTGATGTCAATCTACTTTGCTAAAAATACCTGGCTGTGATGTTCCTGTAATAAGTGATAGAAAAAGGACTGGAAGTTTACACAACTGCATCACATTATCTGCCAACTCATACTGAATAACAGCAGCACATCTAATCAAAAGATAGTTACCCATGGAAGGGCTCCCGAGAATTGTTATTTTGGAGTGGCCCACCTGCAGCCCCTTTTCGCATATGTTCTGGATCTGAAGAGAACAGACATTTTTTTAAGCAAGTCTATCGGGAAAGTCAGAATATGAACAGAACAATGAGAAACAACAATTACAGAATTTTAGTTGAGCTAAAAAAAAAAACAAAAAAAAACCACACAAAACAAAACCAACCCCCCAAAAACCCCTTAAAAACAAAACCACCGAGGGGTAAGACTAGTCTGAATTGCTATATAAACTGTGCAAGTCAAACTCTCAGTATGAAGCAGTTACACAGACTCACCCTGATCTTAAAAGCAAAACAAAACAGCCTCCCTATACCTTGAACACACTTTACGAGTATTACTTGCTGTTAATACACAAAGCAGAAGTAAACCTGCCAAATGACTGAATGCTTAAGAAATCTTGGCTCTATAATAGCAGAAAACACACAGAAATTCCCTTACTGTCACTTTGATTAAAAACACATGATCAAAGAGGAGACACAGAAAATAAGGTCCATTTTCTAATACTACAGGTTACCTTCTCCTCTAAGGTAACCTCTTCTTGACTCAAAAAAAACCAACCCAAAAACTGTAACAAAAAGCCCACACACCACCAAAAACCAGCTGCCATGAAAAACACGCGACATTCTTTTTCAATTAAAAAAAAAAAAAACCAACCCCAAACCACAAAACCAACAAAAACCCACATGCCATCAGAAAATCCGTCCTTTTATTTATAAAACAGAGCCTAAACCAGAGGAGCTACTTTACAGAGACATGTAAATAGAGCACCTCAAATAGCAGAGAATAAAGGATTTAAACAGTGACATAGTATCATATCTCTCTCCAATCCTTCTAAACTTTCCAGTGCTGAACTTTGCAAAAATAACTTACAGATTAACATGTGCGTCAATAAAAACATTCAGCTTAAAAAAAAACCCAAAAACTCTTAATGGAGAAAGAAGAGAAAGCATTGTATATGTCGTTTTGTTTTCTTACCTGAGGTCGATCAACCATCAGAAATGCATAGCTTTCAGAAAGCTCTTTTTCTAGGCGACCATCAAATTTCAGCTCTCTGCGTTTTTCTGTGAACTATTATTACAGAAAGTTCTTAACACATGTAGACAGATTATTGCTGTCACATTCCAGTGTAAAGCTTTTAAGGCCCCATCTATGTTAGCAGATCCAAGTGTACAAAAACAATCAAAAGATAATTTGAATGAGACTACAGTATGCTAAAATTAAATTTCAAAAACATTATACACGTGGGAAATATCATTGGCTTAACCTGCCCAAAGATTTGTTTCTTTGGTTGGGTTTTTTAAGGAAGCTACATTCTTCAAACAAACCTGTGCAGTAATGTTTTAGTGTTATCTTGGTAGCATAACTATCTAGAAGCATCCAGCTCAATGACTTCCGTATCATCCTTGAAATCCAGAAATAAGCCTTTTTCTCTTTTTAGGAGACAGACCATTATCTCTTATGTTATTCACGTACTTTTGGAGTTGTACCTCACTGCTACTGCAGTGGTTTTCATCAGCTGCAATACTTCTTAGCTGCAACCATGAATCATAAACGTTACAGTAGCAAAAAAAAAAAAAAAAATTTCAGAGTTTACCTTACAGTTTCAAGATAATAATTACAGCAAAACAATTATCTATTCTATTACTCCATACACAAAGCTTTTTTGGCGCTGGGACTGAAAACTTATTTCACAGTTACGAAAGAAAGCCAAGGCTGGATTTAAGAGACCCCAGATAAGGTACAGCCGAAGCGCTTCAACCACGCCGCGTCAGTTACTAGTTCAAGTAATCAACTCTTTGAGGTACTTCTTGGAAAACAACAGAATTACAGAGTCTATGTAAACTTCGTATCAGAAAAATATTTTAATCTAAGTTTCACAGGAAGCATCAGGCCTTTCAAATAAGATACTAGAGCATCTTTTCAGGTTATTAAAAATACATTAAAATTAAGAAAATCTGTGAAAACTAAAAATGCACAGAGGCAAGTGGTACCAAATACAATTTTTTTCTTTTGTCTTTTTGGAGTATCTGGCGGGCAAGATTTTATGTCTACACAGTCATAAACTTGCCTGAAAAATAGCTGTTTACATTTTGGGGGATGTGGGTTTGCAATTAAGTATCAAGCACATAAGTAGAAAATAATCTCCGGGTCTTTGCCTCTAGACTCAGAGAAAACATTAAACTTCATTTGACTTGTACCTTATTCATAAAGGGAAGCCACAAATGTACTCACTTCCTTTTCCAACAGTTCACTATGAACTAAGCTGGCTCTCTTGTAATTAAAATTGGACACTGAACTTGGTTCCAAGTAAGATGAATGCAGAATCTTCACAACATCCTCAAATTCTCGAGAGCCTACAGCTACTGGCTGAAAGAGTGCTATAAAAGAAAAGAAATAAAATAACATTTTCCAGTTCGTCGACAGTTTATGCATAGAAGACAAATGGTTCGTGATTCAGTTTACAATACAAAACATCTAAAATGTTTGAAAAAGATGGAATTTAGGCTAGAGAGTTTAAGTTAAAGTTGCCTAGAATTACAGCATCTTAAAAAAAAAAAAAAAACACAACACATTTCTTTGTGCTTTGTTAATATTACTCTTGAACAGCTCGTTCTCAGAAGTTTGTAAGGGAGGCACCTCAAATCTGAATCTACCCTTTGAAAACATCTGATATGTATTGCAAAACACTGTAGTTAAACTTTTACAATCTTAATTAAACTAATTAGCTCTTTTAATTAAGAACGAGGAACAAATTGTTCCAATAAAAACCTCAACAACAGTTTCATGGCTTAGCCTCTCTTTAGAACCGTTATGGGGTTTTTTTGTTTGTTTGCTTATGGTAATTAGGCTAAATACGGGGCTAAATATGTCTTAAGAAGTTCCATAAGCTCCTGTATCTAAAATCCACACTGCCTGTGTTCATGATTTATGATCTTATCCCGTATGGTAACTGCTTTAGGAGGAAAGCCCTTCACTTGTTGTCTGCTGTACGGATTCACCTGCTGGGCAAACCTTTGCCTGAGTTCGCACAAGTAAAGCGTTCATCTCTCCAAGCGTCTTTATTTGTATTTGGGTACCGCAAGTTTCAAACTGATCAGAAGAGCATCCCAAGAGCAGGCCAGCAGAGGACCTGAGTGCAGGTTTGGAGAGTAACGTCTAGGAAAATACTACTCCTGGGGGAACTGAGCTAGTTCAGTACGGTAAGCATTTTTCTCCCCAGGGTAACTTCCAAAATACTCACAAGAAGTGCGGTATTTTTGTGGTCTTTATAAACTTCAGACAGAAAGTATTCCCAACAGGTATTTCTGGGAATGCTTTTGCTCTTTTTGTAGGAGTGCCTCTTTTTCCTCTACCAAAATAAACCCCCACACCACCACCACTTGAAATTACTAGAAGTTACAATAGTTAGGAATGAACTACAATGGTACTGGTCTCACATAAAAGACAATCTACCATTATTCTAACAGCAAATTAAATTTAATTACATCTTAAGGGTGTATCTCCAACTTCATTAAATAATATGGCAGTAGATTTAGATAGTAATCTTTTCCTCATTTGCAGGAAATATTTACTACATTAGCCTCAATATAAAACTATTGTTCTAAATGAAAACCGAACTGTCTTGTATTATTTAGTAAAAGCTGCATTTACACACACACTTCATAACGTAATACCACATCTACAAACTAAAGTAAAGCAATGATTCCAACACCTGCAACAATGAATAAGTGATTTTTTTAAGAGTGGAAGTTATGAAACTGATTTTAAAAAATGTTACTATATAACATCCTTTTTAGTAAACACCACCTTCATTGTTGAAAGGCTGACAGCAATATGGGAGGAGAGATAATTGGAAGCGAACGAAATTCTCAACTAAGTATTACTAAGACTGAATGCACTTGTACTGAAGAGAGCAACACTTGTTAGTAAAATATAAAAGAAGCCACCTAGTAAAATATAAAAGAAGCCCACTGGAAAAGCACCTCCCATCCCCAAACACCTCTTGGATCTTTCTGACAAGGAACTATTAAACCCTCGTGTTGTAGCGCGTGAGTTTCACGTATCACCTGTTCCTATTTTGTCTGAAGGGACCCATTAAGGCAGATGGTTACCAACGCCAGCTGCCTGCCCAAATTTCCTGTTTCCTTGACAGTGATTACAGTACACCACCCCTTCTCCTTCCTTCCCCCTAGAAACACATGCTCAAACCCAGCCTACTTCCTCCGTCCAGGCCAGCAGAAAACTCTACAGGACTAGCTAGAAAGAGTGACCACAAACTGTACACAACGTCTTGCCTACTTCCCAGATGCAAATCTAGGAAGAAGCATGTTATTACATCAATTAAGATCCTCTCATGCATTCAAATATTGTCAACTATGTTTCCATCTGTGTTTTAATATTCTGACAAGCCAGCTGAGACAGAGCTGCCCCAGAACAGCGTGTCCCCCTGTTCTTCAGCTATGGAGAACCTACATAAACGACTACACAAGTAGCTCTCAACAAATTTACAGAAGACCTCTAGCTACCACCTTAAAATTATGGGAGATTTTTTTATTACTTTTTTTTTTTTTTAAGATTATTGTGTTTTTTCTTCCATTTGTTAGCAGAAGACTGAAAGTATGTTTTACTACTATTCTTACTTATTATTCAATAATATATATACTTGCTTGTACTTCACCAAATTTATACCTCAAACAAACACCATCTAAGTTCACCAGAGATGCTACTGAAGCTAGAAAAAGGGCTGTTGCTACTTTTGTAGTAAAGATAGATCAAAACTGAAATATTTTTAAGTACTTGGGCACAAAAGTCACTTTTGAGATTCCATTTTTTCAATTTGAGAACGGTAAAACAAGACCGACTCCATCTAATTGATCACATCAGCCTAAGAACAAGACCTTATATCCACCTTTTGGTAGGAAAACGCTTAACAATCCAAAAAAACACCACAGTAAAGGAATTCTATTCCTTTGATATACACTGCCCACTCAATACAAAGCGAACAGGAACAGCAGCTACTCATAGAATCTTGCCTTAGCTTACTTCATGCATAAATTGAGTGATTGGCTTCATGATCAGCTATTGACTGAGAGAAAAGGAACATGAATGAAATCTGTTGACTGCAAAATCCTTACAGAACACACTACTTATGTTTTGAACAGTACTTACAAACACCAAATTTCACCCTGTCTGCCTGACACCTTTTCATATATAGCACTAGAAGACACTCCACACTTGGTTTGAGAACTAGACGGCACCCACTAAGCACTTCTTTTTCAAGGGCAGCCTGCTAATTTTGTGTCTATTGCATTCTATTTCTGAGTTGACAAATGACGGATGGAGCAAAGAAAGTCTGATAAACTGACTGCAGGACAGCATTGTAATCATAAAGTAAAAAAGTAAGTCACGTAGCTTTGAACCTCAGATAAGTTACCATATACAACAGTCCAAAAATGTAAGAGTACCTGGTATAAGCTTTTTTCCCCTTGTTCAATATGCCTCTTCAAACACACTAATCATATGCTTCACGACAGGCTCAAAGCCCCTTTCGCAGTCCTTCCAGAACTTGAGGCACTGCAGCCTTCAAGTTACTACTAAAAACCTGAAACATTACCTACGGAGGTAACTAGCAAAGCAACTTTTCATTCTGTCACCTAAGCATTGGTACTAAAGGACAGCTATTTTCTAAAAGGTTAAGGTCACTACAGAAGGGCCTGTACTTCACTTAAAGAAGTTTAGAAGCCAGAAAAGAACCTGATCAGTACTAAACTAGGCCTTCAACAGCTGTCACCGAATCTTATGGTCACAGGCAAGAGATCAGATTATGAAACTTCTCTCCAGTCCTACATCACTTCAAAGACCAGTAGTGTGTGCGTATCTATTTTTCAGGCTCACTATACAAACCTGATAGGGGTATGCTGCACCTTTATTGGACCCATTTAAATTAAACCGTCATTTATGTAAGAACTAACTTGCAGTATCCTTCTAACACATACAGGTCAATATTGTGGGTTTTGCTGGCTTGTTCTTCAGAAGTAAAAACAAGTAAAAGATAGTGCTTTTTTTTTAGTTTCTACCCAGTGTATTGGAACATATGTAAGTATTTTTAGGTGGCAACTAAGATTAGCTAATATAGCACCTAGTCTAGGGACAGATATTAGACTGGATGTTCAGATGCACATAATTCCCTAGAGGCTTTAAGTTTCTCTTTCACAGCTGTTTGATGCTTCAACTTGAGAAAACTGAGTTTGAAGTCAGGGGGGTTGTGGGTTTTGGGGGTTTTTTTAAGTCAGAATGTGAAGAAGAGGAAGACAGAGACATTTTCTTTAAAGAATGCTGAACTAACTAACTTTCAAGTGAAGATAAGTAAATTACTTATTTTATTATCAGGTAAGTTGGCAGAATGCTAGCACTCTTCACAAACAAGTGCTCATGCTACAAGAACTCCATTGAGAAGCATCATTTTCTTTAAGTCTTCATTTTTTAAGACTAAGACTAAAAATCTTTTTTGCTGATGAACCATAATATTGTCACTTATGTGATTTTTTTTTACGCCAAAATATCTTTTGCTCTCAAAAGATCTAAGTAGTTATTAAGTTCAAGAATTGCTTAATGAAATCCCTGCGTCGAAAGAGCAAGTAGCAAATAGCAGATATGTATCTTTACCAAAGATGTGGAAAATTAGAAGACAAAAGACAACACGAAACATCAAATGCTATTAAACAGAAAAGGGATGACCTAGACCTCCAAGCAAGTACAGCTAAGACTTTCATGGACAAAAGCAAGACCTTTTTCCCCCGCACTGAGCCTGAGAAACAGCAGTCATTTATTAACTTGGCAGACTACACAAATAAATGTTCAACCTTTACCAATAAGCAATCCTTGAGTCATTGGTTGCTACTTGAGCATGTTTTTTGGAATTGCCTTTTGGTATACAGACCACTCAGAATTCAGCGAGTCAAAAAATGCCCTTCCAGTGCTTTGTCTTGAAAACTTGTTTTCCTCATCCATCCAAACAAGGATCTTTGAAGTTTCAGGCAGACTTGGACACCTGAGAAGGTCTGACAGTCAAATTAGAAGAGGCCACAACAACTGGCTATAGTACTAAGATTAAAAAAAGAGATAAGCTACTCAAGAAAACGTAACACCATCTCTAAACTGAATGTACCAAGAAAGCGGAAACTTTCAAGACATTTTCAAGCAGGAAAACAAATGCACAAGTGCATTTAAAAAAAGAAAAAATCTCACAGCCAACTTTTTTTTTTTTTTTTTTTTTTTACACGCAGTTTGGTTTCCCAAATTTCTTCCACTAGGAAAAAAAAATGGAAGTCAGAAAAAAGATTCCCTGTGACAACTAACCACAGTTAGTTTTAAGAAGTACGTTTCCTCCAGATGCATTTCTCCACATTAACAAGGTCCTTTCTGTTGACTTTCAGTCCCTTACAGTCCCCAAACAGAGTTGGTGGAGAGACATTGCACCACAGAAAGCCATTAGCCACATTTAGCCACAGAAAAGCTAAATAAGCAGCTAAATCCTAAGTTTTCTAGGATTTTCCCCTTACATTTTTGTTTTGCAGATTCAATTTTTAATTGCTTCACAATAAAAAATTGTTCCTGTAAGACATTTTGGTGCTTTAAAAAACAAACAAAAAAACCCCAACCAACCACCCCACACAAAGTCATCCTATAGAGATTTTATAGTTTGAACACGACAGATTACTCTTCATAATCAAGACAGCAGGCATCTCTCAGGATGGTATGCCCATGAATAAAATGGAGGTTTTCAAAAAAGCAAAACAAGACAATTCCGATGCAAGGAAGGATGGAAGAAGTGTATTCCACGTATATTGTTTCGTGCTGGAATTTAGAATCTAGCCAAGACAGCTCTTTTGAGAGGGACAGATGATCTTTTGATTATTTTGTAATTCAACAAGATTCATTTGAACACTGGTACTATGCATGTTGTAAGTGTATGCCACTACAATGCCAGACAATCAATGCACTGCTAATCTTCTAGTTTAATTCCAGAGCTGATTTAATTGCATCACTTCTCAAATGCCAATACCAATTCCAACAGCAATTTGGTTGTCCTCAAAGATCATGTTGGCAGCTTTTATGCTAACCCACTTCTGCTAGCCTTGCCTGCATGCTCCCTCAAAGCACTTTGCGTTATGGTATCACATGGACCAACAGTCAGCACCCATGAACAACCATGCGACCGCAAGCACCACGGACAGAATGGAGAAAGGTCTGAGAATTTTGGAAACCATAAATTGCCAGTATGACTAAAACGCCCAAGAAGCACTCTGTAAGCTGAAAACAAAAGAAAAAAAGACAAGTACCCTAAAAAGTAAGCCCTTACAAAGGGGTCAAATGACCTTGACACTAGCAAGCGAATTTTAGAAGAGGCGTTAAGAATGGCTTCCCCTTCTATCCTAGAAGCCACAGAAGCTTCATGTTTGAACTTTTTAGTCTAAAGCTTTTATACACTGTAGGAGATAGTTCTGCACAGGCAAATGATGAATTAGATGATTTTGCAGGTTTTTCATTCACATTGGAACAAAACGCTAGAAAGTAACTTCAAATGCCTGTGGTTAAGTAATAAACATTTCTCAAATATATATAAAGGTATTCAAATGTTACCACACTTGTGTCTGACATACGGAAGGGCAAGAAGCACCAAATTTTATCCAGACATTTTTCTGTCAGATGAATAAGAGCCTTTTTTTTCCCTCCAAATCAACCCAGTCCTATTTACAATGAATCTCTGCCAAACTTGTACCCCCCTCAGGGGGAGTGGCAATGGGAAAGAAAGGGAAGAAAAGCAAAAAGGGGACATTACTGCCAAAAATGGAAGGAGGGAAAGGGGAAGACTGGATAATGAAATAAACCTACCTTCATCTCCTCCTTACAGAAGAAAGCATTCAAGAAGTTAGATGTTAGACTCTTCTCTGAAGAACTAGAAGCCTATGCGAACAGGTATTTTTGTGATACGTACTAAGTTACTGACCCCACACTGCAAAAGGTCAAGAACTAAGATAAGTTTCAGTGAGGGAATAAGACATGTCTCCAACACCACCTAACAAAATCAAAGATAAGCAGAAGCCAATGGAGTCTCACAAAAAGCAATACCACAGGCTTTTAGAGGAAGACTTACTCGAAAACCAAAGAACAAACCCTGTACACTTGGAAGAGGAACACTTCCAAGGCAAGGCATGTGAATGTGGGATGCTCGCCTTCTCCCTGCAAAGTAAGGAACTTTCATGAGATAAGAACAGTCTTCTGCGTATCATCAATGGAAGGACAACTCTGCTCAGTGTCTGCTAATCTACCCTAAACAGGATTACACCCCTGTCCTGCAGAGAGGTCAGGGGGAAGAGAAAAGTGAAGCATCTTCTCTGTCCATGTCCCAGAGAACCATCTTCTCTGCATGTGACTGCATCTCCAGAAGCAGAGCCAGGATCAACACTCAAGCCCACCCTGATTGCATCCAGCTTTTCCATCGTTTTAAAGCAAGGGTCTGAAATTCAAGCCGAGTTTTGTTTTCGGTTTTTTTTCCTCCTCCTTGTGACAAAATAAAAACGAAAGAGAAAAGAGGGAGGGGCTGGGAGAGGAAAGAATGTAAAAGCCTCTCTGACGCTGAAAATCGTATCCCCAGCAGCCTCGCTAGTCCAAGCCATGCCACAGCCTCCTCCACACCCGCAGGATTTTGCATGCAGTTGTGTGAGGTGCATAAAGAGCCTGCCTAATGAATAAGATGAAGAGAGGAGTGAGGGAGAGAAAGGAGGGAAAGGGAAGGAACAACCTTTCTTTTCTCTGCTCTTCCTGGGGATCTGAAAGTTCCTCCTAACAGGCAGGTCTTCTGGGGGCTTAGGGAGAGGGGGAGGCCCCCCCAACACACCGCTGGGCGGCTGCTGCTGCTGCTGTTGTTGTTGTTGTTCATTTGCCGTTGAGATGCTGCTCCTGCGCTGGCTGCTGCTAGTGATGCTGAGGTTTGGGGGGACCTTGTCCTCTGCAGCAACAGCAGCCACCAGCAGCGCCTCCCCAGTGCTACTGCTCTCAGAGTGTCCGCCATTTTGTGTGGTGTCCTCAGCGGCTCCTGCTCTATTACTCTCCACCCGGAGGAGGCCCGCGCTGGTCTTCTCCGTCCGCTGATGCTGCTCCGGCTCCATCTCGCCACCACTGGGGATCACGGCATCCGCCACTCGCTCCTATCGCCGAGAAGCGAGCACGATAGCCCGCGCCTTCTCTTCCTCCCCCACCGAACTACCCCTTCCCCAGCGCCATGCACCACCCGCTGCCGCTATTGCTCCCCCTCCGTCCGCGCGCTTTATGGCAGCCCTGCCGCCCCCTCCCCGCTCTCTAACATGGCGGCCGCGCACACCGAAAGGGGGCGTGGCTGGAGCCGCCCCGCCTTAGCCAATCCGCTCGCGGCACAAGTTATAAGTAGAGGGGCAGGCGCTGCCCCACCGCCTCAGCCGCCTCCGTGAGCAGGGGGTGGCCGCTGCGGGAGGCGGAGGCTCTGGCTGCGGAGCCGTGTTTAAAATGGTGGCAGCCCCCGCCACCGCCAGGCGGGTGAGGCCCCGGGCTATCGGCAAGCGGCTGAGAAAGGTCCTTCCGCCCGCAGCCCGCCAGGACGGAGCGGAAGGGGCAGCTCGCTCGTTTCCCGCGTCCCTCCTACCAGCCCCGTGGGCGCGGAGACCCAGCAGCTTCTTCCTCCAGCTCCACAGAGACGCCCGGAGCGGGCGAGGGGAGCGCTGGGCTGGGCAGGTCCCGTCCCGGTGTCCGTCGCCGCTTCTGGCGGGGAGCGGGGCCGCCGCTGGGCTGGGCAGGTCCCGTCCCGGCGTCCGTCGCCGCTTCTGGCGGGGAGCGGGGCCGCCGCTGGGCCCGCGTCCCTGTCCCGCCGGCTGTGGCGCTGGGGAGGAGGGGACGGAGCGTTTCGCGTCAAGGTAACGGCAGGCGCTTGGATCCGCGGCCAGCCAACGGCCCGGCAGCCCTGCCGTGCGGCCGTGAGCGCGCTGCTTCGCAACAGCCTCCGCGGAGGTGTGCTGTGCCGGCTTACCTCTGTCCCCGCGAGCCCCGCCTGCGGGTGACGGACGGCTTGGCCGCGGGCACTGGGCAGGTGAGGGTCCAGCTGCCCGGGGCAGGCGCCGTCCTGTCGTGACAGAGCAGCCAGGGTACCCACGAAGTCATCTCGACAAACGCCCAACAACAAAAAGCAGCGGTGCTCCGGGGGTGCCAGCTCTTACTTCTTCCTCTCAAATTCAAAATTGTTCAAAATGACGAAGTTTCCCCTTCGAAGAATAAAAACACGTTATTAACCATGAAGGACAGGCAAAAGCCTTAATATACTTTAACAGAACTCTTGGATAGTCTCACAATGAATTAGAACACACCAAACAACCTTCCTTTCCTTCCCCCCCGTTAACATCTTCCCCTCTTTCTAGGCAGGGGGTGCACAAACGCTGCCGAACTTCCTCTGTCTTTGGACTAGCGTTTTTCCAGTTCAAACAGCAATGACACCTTTGCACAGAGACAGCATAAGAGATACAGTTCTTACCGAATCGGTTAAAAATGCAAGCAATGTGGTTTGTTACACTTTTTTGTGACAGAATCTTAAACTGCAAAGAAAATGTGTGTTATTACAAAGACTTTTATGTGTTTAATTCAACTTCATCAAATTTAATCCCCCTTTATATGTTTAATCAAGCACATGTACATGCCCTTCTAGGATGGTGACAAAAGACAGATGCTATAGCAAGGGTACTTAAGTGACAATAGCTACTTGTGTTCCATGGCTTGTAAAACTACAAACTGCAAGCAAGCTTCAACAAGAAAAAGCTGCATGTGCAAGTAATGAACTATTTGGCCTTTTTCAAAAATAAAACAATTATAATGTCTCATCAGTAGAATAAAGAATTACAGATTAGCTGAAGGCAACATAATCCATTATCCATATGCCAAAGAGTACCATTTTTCAAATGCAGTGAAACCAAATGCTATAAATGGCTTTGGTGCTATTGAAGCTAAGTCAGAGACTTTTCCCAGCAGATTTGCTAATGAAACTACTGAGGTAGTATGCTACTGCTGCTCAACAATAACCAGTGTTACCAACACAGTTTTCAGCACAAATCCCAAGCACAGGCTCACACTAGCTACTATGAAGAAAATTACCCCAGCCAAAACCAGCACACCATCACATCCACGCAGTTGGTAGGTATTCACACATGAGCTTTGTTGGATGCCTCTGCAGTACGTTAAGGTGTTGCTACCTCATGTTTGTCTCCTCCACACCTGTATCGGAAGCCAGCCTGGAATCAGAAGGTTAACATTTATTCACCTCTGCTGCAAGGCTTCTAACTTTTGGTAAAAGAAGGGTGTGAATCATAGAATCTTCATGGTTGGAAGGGACCTTTGAGATCATCGAGTCCAACCATACACACAAAAAAACCCAACCCCTACAATCTCTGTCACTAGAGCATGCCCTGAAGTGCCAAATCTAGATGTTTCTTAAACACCTCTAGGGATGGTGACTCAACCCCCTCCCTGGGCAGGCTGTTCCAGTGCCTGACCACTCTTTCAGTAAAGTAATTCTTCCTAATATCTAATCTAAACCTCCCCTGCCGCAGCTTCAGACCATTTCCTCTGGTCCTGTCGTTATTCACCTGGGAATATGTGAAACCCAACTCACCTGAATGATTTGATGTAATTATTGATAGGGAGCAGAATGAAGATCATCACAGAGCATTAAAATGGTTAGTCGCCTAATTTTGAAAACCCATAGCGCCTAGCACTTTCTAGCTCTGCAGCTCAGGTGGCTTCTTGCTATGGTGGGAGAGAGCAAAACATTAGTTCTTCTGCTCATCACCATCAAGTCTACTGTGCACACTCAGTCCATTAATTCCCTGAACTGTCAAAGCAATTCATGGGTTTGAAATCACATACCTATAATTTCAGTTGTAGAAATGGCAAACAGTGTTGTCTAAGGAAAACTCACCTACAGAGCTTTTCGAATTGCCCGAGTGCTTACTTGGTAGCTGTGAGGTTAGATTCACTGCCATGTTAACTCTGCTGTGTACATTACCAGCAGTCACAAGTGCAGTAGCTGCATAACGCAGAGTAAAGCCACACTGACATTTTACATCGTAACAGTGAAATTACTAAGGATAGCAAAGCCGTTTCTTCGGCAGTTCTGAGGAATGCACTAAATTGAAAAGTGCCTCCTGAAAATAACCCATTCTTGCAATGCGTAGGAAATACGAATACTGGATGTTTAGTTTTACAAATAACTAGCAAAACATTAAAAGCCCACAATTTGTTTTCTTTGTGAAAAGTATACTAGTGCTGTACTTGTTGAACAAGTTGATGTATTCATTACATAGTTATCTTAATCTTAAATCCTGATAACTGCAGCTATATATACATCATCATCTCAAACGCAGCTACTGAGTTCAATGCAAAGTTTTTCCTATGTAAGGAACAAATATTTTAACCCAGCCCTTTTATTTTATTGATCTCTTTTTAGATTACCTGTAAGACAGAAAACATACGTAACGTCCCAACTCAGAAATGGTCTGGTGCTAATGGTAGCCTCCAGGGTGTTAAAAGAAGATAAGCTAATAATTATTAGTTTCTTCTTAGAAGTCTTTGGGGAGCCAGCCAAGTTTAAATAGGGTAATTAGTATCTGTAACTATAATTTACATAAATTACAGAAACATAACACCAAACATCTATGTAATTGCAGAAACGGTGTTCAATTATCTAGAGGTAGTAAAACCCACAAATGCAGTGTTCAAACTATGGATAAATAAAGACAGACTGTCTCTGCGAATTCGATGTTCTGGCTCTGTGAAGATTCACTGGTGGTAGAGAGAATATTGCAGATAAGTTGATATATTATCAGAATAATTTTGCTGTGTTTTACCTTGTTCAAATAGAATTTCCATGTACCAGAGAAAAAACAGAAATGCCAATCTAGTGTTATTTAAGTCTGTGTTGCTACATTATACATCTCCAAACATGTCAACCTGTTTTATTAAGTTTGAGTTGGCAAAGCTGTTAAAATCACTTCTTGGCTGTGTACGTCTTCAATACACAAGTAGTTCAGCTGATGGATGTTTGGGTGTGATTACAGCTGGCTTGCCTGTGTTCACAATCGAGCAGTAATACTACAGAGCTAAGTCGGTGTCCTCAACTCTCATTTTACACATACTCCTCTTTGCTGTAACTTCTGGAACATATTTAGTGATTCTTTTGTGCTGCACGAATCTAAACCATTGTATGAAACACTGGGAAAATGGTGGTGTTTTGTCTAGAAGAGGGAGGATAAATAATAGCAGTTATCAAATACAGAAAATGCTGCTGCAGATGAGGAAATATTCTCTGTGTCCCTGGTGACTGGGATGAGGTTTAAGCTGTATCAAAGGAGATTTAGGTTAAATGTTAGAAAAAACTGTCTAGCAATAGAAGTTAAGTACAGGAAGAAATTCTTTGGGGACACTGGGGGATTCCTTTAACTGGTGTTCTAAAGTTAGGTAAGACAAATTTCTTCCTGAAATGGTTCACATTTATTTAATGTGGGCCCTTCCAACCATATTGCCTATTCTCATTCCAAAAGAATTACTGAAAAATGTATCTATGTTTTGGGCAGGGTGAAAGAATTTTCAAAAGAAAATGAGGTCTTCCAGTAGCTATTAAGTTAATACATGTAGACGTAGTAAATATATATATTTTTTTTTCTTTAGGGAAACGTAATTTTAGCATGTGTATATACACACACACGACATTTATCTCCTCGCTTGTCTGTATTACCATAGCTCTATTGACATACTGTTCACCTTAGATTAAGACCTATCCACAGACAGTGAATAACCATCTGACAGTAAGATTTCAAAGACTTCAGAAGAAACTGGGTCGAAATTGCATATCTTCACTGAATTCCAGTAATTCTGGAATGGAGCCACTTTGTATGGATCAACTATAGAGCCATTCCAATAAACTCAACATGCACCAAAGAAACAACTCCAAAAAAAAGTTAACAGGGTAGGGAAACTACTGTCTACTAAAATTATGCTGTAACCTTGAGAAGTATGCTTTCTACCACTTTCTCACACAATGAATACTGGAAAATATGCTAAAGCATATGTTTACAATGTGTTTAGATGTGTTCAGCACTGAGAAACACAGACATCATAAGCACGTATCATAACAAATGCAAACAATGTATGAAGAGTCTTGCTCGTTTACCAAACAACATACAAAGATGTTTTCCTTATGGACAACTTGCTTTAAAAAGATACGTCTTTGCAGCTGTACAAAATTATTTTATGTATTAATTAACATAAGACTGGGAGAGATCATCACAACAATTACTAAGTACTACTTGATAAATGATGTAACAATTCTGGATCACTTTACCACTCTGAATCCTAAATCCTGATAGATATAAAAAGGTAGCAAGAATCCCAGTTCACAAAACAAAAGTTCAGTCCAAATACTCTGAAGTAAAAGTTATAAAATCCGTCACCTTACTGTCTTTCTAGTTTCTGTGGTTTCTGATATTTGCCAAGCATTCAACCACGACTCCCTGGCTTGCACCAAGTGGTTTCCCACCCAAGTACAAAGCAGCTGCAGATCCCTTTGATTCTGAAATCAGATGAATGTGATACATTAGGAAGAGAGACCTAGATCAGATTAATAGCCACAAATAAAAGACACCTCTAAGGGAGGGTCGCATAAGGCTCCGTGCTGAAGGAACAAACTTGGATGCTTGTTCCAGACACCACCTCAGTATTCTTTGATGAAAGCAAATTTAGAAATGCAAAATATTGTTTAGTCTGAGTACAGTGTTACAGTTTAAGTAACTAGAAATTACTACTTTATTTTCCAGAAATTACTCTAGTAATGCAAAGCACATCTCATCTCTTGAAATGTTTGGGTGCTAATTTTGAGCAAGGGTATTCGTGCTGACTAAATTTTAGGTGCCAGGAGATCAAAGATGGGAGAACCGTATAATTAAACTTTCTTTATAGACCATGCAAAGAGAAGCACCTTCAGAAAATTCAGAGGCAAAACCTAACTAACACTCTTGGAAAAAGCTTTAGTGTCATTTACCAGCAATGAAGAAAATATGCCTGTGATAGTAAAAGGTGAGACAAACTGGGGAAGTAGTCTCAACTTGTCTCTGCAAAGCCAGGGACTGGTAGCAGAAATTCACCTAGTACTTTTTTCTAACAAATTTGTGATCCACAGGTGAAAGTCTGAAAAGATCTACTTGTAGATATTTTACTTGTAGATACTTGTAGATATTTTAAATATCTATTTTAAATACTGACTTTCATTTTAGAATGATTAACAATTTAAAATCTTAAAATATTTAATCAAATCAGCTCTAAAAATACACAGTTATTTCCAGCAGATGGCAGCATCAACCTGTAGAACAGATTACAGTATTTTAAAATCCGTATTCATGAGTAAGCATTAAATATGGAAGAACTGTCCATTCTGGAACTGGAACCCCATATTCAAAGGAAATAAATCCATTTACGTAAAACTCAGTTTCTGGCTCTGTTAGCAGGCAGTCTCGATTCCCAGGATCTAAGCGCCAGACAGTGTCATCATAAAATATCAACTTTTTCAAAAAGAGCAGTTGATTAAACTGACATGTAAATGTTATATCTTTCAAACTCTAGAAACTCCTGTGAAACCTCAAGAGACCCGCTTCCCACTATTGCAGAGGCATTCCTAAGGCAGTATCCCTGGTTCAGGTGGGTCGTGCTGAATAGGAGTCGCCACTGAGAAACACCTTCTCTACCGTGGAGTTCAACTTTGGGCCTATCTTTTACCCAGATTCCGGCCATTGATTCCCTGGTACTGGGCTTCACAGACTTCTAAGTGCTCCTGCTGTCTCACAGCGGACCTTTGTGCTCAGGGGGAGAAGTCTTCAGCCTTGCGTTGTTCTTTTCAGAGCTGCAGACCAAATCTAGGGAACCAAACACCACAGACAGTTAAATTTTCTTTTGTAGTCTGAGAGGACCCACATTCAAAGATTTCAAGGGCATTCTCTTTGCTTACCTTTCTTTCTCAATCAAGACAATCTATGCTTTTACCTTATTACTTCTGGTTCATCAGATCTTTCGCAAGCCAAGACTACACTGTCTGTTCTTACCAGGAATAGAAGAATGAACAGGTTGATGAGATTTGTCAAAAAGGCATGAAACTGTCACATCAGACTACAGACTTCCTGCTCTTGAGAGCAAAATGCCTTGTCGCTCACTCATCTCCCAGACACAGAGATCCAGAGTGCTCGTACCTCCGATTTAGAGGAGCTGGAACTCATCCAGCATCTGCAGTCCTCTCCTTATTTTGGCATCCCCTCACGGTGATCTCGGAAGCCCTCGACACCTCAGGCTCTTCCACTGCCTCTTGGCTTTTTTTACGCACTCCACCTGTTCTCGTTCACCTTCTCGCCATGGCGCTATTCTTTTGTCTGAGACACGAGTGAATCTAAGATCCCTCGGCGATCCAACGTGAAGGTTACACAGCTTTGACCTCTCTCATCAGTAGAAGTGCTACACACGCAACGGTGGGTGACCTGAGAAATCAGAAGCAATTTTCTGCGTGAGAATCACGCGGAGGCCTACGCGTACTGCGTGGCTGCAGCATGCAGGCCAGGTCGCTGCTCCGACTTCTCAGCCTCCATGCTGCTCATTACTAACTATGATGATCACTGACATACTCACTGATGTTACATTTCCTCTTTACTTTGCATGAAGCATTTTACCCATCCTTTTTGGTACATTTTATTGTGTGTGTCCCCCTCTGCTCCCCCCCAAGTAGTTTTTTCAAAAGCAGCGGCATTTGAAAAACAGAACAAGCAAAACAAGCTAACCAAAATCCAGAACATTAGGATTCTTAAAGTGGAAGTCTTATTCCTCAAGATGATTGGAAAAAACCTTCATTAAGCTTTCTTAGATCAAATCAGTTGCTAAGTGCACATCAACTACAAAGCAAAATTGAAACACGTGCACTGCAGTATGTCGAACACGATGCTAAATGACAGTACACAGACGTAAATTCATCTTCTGAGGCTCACAGGCTGGTTGGTGGCTTTTCGCATGCCCCGACATTCACCATCTCAATGTTTTGGAGTAATATATATTCAGTAGAGATGTGACCCACAAGGAATCAGGAGCGAGAAACAGATGGCAGGATATTAATTTTTTTGTTCTACCTACTTATTAAATTGATTATGTAACACAAAACTTTCAGGAACGCGCTGAATTGACTTGTTTCTTCATTAATATTTTGTATCTAGCAAATTTGATCCAAATATGTAACGCTTCCCCGCCAACCAGAATATAAGCGTTGATCACATACGTTAAGACTCACTGTGTGCACCACTGAAATCTTTTCGTAGTCTTCTTACACAAACAACCAAACAAAAAATCACAATGGTTTAATGTAATTTATTTGAAATGCTTCCAGTAAAGTTTAAGGCTATTATTTAAAACAAACGTCAATACACACATTCATTCTTTCTTCTCTATCTGAACACTTTACATGCTTTTTGCTCTTTTTAAACATTTTGCTGAACGGGTTTTGTGAAAATGGTTCATCATCTAATAGGCTTTCCTATGCCTTTTCTTCTGCAAATTTTTCCTTTCTCTCATCTTCGCTGGCACACTCAGTCAGCTCTAAAAATGAAGCAGTCGAAATAAATTACAAAGCCTGAAACAGAAAAGAAAATTGACTTTTTTGAAAAACTATAAATACAGAAATATGTTCTCTAGGGTAAAAATGACATTTTTTTAAAAAATAAAAATACCTTGTTTTATATTGTTTATCATTTTGTCACACTGATTTCTCTAATGCGCATCAGCATATATCTATTGTACGATACTTGACATGTACTATTTTCTGTAAACTTGCAGAACACAAGAAAAATGTTTTTGGCAATAACTTAGCAGTTTTTCTACTTCTGTTGGTACGAGTACTTTGCACAGGTTATCTTGTGTAATATCAAGGATCATTTAAATTTATTAATATATCATTTTCATAGCTTGCCATACAGCACTGGCATAATTTCTTATACTAAGAAATAAAATATTACCCAGGGATTCCTGAAAAGTAACAGGATGTTGAACTGAGTGTTTTAGACTGCATTTAAGTGACTCATCTGCTTCTCATCATAATGAGTAGATTAAATCAGCCACCAGAAAACACAGTAACATTTCCAATTCCAGCATGAGATTAAATGTAACAAAAACTTACAAAACAAAACTTGAGAAAAATATAAAGGATGTAATACATCCTAAAGGAAAAACAATTCCCTTTTTGTTTAAACTTTCTCTACATAATCCCATAGGGTATTTGTAGAGCACTATTTATATAAAATTGTCACTTAGTTTAAAAACCAACTACATGTAATTGTAAACAGACATTTAGAGAAAATTAAATGTTTTAACATTAGTTTAGTGGTGTTTAAAACCAACAGTGGAGGTCAGTGGAGTGCAAAATGCTGAAGAGGGCCTATTCACAAGCAAAAGCTTTTTTCCGTTCTTATCCTGTTTAGGATAAAAAAAAATATATATATATATATATATGGCACTGAAAGCAAACTATCAGCTTATTTACAAACACCCAGTATTCTCAGCATTTCATTTAATTCAGTGCTGGCTATAAAGGTTTGGTTGGGTTTGTGGTTTTTGTGTTTGATTTTTTTTTTAGTTGATTATTTTTAGCATTACATGCTTTGATAAATAAACCATGGCACTATGCTGACCACTTTAACTGACCAGATTTTACTAAGTTCGGTTGGTGGACCTTAGGACAGTGCTGCATTTTGAAAAATTAATCCCTAAAAGTGCCACTGGTTACACGGCCTGCTGTCTATAGTTCTTGTCGATCTAACGCTGCAAGAATTCAGATAGGTTATTGCAAGAGGAGTTGGGTTTTTTTCCCAAGAAACTAATTTTTCCTTCCATGTCTTTATGAAAACCCATCACCCATCGTGAAACTCCATATTAGGTCCACATCTTCAGCTGCCCCATTAAAGGGCAAATAAAGTACTTCAAAAATTAAGAAAAGTTACTTTATGTAACACACATATAAACAGTAGTTTAGAGATTCTGTTTACAGCAGGACATTGAGAACAACTGGTCAAGTACCTCTTTCATCCACCTTAGTTGTTTATGGACTATAATCACGGGACATGAGTTGCAAGGGATTCCAGCTTATACAGATCGGCAGTTACAGTACTACACTCATAGGTACGAATACAAGGAGGACTGCATTGACACTGTCACAAAAATATTTTAAAAGTGCTTCTCCAAATGGTTCCATGTATGGAATGCAAATACTGTACAGGTAAGAGACAGATTTTCTTCCATGAACTGTAAGTTTTTGTCAAACATTGGTTTCTATTTGCTTTTCATTTTCACAAGGGTTTGTCTGTTCCATACGTTCACAGTCGATGCTGATCTCGCTGGTGTCCATACTACAGTCTGACTCACAGTCCGAATGGTCCATTTGCTCGAGCGTGGTTTCTCCCTGGGGTACTCTGCTTCCATTTGGTGACAAAAGAAAATGTGCTTCTGCGTTCACGCCAACTTTGCCTGCACACGTAACTTTTTCTTTGGCCTGGCGGATACAGTTAAGCCACTGTTGTTTGTTGAATGAGTCATTGGCTTGGAGTGAGTGAGACTGGCTTTGAGATCCGTTTTTGAAGCTGACTCTAAAGAAGTTTTTGACTGAAAGAAACAATATATATCAAAACACTGAATGCTTTGGCTGAATGGATTTTATAATAAATGAGTATATTAAAATAACAGAATCTGTAAAATCTTTGGCTTATGATGTTTTCCTGCCAATACCTTGTCAGAGCAGAGAGAAGAGTCTGGGTATCTCTTTGTTTTGTGGGACAAGAAACACAGAACACCAGAAGCACTTCTAATAATTTCTTACTGCTGGATTGAACAATTTTGGTTCTGCCACGCACAAGCTACCTCTAAAGCTTTAAGTGAATCAGCAGGATTAAGGCTTCTCCCACACTGCAACACCTCTCCTCCTACTGCTCTGTAAAGCAGATCTCCAGGACCTTCACTGAATACTGTGCCTTGTGTCAGCTGGACATTGCCTCATTCTTCTTCCATTCACTTCACTAATAAAGCAAATACATACAAAAAACCCTCCAAGTTTTCACAAGATAGGTGAGATTCAAAGGACCCTTGTAATAGAAAGAAGCATCTTTATAATACGCCTAATTAGAAGGACATTATCTCTTACCTCTTGACATTAACATGAATAGCTGCAGTCTTAACACAGAGTACTACGTTAATTATCTGTCAGCTGAAAGACTTAGTTATAGAATAGCAATCAATGTCTCTATAACACAAGAAAAGATAAGCTTTAGCTGCTATGACTTAAGATTTCAAAATACACTTGCTTATAATTTGGTGGTTTTGCCACTACATTCTACTTATTCTCCCCTTCTCAATTCAGTACAGAAGGAGGTGTGTGGAGAAATCCTGCTATCAATATAGTGAACTTCAAGAAACAATCTATAAGAAACAAACTACAATATATATAATAAACCAGTCTTGAAATAAAAATCAGGATGTTGTATGTAGGTAATGTGAATTTTGGAGAAAACTTTCTAATGTGTCATTGACGGTTGTCTTAAGGTTATAATGACCCTATATAGGCAAATAAAAAGTAAAGGGGTGGTCATACTTCTCTCATTGTTGCTGAACGCACCACGTATGGATCCGCCCAATCGCACCTCTCCATCTTGCAAGTCTTCTAGCACAAGCTCCTTCACCGGAATGGGCTGCCGATACAGCTGGTAGCAGAGCTGGTCGTTATGGGCGATAGCTCGAGTGATCACCAACACTTCTTCAAAGAGGAAGACATGCAGTTTCTGTTAAAAATTAATAAATAATAGTGCATTATTCCTTTGTTAGAAAATAATTTTAAAAAATTATTTAAACTCTAGCACATTATAACCTTGTGTTTTCAACAGTTAAAATAAACAAGGATTCATCTCTTCCCGCTATTTAAAAGTCTTATGGTGCATCAGCACGTAAGTATGTAAATATAACAATTTAAAAACTTCTAAAATTATTTTTCCCATCCTTTTCTCAGTGTCTTATGTCATGATCCTAATTAATCTTTTAGCGTTGAGGCCTTGAAGTCTTGTGCATGACATTTCAAAGCCCTCTCTCCAGCAGCATGCTTACACACATTTTTCTTTCTGACACCTACTTTAACTTTTCTGTTCTGCCTGTGTTATGAAGAAACAGGCAATCTTATTAATTCAAATATTTTCTATGAGCAATTATGAGCAATCTTTTTACAGTTCACATCCTGCTCACAATTAGCTTCACCACAGCTCTTTGAAGCTCAGAAAATTACTTTTGCTCCTAAGTGGCACAAGTCACCTGTTACCATCTTTAAATTATGTTGTGCCTCCCATTGTGTAATCTCCAGTGTCTTCCAAAAATTATAAACAGAAATTTTAAACTCTTTTTACGTGATATCATGCATCAAAATTAATTTTTTGTTTTACACTGCCAAAATTTTCTTCCCAATTATGAGTAACTGTTCTTTGCTTCTAAAGTTGACCTGACTCTAAATCTAAATAGATGCATCACTTGCAGTTTTAACACAAGACAGATCTTTAGGTCCGTTTAGATCACTGTCCCCTCTTCCAGTAGCTCATGTTTTCAGAAGACTATAATGAAAAAGGTAATAATAGCAGAAACCTTTCCCAATGTGCCTTGGCAGTCTTCTGAAATTGAAATAGTCCACCATCATTCTGGTTTTCCACCACTGACACCTCATTTTATATCTGTGAATAGTCCAATTTCTTGTGCCCCTCTCAGTCTTTGCAGGACACACACCTGAACTTTTTGTTTGTTCCTTATTCTGCAGTGCTGTCATCTTTTGTACTAACAATGACCCTATGCAGAGTCTGGTAAAATAAAAGTAAATCTATCCGATACGTTTCGGTTTAGATTTTTGGCAAATGGCTACCTTTTCATATGAATGAAATATGAAAGAAAGCAAAAACGTGTGAGATTAAGCATTAGAGGTATATACAGGTATGGCTGTTTGCTTGTGAAGTAGGGTTGGGGTTTGGTGTGTTTTTTCTTAATATTCTAAATGTGCAGCAAAAATATCTGGTTTAGTTTGAAACTCAGTTTTCAAACCATCATCCACAAAGTGTTGCAGATTCTTCATAATGTAAAGCTTTGCCGTGCCTGATTTTAGCGCGAGTCACATCAAACTCTTTTCAGAGGTGAGAGCTCTTATTTGCTGCTAAAGCTAATACTTCATAATAGCCGGTGTGAAAAGGAGACTGATAACATTAAGATAGGAATGGTTTGATCTGTTTTTCAGCCCAAATCAAAGAAACACAGAAAGAAAAATATCCCACGCTGTCAATGGTATTCAAGGAATATATCGGTGTAGCAACCTCCCAAAAACACTGGGTAGTTTTAAATACTGTTCATAAATTGGAAGAATTAATTCTATCCTTAATGTTATGCTACCAAAGAAAGGCAGGGGTAGTGTGGATGGAGTAAATAGAGCTCAGTAGAAAGAGGAAAATTGCCAGTTTGCTCCTGCTAGTTTGCCATGCATTAACTGCTGGCCTCGTCCTTACCAGGTGCACCAGAAAAGAGCCTGCATTTCATCTTTCCATCTCAGCCGTGTGGTAAAACGTGATCCTTCTATTGTATGTATACACACGCTACATAGAAGCGCTCCCAATGCTGAGAAATGCATTTAGAATTCTACATTGTTTGCTTGGTTTTTTTTAAATAAAACTTTTATAAACTCAGTTAATGAGAAACAGATGTTTTTTCATTCAAAATTTCATGTTGTTTCTAGTTGACTTAGAAAAAAATACCCAAGAATGACTGGTTTCTATTCTATTAATATCTCTACTAATCTGCATGTTGTTTATTTTTTAAATTGGAAAGCTCAGCTTATGACACTTGTCAATACTGCAGACTCCTGGAGACTGGAATTTGCAGTATCAAATACCAAACTTCTCTGGTCAGCAAATTCTCTTTGAAATTCAACAAATAATCAAGTAAAACACTCTTCATAACCACAGCCTTTGGCAGATTTAAAATTTGTTAGCACATTTTGTGTGTCATTATAGACATCATTATTGTGTCTCTGAGACCAGAAATGTATTTCTTATTTGTTGGAGTTTTTTTCCTGAAATTTTTGCTGAAATTTATCAATTTACAATTTAGCCAGGATGTTGTCAGGTCTCCTTAAAGAGACAGAGACACATATGAGCTTATTATCTCCACATACAGGTATTTGACGGCTAACCAAAAAGATGAGTGTTATATGTAATAGTTAGGATTTATCAGCTTCCTATATATGAGAGGGTGATGTTTCTGTACGCATACTCGCAGCTCTTTTAGCTGTCATGAAAAATGAGGACATCTTTAAAAGCTATTTATGACAAAATATTTGTTCCTTACCACTCCCCTGTTGTTCTTCAGCTCACCATGACAACATACAACACGTGAATTATCGATCAATGAATCCCTTTGGCCTTCTTCAAGATAAATGAGTCTCTCTTTGTAGTATTGGCATTCAGATTCACCAGTCTTTATGTTGATTTCAGCCACTATGCCCTGAATTATATTTATCTACATAAAAAAAATGAAAACAAACAAACTTCAAATAGACAGTCCGATATTCTGAGCCATCTCCTAATAACTTTAGCTGTAGCTACAAGAAAATACATTGGTAAATAACTGAGGCTAGGGCGGGGGAATGAGTTGAGACATACATGCCCAAACAGATAATTCAAGAATCTCCTGATCCCAGGAGACTTATCGGGGATCAGCTTGGCCCAATGTGCTTAGAGCAGATTGTCAGACAGGGAGACAAACGTACTTCATAAGCCTAAAAGAGCGTTAAGAGCCAACCACATCGAGTCATTTCTGTTTCCTAATTTAACCTGGCAAATACAGAATTTATGAAATACATCACTTCAAAGATAAACAGTGTTCTGCTGAAGCAGAATACCACAAATCTATGTAAGGCTATTGAAATATCAAGAAAAAAAAAATCCTGATTATAGTTTATTAAAAAATTACCAAATCCAAGTACTAGAAAGCATTTATTATGCTTTTTAAAAGATATTACCAGACATTATGTAGAAAAGCAAACTTTAGAAATAAGCAGAATAATTCTTTGAGATATTTATGATTTTTTGTTTTGGTTTAAAGGAATAGGCACAAGCGGAAAACGCATTTTATACATTACATCTAAATTTGACTATCCAAGGTTTGAATTTAAACCACAGTTGTCCAATTTAACAACAGAGGAGTTTCGCTGGGCAAGGGATTTGGGGAAGGAAGAGCAGAACAGCAGCGGTCAGGTACATGTGTTTTGAAACATGTGCTCTCCAAAAAAAGCAGGGCTGTCATTTTTCAGGAAGGAAATACTAAATTGTACAAAATACTCAAGTCTAGGCAAATCATAAATTTTGTCCTCAAAATATTAAAGAAATTTACTTATATTTAAATACTATTCAAAAGGAGTAGGGTACTGATGATATTTATTTATTCATTACTTTAGAAGCATGTGTCAAACAAACCCACTACATTAAACTCCTTTACTCCCAGCTACATATTTGCATATTTGCACGGTTCATTGGATTTTAATATATATATATATAGAGAGAGAGACATATGGGAAAGAATAGAAATTTTAGAAACATTTCAGAATACCTGAATCAGATCCCTTTCTATTAATAAGGAAGTTTTAAAGCCTTGGATTTATCCCTCTGGTTTTACTTCAGAAAGCACAATGCATATTTCAGCAACATTCCCACAGCTGAGAATTAATCTAGATTCAGAGGTTATGTCAGGTCTCAAAGCAGGGAATAAAACTTACCTAAATGATCTAAAACCTGAGAAGGAACCTCTACATTACCCAACTTAGATTAGACTGGGGAATGACATTGAAAGGTAAATACAAAATGGACAAGGAGCAGACAAGAGCTGTGGAAAACATCTACCAAACCCGCTCTTTTTTTGTTTTGGTATCTCTTTGCTACTGAAATAGGATTTAACTGGGGGAGCGGGGCTAGATATTTCATGTATTGGTTTCGGCCGCTCATGTAAGTTTTAGCACTTCCATATTTTATGAGATGTCCCTTAATTCATTAACAAGCTAAAAGTGCTATAATCTGCTAAAAAAACCCAAGCCCAACAGTAACTCACAGCTTCTTCAAGGTGCTGCTGATCTGGATGATCATTTGGTGTGTGTCTCAAAATTTCTCTGAGTAGCAACGGGTATTTAACCAAACGGCTTCTTGGGATGTCAAGGAAATTCCAAAGGTCCAATTTGCGACTAAAAGGAGACTCCAAGCAGCGCTGTAGGAAATCTTGCACTCTGTGATCTTGTTTCTTGTGATCCAATAGCGCTTTGGCTGCTACTTGATTGCTGCAGTAGCTATCGTAGGAGTTCAGGCATGGAAGCTGGGGAAAGGAATAAATTATTCTGCAGCTGAAACAAAGCACAGTTTGCTATATAGAAAATTCCAAGTGATTCAGGATGTCAGAACGCATGCTGAGAATCTTTTTTTCCTGGAGATTTATCCCCAGTTTATTGATGATAATGTTTCCGACAAAGATGAGGTTTACAAGCATCCTCTGATACCTTGGTTCATCATTTAAATCATTTAGAAGCGCTAGCTCACCTCTCAGTTCCTAGAGATCTCCAATATTATTCCAAAGGCATTAAAAAAATCCATGACTTAAGGTTCAGCACTACTTAGTGCAGACAATAGTTGAAAACAGAAGTCTGATTTTAATTACGAATGGAAACAAAAGCCTAGGAATGAGTACTCCCAGACCTAACCTTTTTAGATAAGCAAATTTCTATCATCAAACTTCTATATTGCCCTCAAGAACCTTGACCAAACTGAGATGACAGAATTGTGCCTTAAATCTGAAAAAAAAACTCGCTTATGTGTTGATTAGAACAATGTATCTATTTACAAAAACTGCTGTATTAACACACAATATATATAAAATCTTCAACAAAGGAAATTAGACTCGGACATATTTGGACCAAAGGAAGTTCACTGGTGTTCAAACACTCAGAAAATAAATATATTTAAAACTACTTTATGCAAATAAAAACAGATAATGTTTGTCACTTACAAGCTTATCACTAACTATTTGCCTTATGTACTGGTAATGATCGTGTTTCTCATGCTTACAATAGGCCAGTGTTTCACACAGAGCTGCTAAATGTCTGTTATTACCTTAAAAATGTCAAGCCCTTTTTTCCCAGCTGAATTTCATTCCTTGCAGATACTTACAGATGTACTTTCCACATATCTAAATCCCTTTAAAAACAGCTCTTTTTTAATCTAACGAGCAATGTTAGCAACGAAGCTAACAAAAGCTATTTTCAGTATTTATGTTGTTGGATGCTAGTGAAAGTCAACTTATTGACTTTTTCTTTTGTGGGGCAGCAATAGCGTCTCACTTGTACCCCTCTCTGCCTTATTTTAACAAACTTTTAGGAAAATTGGTATCTTTGACAGCACTAAAAACTACCTTGACCGGAACAGACTGACATTCAAAAATAAGGGTAGGGTGCCCTTAGACAATGTGACTGTTCAAGCTTCATTTCCCTCGGCAACCAAAATACAAATGGGGGCAGATTTTTAAGTTATCTACATCAGAAAAACTCTAGTCTGACTTTTGATTTTTATTTAAAGCATATTAAATACTGCTCATCTCCTGAAAAGCAAAAGCTTTAAAAACAACATCCTAGTCTAAAATCTTTTCATGGAAAATACCTTGAAAGATAAAATATTCCACTACGTCTCTAAATAGTTGCCTTGAAAAGTCTTTGAGAATATATTTTTGACATGTTATGCTAGATATGGAAAGGAAATTGCCTCATAAAAACTATGTTGCAGCTCCAAACTAAAGTCTCAAAACTGATTAAAAACTCTGCCTTACCCAACCCACAAGGATATGGCCAACATGTTCTATTGATCCATCAGGTTTCCTGACTTCTTGAAGTCGTCGAAGAAGATCTGGTCATGATTAAAAAAAGGAAGAGAAACTTCACTTGATGAACCAGATGACTATAAATCTATGTCAATAGTAACGCAGACAAAGACTATTCCAGTTTTACCTTCATGTAGAGGAATTAGAGAGTCCAACGTTCCAAAAATTTGGTTCAGCTCTTGCTCTGTCATTATGGAAAGTTTAAGCATTGGGTCATGATAAGCCTGAAAAGAAAAAAGGGAGCTCTGTAATTTGTGTATCATTGGTAGTTGAAAAATTAGTGATAGCGTTTAAAGCTCCCTGTAAGTAAAACCAGCCTAATTGCTGTGAATACTTTGAAGTTTCATAACCATATCTTAAACTACCAAGTTCATATTAAAAAAAAAAAAAGCAGCACATTTAAGTGTTTCAGAAAGAATGGGAAAATAGAAATATGTTTTGGGTTTTTTCCCCTCTTACTGTCTTAGCAATTATAAAAAGCAAGGATTATTTTAAAAGTTATATGAACCAATTAATATTGCTTGTTGCTTTTTCTTTTTTAATATACCTTTTTTGCTAACTTCAGATCTTCTATCAAGTCTTCTTCTCCCTGGGAAAGTTCAAAGATAGCCTGTGAAGAGAGACACAAATATTATAAAATAATCTTTATTTAATCTGTACTCAATTCCTTGCGTTGATGTTATACTCTGAATAGCTGTCTTCATACCATGCAGCAGAATTTCTCTGCTAAATCTAACTGCAGAAATAAAATAAGGCTTTATTCCATAGCTACAGAATCATGCGCAGTCTTTTTAAACCAGAGCTATATCAGATTGCTCATAAAATGCTTATCTGAAATAGCCACCGAATTAATTTTTTTCAAACAGATGTGTTTCCAAATGAGGGAGCTATCTTCAGTGTGATATTTTGACTAAACTATATCTTAACTGTTTATACATCTATTTGCATAGGAGTTTGTTGTGTTCCATTTTAACACATGCAGCAGTAAAAGTTCCAGTAAGTCAGTCCAGCGAGTGGTCTAGTAAGTAAAAGACAGATCTTCTTTAAAACATTTCTTTGGTAGTGAGCACTTTTATTTCAGTACCAGTTCATTTTTTTGTTATGAAGGCTGAGCTCTACTTAACTGTCGTCCGATGTTAAGTTACTTCTCTTGAAGCAGATTTGAGACTGTAAAGCTAGTAGATTAAAAATAGCCACTACCCTAATACAGTGTCTTATCAAAATAATATTGTATTTACTTATTGCATGATTTCATTCTTAAGTGGGGTACGACAGAAGTTAACAATGTTTTGGTCAGCTGGAATTACTAACTTTACAGTCAAGGCTTTCAACCTGCATAAATCACGGAAGAACATTCGCAGCTAGTGCAGATTCTCGTAGCCTGACAATATGCGTGCGCGGAAGGCTTCCCACAGTGTGAGTTAAGTGCCAGTGAGGCACGGAAGCGGTTCAGATATCCTGTTGAGGCATGCGGTATAAGAACCAACATAAGGCAGAACCCTCATGCAAAACTTCCTGGAATACAGCTCATTTATGTGGGCTCTGTGACAGGTCCTGGCTTCTGATCCAAGGCAGTAATGACTGTTACGCTGTGCAAACAGTTTCTACGGTTTATTTTTCAATAAGCTGCCTTTGAAGTTCTCAATTTTAAAAGTTATTTCCTATTAATTCTTGTACAATGTTAAAATCTGCACAAGAAATGCTTGATGTTGCTGTTGTTTGATTTATGACTCGGTCTCTGAAATATTCTCAGAGAGATTGTTATAAACTGTTGATACAGCTAGAAATTTCTGTAGAAGAAAAAGTTTCTTGATTCCATGGAAGCTCTGTCATTGTCTGTAACATGAACTATTTAGAATTTGTCATGTACGACCCATTAAAACCACTGATGTACTCCTTTTTTTGTTTTGGAAGATAAATCTTTTGATCAATATTTCATCTTTCGAGCACTGAAAACTTCCTGAAAGACACTCTTTTCCAACAAGAGAAATGATTATGTATTTCTGCGTGTACGTAGCACCTGTTCCTGAAATAGCATGCTCATCTATCATTACTAGAACAACAAACTGAAACACCAGAATATCAACCATCACCATAGAAAGCGTCACACAGAACACGTACACACATGCAGCCAGTCACAGTACAATATATCTTAGTAACTTCACATTTCTTAAGGAAATACCATGAGCTGATTTTAGAAAAGAATATATTCATCTGATATAGCTTGAACTATAAGGACTAGGGATGGAATTCTGCTTCTAGTGGAGGTGGTGACATTCTGTTTAATTTCAGGAAAGCTTCAAGTGCCACACCAATGCCTACTAGCATTCCTCAACTCCATGCTTTAAAAATTACTTTTGAACACGAAATTTATGGTTAAAAAAAAAAAATTATACCTCTTGACGCTTGATTTCTTTAGATGTAAGCATGTGATTGACACAAACATCAAAGGTCTCACTCCACAGTTTACTGTCTCTCCGCTTTGTGTTAGCAGGGGGCATATTTCGAGACCATGGTCGTGCACTGAAGAGATCTGGGCGACTCTCACTGCGGAAACTGATAGAACGCTGGAAATGCATAGAAGAATAGTTTTTACTGTTAGAAGAGTTTCACATTACACATTTCTTTCCTAAGCAAACAATATACATAGTTTAGTACAACAAACATTATCTAATTAGTTTTTACTGTGACTTAATAGCAATGTTTAGTACTAGGAATGTAAGAGAAACTACATTTTTATAAAAGGCCAGTACTTCCATTCCTGCGGGGAACTATGTCTATGTCCCGTTCTCAGCAATTTCGAAACTATACAATTTGTTCATATACCATGCAACAAGAATGAACTACAGAGATAACGGCAGACTGGTACAACGCACTAACATAACTGATCAAATACGAAGTTTTGATTCAGTAAACAGACAGGAATTATTCATGCGTTACACATCTGCCTCATTAGATCCCTAATACTTAAAAATAAAGAAATAATGCAAATTTTAAAGACAAAACTAGTATGAATACTTTTTTGGTCGATTTTAGAAGAAAGATTCAATTGTTACACAGAAACTCTGGAAAGTTAGGACAGCAAAATCCAGTAGATAAACCCATCCTGTGTGCGAACTGAAAGTCAAGAGAACTGTTGGGTTTTTGTTTATTTTTGGGGGGTGGGTTTGTTCGAAGATGTCTGTACTGTACCTCGAGGATATCAGGTGAAAGGATGCATTACATCAAACACGTATTAATGGTTTAAGAAAAAAACTGTTTTCTTAGTTGGGCAGAAAGAGGGTTCATAAAGCGAGACTGTCCTTCAAAACCTTTCCTCTTACCTTAATAACTCTCTTGCTACCTGATGGTAATACTTTTTTTTTTTTTTTAACTGTCAGAGTCATGAAAGACTTGGTTGGTATAACCATTCCAGATATGTCCATAAGCCGGATTAAATAATTAGTGCTATAATGCTCTAACTGAACAAACTGGTTTTGATACATGAAGTAGTCCTTTCAACTGGTAACATCCTGTCTGTTCAGATGGATAACGAGATCAAGAAACTAATTCACACAGAAAGGTGTGAAATGGATATCTGGCTGAAAAGAGAAGAACAATCACATTATCTTTAAGGAAAAGGCATGTCAATATTCAGATTTTGATGTTTATGACAAGCAACAAGCCAGATTCTTTTCACACCACCTGCTCCTACTTATTTCTTAGCATTTGAAGAAATGTGTTAAGCAATCAGTGCTAGCAGACAGAGAACTGTGAAATACCCGTATTATGTTCTACTCTTGTACAATCTTTATTAATATTTCTGGAGCCTCTAAACTGTGATGATGTGTACCAGCATCTCTGTATCTATTATGTGGTCCGGTCTTAAACTTCAATAAAAACAAGTCCAATTTTAAGTGAGACCTGAGAGTTCTATTTGCCTGTAGACTCTTAGAAAGAGTTCAGGCTACAGATGGATACTTTATGCTCTCACTGCCCTATTTTAAAGAGACTCCTTTCTTGCTTACTTAAAATAAGAGGCTTCTTTTTGAGACCCTACCTCTGAAATGCCTCAAGTATTTCACATTGTTGAAATAATCTACATTTTTGTTGTTCTTTAAAACCTGCCTTACATAACACAATTGTCTTTCAATTGCCTTGGGTAAGAATATTTAAAACAAAATAAATTCTCTTCATTTCCAGGTTGAAAGCAGCATGTACAAAGTACAATATTTGAAATTCCCCTCTGAAGATAATAGCCCAGGAAATGCAGGCAGTGCCTATAAATACAGTATGTTTTTAAAGTACCTGAAGACATATTACATAAATAAAAACTATGCCTTTTAACAGAAGCCATTTTAAGCCCTACTTGGAATTGACGAAACCTCTAAAAATAAACACAGACACACAGGTATACCAACCTTCCAAAACTTTGCAAGGCAGGTGCTAGTCTTCCTTCAAGAGTTAAGAAGATAAAGAAACACACATGAAATTACATGCTTAATTTACATTTGTTATTATGATGAATCATGGAACCCATTATTTTCACATGCAAATGGCAAGACTAGGGAAAAGAGGCAGACGTGTTGCATCCACAAATCACCAACCATGAGAATGCAGCCAAGCAGAACACTTGTCATTCCATGACCCAAGGTGGAATGCCCCTTTCCATGCATTCCCATACGCATTCTCCAGTATAAAGCTCCTTTGTTTGTCGTGGTGTTCTCTTAAAGGAATGTTTTATGTTGAATGAAGAAGGTACTTACAATGAATAGCCCCAGACAGACTGATTATAAAAGTAAATGCCTTATTCTTGAAACCTTTTAACAATGTCATATCTTGTGTTATAAAATGGCATGCACCTGTAACAGCAAACTGAAACTACACAGCGCTTTGAGAAAAGTAAGCTTTTACATCCACTGACAGTAATGTTTCTTTACGCTGCATGAGGATGCTTGATACTATTCTCTACAGCCCTACGCTGTCCTCTGTCGGGCAGAAAGGGCACAAAAAGGCTGAAAGACTCAAAAGGAAACCAAACTCCCCAAAATCCTGCTTGCTTGCTTAGCATCTTTGCTACCTGGACACAGTAAGTATATATTTAATTGATTTCTCTCATACATCAGCCTTTTAATTAACCCTACAAAATGTACCTTGCTTAATATTAATAAGGAACATTGGATTGAGGGTATTTATTAGTGGAAAGGGAAAGAAATGTTTTGAGGTGTTAGCAACAAGGACAAATTTCACTTCAAGAAGCAGCGATTTCTTTGCCTGGCACGTTTCCTTCTTTTATACATGGCAAAGGCAAAACCACTGACTGACTTATCCTGGGGCGCTGAAGTCTAGTTAGGCCAGGAATCACATACTTCAGTGGGGAATCCAAGCTTATTTTAACATATTATCCTCTCCTTTGCATACACATTGCAGAAATTGGCTTGTAAAGCTATGAAGAGACAAACTAACACATTACCAGGGAAATACTATTTAATGCTAAATTTAATACTTTGTCACTTGAGAGTCAAGCATACTTGAATCGTCAACGCTGCAACAGACAAGAACAGAAATGAGATGTAAACCTGATATACAAGCCTAATTAAAGAAATCCCCAAATAAACACTAAATTATTTCAATAAAACTCTCTCATAGTTTAAGATAAATGTACATCAGTTTAACCATCTCGATTCTACTACTTTACCCTTTTTTTTTATTTTTGCAAATAAACAGACCTATTTCAGTTTAGCGTAATAGAGCTGAACTGAAGTTCTACCAGAACTGAAGTTCTACCAGAGATTTTTAAAAACACTTTTAAAGGTATTTAAAAACAAGTTTAACGGTAGTATCTTTGGTCAGTACTTGCCATAAAGGAAAAAAAAAACTGTCATGTGATAGAATCCCTTGAAAGAACTGTAGGAATGTCAAAACAGCATTTCTACATCTCTTCTTTTAAAGATATTTTCCTAGTTTCTAGCTTCCTCAAAAACACGTCCAGCATACTGGTTAAAAATTAAACCCATCTGGGATTATTAAAATTTTCATATAGTTCCAAAAACTAAAGAGGCTGGGGAAGGATCCAGCCACAACCCCTGATTTTGTTTACTGTATTTATCTCACCGCAGTAGCTTTCCCTGGCTGTTACAGGACTGTTACTATGAAGGGTCAATGTGTTACTGATGTGAATTCATGCAATTAACAAACCTTAATTTCAACTGCAGTAAAGCAAACAGCCCCATGTACAGGGATACAGTCACTACAGATCAAAGTCCTAGCATTCAGAACCGATGTTAAAAAGTTTTCTTCTTAAGGATTTCTAGAAACTACCTGTATCCTAAGATAGATAAAAATAATTTGGACTCCCTACTTAAATTCAAGACACACTGATGAAAACCGAAGTTGCAGAGGAAGCTAGCCAGACTTTAATTTGTCTCTTCAGCATCAGCTGGAGTTCTTTTTCTAATCCTGTTTTCAGCTTTTAAGCCGAACAGCACAGCTGTGAATAAGACCAAGCAGAAACAAAGAGATCATCATAATTGTTAGTCTAGCTGGATGCAGACTGAAAATACAGCTATGGAATAAAGTGGTTTTCCAGGTGGATAAACAAATAAGAATACCTGCTTAGCATTTGGTATCCTGCAGATATACATACAGACTGTCAGAGATTAAGCTAACAGCATTACGTTAGTCTACAGTGCTCTATGTGACAGAAACAAGAGTGACTACAAATAGCCAAAAAAAAAAAAAAAAAACCCAGAAAGAAAGCTGAAAAGACTTTACACTACTTGGAGTCCTTGTGGAAGAGTACTGACAATAATGTGGAAAATTATAATAAAGTTAAGAAGACAAAAAAAAAAATCAAATACCTCTATAATCAATAGAATATGGAAAACATGACAAGTTGCTAAGAACACAGCTTAAAAGACACAACACAGATCCCAGACACAGAGGTGTTTCTCTTCAGCCTGCACGCAGAAAGTCCATTTATATAAAGCAGAAGTTACATGTATAGAGGATAGGAAAATTATGCACAATAAACTTTTCTTTTTTCCTCTTACAGGTATCTTCCATTCAGAAAGAATATGTAAGCAGGTTTCTTTGAAATGCCATAAAGGAAACTCAGAATTTTCTAATTCCTTTTATTGATGCTGTTTGAGTGGTCTTTTTGGATGGATGTTCTGTTGGCTTTGTTTTGTTTTCTTCCAGGGGAAGAAGTTGTTTTGGATGTTGTGGTGATGATAGTAGTTTTCTTCATTTTACAGATACAGAACATCTAGCAGCAATGCAAGAAGAAACATGGGGTTTGACTGAAATAACTGAACAATAATGATACATAAAAGTTCATCCAGTAAGAAAAATCAACACTTTTTTCTTTCTACAGGTATTACACCATGAAAAAAAATAATCCTTCTATACTATTACACAGTGCACAGCGAGAGCTATGTCAGTACATAATAAAGTAAAAAAGCTATATATGCTTTCCAGAATGTTTCTAAGTAATTCCAAATGGGGCACCCGAGCACAAGAAGGTCAGTCTTTTTTTATCCTGTTCTATTGCTGCTGACAAAATCAGATAAGAAGTCAATTTACAGCCAGCCATGAAGGCAGTTGCATGAAGCCGTGAGAGACATCACCAGCATTCATCACTTGCAAATGGATTCACACGTAGGATTTGGAGAACATACAGGTTGATTTCTCATCGCAGCTCCTTCAGGAACCTAGTTACTTAGAGGAGATGGTATGAATAACATCACTGGTTAATCTGCTTAGAAGCAGACAGTTAATTAAAATATATTCTTATAATCAGTATGAACAGAGCAAGACAGAAATGCTTGCAACAGTAGGACTTGCAACAAAGCCACTGTTTTCTCTCCTATTTTTCTCAAAATTTGCCCTGAAACACATTTATGTAGCTCTGACCTCGGGAAGCTGCTGCTATGTGCATGAAAGGACAGTTTGTTTCGGATAATCTAAATCAAACGTTACTAAACACAATATTGTACTGGACAACGCAGACTCAGAGGCACATTCACTACAGAACGACAGCACAGGTACGTAAATGAGGACAACAGCTGTCTAAGGCTGTGAAAAGGGAAGTGCCGTGCTCAGAAGCAGTTTAGCCAAAAATTAATTCACTTTCCACACTCCTCACAACTGGAACTAATGTAGTCCTTTCAGAGCCGGGCCAATTTTTTCCTGGAGGCAGACTATGGAGGAGATTTATACACCCCAGGGAACAGAGGCATCTCTGCTCCAGTCACGCTATAATACACCTTCTGGATCACACCCAGACTGAGGGGAGTGCAGCCATTTTGCCGTTCCTCCAACCCACACGTGCGGCTTTTGTATGCAGATGTCTGTACTTTCAAAATCGTAGGGACCGAACACAGGAAAACCGACGTTAAAGAAACCCTATAGTATCTGTTTTCTAGATAGCTACCACTACTGAAAAATAGGGTTCTTTCCCATGACTTTTTATTTACTTGTCACAAGACTCCTAGCTCTAAGGTTTCCTTCTTTCCTCCTTGAGATTAACAGATTTCAGTAAGGCTCTAATTAAGTTAATTTTTTGATTAACTAATATTTTTAATACATTCCAGATATTTTTATATTTCCTCTCATGAAAGAAGTCAGGCTTGCTAAATAATTTTCTTCAGATCTCATACACGCCTCCTTACCCAAACTGTTTTAAAGAGGAAAGAGTGCGGCCTGCTAGGCCGGAGCCCAGCTGTACTGCAGCTCCGACAGTTCGCCCCTCGTGATCACCCTGAGCAGTGCAGCACCCAAATGTTCTGCAGTTTCTAGGTCTGAAGGCACAAATTCCTTATCAATTAAAGTTCCACTAGTCTCTAAGTATGTTAAATATTACGTGCCTAATCTATAACATAGAAACTGCAATTACAAAATTCTTTAATTTCTTAAATGCATTTAAGATTTGCTTAACCTTTATTAATTTTCATCATCAGCTTTGGAAAATGACTTTTTTTCCAATTGTTCACTAAGTCTTTTGTTTAGGCAAGGTCAAAGTTCACTACACAGAAGGAAATTTAGCAGTCCTACCTGACTAACTATACCAAAAATAACATTTTCAAAGTAACCAACCCAAATTAATAGAAAGTATCATGGAAAATTCTGTTCATCAAATTTAAAAAGAAATCATAATGCTTTAGTATAACAAGTTTTATATGCAACAGGTGCAATAGTTTTCTTACTGGTAGTTAAAAAACATCAATTATCTGTACAAAGAAGTGGGTTTTTTGAGGTGAGAGTTCTGAGTTTTTAAGTCGAGTGACGCTGTAGTTGTAAGTTGCCTAAACCTCTTTGGCACGTTACAACGGTGGGTGTGCGCGCACGTACGCGCGGTTCACATTCCCATGCTAACCCTAGGAGAAACGGCGAGTATGTATGCATTCCCCTCGGAGCAGCGCAGTTTAATGCAGCGGTGCATTTCTTGTGATTACCTGCAGTGTCTGGCTGAACCGCTTCAGCGGAGTGGCCCGCACCGGAGGAATGAGACTCGCTAGTGATGTGACTCTGGAAAGCGGCTTGACCCGTTTGTTACTGGGCTCCTGTAGTAGGGGAGGAGGAAAAAGGAAAGGAAAAAAATAAATGGGGGCAGCGTGAGCATAATCAGATAAACACTGCTACCAGTTTTGCTGATTTTCCTAAGAGAGCATTTGTAAAAAGCAAGTTTGTAAACCTTGTACATAATTGGGCTAGTAAAAAAAAATTAGCAGTTTTAAACACTGACAATGACAGATTACTCTCGGCTGGTACATACAGATCCTGCGAACAGCTGAAAAATGTAATCATGCACAAGCTGGCATGGCTGGGAGCAGGGGAAGGGAGAAAGGTAAAGAAAAGCAAAATCATTTTATTATATTAACTTTCACATAAAAATAATTCTATTTGTTTCTTTGCCTCTGGCACTGTCAGCTATTCAGTTAAAAGTATTTTATTCCAGAAAATATAATTTAGACAGAAATCTCTAACTGTAATTGTCCTTTGAGTGCATGCTCCTATGGAAATACTTATATATACAGGCAAACACATTAATAATATGTTTACATATATTAATTTTTGCATTAAAAAGGAAAATTAAACAAATCTACCACAAAGCATTCAATTACATACTTTTCATATATACTTTTAACAGCACTTATAGGAATACGTAACCACTTCAATACAACATGCCAATTGACCTGCAGATTAAAAAAAAAAGGCATTAACAGAAATCGTTACGACAAGGAAAGAGTGATTACAAATACAGAAAAATAGAACAGTTACCCTTGGCTTCCTAACCTCCATCTGACATTTAATGGATCTTGAACAGCACATGCAAAACCCAACTTTTGACAGAAAAAGAGCCGAACCTTCCAAGCGAAGTTAAAAACCCCATCCAACACCATATTTCAAGGACATCCTAAAGCAGTTCATCTTTCTTTTTCAGCCATGCTTATAAAGTTTGTGTAGGCTTGCTATGCCTCCATTTCCTAGACATAGCTTTAAGAAAATAAAGCATGCTGATTGTCCTTTTGTTCAGAAATCCAAATCCTTCTGGAAGTAATGCAGATTTGCCATCCTTCCTGATACCAAAAAATAATAAATTTCATCAGCGATGATCATCATCTGTGTTACTGGCACAAAAAATTCTCTTCCATTAGTACAGCAACAGAGGAAAGGTGAGAAGCAGCTACATATTTAATTTACTTCTCAGCAGGCAGACCTGGAAATCCATAAATGCTGGCTGAGATGAGGGACAAAGTGTTTAACCCTCTAGCAAAAATAATGTATTCAATCACACATGAAACCTGCCATTAAAGAATTTTAGCAGCCTAAATCGAGTTACATCCTTATCTGTCTTCACCGTTGCACTGCTATTCATATTCCTTCCTTTTCAGCAACCAGGTCTTTGACACAGGAGTATTTTTGAAGGAATATTTTTTTTACGTCATTGCAGCACCACTAGCATACTTATCTACAGCATCACCATCCCCACCCCCCAAAAAAGATGAATAATCTTTGAGATTCCACTGTAATTCTTCTCTAACTGGTGGCTCGGCCATTAGCTGTTTCTTTTTTATTATAATTATTCAGAATGCCAGTCCTAGTGCACAAATAATATCCCATGGCAGACCCTGCTTGTTATGAATTGTGCTGCACTGCAGTGAAAGGACATGATGTCCCAGACAGTCGGGCAGTGCTATGCCAGCAGCACAGCTTTTGCTACCAGCTCTACCTTAGCAGCAAGATACCCTAGGCATAAATATCACACCCTGAATGCAAAATCTGGAAATCAAGACTGTATGGACTTTCCAGAAGACAGGGAGAGGGGGATTAGGATTAATAGAAAAGATTTCTCCTGCACGTGTAGGGTCCTGCACCAAGGAAGGAATAACCCCATGCACCAGTACAGGTTAGGGGTTGACCTTCTGGAGAGCAGCTCTGCAGGGAGGGAACTGGAGTTCTGGTGGACAAGTTGCCCGTGAGCCAGCAATGTGCCCTTGTGGCCAAGAAGGCCGATGGTCTCCTGGGGCGCATTCAAAAGAGCATGGGCAGCAGGTCGAAGGAGGTCATCCTCGCCCTCTACTCTGCCCTGGTGAGGCCACATCTGGAGTACTGTGTCCGGTTCTAGGCCCCCCCATTCAAGAAGGACAGGGAACTGCTGGAGAGAGTCCAGCAGAGGGCTACAGAGATGATCAAGGGACTGGGGCATCTCTCTTATGAGGAAAGGCTGAGACACCTGGGTCTGTTTAGCCTGGAGAAGGGAAGACCGAGAGGGGATCTCGTCGATGTTAATAATATCTAAAGGGTGGGTGTCAAGAGGATGGGGCCAGACTCTTTTCAGTGGTGCCCAGGGACAGGACAAGAGGCAACGTACACAAGCTGGAACACAGGAAATTCCGTCTGAACAGAAGGAAAAACTTCTTTGCTGTGAGGGTGGCAGAGCCCTGGCACAGGCTGCCCAGAGAGGTGGGGGAGTCTCCGTCTCTGGAGACATCCCAAACCCGCCTGGATGCGTTCCTGTGCCACCTGCTCTGGGTGACCCTGCTCTGGTAGACCCTGCTCTGGCAAGGGGTTGGACTGGGTGATCTCCAGAGGTCCCTTTCCCTCCACCATTCTGTCATTCTTATAACTTTGCTGGTATGTATATGTTCTCTGGTCGAAAGACAAAACTCATGCAAAAAAGCCACAAATTTGATGTATACAACAGCAGAGCCATATCTTGCTTGAAAGTTAAATGCTCCCCATACTCTTACAGACTTTATAGACACACATTGTGATCTATTCACAATTTTACAGTCTTCCAGTTTTAACTTAGAACAAAACTAAGTCCAGAAGCCCTTGGACAATTTTCTGAGGAGTCTACTGACAGCAAATGAAATCACAAAAGAAGTAAATCTGCATTTCACTGCATCTCTGCAGCATTTCACTTGAGTGCATTGCAAAAAACTTTTAACTTCCTGAGTGGTGTTTAAAACTAAGTAAGGAACACCAAGTCAGTCTATCCTTGTTTGAACACTTCCAAACACTGTGTATGTCACTGCAGCTGAAGTTTATTAATTACTACTCAAGGCCTGCAAGCACTCAGACCAGGACCTAATTTGCTCTGACGAGCGGGGCACATAAACTTCAGGCAGCTGTGAAAATTGATGCCCAGCGTTGAATAACCTTGTAGAAAATCAGCCTGACTGAAAAGAATTGAAATCACCTTCTTTCTCCTGGAGAGTGACAGGAAGCAAAAAAAAGAAATATGATTTCCCTTTCATGACGTCAGGCAGCCCAAGGCTCTCCAAAACTTGTGCTGTCTCCTAGCCAAGGATGCCTACAGTTCCAGGGGGAGCAGAGTAGAGTTTCAGTCACCATCAAAAAACATTAAGCTCTTCTAGAGCTTCTTGTTGTAAGCCACCAGGGGTCAGAACTTCTCCCAGTAGTCAAAGGAAAGTTAGATAATGGGTTGTGAAGGTATGCCTGCAGAGGTCCTGCTCCTTCTGTCTCAACATCCCATTTTGTCTTCCTCATGTAGCGTATCATATTCTGATCTCAGACTGAAAAACCTGATCAGAATTCCAAACAGCTAAAATATGTACTTCAAATTAGGAATTTGATCTCATTAAAAGAGATGAGCATTATTACAGGATTCTCTCCAATGGAATTATTTGAGATAATGAATCAATAATTTCAGAAGTCTAAGACTTTACATCTTTACCAATTAGGACTGAAAGTAAATCTTGTTAATCAGACGTCCTTAATTACAGTGAAAGCTTTCTGAATAGTTCTAATGGGATTTTCACCCCACATTAGAAACAGTCTGTTCGGTTAAGATAACCAGCTGGAAGTGAAAACTCATCAAACCTCAGCGTTCCAGGCATCATATCTCTCTCGGAGAAGTCTAACAATAAGAACAATCAGCCCTGAGTCACGCCCTCCACTGTGGAATAATAAAGTTTGTTCAGGTAGGCTTTGACTGTGCAATGAACATGTAGCATTACCGGAGGAATTGTGAAACTATAAGATAGTAATACTGAAACTTAGACATTTCATCACGGTATTTCTGCTGCACGGGCTACATCCATTCTGCCTCTAGCTCCCCTCTCAACAATACCCTCCCTCCTCAAGCTGTGCTGCCTCTCCACGTCAGCACCACAGAGAAGCTGAACAAACTACTGAGGCCAATGATCTGGACAGGGAAAAAGTCCAGTCAAGTGCATAAAACAGTAAGTTTTAAACAGATGGTTATTTTCCTCACCAAGGGCTCTGTTCTTCACAACCAACAGATCAAATGGAAAGATGAGAGTGTGTGAACTGTTCTGCATTACCCAGAGACACTGACCAGAATTTGCACTTGCACATTAGTCTAATAAGATCACGGAGCTGCATTCCAGATGCTGCTTCCCAAGCCTCTTCTTTTGCTTTTTGTTGTTTTTTTTTGTTGTTGTGATTTGTTGTTTGTTTTTTTTTTTTAAGAATACACTGCTTGTGGTTAGGAATTCCTAGTACATTTGTTCATGATTTTACTAATTTGTCTCTGAAAAATCTCTGTTTTTCCAGTTAACCAGGGGTCCCGCAACCATAAAAATCTAAGCACATGGGAACGCAGAACTGTGTGATTCCTGCGTCTGTCCAGCATGAAGAAGCTCCAGTGAGGACAGATCGTCCAGGCAGAATGAACATCAGACTCCAGGTCTGTACCTCTGAGTGTGCTCAGAAGACTCAAAGCTACCCAAAGTCATCGCTCCTCCTGCTCCCCCTCCCAGTTCAGGGACCTGAGGAGCAGATGGGATTGAGAGACAGGATTTAGTGGCTGGATCGAGTTGCAACAACCATCACCTGTCCAGCCTGGGAACCGGGCCAAGTGAGGACACAAAAAAATTCAAGAGTTACAGTGTTTTGCCTGACCTTCGAAAGTTGTTGTTATTATTAGTATTAAAAAATAATTTCAGAGTTTTGAAATAAAACAAAGTGTTAGACTGCATTTTCTGAGTCAGGAAGACGTGACGAAACAATATGTGAAGTAAGTTAGAAAACAAAAGATCCAGACTACATTTTGGCAGGGTTTCCAAAATGTGGAGCTGGTATATGTGAACAAGTAATGTTAATCTGACAGGGCTTTAAATTTGATATAAGGCTAAATAAAGCTGAGGGAAACATGAGTGCAGGAACTTCAAAGGCTGAACAGTCAAGTGAAGTCAAATTAATACCTGACTAGGCTAGAACAAAGAGCAGATGGCCTTTGGAGGGAGCTGTATATTGAACTCAAGATGACTTTGGTAACAGTTGAATTCAGAGACCAAAAAATTAAAGGTGGAAATACTGTGTATATATGCAGCCTGAAAGAGAACTCTTCAAACTGTGAACAAACTGATAAAACAAGTAAATCTGTGTCCAAAATCTGGATGGTTCTGGAAAGCATACAGTGGACATTTCAGACACCTACTACGTCCCTCTGAGACACTGTATTTTTATCATATACTTTTCTGGGGAATTCACAGGAAGAAAGATTTGAGTACTCACAATGGCATAATCACTGCTTACTACCAATTCTACACAGGAAACTATCAGATAAAAAGTTTCAAAGATGCCATGCCTCACCATTCTAATTTGGCGTGAAGGACACAGTGCTCTAGATTGCTTCTTCATTGTAATTTATTCTGTAGATCCTATCTATACGTACAATTATATTTCTAGGATCTTCTACATATTAATCTCTAACCTAATGGTTTAGACTGCTGATTAAGAAAGGAAAGCTCTAGCTTATAATGTGTAACTCTCCAAAAATTAGTCTTCTGCTGTTGGACAGATGGGAAATGCGTACAGCAAGCAACTTCAGCTGCAGTGCTACCAGGAAGCCATCCTCTTCTGAGTAACTTCTGCCAATTCCCTCTTCAGTAAAATTTAAGTCTTTTTGCCTTGCATAACTGAATGAGATGTTGCTTTATAAAACTGTGATATGGTCATTTCAAAACGACAACATCTGGGCAAAAAGATAATTTTTATATCATTATTTTTGGCTCAAATACATATAGATTACCATTTAAAAGCCTGAATCTCAGCATACAGCGCCCGCTCCTGGGGCAAGCTAAGCATTCAACAGCCACAGAATTAAAGCAGAAGACCCTTTGAAGAATTAGGGACCTACATTAGCTGCAATGTACTGACATCTAAGTTGATGTTATTTTTATTTGTTCATTAGTGAAACTAGCACCTCATAATTGGATATACTGTATTCAACAACACACTACACAGATATGAAAATCTTCTAGGAAGCTATTTAGGGGAAGAAGTTAACACTTCTCATGCTCTTCATCCAGAAAATAAAACAATTTTTTTACTGGCATATGTAAAGAATGGAATTTTCCCAAAATGTAAAGCGGAGTGTCAGAGAGGGTTAAATTCATTTCATCATATCGATTAGTTTTCCATACATTGTCATTCAACAAGGCCACCCACAGCTTAATTATCACACTGTGATGGATAAACTACTCTAGCAAAAGATTGGGTTTCATTTTCTAACAAACAGCAGGAAAGGAAACAAAAAGAACTAGGCCAGGTTCCCTTTATACTGCCCGCAGAACAGCAGAGCCAATGCCCTGGATAACACATACTGAAGAGCTCAGAGTAACAGTCAAGGTGCCGTACAAGAGGTCTGCATTTGCTTCAGCACCTCACTGCAGAAATGTTTCACTCTATGCTGCTGACCGGCTTAGCCACTGATTTCCTCCCACTGAACAGTAAAAGCAAACGTAGGTTCACTGCTGGTATGATTGTTTTTCCACCCGACTCTCCCATCTCTTATCAGCAAGTTCAACAACAGTCTCCGTGTCGGAGAACTGGTGCTGAATTTGACAAACAAGGGAAAATATTTCCCTGAGGGGTCATTACATTTGTGTCTTCAGCCCACGTGCAGCACCACTGTGACCACATTGTGTTGATTTTTCTGATTGTATTTAAAAACAAACTCAACAAAAGGAACTTACAGAGATTTTTTTAAGGCATCCCAGCAAGTAAGTGCTATGTGAAAACTGGTACAGGAAATTAGCTTTTTAGAATATTACAATTCACCCTGTTTACCTTCAAAGGCAAACTAACCTTCTCTCAGTCCACATATAAAACCACTGAAATTGGCAACGCTTGTTAAAAACATCCTAACTTACTGGAGTTCAGCGAGTTCCAAGATAATTATTTACGGCAGTAATTCTGGATTTGGGGTTTGTAACTTTCTTGACATTTTATAAAAAAAATATGGTGGTTATTTTTTTCCCCGCTTCTGACAGACTTTCTCTTTGTGAACCAAGACAAACAGATATCCACAGCATTCATTCTGTGCTGTGGGAGCATTCATTAGTGCAAAATGTTTTAACTTAAATTAGTCTCAAAAGAGTTAACAGTGTAATAAATGGAAGACACTATAAATCGAAACAGTACAGTAACCTTTGTTTCAAATGTAATTCACAAGCAGCGCCAGCAAACTGAAACAGAACCACACTGTTTCAGACTTCATGTAACTTGCTAAATTTCCATACTCCTATACTTTAAAGGTTATTAGTTTTTCGTCAACTTTATAAGGGCAAGTCAACATTTATCATGGCAGGAAGCCCAACAATATTATTTTTATTAGTCTGCTACTAGTTAAATTGGCCTAAGATTAAACAGTTCCAATAAATGTGCACAAAACTTGGAGTTTAATATAAAAAAAAAAAACCAAAACACATTCAAGCTCTGTTCCACAGGATGTTATCAGTATTTAACCTTCTCCAGGCTAAAAAAAACCCACACACACACAAAAAAACCCAACCAAAAATCCCAAACAATAAAGGTTAAAATACAAAAAGCAACTTATGTTACAACAGAGTCTCTTAAAACAGCAAACACTTAACCTAAAAATAAAGCAAGCCGGCATCCCAGGCTTTTTTCGTCTTCAGAGAGAAGTAAATCTAAAACTTGAACATTCTCAATTGTTATTGGTGCTAATAAACTATTATAAACTAAAATATTAACTATATTTTTTTAATACTTGAAACAGCAGAGAATTTGCCTTTGCTTTACGGTATCTTAGAAATATTCCAATTGGGAAATTCTAGAACATTCAGTCTTCTAGAGCTGAGGTCAAGAAAAACCAAGTGGGTGACTCTAAAGCAGCTCTAAGTATAGTTCAGTGTTGCACAAAGGCAACTGTAATCATCCGCACAAATCCATCCTAAAACCTGGGAGAGGCATCCCACTAGTAGAACTGCAAGAAGAATCTATTAAGCGATTTAAGTAAACTGATACATAAAGGGAACTTGATCAGCCAATAAATTCTGTGTATCCATGATACAACTTCCCTTCAAATCCACAAGGTTCTACCCACCAACCGCACTCTCTGATGGGAACAGGAGGAGGTTTGTTATTCCTCCTCTGCCAGCCTCCGCAAAACCAGCACACAAATTAAGTAAAACCCAGAGATATTTTGTTTTAATCACAGTGTTAGAAAGAAGAGGACCTGAAATGATAGTCAGGGTACAATGAACAGCCATATAGAGAAGGCAAGTATTCTCAGTTGAAGAAAATCCGCGGAGGTCTGCAACATGCTATCGCATCATGTGTTGATCAAAGATTGGCTCCTTGCTGCAAATGGGCTGCCCTCATTAATCCCCGCTCTTCAAACCTCAGATTTCATTTGCCATATGCAAGACAGAACCTCTGAAGTGTCAGCAGCGTAAGCACAAGTTGCACCCAGCTATCTTGACTGATCATTTGTCTGCAATATCCAGAAATCAGTATGTCTACCAGCAGCTAGGAAATGAAGGCCAATTAACAGAAAAACCTCACACTGAGGTGAATTAACACAAGTAACAGAAACTCTGAAAAACCCAGACAACTGATGTAGCGTTGATTAAATTCTGCATTTCCTCTCATTAGAAGCTGCTTGTACAGACTACCTAAGACCAACCTTTTCCATTCTGGAACAAACTGGATGTGAAGCTGGACTGCCAATTAACAAGCAGACATCATACGGTGAGTTGCTGAATGGAAAAATAAAGGCAAGCTGTTTGTTTCAAACTGCCATTAAGCAGAAGAGATCAGCAATTCCAAGTGTGGGGGTTTGACGTGTTTCCACGTTTAGCTCACTGCAGTTACACTGCACATGAACTTACCTGAAATATATCAGAACTGCAGCTTGCTAATATTTCATTAAAAATGAAATACATACATTTATGAAGATCAAAGAAAATTCATGACTTGCAGTTTATCTCAATCTTTTGGCTCCTCTCCCTCTGGCTCCGTGCCTGGATCTCATGTTAATGACACGCCACGGCCCAGAGGGCTGTGGGTTACCCTTCAGGTTAGCTTTCCTGCTCTACTCACGCCAAATTAAACACGGTCCTGCACATCAAAATAGTCAGGATATCAGGATACAACAAAAGACAGATTGCAAACAGCTCCGATTCTTAGGTCTAAGATTTCTGCAGCGCACGAGATGTAAGCAGACATACAACATACTGGAGACACAAAGGAATTCTATGCCACCGTTGCAGCTTTTAGAGCCTAAACCCAAGCCCTGTATTAGATCCTGTACAGCAGAACACGACATCTTTACTCTGAGGAATTCGTGTCTTCTCATGACTTCAGACCTTTAAACCTCATTCTGTGGTTGTGCGAGCTCTTTCTTATCTGCTGCCCATCCACTGGCTCTGCTTCACTTTGTTTCTTTTAGAGGGTGTGATAAGGGAGCTGCTTTAACCAGTGAAACATAGCAAACGCTGGGTGTATAGATACACGTCCTTGGGAAAGACGTGGGGCTTTTTATAAAAAGCAAAGCAAATTTCAAGTTTTACTGTCTCTGGTTTTGTATTATGAAAAAAACGGAAAGAGCCTAACACCTCTGTAGTGTTTACACCTAGAATTGTACTGCATTACTTTATGCGGGGTGTGCAATGATGTATGTAAAGGCCTTGTAGTACCTCCATATTAACTCATTCCTCAGACGTTGGAGTGTTTTGTTACCCTGAAACTGCATTTAGAAAGAATTATGATAATTGTACTTTCACTAAGAGGTACACTAGCCTTTTCTCAGAATCCAGATTTTTACTGTTCACGTGATTTCAGACATTTTATTTGTCGTTGTTTTGTGACTGTGCTACTTCTAAGGAGTTTACGCCAAGGAAGCCAGGGTGGCTTAAGGAAAGAACTGTAAGTGGAAAACCTCCAGTCTCTTTTGTGCCACTGACTTGTTCCTCAGTACCATTCCTGGTTTTCCGCTGCTGCTCTGCACGCTCCAAGTGAAGTCCAAGAATAAGGAAGATCTAGTCTATTGACCTTAATCTTCAGCTTGTTACCCAGACACCCAGCTGGAAATTTGGGAAAGTTTTAACAGTTCGGCATATGCTCAAATTTTTGGCTGAATTTCATCCCATGCAAGTACTATTGTACTTGAACTTCCAGACTATATTTTGTATTTTTTCAAAACAAACACTAAAAGATTATTGTTTAATAAGGTCAGAGGAAATATTTTATAATCATAAGTTCTGATTTAAAACCAAAACACAGCATCCGTATCGCAGAAAATCTGTTCTGTTCCACATGTATCAACATTTATGCACAAGTTAGGTTATTAAATAAATCAACTAACTTCACATATTAATAATTAAAATGAAACCCAGGTTTTCAAAGCCACAAAATCATAACCCCCACAGAAGTTCGCATTCTGGTGTAGTAACACAAAATTGTGGTAGAAGGCGCCCAATAGCTTTATTTAGACTCGTAAATACTAAAGGGTGGAAGAACAGCTTACCATTACAGCTTGAGAAGAATCATGGATTTCCACCACGACTCCCCCACCCCCCACTGTCACTTTGACAGACTTCAAAGTAACAGACTGCATACATCTATCCTTATAACGCCTTTCCCAAAGAGTGGTTTTTATTTCTGCTTCCTTAACCAAATTTTTGGAGTGGCAGGTGGTCTTTACGTACCCTCCTAAACCACACAGGAGAGCGTTTAAAAGTCTTTTTCAGAATGCTGGAAGTCCATCATACTCTCAGAAAACAGCCTGAAAGCATAGGGTACATTTTCTTATTTGTATAAAACATAATCTGAAAGATTATAAATCCAAAACAACTGTTTGCACATTGTAATTTTGATTGATCACATCTGTTATTAGATACTTCCTCATGCTCTATGCTTTCATTGAGACTTTCTCTTTGAAATTTGACTATAATTAAGCTGCCCTTCCTAACTGTGAGAGAGGAACACTCCAACTCTTCACATTTGACAATTCTATTCATTCACAAAACCCCCTTCATGCAGTAAAGGCTAAAACCATATTTCTTTAATGTTATAGTTAGTAAAATAAGTACCTTTAAGAGAATGATTTGGCACTTAACAATTTGTGTTTAACATAGATGCATATGTACACACACACTCAGGGTGTTAATTTTCAAAAACACACAGTTGAAAAAAATTCTACCTTTGTTAACTACAATAATTAAATCCCTTTATGTAAAAGTACACTGAAAAGCAAGAGTACAGCATCTTCTTATTAATTCTTAGCTTAAGCATCATGATTAAATAGTACTTGGCTTATGTTACTTTTACTTGAGATCTATTCAACTGCTGGAGGTAATTAATCTTTGATGTAGTTGTATTCAATGCACCCAATTTAGTAAGTTGTCTTCAAGTTACTCAGCAAACAAGACTAATGAAGAAGCTATATATTTAAGTGATAAAAACTTCCAGAGAGAAATTGTATCTTTCCTCCAGTGCAGCCAGACAGAATCCTTAAGGTCACTATTTTCTTTCCAAATAAGCGCACAAAGCAACACTAACCTAAAGTATCAAACATTTAAGTCTTTCATGAACATTGATCCTGAAAAGTTTCACCGTTTATGAGAATTTTGCAAATGAATATGTTGAATTTGGGTGAACGAGTAAGAATTGTAATGTCACTTAACAGGATTTAATACTTTTTAAGAAACAGAGTAGTCAACCTGCTGCTAAGGCAGAGTTTCCAGTTAACTGTGTTATCATATTAATTTCTTGGTTTATTACTGATGAGGAAAAGACAGATAATGATTTAAGACACCATTTTCTAGATTCCCTTCACTCAACGAAGCATATAACCAGTTCCTGCACAAGTTTAACAACGTGTAAGTAATGGTTAGCACTGGAATAGAACACACAGAAGTGACTTTAAACTACATGTCTAAAACAGGTATTTCTCAATTAGCTACTAAAAAGATTAATTTTAATTCCTTAAAATGACAGATAACAAAAATCTAGATTCTTTGTTCCTTGCCTTATTCCAAAGGGAAGTTCAACATCTAGCGATAGCAGAAAAGGATGCCTAACCAAATCAGGTATCTATACACAGCAGGGTATTTTCAAAGCACATTATTCTTCCCCAAGGCAACACAGATCACGCTATAAAGAAAAATAAAGTTGCAACCGTATCAGCAGTAGATTAAGTACCTCCGTCTCTTTAGCCGGGCTGGTCACTGTCTGCACTTCCAGGGCACAATTTGCCCTCTTGACGGAAAGGTAAAAAGGGTAATCCTTGGCCACCATGGTGGCTGCAGGAGGAGCGGTTTCGGGGGTCACAGCTGATCCTGTCCGCCTACAAACCGCGAAGACAAAGCGGAGCCTCCTCTCCCCGGCACTCGGCAGCTCGGTAACCGAGATGTCCAGCCTTAGGCTGCGGAGGCCCCGGCCCGCAAGAGCTCCTGCGAGCGAATGAGCGCGGGCAGGCACCGGCGCCGAGCCTCAGGCCGGCGGCCCGCAGCGCTACGCCGCGCCCCCGCCGGGCCCGCCCCGGCCCGCCCCCGCCGGCGGGAAGGCGGCCCCACCCCGGCGTCCTTCCCCCGGCCGGGGGCCAGCGTACGCTGCAAACGGAACATTGAGCCCGGAGTTCTCCTGTTCGCTTCTCACAGGGTAACTGCAATTCAGCTGTTGTCGGGCTTTCCAGACAGCGGAGTATCGGACGGGAGCGCAGGGCTTGTGGCGACTAACAGCACTCCCACACGGCACAGCAGCTACATCCCGAACAGACTGCAGGCCTGCAGACGGCAGTGCCATCTACATTCTGGGTGCAACACTCCTGCCCATCAGAGAAGGAATGCTGCATCATGTTATGCTGCCACAGCATAGGGCATTGCTTGTTTTTTTTCTCCCCCCACCCTTTTTTTTTTTTTTAATTTTGTTCACCCATATTGTTGCTTTTTCCTGTCTGGCAAACAGCAGTTTATTTTTGTGTTTTCAAAGTTCCACTGTTGTTGCTATTGTTTAGTCAGAGAGCTCCCCTGCCCGCACCCCTCATTGTAACAAGCTGAGACAGTGGAAAAACTCCTTTACCTAACACATCTCATAGCGCACTGCAGTGTCTGTGCTGCCAGGGACATTCTGTTTGATGTCTACCTTAGGACAAAGGTAGGGAAAATTTCCTGAAAAGAGAGAGGAAATATTAGGGGCCCTGTCTGCAACACGGGATCGATCTGACAAAAAGAGTATATGGGAGACAAGGAAACGGAAACTGAGTATGAAGCCGGAGGTGGGGAGGAGGGAAGGATATTTTCAGCCAAAGGGAAGCTGCACAACCAAGAATAACTTTACCAAGGTTGAAAGAATTAACTGGTTTTAAAGGCAGACTGTATGATGGATGTTGCTTTACAAGCTTTTGTTTTCCTACAGGTTGTCAATCAGATAATGATGTCTTTAGAATAATCCCAGTCAAATGGCAGACACAGTCCTCATTTGGACACTTTCCTTGACTTCATCAGTATCCCAAACATATAACATCTCTCATGCTTAGTCACCTAGGCCTTTTCAGAACCCGCCACAGTAGAGCCAGAGATGCTATCCTGCTGCCTGTTACGCAGACCTCTCTATTTTGTAGTAGTGTGTTCATAGAACAAAAAACCTGCTAGTTTCCCAACCCCACAATTCCTGGAAAATCGCTAGAACAAAGTTATCAGTACTTCTAGATGTTCAATTATTCTAGAAGAAAACGTGACATTTGAACATTTTGACTGTTATGTGCAGTACCGCTCTCCGCATCTCCATCACAGTAGGATGGGACAAGGCTCACTGAAAGCAAAAGTGTTGACAAGAGGCATGGAACAGCTTTCACGGAGAGAGCAGTTAAGCAGACAGGACATTTCAGGGAAGAAAAGAGGGAAATCAGAGCAGGCGTGATAAAGACCTACAAACCGTGAGTGACAGAGAAAGCAAATAGGGAATGACTTGTCACTGCACTGAACTAGAGGGGAAAAACCAGTGCATCAGGTTAAACCAGATGGTGGCAAATTCAAAGCAAAGAGAAAGGAGCTAATTCTTCATATTATGTACAAGTTTTGTATTACATACAGTGGAAGTATTTGTCACAAGATGCTGCTAAGAAGGCTTTGCAGACACAAGTTTTGGCTACTGGGACAGCATTTTGGGGAAACATCACGACAGGCTATTTCTGGTTTGTACTCTTCCCCAGGCATCTACCACTGGCCACCACTGGGGATTCGGTATTTGGTTAGATCAAGCTTCCCTGCATCCCCGTTCCTTTTCATATTTAAAAGAAAATATGAAAAGAATGTAGCATTTGATTTGATTTAATTGTGTTTTGTATGTATTCCTTTATCGGCATTATTGTTGTTGTTTTCCCCTTTCCTTCGCTGTTCTGTTAAACTGCCTTTACCTCAATCCACGAGTTTTGCCTTTTTCTTCCCATTCTCCCCCCATCCCGCTGGCATTGAGGGGTGAGCCAACAGCCACATGGTTCTTTGCTGCCAGCTGGGGCTAAACCACAACCCTGTGTTACCTGAGGATTTCTGCAGCTATAAACAATTATTTCACTCACATGAACGTGCACTCATTTTTGCAAGGTTTCCCTGTGACATTCAGAGGCGATACCTTTGAGCACAACCTGATAACGTTGGACAGTTTCTTCCCACGTTTCAAGCACGCCAGAACACCAATACACACAGGTTGTATAAAATGGTCAAGAACCTCCTGAGAACTCTGCAGCTGCCGTGTAACCATTTAAGCCCAAGAAGCCTTGATTTCAAATACCATCTGTGTATCATATGTTTGTTTATGAATGTGTACGCTAACACCATTATAAAAATCAGCTTCACTTTAAATCAGTTACACAAAATGCCTCCAGGGCTTCTCCTCAAAGCACTCTAATCCTGTAACATGCTTCACAGCATAAAGAGCACTTCACACAGGACAGGAGCGTACCAGTTTGGAGATTGAAATAATGAACTTTGGTTTATACACGTAAAAAAATATGCCAAGAGAGGGATTTTGTCATTTCTCCATTAATCAGGCCAGTGCACTTCAGCTTGACCAAGCTTGAAGAAATTCTTGAGAAACAAGAGGAAAAATTGTCTTAAGAGGAATACAATTCTTAAAAATAGACAGGACGTTCATATCAATATGCTTCAGAGCATCTTGCACCTACAAGATAGACTTCAATGAAAATGTGAAACAGGATTCATTAGACTCTTTGGATGTTTGCTTACTTCACCAGAAGAGTGCAAATACGTTTTTTTTGGAACTGAAATTTAGACCCAAAGTTCATTGATGAATAGGGACCTAACTTTATAAGTATCAAATTATTTGATGCAATAACACAATGGAACAATTTCAAACAATTCTTTCTTCCAGAGAATGGAATTCGTCTATAGCGTGCTGTGTGCATTCATCATCAACACTGGGTCAGTTTAGTCACGGTCCCTTCTGTATCGCGTATCAAATAAAACATTTGGAGTCCATTCTGAAAGAACTTACAAACTTAGTCAGTACTGATGTACACTTATATTTCATTTCCACGTTAATTTAGACTGGAAAGCGACTGCCCATCAACAGTCAGTGTATTTTGTGTGAGTGTGCGCACACATGCCCCAGCAGAGCCGAGTGTCAGTTCATGGACTTGTGGCTGAAAGAGCCCCCAGTGAACTCCAGTTACATCGTCGGGCAAATAAAGGTTTCAGCGATACCACGAGGGAATCTTGAAAGACTAGATCCAGCGAGGCCACTCATTCAAAAAATCAGACTACAAATCTGCACTAACACTATAACAATCAGATCTGAATTGCAAGCTACTTTCAAAGAAGAAATTAATATTTAAGAAAAAAAAAAAATGCTTGTGACTAGATTGCACAGCAGACCAGTGCATCAGTTTTGCCGTTTCTGAAACAGGTTTTTTGAGGGTTTGGTTGGTTTTGGGTTGTTTTGGGGTTTTTTTATTTACTTAGGCCAAAGGCACAATTTAGTCTGACAGTTTCTTATGTGTCAGGGAGAAGCAAGTAAACTATTTGGTAAGTCTGGAAAGCCCTGCTTGAGAAAGGCGCCTACCACCATTCACCTGGTTTGGGACTGAAGTTCACTGACAGTTTTTCTGTGATTGTCTTGTTCACCCCAATGCCTTTAGTTAGCTTCCTCACCCATTCAAAACCAATACTGAAATAATTACTGCAACAGCATCTGCCTGCACGGCAAAGTCCTTTGAAATAGCTAGGGTTTGAACCTTAAAAATATCTTCATATGTGGCTAGAATTCCTTTTGCTCTTCTGCTAATCTTTGAGATTCGTACAGCTTTGATCAGAGTAATTATAAAATTAAAATGCAGTTGATTATAGATTTCTCAAAGGATCCAAAATATGATGGCAGAAGAATAAAAAACAACAACAAAACCCTGCTACATAGCCATTATGCTAAGCAGTAGCAAAAGGAACTGAAACATTTAATCTAAACATTTAAATAAGGAAAAGCCCAATGGAGTGAAGGATCTTCAACCATCAAAGTCATGGGCTTTAAGGAGTTCAGCGGAACAGAAAATCATCAATTAAAGCTGAACCCTGCCTTAGGAAGAAACCCACAAATAGATTGTTTAAAGACTTGAGTTGGTGTTTTTCTTGTTTTGTGTTAAGGTTTAACATGATCTTTGCCAACACATTTTAACTGCCTTTGGGCAGAAATGCAGAATCTGTGATTAAAAAGAAATATTTTGGGATGTCTACACCCAGATCTCAATTACCTTCTTCCTCCTGATATGCTAATGTGACTGCTTTCCCTATTAACAGTAAAAATCTGTTTTGCCAAGCTGTTAAAAAAACTAGAATCAGATAAATACAATTAATTTTTCGTAAAACATTGGTATGCCAAGAAGTAAAAGACTCTGAATGTCTGTCTGCCTGCCTCTGCTTTTCTTCCCTCACCCAGTGTAAAACAGCTTGGTTTAATCTGTGTCTGACTGTGATGTCTAAGAGGCACCTAGCCTCAGTTGCAACAATTTTGTCTAATTATTTATTAATTACAACTCACAAAGCTAAAAGAAAAACACTCTCTGTATTTCTCCTATGATTCGTATTTATGGGAGCTTTTACTTTTGATCTGTCCATTCTGATGACTTAGAAATATAAACTTACGTGCACAGATACTTTATTGGTGAAATATATGCCTATGCCACACGTTTCCAGTAACAAGACAAGAATTTAAGAAAAGGTGTAATGCTTGAAAAAACCCCAAACAAACCCATAAAATCAACTATGCTATCATTATCGTCTTCAGATATGCTATATATAAACAAGGCCAAGTGCAAGGTCCCGAACGTGGGTCGGGGCAATCCCAAGCACAAACACAGGTTGGGCAGAGAACGGATTGAGAGCAGCCCTGAGGAGGACTCGGGGGCGTTGGCTGATGAGCAGCTCAACATGAGCTGGCAACGTGCACTCGCAGCCCAGAAAGCCAACCGCACCCTGGGCTGCATCAAAAGAAGTGTGGCCAGCAGGGCGAGGGAGGTGATTCTGCCCCTCTACTCTACTCTGGTGAGACCCCACCTGGAGTTGTGCGCATCCAGCTCTGGGGCCCCCAACATAAGAAGGATGTGGACCTGTTGGAGCGAGGCCATGAAGATGCTGAGGGGGCTGGAGCCCCTCTGCTGTGAGGACAGGCTGAGAGAGTTGGGGTTGTTCAGCCTGGAGAAGAGAAGGCTCCGGGGAGACCTTACAGCCCCTTCCAGTCCCTGAAGGGGGCCTATAGGACAGATAGAGAGGGACTCTTTATGAGGGAGCGTAGCGATAGGACAAGGGGTAACGGCTTTAAACTGAAAGAGGGTGGATTTAGATTAGATATCAGGAAGAAATTCTTTACTGTGAGGGTGGTGAGACACTGGCCCAGGTTGCCCAGAGCAGCTGTAGATGCCCCATCCCTGGAGGTGTCCAAGGCCAGGCTGGATGGGGCTTTGAGCAGCCTGGTCTAGTGGGAGGTGTCCCTGCCCAGGGCAGAGGGGTTGGAGCTGGATGATCTTTAAGGTCCCTTCCAACCCAAACCATTCTATGATTGTATATTGCCAGCTGATTTTAAGAAAATCACATTAAGAACAATGAACGGTGTATTGCTTTGTTTTCAAAACAGATCAACAGCTGTAAGAATATCAAGTTATCCAGTAGTCAGTCTCTGAGTCATCCTGAGTAGAGTAGCCTTGCTGTCTAGCTAACTTACTCCAGGTTTACGGAGGGACTAAAAGATTTAATTTAATACAAAGTGTGTTGCAGAGGATCAGAATCTCCTGTACAATTTTGGCTAAGTGCACAAAGAGTACTTGGCATACGATGCTTCTGAAAATTTGCCCCACCATAAAAACCTGAAATTAAGTAAAATATTGCATTCATATTTCAAGGAAAAAAAAAAATCACCATAGTTTGCACTTTATGGAGTACTCCTTCATATATGCACCCATCTACGTATGTGGTTTCACAAAAAAATCCCCAGAAGCCACTGCCTAGGTGAGGTGCAATTTCTCTAAGAATATTCAAAGAAAAACTATTATTCCTACTACTCTGAAATGACCGGTGAAAGTTAGCCAAGCTAATGCTGCACATACACACACAATTCTGCACTTAGTGAGTATCTCTGAAGCCTCTCTCAACATACCCCACGATCTCTTCAGGGTAATCATTAGGAAGCTTTCCTTTCAGAAAAACAAAACCAAAACAAACACACACCAAAACCAAAACCCCATGCAAACAACCCAAAGAGAACTTTTTAAGCAGTCACTTCAACCAAACATTATAAATTTGAATCTGCTCAGGAGCTGGAATGCAGAAACACTGACAATGAGGGGTGAGTAGCTAGAAAGCATATAAACTGCTAGAAAAAGGGTATTTATCAGGCAGGTACACAGCTGTTCAAGAAACTGCAATTTCCTCATTGCAAATATGGATTGTATGCACGATAATGAGAGTTACAATTTACTAGGTAATAAATACTAGGAAGAGACCACTTGATTAAACACATTGGTGCTGAGAAATTCAAATAAAAATGGGATTACAGAATAAGTGATTATCATTAAAAATGTTCTCTCAACAACTACAGCAGAAGTTTTTCCAGGTAAAGTCCTAATCCTGGAAAGATCAGCGCAGAACAAAGAAACGCATCTCTGGGGAACATCTGACATTACAAAACTGAAACTCAAATTTCTATTCTGTCTAGATTCTCCATTTGAAGACCACCTTTCACGTGACCCTTATTTGTGCAGCTTATGGAGCAACAAGAGGAGGAGGGAGTTGTGTTTTCCTCACTGTTACAACAGGCTGTCCTTCGGGATTTGCAGCCAAGATGCCCTCAACTATTCCCCTAAGTTTTGTCAAATACAATTAATAAATAGCAGGATTCTCCATTGTCTTCCACTGTAAATGATGGCTATTTCAAAATACCACCTTTGTACTGAAGTACATTCCCGTTGAACTGACGGAGAGACATGATTCTCATACAAATCACCGTGAATGTTTTATTGTATAAACAAACATCCAGCTTGTAAAGGCTTTCAAGTAAGACATGCTTACATTGTTTCTCCATATAAATGTAGGCTGTGGAACAATTCAGCACTGGCAGACAAACACATGAAACAACCTGCCAAGTTGTTTCGTTTAGTTTGTTTTCATTTTGCTAAATTCATGTAACTTTTGATTACTACAGAGAGTACTGTGCAGTTAAAGGATGCCCCCTAACAATTGCATTTGCATTGAGACAGAAGCACTCCCTTCACGAGCTTCCCCTTAGGAAGACAACAACAACCCGTTTTTAAAGCTGCCTCGGATTAATCTATAAAAACTGTTCATAGTGCCTGGTTTGTAGCTCAAGACTAACGCCTAGAAAAATCAGGAGGGATTCACGCTTCTCCACCCTCCAACCCCACCCAGCAGAGCCAACTCATTACGAACCACGGTGGTCCCTCGCGAGGGAACGCACAGGGTGTGGCGAGGCTGGACAAAATGACCCTTCACGGCTTACACTCGTAAGAAAGAAGTTCTTGACCTTGTCCGAGTACACTTCCCTGGGGAGAGCCGAAAGGAGGAGGTGGGGGAAGGACTGTGCTGATTTATCAATGTGGATTTTGAACAGCCAGGCAAGTTCTACAGGGGGTGAAATGACGACCCAAAGTCTACCGTCCTTTCCTGAAATTTTACATTGAAAGAGGCATTCTAGGGAGAGGAAATTACTGGAACCACTTGTATGATTTTTAAATGAGATTAAGGGTAATTAAAATACTTCCAGTTATGTAATTAAATTTTGTAAAATGTAATTAAAATACTACAGGCAGTATGGGAGCAGGAATTTCTCTCCAGAGCACTCCTGCTGACTGGAGAATTAAGTAGCAAATTTCTTTGGAGGAAATCATTGTCTCTAATGCAAAGTGTTTACCAAGACATGACAGCAGTGGTCTATTTTTTGTTTTGATTAAATTTTATTATAATAACATTTATATGACAAGAGTAATGCCATAATATTTATCCTCAAAGACAGTATTTTGTAATCTCTTGCTGTATGCTTAGATATGCACGTATGCTTACGATACAAGCAAGACGAAAATTCTATTCTATTCAGTAGTAACAGGAACTTTGCCCACTCTGTAGCTGATCTCACCTATAATACTGGCAAAATGCCACTTAGCTTGTTCGTCCAACCATCCCCTCCAACTGCAATACGTAAAGCAAAGTTTGGGGTTAATACAGTTTATAAAACCAAATTATATAACTGTGGGGAATAATGGGAAGAAAAAAAAAAAACCAAATCCAAAACAACCCCAAAACAAACAAACAAACAAACAACAAAAGAGCTTTCAGGTACGTAGGTCAGGTCAGAAATAAAAGCAGCAAAAAAATACGACTTGGGCCTTTTGAGTTTTCTTTTCCTATTCATTTATTTACCTGGTTGTACCAATTTCAAGCCTTATTATACATTTTCTCGTGTTCAGTTTTACATGTTTTACTACATTTATCAGTTAGCATGATTCTCCCCAGTCCTGAGAAGCTGAGTTAATCATGTTCTACCCTTCATTAATATTTTATTATTTTTATTAATTTTGTAATGAGTTTTTACTGTGGGAAGTGCTGTACTCAAGATGCAAAAAAAGTCTCAAAGTGCTGACAAAGAATAGCATTTTACAGTATGTCTGAGGTGAGTTAACAATTTGCCACTCATAAAAATATAAACCTCTTTTTCTTCTCCGCTATCCAAATTCCTCCTCCTCCCTCTTTTCATGCTCTTCCACTGGCCCTGTACCTCGCTCTGTGTAGTCCTTCCCTGCCACCTTATGCCAACTCTAGCGCTCATCTCGTCACACAGGTAAGTCAGCAGGTCCAACACCACAAAAATACTTTCTTTTGCCCGGTTTCTTTTTCTGCTGGTTTTGTGAGCTGAACGGGTTATTGTGCCATGAGAAAGGCACCAGAAGCACAGAAGGTAAACGGTGGAGAAGCGCGAAGGTACAAATAAGGACAGCGCAGCGAAAAGGCTAATTTTTCTCCTCCTAATAGCTATAAACTTTTAGCTCAGCTTCAGTTGTTTCATGAAGTCACACCCAAAGAACACTGTCAGCTTTCCAGTTTTTTGGATGAAAGTTTTGGATCAGAAGCTTTATTTATTTATTTTAAAAAACAGACACACCTATTAATTTCCATAACAACTGTGCACTGTTACTCATCTTCTAGGCAGTTATTTTTGCCAATTTGAATATCTCAAAATTAAGAGAACATCTGTGCTTCTTGAATAAATATTTAGCACACAAACCTTGAGACTGACTTCATGTTCTCCTGAGCATGATGTACACTTTTCTAGACCATAGCCAAGGAGATGCCAGCTTTCTAGACCTAAAGTTAAGCTACTTACAATTCCTTGACACAGCTAACAAGACATCCATGGGAAAGAGTGATGATAATCAAGCAAAACATGAGACTATTAAGCACTTTACAAATAGTAAGAACATTCTAATACCGCAACTACAGTAGAGCAATCTTGAACCTGAGATGCCTTCTTTCAGACTAACTACTCCCTGACAACCCAATGCAGAAAACCTCTACAAGGCTTTGTGTGATCTGCAAAACCCTACTCAGAACCAAATGTGGGTTTCGCAGATCACACAAAACCTCACAATCCAAATTATCACAGTGATTACCCAATTTCCAATATTCCACTATTGTGGTCCATTAATCTTTTTAGAAATGTTGTTCAATTCCCATGTGCTATGACATACTGTACAAAAAAATCAGACAAAAATGAATACAAAAAATTAAATCATCTTTCTCTTACCCACATCCTCTCCCTATGAGGGGGGAGGAAAACCATGGTATAACTTCAAAAAGACGCGTCCCTGCAAAAACTGATAATGCATCAACAAGTGATAGAAGTAACCTACTCCCAGTACCAACTGTATTGTAGAGGTACGGCCTTAAAGATGGTGTGGCATCAGCAACAACGTGACTAATCTTTAACAGACAGCTGAAATGGGACATAACATCTTCAAACAGACACCAACAACGCACCCTAGGACAGAACTTCTTTGTTCATATCCCTTTATCAAGAATCGGGGAATCCAAAAGCCATTCCTAGGAATGTTTTACTGCGGGTTACAAAAAAGTTCTATTTAAAGTTACAAAATAACTATCCCAAGTGTAAATATAATGAAGTAATCCCACACAGTACAGAAGTTACTGCAACAAGTTTTAACTGAAACATAAAAATATAAACAAGAAACAGTTTTCCTGAATACCTTTCTTGGCTCACAAATGCTAACTGTAATTTCTGAAGGCTGTCTTCTCTCTGCTCAAGTTGTAAACCACAAACTGCTGTCTGGCAAAAAGATCAAGTACATCCTACTTTTACCTGATTTCCATTATCAAATCTGCAACCACGACCCACCATACATGTTCCGCTCCCCAACAGCTACGAGTTTTGGACAGGTCCCTAACAACCACCCTTAACTTTGTTCCCAAAATAGCAGAGATAGTCAATAAATGAAAATGAAAAAGAAAGTTTTAAAAAGTAATTCCAACCACCACAGATAAAATAATGGTTAATATTTTAAAACCTAAGAAACAACTCATAATTGCATCAGAACAGAATTTTTGCTTCTATTAAGTTTGAAAACACAGCAATTGACTGAACACAAAAGCAAGATGATATATTTGTGTTTTAGCAAACATTCTGATTTTGTTATATAATTGGGTTTGGTCTTAAATTACATGGATGTCAAATATTGTATCTTCAAATCCCTGCAAAAACATGAACAAACTGTCCTCTTAAGAGCCTAATAAATAGCGAAGCGTTAACAGAAAAGAATTTAGAATAACATGAGGAGACTTAAACACGAACCCGTAGCCATAGAATTATTTTGTTCTAATGACACATGTTAAACAGAAAATATAGTCGTCGTCCCCAAAAATAGAGGCCGTATACTTTTAATACCAGGCATTGGTTTCAGAGCCCAAGACAATTAACAGCTGTCGAGTTTGTTCTCACCATCCTGTAACTCTCGGGGAGGGTTCTTCTGAAAACATGGGGCTCTATAGGGGGACCAAAAGCACACATATATAAAAAAACCAAAAACCAAGTTAAGGATGAAGGCTGGTATTCTAGACCGGACAGGAACTGGAGCGAACCATTTCAATGGCAGAATAATTTGTGGGATTGGGATAAATAATGTATCTATCCTTTCAAAAGCCTTTGTAGTTTCTGTTTGATGCAAAGTAGAAGTCATTAGAGCAATGCAAAGAGCAGCACAGCCTGATCAAAGTGATCACCTAGGAAAATGGCTTTTGTAATAACATTTGGCTATAGATAGGGAAGGCAAATTTGGTTTTGTTAAAGTCAGGAAAAAAAGGTTGTTGCAATAATCAAAACACAACATAGTAAGATCTTAAAGGAGAATTTTAGCTCTGTAAATAGAAAAAAACCCAGAAACTAATGATGACATGGAAATAACATGCAAAATTTGACACAGGGCATCTAAAAGCACCTCCTACTCAGGTGAGTTTGATGCCATTCAAGAAGACAGCAATGAATACTACGACTATCCCACTAGTAAGCTATACACAATGCTGCACACTGTGGAATTCCCAGAGACATCCTTTTTACTTAACTGAATCTTCAACCTTGCACAAAACCAGCAGTTTAAGCAGAGATGCAGATGATCTTGAATAAAATAAAAAAAAAAATCTCCCTAAAAAAACCAAAATATCTTATTTCACTCTTCAACTCTCAAAGTGTGAGTTTGTGTACGAGTTCTCGGCTACTACAGAATAGAAAAGCACAAGCTCACGTAACCCTTGCCTGTAACTACATTTGCTATAGTTATAATGGCTGGCAAGCACTTCGACAAGAACTCTTTTCTGATTTTTGTTACCTTGAAGGTCAGTATAAACAAAGTATTTCTATGCCCAAACCAGAGAAAAAAACCCTTTTATTTCGGTTTTGTTACATCTTTTAGACCTAGAGAGAGAGAGGCAAACCATGAAAGAGAAACCCTGGCCACACTGAAATCAAAGGAAGTTTTGCCAGAACTCCGAGCAGGTTAGAGCTCACCCGTATCAGAAAAACACTGCACTGGTACAATTTCATAGAATTTGAGTATCAGCAACTTCGACTAATTTAGAGATATTGATACCAGAAGAAGGTATCAACAAAAGCCATCTCGCTGACTTAGCAATATCCTAAATTCTGCTTGGAAAAAAAAGTGAATTAAAAAAAAAAATAACAATCATTGCACAGGGGACAGAGAAAAAAAACCAAATAAAGCAAAACCAAGCTTGCAACCATCCAGAACTGCTAAGGTAGGCTGAGGCAAAAAAATACCCTGTCACATTGAAAGAGGAAAAGGCAAGAAAAAGGTGCAATAGAGGTAAAAACCGTGTTATTCCAGGCTGGAAGAACAGGAATATAGGGCCTTCATTTTGATTTGCAGTAATAACTATCGATTCGAAGCATGATACATTCCAGTGCCTGTATACTTAGCTTATTCCAGATACGATGATTAAATAATGAATAGAAAAGTACAATGAAAGTACCAAACAATTAGGAGAAAAAGCAAGAGCAAACAGAGCGCTGGTATGGGAACATGCTGCAATAAAGTAGAAGGAAAAGTGTTAATCCTTATGTTGTACTTCAAGCACGTTGTCTGGCGCAGGTGTTGTCAGTGTGTTCTGCGAGCCTTCCTTGAGTTCGCTACTCCCTTCCTCCCTAAACCAAAACATGACGGGGGAAGAGAGCACAGACTGCATATTCAAGACGACCCAAGGCAGTTACAATGATAATCCACAACGAAAAAAAAATAAGTGTTTAAGTCCTATGAAATGCCCAGCCATTGCACTGATGAATCCAAACTGAAAGGCTGAAAGGACAGCTTCATAAAAGCATAGCTGTACAATAAAGATCGGAATGCACTTCATATCTGGAATAGAAAAGCAGGTATGTTATTACATACTGTTCTCTGGAATTCGGTGCATTTGTTTTTGTACAAACAGAGAATACCTGCTTCTGTCGCTTCTGTTCATAACTGCTTCCTCTAAATCTGGTATTTGTATTAAAATAAAGGCTATCTATCCTCCCAAAATGATTGCAGTTTTATCACAATAAGAATCTATCTATTTTGTTAGTTCAGGAAGTTACATTTATTTTAGTACGTGCTATCTAACAGCAGATGTGCATTAAAATGTGTCGCTGCAGGATATATTAACCACATCATATGAATAAGCCAAACAGCTGAAATAAGAAGCTACAAAGACCTTTTTGAACATGAGCAGCCTCCCTGATCTCTATGAAACTAAATCACCTATCTGATATTACTCGCACATATGGGAAAGATACAATAACCAGGCAATGGAGCTTATGAAAGGCATAGTCTTATGCCTTGCAGCAGTTCACTTGTTTCACAACTGCTACCTACTCTGCTAGCACTTTTCCCCCCTCCAAGTTATACATTTAGATATCTACAGCATATCTACAACATGATTATGATTCAGATATTATTTCCCCAAGATACAACCGCTCGGGGGTGGAGGGGAGGTTGGTTGGTTTGTGATGGTTGGGTTTTTTTAATCATTGCCTGCCTTCACATTCTTTCTCAATATCTGCAATATTTGAGCAGCAAAATCCTCTAAATTAATCAGATTCTGATGTAACATTTCCGTCAGAACTGCAAGATCCCTGCACCCTTTGTAAAGTGCAATGCAATCAAAACATCATATTAGTCAATTTTTATGTTTGTATCCAGACTATGAGAAAGCAGTTTTGAGTAAGATATTGACAATTTTTCAAAATAATGGTAACAGAGAGAAACCCAATTGACAAATCACTACAAAGAGACGTAGTTCTTGCAAACAGAAAAGAGAAAGAGGGAAATCTTTAACCCTGATGAATCCGTCTTGATTCTATCTCTGGCATTTAGAGATAAGCAGCTTTCATTAGGACTTCACATCCGACTCAGTAGGAAAATGTCACCAAACGCCGTGCTGAAAAATGCCTTCAGAAATCCCATACAATGTTTCTGGTCCTCTGTCTAACCTTACAGAAGTATACAGTGCAATTCCAGTTTTGCTTTCTGACCATGATATACCCAGGTACAGGTATCTCTGCCGGTACATTTTGCTAGCAAGTGGGCTAAGGAGTCAGACATTCCTTGGAAATAAAAGCTACACAGATTTTACACTGTTAATCCCCAAATTTTAGAAATCATGGACAACAATACTCAGCAAGTGGTGGTGTGCTTACCAACAACTTCAGGCGTGGAATTAGGAATTTTTTTCTAAATTTTGTATGGCCACAAGAAACATTAAGGTGATCTCAGAGACAGTGCTGTCTGCCATCCGTAATCTCAGTACCACCATTTTAGACCTTTTTCCTCTAATAATTAACAACAGCTGTGCTTGTGAGGGGACCAATATTAGCAAAGTAATTGAACATTTCACATGACACAAAACAAAAAAAAAAAAGAAACTCAATATTTCCTCCAGTATTCACCAGTGGAAATAGGCAAGAATACTAAAGAAACACTCTTAAGACATGACATATTTGCTTACAGTTTTTAAGATTATGATAATTTTGTTAAATATTTTTCCATATGTGAACAAATTCCAATATCTAAAACCACAGTGCCTTTTCCTCTGTATTCACTTCTTATAGGATGAGGATTAAGTCTTGTTTGTGAAACTGGGTGGAAGTTTTTAATGGTCCTTTTCAGGAAGCATGCATCTGTTTTTTAAACCTGTTCCTTCCTAAACTTGCTAAAGTTGGCCCCAAAAATACATCAGGAAATGACTGGAGGATGAGGGGGATGGGGGAAGAAACTTTAAAGACACCTTGTCTTAATTAAATCTAAAAGTGTTACTTCGTCCTGTTCAAGTGAGTCCAGCACAGCTTCAGCACAGCACACCTGCCTGGGGGAGGGGATGTGTCAACATCGAGAACAGGTTCCTATTTCAGCTGCCTCTTGTAATTGGCAGCCTGGAATTAATTAATGAAGTGGAACCAGCACATGCTTGAATGCAGCATAAAATTAAACATGGCAAGCGGTACAGAAAAACATTGCTGCTTTCTTTAATACTCTTTTATTGCTACAAAATGTGGAAAGGTAAAAGAGTAAAGCCAAATGCAAAGTCACCAGCAGACGACAGTGCCCCTAGCACTCATTTTTACCTTTTGGGTTTCTCGGTCAGCTGCTAAGCTGCTACCTGAACAAACAGGTACAGTACAAATAGTTATCCTACCCAATAAATAATAGCCTTTGACATATTTAGTCTTTTCGGTCTTAGAATTATTTTAAATAATCTGTCAAAACCGTATGATTCATGTGGCTCTAACAGTCTCAGCTGGAACCTCTCGGTACCCAGAATCAACATTTCAAGTACTAATTCAGCTGGAAAGCCAGGGGCAGGAACGCCGTCAGCTCCGCGTGCTCACTCACTCATGACAGGAGTGTCATTTCTCTAACCTTCTTCTTGATCAGCTCTTAGTGCTCAGTGCGAGCCACCCTCCCAGAGATGGGGCCAGATGGTTAACTGCTGTATTTTAAAGGAAAATCTTCGGAGGGGTATAGACTAAAAAAATATCCAGTTATTTTTGGAACATTTCCTTCCATTTCTTTTTGTTCTTAAGTAACAGCAGATCTTATAAGAATATTTCTAGTATGTATGTTTTGGATTGTTTCTCTTGAATGAAGCTTCCCTTCTAAAGTTCTGAGCAAACACCTCTACCAAAATAATTTTCCTCTTCAAAATACCCTACAAATTTCTTATGCTATTCCTGTAAAACAGTAAAGCACGCCCCCTACTTCAGCAAGAAGAATTTCAAACCAGGTGCCAAATGTGAGAAAGTTCAGGATGAAAGTCCTATCTGGAATAAATTTTAGAATTTGCCAGTTCCTGATTCTATATCTTCTCTTCCAGACATTTGAGTGGTTTTTCTTCCTAAAAACCTCAGTGGAAGATTTACCTTAGCAGCAGCTGAATGAGATGTCCATCGTGAACAGTATCCTAATGGTTCCTGTTCTCCTTCTCTGGCCTGGGTCCCTATGCCTCTGTCTGGGAGCCCTCCAGAATACTTCTAAACAGATTGCATATTTCAATAAAAATTTATGAGCAAAGTATACCTAGTGTCTTGTCTTTTTTAACCACTCTTTCGTCTCCCCAGTCAATTTTTGGTAATGAACAGCACTTCATTAAGCAACTCAGTCAAGATTCAGAGAGATTCTTAGTGAGAAATATCTAAAAAAATGTTTCTTCAGTAAAAACACAGGGTTGGGTTTTGCTCAAAGTGCTCTTACCGAGTATCTGCAAAGCAGCAGATAACTGCTTCACGATGTACATAAAATCAGCAGAAATTACTTCTGTAACTTTATAGCTATACCACATAAATAACTGCCAGAACGCAAGCGTGCCAGTGATCCCTGCTTAGAGTGGAACTTGCACTGATTTAGAGCTTCACAGTGTTGTCACTGGTTCAGTTTTGCTATTTATACACACCACTTCAAGTAGTTAATAATAATAATTCTATTAAGGAGAAAGAAGCCATTCAAGTATTTTTCAGGTGATGCCACTCCAGAATCAGTGCAAGCTTGGCTGGCTCAAACCTTTTCCGTATTAGGAAATGGCAGTAACCTGAGAACAATAAATGGTTCCTTCATTAGCTTTTATAATCCCCAAGGATAAGACCTACTTTTTCCATACAGAAGCTTCCACGTGGAAGAGCTATAACGTTTTAGCTTTTCTGACGATCCTTTGACAGAAGGAAGACGAACGTTGCCATTAATGATTTCTTTCTACTTCCATTTTCTATTTCTTTACTCAATGGGAAATTTTAACTCACTTTTTTTGAGTTAGTTTTAAGAAGTAGGAAGCTATGCAAGGTCTAATAAAATATGGCCTACACATTACCTGTGTATGTACCTACACATACCACAGGAACTGTTTTACAGAGGCTCTATCAATCCTGCCTTTCTCACTGGCACACAGGTTTGCATTTTGGAACGACCTCACACAGATAAAAAGAAAAAGGTGAACACTGCTGAACACACCATTTCTTTGCTTCTTAAGCTAAGGTCACTAAGAGGAAACTAGAGGACGAGAGGTTTACCAGTAAATGCATCTAGCGCTTGTATATTTAAAGCTTTGTGGTCTGTTTAATGTTAAGAACTGCTTTTTAGGATGTCCTCAACGGTATCTCTCATTGCTAGAGGTTTTTTAGCCTACTTAAAACAGTGAACACCACGAAGAGGAAGTTATTTTTAAAGAGCACTAGAAGTGACAAATGTGAGCAAATATATGTAGCAAGAGATACATCATTGCTTAATTAATGGATGAAAAATTATTAATATGTTGACACTATTTATGTTTTCTGCTAATGTAAATAAAGCCCACTAAAAGACAGGTGACAACAGTAAGAATCACAGTATAGCTATACTATTGCTATGAAAGAAATTTTTTGGGAAACAAGGCATCTCATTTAATGAAAGGGAACTTTCATTCTTCCTATTCCCAGACGCAGAAAAAAAAAATAAAAGAAACGTCTCCCTCCCGGGAAACCATGGGGAAAATTATTTTTCCTGAGGCACCCACCTTAAGTCCCTGGGGAGTTAGGCAAAAGCTGCCAGTTATGAATCTGATCCCATTCATGACACCAGATGCAGGCGGTATCCTATTTTATTGGTCTTTCTCTCCCCATCCCACCATTAAAAAAACCAAACCAACAAACCAACCTAAACCAACAAAACAAAAAACAAACTCACAACCAAACCAAACCAAAAACCCCCACTCAATTAAAAATACAAGGTAGAGGAATGATGGATGACCAGTGACAACAAAGGGGTCATATTATCCTCCACTGTCTTTTTCATCACTTAGTGTATTTTGGAACTTCTGCAAATGTAAAATAAAGTGCCCATTTAACATGACATTTTAAAGCCTCTATGCAGAAAAATCAAGTGAGAATTTGATGCAGGTACTGGCTAGAAACTGTCCCATCAGAGATCAGTATTCACTATTATTTCAGTGATGCTGTAATGGCTCTTATCCTTTTTTTTCCCCCCTCCTTTTTTTTTTTCCCCCTTCGTGCAGTAAACTGATTTTAACAAATTTGTACTGAAGTACTTCCTGGCACTGCTTTTAATTTCCTTCTTTCACAGCTGTGCATCCTGCATCAAAAGACTGTCTCAACCACAGCAGGTTCTGAAATTCTGCAAGCAAAGCCAGCTCAACCCCAATCGCCTAATAAAATAACAGCAAAATAAGTTTCCATTTTAATAACATTTTGTATAGTCCCTTAAATTTGACAAATGAATTTTCTTAGCATCACTAAGGAAAAATAAGCTCATCAGCATTTCATAACCAGTGAAAACAAGCCACAGAACGGGTAAGTGGTACATGAAGTTCACATGAGAAACGTGTGCCATAACCACAAATAGTGTCACAACCGCAGATAGCACAAGCCCAGCCTCCCCAGCAGTGCTTTGGTCAGTTCCACGTAGACACGGGCAGCAAATTCATTACCTATAAACTGTTAAAAATTTCATGGGAGCAGAAAACAGCATAAAAAGCTGGTTTTCCCGGCAAGAGGTTCTACTCTAATAACAAAAATATCTCCAAACATCAAAATACAAAAGCTGCTTGAATTCAGAACAAATTTCCCACAGTGCGCAGGAAGTCACTGTGCTATTCTAAGTAGTGATGGTACAAAAGAAAAAATGTCACAAAAGGAGCACAATTAACATGCTTCAGATGTATGTAAGCAAGGGACAACAGAATATGAAAACAACTGTCCCAGAGACAAGACAATGCCTACAATGAATAACATCATGTATACAACATATATTCCAACACAGCAATGCTCAGAGAAGCCTCAGCTTTATGCCCCAGAACTGACTCGTTTGGCTTAATTAAGAAGCAACTACGGAACTTTCATAAAAAGTAAAAAACACTCCAACCACCTATAAATACTTTCAACACTTTACTTAATAGTTAATTAGTAAATATTTAATAGGTATAACAAACACCAGTGCAGCCTCTCAAAGAATGCTCCTGCTCTCACGATAAATCTAGTCGCAGTTTGCCCCTTCCCAAGACCCGTCCTGTTCACATCTCATCACGTACACATCACTGACCACCTTTTAGATCCAACAATAGACGCACATTAGACAAAAATACCCGACTGGGATACTGACAGATCCGATACAAAGATATTTGTAAGCAATAAGAGCATATGCCTATTAAAACTTGCACCTTGTCTTTGTTAATATCTTCACACAATCAGGGTGTGTGCCCTATTCTTTGGCTGAAATCAAAGGTTTCTGGAAGAAATTCCATTAACTTCACAGGAAGAAGAAATTCACCGCCAGCTTCCCCCCCTCCAGCCAAGGGCTTGTATTCCATTGGTTTCGTTAATTATTGCACTTCTGGAAGTCTGCAATTAGTTTCATTTACTTTCTAAGCTCTTCACTAATGTTTACAGAAGAGTAACAACTATGCGAAGAACACCAAAGCTCTTTACCAAGGTTATATATTTAAGGCCCAACTATCATCCATTTTCACTCGCATGTCCCATAATTCAAAACTAAGATAAGTGAACGAGATCTCTTGAAAGATGATGTGTTCAAAAAGGCCAAATAACAGACAGACGGTTTTTACATTTAATTGAAGAACTCACATATAACACCGAAAAGCAAGATCTTTTGCTTTTCTATGGTAAACTGTAATTCTAGTAATGCTGCGGGTACTCTTTGTAATTACCAGGGTATATACATAGTTTACAGTTACACCAGTAAGAACACATTCTTGTTTTAAGAATTATTGACAGCTTTACTAATCAGTTATTTACCCATGTAACAGTAGAACTAGACCATTATAAACTGCCTCAACTTTTCAGTAACATGCAGCTGGTATAGAATAAACTTAATATTCAAAACACCACCTTAATGCTTTCTTCTGCTTTATCGAGTGGGTAAGTCACTTATGCTGTAATACTCTACAACATCAGGTTCGTGCCCTACATATATTAAAATCAAGTTTGTTCTAAACACATATGGATGACAAATTTACATTTCTTTACAAACCTAATGAAGTACAGTAAGTTAATTTAGAAGGGAAAAATCTCAAGTCATAACAGTTTTATGAGGAAATACACAAAAATCCATGACGTGTTTTTAATCAACATGCTAAAGAAAACACAGACTAGTGGAATATTGCCATCCTCCAAATTACATTTTTAGAAAATCAAATCAAAAGTCAATTACATTCTCACAGTGAGTTAAAATTGGGTAGAAACATGAAACACCCAGCAGCAGATATTTAAGCTACCTACAGTCAAGTTTGGAAATTAAATACACCATCACCTTTGACAATTCTATGCAGGTATCTATCACTACCTAAGCATCTTTAAAAAAAAAAAAATTGGCATACAGTTCTAAATAGTGCAAAGGAATACCTTTGGCAGATAAACTGCTTGCATTCGGGGAAGGAGAGCTTTAAAAAGATGGCTGTTTAGTTTCCAATTCTATCAAACGTTTGCTGAAGAAGCCAGATTACTGAGATAAATCAAGTGAATCCCTCCTTCATGAACAGATTAAGCTCTTAGGAGCAAACAAAACTCAAAGGGCAAACTTTATCACCAGTACAAAGCAAATATATGCAATTTAAGTAATATATTCTATGTACAAAAATAACAGCTGAAAGTCTCAGCATTTACTAAGACAGTCAAATCCTTGCAGTATTGGTTTCCTTGAGAACAGTGGCGAAAAATGTCAGCTAGATTTTTATACAACCATTGCCTTAAGAATTAATAGGTCAATTAAAAGAATAGACCTTTTAATTGAACTAATGACTGGTTTAGTGGATAAAACAGGAGAGAGTACAGAGGAAGTAAATGAAACAATCCTCCAATAGAGCAGGAGATTTGAATTTGATCCTGCAAATTCAGAACGGAGTGAATGAAGACTACATGTATGAACCTTGCAGGTTCACAGCAAAATTATTGTATTTTCTACTGACCAATTTTTATTGTTCTCTAAATTAACAAGTTCAAATAACTGTAAAGATCTCAGAAGTTACCACTGAAGATGTTCTGTCCTCATACAGGCAGGATGATTTTATGACAGTCCAGTGCTCAGAATAAACTTGAAAATTCTAAGTCTAATATTAAAATCTAATTACTGTAAGGCAGACTTGCCAGGTCCTGTAATGCCACGTGCATTACAGGCTCATTGCCTGTAGGTCTAAAAGTGACTAAATTATCTTGCCCAGCCTCCTGTTGTGTTAGTGCTTGTAGCTTAACCACCAAGCGTAATGCTCTGCAAGTTTTAATGATGGTTTTTTCTGCATTTTTGTTCATCAATACAGCTGACACACTAATATTCTATTGAGAAACACATTCACACGCTTGTAAACAATAGCATATTATTTTTGAAAATACTCATAGAGCATTTCCAAACGCTTGCTGGGCTTCTATTTGCTGGGGGCTTTCCCCCCTCCTTGCTGCTTTCCACACCAAGAAACAGGGTGGAGTTGAATAACGAAGTGAGTCGGCAGCTGTAAGCAGATCCCCTTCAGCTGCCCAGACTGCATCGCTGCACCAATAATGGAACGGTTGAAGCAATAAAAAAAACATTTTTCCCCAACAGATAAGAGGACCTAAGGGCTACCAAATGAACTGGGAAACCACTGCTATGCTATTCTAAGATTACCATGGCATTGGAAGATGCCCCCAGAGAAAAACAGTGAAACTTTTATGAAAAAGCATGTTACACTTTGCTGTCACAATAAACTTTAAGATTCACCTGCTTATGTCTTCCTACCCTACCCTGCACCGAAGTGACCTTGGTTAACAGGCTGCAGTGGTTTATACCCCTTCCAACTGTAGGCATCGGCAATGGCAGCGAAGAACACTTTTTGCACTTTGGTCACAAAGCAGCTTGGGAAAACAAGCAAGTATTATTATTTGTATTTTAGGAAAACAAGCAAGCATAATTCTTTGTATTTTGCAGATAAGAATCTGATCAAGAGGTTGGATGGTTCATTGACGGTTACACAGAAAACTTAAGGCTCATACTGGAATAAAACCAAGCCAAGTAGACCATGTGACCTCAAAAACCTGTGCGAAACTTACCTTTTTTTTTTCAACCTACTCTTACCAGCCAAAAGTAGAAAGTACCTAATAGAAAATTTGGTACTGTAATGCTACTACTGACAAAATACTGATAAGATTTATAGTTATGAGGCTTTTCTTTTTTTTTCTTGTTGCTAAGTTCTTGTTCAATAAGTTATTTGATAATGATTTTCCTGCTAAAATGAGGCCAGTTTATAAAGAAAAAAACAGTGTAGTACAACAGGTTTCTTCAAAAGATACAGGCAGACATAATCTAGTATTTAATGAAAATCAGGCCAATGTACTGATAAAGTGACCTTAACTTCTCTTTTGCTGAAACAATAAGTACCTCCTCTGATTTGCCTAACCGAAAGATCGACTCCTGCTGCATTTTACTTCATTAAAATTATCATCTTTAACTCTTGTAAAGCGAAAGGCGACATCTGAAATTTTGCTTATCAGTAAATTCTGGCTACAGTGAAAAGTGTAGTAGAGGATCCCCTGTTCATATGTTTTCAGTGGATTTTATAGTCTTACATTGACCTGAACTGTCATTATGGTGTAAGGCAGTGCCTTAAACTGGTTTGCGACTAGGAAAATCTTGTTACCAATAGCCACAGAGAAGTTCTAGACGTGTTTGCTGGCAGAAGCAGCAGGGGGTCCTGAAAAAACTTGCAGAAATATCTGTAATAAATAACTTCATTATCATTTAATTCAACCACCGAGAGATGGATGGGACAAATGCCCTCATGAGGCCTGCCCTAACCCTACGACGCTACAGAGGCACACTGGTGTATTTATGTACAAACTCAATTTCCTGTTATGGTTGGTCACTTCTATAGGCGTAGCTGGCATTACAGAAATGTATGGACTTGAAAACATAAAGCCGTGCTAATTCAATGAAATCCTGACCTGACTTCCACTCAAGACTTCAATAAGCCCTGGACTATGTCACAATTTCAAACACTCCCAGCAGTTACTTGAAGACGAATGGGCCATCCTTTCCTTCTTCAATGGAATAATTACAGGTAAACTGTTTTAATCAAAAGTATAACACAACTTGCAGAAGCTCAATGCTCTGACTAAAGGGCACACACAGCACATTGTTTACACAGAGCCTTCATTTTTCTTACAAATTCTGTCTGCATGGTCCATATTATAGATTCAATATAAACTACAGTTACCAGTGATGATGTATAAAATTTAATTTTAGAAAATGTATTGGATTATATAATATTTATCGCTATAGAACTAATATCAGTTTTTATTTTGACCTCCAAATAAACCAACCAAACACTATAACTCTTGTTTCTTGATTCAATTTTACTATGAAAAAGTAACTACTACTCCTCTGCAAGTTTTCATCAAGCCAATCACTACACGCATTTCTTAACGGATATCTAACTTCATAGCTGTCAATAACATCTGGCTAATTTCTCTTCATAAACGGTCCCAATTTTGCCATGTTGAAAATAAGCACATGTCAAGCCTGGTTCTGTAACCCCAAAGTAATTTAAACTGAATTCAAACTTCAATTGTCATTTTCCATTATGGAGGACTATCATCAAGAAAAACAGCATCCTTCAAGAAAATAATATTACATTTATTAAATTACTATGCTGCAAGGAGATACAAACAGTGGAAAGTACTGCACTGCTAACCACTACCTGCCTACAAAGTCCCAGTTCTAAAGACAACATAGGATAGAAAACATATTAAAGGAAATCAATCCGAACCTCACTTTTAGTAGCCATACACAAATAACTGCTTTAACTTAAGTGCTGGACTGCAGTTTATGTAGACGTGGCCAAGAGGACTTACAAGTACCTGCCACGAGCAGTACAATATGCTGCTTCAAAGCTTACTGCAAGTCGCAAGGCTCATTTAGGACCCTCAGTGAATAACCAGGCAGCCAGACTGAATGAACCTAACATATACTACTATTACTACCCAAACTAATTATTTTCAGTCTAAGTCAGACTTACGTACACTACTTTTGACTGAATCAGAGAGATAAATCGAGTGTTATGTGCAGATGTCATAAAAATAACAATTTCTTTGAGAATCTTGAAGCTAAAGTTCTCTTCTGTCTCATACTTTTCAGCCAGGTAATTTGCTGTAGTTTGCAGCAAAGCATACAGACTGAACGGATCTTCTGGATGAAACATTTCTGATTTGGAGGCAAAAGCTTAGTTCATTTTCTTCTCTTTTCTCATTACGCTCAAGGGAAGAAAAAATTTGCATGACTGTGGTTAATCTCACCAAGATACACTAAATCTAAGAATTGGTATAATCTGTTTCCAGTTTCCTACCACAAGTCCTCCACAGCTCCCAAGACTGTATCACAATTTAAGATTTGATGAACAATTCAAACAGATGGCAAAAGTGTAAGTGATAGCTCTGCAATATCTGAAAAGCGTCCATGGATTCCTGTAAGGGGTTTCACAATGTCTCTCTTGCTCCACAGTTACGCATATTTTCAGTTTAGGAACAATAATACCAAGCATACCTCACCAGGAAAGAAGAATCAAAAACTTAAGAAGAAAAATCGCTTTCTAGGAATCCAGTTCCCCCAAAATCTTGCTTTACCCCTCAAAGACTGCTGAATGCCAAGAATTGCACAAAGAATCTCAAAGCAGAGGAAAAGGCATACACAATAAATTGAATTTATCTTTTTTTTTCCCCACTCAGGCATTTCTATTTTGTTTTACTGTTTATTTTATCTTTACGCACATACCAATCATCCTTAGCTCTGGAATCTGTGTTGCCGGTTTTTCCTCTACTGTTACACATCTCAACAGCACAATAACTTGTTTAGTCTAACTCTGCCTCAAGATCATACACAGCAAGTGGACGTGCTTCCTTTCGTTCAGATGTATCTCTTCAGAGATATATCCCTTAGTAATACATCTTCTAATCTGTCAAAGATTTTACAAATTGCATTGAATGTAAATTCTACAGATCATACTGCAATTCGGCGAAGCACACCTGAACAGGCGTACCTTCAAGCATTTAAGTAGTTCCCCTGATTTCCAGCAGTTACTTCAATGAGACTACTCAAACACTTAAAACTCAGACAAACTATAGGCTCATGTACTTTGACGAAGGAAACCCCTTAATGTCTCCTCTTGTCTTGCACATGGTTTCAGTAACTCTGCCCATTACATACTGATCTCCTGTGGAGCAGGAGCAGGCAAGTGTTCAACTAGATGGATTCTGCCATTTTTAGCTGTGTTGAGTACAGCAGCACTGAAACCACCGATACTGCAGGGTGGGAGAGAAGTGGCTGGACACCAGCCCTGCAGAAAGGGATCTGGAGATGCCGGCCGACAGCAGGACGGCATGAGCCAGCAGAGTGCCCCAGCAGCCGAGAGGGCAAACCCCACCCGGGGGGGCATCAAACGCAGTAGAACCTGTGGTCAAAAGGGGTGGTTATCCCGCTGTATTCACCGCTGGTGCGGCCTCACCGCGAGCACAGTGTGCAGTTCTGGGCCCCGCAATTGAAGAGGGATGTTCAGGTGCCTGAATGCATCTAGAGGAGGGCGGCAAAACTGGAGAAAGGGCTGGAAGGACTGTCCTTTGAAGAGCGGCTAAGGACTTTGCGACTGTCCAGTTTGGAGAGAAGGAGGCTGAGGGGCGACCTCATTGTCCTCCACAGCTCCCGGAGGAGTGGAAGAGGGGAGGGAGGTGCTGGGCTCTTCTCCCCGGTATCCAGTGAGGATCCAGTCTGGGAATGGTTCAAAGCTGTTCAGACTTCACATTCGGAAGCACGTCTTTACCAAGAGGGTGGGCAAACACTGAAACAGGCTTCCTAGAGAGGTGGTTGATGCCGCAAGCCGGTCAGTGTTTAAGAGGCATTTGGACAATGCCCTTAATAACGTGCTTTAACGTTTGGTCAGCCCTGAATCAGTCAGGCAGTTGACTAGGTGATCCTTGTAGGTCCCTTCCAACTGAAAAGTCTATTCTATTCTATTCAAAAGCGCGTCCACGTCAATAAGCTGAAGGAGAGGAGAAAAAGAACTAGAAAAGGGAATGCTAGGAAAGGATACAAGAAAGTCCTGCAGCTGTACCATGAGCTCAGAAGCACACCAGTTTACGGATTCTTGCACAAGGCACACATGTCCCAACAACCTCCCTAGAGCCTGTACCTACATCTTCTTTCCAGTCTCTTCAGTATTATCTTCCCTTTGCCGCAAAACACATTTCACAAAGTATCAAGGCAAGATTCAGCTGATCTCTCTTACGTGTTCTTGTCAAACCAATATCCAAATCTCAGAAGTATAAAGGAAATCTAGATAACTAACTTGTAACTACAGATGCCGAAAGGTAGGCAAGACGAATCCTACCACCAAAGCACCAACCATAGACACTGATAGATCTCTCTGTTGTGTGTTAATGCAGACATACGCAATTTCTCTTTCCCTGAAAAAATGTAATTTGCAGATTTTATTTATACCTTCTATATAAGCTCAATTTAAATAATGTATGAGAGTTTCGCTGCCTCCCCCTCCCCCCATTTTGTCTGTAAACAGTTTACCTATATTAAACTTACTGCTGATACAGCAACAGCTTCGGTAGTTCTACCAGAACACAATGCTCATTCTGGTCACACTTTTATTCCATTAAAAAGAATATATAATTTCTTTAACATGGTATTCAGAAGGACTGACATTTTTCTTTTTCATTTAGTTGATCATTTTTTAACATGCTGGTATAAATGAATATTAAGTATATAAATATACTTACTTATATGTTAAATTTATAAATCACTATTATAAACAGTGCTTATTCATGTACACTATTCCTTTTCTATAAAATTAGACACCCACTGGCAATAATATTTGTTTTCCTAGAGCTTTATTCGTTTGCCAAAGACAAGATGACTGCAGCCTACCTCCCTAAACTGCATTTTCCTTCACTGATCCCAATTTTTCAGGCATTTTTCAGTTACCGACACCACCGAAACAATGAGCATTCTTTACTCAGGCACTCTTTCTTTTTTGTCTGTAAACAGACCTTGTTTTATATGAAATACATAACACGTTACAACTACTAAGACTGAACACTGCACCTGAATTTGCCATATATGCTAATTAGTGAAAGTATCTTTTCTTCCGTGTCCAGTTTCTGAAAAGGAAGAAAGAAATAAGGGAACAATTTCCCTGAGGTCAGTGGATTCTCTGTACTGGAGGAAAGGATGTTGTATTCAAATTATATATTGTACATGAATTCAAATAGGAGCAGACAAATAGATGCTAGCGAGTCACAGTAAGATACTGTTGTAGTCTGAGTTAAACCTTAAAGAAAGTTAGTTTTAACAACCATACTTCTTTTAAGGTATCTATAGATCAGCTTCAATTTCTAGAAACTGGGTGAATTCATACAAGAGAGCATTTTCTTACTCAGTTCCCAGTTGCACAAGTATGTTTTAAGACAGCTTGGTCCATGTTTCCATAGGATTTGCCATATTTGTATAGACAGATTTGTACTGAAGATGTCCAGCTTCATCACACATTAGCTGTCCTCACCAAAATAATCTGTGAGACTTACTGGCACAACTAGCCAAATTCTGCGATGCTGTTCACATAAATAAAGAGTAATTGTATTGCAACACTACACAGGAAGTCTGAGATCAGTCCAGAATGTAGGAAAAAGAGAATGCAGCATAACAAGTAGTTTATACATTTTTCCAATAGAGCACTTGTAGGCCTTGTTTAATGAGAAATAGCAGGAGAATAACAAAACATAGCCTTAAGATAAATGACATTACACTACTCCAAATAATACCCAACAGCAGACAGCGTCTAGTCTATCACAATCATATGATGGATTAATAATGGATTAAGAACAATCACTTTATAATAAAGTCTGAATCCAGATGGAGCACTGACCGCCTATGTGACAGAGCAATGTCAGAGTCATGCATAATTCAAACATATTGTATACATATTACTGGGCAAGCTGAAGGCCTTTGATACTGGGAACATGCAACAGACCAGAGTCTATAGAAATAAAAAGACCCAGATACAATAAATATTTTAATTATCTCAACTCTGATAAGCTGATGTAGAAGTAATCCCCTCTAAGCTGTTCAAAGCTAGCTCACCATACCTCAGCAATCAAATATTATTGAGTTTATAATTAAGTTTAATTAGGTCAAAGAATGTTTCAGTTATATTGACTCTCAAATACATAACAAACGTTCACTCAGCACTAAAAGCAATCAAAATTAATGAATTCTGATGCAGTGTATGCAGATGTAGCTTAGGTCTGGGTAACTTGTTTGTATTTTATATTGGGGCGTATTTTATTAACTTCCAAGCAGACAGATGAGCAGTAAGACTTCTCCAGTTCAGAATGCACTAATAAATGACCATTTGGAAAAGTTTTATTTTCAGTAATAACAACTTCTATATAATCAAAATACTCTTCTGAGGCTTTGCAGATGGAACCTTACCTTCTTATGTAAGTGTTTTACTTGTCTAGTTCATCATGTATTTGTTCTATGTTTCTTCTCAATATAACGAGAAAACAAAAGCAACATCCATGAGTTTACAACAGATTTTGCACACAACTGATTGCAGAGAAGAACTGCACACCATTGTCCTGTTCCTTCTTCTGAACAGGATTTTGTTTAAATGAGTATAATTTTTATTCTGAGAAGTGCAACTTTTGTATTAAGTTTTACCAGCTTTTTGCTCTGGATACCTCCTGAGGTATTTATGATTTTATAGAGTTGAGACTTATGAGGCACTTGGTATCATCTAGCACCATTACAAGATTCCAGCTACCCTGCAGTTACCCCTTTTGCAATAGCCATTAAAATACCCTGCTTTTAACCACCTTGCTGAGTGCTCAATGTTAAAATCTCCAGGTAACAGTGTCCATCACCACTTTGTTTAGTACGATACACTAACTTTATGTGACAGTCCAAAACTCCCAAAGAGCCCTTGGCCTAGAGAAACTAAATGGACACCCTGTTTCCGAGGAAGGTAGAGAGCACAGGGAAAGAACTGGGTACCTGACCCTGACCGAGGAGCACAGGCCCTTGCATTCCTCCAGAACCCCACCAGGCTCAGAAGAAGGTTCACAGACTGAAGCCCCATGTTTCAGTCTAGTATCAGAAAAGAACAAAAGTGACAGCAGCAAGAAGGAGGGAAAGCACAGGCAGAAAAAATCTGCAAGCAGCTCAGAATTTAAGTAAGAAGAGACGCAGAGTCTGCACAAGGAGGAATTCAGAGAATTGTAGAGCTCTAGGGGGTGTTTTAAACACAAAGTAGTACTTAGCCCTCTATGATTTTTAAAGATGTCTCAGTTTCTCTGTCCCAACTCTCCAAGCTATAAAAGGACATCTATAGAACCTAAAGTTTGTGTAAGCCGTGTTAACTATGTAATGTCTATAAATCAATATGCATATGCCAATCACTCTAGAATATATCACCATTTTTAGTGCACAAGCATGAAACTACAGGCTGAGTTAACTGTATAGGCTGAATATAAGGTAAGCCTCCCGGTGGAGGCTGACAGGAACAAAAGCATGTTGGACAATATCTACATTTTCATTTAAATACAGACTTCAGGCTGCAGCAGCCTCGTATATTCATGCCCTCAGCCTTCACAGTCGGCTGGCCACATCTGCCACAAGTTATCACAAACTATTTGACATTGAAGGGATTTACAAATCCACTTCTTTAAACTGGCAATAAAATGAGCCAAGACCGACCAGCCAGTTTAATAAGCCAGTTTATCAACTCCTGAAGCATCAACACCAGTCCAGACCACTAAACAAATACAAAGATCATTTAACGTGCTTAGGTTACCAGTCCTTGTCCTGAGTCAGCAAAGCTCCAACCAGCATTTCCTGTGAAAGGAAATTCTGTCTTTGTGATTGATTCCCCTGGGAAAAGACAGGTGTGTCTGGCAATGGTCAGTCACAAAAAAAAAAAAAAAAAAAATCTATTTTTATAAAAAGTTTGTAGACAGATGTAAATTGGCAGGAGACCCATATGTATGTGGCTTTCCAAGTTATGATGCAACTCAGTCTTTAAATAGTTAATACCCTCTTTGTTTCCCATCCCCACTCTCTCCTGGACAAAGGTGATGAACAGATGCATTTACACAAATTGGAAACTTTAGACAGAGCAAAAGATCCTTCCATTGGCAAGCCCAGAGAAGAGGCATATCCCCGAGGTGACGGCTGTGAAGCCTGTGTAGCAGTGACTGCAACATGGGACTGACAGCGCTTCCTCGCATCGCAGCTAAGTGAGCTGGAAGAACCCAGCAGGAGTCATTCACCTCATTATGTAAACCAGGGAGTATGCTGCACAGCAAAGTCTAATAGGCTTATTTGTTAAATAAGCACACTATTTAATAAAAAATAACCTATTTTATTAAAGAGCCTGAGAGATTTATTATCTGTAAAAATTTAATAATATATAATTATCCCAGTTAGAATCTCAATTCATAACAGGGAACACATGCATTCAAATTTTTATATTTTTAGCCACTGCCGTGGAAAATAAATGCTTTCATGGAGGTTCTACATTTAAGCAATTTGGCACATCTTTTCAAAGACATGAGAGCTGCTAGACAAAGGAACCTGAACATTTAGTTATTTATGGCACGCTACAACCCAAAGGGTCCAACTAAGCGTAGGGCCCTCACTATGTCATTGCTTGGAAGAAGACAAGGTTGTGTACCGGGCTAATTAAAGTCCTCTAAGGGAGGGTATGACTCCGGCTAGGGATGGATCTCTCAGGCCAGTACCATGTCTCCAGCAATGGTAAAAATGAGCTGAGCAGAGAGGAATGTGACAGCAGAGTCAGCACGAAGCGATACACACGTAGTTTACTCTCCCAGACACCAGAGGCATGCAAGTTGAAGGATTTCTTCAGATGGATTTCTGAAGTTTCACTCGGTCTAATAGCTCTTGATGAATTTTATTTCCGTGAATTTGCCCAGTCTGCTTTTTGAACTCCTGCAAAACTCTGGTATCCAGAATTCTGCCACTGCATGCTCGGTGAAGAATCCTTTTGGTTTTGTATAAATCTACAAAGTTTCATTTTGTGCATTTAATCTCAAGAGAAGGAATAACCTTATACTGATCATATTTCATAGAACTAATCACCCATCATTTTTTCCACAGTTTATATAAGTTTCAGCATATTTGACTATTTCTTCCATGGAAACTGTTACAAACTTTTGATTATTCTAGATACTTCCCCTCCCCCCCTTTTTTTTGGTCAAAATTATACCAATAGTGGAAAGCAACACAGTAAGGAAAGGTGATTTTGCATACCACCACCCACGGGTGTTTTCTGTGGGGTATGAACTAATTCTTTTTGAAATTTGCCTTCACAAACATGAGAACAAAAGACGGCGAACTTCTGCTCTGTAACAAAATCCCTAATTGTTTGGAATGTCAGTTTTGGCTCTCTAAGGACAAAACCCAAACCCACAAAAGACACATCTCAATATAAATAGCATCTTCTAGCACGTCTCCCTTTTCTTGTGCTGTTTAAGCACACACACAGAACAAAATGCTTCTGCAGGTAGGTATTCAGCCATGGACTGCTGGATGCCAACTGCCAACTTCACGCTACAATATTCCATCATGCAGCATAAAGACTCTATAATATTTTCTAATGACGTGAGACACCTAGAACTTAAGGAGCAGGTATTCGATCCAGATGCACACTTAGCACTGTCTTTATCATTCTCCATCAGCAAAATATGATGTGGATGGAAAAAGAAATGTTTATTTGCTATGTCCAGAAGGCTTACAAAGGTGATAGTCTGCCTTTACCAGGAAGATTATAATCCCATTGGCAGGAACACGAGTCATTAGAAAATGTGTAATTCTTCCTGCCCAACTTGTTTTAATGTCAACAGCACCAAGTTTTGACGGGCACACTTGAACCATTAACTAAAGCTAAAAAAACCTGAGGGTGTTGTTCTGAGGGCACAAGCCATGCTGATTTTCCAGACCAAAGGCACTTTCTGTCTCAAAGGAAGCCACCCTGACATTTTAAGTCTTCTGTCACAGCCAGAGGCAAACCAGCCTTAACACCAATTATTGTCAGTGATGAGGGCACAGCCCCACATGCTGAATAGGAAACTGTACTATTATAATGTAGAGGAGTTCAGGGCAAAGTCAGTTTCAAAGACCCAAGGCCCAGTAGACTCTGGCTGGCTGGACAGCAGAAGATTATCAGTACTTTCTGGTAACATTCTTCAAGATAGACTGCGTGCCACGGCCCGTTATATCCTCCCGAGACACCCCCCACCCTGCTGACCTGAGTGGTTCTGAAGTTCCGTAAGGAAAGATCCAAACTTCTTCCTCCCTTCCTTTCTCACCCCTTCTCTCCCTACAATTTTCTACAAATACAGACTTCAGCATTTAAATTTAAGTAGTGGAGTCATTCATTGAAGATAGCGGGAATAGTTTTCTTAACAGCCCTTCACATATTTTATCGACAAGATAAAGTCTATTCCTCTAAAGTAGGAGTTTACTACGTGAAAATCAAAATTCAATAGTTTTAATAGTCATTGTCTCATAGATCAGCACAGAAATATTTAGTTAATTGCCTTATCTTTTCTCCAATTCATGTTTATATTCACTTGACTTGCCAATAATAATGGTTATGCAGAAAAGCAGTATCAAGGAAATAACATTTTATAAATTTTAAGTAGCATTTCATAGCTGGAAATGAAGGACGTTCTGTTGCTTATCAGTAAACCATAAACCTCACTTCGCTCTACGCTTTCTTTCTGTACTTCTGTGGGCCAAATTCAGAGGCGAGATCACATTAGGCCACCCTCCTCTAAGAACTCACTTATTAACAGAAACTGTACCTTTTAAGCAGTATTTAAATCTTTAGCTATTAGCCAAAACAGAAGTTATACTCATCCAAGTATTTCTACAGCAGTGTAACAGCTTCTACACAGGAGAATTTTACATAATTGTCTTAATTATACAAGAATAAAATACATACTCTTTACAGAAACATTAAAATAGTTAAAACCAGCACTTTCCATCCCAGATCAGAGTCAGGCATCTAAAAAAAGCTATCAATTTGTCCAGAAGCAGCAGTCAGCAATTTTGAATTTTTCCTGAAGAATAAAAATTCCTTTAAAATTCCTTTAAAGGAATATCAGTTCCTTTGAAGTTGGGCCCAGTGGAAGGTCTAATGCAATTAACTAACATTAAAATTAGCTAACAGACAAAGTCAGGCTACTGTGGGTTTCTGATCTCCAAAACGGTGCTGGACTCTACCCAGCCCGCTGGGAGGCCCTACAAGAGCTTGGACTTACCTGCAGCCATCCAGGCAGATGAACCCTTAAATCTAATTGTTTCTTCAAATAACAGATGTACTTCAAATACAAAAATAAAATCTCATCATTAAAGAAACAACAGCCCTAGGTTATTAGCACACCTGCTAATAAATACAAAACTGTTAAAACAAGCAGCTCTTCTCTATTTTTTAACTTACTTTTTCTGCCTGTACTACACAAAAGGTCTACAGAAAGGGAAAACTGGTTCAACAGCTGACTGTAAACAAAACACTGAAAACAATGACACAAACGCTGAACAGAAGGAATGGTAAATTTTCCTACATCTATTTTAGTTCCATGGATTTGAAATGATAAATGCAAGTGTACCCTTGCGTCACAACCTCACACAAAAAACAACACACATTGCAGTTTACTGTCTAATTACACTCATTAATACCGTTTTTCAACATCCAGCAAAATGAAGAAAAGGAGTTTGGGGTCCTTATAGCTTATTTTTAAAGTAGTCACTGTAGTAGCTTTTTTTTTTTAAATTAATAAAACCAATTTTACCAACTCAGACAAGTCAATATTTCACCTTTACTTAGAGGAACAATTAAAAAATGCACAGATCAGAAACATTCTATTTGTACATAAAAATATACATATTAAAAACTGCACAATTTATATGAAACGTGTTTTCTGATGGCTTCTTCACATCCGAAGTGTGTGACAGAATGGCACAGCTGTACGTGTTGTGTGCATCACTTCAGCAGTGACACAGGCAGGTCTCACAGTCGTATTAATATCAAGTTACACAGCTTCCCAACAGCAGCATTAACTACCACTGACATACCTGAAACAAAATCTCTCATACAGCCACGCGATGGGATAAAAGGTCTGGTTTTAAGTCCTGCATTCACAATGCCCTTTTATCCTGATAGTTATTTACTAATAAGAGATTCACTGCCTTACCATAAACTGTTATTCTGGCTTTTTATTTTTCTCTTTAAATGTTTTACTACAGAAAAATGAAAAGCAGTAATATATCAGATTTAAATTTTTAATAAAAAGCAGAACAAGTTATTCATACTATGTATGAAAACAATACAGCTGAAAAGATGAACGTGTTTTATTTCAGAGCACCCATAATAGCCATATTTTAGTTCAGGGGGGACGGGAAGGAAGGCAAAAAGGAAAACAAAATTACTCACACTTGTATCCAGGCTGCAGATACTGATTGTATCTTCATCTTGAGTACTCTGCTTTCGTTTCTTCTAGAAAACAAAAAGAAAAGAAAGACTCAGTTTTGATGAATAGTACCAACTACCACTGGCCTGATCCTGAAACAGGCATATGTAAAGTCATACACACATACCTATGTATAAATAGAGTTAATTATTTTCTCTCATCATTACAATAACCACCACGGATGTGAATATAAGCTCTATTTTCACAAGCTCAAATGCTACTTCTTAGCACATAAGTAAATTAATGTTTCTTTTTCTGCTCACTGAGAGTTAGGTTCACTTCAATTAAGAAACTTATTTCTAACTAAAAGCATGAATAATTGTTGCTTATTGTAAATTGTACTTGGGCACTTGATATTAACTTCTGTAACTACTGAAAACTGTGAGAAGGAGAAACTTGTATTTTGTGTCAAAAGCTTATACTTAGATTTTTCAAATCATACACTCGGCAATCTGTCCCAGACAGTCAGCATTGCATAGTGAGGACAGCAGCTGAAACGTACTGCAGGACCTGCCTTAACATATAGCTGGATTTCAATATTGATGCCAGTCATCGTATTCTGCTCTATATTCAGGTATTGTTTTGGAAAATGGCAAGCCCTTCCTGATGTCATTTCACAGGTTCACCACAAGATGAATCTTCACACCCTTCAAATAAGAAGTATGAAATTTCATTTAACAGAGCTCTGCATTTTCTACCAGGCCAGGAAGATTTAGGAAACAAGAGAAGTCACAGAATACACGATCCTTATTTATCCAGCTGTGTTGTCTTCCACTGTCAACCAGAGATAAGCATTCACAGATGATAATAGCTGGGATTTAGTTCCAGTCTACAGAAGTCAAAGACGAGCAGTTTAAAGAACCACTAAAAAACCCACACAGATGCCATACAGAGCTCCTATTTTATGAGATGACCAAAGTTCAGCTAAAAGGCAGGTATTTTTTTCAACTAATAATAATAAACATATATATATAAAAACTGCATCCCCCCTCCGCAGCGCCCACACCATTAGCTTTTCTGAAGCCTAGAGGTTTTATTCCGTCAAGCCAGTAAAACAACCATTGCATCTACTAGGTCAAGCATATGGTTTGAGAACTTTCTTCGATGAATAAAGATAAGGACTATTTATCATATAATCCTGCAGTTCTTATTTCATGCTGCTGTAAAATGAAACTGTGAGCGTTGAAACTTTATATTTACTCACCAGTTTTCAGCAGATCTTTGACTTGGGTAATTATCTTTAAATACAATGTTGCTATTTTTTAGGAAGTAACTTTTCTCACTGTTTTCTAGCAATAATAATTTTAAAGTCAAGGACAGCTGTGTTTTAACACCATTATTATCCAGAAACAGAAACTGGATCATGAGTTCTCTAATCGCATTACACAATGAGAAGTGTTTTATGAAAAGTAATTCTTCACCCTCAGACTACGCGCAGTCAAATCCCTCTTACTGTTATAGTACAGATTTTTAGCAACAAGTTAAAAGACACAATAGAACACAGAAATTTCTGGACCAGACTCCACTGCGCAACAAACATAAGTATCTGAAATAATACTTAGTATATTTGTTTATCCTATAGCAGTGTTTTATAAGGTTGGGGCTTTTTTCCGTAGGATAAACCAATCTGAATTATTCTAGAGTTACTCAATGTGAATTCATGATGAAAACCACAAAACTGGGATGAGATCTGTAAAATCTGTACTTTGCCCAGACGGTAACATTTCCTAATATGCTAGTGAATATGTTGCAGACTATTCTTCAAGCCTAATTAGACTTCTGTACATACAAATGCATGTATCCTCAAAAAATAATATATTGATTCTATGTAAATCAACACTAAGTCTTTACTTTGCAAACAAGAAATTACAACACAAAAGGTACCATCCCTACCACACAGTGGACATAGGTTAAATCAAAACAAAGGGGGTTTACCTTAGAAACATAAATTTCTACAAGAGAAGGGTCAATTGAAACGACTGAAACGGTGTATGGATCTGGTATATTGGAATCTACGCTAACGGTGATTCTGCTGTAGGGATGGACGGGATGCACCTGCATTCACAGCCTATGTTGGTTTAAGTCTGACATCTTTAGTTATGGAAGCATAAAAATGGTGTAAACCTAAGCCTCAGCCTGCAAAATATTAGAATAAAAGTTAGTTCTGAAACCCTTAATATCGTAATACAATAAAAGGTATTATTCTATCCTCCTCCCCCCGCAAAAAAAAGAAAAAAGTAAGTTAGGTGCTTGATTAGAGTATGTGTTCCAAATACTTTACAGACAGGTCAAATTAAAAAAATAAGTCTCTAAATATTATGCCTTTTGGAACGATAACAAGTAATTTCTATAAGGGAACAGATGTAATTTCATTGCTAACAGAGTGTGACCCATGACCACACACACAACAAATGGGTAGCTCCTTTGTTAAATAACTGATTAAAAGATTCTTACTGTAGTCACGTGGCTACAGATTAACACAGAAAGTGGCATTTCCAACACAGGCCAGCTCTAACGAAAGCGGATTAAGACTATAAATTGCATAATGTGAACTTGAAGAAGCCAGGAGAGCCTGTCACTGCAGAAGGAGAGTTATACAACCACCACCATGTGGGTTCCCGAACACTGCATTCAAAGTGGGTATATGGGCCCAAAACCCAGAGGGACCATGGACAAAGCGGAGCCCATGGCAAAGCTATTCAGGTAAAGCACAGCACGGAATGTTGCTAGTAGTAAATATTAACATGCCTATATCTTATTTAGAGATAACCTCTTTGGCTATATAACTAGGAACAAATCAGCATCAACTGCGATGTACACACCAAAGGGGATGAAAAATTATAAGGGCACTTAGACATCGAGTGCGTCTGGTACAGCCCCCACAAAGTAGGTGGAGCTTGCTCTACCTTCCACCTTATTGTGCTAATCAAAGGATCGCTCCTACTTTATTTTAGCTCTTCTGCTTACCGAAACGTAACACACAGAAAAATAATCTACCTTACAGCATGTATATTATACTATTCTTGTTACCTGGGAGTTTGCAAGTGTTACACTATTTATGTTCTTCGTACATTTCTCCCAGCAGCTATGCAACACAAGTCATTTCTAAAAAAAATTGTTAAATATCATCAACCACTGCAGTTAAGAATAATGTTTTAATTTTCTAAGTTTCAAGGGCTATTATCGGAGGGGGAGACCATAGGGGTGGGGGGGGGTGGGGTGGGGAGAATCTTCGAATAATTGAGCTACCAGACAAATTTCTTTGCCCATAATAAGTGGATTAGAAGCAAAGATTGCAGTAGATATTGTGCAGGGAGCATAAGGTGCTCATTAAATTAATCCTTGCTCTTTGTGAGCATCTTTTACCCAAAGGAGTTACAAGTCCTGTCTCGGTTGCCATAGCACAACGCAGCTGACCTCTGAATCTCTCATGTTCCAGAAAGTTACCCCATAAATGTTGCTTTCCACTTCATGTTTTAAATCACACAGCACACCAACTAACACAAACTTGACTCCATTTCGATCTCCGCAATTTGGTGTGTATTCCTTTCACAAAGGATCCCAGAAATACACTGTAATAGCTTTGGGATGAATCCGGAAGGATTATGTGATAAAACATTGTATGTATCGCACACAGTCTGAGTGGTACAAGCTTCACTGCAAAGCCAAAGATCTTTGATAAAATTAATTTATAGCCGCAATACTAAATCAGTTAAGCAGCATATTAATGAAAACGTTGAACTTCCTGACAGAATTTCGAGTCAGCAGTGCTCGAATGGTTCAAATATCTATTGCAAATATTGCCCAAATGACAAATAAACTTATCAAACAATGCCTAACTGCATCATAACATCTTACAGTAGATTTTCCATACCAGCTTATATCGTCACGCAAGACTACGTTGAGCCAAAAACCACAATGTGTGAATCTTTATTCAACATGACCCCTGCACTGGCACAGGCATAGCACTAGGGAGAAAGGACTGATTTCTTAATTCCATTTTATTACCTTGCACATGAAGCATCCCTAGTTCTTGTTAACATTGCTTACAGTTATCTATGGCTGTAGCCATAATAAAAATCTATCGCTTTTTTGAGACTGTATGGCTTGAAGAAGCATGTGCAACAGCGAGAAGGCAAGCCCACTCCAAGTGTGCTATATTAAGATGACATACTCTAATACGTCCATGAGTTTACCTGTGCAGAGATCTTACAGAAAATCACAGAAGTTTTAACCACAAACATGTCAAGGGATAGAACGGTTGAAGCCCTTATGGATACCTGAGTGTGCCTGAATTACGTACACAAGTTATGTTCCTTACAGGTGTAATACATAATCACATTCTAATATACTGCATATGCATGTGGTTTTATCAGAATCACGTCCAGTTAGAGATTCTATCAGGTTTTGTTTTCATTAAAATCCAGTAAGAAGCCTCAACATATTATGAATACTATGAAACAGGAATAAAGTTGTAAGACACATGACCGTTAGTGTGCCCTGTCTTTGTACTTAGGAAGCGCATTAAAGCTATTAATGTGAATATTCCTGAAATTTTAAACTGAACTATCCAATTAGAACCGTACCTATTTTAAATTCAGAGTAATAACATGAAAAAAATAGAATTAAAAGGTAGTATGCTATCCTTTTACTAGATGTGATCACTCATTATTTCCAGTGTATATTAATTATATGAGGAACACCACACTGCAGCATTGTATTAAATAAAAAATAATGTGATTACTCCATATCATGCTATAAGCAATGGACTAATGTCACCTGCTATCTCACTGCAGACTAATTCTTTATCAGAATTTGTATGTACTTGAAACAGACCGAATTGGAAATTGTCATGAAGCTGTTTATCTTGCTGGGAAAAATGGACAGCTTGCAATGCTTTCGTAACTCCCCTTTTCTGCACAATATTTGTAGAGCTTAAGAAAAGGTCTGCATGAAAAGAGTGTATCAGTAATACCGTATCTATTCTGTATAGAGACACATCTGTGCTTTCTGACTCACCATGCAGATGCGCTACACACATTTGAATGTCTACCTCTAGACCAAATGACATTTTCTATCACATTTGGTAATTTTTTTTTGTCTTTTGAAATGCATTAAAAAAATTAAGTCAGTGGACCACGATGACCGGGTGTATAACAAGTTTGAATATTGATCCATGTTTGTGATACTGCTGCCTAAAAGGCTGTGATTACATCCATAGTTACAGAGACAGAACACTTCCTGGTCTTAACACAGCAGGAAAGAGTTGTTCTCAATAATTATCTCAGAGGAGATGAGAAAGTAAGATACCCAATTATATATTAAAGCAGTGATTTAATTAAAGGAATTAGAGCAATAAGACATTGTTATAGGAAGGCTGGATTAACATCCTCTCTCCATCACATGTAGTTATCAATACTAGAGATTTATATTTTACCACCTGGGAGATGAAATGCAAAGATGCACAAAAATAGCCTGATAAAAAAAATCCATCCTGTGACACGGAAGGAAATGCTTTTCAGAAGAATCGCTGTCTTTTGCTAAATCATCTATCCATTCTAACAGGCATCAAAATAAACAATAGCTCGAGACAATGCATTTGCATGGGTACGTAATACCTTTAAACCTTCCCAGTCACAGACAGACTCACTTCAAAACAAAATACAGAACAACTTACTTTTAAAGCCCTTTTTTCATACAAAAATCCATTCAACAAATGAGGATCCATTCATTCTACCAAAATAGACTTTCTCCACGCCCCCCAAAACAAAAAGTCCAAAATAAAGAAAAACTAAAAACCATTTAATCATTCTGTATTTCAAATTCTTTTCATATGAAATATCTAAAAAGCTTAGTCTTTCCAGAACATACATCTACACACACTTCAACACTGCTAATTGAAAGAAAGCAACTTCGTAAAAAACACAGTTCTAATATATGATTTAAACAAATCTAAGTAGGTCAAGGTGCATATATATATACAAACACATGCTTATATATAAAAATATAATATATATGTGCATACACATGCCTACGAAAACCACAACATGTTCTACTACGGTTCCTTTGAATGTCTCAGTAGTATTTTGGGGGAGGGAAGTATGCGATGAGCTAAGAAATACTTGGGTAAACATCGTTAAGTCTAAGCTAAAGAAACAAAGTTTTCCATACCAGTAATAATCCAAAGTTTCTTTAAAAGAATTTCTAGGTGGCAAAATGTAAGTTAACATATTTTTTTTGCAAAGTTCAATAATGAGAGCAATTGTGGACTCCCAATCTCAATTCTCATAATAGAACATCACCACACATTGCATTTTCAAATGAAAACATCTAAAAAGGCATGAATGTAAACATATTTTATGTCTCTATTTTATACATGAATGATTTCCTAATCTACTACCTACTTTTATGAAAGAAAATTGACTCATAAATAACGACGCAATGAATGCATTCATTCATTAATGGATAAACACAGCATTTTTGCTAAGTCTGTCCTATGTAATACAAGTTTAATCAAAAAATACCCCCCCAAAATTAAACAAAAACAGAATTTGCAATAATACAGAAAAGGGAAAACCATTTAACCAACAAATTTTTTTATCATTTTTGCTGGCGAGGAACAGGCAGTTTGGGGTTTTAAGATCCTCTCCAGTTTATGGCACGCTATTATCAAGGACAACCCAAAGGACAGTATCTCTGTCGGACAGAGTTAAAAACAAAAACCAAACAAAGAAGAACAATTTGAAGAGATCAGGTACAGTAAAAAATAACATCCAAAAGGGATTAATTTGGAAGGAGGGGAAAAACCAGACCAAATACTTAAAAGTGAAACATCATTGGCCAGAAAAGGTTCAAGCCACATTCCAAAGGGTGGACTATGTCTGCATGAAAAGCAGCTCTACTACATGATTTCTTTTTTTTATTTCAAAAAGCAATCAGTATCTCCTTAGCCAGCTGAGAGCTCTCTCAATCTACAAGGAACCTTTATATTGAACCCTTATGATCACCTTCTGCAATAGGAATCATAGTTGGTGTTTAAGCAGCTTTCTATAAAGGCATCAAATCTCAACAATAATTCAGGCTTCCATGTGAGTTTCTACTTACACTGCTGTTATACAACATTCTTGCAAAAAATCCAGTTAGTTTATAAATTCTTTTGATATGTAAATCATTTTTTTATCAGCAAAATCCACATGTGTTTATTCAAATATACCAACGATTCTAAGCACCCTTCTAATTCTTAAATATCTAGCATGTTCAGAAGCTGGTAAGTTCAAAAGAATATTCAGACACTACAATTCTCATATTTTTTCCTTTATTGTTTGTCAGTACTTCTACACTCATCCATAACATGTCGATCCCTCTCTTTAAAAGCCCTGAAAAGTACCACTTGCCAAGACCAAATTTATTCCTTTAATGACTCCAAAACCCCCACCTGTTATTGCTTCTATGTTATAAGATCTGTTTCAAGTTCTCACTGTTTGCATTTCAAATCACATTCAAATGATCTCAAAGGTATCAAGCTCCAGTTAGTTATATCACAGAGTATGGGGGATTCAGAGTCAGGACACAGAGTCCAGCGATGGGGCACAAATAGCACAAAACAGATGTCAAAAGGTATGCAAGAAGTGAGATAGGAAGAAAGAAATAATGACAAACTGGACTGGGAGGGAAGTATTTCAATTCTCCAGACTAATTTAAAGTGTTTCCAGAAACTTCACAGATGTCACAGCCAGAAAACAAAAAAAGTTAATATATTTCAGGTTAGAAGGTAAGCATTTTAGTCTTCCTAATACAACAGGAGACAATTCTGACTAAACGCTTCAACATTTTTCTCACCTGCTGTTATCACTCAGTTAACAAAATATGCCTTGGATCCACCTTAAATTGGGTATAAAATTACTAGGCAAAAGATTAATAACCTTCTATCTTAAGGTTAGTTGAATAATCGCTAATTTAACATTTCCTGCCACAGGTGGTGGGATATAGCATGACAAAGACTTCAGAAGTGAAGCAGAAGAGGCAGCAGTGGTGTCACATTTCCCAGCTTCAAGCCAGAGCGCTCGTGATACTGAAACAAGACCAAGCCTCACACAGGATTACCCATTTTCCATCTTATCGCATTACTGTTGCACTGACATTCAAGTGTCTGAGATGAAGTAAAGGTACAGATGCCAAAAAAAAAAAAAAAAAAAAAAGAGAACATAAACTTCTCTGTCTGCAATAACCTGCCAGACTGCCAGAAACCTCTAATTTTCCTGTTGAATATGGTGTTCCTCCTAACTCTGGTGCAGAGCTAACCAATCACAATTTCACAAACAAGTGATAATTCATTCCCTAGTTTAAGCTCATTCAGACAAAGAGGAATCTCCTGCCATCTTTTAAGGCCAGCCCTCTTTTAACTTTACGACAGCCTGCCCCTCACCTCCATGCCAGCACCATTCCTCCTCTGGCTTCTCTCTGCCTTCTCCGGCCATACCGCTGACAGTTCTGAGAGCATGAAGGTACGGGAAGACAACAGCATCTTAAAGCAAGTCTTCCCAGAGCACAGGGCCTTCTTTTTCATACATGCTTTTGGGACCGTGAGTTCAGAATACTGAATTCTAATACAACATTTTAAAATAAAGAACAGAATTTGTTACTCTGCATTCCAATATCACAGTTCTTCATGTTATGTTGGCAAAAAGAACTTGCTTAAGCTCTGAAGAGAGCCAAAAATTCCTTAGTTTTATGATAAAACTGGTTGCCACGTATATTTCCGCTGCCCTCTACTGTTCGGAATACCAGAGCCATTACAGGTTTCTTTTTCTCAAGAGTGACACAAAAGTCTAAAGAAAAGCTTTATTCCTTTTGAGGGAGCAGCAGTCAGAGATGACCCGATGGCACAGTTTGCACCGAGGCTGGGACAAAGCTTTGCCGGTTCTGCTTCCCGCTCCGCACACGCTCGACGGGCAGGCTCTTTGTGAATGGGTGTTAGTAACAGAACTTGCTTGTTCTTGATGTCCCAGGCAAACCAAACAAATGAAAAAACAGACTCTGCTCTAAATCTGTTACTACACAGCAGAGAACTCCGAAATGGAGGTGAGGTCATCTGTGGCACCTCAGACTTCGCCATGGAAACTTTGGTATCAAAGCGCTTCTGAGGAGTCACTCACTTCCCTGCCAGACAAAATGGCAGCTCCGTTTCACCCTTCTCCGAGCACAGGGAGCCAGCTTCACTTCTACAGCGCTTATTGTGATGGATTTGAGATTTTCCGGTCAATGTAATATAAAATGAACACTGAAGTGAACAATGAAATGAAAGTTATATTCAATGTGTTTAACATTAACAACAGGAAATGGGTGTGCATGTACGGGATGCTGTAAGGACAAGGATCAGCAGAGCTTTGTTTGAGGACTGGTATTTATTCTATCTTTATTTAACCTTCTTCCTTCCCCTTTTCGGAAGACGGGGGAGAGTATCAGTCACTGGAATCTAGCAGAGAGTTAAACACGCTGAAACTTTTTAACAGTTTACTGTGAAGTCTGGATCAAAGTCAGATAAGTAAGTTACACGCTTTTACTTCTTTCTCCATAGGAGCTCTTTTTTACAGGAACGAATAGCAACCTTTATTCCATAATCCTTTCTCCGTCAGAACTTGAAGACTGCTACGTAAATTATACCTTTAATTAAGACTCACAATCAATATCTATGGTTCTAAATTCACTTAGCACATAAATAAAAGACTAAGATGCAATTTGAAAGAGTCCATACACTATTTAGATTCATCTTCTGTTCTTCTCACAAACGCTTTTCAGCTGGGATCTGTCAGGTCCAGTTCTTTGGGGCCTCAAGTAATACAACGAGTTACTGTGCAAATAATCCCTGATTCCTGTACCTTTGGCAAGCTGACGTGACGATGTTGCTGTTCCTAGCCTTGTACGTTTGTGTTGAAGGAGTTTATTATAGGTCTAGTTGTAAAAGCAAGAATAATGAAAGTTAGGCTGTTTTAATGCTCTAAGTCTACCCTTGGAGGTTTTGTGGACTTGAAGGCCTGGGGACTTCCTCTGACTGAACAGCAGCGACCTGCACTTGCTGCAGTTGACCATTTAATCACAGCTGTCAACCACCACTTCTGGTTCCAAAACTGCTACAGCTGTCCATGGAAGAGGTATGACGTTTTTTCTTGGAACAGAAACTACAATGACATTTTCTCACTTGAAAAGCAGATTCATTCAAATGACACTTTATTATTTTTATTATATTTACTTTTTAAGTTTAGGGGGTTTTATTGTTTGTTTGTTTTTAAGGATGTCAGGAATCTAACAGAGCTTCTCATTATAAAAGAGAGCTTGGACTGCTGATGCTGTGCACAGCACCAGAACCACAAGCAGCAGAATGAAACAATTTCCATAAAGTAGGTCTCCACCTTTGGCTTAAGTTTGCATAAACTGCAGTCATCCTTTATTGTTCTAGTACTCTACTGTTAGTCTGCTTTCCCCCAGCCTCCTGCATTCAGCATCATTATACTGCTGTACCTTTAAAACCACAGACGGGTTCCTGCATACGGCTTTTGATCTAAGCGCCTCAAGTGCTCTTCTTCAGCTTCACACAGAAAAGATAAAGTGATAAAATGGCTGCACCCAAAATGGATCTTTCTGCAGATAAAAACAATACTACTTTTACTAAAATCACACGTTGCTATGTCTATTTTTGGGTTCACTATATATAAACACACACACACACACGCACTTTAGCTCCATTTCTTAGGGAACAAGGCTTATATGGTATTTTGGTGGATATCCCTATGACTCCTGATTCTTAAGTTACTATTTTATTTTTTAAAAACTTGTTGCCTGGTTTAACCAAAATTGACAAAGGAATAAAGACCTCAGTCATCTTGAACAAAGCATACAGAGCAGGAGACAGAATTTGCAATGAACTTAAATGGTCTCATTGTGAGCTCCACAGTACTAGTAGACACCAAACAACCTGTGTGACTTCACGTCAAAGCCAAACACACATCTCCATGGTGTTCCATGAAAACTGTGGCATTTTCTAGATTTCTTCTGCTATAAATTTTCAAATGAATGATATCTAAAATACATACCCACAGCAAAAGTATGCATACTAAATACATTCCAAAAGACTACACCAACTTAACAGTATGGCAGTTAGTAATCACTGGTCTCCTTCTTAAGCTATTTTATAAAAACTGAGAATTCAAATGCCTAATATCTATTAAACAAATTTTCACTAATTGAACAGCTCTTCATTTCTCTGACAGTCTTAATAAACTTTCTGAGCCTTATGCAATTTTCATTTACCTTTCCTAAACATTATGTAAGTCAGAACTGCATGAAACATTCCAGTTAACATCTTAAAAATATTCTGTGCAATAAATTTGTCCCTGTCCACAGCAGGGGGGTTGGAACTAGATGACCTTTAAGGTCTCTTCCAACCCGAACCATTCTATGAAATTTATCACAGATCATCTCTCTCACCATTGAAAATTGTCACAGCCAATGTAAAAAAAAGAAAAAAATATCCCAATTAACAATCCAGCCTTAAGCTTCAGTATACTTTAGCCACGTTCTCCACGGCAAATCCAAGAGCATATAGGCCCTTGAACACATCCCTGACTTGCCTGCCTCACACTACAGGCCCCCACCTTTATCACATGTTTCTAAGAACTTCAAAATACAGTTTTATTCAACATATACACAAATATTTTGAAATAACTTTGCTCCTTAAATAAGAGGAAGCTGTCTAGTTTTCCAACAAGTGGAAGGATGCTGCAAACTGGGACTAGAGCTGCAAAGTCAGAGATCAGATTTGTACACTTGTGACCCTAATGTGCTACTCTGATTCCCATAGGAACAGCCCGAAACCAAAATCCCACCCAAATCATTAAGAACAATCAAGTATTAAATGCTAACTATTGCAAGATGTAAAACAGGTCAATGTGTACAACGCAGCTCGTTCCAAATTACGCTGAAAAGTTTGAAGTGAGATTTTATAATATAATCGTATACTCTGTTCTGCTGCTCAATTAACACTACAATCGGGAAGCGTTTCACCCCAAAATATTTAGCTTAAATCTCCCTTGCTATGAAATAATATTCCTGTGCTACCCTTGGCAAACACAGAGAACAAGGACCAACTTTATAATTGTTCCCGCACAGAGACAAATGTATACTTGTACCTCACATCAAGTCTTATTTTTCTACACATGGCATCCGCTAAATCTTTTAAGCTTTCTTCATAGGCTGTATTTTCTAAAGTTATTATCTATCTTCCTACTTTTCTGTCAACATCTTTCCAAAGTGCAATGTCTAAACCCACACCCAGCTTTCCAGGTGATACCACATAGAGATGCTGCAGAGCAGAATCATTATGCACTGTAAATACACTGTAATCTGGTATCTGGTACAGCTTTCACTTTGACAATCATCAGCCAAAATCCTTATTTTCACACTAGGAGCCAGAGGCAGACAAGCTTACACGTGTATGATAAAAAAGCAAAACCAGAAACATAAAACCACTATCCTGCAGCAACAAATTACCAATACATAGAGAAAAATAAACGGTCATCTGTCCCATTGGGAATATCAGAGTATATTATCTAAACTTTTAACAAATTTCTTTTCTTACAGAAGGAAACACCCTGCTAAGCAACATTCTGATTTCATTAATACCCAACTTTAAATCCTGTCATGCGTGGAAGCAATATCTGTGCAATTTCAACTTACTACAGTGCCACACACGCAAACAATAAGAAGTAACACGATCTCAAATCCACACTTACCTGATGATGCACAAAAAAGCAACACCACACCATGAGGTACTTTGTATTGTACTCAGATTTTAGGAGGTTTCTTAATCTCCGGCGTGACAGTGAAAAGTCTTTGCTACAAAGGAGTCCCTATGTCTCTCCTTCAGTTTTGGGCAGGAACTCCTCCCCATGCAGCCACAGTTTGCTCTCTCTTCCTGTCATGCAGCGCGCTAGAAGCGTCAGAAGCTGAGTGACATGCATTGTTGTCTCTCTGTTGTGAGGTTTCCTCATAGACTGCTTCGAATAATATATGAAACAGACAAAAGTGTTTTTAAAATTGCTAACAGGTGAACGGCATGGGTATGGTAAAGGTAAGGACACCATTAACGTGTTTTTAAAGTAGTAGGTAGGGCTTTGAGGGCTTTGAGACATGGTAGCTGAAACACAGTCCAACTCCTACCTGTGCAATTCTGTCTTAAACAGCAGCAACGGGCTTTAAACTCGAGGGCAGACAACCCTCTCCAAATGTAGATGCCTCAGAAAACAAAACAGCTGGTAGACACTGGGCAGAAATAGTTCACAGAAATCTTTCAGTATTTCAGAAATGAAGGGATCTGCTAAGTGGGAGTTCTTAAATTAACAGAGGCATAATGGCAAGAACTCAGCAGAGAACATTTTAGAATCAGCCCAGAATCAAGGCCCAAAGATGAAATTGGCAGAACCCCAATTTTGCATGTGAGAACGTGTCGAGGAAGTGCAAAGTTGCATTTTATCTCTGGTAGTTTGATATAACTGATGAAAGAAACTCCATTTTTGCTGATTGTTCACCAATCTAGATAAGCAAGCCTTTAGCAACTGCACCCTATGAAACCCAGTGAATCTTCATTTCACCGGAGTTTGGAAAGCTATATACCTTAAGCATCAAGAACACATTCAACTTAAAAATTATTGCTGCCTTAAAAATATCAAATAATACTGTTACTATCTCAACGACACAAAATTTCCCAACCCACTTTAAATTTCAAAACTGTGGATCTCCTCCTGCAAGGACTCCCTAGGCACATACACGCTGGCCATCAACGTGACTGAGAACTCGAAGTCAGTAAACCTAAAGGATTAGGTTCCAGCCTCATAGTTCAAACTGCGAAATATAATGCTTCCTTGAGTGCTCCTATATTTGCATGCCAAATCATTCTTCGGACAAGCACGACAGAGAGATCGACCTGCTAGTAATGAGAGTCTTCAGCGGTGTCTCTCCAACTGCCAGGTAGGCCACTAGCACTTTCTAGTACATATTTCCCTTTAATGTATGCTGAGTTAGTTGCCTCATTTGGCCATCCTATCAAGTTACATTACTTCAAGGTAGGAAAAACTAAGTTTCATGAGGTGCTCATCTGCAAGTTATCAAAATACATAACTTACCACACATTGTATGAAAATTTATATTTGCATATGATTCAGATATACCAGTTTCAACGTGCATTTGAGTAGCCCTCTTCAAAATCTAGACATACATAGATACCAACTTCCCTTAGCCAAAGTTAGCTAGAAAACAATGCAGAATATTGACCCCAAAAAATGGAATCCATAATCATCACAAGTGATTGAAACACAGTGCTCCACATGGCAAATAAAAATGAGTGATCTCAAATGGTTTTCCTTCATCTTTCCTGCATCACAAACTGAATTAACAATTTTGGCAAGTGAAACTTGTTCTCAGAAACTAGTGAAACGGAACTATTGAGAGATATATGAGATTTGGTTCTTTTCTAAAGCATACGTGGACTCTAATGTAAAAAATAAGTGCAAATACAGGGAAAAGTAAGATCCTGGAACTCTTCTGATCTTTTGTACACACACTGCAAATACACAACAAAAAGTTGCCTCAGTGCTTACCTTTTATAATATTTTCTATAGATTTGTAAAATAGTGCATTCTTGGTTTTAGAAGACTTAGTCATATCAGAAGACCGAGTGTGTTCCTACTACTATTCCAAAGAGACTATTTTGTTTAAGACTTAAATCATAATTCTGTGAACGGAAGAGTTCAGGCAAATATCCATAACGGACAAAGAGAAACAGCTGAATTTATTAGTTAACTGTTCCATTTTAACATACAAAAAACCCCAAGTTTTCAGTATAATAAACATAAGATAAATACATTTTTGTATACACACACAGATAATTACCTCACATAGCCTACATCCTTACACCTCACTCTTGATCTATCCCTATCCTGTTCATTCTGGTGTGACTTGCTCACATCTACCAACGCTGAGTCGTTCGTCAAAATTCTGCATATTTCCAGTAGGCAAGAATGGCGAGAAAAATTTGAATTTGGGTAGCAAGCTAACAGCAATACAAACTTCATTTTTAAAGAAAACAGGTCCTTAGTGAGCTGATGCAATCTTTCATCAGTTCAGAACTCAAATTAGAACAAAAAGTTTCTGCTGAGCTTGGTGGAAGATGATAAAAGGTGAAACTGGTATCAGTCAGCAACCAATTCCTTTGACAACAAGAGCCATTGCATCTCTCTGCGGAGAGAAAATACTAATTGGAAGAATCTTAGGCCAAGACTTAAAAAAGTTACTCCAGTATTTCCCTTTGAGGATACTGTAAATGCTGTTGGCCTGTCTTTCCTGCCTAAAGACGAGCTAAAACCAAATCTATCTGCCTTCTTTGCAGACCTTTCCAGTAGAACAGAGTTTATTTTTCAAAGGAAATCCATATAAATTCTGTATATAAGCCTGGATTTATTTTTCAAGGATTCTTTCCTCTCTCTCTATTAGCTTGTCATTAGATCTAAGTTATTTCTTAAACAGTCTTTCACTCCATCATGGGAAACCTTAATCGTTTGCTATCAGAATTTGGCAATCCCTCACCCAACCTCAAACATAGGGGTGCAAGTTTTTGAAGTGTTATGGTTTTCATAGGTCTTAAAGTGCGCCAAAGGTGAAGTTAGGTAGGCAGGCATTTTTCAATCAGATTTCCTGGTAACATTCAGATTTCCGTATTCCATTTCCTGGAGACCACAACATGCAAACACTCCAACTCGCTATGCTTCTTTATATTCTCACTTGGGCTATTTCTTCGGTCACCTAGAACCTTCTGCCTCAGTAGCCACTGGAATTTAAGAAGCCTAAAGGCAGATGCCACAGATTTCAGCCCAGTGTCAGGCACAAGACTGGCCAACCAGACTTCTTCTCATCAATCTAGTAAACCTCTGAAACAGTTTGCCCCCCCCCCCCCCCTTTCCCCCCTTAATCAATCAGCACAGATTAACAGGATGGCCAAACCTGCTCTCTAACCTCCCGGTAAATAAAACATTGTATCTGTGGGGTTTTTTCCCTGCAGCTTTGCATCAGTCAGCTCCAGGATTGCTCTGCACTTTGTTGACAGCAACACCAACAGCATCCACCTGAAAGAAGGTGGAGCTTGAACCTACATATATTCTAAAAACCCACACAAGTACCAAGGAAGGAAATCTAAGATATCACATCTAGATTCCAGGCAGCAACTGCCTCAAAAGATTCAGATCAAGAAATCATAACTGACAAACTCAAAATATGTAACTGTATGAAAGCTGTTCATTCGGTCTCTGTGCAGCTACAGCAGTGCTGCCGAGTCCAATGCAGTACAAAACATGAAATGAAACAAGACAGCCCCATGAACACAGGATCAAATAGCCAGAAACTTACATAAAACTGTGGGTAAAAGCAATTAAATATTACTCTAACTTTGGTTTAGAGAAACAAAGAATGAACACGCCGTATTAAAGATTTAAATAATAAATAAAAAAAATCTGACACCACTTTGCCTGAGAAACTTCCCTGCCTTAATATTCTCACTTGTAAAATGCCCAAAGCACTGGGGTGGCATAAGGTTAAAGTCTGCCAAATGTTTACAACAACAAGCACCTGACAAGTGTTTATTCAGACAGTATACAGCCAGTTTCCAAGTATCTTCTGCTGACTGATCAAAGCGCACGCAGAACTCCCTGAGCAGTTTCACTGTTGCTTCCTTCTCTAAAGTTCTTAAAAGTAAGGAAATTAAGGAAATAAAATCATTCTTTCGGGCAGTATCCTACTGCTGCAACTAGGGTTTTTAACCGCATAACTGAAGGGAACACAAACACCTGAAGTACTGTTGTAGAAAGACACCCAATGTTCCCTTTTCCCCGCCCAGAAGCCCAAGCAAGTTAAACACGGGTTCACGTGCAGCCACCAGGCCACTCAAAACAACCTGGTCTGCTTTGGACACAGCGATTGTTCAAACTATGGCTGCTTCTTTTGAGGATATTTAAGGTTGTGAACCACTGAAACCTTGAAACAGTAGTTGGAAAAGAACTAATTCAGTGGGGAGCCTGCTGGCACATGGACACATTGAATCCCTTTTCTCATTGTGCATTTTGAGTGTTTTAAGGATGCTAAATTTAACTCCCTGAAAAGCTTCACAATTAACCACAATCTAGAAAGAGACGGCACCACTGTACAATTTTTGAATCAAAACCAACATAATCAATATTTTTAAATGTGCGTTTTACAGAGTTTTAGAATGTTACCCCAAATTGTGTTAGGATCATGTTATATGCAATGTTTCATACATCTTGAATTAGATTTAACATCCCATTTTAAGCCATGTAGCAGAACCCAGGAATCCTGAAGTCCGTCATCACGAGTGGAATTTAAGAGCTTCAACAGACCTGAATTTTCTTTAAAAATTTAATTTAGTATTATTTAAGAAATGTTACAGTATGTTCTTACAAAAGTTTAGATTATAAATTCTTTAGAGAAACAATAGTTTATTATTATGTTTTCATGATATCTAGCAAAATGGAGACCTTGTTTTCCGGTTGCTACTGTAATAACAAAGTTTGTTTCCAGGCTGCTATAAATAAAGGACACCATCATATTGCTCTTATTATGAATTTGTGTCAGATTTTAAAACATGGCCATAATTTTTTATTGCTGTGTGCTCTTCTAATCACGGAAAATAGCATTAGCTTTCAAGAAGAATCTTATTCTTATGTTTAGTTTAAAAATAATTAGGACTCATTCTAAGACTGAGACGTCTCAGAGTGAAGCTGGCTGTGAAAGCACTTTTACATTTGGGATAAACAGCAGTCTTCATACAGAGTACCAACAAACCCACTCAGAATGCTTCTCCCCACTGAAAAAGGTCAGAGGGAATTCAAGTTTCCTGTTCTTTTTCCATCAGCTCTTGAGAACTGTTTGTAAGCTCTTTCAGAAGTTTTCCGAAGGCCCTCCTTCTTTCTTGGTTGGTAAAAGATTTTGTTTAGCTTTCTGTCACAAGTACAACTTGCCAACCTGAATCGGAAGCTGTGGAACTGGAGATGGAGAGGCAGATGCTTGAATAAAACCCCTAGTACAGCACACAGAACTTCCCAACTGTTTCTCCAAATGGTGCTTTTGCAACATCTTCCAAATGTGTAGCCCTTTTATTTACTTTTTATTTAAAACATACTTCATAGTTTTAAATAGTACTACCTAAGCACTGCAAAATCCGAAACTTTTACAATGAACTTCGACTGACCAGTGAGTTTTTACAGTATGAGCACTAGGAAATTAGGCAACAGACCATCACAATGATTTGATAAAAAAAAGTAAAGAGTGATGTTAATAACACATATTTGTAACACGTTATAATAACACCAAGTTCTACTGCAAGTATCATAACTAGTAAACACAACCAAAAAAAGCAGTTGAAGTCCATGTGTACAACCATTCATGTCCACTAGTCATTTTAAAATAAAATTGCTAATCTGAAATAGTGTAGCATCAATACAATACCAATATGTAGTTCAAAATGGTTTCCAAAATGTTGGTTTCTCAGACCAAGTGGCATCAAGGTCAGCTGGACGACAGCATTACCCTGTTAACCACTATAAATTTCTGAAACAAAGTCATAGGAAATAGTCATTTCACATCACGTGTTCTCAAAGAGCAGCCACTTGTGGGGTGGGGGGAAACAAATACAAAGAAATGGGCAGAGTTTGGTTTGAGTTAAACTGCACAGGGGTCAAGTTCATCTGCTGTTGAACAAAGAAAAGAACAGTAAATGACAGCAGGAGTACAAGGTAACACCCACTCTATGATTAAAGACAGGAAATCTGCTATATAACAGAACATCAAACTTAGCCTAAGAGAATGACAACTGGACCTATCTGCTTTATCACATGTTGCTTCAAGCTCAGTATTGTTTGTATGTGCAGAATAGCCGGTGTGATGGGTTTGCAGTATATTCAGAATATTTCTACTCTAAATAACAAACCACACCCGGAACAAAAATAATCTTGTTACAAAGCACTTACAAAGATCCATAAAATAAAGCCCTACAACATTAACAGAATGACTGCAGAAAGTATTTTTCAAGAAAATATCTATTCTGTGAAAAGTTAAACATGAAATTATACGAAATCCTTACAAATGGGAGATATCGCAGTATTTTGAATAACCGAGCTTTAATAAACAGAATACCTACCTTGTACAGTACAAATAATGATGGGAAAGTTTTGCAGATGTAAAAGCCTATGACAGTGTCTTCGTTTCACGAATGCATTAGCCACGTGCTCTATAAGCATTCTTCAAAATTCTTGCCCCAAGAAACATATAATCTAAAGTGTACTTTATGTAACCAGCATGTAATTAACTGAAAAGCAGCCCTGTAAACTAGGTAATTGGACAGGCTTAATGGCTACATACTTAACTCATAGATGATTTTAGATGTAAAAACTGTGAAAGTTTAATAAAACAGCCACTGAATTAAGTTAATGAAAACATTGCAAACTCCTAAGCATTACAGTACTCTCTACACCTCAAGAGCAATAAACAGCTCACAAAACGTGCACAGGTTTTTCTACCTGAGTCACAAACTACTAGAGATCTGGCAAAGTCTAAAGGGCAGCCTGCATCATTCTCCTTTATAACTAACTCATCTGTAAATAACTCATAGATGTCTCTCCAGCACAAGTTCAAGTGCTACAGTATGCAAAGAACCTTGGAATTTACACTACCCATTGATCCTACAAAAAGATACAGCCATTTACCACAGACCTAAGAACTAATATATCAACAAATGATGTTTTGCTGGAATTTCAAATAAAACATTCTGACATAACTAACCTAACATCACACGTTGTGGATAGAAATTATCATGGTAATTAAACCATGCTGAGTCAGCACATCAGTTTGGAATTCTTGAATTCTTCAAAATTTTCTAACTGGTCACACTGAATTGCTATTTAAATTCAGTGTATACATTAAGAATATAAGAATTCTGATGTGTGTTTTGGAACTGCAGATGGAATTGACTACTATCCAGTTACGCAAATGCCACACAATGAATTTCTGATAGCATCTCTATTTGTTTGCCAACATAAACCTTGCTGTTCCAAGAGAAATTAGTCTTGTGACTAATCAACAACAGTTCCAATGGTTTGTTCAAAAACAAAACCAATAATAAGCTAAAACATTTAAAACTCCGCCCATAGATTAAACAGGCAGACATCAAAATCAGCTCTTTTACAAATAAAAATCAGTGTCCAGGCTGTCTACTTACTACAGTTTATAAGCTCTAGTAGTCTGAACTAAAAACTGTGTATCATGGAAGGGAATTTTTAACACTCCTATTGTCCCCTACACTGTTGCTACCACCAGCCTGAAGTAAAGTTTCCCTGCTCCCTGCCACGCTCCAAAGAAAGAACTGCAAGGCTACAGAGAAACTCAGCTTCTACTGAGCTCCTTAGACAGGCTTGATATGTTTACAGCATCCATCTTTTAATACACTAAAGCAGAAAGACCTATAAAATTGCTTCATACCACTTCTAATACCAGGTATCTGAGACATTCTGACCCAAGAAAGGTCAAGGCTGGACAGAGGCACAACAGCACGTCCACAAAAGCAGAAGAAAAGCTAGAACAAAGACAGTAAAAGAGAAGTGCGGGGGCAATTACAGTCGAAACAGAAGAGTTTTTGCAACCCCCTGGAAGAAGGAAGAGAGAGGGGGATGAGACGCGTCAGGGCTCAAGCATCCACCTAGCACCTCTCGTGTAGAAGAAACAGAAGAGCTCTCCCCAGAGGGCAATGGAGGAGCGCAGGGCAGCGGCGCAGGCACGGCAGAGCAGGGATGCCGCGGGACTCCCCCACGAGGAGGAGTCTCTCTGGGACACATGAACAACTAGTTTCTGACTGTTAAGTCATATTAGGTATAATTATCCCACGCACAGCTATGCTTTCAATAATGCAAAGTAAACTTTTTTTTCTCCTCTCCAGAGGATGCTATTTAAATTGTGCACACAAAATACAAGTACATTAAAATAACAGAAAACCACCTACGCTTATTAATGTACATGATAACTTGTGTTTTAAAATCACATTGGCCATGCTATGAGATAATGGTATTTAAGCACATTTGATCTAGAGACATTCGTGTATAATTTTGCTTCAACAAGTACAAATAAAGACCTGCCTGACACCGCTTTTAATAAGTGTCTGTTACAGATAACATAATTGCTTAAGCAAACGAGTATCGGTGGATACAGACATTAAGTAAAACCAGTCAGAATTCAGCAAAAGTAAAGAGGTGCTTCCTGTGGTAGTATGTAACTATGTAATTTATGTAATTAATCATCAAGTTAAAGCTAGAAAAGAACTTCTCTCTTAGCAACTTTTATCTTGTTTAGATTCACGCACCCTGAAGGGAATAACTGAAATCTGCCAACCTGCACAAAATAAACATACTATTTTGTAAGTACTGTCTGAAAAGTATGGAATTCTTCCCATTTGGCATGAAAGGTACCTTTTTCCCCACACGCTTGCAGGAAAACTAGCAAAGAAACCACTTACACATCTAAAATTGACTTTCAGCATGTTTAGCACATTTTTATGTGGGGCTTCTCATAAATTAGATCAGCGTTCCTCACAGGTGACCACATCTGCAGCTTGGTTAAATGCTTCTGCAAAACTCAAAAGGAAACAAAAAAAGGAAGAAATAGGAAGAAGACTAGTTGCAGTAAATTCTCTTCAATCTTCAGGCAACTGCACACCAAACATATGCCTCACAATATTTCAAGTAGAAAGTGTTGGTTTAGATTTCACTATTTATTTATATTTTTAGCCTAAAGTTCTTCAGCCAAATCTGGGGGGGGGGGGGGGAAGAAAAGTAGAGAAACCATCATGATGGTTCAGATGTTTTTTAAAATATGCAGGAAATGATGCTACCTCTTGGTGGAACAGTAGAGAGAAATATCAAAAACAAGCAGAGACAAAGCCAGCACCCTCTTCAGTTACACCTACAAGTTCAATATTCTTCATTAATCAGGTAACCGGTTTTCTTTTGATTGCCTGGCAGTGTCTTCATAGCCATCTGAAATGCCATCATATGAACAGCGGGATTGCTATGTACCACTGCTTTTGCAAACGCACGTAAATACGTCATTAGGGGGAAAAAAAAAAATCATTTAAAGAATTTCAGTAACACAAGCCCATCATTCACATAACTATGGCGGTCTACAAAATTATCCTGTTGTCAAAAAGGGAAAGTGGGTGATTTTAAGGGAGCAGGAAAGGAGCCAAATAAAGCAGCTGAAATCTGAAACTCCTCAGGAGAGATTCTTAGTCTTCTTGAATTCAGAACTTCCTTATAAATAATCCTGACTACTCTTACTATGGAAAAAAATAGCACAAAAGTGTGTAATTCAGAACTATATCATAACTAATAAACGACCACAGAAGCTTTAATCCTGGCACCTAACTGCATGTGCATGACTGTAAAGGTAAACCTCATTTGATGGGATGCTTTATTAAATAAAACTGTTTCCCACCCTACATGGCAATACAACACATTATTTCCATAGACACTGGGAGCACCATATTAAACTGCTGTCTCTTGTGTAAGCACCAAACAGCAGTGCTGAGGAAAGCCTTCTATCTGCATCAAGCTTTTAAGGGAAGGGTGGAATAGAGATGAGAAGAAAAAGAGCAAGAGTTAATGGCAAACAGAAGAGAGGGCAAAAATAGGATTAATACCAACCTCTGTGCAAAGACCTGTGCTGTTTTTTTCTTTGTGTACACTATTGATCTGCCTCTGAATTGCCCCATCCCATGTGATATTCACGCCTCTCTCCTCACCAAGCCCTGGCCACAAACTACTCCCCATCCACATGGCTGCTTCTTCTTCCTGGAGTCAGTATTTGCAAAAGCTGAACTGATAAGCCTGTCGTGTTTTATAGAAGAGTTCTGCCTCCACTCCATACTTCCATCTCTCTGCTTTCACTCTCACTAGCTTTCCTCCATTTCCACACTTTACCCCGCTTCCACTCTCTCTCTCTCACTACCTCTTTCACTGCTCCCTGCTTTCCCCATCCTGACTATCCCTATTCCCAAATTGCTGCTTCTTCCTCTTTCCCTCTCCAGTCCTATACCCAGTAGCTTCCTTTGCTTTATTCCTTTTCTACTCCAAGCGCCACATCCACCACCTAATCTCCTACGTTCTGCTTTTCCCATTACGCTGTCCTTCCAGTCTGCAATATTCTTGTCTCCACAGGTTCTGTGTTTCTTCCTCTGCAATTACAATTCTCACTACAAATACCTTTCCTCTAAAATACTCTATTTGCTGGACACCTGACTGTACAATCTCTTCAAAGACCAAATTAACCTGATGTCTCATATGTATATGCAAGAGGAGCATACAGCAGAGAGATTGCACACAGATTGCACGGTAACTTTAAGACTAAATTTCATCTAAACCAGGATTTATTTGTTGTTATTATTGTTACTTTAAATCAAAATAAACTCCCTTCCCCCCACTGACACTAAACTCTCCCTAAACACTGCCCAAAGTTCTAAAGTAACTGCTACCAATATCTAAAAATGACAGCATTAGTAGAAACACATAAATAATATCACCTTGACATGGAAATCCCCATTGAGAAAATTAAACATGATCTCTAGCCATGGGGCTCAAAAGAGCTGCTCAACATGGAAAAAAGCTTCTTCTGATAAAATAAATTTAAGAAAGGAAAGAAAACGAGAAGTGCCGAGGAGTTTCCTTGGTAGATGTTTAGCATCTTGGCCTTCCTTATCTTACTTTGAGGTTTACGTTGGTGTACGTTCAAGGATGCTTTAACATGCACACTTTATCAGCATGATACAGACACATTTAAAACCAGTGAACTGACGGCAAAGCAAGAATAGGTAGATGAACACAACATTGCAATTATGTGCTTAACCACTTTCTCTCTTTTATTTTTTGCAACTGTTGAAATGATCCTATATTATAGTCTGTAATACAGAAATAGCTTTGTTTTTTTTAAACATCTATGCTATGAATAAGTCAGCTCCAGAGCTTTGTTTGCTATACTCAAGCATGGCACCGCTCCACTGTCAATATTAATTTCGTTCTTTTACCCAATAAGGTTTCACTCTTGTTTGAGAAATGACATCAAAGTTAACCTTTTATCACTCACCATGAAAACCTTTGTGACTTCAAGTCTGCTCATTGGACTTTTCATAAAAAAATTTTTCCACCCATCAAAATAAAGCGGATGCTGACACATTGCAAACATCAACAGAGACTTAGGTCTCTTGTCCAGTGCTCAGCTGTCATGGTTTCAGCATCTAAACAGATCAAGTGAACAACTGATACAGGTTCTTCCCTTGATGTAGTAGTTTATTTCAAACTATTAACTCCAACTATGCTTTTTATGAAATATTACAACTATAGAACTTGACATCTGCGTTAGTGTCCCAATAAGTTCCTTAAAAATGAGGTGGCAGACAACTTTCACAGATCTTCATTTCCACACATGAACGAAGCACTCTGAAGATCCTTTACTCACTGCCTGTTTTCTCTGATCAGGCTATACATAATACCTATTCCGGTCTCCTCTCCTTTCAGGTTGCTGATTTCTCCTCTTGATTCCAGAGTCTTTTACTCTCCAGTTCTCTGTTCTTCGTGTGTTAGCCCAGTCCACCTCTGCCATCCAGCCTGGATCACTGACTTCAAGCTGCCCCACTTACCAACCCCAGACCCTCACTCCCATGGAGCTGCTGCTCTCTGAACGTGGGATCACTGTTTCTCCAGCTACAACTCATACCTACAACACTCTTCCTACTATTTTCATACCTACATCACTCTTCCTTGATTTCTTTTCCAGCATAGTTGAGAATTTGGAGAAATACTGAAGTCAATTTTACTTTTAAACCGGCTCTGAAATTTATAACTATTCTACAGATCAGAAGTTGTTGGTATTTTCCTTGCATTCTCAACAGTGTTGTTGTGAGGGAACTACCTTTTCTGCAATGCTGACAACTTCATCCCTATAGTTTTATGGTGCAATGTAAGAAATAGATGGTGAAAACAAAAAGCTCACAGTAAGCAACAGTGGATGCTCTATTCAAAATACCAAATTAGAATGCAAGACTCTGTATCAGATACTGTGGAAAGTATTTTTTGTTTTAATGAAGGTTATCATATTATGACCAACACAGACCAGGAAACCTATCAATGTCATTTACCCTTTCAGCATGGCATTTAAGTAATGTTTCTCTACTTAAATCTTTTGTTGGAAGAAACTCAGAGAAATCACATTTATACACTCTCCTGAATACAAAACTGAACTCTTTAGATTCAGTATAAGTCAGTCCATACTACAGGTAATGGCAATTTATTACACCAAAGGAAGTCTGCAAGGCAGAAGAGACCTTCCTTTGACTCAAAGGTTGCAGTAACACTATGACTTAAGATACAACATGCAGCAGCAACTCCTGCTCCTAGACGGTATCCCCTGCTACAGTACTTACACACACGGCAGACACACCATTGCCATCTGAGCACTGCCACCATCACATTAAGTTTTTCAACAGGGGACAGAGAGGGGACAACACAACTCTCTGCAAATTAACCTGCATAAGAAGTACACTCCTGAAACCTGATGCAGACACGAACACCAGCAAATACCAAGGTTCTCAGTTTCACTTGCTTTGGTTTTTCATGTACCTTTTGACTCAGTTGCTGTGGAAACACACATGCTTCCATATTTCCTTCCTCAGCCAACCAAACAGAAATAAAACCTACTCCCTTCTACCTTGTAAGAAATTAATGTAATTTTTGTTATCATTCACCAACTCTACTTCTGCAAAATTTGCATATACAAGCTTTCAATAAGTAACTTTACAAATACCTATAATAAATGAGCACCTAAAAACCAGTACGTATCAGTTCAGTTTTGCTGATTTATTTTTAGAGAGGAAAACACACCAAATTTTTTTTCTTTTTAAATCACAGTGTACATTAACTCACTTACATTAAATGATCTCCCCCACCCCTCAGAATAAGTCAGCCAATCACATAAACAAAAGTTGTTTTTTTAGAAAGCCTTTTAGGAGGTCACAAAATGAAAAGTTCCATTTTATGATTGTTTTGCCATAATTTTAGTACTTGCAGATCATGTTTTATTGACAATTACACTGCAACAGGATGAAGCAGGAGGCAATGTTACAGAGTATAAACAAAACAATACCAAACTTACCCCTCTGAAATTCCAGCCTTTGGTTGAAGGAAACAAGGAAAAATTGTTCTGTTGCTGTTGTTTCGGCCTGCAAGATGAGACAAGGAAAAGTGTTTACACCTTCAGCTGTTGTATTTTCTCTATCAATAATGGAGTGACAATTGAGGGAGAAAAGAAAAACACAGGCTTGAAGTACTAAGACACCTTAGATTTCCTTGGCTGTACTTCTGACAGGCTTCTCTCTTCAGTTTAGTCAAATGTTTTAATTCAGACTGAGAGCTAAGGGACATGGCAGCCTCACAAGCCTTCAGAGACGCACTGACTTGATGTCTGACAACAACTCATTACTCCTACTGATTTTCAACGAGAAGAGACAACCCTGACCTGAACGGTGTGGGTCTATGAAGCTGCAATTATGTCAGGTGATGTAAGATGGTGCAGTCTGCCAGCTGTACAAGATGGGGACACTAAAGAGCCTTTAATCCTAGCAGTGAAGCTACGCAAAGGACCGATGTAAAGCAAGCTAGCCATACCTTTGTGTGACGCTAAAAACTAGAGAAGCTGACTCCAGTTTTTACTCATTCCAAAACCTTAACCCTACCCTATAATTATCACTGTACAATTATTTCTGAAAAGTAACCAAAACATCTCTCCACTTCCCTCTTAGTAAGTGCTTTTCACCAGTAAGATCTTAAACTGCTTTACAAAGGTAGGCAAACATTGCTGAGATTTTACACATGAAGTCAGATCAAAGCTTGACTGGCCTGTTGAAGCTGACCAAACCAACAAGTAGTTTGGCGGGGGGACCTAAGTGCTGAGCACACTGCAACTCCAACCATGCAATTACACAGATTACAGAAGCGATCACAAATAATAACAGCAATACAAAATCTCGGTTAAAAAATAGCAAATTAAATCACTGCCTGTCAAACATCGCCATCCAACAATAACAAGATGGATGTTTTGCAGTTGCAGCACTGGACTAACACATGAAATACCTGGGAGTCGTTCCTGCTGCTTATAGTTCCTGAAGGACACCAACACCCTGTGCCTCTGTTTCTTTTCTGTGGAGTCAGGGTAGCAATAGTTCTGTCTTTTTTCTGTCTTCTCTATTTTGGTGTAAAATACTTGGTGTATGGACATTTTTCTTATTATGTGCATTAAAACGCATCATAGAGCTGTGATCACAGTAGACATTTTCAGATACCAACATAATGCAAATAATAAACTATAGTCATGACAATGGAGACATTTTTGTAACATGAAAGTTTCAGATATAAATCTTCTCAGTTTTTCACTCTAACAGCCAGCCAACCAGAAAGAAAAATCAACATTTGAAGCACATTGATAAAGTCATTAAAAAGCACAAGGCAGCATAAAGCACAAACTTTAGTGTTAAAGATGATCCCACTAATAAATCCTCCTCCCACAGCTTCCAAGTCAAGATATTATAAAACTGAATTTCTAACCCAAAAGTCTCACTGGAACTGGAACTGCATTATGAAAAGAGAAAAATGTGATTAACAATAGTGAATTACACAGACTATCAGTCTGTGTAGACTTGTAAAAAAGAGTTTTACACCCTTTTTATTCACAAATGATCTCACAGTAGAACCGGAGTCAGATTTCCCGAAAAAGTACTAGTGAGCTTTCTATACAGTTGTGCTCCTTAGTCACTTAACAAAATAAAAAAATCTCATGTTTAAACTTAGATTTCTGCATTTTTTTCTTTGATATTTTAATTCTGTTCATGCATTTATTTTCCCAGTTTACTAAGAACTGCACTAGCTCTATTTTAATTAAGATAAATATAGGGGAAACAAAAGACATTTCAAGTTCAGTATAGCAGGATTTATGACAGTTTCGAAAACAGTTACAAGGGAAATGAAAACTTCATTAAAAATTATCTTTCCCCACAATCATTCTGTAACAAGAACCGAGAACTCTGTAATAAGCAACGGTGGTTGTATCATTCATCTACACTAAACTGAAGGCCATCCACTAGAAGATGACTGATGAGTAACCATTTGTTATCATCAATCTGTAACTTTCCCACTCACTGAAAGCATCCCAGACTACACAACAGCCAGTCTTTACAGACAGCAGACAATATTAAATCTACATTTTGCCAGTTTTCACAATAGGTATCCTCCTTCCTTATCAATCAAGAACCTTACTCCATTTTGGTGAGAATTAACCTATTATTCACAATGATATGCTAACTCCTTTCTTTTTGATATTATTGTAGTGTTATTAAAGAGCCTTAAGTGCAGCAGCCTAATGAAACAAGCCAGTTTTACCGAAAGGAGTTAATTAAAAAGGTGGTGAAACATATCAAAGAAACTACTGAAGCACTGTGACTAACACTCTCGAAATACATCAAATAGATGACCACAGACTAGATCATGGCTGAGAAAAGGAGGGAAAGAGAGGAGTTCCTCCCTACAATTATTTGCAACAGTAATCTCAAAGCTGTAATTTGTAATACTTGACCTGTCTTACAGAGGGATCTTTTTTCACTTATCTGAAAGTCATCAAAACATTTTCTGCCCAGTACTGCATTTTCAAGAATGAAAGACTAGAAGGTGGGACTAACAGGAACTCTTCAGACTGTGGGAGGGAGAGGGTCAACGAACCTGTTCGCTGAGCCTGGTTTGGAGATGGCTATGGAAAGTTTACCTTGGAAATAAAAGCCTGAAACCGAGTCCACGCAGCCTGAGAAAAGTGCAAGCGGAGGCCTGCCACTTGGAAAGGCAGCCCGTGAAGACACTCAGCTTTCAGCCATGTCTATCTGTTTGTCTGTCAAACTCCCCCTCTGCCTCCTTAGCAGAAGTTTTAACTGTTCACCTTCCATCAGAACTTTAAGCTCCAGCCCTGGCAAAAGAAGCCCTGGAAATGGCATCTTCACATCTCAGTAGCTCAGATGTACTTTAGATCCCTTGAAACATTTACGAGGGAGTGACTGAACTATACTGACTTGCTTGTCTGCTAGTTTCCTAGTGATCCTAGGATGACTAGGAAGGATAATTTGGAATTTTATTGATCAAAACATTTATTACTGCAGGAACTTTTAACACTGTTAATATCCCCTGAGCTGTTGGTCTATCTTAAACCAAGGTGCTTCTACAACTATTTGGTAGCCTGGAGAGTAAACGGCCACTGAATTAAACACATAGTGAATTATCAGCTTGAGATCTGTAAGGTCCCAGATTCTGTGAGCCATGAGAAGCACTTAAAGTCCTAAGTAAGCATGAATGAAGTTCTGGCACTTCTACTACACTTGAGTTAATTTATATTGTTTATCAGGCTAGTTACAATAAATCAACTCCCTATGCTTCTTGTAACAGAAGGCTGTATTACACACTACCCACAGAAAGCAAAGCTTTACAAAAGAAAACTACTTGTAGAGATGGAGAGGGGGGAAAAAGAAGGAAAAAAAAAAAAGAGAAGAAACAAGATAAACCATTAAATAAAAAACTATTACAGATAGAGAGATGTTCTCTTTCTCACAGCTAAGTATGTACTACAGAAGTTTGTATACCATAAAGACAAGATATTGCCTGAAACTAATAAAGTATTAAAGTGAATTAAGGATAAACGTCAGTTGGTTTCAGCGGTGGAATACTGAATTAAAAATAAACATGCATCTCCGTCAAGACTGAAGTAGGTATTATTTGTCTTCTAGTATGCTTGCGTTGTCCCATCTGCTGCTTGCATTCAGAAAAAAACCCAGTATTTCATATTAAACCAGCATAATCATAAAGGTTTGCCTGGAAACAAAACATTGATCTTTCTTAAAATGGTTTTGCAAAAAATGTTGCCTATATTTTGTTGCCTATTTTTGTTGAGTTTAATAAGTATATACCTAGCATATTCCAATTGTACCTTGAAACTTAAAACTTGGAAAAAATTTTCTCACCTGCCACCAGTAGTAATAACATTTACAGACGAGTGAAACAGTAGAGGTTTTGCAAAGATTGAATAGGACCTATAACTAGTCTTTCTGCATAAAACTCAGGATAGAACGCAGCTATGTTCCCCAGAATTTTGTTGACAATGCTAAGAAAAAGAATTAAAAGTCATAAAATAACGCTTTTGTCCTTAAGATGTGCAGGTTTTTCTGTTTAGGTTCCCCCCCCCGAATAAATCGGTGGAATTTTTTTGTGCAACCTTTACGGTGCTGTACGTTAGTTATATAATGACAATCAATAAGTAAAAGTATATAAAGGAACCTGGAGACTACAACATGAACTGAATGCTTTAAAGTTTCTTTACATTTAACAAAAAGAAGTGTGTTATCTGTCTTGAAGCATGACGATGAGGTAAATGAAGGATTTATATTAAGCTCACATAACTTTTACATCTTCATCCGATCCTGCAGCCTTTCTGCACACAGAATCACTGACTACAACAGTGTTTTCTTACATATGAATATCCGAGCTGTGTGTGTTTTGTTTAAAATACTCAGCTGTACATCTGTTTCAAGATAAAGTGCATTTCACAAATCTACATGAATACTCATTCAGACAATAAAAGGAAAGCTCAAACCACTTAGAGACAAGCTGTACTAAGTAAATATTCTTTTCAATCTGCAAAAATAAAGGTTGTTACTACAGCTGTGAATATTTTATGAAGATACTGTTAAATAATAAATAGTACTTACTGTTCAGAACTGTTCTTTGTAATGTCATTTGCTCAACCTATCAAAAGTGTACACTAATATACAGTTCATAAAAGCACATTTATTTTAACACACTGGGAGATTTGTGATACTAAATCACACAAAAAAAAAAATTCAAAGCGGTTTACCTTGTGAAGCCTGAGATACACAAGAGCATTTTAGCTTTGAACAATAGTTTTGTACGACGTTGATTCTCTTAGATGCTTTAAGTTACAGATAATAAATAAATGTATCATTGATACTGATTTTAAAACAGAAAAAACTCCACGGTTTGACCTACTTAATAAAAAACACTGACTCCTCCACTGGAAATCTCAAATACTATTTCTCTTCTATACTAGGTCTCTGCATTTTGGAACCAAAAGGAGATTGTGGAAAAATTCATTTATTTTCCAGAAGGAAAAAACCAAATCTAACACAGTAGAATTTGGCTCAGAAAAGTTTTAAGTTCATATGGAGTTTACTTGATATGCTTTTCTTCCTAAAAGCAAAGCATCTCATAAAGATTGTGTGTATGTTTAATTTACCAAGGTTCAATCCTGCAGACGCGAGCTCTTCAAGCTCCCACAGCAACTACTGGTAGATAACTGGGCAGGGGGGATGGAGCCAGGGGGAACTTAGAGATGCAAGACTGAACATTTACTACCTTGACAGCAACAAAGGTATCCACCAAGGAAAAACTAGAAGATTGATTTTTACTAGCTGGGCTGACTTCCTGAATACTAACATAATCTTTTATTGTCCTACTATCATGAACTATGTGTCATAAACGTTTAAGAAAGAAAAACAGCCCTTGTGAATCTGGATACACACAGATGAGAGCCTGCATCACTGAAGCAGGTACACATGCCAGAGCGCTGTCCCACACCTACTCTTTTCCCATGCTTTCTTCGGAACGTGTTTGTTTATACTCTGAATCAATGCACAGCAGCGTAATATAACCCATCACTAATAAAACCCAAAGAAGCTACAAAATGCATTTTTTCATTTCTGCATTTGATTAATTTCCTGTAAAAATAACTACTAATTTTATGAAAGAGGAAAAAAAAAATCTGAAGACCAAGTAAAGTTCTACATTTTGATCTAAAAATCAGATAATTCCTAATGATGTAACGTTTAATCTTCTGAAGAAACGCAGGCTTGATTTAAAGTTTTAAACATAATTTATTTCTTCATCTGCAACTACTGCAGGTTAATGCAATAAATTATGTCTGATATACACCACTATAAAAGCACCCCCCCTTGACATACACGAACTCTGTTCACCACTGAAACAGAAAGCCCTGGCTACTAGCCAACAGGAGGACACAGGCTTTGCTGCTGTTTGACAGAGGTACGGCTGCACTAATGCTGGGGAGGATGAGAAGAGAGTCCTGCATTATGTTTCTATAACAAAATATCAACATTTCACGAATATTGCAAAAGTTACGATTAGAAAGATTATTCACTGGCTCACTTTGAATGCGCAGCCTGAAATTATTCCTATAGCATTTCAATAACACTAGGAAGGAGAAATGGCAATAACATGTTTGTTAATTTTCAGTCATTACCCCATCCCACTGCTGTATCACAAATACATGCCAAATTCTTTACGAAGAGAACAACTCCTCATTAAAAAGAAATGTTTGCTCATCTGCACCCTACAGTCAGCTATCCAGATAAGATCCTCTGGTCCACGGGGAGAAAAAAGATCTGATGCTAATGCTTAAATAGCCTCCATCATAAGAGAATCAGAAAAAGTAAGCCTCCATGCAAAAACCTCACAATATATTCATGCTCAAGGAAAGAGAACAAATCTATTCCATTTTGTTTTCAAAATAGCAGTAAGCTCTCATTGAGAGCCTAAGGATAGGAAATCCACTTCGTTTAGCAAGATTGGATACTTACTGGTTAGATAGAAACAAAAATGTTCACCCAGAGAAAGCAGACATGGGATTTCTTAGCAGTTCATGAAATCCAACCAAAGACCATTTTCAGTTAGCCTATAGAGAAGCTACTAACACCCTCAAAATGATCATTCAAGTGACATCACATCATGTTCTTCATAAAGGAAGTGGGTGTTTTCTGAAAATCCTTTTTGTTTGGATTCATATCATCTGTCTCTCTCTCTGACGGTAAACATGAATTCCTGCAAACCTGTGGTTCACCAACAGGCATTTAGAAAAAGGAGAAGGACTGAATAAAGAGGGCAACACTATTTAAAACAAGTCTCATTCGGGGGGAAGTCAATCCAATACAAGATTTTAAAACTCCTTTACTGCTATTTCCTTATCCCTTCATTTGCAACTTTATCTTTTTCTGCTTTATAGCTTGTATTTCAACCAAAAAGGCCAAAAATGTAGGTTTCTAACACAAATGTCAAATAGAATGGTTATGTCATTAAGCCTATAGCCAACTTAAGAGGCTTCTCTGTGTTGAAAAGTGAAAGCCTCCTGTGCACCTTTCAAAGAGTGCTGTATGATACTTTTCACACCTTGCTCTCAAGGACATGGCATTAAGGCAGTCAGTCAAGGACGGAAACCTGCTTTTATGAAATGCGATCTGTTATAGAGGATTGTAACCTTCAGAATATTGTTTCACTGAAATTGTCACAGGCCTGTCACTACTGAGCTCATAAACTAAACTTTTCCAAGTGTATGCAATCACGCCCATGACTTAACTTCAGCATGCAGTAACCACCCCCCCAAAAAAAGTCAAATTATACCACATAATTTCATGTCTACACTAGTTCTGCCCTCCGCCATGCCTAAAGGATTGCAGGCTATGGTGGCAAATTCCATTTAGCTACTTTGTCACATATAGTTCAATAACTTGGACACAAAAATCTCACCAAAGGTTGAATTCCGCAGCATACTGGGACTCTGCTCAGGACACAAGCAAGTATTTTACTATGGCATAACTAAAACATGGGCAACAGAACTTCTCCAACAATTTTTAAGCATTGCCAGTTAAATAAAGAACAGCGTATTAAGAAGTGAAAAAAGTCAGGAATTCATCGATAATAAAACATTCCATGGGAATGAGTTTCAATATTTATATCAAGTCTGAGGGAAAAGCTTCAACTTTTTCAAACAACTATTCCCTGTTTCTAGAGCTTTTTATTTAAAAATCTGAAGTACCGTGACTTAGGATTTTTTCTTTTTTTCCTTTGGGTGCAGTTTTAAAGGTAAGCAGCCAATGGAACACCCTTTTTTCTTTTGGGGGAATATGAAACCCGGGAGAGAACACTTTCAGTTTATTAGGTGACTAAAATCAACAGGTACAATAAAAACAACTATGCTTAACAAAATATTTAAGATACTCAGAGCCGAAACATCTGTAGATAAACAAACATTTTTGGTAGTTATGTACCAAATACAACCAGTTTTCTTTAATAAGCTGCCAGTATATTTAATTTTTTTTGACCTCAGTTATGTTATGTGCACCAAAATGAAATACAAGAGGCCCTGAATCAAAGTTTAAACCAATATATGATATATGCATACAAGTCATCAAAATCAAACTATGCAACTTCTAGATTTATGAAGACACTTTCACTTGTAAGACTTTCCCTTGCAGTATTAGCAGGTTGTACACTGCAGGAACCCAAATAAAACAAGTAGTGATTTCATCTCCATTTCGTCTTCGTTTCTATCTGCACAGTAATGCCAATTAAGTTGCATAAATAACTGTAAGAGCAACCATCGGCCCCCTGGGCTTAGAAAGCTTTTTTCTTCTCATATTTAACAGTGATCTTCACAATTTTCTTATTCAGCTTTAATATATTTTTTTAGATCTTGAAACAAACTAGCAGTGTCCTTTCAATATTGATTACCTTCGTTTCCCTTGTTTGATACAACTCATTAGGACTTTTTACTGTGGCAATACATCCTCTGAGCTCCATGAGCATTTTGTCTTACTCCATGACAGTAAAACTACCAAATCAAGCCCTAAAATGCTTTCAAGTTTAAAAGTTTATTCATATCATAAACACCAGACTGGTCCCCCCTTTGTTCTGAGTGGAAGTGAAATAAATACAAACAAGGCAACTATATGCACAAAGGCCAGTTTACACGTACAAGGAGAGCCAGATTTAACAACAAACAGTTTCAATAAATATTGCATCCTCTGACATCAGAATATTCTGCTTAATACAAACACTGACAAATTTATTTCTGCAAAAATCAGAAGAGTATTTGAAGGCAATTTATAAATAGACACTGAAGTCAACAAATACTGACCTCTACCACGTGACTTTTGTGATCTTGATCTTCACTGCACAGTGAGGTCAGAGGGCTATCAAGATAGTTTTATCTTCAAGAATTATGTAAACACATTTACATAACAAATAATAACGTTAATAAAAGCTAAGTTATAAATCCTGATCAGAAGACTTCGTACTACAGATTTGGCATTGGAAGTTTCTTTATAACATGGAACATTTGAAGCCAGTGCCAAATTTTACACCCAGTGTTCGTGATGGTCTTCATTGGTCTGAGGGATGATACTTCAGCAATGTATTCATAGGGTACATGGACTCTGAAGCCAAACACGCCTTTCATAATATCTGGATTTTTATATAGTAGAATGACTTCCTATTAAGTAAGCAAAACTCCCACGCTTTCACTATTTTCATCACGTCTGAAGGGATATTTAATCTGAGATGCAAAAGCAAAATGTTTTCAGTTGTTAGCTATTATTCACAGCTGGGTTCCTGTGGGAACATTTTGTGCATCAGTGTTGCCATAGTAATTACTATAGAAACCCCTGAATGCAATGGAGAAAAACCTGTTGAAACTATCATTCCATTAAAGCTCCATTCAAAATATCAACCCAGGACTGAAAATGTTCACTTATCTCTACTTCTGCCAGCAACAAGTTATGTTTTCTAGTCTCTTCAATATAAATACACTAACTACATTACAGTAACTTCAGCCCAAGACCATTTTACAAAAGCATACAGAAAACTTTGACAAGTCTAGAATTCTACAGTTATACCAGTGATGACTCTGAAAGCGTGTATTTTTTGTTTTGTCCCAGGTCAAAGTACATTCATTAAAAAGTGCACTTATGGGTGGAGAGATTTGTAGAAATTTATTTGTATGGATGAACACACAGTCCCCTCTGCTTTTTGTTCCTTCCAAATTAATACAATTCCTGCAAAAAGAGGAATTAACATGTTAAGTGAGACCAGTGGATCCGACAGGAAATGGCATTTTGCTGTAAAGTAGACCAGTAACGGGTTGATCCACCAACGGAGGTAATTTTTTTCATCTCTTTCAAAGTGAGATTGCCTGTCCATGCAGGAAGGTCTATAGCCTTCATATTTTACCTTATTTATGAGATTCGTTATCAATTACCTTAATTAACACAAGTATTTAGTTGCTTTCCTTCTAAAATCTCTGCCTGAAGCACAATGTCAGAGCAGCAAGTGCAATAATTATGTTATTTTGTTTGCATTGTAGTGTGCTTTCACTCTCTGTTTCAAACGTATTGGTGTATGTTGATATAGGCAGAAGACAAGAGTCAAACCAAAATTTCAGGCCTATGACTCAGATTTCCTGTTTTAAGATGCCTCCAAAACAAATGCAATGAAAGTGCTTAATGGTCAAAAACTAACCATGTATGAAAGCTGCAAGCAGAAACATCACTTGTACACACCACCAAGGAAAAATTACTGCTAATAAGTATCCAATGCTTCTTTACATTATTTTTTAAGAGAAATAAATAAAGAGCCCAAATAATTAATTATTTTAATATATTATCAACCTTGCTGAGATCACTCTGCTGTACCTTGCTTTTCGAAAAAACATGAACAAGAATCCATATACTCCTGCTTTGTTTGTGCCATACATACCAAAACTTTCCTATCCAAGCACAAAAAAAGCTAATACAGAACTGAAACCACCTACTGAAAAGATTGTCAGAAGGCCCTACGAAATAAACCCAGCTGTATATGAAACTTTAAAGTTTTTCCACAGTTATTTGTGAATAAGGAGTAATATCTCGTATCAGAAAAGTCTTTAATATGAATTTGCCAGAGATTACTTGCTTTCAAATAGATAAACATTTGTGGGCTATTTGCCCTTGCAGATATTGACATAGTCTCATCACATAAGCTAATACAGTATCTTTTTTTTTTTCTCCAAGATAGTATCACTTTATAATGCAGAAACTATAGTTTTAGACTGACTAGTTATTGTTTTTTGCTACACTGCGCAATGTTAGCAGTTGCACAACTGCACACCGCTTCATTCTGTATTTTCACCAGGTTTTGGGGGTTTTTTTTGAGACATTCAACACTATTATGGTTCCTCTGAAACTGTTTTTAATGCCATGCTTTCAAATTAGGGCATGTTTATCTTTGCTCTTACTCTTGCTGATAGATAATATATTTGGGTTTCAAAGAGGTATATTAATTAGGTTTAGGAAGCAGGCATACGCTGCAGTACTTCATTACAAAAACTGAAAAGCTTGCTAATTACAAAAACAAGAGAACAGGCTTTTTCAGTCTGAATACAGAAAGCACCAGAACACAGGTACAACATTTGTACTTACTACAGCAGCTGAAGTAAGAGAGTCATAAACCACAAGGGAAGAGATCAAACAGATACTGATTTGATCAATGATGATGCAAAATCATACAATCATAGGGTTGGAAGGGGCCTCTGGAGATCACCCAGTCCCACCCCCGGCCAGGGCAGGGTCACCCAGAGCAGGTGGCACAGGAACGCGTCCAGGCAGGGTTGGAATGTCTCCAGAGACGGAGACTCCACCACCTCTCTGGGCAGCCTGTGCCAGGGCTCTGCCACCCTCAGGGTAAAGAAGTTCCTCCTCATGTTTAGGTGGAACTTCCCATGGTCAAGTTTGTGCCCGTTACCCCTTGTCCTGTCCCCGGGCACCACTGAAAAGAGCCTGGCCCCATCCTCCTGACACCCACCCTTTAAGGATTTATAAGTGTTGATAAGATCCCCCCTCAGTCATCTTTTTTCCAGACTAAAAAGACCCAAATCCCTCAGCCTTTCTTCATAAGAGAGGTGTTCCAGTCCCCTCAGCATCTCGGTAGCCCTTTGCTGTCCCCTCTCCAGCAGTTCCCTGTCCTTCGTGAAGCGGGGAGCCCAGAACTGGACACAGTACTCCAGATGTGCCCTCACCAAGGCAGAATAGAGGGGGAGGATGACCTCCCTCCACCTGCTGGCCACACTCTTCTTGATGCACCCCGGCATGCCATTGGCCTCCTTGGCCACAAGGGCCCATTGCTGGCTCATGGGCATCCTGTTGTCCACCAGGACTCCCAGGTCTCTTTCAGCCCCCAACCTGTCCTGGTGCACCGGGTTATTCCTCCCAAGGTGCAGCACCCTACACTTGCCCTTATGGAATTTCACAAGATTCCTCTCTGCCCAGATCTCCAGCCTGTCCAGGTCTCTCTGGATGGCGGCACAGCCTTACGGTGTGTCAGCCAACCCCCCCAGCTTTGTGTCTTCAGCAAACTTGCTGAGGGTGCACTCTATGCCCTCATCCAGGTCATTGATGAATATGTTGAACAGGACTGGACCCAGTACTGACCCCTGGGGAACACCGCTCGTCACTGACCTCCAACTAGACTCTGTGCCCCTAATCACGACCCTCTGAGCTCTGTCTTTCAAACAGTTATCTATCCACCTTACTGTCCATTCACCTAGCCCACTTTTCCTAAGCTTCCCTATGAGGATGCTGTGGGAGACCGTGTCAAACGCTTTGCTTAAGTCAAGGTAGACAACATCCACTGCCCTCCGCTCATCTATCATGTACTGTTTCCCTCACTGATACCAGAACTACTGTTGGTAGCCATCAGAGTGACAGGAACATAAGGTAAATGGTCCTACTTTTGAATATGCGAAATATGTTTCTGAAGCCAAGCCGCTGGGTATTTTCCAATCATTTATACTGTATCTTTTGATTAATAAAATAGCGTCTTGCTTTCAGTACAGCATTTTTAATTTCCAAACACATCAAAAATGCTGTTCTAGGAGTCCATGAAAAACTGATATGAAGAGTTCACTTCATCCAATGCTCTCCCCACCTCCAACTAAAGTGGGGTCTTTTGCATTAAACACAGAAACGATTTAACGATGCTGCAAGACTCATTGACAGCATTATTTGTTCAATAGCCCTGCATGCAGATCTCCCAACCTTGACAACTTCAAGCTGAGAAAGAATAGACATGCAGCAATGTGATGAATCAATCGTTTGGGAGAAGTGGCAGAACAATAAAAAGCATCAAGAGCTCAGTCTTGCTAGTCTGATGCTCCAGTATGGGCTCTTTGATAAGGGTAAAGATTAATGATAAGATGCTGCTTTCTCATTCCTAAGAGAGTAAGGCAGCACCAGAATTAAGCCAAGCAGCAGCCACATCCTATGCATGGCATGTGACTTCATGATCTCTCAGAATGTGAAGAAAAGAGATACAGCACTGAGCACGCATGATAGCAGAGGCTGTTGCAAGCAGCCACCACCTCTTACACGCACTGGAACAGACTCTGCAAGGGGCAGAGGTGATGAAAACTGGTTTCCTGGGGAAGCAGGCCCTGTGTTTGTTCCACACCTCAGCGGACTTTCTGTCCCTCGTTACCTCTGTGACACTCTTGCCACGAGAAGGCTGTGGTTAGTTCAGAGCAACACATCTGTGGCAACGTCCTGCCAAAAGAACATAAAACGGCTATGCTCTGGCAGCCTTCCTCGCAATAGCCATACTAATTGGGGCTAATTGGGGCCACCTCCACCCACACACAATTATGTTAAAACTTGAGTTTATCTTTGTTGGCTCTGATATTTTTTATATCTTTTTGAAAATGAAACTGGGCTATAGGTTGAAAAGTTACTGGCAAGAGACAGCACAGTCATATGCCATTTCCTGAGGAAACTAGGCTTTCTTTAAACCACACACATACATCTTTCTGCAAATCTGACTTTTCTAGGTACCTTAAAAAGCAAAGTAAATGGTTTCATAATTTCCAGCTCCCACTCCCCCTTATGTCCTGCCAAGAGAGATAAAAGTTGGGGAGGTTGGTTTGGTTGGTTTTTTAAACTCAAAATGTGTCAAGTAAATCTACAGAAAGGGGGAAAAAAAGTCTGTTCTTTAAATTACCATAATGAATCAACCATCCTACTCAGGGGAAAAAAGTGCAATGATTTTTCCCAAAGTTCATAAAATCAGGCGGCTGGTCTCAAGAGAGAAAAATTTAAAATTACTAGCAAGTGAAAAATACTTGATGTTAAACCTAAACCACAGCAAAAGATGTATTAACACTGTGTCTGATATGTAAACAAAGAGCTTTAAGGTAATCATTCTAAACTCAACTGCACTGGGAAAAGAAAAATGCAGAAAAGAAAAATTACAGTATCTAAGTAGTCTTTAAATGGAAACATGATAAAAACAGTTACATCTTTGCTCTAGCAGAACATAAACAGAGTTGCAGTACACTTGTAGTGAATAAGTTCTACTGTGAGCAAAAGCCTCAGCAAATAAAAATTTGCCCTGCAATGCATTTGAGATTTAACCGATGGCTAAAATATTAGAGCATTAAATTACCATAGAAGACATTTATTGTAAGCATGCTCTGGTATCATGAGTGTAAATCTTTGCACACTAGAATACAATGTCTAATAGACAATGACACTTAATAAAAAGCAGGTGTTATGTCACTTTTACAACAGCGTCACACAAAAAGCTTTCCATTCTTACAGAAATCTCAAACTGTATGAGTCACTGCGCAAAAGAACCTGAAATTCTAGACATCCGACTTTCAAATAAATACAGGTACGTTGAATAACTGAGCTTGTTTTCCTACATGAGTTAGCACTGGCAACCAAGGAAATTCATGTGCTTTTTTAAAATTTCCACTTCATGAAGTCTGTGACAAATCAAGACAACAGGCATCCATACCAATCCCAAATTTTGCTCTGTAGCACTGAAGTTTTGTTTACCTGAGCAATTTCTAAACTGCTAGATTAGGCTCAGAAAAAGGGTTAGCAGTTTCCTCAAGGGAAACAACACAGCTTATTTCACCAGACTACTAACTATCCTCCTAGATAGGTATTCTAGCAGATGCAAAATCCGAAATCAACTGTGATCTGATGATAGATGAGGCTGTTCTAATACTTTGGCAAAAGAGATAGTCACACATTCCTTCCTGGGCAAAAAATATTATTTACATCATTGATTAAAACAGTTTGAGTTGAAATGGGCAAGGAAATAACACTCAAGATCTTCGATGGAACTTGGTAACACAAAACCATTTCCTTTAAATAATGACACCAGAGATTCAGAATCCAAAACAAGTTTTTGCCAGTTCTAGAGTCCTTTGTCAATCTTCCTACCTACCCTTTGTGACAATTATGTGTTTCTGGAGGTAGGACTCAGTTGCTGAAAGGCTTGAGGCAGGAGCACGGTAGGAGAAAAACATGATCACGTCCTATCTGTACTGTTTATTAGAAAAACAAACAGAATGAACATTCATGGCCAGTGCTCCCCAGGGAAGCACCGAGAGCTGCTTCAGTTGCATGAAGTTGCCACAGTAACAGATGAATATAAAGAACCACTATTTCGTTTATGATCACAGAATTATGGTATACAGACTTTGTAAACTGCAATGTACAGAGTAAGTGGACATTTCACAGTTGTCTTGTTGTAAACAGGCTATTTCGGAGCTGTAAGAGAGACCTCCCCAGGTTGACAGGAGAAAACTACGCAAAATATACACGCAGACCTGAAGGCCACTGCTGGTCAAAAAAGTCCAGTCTTACATGCACAGCATACATACACACTATGAACAAAACCATACAGGAATAACCTTCAAAGAGGAAAAGAAGAAATGGTTCAGGTGCCAGAAGAATTTACCTTTTCAGTACCTTGATACAGACACTAAAAAGCTACCATGAAACCAAGTATCACAATATTAAGTCCTCCAAAACAAAGGACAAACACCACTAAGTGAAAGAAGTTTGGCTAAGCCTTAAATGGAATTAAAACATTATACATTTTTTAAATTAAATAACCTGTGTAGTCACTCATAGTCCCCACAGAAAAACAAAACAATAAACATCTATTCACTTACTGTTGGTAAATACAGCCCTCTGCTGCACAAAATATAAAACCTGTAGCGCAGTGACCTTTCTGTCACTGTGCCCTATGATTTCTGTAAACTACTGTGTTCTCTTTCATTTACATACAAAAACCTGATGGCAAACGATAACAAAAGAAATTCTATTTCCTCACAACTCTCCTACTCCAGTAAACAGAAAATTAAAAGATTCTGAACGGACAGGTATCAAGCAGCCTATCCATTGTAATATATACAAGAAGATTCCCTGTAAATTCTCCTCTCCCTGTGTTTAATCATTTTAATTTATTTCTTTTAACCAAGCTGTAAATGGTGACTACAACCACATTATATATAAATTTAAAACATCCTCCAAATAGAATGACACACAAATGAGAACAAGGAAAAGTTCATGATTAATTTCAAACCCCTGTTGAAATGAAATGCAAAAGAATCAATTAAGTACTCTATTACAGAATACGTGACCAGGCAAACGTTGGCTTGTGCCAGATGAGCTGCAGATTAAATGAGAAACATTAAGGAGGGAAAATTATTTTTAATCACAGAGTATAAAGACCATGAAAAGGAGCTATTATTTAACCTCTGGATTAACCATATGATGCCCAAGAAATTTTAGATAGCTTTACCTCCTACAAGAATTGATTAGGAAGATGCTGTAAAACAGGCATCGCCGCTGATTAACTGGATCTCTGTAGAAGTTTCACCAGATCATACTCTGACAGATTGGAAGGCAAGAGCTGCAAGGGTTTATTACAATTCTGTTATTTCAGGAATAATAAACTAGCAGGTTAGCAAATAAATGTCAACATTTAATGATAAACTAATTTAGCCTCCTAATCCTAATTCCTTCTTCATTTGTATGGAGATCGGTGGACGTTTCCCACTATTTTCTGTTTCATTGGGGAGTGCCCCCTTATCAAGACAGCACAGGGGAGAAAGATGAAAGAGCTCCTAAGGTCAGTTGTTAGTTCAGAAAAAGGAAAATATCTGGGGGAAGAGAAAAAGCAAACAAGCCAATGTACAAAATTTGATGGATGGGACAGAAAAGGTGCTATATACAAAGGTACAATAAAAGCGTATCATCACTTTCCCTGCCTGCACTTTGATACAAATCCCTTATTGATTTGTAGTTGACTTACTGCGACTTCACTTACTGCTTTAAGTTAGACAAATAATAGATACCGAGAGTGAGGGAAACATGCCTAGGCAGGCCCAGTTACAACTTGCCTGATCTTCTGCTGTGGTAATAAATAATACAATATAAAGTTTTGGATGTCAATGTATCTAAAGAAATTACAGCAATAAAATTGCTGTAACAGTATATTAAAGAGACCTCCATTTTTTAAAATTTGAGTACAATGTGTTCTTTTTTTAATCTATCTAGTCACATACAACTTGCATTTTAATCTGTGGAACAGAAACACATTATATAGCTTTCAAAATAGAGCCGTCTTTGTCTTATTGTTCTGTACGGAGTGGGACGGGGAGACATCAAGAAAGAAAAATTGAGAGCTCCTCCTTTTTGGTGTAACTTGCTACAATAAATGGGAGTCTTAGAAACAAAATCTTCTCCACACTCAGAAGTATAGAAGTAATTGAATTCACCTTTTAAAATACAGCTTTACAATCCAGTTTTTAAATAACTAACTGGACAGCTAGTAAAATAAGTTAGCTTCTGGCCTTCACTACTGAGTGTAAAACACGACAGAGAAGATGACAACACAGCAGGAAACAGAGTACCTGCATTCCTGACAGTACATCAGGTTAATTTTTCTCAATTTTAATTTATGCTTCTTACAATGATATTGAAGCTCACAGTCAGGGAAAAAAGCACACATTCGTAATATTAACAAATACAAGTGATATTCTGAAACACTTGCAGGTATTTGTCAATACTTTGCAGTGCTTTTAGTTTAGTCATGTATTCCTATGGAGTTTGTGTTCATAATGACCTTCATATGAGCTATTATTATTAGCTCAGGTTTTCTTTTCCACATCAGAAGAAATAAATCTACAGATTTACACAGAATTTTAGTTTTAAGGCAATGTAATGACACCTTACTACAGAAAAGCTATCTTTCCTATCTGAGACGTTTGCAGGTGACCAAACATATTCAGGTTGGAAGACACATATTCAAATCATCTTCTCACACTTATCTGTAGAAACTATCCTTACAACACTTATCTATAGAAATTTGCAGGGCCCACAGGAAAACGTAGTTAACTTAATCATTCACCTATTCTCCAGCTTTCTCCCCCCTGGCCATCCCCCAAACGAAAGACCAAGTTAAAAATCAACCTTTTGTTTCTGATCTTTTGTTTCCAAATACTACAATGTTTAAATGTTCCCATAAAAACATCATGTTTGTTTTCCTTGAAAACTTTTATCACCAGCTCCCTCTACAGTCAAAGAAATAAATCAAAATATATAATCACTTACTATTTGGAAAAAAATAAAAAGGAGTTTAAGTGTCTTATAATAATAAGTATTATTTTGGTATTAACCAGAAGCTCAACCGTACTACATGTTGAACAAGTACATAAAATAACAGCAGACTGCTTATAAGAACTTACACTGGAGTCTTTAGTGAAAAGGAGTCATGAACAAGGACAAGAATCGCTAAAAGATAAGCAGGATAAGCATACAGGAAACAGATGGCTGGCAACGGTGGATCACTGGGATCTTCTTTTTACATTTAAAAAAAAAAAGTCACAGACATTTCATATAGGCATGTGCACGTACACCCACTCAGAGAATCAAGATGTTTCAAAGTGATTAGCAGAAGTTCACACTACTGTACATTTTATGTGTATTTACTTCTGTACTTTAGTGCAATTTCTTTGTTTGTTTAATTTGTTTTGTGGGTTTAAGTTAAGAGTTCTTGCTTTTTCTAAATCAGCCTAAAAGTAAAACATACTCCACCTACAATGGAATGCAACAAAACCTGGTACACTCCACTGAGCATGGGTGCCTTGGTTGAAAGGTGAAAGGTACTGGCTGAGGGACGAATGGAAACCCATGTTAACTGAGCAGAGAAGATTTTGTTAAGAGCTCATCAGCCACATAATGCTTAAAAACAAACCTGAAATGTATTAAACTGATTCCTAGGTAAAGATAATTTAAAAAAAACTCACCCAAACAAAAAAAACAAGTAAAAACCCACTATGAGACTGAAGAGATTGTGGCAACTAGATTTAAATCAAATATCAACTTTTGCCTTTGTGGACAACTTTTTCCACCCCAGTTAAAGAAGCGACAGAAAATCTCCATGGCCAAAAAGATGATGGTGCTAATATAGCTATAATGAAATCTGTAGGATGCATAATCGCTACAAAGTCCTGGAAAAATTTAATTATCACAGAAATGGTGTGTTCTGAAACACACTGGCGACTTTACTGCAGTTAAGTGGTAAGCAGCTGCCCACAATGAGTAAGGGTCCCTGGAGGGCTAATTGTTCCTGAAGTACTGATAGCAGTTAATGGAGGTGGGGCTGATTCTCAGTAGAGGCACAGTCTGGAAAGAACAGTCAATTTCACATGTATTTGATGAAATCTTCTATAAGTACTACCAATATCATCTGTTTAATGTCATATCTTGCAGCCTCTCTAAACAGAAATAGGAAAACATTGCCTTGTTCCTCTGTTTGCTTGCTCAAAAGACTTGTGCAAATGTCATAATACTATACACAGTACTTAGAGATCAAACCCATCTGAGGGAGATCTTTAAATAATAATGTTTTTCCTAAAAAACACATAGTATGTTCATCAAATATGGTGACGTGCTAAAGCAGCAAAATGCAGTGTATCTGGATGAGATGACGAGGCTCTATGGCATGAAAAGAGCAACTGAGACAGATGACAGATTTCATCCTTCTTGTAAACTATGCAAATTCATTTATTCGACATTTGCAAGATTGCACTGAAGGAAAAGTTTTGTCCACTATAATCATGACTTCAACTTGCAAATGATCAAAACACGAGTTAGGGATGCTGAAGCCTCCTTCCATAGTGTATTAGTTATTTACACTGGTGATCCAAGCCTAATCCCCATGCCTGTGTTATTTATCACTCTGTCAACATGCACTTCTCTCATCAACGGCGGGGGGGGGAAATCTTAACATGCCAAAATGAGAAAGCCTGGCTCTTTATCTAAAGTTATACAGATTCATCTTCTCAGTTACAGTGATCCGTATTCCAGCCAAGAGAGTGACTGCCACAGACAGTCCAAAGTGACATTCGTTTTTATTAAATCTTTTCTAGATTTCACCAATATGCCCCATCAGGAAGAAAGAGACTTTTAATGACAAGTGGACTGACAGATTTTTATACTCCCTTCCTACATCAAAGTAACTAAAAATTATTGGTTTAAAATATTCTTCATCTCTTTAAAAACTAATTATATTTCACACTGTCTATACGCTCTTTGTGAACATTCCATTTACTTGTACGTCAGAGTATAAAAGCCATGTCACTGGCCTGTTCACCAATACACATTTATAAACAAAATACCACTGCGCACAGCCTAAAGGCGGTGTTACCTTTTACTTGTATAAAAACTTCTTGACATTGAATTGGAACCAATTAGGTATTTCGTAAATGTTTGTTCAGTCTTCCTAGGCTAACAGCTACAATAAAGAGACACACAACAGTGAAAAAGCTGGTAGAATACAACAGAGTCTTAACCAAGCATGTAGCAAAGCAAATGTCTCAAGAGATGTAATACCAGTAGAAACTGTTTGAAGTATGATCTAGAGACAATGTAACTGCATGTACAAAATGCAGATGTCAGCTTTATCCAGGAATCTAGGAAGTGATCTTTTTTCATCAAGAAAGAAGAAATAAAGCCCCTGAAAAAAAAAAAAAAAAATAACAAACAACCCAACACTAAATATTAGCTACGAGCAGCAGCCTTAGACCAGCAATCAGTAACTCTCACCTTGTCTTGTATCTCGTTATGCAGTCCCAGAACAAAGCAAAGGGTGAGGTGGGAAGGGGGAAGGAGAACAACCAGAAACCAGAGGGACACCAGTGAGTTGAACACCACGCAACTTGTTTCTCTGTCGGGCTGAGAGAACAGCCTTTCCCAATTTCGGATCAAGCCTGCCATCTTGTGGGATTCAGATTCAGGCCCGCATGCAAGCCAAACGCTTTTTTTTCCTTCCTGAAGGCAGCAATCAAGACTATTTTTTTTTGATCCCATCCAGGAGGAGGAAATGCAATCCATACCAAGTTTTGTAAGACATGATGATTAAACATATGTTTAAACTTGTATTTGCCTTTGGGGCATATTTTCTTCAGTTACAAAGCCCATTTCATGTGTGCATGAGACAAGTCAGCAGTTGGCGACTGCTCTTACTTTAACCATTTCAGCACATTCTCATCTCTCCCTGGTTCTGGCTGTGCTACAGAAGATGACATGAGTCATCCTCTCCACGTTCTACGTCGCTCCCCTGGATCTTCATCCACTTCCTTTAAGGGACTGGCTCCCAGGCTGCAAGTCCCAATGCAAAGGATTCCTTCATAACAATTTTCAATTCTACTACTCCTTTTATGGGCAGAGAAGTACATTAAATAAACTAGGAAAGTTAGGTAAGATAGAGTGGGGGTTTTTAAATCGATTTTGTAAATATTTATCTGCTTTATTAAAATAGTCTGTCATAATTGTTAGGTTATGCTAACTACCCTGAATATTCTTCAGCTTTCCAAGGAGAGTATTTCCTGTCTTTGCAGTAAGACATTACGAGAAAACAACTAATTCAAGGCCTTTTGCAAATAAGAATAGTTTTATCAATCTAAAGTGTTAATCCACAATTTATGGGACTTCCTTTTTGCAAACACTGTAACCTTTTATTCTCCAAACATGTATGTGCCTTTTGTAATCACAAACATCTGCAGTTAAACTGCACTTGACTAGAGGCATTTTAATTCAGTTCTTCAGGATGACTCATTTCTTCTGATTGAACAAGGATATAGGAGAAACAGGGAAAGTTGTTAAACTTGTTTCTCTTCTCACTCTAATTCCAGACACATAATTCTTCCTTCATCAGTTAGCAGCTGGCAAGAGCTGCAACAGAATTATGATGATTTATGTCACGAAACCTTACGTCCCACACAAGTTAGGAGTCAGCTTGAGTACTTGTCTGTCTGTGAGCTACAGTACGCAGCAATTTAGCACCCTATTCTCATCCTCATTAAGGAAGAAGGGTTGTGTGATTAAAACCATATGCATTAAGGTAAGTATCTACCAGGTAGTATCTACTTACTACCTCATCATGAGAATGCAGATTTTCAGCTGCACACCACCGCTTTCCTATTTTACTTTTACTCATGTTGCAGACACGGGCATGTCAGTTCAAGCATCTTTTTAATCTCAGTTGACCCTGTTATTTCTATTTGGTTTTTAAATAGCAGATGATTTAAAAAAAAAAAATAAATCCAAAACCACCTGAAATACAATTTGCACAATACCCCAGAATAACTACTGTTGCTATACCAAAGAGTTTCCAAATTTTAAAGCTCAGCTAAAACAATAATCAACAGACTAACATAACCCATACATTCAAGAAGTGGTCTGATACCTAGCCACTGGGCAGAACTTCATTGTAGAACCATTTTTCCTTATTAAATGAAATCACTTAAAAAGCTAGCTGTGTAATCGTAAGCCTGTTGGGTCCTAAATAAGTGAATGACTAAAAATAGGTTTAGCTTAACAACAGCTGTTAAGAACCTAGAATTACAAAAGTGAGAAAGTGCTTCACAACTGAGATGAGAGCTCAGCCGCAGTAAGGCCAACCACTACGGACTGAACGGACTGTATTGCAATAGAAGTGCTACATAAATATGTACATATTATCTTTTCTGGAAAGCGAGTGTGCAGCTAACAAACATTCAGGGCAGCCTGACGCTTTCCCTCCTCCATCTACCTGCCTTTCCCCACCTTCTGCCCTACACCCTTGTTTGTTTTAAATGCTAACCTGCATTTCTTGACTTTTTGCCACCCAGTGTTTTTCTTTCTTTTCCCCTTGCTTTCCTGTTTGGTTCCCCCCACCCCCCTCCCCATCACCTGTATAATAAAACAAGGCCAGCCTCCTAAAGAAAATGCGCTGTTAGAAGCAGGCAAACAAAATTAGTCAATGCCTTCAACACTGTAGTCATTTTTTCTGTGGAAAAGCTTTTAGGTTTCATTCTTGTCGCAATAATTTACTCGCAAGTTAATTTTGCAGTGAATTAGTCCCAGTAAAGTCACCAGAACCGCATGGCGTTCATAATATTAAGCAAACTGGGTATCTTCACTATATCAGTTTTAACTTTTTTTGGTGACATATTGTATACAATACTTAAGAACTGACAACAGGGATTTGATTCTAACAAAAATATCCTTAAAGTACACCTATATCATTCTTAGGCTGGCTCTATAAATTGTTATAGCTTCATATGGCTTCACTGAAGTCAATACTCTCACTGCATGAGCCTACTTCTTTCCCTTTGATAAGACTGATACATACTACATGTATATTTTTGAATCCTGAAGTCTTTTTCCAATCATTTATAATAATAATGTTCACCTACGAAGTTCTTAGAAACCCCAGAAAACAAGCATACCGGATAATGCATCCTGCTACAAAACAGCACCAAAATTCAAGATCAAAAAGAAATTTTTATTCCTAAAGCTAATGTTTTTAAGTAATCATTAATTGTCTAGAGAAGATAAGTACGAAACTAGGTCATTTTATTTGAGATTACTCTTCCTTATATATTTTATAACTCTACCATTTTAGGATAAAAACCACTAGTTTTGTCAAAGAGGTCCTAGTAAAGTAGTCAAACCTTGTGACTGCCCACTTCTTTGGTCACTGTGCCCTACCCCATACTTACTGCAGTTTTTCACCCTCCAAGTTGTACCAAACAACTATTTGTAGGGCTGTGCTACATATGAAATTACTAAAATAAAAATTAATTTCCTTTTGTGAAAGATATTTTTAACCAGAATTATTTTCATCTCACTCACAGAATGGATCAATACAGTACCGGCGCAACAGAGGTGGTGTCAAGTAATGGTGAAAACTGGAACAGGCAACCAAGAGGCAAAAGTGTTTTAAATTAACCACACTGCAAAAGCCAGATTGTTGTGAAGCCGCTCTCCAGAATGTTCTCCTGATTTAAAAAAAAATAAAAAAAAAATTCTGGTATGTTTCAATTAATTATTTCCTGTGTCTATTTACAATGTCCTATTTCACATTTCTAGGGCCGTGATATTAAAAAAAAAAAAAAAGGGGGGAAAAAGACAATAGCAGCAAAAGTAAAAACTTCGCTTCTGATTATATTCCACAATATACCACATCCCTTGCCTAGGGAAAGGAACAGCAAGCACCAAACAATGTGTGAGGCTTCAGTGAAGACCAAACCACTATCCCTGTAAAAAGCCCAAACCCAAGAAGAATTCTGCTGTCTTCATCAGTCACTTATGATACTATGAAAAAAAAAAAAATATTTTTTTCTTGACGTAAGTTGCATTTATTTATTTAATTTAACTTACACAAGCTTTTCTGGTAACTATCACAAAGTAAGCAAATCATTACTAATTACTCGGATCAAAAATTCAAAATAAGGATCTGGGATCCATGAAAGGAATTTTAATAAAGTTTGGATTGTCAAGGTGGAGAATCAAAATTTTGGTTGAAATTACTAATTTGCTTCCTATTGATGGATATTTTTCTCAAATCTTCTGACAGGCCTTAGTGACTGAAGAAGAGTTTCAAAATCTCATCCTAATGATCAAATACAGCAAGTACCATGTTTTCATATATAGAAGCCACATTCTGGATAACCACACCACTTTAAAAAAACTACTGGAATTAAAAAGATAAAAATAAATCCTTTGTGTAGTCTTGGGTGACCTACACAAAATCAGAGACAGAAGACCATTGTTGGTTTTGTTTTTTTTTTCCTTTTTAAATAGAAAACTCAAGAGAAGTTAATAATAACTTGGACCATTTAAAAAGGAAGTGGAAAACACCCAAAGTACATCTCTTTCTGGAACACAGAACAGTACACAACTTTTTACTCCTTAGTATTTGTTTCTGGCAAATGTTTACGGTTTTCTTATCAGAGGTAACAGCACATACTTGACTAAAGGAATGAATATTTGGTTATATAGACAAATATATGCTTGGAACAAACCATAAACTCACTGATGCATTCAACATTCCTCCATTTAGAGCTGAACTAGTTTTAAGAATTGCAGAAGCCAGATGTGCAAGAGCAACTAGTTAGTCCATATAGCCCTGAATCTCTGGGATTCATATTGTACTTGTTTCCTTCCTGCCTCAAAATCTCACCCGCACTGAATTTACAGGATAAGCTTCTAGAATCCTGGGGACAGCCCCATGAAAGATGGTCATTTTTACCTCTGTGCGCGTCCCTTTTCTAGAATACCCCTTTAAATAGGAGCAATGCAATGTTTTGTAATGGTATCTAGCCCTCATATAGACAATGCTGAGCTGGAAAGACTGTTATATCGATAATGAGCAGGAAAAGTAGGCTACAACTCCCAACAGCTTCAAACTTTGGGAGGAAACGTTGAGGCATCTTCTTGCAGAGACCGTGTTCTAGGCATGAGGACACAGCCATATGTAGGGCAGGCAGTGACCAACCACACCGGAAGGGCTGCCCAGCCACGGCTGCATGACAAGAAGCAGTGCCGTGCATCACACCAGCAGCAAGAGCAGCAGTAAGATCCTAACAATCTCCCTGCACCCTAGATACGTGCACACTGAGATACGACAGAAGCTCTTCTCTTTCAATACGTGCAACTACGGAGACAGTTTTGCAATTATTTTTTGTACTACCTAAGTTCAGTATTTATCTTACTTCTCACTATACAGACTGGAGTTTCAATAGCTCCCCTTCCTCAAAAAGTCACCAAAAATAATAGCTACAAATTGTCAATTTCTCTACAATAAATTTACCAGAAAGCAAGTTATTCTTCTATTAAAGTTCAATGCAGAAACATGACTGTATTTCCAGTCCCAGTGAAACACATAGCACTTAAAAAAATGAGAGATTGCAAATTAAAGTTTTCATGCAAGATACTTAACATTGTTATTTGCACGCCACTGCTCTCTCAGCCAAGATTAGCACCAGTACCCACATGCCTTTATAGATTACAAAAACATTTCCATCTCAGATTGGAAAGGAAAGCTGAAACAAAAACAACCTAGCTCTTACAGCGGAAGACAAATAACAAACAAAAATGATTTAAAGACATTTCTGTCCCCAAACTCAGTTTAAGTCAATTCATAAATACAAAGACAGACAGAAGGCACTGGAGTCCACATGTAACAATGCTTGTTTGGTTAGTTTTAAAATTTATAGATTTATTTCTTCAGAGCCTCATGACAGAGGCAGTTTTCAGAGAGATTCACTCTAAAAGTGATTGTGACTGTCACAGGTGCTGCATACTGAGTTAGCAACGTGACAGAGTATTTGGAGACAGAAAGGGAAAGCCAAAGCACCACAAACTCAGTCACAGAAGAGACCCAGAAGCCTAAATTTCAATTATTAGTTTTAAGAAACTGAAATACTTCCTGACTTAATTCTATGTAAAAAGATAAAGAAGCGACTAGCAAGATTTCATCCAGCCTAGAGGAAGCACAGTATAAATCCACACACAATAATAAAAACTGGAAGATTTCCAATTTGCCTGCACATTTGTTTTGAAAAACAACGTGCCAGCCAGCTCCTTTCCTAGTAAGCGTACATGAATTGACACAGATCCCACTTGCTCCCTTATCTTTAGTTCCTTTCTTGCAATTTTCAACATTAAGAGACAGAGAATCTGCCAAACCGGTAGCTTCTAGAATTTCAAGGCTCTCAAGCCTTTGTTAAGTGCTGTTCCGTAATAGCTCAGATAGTGAATGGTCGTAACATCAATTAATATCATCTAAATTTCTCAGTATTCCTGCTTATCAAGAACAGATTAATTTCATCCACACATGAACTCTGCTGTGGTGCCCTCTAGTTATCAGACATTTACAAAAGTCACACTAGTACAATTACTAGCATTTTTTTGTTGCTGTAATCTTGATTATGCATGTTGGGGGGAAAAAAGCAGTAGAAGCAAGTGAAGCATTGCAAGTTTAAGAACTCAATAAACTTTATCTTGTAGAAGTACCAAACTATGCAGATACAAAACACTGATGAAACAGAATGGCAGAACTGTAAATGGCTATACAACGTAACTGGAAACAGAGCATATAATAACTATTGGAAGTTTTTATTTCAGAATTAAATTTCTTGTATTTTCGATTGGGTGTTTTCAGCAGCTTTTTCATATCTTATCAGATTATATTCCTTTCTGGTACTAGCTCTAGAAAAAGAAAGCAGATAAGGTTTCAGATGCCATCTTCATAGTCAGTGAAGTAGTTAAACCATAGAATTCCCAATACCCATTAGCATTTTTGAGAGACTGAAATTAAGAGTTCTTCCCTCTTGCACTCCTTTCCGTGAACTTTAAAATTCTGGCTAGTTAGTACTCTATGTAAAGACACTTTATCTTCTATAAAGTAACACTATCATCTTCTACAGAAGGGGAGAAAGTAATTTAGTGAACTATTATTTATTTCCATTGTATAGTTTATCCTCTAATCTATCCCCAATATAAAAATATATCATGCAAAACGTATTTATGGCAGCTTTATTTAAAACAGGACACCATGCAGTGGGTAATCTATGAGAATAAAATACTTGCTGTCAGTCATTAAAACATCCTTTGCAATTTATAAACAAAGAATAAATACATAAATGATCCCAACTTTAAGGAATGGAACAAGGCAAAACAATTTACACTTACCACCTGAACAAACGCACCATGCTTTTACTGAGCAAAGTAGACAACAACATTCATACAAGTATAGTTACAGCACTTGAGAAAACGTCACAATATACTAAGGTTACGTGGATAAATCCACCCCAAGTTTGTTGTATAACATTAATGTCCTTGATATTAAGCGTACCTACCCGTTGTTCACATTTTAGTAATAATCTACTCAAGGTAAAAAGTTAAGAACTTAGTCTTCTGGCTATGAGAAAAAAATCACCACCAGTCAATTATTTACTCTTCCCTCTGTTTCTAGGGGACCTGAATTATAAGGCCTTACACAACATCAAAGCCTTTTACATGCATCATAAGTGATGTTTAAATGCTAGATAAGGTCTTGCTCAGGGCTTTTGCTCTTTGGAGATTTTTGACTTGATTGAATAATTTACACTGTTACTGCATACTTTTAATAGCACACTTTCCTAATCTTGCGATGACTAACACCAGTCCTTACTAATAGTCACATTTTCATGAAAATAAAACAACTGAGAAACACATCAGAATGTAAATACGTTTCAAGAATCAGACAGTCAAAAAACAATAATAAACGCATGATGCAGTAATGCGGTGCAACATTGGCCTTTATTAGGCTGAGAAAAATAATGCTTATTCAGTTCTAATACTCCCAAAATCCCACGCAAAAAAAAGTTAGAGAACGTCAAATATATTCCACATAGATGTAAGTGAAATGTTCACCACTGTATTTACTGCACCCACCAAGTAATAGCTGAGTCACAGATAGTAAAGAATGTCAGCCACATCTTGCATGCATTATACCAGACGTGCATCAGACTGCTATTCAGCTTCTCAAATCAAAAACCAAACTAAAATTCCACAGACTGCAAACATGATGCTCTTCTAACAAACAAGGGTTTGGTTGACAAAATAAGAAGCTAGTAAAAGTGATATTGTTGGTTGATATACAGGTTGAAACACATTTAAGGAGATACAAAACACACCTAAAGCCGGGTTAAACATTTTCAGCTCCTTGTAATTCAGCACAGACCCCACGATTTACTCTAAGAGATAATCTGGCTCTTCACAACACTTCCATAACCTAATACACAGTACTTAAATATAAAAGGATATCACAAAGCCTATGACGGCATATATTATTCTCTGCTGACAGAAGAGTTAAATCTCAAAATATCCTTAACCACTGAAGTGTTGACCGATTCATCTTTCAGTAAAAAACACTTCAGTGTCAAGACAATACGGTCCAAGTTTCTACTGCCCCTGATTAGCACTCTCATAAGCTGTCACATACTTACTCATAGCCAACAAAGTCTACAAGGTGAGATTCTAATTTAAAATTTTCATTTCACATTTATCTTGCCAATTGCAAGTATTTATCAAGCATACATCCATATACACAGTAGTAACCATACAACCAGTCAGTGTAAATACTCTAGTGGTTATAGAAATAATTATTTCCAAGTGCCACATAAATTGCATTAAACTAACCCTACAACGTGAAACAATTCTCTACATCTCAGTGACAGGGAGGGACTTTCAGAGTATGTCTGCTCCTGCAGATGGATATTCTGAATTGTGCATATTTATTTAACCTCAAATCCCAGGTTATTTTACAGTGACTGAAAAACTAAACCTGTTTTCTCTCCCAATTAGAACTCCTAAGCATCCTAGGCTATTAAATAAAAAGATGTATTTAATTCCTGAAGAAGAGAACAATCTCTGCTCTAACCTCTGACTAATTTAATGAAGAATTGCAGGAAGGCAATGACTAAAAATGTTAGCAAGTATGACTGAATGCTTGTCAAAGAAATTGTAGACTAGCATATACAAACTATAGATACAAGAATTTGCCGGGGGTTGGGGGGGGCAGTGGGACAGACACAACCAAAGCCAAATCAAAGACTTGTAGACAAGTGAATTTCACTATTTTCCACCACTGTCCCTAAGTGACAAATCATGATTCTCTAATACTTGATACCACAAACTGTACACTCCTATTTTAAGCAACATTATCAAGAATTGCCATAAGCATTACAAAGAAATACCATGCAGAAAATGAAATTGTATTGCTCAATACCACAAGCAGGATAAAAAACAATAAAAGATATCAAACAAAGGAACAGCATGTGACAATTCCCCATCCCTCATTAGATTTGGGAGTCAGGAAGGAAGCTCACAAGTCTTCCTCATCCCGCCCCTTCATCCAAAGATTTTGTTTCTAGCTTTGAGGATGTTCCAGGAATAGTAGTAGAATAGTAGGAGACATTTAAAAAGAAACTACTTTCCAGGTACTGTGATGCTGTTAATTTAATTCTACATAAAAACAAAACCAAAAAAAATTCTACATGATTTCTGACAAACAAACAGTATGAAATACAACATTAATTTGCTAATATTTCTCTAATTATTTAGCTTTTCAAGAGTATTTCTCAGACTACAAAAACAATGTAAGTTAGCTTTTTGTCCCTATGGGTGCCATGCTTCCTGTCATGACTTTATTTTGTTGTTTTCTACATGATAAATAATGTAACAAAACCCTAGCTAAACCCTAGTGAACAACAGCAAGTAAAAATCAGCAGGCTCTGATTAACACAGCTGAAATAGTCTCAACGCCTTCTCAACACCCTGTCCCCTCCATGAAAACACCAAAGAAGGTGCTAAAAATTGCATGGTCAGTGGCAGATTTCACAAAAAAATTGTCCTAAAGTGTAAGCATTTCTCCATATCTACCATTGAACAGCATAATTATTTTTTTCTCCAGTACAGAGTAAATTTTTTTTAATAAAAAGCAGAAACTATTGACTTTGTAATGTCTCCGAGGACATGAATCTCCAGACACTACAAGCCTACATAGTACTGCAGGTACTGGTAACAGCATCACACAAGCACAGCAACATTAAGACATTTGCCATATGTGAAAGATTCCATGAGGACAACTGGTGCAATGTTGAAGTGAACATGAGTTTTTCCATTGGCCATCCCCCATGACACCCTGTCCCATGGTACTCTGCTAAAAACTAAAAACCACAATAAAAAACTATTTCCTTTTTTCCTTATCTGTTGTTAAATAACATAAAATTTATGCAAACATTTACAAAAAATAATTCTTCTACTTAATTTTAAAACTACATCTCCCAATACTGCTGAGAAAGCTGGGGGTATTTGGCCTGGAGAAGAGAAGGCTCCAGGGAGACCTTATAGCAGCCTTCCAGCACCTGAAGGGGGCCTACAGGAAAGCTGGGCAGGGACACTTTATTGCAGAACGTAACAGTAGGATGAGGGGTAATGGTTTTAAACTGGAAGAGGGTAAATTTAGATTAGAAGAAATTCTTTATTCTGAGGGTGTTGAGACACTGGAATGGATTGCCCAGTGAAGTTGTGGCTGCCCCATCCCTGGGAGCGTTCAAGGCCAGGCTGGATGAGGCTTTGAGCAGCCTGGTCTAGTGGGAGGTGTCCCTGCCCATGGCAGGGGGGTTGGAACTAGGTGATCTTTAAGGTCCCTTCCAGCTCCAAACATTCTACGATTGCCGTCTACTAACCTCTTAAAAAATTAGAAGTAAAGCTTACCAAACTTTTTCTTCTTCCATTCCTCCTCTGGCACATTGGTTTATTACAGCAGGGCTACTCATCGTAATTGCTGAGCTTTCAGAATTCATTTTTTTTCTATAAAGAAACAACAACAAAAAATATAAAAAAAATGTAATACCAGTGAAGAATGTGCTTACTAATTCACTTGAAAACCAAAATTTTAAGACAAGAACTTTTAAGACCAAATACAGTATGCTTTAGTCACTTAAATTAAAGTCCTAAACCAATGGGATTAATTGGATGAATACATTGAGACGGATTTGGCAGTTCTGTGGACTTGCTAGTTATGCCAAACTCAACACTGATTGTCTTTTGTTTACTTTTCTGAACACATGCCAAAAGAGTTGATGTCAGCAAGCCTGTATCCAGGGCTATGCATAGTGTCAGTTATGTTAATTCAGAGCAGCAGTCACAGCTAGTGTTGCCATGGAATGATCCACACAACATTGGGGAGAAAATTTCAGTTTCTGATATGTAAAGATACAGAAGCTTTTTAGCATATTTTAATAACTCACAATCATAGTTTGCTTATTACAGAAAATAACAATTCATTCATGCCTGAAGTCACTCTCAAAAACAGCACAGACATATTCAAAGACTGGCAGTAGCCATTCCCAAGTTACAACACTTCCAAAAGGTCTACATGGCCAAAGGTGCTTCAAGTAAACAGCTTGCATGATAAGAACAAATGAATCTCTAGAAAAGGCAAGTTAATTTCAGCATGAAACACTATTAATTTTTGGTAACAAGATCCACAATGTTAACATGGAACTTCTTAACACCTATTGCTTTTTTCTTCCCTTTTCTTTTAAAGGGGGCAGGGGGGGAATGCTTTTAGCCATCAAAGTCATCTTATTCAACTTGATTTGACACCTGGTTTCTATTATGATCAGCACAAACACCTAATTGATTAACAGAGAACAGGTTCAACTGTATATTAATTAATACCTACCAGAGCATAACCAGAAAATAGGCTGTGCTTGTCAAGATATTAATCCCTTGCTTTTTGCAAGAAGATAGAGAGAACTATTAAAAATCTGGTTTAACCTGTGTGAAACCTGGGCCAAAATCTGACTTGACAGTCATGGACAGCACGAAAAGTTGAGCACAATGCATGTGTCCCATCAGTGGCAGGCAGATCAGGCCAATCTTCACAAAACAAGTACTTTGAAGAGAATGTCGATCTTTGTTTCAAAATTCTGCCCGTGCAGGAGTAAATGAACAGCCCTAGCAAGCATGTTTATCAGCCAGAAATCCCAAAAAGATCAACTAAAATTTGGTCCCAGCTGGAATTAATGTCCTCTTTTTGCCTGCCCTTTGCTGTGAACGGAGCATGCAGCACTGCCGTTCCAGAGAAAACAGAGTAAGTCCTTAATTTTGCATATTTTTTTTACCTCCATTGTAACAGAAAGGGATAAAACTTCTGCACCGTCTGTTTCTGAGCAAATTTGTTTCTTGAAATCTTGTTTTAAAGATCTGGAAAACTATTCTGAAAGGAAGAACAACAGAAGTCTCGCCTTGGTGAAGGCAGGAACTGTTAGCCATCTGACCTCTTTTTGGATCAGTGCCTGACCTCAAATTTACTCCTCATCTTGAAGTTGGACCACTTTGAAAAAAAAAATCAAAAGTTTAAAAATAAAAAAAAACCAAACCAACAACAACAGAAAAACACCAAAAACCAAACCCACCCAAAACCCTAGTAATTCTAGAAGTGGCTCAGCAGCAGGTGTTGAAAGTTAAATTATTACTTGCCTCTCTAGTCTATAATAGTGCAGAAAGAGGGGAGCTGTTCTTAAATATATTTTGAAGCAACAATGCAAGAATCCATACTTAAACATCTTCTGCAAAGTTCCCCTCTTTCAGGAAGCAATTTCCCGACAGGGCAAATAAAAATTTTTCTTTCAGTAATGAATTTCTACTCTACATTGGCAAAGTCTAGACGCTCCAATGACCATGCAACTTATGCCAACAAGAGTTTTACCTCCTCTTACAGTCCCTTGTACTAAGTAAGATCAAAGGTTCAAGGGAAGGTTAAAAGCAATCCATTAATTCTCAAAGTTGGAAGCTGAAAGATTCAAATTACAAAACCACAAGGTTGCCATTCCAGAAAAACAAAACAAAACAACACAACTTCTACTGTTCACTTGTGAACTAGTACCACATCAGTACAAGTGTTCAACGTATGACTAAAGAAAGTGTTTTCGGCACTCCCCTCCCCACCCTTGGAAACATCTAAGCAAACACTCCATACATCCCTCTGCATTGAGACTTCCACAATGAAACTAGAGTAAAAGCAGAGGACAAAAGTGATAAAAGTTACTGCGTCACAAACTTTTCTATGACTAATTGATGACAAAAGTTGACGTATATCTAACAGAAAATAAATGAAATATGGCACAAACCCAATTTATGTTCTCACATGTTTCACAAAAAAAAAAAACCCACCATGTAAAGTAATACAGAGAGGAATACATCTTGTCAAACTTCTCAACTCCCTCATCTTCCCACTCTAACATCTGAAAAAGTCACTAACACATTGTACTCCTTCCCCTCGACAACCTCAGGATCTTACAAAAATCTGCTTCTGGTGTTTTCTGTAACATAGGAGGAGGGCATCAAGAGGCTAGCATTTATTCATTCTGATAGCAAGATCTCATCCACCACACCTTCAGAAAGATATCTATATGCTGGATAAGATAACAGGCTTTTTGGAAACCATAAGTCATAGTCTTTAAAGACACACAGTCACGCTCTTGCAGCCTCCACTGCTCAGTTTCCAATAATACGAGAGATCTGCCAAGTGAGCCCCTAACTAAATAAATGCACTCTTCACTTACACATGTGGAGGAGAGAGGTTTAACAGCCAGCCAATACAATGGTGGACAAGCATCCTTCCTCAGGCCTTGTCCTGTCCTCTGCACTGCAGCAGCCAAGAGCGCATGTCCTCAAGATGGGAGCAGGTAGTGCAAAGCATCCCTCTAACTTTCCATCCACGCCAAAGAACGAACAATGCTCCAGCAATGCCCACCACGTAACCTGTCTGCTACAGCATAAACTATACCAGCCAGTTTCTTTCACATCATACTCTTCCTTTCTTCCCATCTTTTGAGATGGAGGAGATGTTAAAGTTTTGAGACCAAGTGTCCATTCAGCATTGCCAGCCAGCAGCACTTCTCATTCACACTTTGGAGGCTGGACAGCAATGAGTCAGACAAGCTTCTGGAAAATCATCAGGGATACTCTTTTGTCATCCTATTCCTGACAACAGGTCTACACAGGTCCTAGTTCACTCTTTACCAGGAGCAACAGGTAATTAAACAGCTGATCCCCACATCACTGACAAGTTTTATGGCCTTGTCAAAATAACAAAAGTTTTTTAGTTTCTAAATGACAAATGGAAAATTGGTATCCATCTACACTTTCAAAAGCCATGGATACCAAATATTACCATTATTTCTCTTACTTGAAAGTCTTTTCAATGAAAAATTCTGAACCTGTAGATTCTATCCTGATTCACTGTTGTACCACAGACTGCTCTTAGACTCTTTCTTCAGAATAACTATTTTTAAAATAAAAGCTTTTCTATTTTAAGATGTAGATGGGGCTATCTTTTTTCAAGCATTAAGAATATTTTGTGGAAGTATTTCTAGCAAACACAAACTGCTTCAGTAGGTCTAAAATAAAACTAAATTGTTCTGTTGTGCAAAGAAAAGTTATTGTAAGGCTTATACTCTCCAAAAACATTGTTTATATTCAAAGTGAACCACACTAAATTAAAGCTAAAATTGGCAAAGTAAAATTTTGTTTGGAATATACTGGTTCAGGATTTATTCAATGAGAATACTAACACTATCCCCAGAAATTAGCCTCCAATAATAATAGCATCTTAGAAAATTAAATGCAATTCAAGAAGCAAAGGAACAATGTTCAGAAAAAAAAATGCTATTCACAGGTGCCTCTTTCTATATCACCATCCAACTCTTGTTTGGACTTGAACTTTATGGCATAGGCGCTACACATGATGAAACTTGAAGGAGGAAAATAAATCTATCATCTTCCCTCTTAATAACTTGAAGCCAGATGCCAAGGCAAGCCAATGAACATTAATTTAAGAGACTCCGCTTCAGACGTATTCTGTTCCTCATCCTCTGTACACTGAACCTTGACTGTTCCAGATACGGAACACGCACTTTAATTAGGTGCTGTCTTAGAGATCATACTGTGCTGTATTAGGAGGAAGTGGGCAAAAGGCAATTGAAGAACAAAAACATAGGAAAACAATGTCAAAGACTTTATTTATAGCAGCTATGTTTAACACCACTGTCACTATCTTATTGAAGGAACAGTCTTGAAGAAATATCCTTGTTGGTTTTGAAGAGAAATCAGAGATTTAGCATACTTAGTCTTCTATGAGTGAGTATAGATTTGTTTAATACTACAGTACGCAGAAGGAAGCATGCACCCCAAAATTCTCTTAAGTTATGTCTGCAAAGAAACTCATTTTTATGCTTCCTTTAAAATCATTAACTTAGATTATCTGATGTATTTTCAGTCCACCTGCCTTAGAGTAGATTCTTACACCCCATAACGGCAGAGAAAAGCCTAGCAGTGATAAGCCACTGGCTCAAGAACTGAAAAGCGTGTTACATTTAAGTGTATTTTGTTCATTTATAATTAGATTTAATTCCGGAAGTTCTGCAATTGCCCTTAAATGGACAAAAGAAAGGGGAAGAAAGCGATCTAGTACAGCACAGCACTCAGTCCTCCGAACACCTGCACAGAAGAGAATTATAGGATCATTTGAACAGAAAAAATGAGAAGGTTCAAGGAAAGTGTTGAAGCGACAACACCCCATGGGCTCAAACCAGCGTGTGATTTATATCTATCAGACTGAGGAAAGTATTAGCCGATCTTTTAAAAATAGCAACTCCCTACAAAAAGCCCATTTTCTTTGCTTTTTTTTTTTTTTTTTTTTTTTTTTTTGCTTGTGTTACAAAATGTAGATACACTTTGATCCTCAGGCTAAAAATCTTCTTTGCCTTTCCCTCCACTCCCTATTTGTATCTCCAGACAAGTAAGATATTCACAGTAGCAGTAGTTAAAAAATAACTTATCATTCAACAGCTGTTCACTACAGTTAAAGTAAAAATAACCAATATCTTCTGATAAAACATGTTCCCACAGCTCCTTACCTTCACCAAAATGCTTTGCATTGTTGAAATAGTATCTTGTTATACTTGGTTGATAAGAGAACTGCTAAAAAAGCTTTACTGAACCCGAAGACCCCTCAATGCAAAAACTATTACTCCTTTTAACGAAAAAAGCGGCAGTAGCATCACTATACTAATGTGCATATAGTAAAAAGGAAAAAAAATTAGGAGTATTAGACACCGTCGTTCTCTCAAGTAGAAGTCTTTATGCTCACAAAACCTGAACAACAGATTACTAATTAGCAAGCATACATCATAACATCTTCAGTTTTAAAGAGCTGATTTTCCATTTCCTTACTAGCTGCACAGAAGTCTGTAATTTCTAGTGAACAAACACATTTACTCTTGTATTGTTTTCTGAAAAGTCACATTTCCACACACAAAGTCTGCAGGCATGTAATACCTCACATCTTGATAGCACTCAGCTCCTAACCAGCAGCCGCCTGCGGCAAATAGCTTGTTGAAGGGCAGATTCAAAATTAACTTCACTATTTAACTGCATAACAACAAATACCAAAACCAACCTTTTATCCAAATTGTTTTTCTGAGGTTTTCAGATACTGCAGTTGCCAAGCATCTTTATACCACTAAAGCATACTTCAGCAAAATCAGAGTGAAAACTCAAGAAGCTCTTGAAGAATATTTCTCATGACTACAACTCCAAGTAGCAGGCAGTGCTGAGAAATTTCACCTTGCGTAATCACTTCAATCCAAGCCTGGCACACCATAAACTTTCTTTCACACACACAATGCCTATTTCAAGTAAATTTTGACCTCAATGAACACATTATGATTCTATGATTACCATTACTTACCATCTTGAGGTCTTTAAAAATGCACCCGATGCACTGAAGAATGAGGTTTTGGAGGACCTTTTTAAATACGTGTTTTTGAAAAGGTTTTTATACCTGTCCTTGAGGCATCTCACTAAAAACAGTCACCTTCCGTCCTCTTAAAAAGTGCAGGTAAGTTTTATATAGGTACTTTACACAAGTGTATATACAAAGACATTTGGAGGAAGTAGTTCAGAGAACCACAGGCACTGCACATAACTTCTCATTCCGTATTTGGTGATTGCATCAGAACTCTCCAAGACGATAGAGAAGAAGCTTTAAAATAATCTAATGATTCTGTCTCACCGCAAGTATCAAGTTTGGCTCCCTCTCCCATGCACACACGCTTGCCATAGACAGTGAGACAGCCTATCCAGCCATATATAAAAGACAATGTTTACTTCTGAAATAGCATAAACATTATATTTATTCTCAGCACAAAGTAGATTAAAACTTAAGAGACAACGGTTAAATAAATAAAAGTTTCTACCAGGCTGAAGCCAGAGCACTGACATGGAATAGTGCTCCATGCTGGAGAAATGTAGCCTACTATGAGACACTGTTCTCAACAGGACTAGTCCTTTAGTTTACCAAGACTTAGCTCTTTTACCTAAAAAATACCAAAAGAAAAGGAAGACAACCAATTACGTTGCAATTAATCTCAAGAAAGCACATGGAGAAGTTTACCAGCATCAAGGAGAGGACGTGGCTACAACTCAGACACCTTTCAGAGCTGTTTAAATATGCTTATGTAGTAAGACACCAGCGTCAGGGAAAACCACAAGCAGGTACATGCAGACGTTTTATTCCCAAAAATGCAAACACAGATTTTCCTGAGCTAGTTATTGCGGAGCAAAATAAAAGTTATGAAAGAATTCAGACTGTTGGTTTAGTCCAGCCTGAGTATCAGCATATTATATAACACTGTACATCACTGCCACCAAGACGAGCAAGGACTCGTCTGCACCGTCCAATTTGCAAAGTTACTAAGAGCTTTGAGCCTTTTAGTGGCTTCAAGTCAGAAACAGCGTAGGGAGAAATAGGGAATGTTCGTGAGCTTTGTTGTCACTTTTAGGGATGGTAGCTGATTGCCATATCAATCAAAGAAAAAAAAAAAAGGAATTTAATGTTTCAGTACTCTGTGTCTTAGTAATAACATACAACTAAATTTCTTTTACCTGATTAGGAAGAAAATCTAACATTGTGAAACATTAGCAAAGACTAGAACAGAACATTTTAAACAGATGGTTTAAATGTAAAATGCACACAAAAATAAAGACATTGTCTAAGTAGAACACAGAGAATACTAAGTACTATATTCTATTGAACGTAAATAGATAAAGGAATTTTTTGTCACTGATGTCATAAATACATATGTCATTCTGAGACAAATACGTTTCTCTCTGGACTAAAAGATCCAGATGTTCCTATTTCAAGTATCTGGCTTCAGCACCAGAGAGTAAACAACACAACCTATCCGTTCTATCAGCCCGCAAGAAGAATTCTCCAGCACTAGCCATTTCTCTTCCCTTTTCACCCTCTCCAAGTTTTTATTTCTTTTCAACAAAGCAAGCAAACAGAACAGAACAGTATCATAACCTAGCTTCTACTGCAGACTTAGCACTAGCCTTCAGTCAGTTTAACAAGCAAAAAAGGCCAAAAAGTTATCTGATTTTTTTTTTCATAGACTATGATTTCCAATGTAAATACAACTACTTTTCAGCTAAACATACTGTATTGTATTTTGCAGTTGACACTACGCAGCAAAACAATGTTGAGAGGTTCTTTCCAAAGATTATGAGTATTTATGTTCCCAATTTAGTGACTCATACAGCTAGCAATTTCTGAGATTAATTTAACTCTATCCTCCTCAAACTTCTGAATTTGAAAGCAAGCACTCAGCTGTTATTCAAAAGTTTAAACAATGACAAACACAAAGATTTTATCTATGATTTTTTTTAAATCCAGATTTTATCTAGGGAAGAACTATTTCCAGAAACAACTATGTGCTATTTCTGTAAAGAATATTAGAAGGGCTATACAAAGCTAAACCAATTTAAGGGACAGCTTATTAAACCAAAAAAAAAAAAGGAGTTTTCTGAAGCTAGCACTTCATTTAAGTCTTTTTCATGGTAATGGCAAACTCTGAAAAATGGAGATACAGCATGCATGCCCAGTGTAAAATTAATGTAACCACTGCCATATTTTTTCATATTCTTCTCTTCCTTTCAACATATTCCTCCCTCCCTCATGATAAAAAGGTTTCTCCTCAACAAAAATGCATTAAGAATAAATGAAAAACAAGAAAAAGAGCGCCACAGGTGAGAGAAACACAACCCATTTTCCCCTTTATCAGAACCGTCACTACCTGGCAATGGTAGCAGGTTCAAAATTTCACCCGCCTGGGTAGGAAGGGTGTCACATTTTCTCCTTAACATTAAAATGATAATCCTTTCAGCCTACTATCTTAACAGTCATGATTATTCCATTCATGACTGCTGCACAGTTTAACAAACCACTGAAGTTTGTCAAGTTGGTTTTGCATTTATTTTTCTTGGTTACTTAATAGATTTGAATAGCAGTCAAAAAGGTGTACTTTCCTAAAATCCTCTTCTTTTCCTTCTTTACAGCTTTTCACCTGCAATTGCTAAGCACAGTCAGAGCTCAAAGTCAGAAAGTTTGCAAGATCACTCCTCCACACAGTAATCGACTTGCTTGAGAGAATTTTCTCCAGGATATTAATTACTTATCTGTGGAGCATCAACAAATGCTAATTTTGACAGCATCTATTTCTGTAGGCAAAGCATTTTAAAGCTCATGCTCACGTGAACGTCACTATCTACAGAGAGCTAACCAGGTTTGGGATACACTCATCACAGCCTGCGCCAATACAAACTGTACTGCAATTCATACGTGCCTCTAACCTCTCCCAGCCACCTGCTATCTGGATGCATCAGGAAGGACATATACAAGGACAGGCAGTCAGCCACCCCCAAAACACAGGCTGCCCAAATAGCTGGTTGTTGTCTTCAAGACAAAGGTGATTGTCCAGACAGAACCTTCTGAGGGAACACTAGCTGAACTCACTGTAATATTTAAAATAAAATCAGTAGGATTCCTGATACAATATGGACAGTGTAACGGACATACTCTTCTGCTAGTTATAATCCCCAAAATTTATTTTGGAAAAATGCTGAAGTGTTTAAAATAAACTAATGAAAGCTATACTTCTATTTAACAACTAAAACGTTTGAGAGGTGATACCAGCAGAGCAGCTGTTCTTGCTCTACAGAAACCACACAAGTCCAGATAACTCCTGCCAACTTTCCAAGTTTATGCAAGCTTCAGTGGTATAAAAGCCAGTAAACCTCTTTGAATACAAGTTGTACCACACATTGATTACACCTGCAGAGTTATGAGGGGAACTGCATGACTGTGAAGGTAATTAATCCTATATAGAAAGGGGAAAAACAAAACAAAAAAACAGTATAGGGCACCTTTCTAGTCACATAATGTTACCATTTCTGTTTGTATATACAATAATTTAATGTGAAAAGCAAAAAAAAAAAGCTCTTTTATTGTAAAAAACATAAAGCTTCTTGTCCAGTTTAAACAATTTTTTTAGGAGGGGATTGCTGGATTTCACTACTGGCTATGCCTTCAAGTACCACCCTCAGCAGTGGTCTGTATAAGGCACATAATACTTTGAAGTAACTCTCATAGCTACGGCAGCATGCTTACTCAGATTTGAAATCCTTGGAATACCCATCAGCGCATGATTAAGAAGAAGTAAATCAATATGCATGCACATATGCCCTTGTGTTTAGATATTAACAGTCTGATCCATTAGCACGCTAACTACTTCAGCTGGATTCCGTACAGCGTTGAGCACCTCAAAGTTAATCATTGTTTACATTTCCATAATTGACGGCATATAACTTTATGTTCAACCCTGGCTGACACTATATGGGAAAACATTTTTTGTTTGTTTGTTTTTACATCCATTTGGGGATGGAGACCACCACCTTTACCTGCTATAGAACTACTTATTTCAGAATAGTTACTTTGCAGCTATTTATAGTCAAAAGCAAAGTACAAGGTGCTTGTTAATCAGTAAATTCACTCCAGTAATTGGTGAGTCCTTTATTTTCCAATTATTTACCTACTACACTAGAGAAGTTCTACGTGCTCTTAGAGACCTGTGCAAGACCGTTGCCATTTGTTTATTCCAGATTTCATGTGACTCGGACAACTGAAATCTGCAACACGCCCTCACAAGTGGAGAGGCACAATTTGGTAAAAAAATCAAAGGGACTTTTATAGGACCTAGAAAATATTAGATATGTGGCAATAACATTTTTTTTCAGCTAGTACATACAGATGCAAATGTGAAAATTTCAAAACTTCTCTTTATCCAGCAAGTTCAAGTATTTTCATCTGTTTCTACCTTTTATTCCAATGTAGTGCTGCTCTGCTCAGGCTTTTTCCAAGTCACAGATTAGAATTTATCTGTAAAGTACCAGATTTATCTATTTATCTATAAGTACTAGAATTTATCTGCAAAACCGACATGATCCTGCAATGCTTATATCCTTAAGATTTAACAAATAAATAAATAACATAAAGGGACTGATCACATTAAACATTAAGAAACTAATTAAGTTAAACAAAATAAATCAGTAATATGATTTGTAGCACCCCAAATATTTTAGTCTTCCACTAAGCGTATTCATTTGCCAGTTTTCCCACATATTACACAGGAAGAAAACAGCAACTCTTAACAAGTTAATTCTCAAAATGGACATCACACTTAACTGAGTATAGGGGATGTGCAATACAATATACACACAGAAAGCACTCCAAAAGGATTCTAAATGCATTTATTACGGCATTTGTGCAGTGGGCAGATGCTTTCACAAAAAATACTCAGAAAAATCATGTTTCGTCAAAAGAGATTGTTCAAAAACCTAAAATACTGAAAACATAAAATTAAAACTCCAGCAAAAACAGAATTTAAGAGGTCGGGTTAATTTTCTTCAGCACCTAAAGCAAGAGATTTAACACGGGGAAAACTAGCCCCTGAGCTGGTATTAAGACATTACACGTAAACTCCTGAGCAGAGTAAGGTATCACTCACTTGAATTCATGAACGGCAAAACAAAACAGATTTTTGTTTAAGGACATGCGGTGTCACTGGCTGCTCGCTGGAAACAACTCCACATAATACACCTCCAAATCGTGCGCACATAAAGACACCCACAACTTGGAATCACTCCAGAACAACTGTCTACACAAAAGCAGTCCCGAGAAGAAGTGCACTATTCAAGACAGAGCGGAGGTCTGAGGAAATGTGCAGGGAATGATACTGAATGTTACAGTGTCCGCACGGTCACGAGGCCTTGTCACATTGCTGACTGATACGCACGATTCTGATGGGAAATTAAAAGGGATTTCTCTTCAAAACAATATGGTATTTTGTTTATGAAAACTGGATAATAAATACTTACTGAGAACAGGTAGCAAGTCATATGTATAAAAGTTTTATCCACTAAATGACAAGTCAGAGATGTTCCTGTGCACTCCCTCACTTCGTGTACAGTGGGGCAGCTTCGTTTCACACACTCCCCTACCTACATTCGCCAAAACTTATTACTCTGCAATAAATATTCTTAACTTGTTTCCAAATCACAAGGCTCCTATTCTGAATTCAAATTCTGTACAGATACATCATCCGTCTCATAACTCTTTGCGCTTGGCAGACCTCTGTACATGCTACAGAATTGGGTATGTAATCAAATTAATTCTATAACAAGCGTTTGAGAATGAAGGAATTTTCTTCTGCCCTTTCACTATGAAAATGTAGCACACAAGGCACTAAAGGATAATACTAAACTACAAGTTATATTAATGTATGTACACACACAACGGAAGAGATACACATGAACATTTACGTATTCACAGATTTAAGAACTATATAGAAAAATAAAGGTATCGGCTACCTCGGTTGGATTTCTTGCGTTAATGTAAATGGTTCCTCAGTAAATCCCACATTCTGGTCACCGCCAACCACATCCCTGAGGCAGGTGGTGGAAGGAGCCCGCCATCGACGGCCTTACAGCGGCCTCACCTGCGGAAATTCAGGCAATGATCCGTGCCCCGCTAATTGCCGTTGTCTCTCTTTTACAGGACTCTGCTGTGACGGGCTTCACAAGTGTAAGTAATTACTCCGGGTGTTTGTTTTTTGCACTTTCCTTTCGCCTACAAACCTCCTCCCCCCGAGGTGCGGGCTGTGCTGAGGGAAGGGAAGGGTAGAAAACCGGAGGCCAGCGGAGCCGCTCTCACCCGCCAGGACGAACAAGCAGCCGGGGGAATAACTTATTTGTAATAACTACGGTTTTCAAAGGAGACAACAGGCATCTGGGACTTCAGCCCCTTCCTTCGCGGGGTTTTCCTCACGAACAGACGCTCGTGTAAGATTTGTCCTTAAATAAATCCCTAACGTCCCTAAACGTAAGAAGTTCTTTACAAAAAAAAACCGAAGCGGAGCGGCTGTCGATCCCTGAGAGGAAGCGGGTCAAGCGCCCCCCGCCCCCTCAGGGCCCCTCACAGGGCGGCCGGGCGCGAGCGGAGCCGGGGGCTGGCTCAGGCGGCGGCTCCCGCCCGCCTCACACCGACCCGGCCGGCGTAAAGCTCCGGCCGTGAGGGAACCCCGCGCCCCCCTGCCGGGGCATCGCCAGAGCGGGGCGAGGAGGGCGGCGACGGCGTGAGGAGATGAAGGAGGAAGGTGCGTCCCCACACGCGCCCACCCCCGAACCGCCGGGGCACCTCCGCTACCGCTCCATGCCGGCTCTCGCCGGAGCCACAATGCAACCTTTGTGGTCCGCCCCGCCACGGCCGCCTCCCGTCGCCCCAGAGGAGCCGAGCCCCGCCAGCCCTGACAGGCAGCCACCTCCCTGCCCAACCCCAGGCAGAGCCCAGACGCAAAGGACGGCACCTTACCTTGCGCCCTCCTGCTCCTTCCTCGGCTCCCGGCATGCGGCTCGCACAGCTGCCACCCCGGCGAGGATCCGACGGCGGGGGCGACCAAGGGCGGCGGGGGCTGGGCAGGGAGAGCCGTTGGCGGCCGGCGGCGGGAGCGTCGAGAACGCGGGGGGTTCCAGGGCCGGCCCGGCGGCTGTCAGGGCAGGCGGAGGGAGGAGCCGTGCGTCTGTGTGCCGGCCCCCGCCGCTCCCGCGCGGTCTCCCCTCCCCAACTCCCACCCGCTCCTCCCCTCTGGGCCGGCGCCGAGCTACCAACCCCTGCCGCCCTGCCTCCTCCCACAGCTCCGGCCGCCACCGCCCCGGAGCCCTCCGCCCCCCGGAGGAAGGCCAGGGGTGAGAAGGGGCACCGGACCGCCGCCCCCTTCCCCATGGCCGCGCCACGGGCTCTGCACGGCTTGTGCTGCCCTGGAAGCTCGGTTCCCACCGCCACGTTGGTGTTCAAAACACTTAAGGAGGAAGAGCGAGCAAAAAAAGGGAAATGGCATCAGTTCCACGCTGAAAATCTCAAACGAGATTAACAGTAAGTGACCAAGAGTAGGTCCCATTAGACCAACAACCTGGGGAAAGCAGTAACAAGTAAATTACAGGTGGGAACAGGCATGTCTGTTCTGGAGGAAAGAAGTATGGAAATATACTATGAAGCCCTATTGATCAGAAAAAAAACTAGTGCTGTGAAGATGGAAGCAAGTGGAGTATGAGCTCTTTAGGAGAGGGACTTTCTGATATGCATTTATACTGTGGCTGGTAAAGATCATCTTATTTTCTGTGACCAAAGTCTATAGGCACTAGTTCCATATAATAATAAATGCTAACGATTACACCTTAACACAAATGCAAATTCAAATGAAATGTAGGTGGTAGGTCTTTTTCAGTAGTAGTGTTGCCAACTTAAAACAGCCATTGCAAAAGCAATAATAAAAGACAAAAAGTAGCTCACCACATTTTGTAGCCCAGACACCAGAAATATTTTGAAATAGAATAATTAATTGTGTTCCTCAGCTATGGTTAGGCTTTCCATTTCAAACCTACCATCTTGCAGTAAGATTTAATCGTTCAGTTGTTTCAAATTGCTGAGGCTAGAAATAGAGTATAGACATAGACACACAAACATCAGACCTTGTTTCTTTTTAAGTAAATGTCTTAAATGCCATTTAATTTCCTCAGTTTGGGATACTAAGTAATCTCCGAACTCCACTTTACACAGTATGAAAACATTCTGGAATTAAAGTCACATTTAAAGAAACTGTTTCTTAAGGTGAAATATTGTTTTTAAACTAGGGACAATTCAACTGGAAAATAGCCATCAAGATGCCACAGTAGTTTTACAACTACCTTTTTTCTACTCCTACAGCAGCAATTCACATAAAATTAGACAGGTACGTGGGGACCTGGCACTTTCCTAGCTCTACGGAAGTTAGCTACACAGGCATTTATGTATTAATCAATACTATGTTAAGGGCAAAACCTGGGCTCCCAGCAGCATCGACGCAGTTAGCAGAATGCAGAAATCTTTGAGGCTGCTCAGCTCTGATTATTTCTGATGGATTCCCAAAACATTGAGCCTTTATCACGGCTGCTGCCAAGAAAACGTGTCCCACCCCCTGCGTTGGTAGTGCCACTGAAGTGGTGCCTATTACAAAAGCAGAGCTGCAACAGGCAGCAAGTGCCTGTCCATTTTTTTTACTCAGGACTTACCAGGCCTGTAAAGGAAAAGTGACTGTTTTAGACCTCTATTTTAAACCTTAATTTGGTATTCATTATCCGGAAATGGGAAGAGACGCTGTTTAGAGACCTTTTAGTCTATTTTATGTGTCCTCAAAATTTCCACTTCCTTATGTAGACAGGGACTGAAAGATTAGTCGATATAAATTGTGTAATTATATAACATACTGGAATCTGCTCGTCCACATCAACTAAAAATGTCATCCAGGGAGATTCAACACTTTTTCGTAATTACTGATTCGTAATTCCTGTTTTTTAAGATGATAAACTATATAACACAACTTGCAATTGTTGTTTGGTCGGCATTTTTAAATCTTAAGGAGCAGTGATATTGGACAGTTATACTTTTAAAAATTGTTTGTTTTTAACAAGCCAATTTAAGGGTAAGGGCAGGAATATTCAAATAAATGTACCTGTATTTCTCAGGTCTGAAGGCAGTCTAAGCAAAGAGGGTGAAGTTTAGAAATAAGAATCCTGCCCTGCTTTCCTGATTCACCGTAACTATTATTCTCACGCCACACTCAGTAGCTGAGCATTGTCCAACTGTTCTGCAAAGAGATGGTGCTTTCCTTCCTAACACCTAAATCACACCTTGGCACGTTTGCAAAAGCTACAATAAAGAGTAGACAGTTTCCTTTCTGTTGATAACTGATGACTTTTATGGGTACATCCTCCATATTAGATGTTGCTAAAGACAAGTAGGTCAAATTCTATTCTCACTTTTAATTATTTTGAAATAAGTATGATGTAACAGCCAGCAATGAAATCACTCCTGATTTTAATCAAAATTATAAAGGAGTCATTCTTGCAAACCAGGTTCAAATCAAGAATGCTCTTCTGGAGAAGAAGTAGTACCAAGAAGTTCTATGGGGCCGAAACAGGCCCCTGGAGACCGTCAAAAGGCTGTTCTAAGTTAACTCACAGGTCAGAGGTCTCGGTGGGATACCATAGAGGAAATAAACCACATTGCTCAATGTCTGCCCCAAATCTACCTCCTCCTCCTCTTGCAGTGCCTCTGCTGTGCAGCCCTCTGTTTCCCACCATGCTCCATCAGTAGATGACTTGTTGCAGGGGTGACACAGAACTTGTTTGGCGTATAAAACAGTGCCCTGTTGATTGTTCTATCATGCAGGTTATTGCAAAATAGCAAAAGCTGCAATAATGGTTATCTCTAGCGAAATACACTCACTGGTTACAGACTGCTGAAAGAAGCACCATTATGGCTCAAGACTAAGGCATGTCTCCCTGTATTCTGTCTTCAGCTGACACCAGCCTCATCTCTGCTAGGAAGTGGATTTATCTCCTATCTAGTTCCTATCCGCTTCTTGTGTAAAACGAGGTTAACATCCCTTGCTTACAGCCTTTGTAACCCCAGTTGTGCGCTTGTGAGGAAAAAAATCTGACTTGTGACACACCAAACAACTCCTCTGATGCATATCCCACTCACATTGTTAGTATCTGATTTCATAATCAGACCCACTGAATTGGCTGAATCATCTGAGAAATAAAGCATTACTAAAAAGGGTGTGGCCACAGCATTCATTAAAGGCTTAGAAAATGTTACTGAAAAAGACTTTCATATCATGATTATTGTTCTGCAACTTGCACTATAGATGACTTTGACCAGGCGGGAGCTAGCTGCGGTGAAAACATTCTTGGCACCCGCTTCCTCGATGTAAAATCCTTCTGGGAACTTTTTTCTTTGAAACACAGTTTAGTTTGGTAACTATGTAAAAAAATAAATAAAAGTAGTCCAGCCTTTTGACAAGTTTAATCCTCTGTAACTGGGTTAGAAATAAAATTTTCTCAGCCATGGAAGAGGTGACTTCTACTTTTAGTTTTGATCTGTATTTTTAGTGTACTGTCAAAGGTAATCAAGAAAAGAACTGCTGGTCTGCAGTTGTTGGCAATAATCAATATTCTATAAAAGGCGGTGTAGCCTCCAAAGGTTGCTTTACTCTGATATGGGAAAAACACTGTATCAGTCTCCCAGGCCCTTTGTATAATGTTGGGTTCCACGTCTATTAGTAAATAATGTTATATTCTCTAGGAAATTATATTATGACTATGAATAGTCAAATACTTTTGGTTGAGTAAAATCTCATCATAAACATGGCTGGCTGTTACAGAAATTCAGAGCAAGTTACGTGAAGAATCTGATGTTGATTTAGAGCCAAAGGGTTAATACAGAATTTGCACAGGGAGCATACATGTGTTATAGCATTTACAATTACGTGAAACCACAGGTGCGTAGTTCCCCTGTGGAGAAAAAAATACCAATTCTATAGACTATTATGAAATAAACTTACCTGACTCTCATAATGAACAAGACTGCCTCTCTCTAAGTAGATCTTTTTGCACACCAGTAGCAACAAAATAGTTCAAATTCCAGCTAAATCAGCAGCCCGACAGGACAGCATTCCGTACACTCACTCACGCTATTTCAAGCTTTCATCTATTGTCAAGGCCTGTGAACCTACCAGCCAAGTCTGGAAAGAAAGGTCGTTTGATTTCTGTGATAAATCAGCGTTGAATGTTACAGCTCCCTATCCATTAAAAATGAATTATTTTTATTAATTGATGAAGAAAATTATCCAGATGTTAATTTATTCTTGCGCTGATATTTACTATTATAACTATTATGTCTATTAATAGTTTATAATAAACTATTATATGCAACTATATATAACTACCCCCTCCCCCCCAGCATCTTTCCTATTTTCACATTAATGTTTTCAAACTCCCAGCCTTCCCGAAGAAAAACTGAGCTTTTAGCATTATGGTAGGTATGGGCAAGAACTTCAGTTTCTGGTCATCTAGCTGACATCTGACACTGAGGAAAGAACATTTCCTTTTCCTCTGCTTTTTGTCAAACAGACAATATGACCAATCTCTACTTTTTCTATGCACCGTTATAAATATGATATCATTGTCAATAGTGCCACTGCCCATAAAAATGAATGCAATAGGTAAATCAGAATCTATTCCATTAGTTCTAAGAGAATAAAGAATGAAATTATATCCCGTTATAAAGAGAGAAATTGACCTTTGTTCTGGTTGTTGAGTCTGAGAAACAGCAACAGATTATAGCAAGTAAAATAAAAATAAAATAATTTATAGCAATAGAGGGGAAAATTCCTTCAGCTGATCTATAGCAGAGCCTTTAACTTCTGACCTTTTAGAAATAATTCGGTCTGACCAATTATAGTTTGAATGCGCATATTGCGTGCAGTGCACATTTTTCACCATAACTCAAAAAGTGGTTGTTGCTGTGTGATTGCTGGTTGTGGGTTGTTGGATTTTTTTTCTGTGGGGCATTTCAGTATGAAGTCACCACAATATTTAAATGCAAGATAAAAGAAGAAAAATGAGAGCTTACTTCCTTAAGTTTTTTGAGACTTATTATCCATATGTACATCCTCATATTGAAGCATGTATTTCCACATCTTCAAGGTGGAAGAATTTTGGGCAAGACTTCCCAAACATCAGGAAAGCATCCTGAGGGTTCTCATGTTTTAAACTCAAGGTATAAAAAACAGAGCAACACCTTCTTTCCATTTTCTTTCAACCACGAAGTCCCTTGTGGGCTCCAAGGCAGAGGATACAGAGATTAGGACTGCAGAATATACACGTGGATAACACATCTCAAATAAATCCAGTTCAGATAGAGAGAAGTAACTTATCAAATTCCCTTTTGAATTGCTAATGCAACTATTCAACTTAGTGACCCTTCAGAACGTCTCCAACTTACCTGGTGATAGAGGCAGGATTAGGAATCGTGGGATGGAGGCCCAAAGACAACAACAACAGGTATAAACATTTTAAACATCATCCTATAAATTCAACATAGCTAATGTGTATGCAAACCATCTGATATTAAGGAGGCAGTTCAAGTCTACAATAATAACAAGTTTTACAGACAGATTTTTGTATAGCATTCTGCGTTTGATTGTGCCAGACAAGAAGTCCATTATAAACACCTTCATTTACCTGAGCAACACAAGGAACATGAGTGGTTTCAAGGCTTATCCTTGAAATTACAGTTTGCAGGGTTCATTGACTGGAACAGTGCTTTGAAATCCACTTGAATCAAAATAAAAAGCATATAAATCTTAGGTAATTATCACATCATCTTTGACAAAATTAATCCAATCCGGGTTATTATGGTTTTGGAGTTGGTGTGGATAGGTTTCAGAACCAGGTACTGCTAGGAGACCTTCAAGGAGGATATAGGAAAAATAATTACATAAAATCATATTAAGACAGATTTTTAAAAAAAATAAAAATCAGACCCAGTCTGTCCAATACAGAAGTTTTAGAACATTAAAGTTTCTTACGGTTGCTTGACTATATTAAACACCCAACAAAATATCATCTCACTTCCAGATGTAGTATGAATAGCAGTTAGAGAATCTGGTTGTTTGTGTGGTGTGCGTAACTGTATTAGAAGTGTTTTGGGTAAAACAATTGGTCTCTTAAGCCAAGTCTTCTTACACTACTAAGAAAAGCCCAATGAAAGAAATGGAACAAAAAAGTTTTATTTTGATATTTAACTTCTAAATTATAGTATCATAAAAATTTTATTTCTGCAAACGTCAGCTGCATTCTATTTTCAACAGTTCATGTGTTTATGTACAGGTACAAATTATGGCAATAACTACACCTATCATTCACACGCTGAACACACTGCCATATATTGAACCTTCAGCATTCCAACATTTTTTCCACCCTCCCAGAAAATAACATTTTAAAACATCCAAACAATGTCCACACACTTGAGTCTAATAGAAATTCAAGGGATTCATTCACCAATAACATTCTGGTTAGAGTTTACTAATGCTTGAAAATAGGAGTAAGCTAACCTCTAATATGTGTATTAACATACTTGTTTTAAAACTGTTTTTTTACAAGGATTTTTGCTGTTATTCTCACTGAAGGGAAAATACAGAATTCTTGCAAATTCAGTACTACGTCCTTCCAGCATCTCAATATACACAATGTTTTGCTAATCTTTTTAAGCACTGTGGCTCTGTAAAAAAATCTGTGCTAAAATCAGATTAAGTATTACTTTTTTCAATCTTGTATATTTTATCTGTGGGCTTGTCCTACTCTAAATTTTCAACTAATTATATTCTCTTTCTTTTGAGGACATATAATATGTTGTTTCCACCTTGTGTTAAGAAGGAATGAAGTAATTCTTTTCTTCCCCCCCACCGCCCCCCGCCACGCCAACAGATTTGATTGGCATCTGCATATACCTTTTATAATTAAAAAAAAAAAAAAAACATTTGCAGGATTGTACAGCAAATTTGGAAGAAATAAAAATTAAAAGATTAATGACAAGTGAATCTTTGTGCAACTGCTATTGTCCGTTTTTGAAACTGAGCCTTCTCAGAGCTCGACACAAAAACCTAATCCGTTAAGTAATACCAGTTCTGCTACTGAACTTAACAGAACCAGGAAATCTTCCCAGTCTTTAGTCTAGCAGAAAATAACAGTATGTGAGCTGTGACTTCCCACAGGGGAAAGCAGCACTGCCCTCGCCAGCTAACTGCTCAGGAATTGCCGCCTCCTCATCTTTTGCAGCTTTGGCATTTCTAAGCACCCAAATTGTGTAACCTTTCTGCCTGTGCCTTATCAACCCAACTCTCTCTCTAGTAAAATGGCAAGAATTGCACTGAATCAAGATCCTTCACAGCTGGATTTAGTAGAGGAGCATTTACCTCTAGATATTTGACCCAGGTATTTTTCAACTTCAAAGAACAGGAAAACATGAAGAATTTTGCTTTCAGTACAGCCCAAGGCACAGCATAAAAAAAACCCCAAAACATCACTGAAGGTGCAGATGATTCACTATGTACTTAAAACTACCGAAAACTTACTTCAGTATTGCAAGTTTGAGGTTTTCCAGCTAGTGATTTTTTTTCGAATTCGCAAAACAGGAAGAGTAAGGAACATTACATGAATGCGGACGGCCCTCCGAATCTGCCAGGTACATCTAGTTGATCACAGAATTCCATATTATAATTGCAAAGCATGGCGGAGTTCTGCCATCCATGGTTACATTCAAATAATTGTTACAGCACTTTTGTGTTTCCATCTGCGACAACAATTTTGAGAGTCTTAGGTTTGGAAATTCAAGTGATTTAATATAAACTGATGCAAAAAAAAAAAAAAAAAGGCAAAAAAAGCCCCCAACACTCAGGAGCTTTAAAGCTACTCAGCCAACTCATCGCTGGTTTAATAGTTCTATCTCATGCTATTAAAATAGATAATACAATGTAACAGTCAGCAATGTCTAATTCTCATCTATCAAAACTGAGAAAATATTTGAGGTGTTTGAGTTCTCCCTTGACGTACTTCCTAAAGTAACCTCCTGTGAGTGGAATGTGAAGACAGGTTAAATGAGACAGAATCTGACTCCCTGAGCAAAACAGCCAAGGGCACATTGCCAAGGTGTCCTTGGCTATTTGCTGGTATCATGCTTATTATAATCGTGCCTAGAACTGCAGTTACACAGATGGGTTTTACTTATGAGAAGTTGCTCTTTGGAAACTGCGGGGATATTTTGGATTATGGCTCACCTACCTGGTCGCTGCAAAAGAAAGGACACGCGTGCTCTGTGTGTCTTTAGATAAACATGTCCAGTTGTAGTTTAAGCATTTTTTGTTAATATAACAGTATTAATATTATACTATCTTAATAACCAAGTAATGATAAGTATTGTGAAAAATAACTGTGAAATAACTGATAGGCTTTTGTCTACTGGTTGGCTCAAAACAAAGCAAAGAATTCATGCCTGTTCACTGCTTCTCTTCACTTGTTTTACCCCAGATGATTTTTGTAGCAGCATGGCCTTGAAAGATAATATTAAATCCCCCATAAAGCATACTCATTTCATGGCTGAACCAAACCAGAACGATGTCTGAAATACAAAATTTGGTCTTCCTTCCCCCATCTCTTTAAAGTGTTCTTTATATTAGCGCTTCCAGGAAGAAAACAGGAAACTCAGTTTCCAAGGTACCACTCAGCATATGCAGGATCTATATTTTTGTCTGTTATGAAAATGATACTTCAGAGTCGGTACAGTCCTATTCCTGAGTCATCATAGCCAGACTGTGGGGAAGAGATAGAAGAACCATACAGAAGAGGGAGATATGCACTTATCTGAAATTAAATACTGAAACATATTAACATTTGGGGGAGGAGACTGCGAGGAAAGGAGCTCAAACGTTTCTAAAAGAAAATTATTTCTTCTGATGGGGAATTGCTTGATCTCACCTTCGGCATTTTATCTTGCTTCTGAAAAAAATCCTGCTCTTATTCACTACAACACTCCTGCCATCAAGTACGTCAGCACTTAAAACTAGAGGCTGGACTACAAAACTTACTAAGACTTAACGTTCCAAGCTATTTTATGTCCAGTTGCAAGATTATTTCTAGCAAAAAAATATGTCAATTTTGATTATGGCATCTGTAAACAGTGTGATATCATGACATTTAAATTAGTAATAATTCTGAATATATTCCCATCTGTTTTTCAATGCTGCGTTTTTCAAATCATGAAAGACTTTATACAGACCAAAAGATTCGAGTTTACTGGCCATAAAAAACGCCTTAGGAATAACAGATCTTCTTCAGGGAGTACTTGTTCCTTCAAGCAGATTTAGTGCTGAGACAGTGTGGTAGTTAAAGCACAAACAGAGGCTGTTGATAAAGTGGCAATGCATAACAATGTTGTCATGTATTATAAAGGAGCAATTGCCTGCAGTTCGTCAGTGTGGATATGGCAGTGAAGTTCTGCTTTACATATTCCAGGCACTAAGAATTTTGTAGCAGTGATTACAGGAGGTTCTTCTTCCCCTATAAAAGGAAAAGAAAAAGTGAGGTTCGTTAATTGAAACACTGATTTTGTATTTGGCCAACATTTTAGAAACACTGCAAAGAAAACTTCTAAAAACCCTCTGGATCATAATGCCATACATTCATGAGGCTGAAATACCATGCTCAGCGACTCCTTATCTAAAGAATTAATACAAATTTTCTCCCCAGGCAGGGCTTCTTAGAGAAGACCTTATCCTGAATGGACCTAGTAAAGGTTTGGTTGTTGCTACTTCCTCAAAATTAAACTGGTTTGAACTTCAGTTGATGATGCCCAATATGATGATCTCTTTGAGAATCTTTTCTTTGCAGATCAGCAGTCTGCACATGAACTGCACTGAAAGATAGAAATAATTACAAATTATGTGACTTACGATTTTAATTCAAAAGATTAAATCAAAGAAGAAAAATTAAAATTAAGATTAAATTAAAGAAGAAAGGAAAGATCTACCTTAAGATGCTAAATGACGGAGCTGTTCACTTCTGTTCTGACCAAGTAATGGATAAAAAAAATAGCCAGAACAGAAATAGTACTGTGAATTCAAAGTAATAATTTGGAAACGTCCAACACTCAGAACAAGAATAAAAGCTAAAAAATTCTATCGTCTCCTCTCGTTATTAGGCATATAAATATTAGGGCTATAAATATTTTGCATGTCTGGGACAGTAAAAAGATTTAACGGGTTTCACTCTAATAGGCAGATGATGCTCAGTTCTAGATACTGTCTCATTTGTACCTGTACCTCATTAGGACCCTGGTTTGGCTGAGGGAGGGTTTGAGCGAGAGTCGGTCCGCGTGGTGCTTTTGGACAGGGACAGAGAATGGGAAAACGGCAGAAATTACAACGGTTCCTTAAGATGCTGGAACATCAGTGTTAAGATCCAACTCCACCAGCTAGTACTATAATGTTTAACCTCTATAGCTGAAATGTGTTAACAAGTAGGTATGTGACTTGAGTATTAATTACTGGAAAGACTGCCTCTTTCTTCCAGTGACTCCTTGGCAGCTGGGATACCCAGCTGACAGCTCCGTGATTGAATCGGGAGGGGCATACTGGTAAAGCATTCTTACAGAGAGGCCATAAATTTTAAACTAGCATCCTACTTTCATCTAACACTAGAACCTTTACAGATATCATCTGTAATTTTTCCCCACAAATGTGAGAAAAGGCTATGTTGGCAGGAAACTAAAAAATATAATATTAATTTTGAAACAGAGTATTTGTGGCTTACGCAATTAAATCAGTAAATCTGTATTTTTTCCACCTGAAAAGTTCTCAGGTTTTAGTTATTTTGTCCTATAGACTATCTAGCCTATAAATACAGATGGTGTATCTGTAAATCAACACCTGTATTATCTCCCCCAACATAATTCTGGCATCAAACATTAGTTATGAATTATATGAATAATAATAAAAAATAATCCATTTAGCCAAGAGAAAAGTCTAACAAATGAGCTCACTGTCAGCATTCATTCAAGAAAGCAGAACAGCTTACCACCATCAAAGTGCAATATTCACCTGTTGTAGCTGCTTAAGGAAAATCTCAGCAAATAGCCGTTTTATCCTATGAATACAATTGCTGGAACATTCCACACTGATGTAGTTGTGATGCCAGTTCAATGTACTGTAACTAGTAAGGTCGGATCAGCTTTTTATATAGCCTGAGGCAATATTTACTCCTTCTAACTGTAGGCATCTAAGCTGGGTATCTATTTCACAAAGTGTCTTCTAAGCATTTCAATTCTTCAGCTGAAACCCGTTTGTTCATTCCTCCCAGCCCCATATCCAATGAGAAGCCTAATGTCATTCTGAAACTTGAGTATAGCCGAGTATAGACACAGTATAGACTATATCCCTAAAGCTTCTAGTATGCGCTGGAGCAAAATCGGATGGCAGTTTTAGATTTATGACCATTCTGCAAGAATGTTTCACCATATCACCCTCTTGATTAAACGACACAGCTGTCAGCCAAGTATCCCAGCTGCCAAGGAGTCCCTGGAAGAAAGAAACAGTCTCTCCAATAATAGGTCAATTAATAGCAAGTGACTTTATTAATAGAATTTTAGTGAAATCTTACTTAGCTAGGGACCCCCCCCCAAACAATAAGTTAAGGAAAAGATTCATTTTTCTGAAGTTACTGAAGCCTATCTTTTTTACCACCTTTATACAATGCTTACCTTCCTCTGCAGCCTTCTATATGGCTCCTAACATATTATCTTCAGTATTTTGAGATGGTAGAAATATGCTCACAATAACTGAATATAATTTTTAAAACACCGCTGTATCTTACCTAAACCCGATGATGAAGAAACACTTCCTGTAATGGAAGATGTTTCCATTTGGTCTGTCAATAGTCCTTCCATTAAAGGTAAAGATAATTCAGATGAGGGAACAGACGAATCATAGATTCCAGAATCTCGAGGCATATCTTTAAGATTTGAAGCTTTAACGACATGTAACAACGGCTGAAGAACAGAGCTGCCACCACCTTGAATGTCCTGAGTTTCTGTATCTTCTCCAAGGTTTAAGTGCTGAATTATACAGTGAGAGTCTGAATTCCCAGCCGAAATAATATTTACATCTGTTTTCAGGTAAAAATCGCCGTCTGTCACCTGTTTATTCACTAAGTCATTTAAAACCAAGCCAGAATCAAATTTTTCCATGACAGGCTCCGAGTAATGTAAAGAAGGTGGAGGGAAGGGAATAAATTGTTTCTCAAACCAATCTGGTTCCTGATCAATGAACTGATGCATATTGCAAATGGCAACATAAAGGGACCTCCCAGATTTGCTCCTGAAATAATTCCTTTTACTAACGTTAACAGGAAACGCCTCTGAATCCTGTACACTAAGATCTCTGGAGTGTAAATGTGAATACAGCTGAGGAAGATTGTCCATGAGTTTGTATTTTGTACTTAGATCCAGAATACCAGGGATGTCTCCTTCACAGGAGTAATCAAAGTAGACGGCAATGAACTTGCAGAGGTCATTTGAATTCTGCTTTGCTTGACGAAGCTTCTCTGCAACAGTTAACACAGCAAACAGAAAGAGTTCTCCTTTCCCTGCATCTTTGGTTACCCCTCTGTGTTTCCAGTTCTTTTTTTCCACGAAGTATTTCATTCCCTTGGAACACACAATGATGATAAACTGGGACTCGTTTATTTTTTTTATAAGCCACTCTTTCTGACCTTCTTTACAAATTTTTAGATCTTCCCACAAATCTAGAGCCACCTGGAAAAGAAAAGAACGTTCTGGTTGATATTCATTATTAGAATATTAAATATATTTGCTAATAAAATATAAATGAGTTACACTCAGTGAGTCAGCTTGCATTTACGCAGCAATTGAGAATCAATGATGAGTTTAACTATAGCTTGTTCCTGATGCAAATACAAGCTGTTTTCAAAGAGTAATAATTAACATAGTCTTGACAGTGGACAAAGCGGAATCAGTGCCATTAACCATGTCAGTAGTTATTCACCAAAATAAGCACGGCCTCATATTCACTCTAAACTTCGCTTGTGGGCTGAATATTTCGCTGGGCTAAGAACGTGGGTGAACTGCTAAGATAAAAAGGAAAACCTTCCAGCCTTTTTTTTTTAAAAAAAACCAAGAATGCTAGTTACTATATAAACCCATTTTGCTGCTTATTTATTAAAGAAAAACATACTTAATTATACTTGTGTTACCTATAAATTTATGGAATCAACAGGTAAGAGTGCAAAGCCAAGCAGCTGAATGTAAACTGGGTAGTTCCTTAAAAAATAAAACCACTATGGATTGGTACGTAGCAATATTTCTTGGGGAATAAAAAGAACATAGAAGATGTGGTTGGACGAAGTAAATTACTATTGACTTATCTGATCAAATTAGAGATCACCAATCTACAATAAACAATGTGTTGTGCCTGCCTCAAACAATTTAACCGTTGTATATGTGGGTCCAGAATGTGCTGAATGTAATGGAAATCCATATTCATTTATCATCGTTTGCATACTAATGATGTCTGATGCCAAGAATTTTCATATCTAGATACAAACATGATTAGTGCCTATAACACCCAGTCCTTTCAGTCAGGATGCAAAACAGCAGCAGCTTATCTCTGGTAAGAAAGCTCTGAAAATTTTATCATCGTAAGAGTTGTTTTATTTTGTACTTTTTCTTAACATTCTACGTGGTCTGAAATGCCTGTGTACGCCAAAATGAAGGACAGACCACTTTATCTCATGAAAGAAAGAACGAGCAGTAGAGTAACTGAAAAAAATAGATGCAAAAAACTTCCATAATAGACACACATCAAAAGCACTCATAAAGCATTTTTCCAGAGAACAAAGTATTTTTGCTCTGCTATATCACCCATAACAGAGTGGAAAACCTTGCCATGTCAGAAGACAGCAGGCAGGTGGATGCCTAGAACACAAGGACTCATGAAAACTGTTACCACAGTGTCAGCTACAGGAAGCAAGTGATCACGCCTGAAGTGCTCGGGCAGCCGGACCAGAGCATCACTGTAGGTCTCTCCCAACTGAACTGTTCTATTCTAGGTATGGGGAAGAGAAGGCGTTTTACAGCTCCTCGGGAGATACGCCGATAAGGGTACAATGCAGGTAAGTTTTCTTTTGTGTCTGTTCTTGTTTCTGTTCTTCAAAATACTGCCTGATCTGCTATCTGAGAGAAAGGAATTTTAATGTGGTCAAGTTATTATTTTAAATGGCTATTAAATGCCATGGGTTTTGTTCTTTATGAGAAAATATTCCAATCTCATAAGAAAAATCCTTGTGCAACTGTTCCATTATGCATGGAGCACCACTTTTTATATTAAACTCCACAGCTTTAATAACAACACATATTACTTCTGTATGTAGATGCTATCAGTATTTTGTCATACAAATCTTAAAAGATGCCTGATCCCATATGTTGCATGGTACATAGTTATAGCAGTAACAGCTCACCTTAGCACTATTCCAAAGAGGTACGGCGTAGCAGGGCTAAAGTACATCTCTAAAAAGGGGATTCAAATAAGTTACTTATAAAACACCTCACCTGAACCATTTTAAACATGAATAAATTGTGAATAACCCCTCCAAACATGTGAGGCATCCATCACGCTACCATGTTTGGCCAGTAGAGGTCAGGCGTGCTCCGTGGTTGAAAAACCAGTTCCCCTTCACTCTTCAAATCCCAGTGGCAGGATTAAAATGCAGCAAAAATAAGACTCACAACTGTCTTGCCTTTTTGCAGTTGAAAAGTGAAAGACTGGCCACATATTGATTATATTTCACAAAGCAGTCTGAACTTCTAAGCCTAGTCATTCAAAGTAACAATTTGAATGTCTTTCTCGTAGCTTTAAATCAAAAACAAGAATAAGACATGCTGATTTTACAGCATTAATGGAACAGAAGGGAAGTAAAAAAAAAAAAAAAATCAATAAAAATTAATACATAGTGTCAAAAGTTAATCCTAATTACACAGATTTTTCTCTCTGAGTAGGAGTTTTAATAGATTCTGCTACTTTGAAATTCCAATATAGAACCTATTTTAGGAATACTGAAGTATATCCGGTAGACACCAATACCCATTTGTGGCTGCCAACTATAAAGATGCAAGACCTACTAAACAGAAAAAGACGTTAATATGAAACAAGCTAAACACAGCTGAATGAAAGTTCTGGAATCAATGTGGTACACCTTTTCCACTACTCTCTTTTTTCACACGGGCTATGATCTGTTCTTTTCCCTAAGTAAAGAAAATCTCTATAGCCAATATTTAGAAGGATAACTAAAGTTCTCTCTGTGGAAAAGAGAGATTGAAATAACTCATTTTCAAGCACATATTATGAGTTTTGGGGGTGCTGTTTCAGTTAAGGAAACCATTTACAGAAGAAACGTTGAGTTTACCTCACAGCCGCAGAAGTCCTGAAGAAAATAAGCGAAGCATTGGATGACGTTAATGTGTTTCTGGCAATCTTTATTGGAATAGCAGATGAACACTTTTGGCCGGGGACGAAGTCGTTCCACATGGAGACCTGCAGCATATGCTGAAGATTCTGAGCTCTCCTCATCTAGATGGGAATATATATTTTCTAAATTGGAAGAGAGAAAGAGAGTTCACACTATAAAGCTTGGTTTTATTTTTTTTAAACTTTCATAGGCTCATTACTACTGCATGTAGAAATGGCTTTTTTTCAAAAGATATTTCTGTCCTTTCCAGCCTGAAAAAGAAAAGTTGTATGTGCTCTATTTATCCAGCTTAGGAGTTGCTACGTACGTGGAACACACTTGGAAAGTGAAATGTGCCGTTATTGCCGTACAGCTCAGAAAACTTAAGGCTTATTTTATAAACAGACTGAGGCTGTTTCACCTCTATCCAGTTTCAACAGTCGTCATCTCTCTGTTCAAATATTATAAGCCTTAAAGATGTATCATCATCAAGAGTTTGCTGTATAACAGTGTTTTGTTTTTTAAAACAAACACACACACACAACACAAGCCACGTAAGAATATTAAACTCCAGGTACACAGATGCCTTCAGAATATCATACAGTATCTCTCTGGTACACATACACACACACACAGAGCCACGTCTGGATGTTAATTTGACATTAATTTGAATTAAGATATGATTAATTTAAATCAAAATAGCTGTTAGCGTTTCTCTCCTTGTATAGATGCTTTTATGCTGCAACATAAAAGTCTGGTCTTATGCCAGACATTCAATCTAGTCCTACAGCTGATAAGCTAATTTGGAATAAAGCATGAGTATTTCAAAATACAAATATCCATCTAGGGATTTAATTTAGGACAATTCATCAGGAACAACTGTCTGTACACAAATCCTTTGTGATTTGTCTGGGTTTTTTTTGTTGGAACTGTACTAGCTGTGAGCAAAGGGATAGCTACAGGAGACCAGAAGGTAAAAGGATTTAACCCAGATGGCATATAGCACTTGCAGTGTACTTCTGTGCCAAAATGCAGATGGATAACACAGGTATGTGAGGTTTGGGGATGTAATCTCTTTTTCCATATTCATGAAACCGCATGATTCCCTAGATTCTACAAAAAAAGCCAACTGATTTTTAACATCTCAATGTATCAAGTATTGCTTGCCAGCTCCTGGACACAGAGGAGAGGGAAGTCAGCAAAGAGGGATGGAATCTAATTTAGAGAAACATCTGCAAGTAGTCTTAGAAAGTAGATTTAGGAAGATGGCTTAGGATGAAGTGTAAAGGCAACTTCCAGGAAAGCGAGCAAATCTGGAATAACAGATACAGGTAGTATTCCAGACAGTGCTGAGAGCCGGGTTTACTGGGTTTACTTTCCTTCTGGTTTAAAATAAACATGAATTAGATATTTCTGAATGAAATAAGGGAATGTTTAAAATACATCAATTTACAGATCTGTTTGTATTCTGCATGGTCATGGAGTACTTTTACAAATAAAAAGAAACCCAAACCCAAAAATATTTCCCAATGGCAATTTTGTTCTCTCCTTTCTACAGTGAAGTCTTGATTTGTGATACAGTACTTTCTATGGCAACAAAAACCATCAATTTGGTACAAGTTTCAACACACACAAAAGCAGCGGGGAGGAAGGAGAAAGAAGCAGAAAAGTAAAGAAAGCTCTTCAGATAAAGGCATTTCTGGAATCAACCTACCAGTTAAGACATTTTTGGTTGCAAAAGGGCATCGTTACATGGAACTTACATTGAATAAGCCGTCTTACCTTGCTGTTTCTTGCGGCACATCACAGTGAAAAGCGTTGCAAATGCTGAAATGACAACTAAAGGGACTGTAATGGCAATAGCTCTTATCGGTCCAGCCCACGGAGAATGTACTTCAAAAAATAAAACAGAATTAGCCATACGCAAATAAGCTATATGATAATTATCTACTCAAATCTTCGCACTGGGAACGTAAAACTGCTGCAGTACGCTATTATCAGGTAATTCTCAAATATTCAGCAGAACCAAACATCATCTTCTGCTCCATTTTAAATAGGTTTAATGCTGATGGTCCCCATCACCACGGCATCAGAGAGACTAAAGTACAAATGCTGCATGCCAACTCAAACCTCCCCCCACGGGAAAAACTTTGCCGAAGATATGCAACAGTCATTCGGACCCCACAGATTTTTGTTCCCGGGTGCTGAACTAGCCCTGAGAACTGCCTTCTGCACAGATTACCTTTAGCAATGAGCATTAGGATGCAGTCCATTTTGCCCATTGCCTTCATCCGCAGCTATGTTTTGTGTCTGCAGTTACATTCTGCAGTCCCTATTTCGCTTCTCAACAACTGGTGTGACACGCAGACACGCTAAGCGTTCACCTGCCAGGCTTTCCAGAGCGCCTGACAGGATTTCAGGGCTGAAGTACACAGGCGGGGAACGTGTTTACGCTGCTCTCACAGCTTCGTTACGTTATTTCCACACTACTGCATGCATCAGTGGTATGCAATTAACATTACAGACTATGATTCTTCATATCCATATATATAGAAAAAGTGACTTTCCCACAAATATTTCCAATGATATATTGAAGCAACCTGTATTAAATATAAATGTACAGAGACGCAGATGTGTATGTACAAGTGTGTGTGTCTACTCATTTTATTAGGCGAAAAAAAATATCACAGCACAATTGCCTCAGTAGTCTTGATTATGGCAAACAGACAGAGGTTAAATTGAGATTTATTTCCAACATAATTAAAACTGAATCTAAATTAATAAGGTAAATACTGTACACTGTTTAAAAAACAAAATTCATACCTGGTTTTAGCGCATAGTGCATTGTTTTCCTTGTTGTATTAGTGTCATCAACCAGCTTTGAAAAGTAAAAGTGGGATTTTATTTTGTGGAAATTTAATTTTATTTATTTTCTGCAATATGTAAACAAATATAACAGCTTTCATGAACAAATGTGAAGAAACTTACTGCTCAAAAAGTTAAAATTACAGAGCACCACAAAGCAGTAATTAGTGAAATCATTTGTCTTTATGGTACATAGTTTAATATTGTAATATTAACTTTCAGAGTTCACATACTGTCATCATCAAGAGAAATACACAGCTTTAAGTATAGTGAAAAATGACTAAACTACAGAATTCCGTTTAAAAAAAAGTAAAATCAAAGTCCAAGAATTATGCAGGCCCACAGCTGTACTTCAAGGCACAGGTGAAACTGCTACGTGCTCAGGGAAGCAAAGGTACGGAAAGGTCAAGAATAATCTGCCTAAAAACCTTCACTTGCCCAAGGTACCTCAGTGGGGATGCCTGAAATCCAATCTTACCAGTGTGACTTGAAATACTTTAATTTCAGTTAATTTATCCATCAACAAACTCACTTAGCTGTTGTACGAATGACTATTTATAAATATTACCTCAATTATGTAATCCCCTGGAGATACATTCTGAAGAATACAACTTGTGGTATCTGTGTTTTGCTCCTATATCAAAGAAAGACAGTACTTTGCAAGCCATTCATACACTTAAAAAAAAACAAATAAAAAAATACATTCGCCTTTATTTAGAAATATACAGTGCCCTCCCGTATTAAGACCCCTTAAACCAGTAAAACTAAGTCTCTCCACTCAAATATAAAAGGACTACAGTCCTCTGCCTGCAGAACTACAATATGATGAATTATCAAAAAAAAACCTTAAAAGTTTGGCCTAATACATAAACTCTGCATTATGCCCTGAAGCTCCCTAGCTTTCAGAGATTTAGGATGAAAGACTGACCGGTGAGAACAAACTTGCCACTGAATACTAACCAAAGCTAACGAAAATCATACAGCAAATCGCAGCTCCCACCAGATGACCTACGAACACAGCTGTACAAAATCAGAGAGAACCTAATTCCACGCACACACTAAAACGAGAGCTATCTTGTGGCGCTACCTCAGATGGGTAACCCACAAAGCGGTCAACTTTGGTGCAAAGGTGAAAGAAGAAAGTAGGAAATAATATGTATAACAAACATAATAAAACTGCAGCTTGAAGTACTAATTAGTTTAGGGTCTTAAAGAGAGAGAACAGTCTCTTCCCATTTGCTTATACAACCCAGCTCCCGTGGAGCCCTCAAGCCTGGTTTTGACTGGTGAGCGCTTTACATAAATAGTACTAAATAGTTTAAAAATTTTAAAACTGATAGTCTTCTACATTATATTAAGTTTTTAAAGTTTCTATAAAACCACAGAACATCTGATGTTAATAGGTTTTGTGCTTTTAAGAGTTGCAAAACTCAGCGACGCACCTGTTTGCAGGTCTTTTGCTTAAATGGCCCTTCATGCTTAAGTTTGTAGTGAAGGAAGTAGTACCTAAACCCAAAGTTGTGAGGTGCGTGATCAAAGGACACTTGCATGTTAAATCCCTGCTGGGTAACATTCAGATTCCTCGGCTTCCAGTCTGTCAGAGAAGATACTCGTGAATTGGAAAAAAGTGACTCTTCAAGTACAGTAACTTTTTGTAAGATGAAGATACAGCAAATATTACATCTTTACTTACAGGGTTTGCAGACAAGGTTTTCTGGCTGTAGCAACAATTCACATGCTACAGATAAACATAAACATTATTAATGATACAGTATCAAAATGCCACGCTATTTAAACACAAAGAGAATGAGGGCAAAAGAAGGGAGTTTACCATTTTGAAGACAAAACCCCCATTTCTTTCCCAGTCTCCCAGCCTGGAGTAAATTTGTTCTAAATTCAAGTCCCTTCTCATCTTTATATAAGAAACACAGGTTTGTTAATTTGAAAATAGCATTCCTTAGTGAGGCAAAAGGGATAACGCAAGGCACAGCACAGCAGGAGAGGAAGCTGAAACTAGCCTGAAATACATTTACTCGGAGTAAGTAAGTACGCTGAGCACTATTACAAAGACAACGTTAATGCAGTCCGCATCAACAGACAGACTTGAAAATATTTTAACAAGTTTTATAGGGCAAAAACAGCTAAGGAGGACAAATATCAACATTTCACCCCAGAGAGTACTTGCAGTTTCTCATCATACTATTTAAGCACTGAGGAGCTTATTCAAGTTTCTTGCCTTTAACTCCAATGAGAATTGCTATGTAATTTTGAGAAATTCAACTTGAGTTGTTGCTATCCAATTGCACACGTACTCATCCATCTCTATCTCTAGATCTGGTTTTGAAACTGTGATCTCAAAACCAAAAGCAACCTGAGCTTCTTCACAATGTCCAGAGAGAAGGAGCAAACCATCTTCCCGCGTCAAATGTTCCCAAGAACCAGGGGAGTAACCCTGCTGCAGGCAAACCTGAGCCCGTCTCAGGCCTAGCTGAGATTTTCTTCTGCTTGTTGCCCAACACCACAGATTGATCTGTGGCATCCAAATTCTTTCCACTTAACACCCAGATCTTCCTTCAAAGACTATGTCAGTAATTATCTTAACTCAGACTCATCGAACATCACCTACTACATTCCTTTATTGGAAAAACTAAAAAGCCAGGCGGGGGGCGGGGGCAGCCATTGGTGGAGAGATGATATGCAATACTATCTTGTATGCAATACTTACGTCTAGTTCGGAAGAAAAACGGGTGATAATTACTCTCATTTTTAATGGAAGGAAAAGGAACAATCTTTACAAAGTAATCTGTTTCAAACTTCAGATTTACAAAGGGCTGGGATTCCATTCCCTACAAAAAGACAAGATTGCAATATATTTTAAAATCAACTGTTATAACTGAAACTATTTTTCAAAACAAGCCCACAGTTTTGCAAACATAAGCAGAAATTAATACATTAAGAATCCTTTACCTACCCCTCCGTTACACACCGACACGAGGGATCTCAATACAGGTTTGGATGGGGACTATTACAGGAGTGCACCTGAAGCTTCCAGCTTCAGGAAAGCTTCTGTAGGAGGGACTAGATCTGTCCCCAGAGCAACAACTGTCGTTAGTTTAAAGAATAAGACTTTTAGGAAGCAACCTGCATCCTAGCAAACAGCACACTGAGTATATATTTAAATAGAGATAGATTTAGATTATATGCGGCATATAAACACTTTCAATACTATTCACACAGTCAAGCGACAATGAAACTTTTCTTGAAACAAAGCACTTACTGTTCGTTTAAAACTGGGGCTGAGCTGCTTTGGATCTTTTAAAACCATCTGCTGGCATTGTCTTCCCTCTGATTTTAACTCTTCAAGTATCACTCGAAATCCTTTCAGGTATTCAATCCCTGCAAACAACAGGGCATCTAAATAGAAGGCTAATATTTCAAAATGCATGATGTGGTATTTTATTTAATTCGAATGTATTTAATTTGTCTTTAAAAATAAAGCTTACCAGTCATAGGAAACATGTTTGTGTTTTAATACCTGCTGTTGTACGTCAGTTCTTCCCGCATTTTTTATCTTGCCTATTTAGAATTCAGTCTTTGGCAAAGGCTGCAATTACTACATACTTGTGTAATGCTTAGAGCAGAGGGGCCCGCATCTCAGCTGGGGCTTCCAAATTATCACTGCAATACAACTTAGCATTACCTTCCTCACCCTCAGCAATACGTTACGGTAACTTCATTTCCATTATTAGCAATGAAATGTAAGACTTTGCGAGCAAATTATAGAAACGCTCCTTTGTAACATCTTCCTATCACTTCTGAGATTACCAGATTAGAGTGGTGGCGGTTGTTACAACTTCTTTAGTTCTAGTATAGTATGGGGTAACAGAAAACTTGACATAAACGGAATGGAATTTATTCCAGTGCGTGAATACTTCCAGTTACTTATAACTGGTGCCAGAACTACACCCATTTTTTTTCAAGTTACTCTAACACAACTAACTCCCAGCACGGTCTCTTTACATTTGTTTGCAATGCTGTCACGATGGAATTACTCCGTTAGATGACTAAACTGAGTCACAGTGATGTGAATGTCACAGGACAATGCCGGAGTGTCACCCTGTGATACTCTTGTGGCTCAGGTATCAAAGTCACTGTTTAGTTCCTCAAGACCAACTACCGCTACTCCATCTAATTACATCTTTTCAACAGCATTCCATACGGCAGAACACGTATTTATCAAAGACACAGCCACAGCCTTTGTAAGCTAGATGCTACATAAATCAAAACAGATTGATTTGAGTTTATGCCATGCTTGTCAATTTTAAAAAAAAAAATCCCAAATGTACAATTTTCTACGGATCTCCTCCATTTCAGTTGGTTTCATGGTTTTGTGGGGTTTTTTAATGTTTTATAGTTTTGTAAAAGATAAAGACTGTGAGTTGCCCAATGTGTTCTTAATATTTCATGGAACAAAAGCACTATTTGTGCTTACACGAAGACCATGAAAGAGAGTGTCCAGTCTCCACGTTACCCGAGAGGTTTCAGCGGCAGTTCTGTCCTCACAATTTCCAAAGGATTAACCTCTGATGATTACAAGAAAGAAAACCAAGCTTTGTTTCCCATAGAGATTTGGTTCATCCAATCTGCAGCTGAAGATTACCAAATGCTTTCAACTGCACATTTTTGCAGAATTAAGTGTAATTTTCGTATACTCTTTTAAACTCCAGAAATTAATCATTACTTTTTATCCAAAAAATTATGTAAGTATGATTTAATACTGTGAGGCCACCAAAAAAAAAAAAATCACAATTTTTCTTATCTAAAATGTTTACTTTGATAAATGCAGGTCTAGGCTAAAAAATTTATATTAAGTTTAATAAATACACATTTGCATTATTAGCCATATCTCATCATTTAGGATGCAATCCTACTACATTAATGGGAACTTCCAGCTCTTACTAAATCATAGAATCACAGAATAGTTTGGGTGGGAAGGGAGCTCTAAAGGCCATCTAGTCCAACCCCCCTTGCAATGAGCAGGGACATCTTCAACTAGATCAGGTTGCTCGGAGCCCCGTCCAGCCTGGCCTGGAATGTTTCCAGGGATGGGGCATCTACCGCCCCTCTGGGCAACCTGGGCCAGTGTCTCACCACCCTCATTGGAAAAAATGTCTTCCTTATATCTAGTCTAAATGCTCCCTCTTTTAGTATAAAGCCATTACCTCGCATTATTTGTATTATCTTCGATTATCTTAAGCCACCTGCCCATTTCATAATGGTTAGTTTAGTTAAAACTAGATAATACAATCAGTAAATCCACTTAACCCAGCACACACATACACTGCAATACGTTGCAATCTGCTGTAAGCAAATGAAAGAGCGAGGGCCACCACTGGGAACCCCTCCACACTGGGAACCCCTCCCTCCACACCTGCTCTTCCTTTAGGATACCTCACGTACCACACGTGAAACATCGACATCTGACATAGAGACCGAGTAAGGGTGCCAGTGTTAATTCACAATATCGAATATTAGTAAAGCTTAGTTTTTCTTTTCAAGATCTTAAAAAAATATGTATATGGAAGTTATAAAACTTTCTTCACATGCCCCAATGGATGATCTTGCGCACCCCCCACTTTGGAGACAACTGCTCTAGGGGGCAACAAGGTACTTCCAGTGATTAAGTGAGTAAGGAATATTCTTAGTGACCAGACCTGACAAGGAAACACATTAAAGTTTGTACAGCGATGATTAAATAATGTTTTCCACCTGTAAGACAATTTACATCCTAAAGAATCTTTAAGTGTATTGGCAATTAAACTCAATCAACGCCACTGAAATGCACCAATGCCTTAGGGCAGGGAACAAAATCAGGGCTATTGCAGTTCTGAAGAGCTGGAAAAATTCGACAAACTGGAACAGTAAAAAGCAGCATATGGCCGCAGAGAGCATCCTAGTTTTAAGGGTATTTCAATTGAGCTAGTAAAAATAGCAGCTTTGCAAAGCTGTTAAGAATTTCTTTCTTCTTAAGCAGTTTGCTTCAAGGATCCCAAGCATAATTTAATTATTTTACTTAATACCAATCACCAAGAAGCTACTACCGACGACATGATGAATTAGTGCATTTCCCTCTGCTACTCACCAATGGTATTTGCTGTCCAAAGTATCGTCACTGCAACCTGTTCGTAACACGCATACTGACTGATGGTTATATTCTGCACATCTCCAATCACGTGTTTTCCCACTGAATTCAGATAAGGCGTGCAGTCTAAAAATACAGAGAAATAAAACGCTTTAAGAAAAACATTCTTGCTGATGTTCTTGTGCCATAACAGAGCAAGTAAACGATAATCTGCCAACAGCACCTAATCCTAAAGATCTATTCAAGCAGCCAGTTTCCAACATGACCTGCAACTTTCCGTGTAAAGAAGAATAAAGAATTGTTAATTTCCGAAAATTTCTTGAAGACTGAGCAAAGTAAAAGTACACGTGTGCTATTTATTCTATAAAAATAAGTACCATATAGTAAATCTAGATGAAGCTTTTGTCTCAGGACACTGAGAAACACAAAACTGTACAAATCACTGAGCACAACCGCTTCCCTCAGTGGCAAAACCCTAGTTCATAGGACTCCAAAGGAAATCACCAGTTTATAATACCAGCGTAGCCTGTACCACAGTAAGAGGACATGTGTTGGGACACCCAAAAGAGAACAACTTTTCCTCACTCAAAAGAATATGAGAACTGCCATTAATTTTGTGCACACAAAATGCTTAGAGCAAGAGAATGCTGGTCGATGATCAGGCACGTATGAGAACAATGAACAATGTGCAGCTTTAGAACTGGTGCTCCAGAAGTGCTTTTTAACCACGATACTGCTTGATCCTGACCACAAAGAACCTACTGCCCAAATCCATCTCATCTCTGACATCCCTTCAGTAGCCACATCCCATTTCACTGCCACTGGATCCCAGTCAGAACTGGTTTTGTCTTGTTATCCTCACAAAATACACCGTATTCCCTAAAGTTACAGCTCTGCAAACATGTGATTATAGAAAACCTCAGCTTTCATTAAGAAAATAAAATACAAGAAAAACATTCTTGACCTTTCTGACACTTGACCGTGTCTTTATGCATTCTAAAGAAGAAAACAAATAACGCCAAATTTTATTACTTTTGAAGCTCTGCAATGTTTAGGCTCATATTTTGTGGCAGGAAGAGAAGCAGCAGCCAGAGAATTCAATAGTTCTGTTGCACAGTACACATGAAGACATGTACGCACAAACAAATGTTCTGCTTTTGAACTAGTGAAGCCAACAAAATCCAGCAGTTGTTTGCCAGTAGACTATATATTACTGATCGATGATTAATTCTGAAAACCTGGGATAATCTATATACTATGTATTTGTCTATACAGAGTTTGTAGAAAAGAACCATGAAAAATCAAGTGTTATGATAAGCCAATGCAGGAAATTCAAATTTAATTCAGAGGTGTGATCCTAGAGGCAGGGAAAGAAAAATTATTAACTGAAAAGCGGTTTTAGAAAATGGCTTTTTACTATGAATAACAATGGTAAGGAGTCTTTTATGTAACTGTCACACAAATGAGAATAGAACAGTTTGTACAACGCTGCCTTTTACAAAAGCTGGGCAGTTGGTACTTACTCTGCTGTTTGCAGAATTCTATTGCTAAGAGTGAATTCAATGACAGCATGAACTTCCTCTTCGGAGAACAGAGTATCTCTTTCAATGGAAAGTTTGAAGTAACAGTTTTTTGCTAGGTCTGGATCTAATTAATAGTAAGCTCAAGATTTTGGATCCTGGTTACTAAAATTTTATGGGCAAATGACAATTTGCCAAAATGGAATATAGCACAAATGTCTGAAGTTTGACTGTGAGTCACTGATTTACATTTTTAAAGAACAAGAGATTTAGGAAGAAAACAGCAGGGGAAAATTGCACTTTTCAGGAAACCATTTGTTTTACTTGAATACAAGTGAAATACTAAAACATACAAACACTTGTTTTTCAGCTGAATAAATAATCTAACCAACCAATTTAACAACATAAAACACAGTTTGCTAGAGCTGCTGTGTGGCAAAATGAAAGCCTTTACATCACAGCCAGCAGGTCAAATTCTCTTTTGCACTGGCTCGTTCACGATAAGTCTGTGTTTCCACATCATATGAACTCTTTAGCCTTGATATCAGCGAACTCTTTTCCTAGTACTGCAGAAGTCAAATAACTTCTTTGTTCAGGAAGCATACGGTGCCAGCAGAATTCTGAATCAACACTTGTCGTTGGTTAAACACAGTTCCCGGTGCCAGAATTAATGGAAAAAACATGACAGATATGGGATTTAAACAGACTCCATTGTGTTAACTAAATGTGGGGATCTCTGTTCTGACTGATATTATTTCCTGTTTTTCTTTATGTAGATAAAAAAAAATCATAACTCTCGTAGCGACCATTTACCTCTTGTAAGGTATACTTACAATCTGGCATAACTTTTGCTTATTTTCAATATTAACATCAACTTAGATTAAAAAAAAATTCACAGTGAAGGACTGCAAATTCAGAAATTAACATAAAAACAGAGGAAGAAAAGGATGATCGGAATGGAACAAAAGCACTATTGTTAGTTCTCCTCATACATGCTCTCAGTGATCAAATTTTACCCACATTCAGCATCTGAGGTACTTTCTTTGGGTAGGCAAAAAACCCAACCTGTGACTTGCACTGCCATTAATACAAACGTTGCTGCAGTAAATTGAGAGCTTCTCTTGACTGTACATTGACCTTATGTTGATGACGGCCACTAACTGCCCAAATAAGGATAAATTCCCAACGTAGTCAATAGTCATACTTTACTGACTAGACAACACAGATGACAAAAACCTTTAGAAGATGAAAACAATAAGATACAGCCATTTCCCAGGCGTTTGAAGAGGTCTGAATTATTATTGCTGCAACTTGCTTATTACTGTTATTGTGCTAGAGATTACTTTCGTCTTGGTTTAACTGCAAAACAGACCACATCTGCTACAGTACCAAAACCAGCTGTCTCCACTGAAAATGTAGACAGCAGTTTTCCACTAACCTGGTGCTTTAACACTGTAGCTCATGAAAAGTTCCAACTACTCCAACTAGATGAAGAGACACTATTCATCTTCAACGTTCGTATTCAATATCAGTCCTTGTAAAGACACCGTTTTAATATATTCCCTGTATACAAATACAAGCTACACATTTTCTACCTTGAAATACACTTCACACCATTTTTCCCCAAAATTATGCATCAGAAAAAAGATGTATAAAGCTTGAAATAATAATTTCCTATGACTTTGTGTGTAGTGAACCTTTCAACGACTATATTCTTTCACAGAATAAAACCATTCTCTGTAATTTTCCAGCCAAATACTGGGCGGAAGATGTAGGCCAATCTGAAAGTGAAACTACTACAAATTATTAGATAGTTTTATTATCAGTGAAACACAGGAAGAAGATCTGCCAGACACAGCAGAAACAAACCTAGATTTTTAAATTATGTCAGTACTAAAGAGCTCGTGCTATTCTTCAAGCCATTTTTAAGAGACACGATGCTGTATCTTGACAACTGCGGAGTCCTTGATTTTTGGGAATATAGTGCAAATTTTGAACTTACTGTCATATTTAAAGGTGATATTGAGTAGTCCATTGTTCTTGGTGACTGATGACAGCCCCTGTAGAGAAATATCAAGAAAATCATTTTAATAAAGCAAGCTACTTTGAATTTAGGCAGATTTTTATTTTGTAAGTAGTCTGTTGGAGGATAACAGAACCCATGATTTTTTTCCTTCTCTTTTGGCACACCATCCATCAACCTCAACGCAGGCAACGACAGAAGAGATTGCGTACACCTGCATGCACTCACCTGTCATCAACCTGCCAAATGTAATACTCAAAGAAGTGAAAGCAAAGAGAAAGGAAAGTCTGAATACAATATTTGCATGAAGACATGAAATTGCCATTTAAGTAATATGACTTTCTCAGTAGATATGAATCATAGAAGCTTATTTTTGAAAGAAAGTTATGTGATGTTCTCAACTTCGACCATTTAGGTTAATTGTGCCCATACACACCTTTAATCAAGATTTAACGACAAACCAAATTGGGTTCTCCAGCGCAAACAAAGTGCAAGAGAAGAGAGGAGAGAACGCGAGTCTGAAAAAGCTGATCTCAGTTCCACAGTCATCAAAAAGAGTATCAGAAGTTCACAGAGGAGGAAAGTCACTGCCAAGCACCGCAGTCACAGCACTTCAGCTCTATTTTCTTGGTGAAGGTCATTTTCAGGAAAGAAATTAAAGGTAGGAGCAAAACAGTGGGACTGATTAAAGCGCACTCATCACCTCCCAGACACCCCTCGTCTCATTAACTACCTCACAACAGGTGCCTGAGGGACTCTATTGATCGGTCTGTCAGTTGGGCAAACTAAGCCACCAAATACTCAGCACGCTCAGAATTCATCTATAATCAAGTCACCCTTTTTTCGTAAGTCTAGTATTACTCAGTGCTCACAAGAACTACACGGAACTCAAAGCTGAACATAAACTGAGGTGTGATAGGCCAGGAAACGGAATCTATGGCTTGACTGATGCACGGGCCTGAACGGCACGTAGGAGAAACGTACTACAGAGGGAGTACCAATGTCCAGTGTCTACATATGTGCCCACATCTATCCTTCATTAGATTCTTTTATACAGATATATCCGTATGCAACTTATGTTTCTGTGCCTGATATCATTCTTGCGGAATTTTTATTTCCACATGCTTTAAGTCTTATGTGTTTTATGCACTGGATTACTTTTCTGCGTATTTTTTTTATGTGAGAAGCCCCATATAGAGGCCCCAATCATTTTAACATGTAAACATCTTGAAGAAATTCTTGCTAAGAAGAACTTAATTAGACAAAAACACAGACGGATAATTTAAATTTCAATCTTCCCTGTGATTACTGGCTAAAATCAACAAAGTTAAAGGAGAACAAATGAAACTGTGGATTTCCAACTGGAATAATTCAGATAATTGCATCCCATAACTTTTCCAGTAGAAGTGCATATTGTAGAAATCCATTATGCTACACCAGACACCCTTTTCTATTATCAAATGCTATTAAAGCAGAGACTGCCATCCTTGCTGAAAGTCACAGAAAGTGGGGACGAGCTGGAGAACCATTCTATTGCTCTCCCAGGCAGGAATCCAGACACGTACGCGGGCTGGTGGGTCCAGGGTCTCTTCCACACTTACAGGACTTTGAACTTCAGAGATGCACTACCTTACCCGTCAGAAAACACTGAAATTATTTTTGAAACACAATGTTTACCATTAGCTTTTGAAAAAATACCACCCATTTACATAGCATTGTATCTGGGTTTACTGCTACAACGTAAAGAACAGAAATCAATAGTATAAAAGGACTCCGACAGCAATTAGATGTTGTCAGGATCACACCTAAACATTCACTGTGTGTCACTTAATAGTCAGACACAGGTGTTTAGAAAAGAAAAAACAAGGTATGAGTTAAGTTACCTTTAAAAAAAGGTAAAATACTACATAAAGGATGAAAGCAAATCAGATCTTGATAGCATCGTTAGAAGTTAAACTTGTAATCTCACTTTCTTCTTAGGTGGCTTTTTATTTGTTTAACTTTGATACAGGCTGGCGTTCAACAAGCTGTTATACAAAAAGGTTTCCTGAAACAGGAAGGCATCAAGTTGGTTTTTTTCAGTCTTAACTTTTCTATTAATACCTGTTCTATTCTGACTCATTTTCTGTTTCTCTTAAACTATATAAAATGTCATTTAATTTACTACTACAGCAAAATAAAGACATTATGTGTTTGATTAAAAATGACAGAAAATAAACCATTGACTTTTTATATTTATAAATAAGGGCAGGTAAACCATCAAATTCATTCATTGTCTTCCTTTTCTGTCCTGGAGCTGAAGTTTTGAGAGACAGAAATTTCACCAAACCACACAGAAAATTAGTGCAAGTATTTTAATTCATTAAATACGATCTTTTATATCCTATATTTAAAAAAATATAATATAGCAATGCTTTTCACAGCACCTTTAATTGCATTTCCACTGGGATTACGGTGACATCACAAAAGATGTAACAGCAGAAGTATAAATCAATATACCATAATCTTTAATAAAGTAGATGCAAAAAGTAAATATAACCATAAGCCAAACTCAAGCAGCACACGAAACAACTGTTTGTAAAAATTTACTCCCAAGTGTACAAAAGGTGCAACAAAGCTGCAGTAACTGGTGAGAGAATTAGGGTCACCTTAAAGTACTGAACTAGATCACTGTCACGTTAGTTATAGGTTGAAACATGTAAGCTAGTCAGACGATTTCATCGTGCTAAACTTTGGTACTAATCCTCCAAGTACTGACTGCTGTGAGTTTAAAAATACCTTCTTCCAGGAAGCATTCCCTTGGTTTTAAGCCATAAAGTAATTGTGCTATTTAAATGGCCTACAGCTAAGGCAACTTGTTTAGAGCATCTTACTTTAAAACTATAAATACTAATGCTATGGCCTCAGGGCTCTACATTCTTAGTTAATTAACCACTACCATTTGTTGAATTTACATGCAGCTTTTAATTTATTCTGAACTTTACTAGAAAGAAAGTCTCCATTGCCTGGAGCTTTGTCTACAAAATCCCTTTGGTCCCCGCACGCTGCCTGAGAAGGAATACACAGGAAAGGAAACAGGCAAAATATCTTCAATGAAGACCTATAGACGACTGATCTTTAAACACATAATCAAAGTTGAAACGCACACAAATTAAACTGCAAATAATCTTGTTTGTCAAGAAGTGGGTGGGGTGGGTGGATGGGTGGTGTTTATCCACAACAACATGAAATCTCCCATTCTGTGAGCTCAAAGCACAACTCCCCAGAACAGACGATACGCTGGGATCCAAACCCTGCATCTATACTGGGCAAGCAAGCCAGAGAGAATTTCCATCACATATCCCATACCCCAAATCACAGAGATCCATGCTGGATCTGCTCCTCAGTCCACATGAACAGCTTGAATAGTTAAGATCCCAAGATATCTTAAATAACACTAATACACATCATCTCCTGAAGAATTAATAACTCGTTTGGATGTTCAAGGATTGTGCAAGCATTTAATTTTACTTAAATATCCATCTTTCAACGTGAAAGAGCACAAGTAGTAATAAGAGGCAAAGACTATTACATGAAGTTTACCTGTATTTCCATTTGTTTATATTTTTCTAATACCTACCCTTCATTTATGGTAACAACTTATTAATGAAATGCATTTAAGGCAACTTTTTCTACCCATTACTAGCCCAGAGAGGAACACAGATAGGATTACATTTCCAGAAATAAAGCTTAAAATAAATTTTAACCACAGCAACTAATTGTGCCTCCAAGAGAAGTTAAATTTAACTAATGTCTGCCATCAGAGGCATAAATTAAATACAATGGAAAGATATAAAAAATCTGCTTAATTTTTATTGTTGAACTTTTTCCTCTTCCTTTTACTCTAGAACACACAGTGTTTCTTATTTGAAAATAACATCCCTTTTTCACATTTGACAATTCCTGACAGAGATGGCATTGGTGATTTCAGAACTGTCTTACGAAGAACCATTTTTACAAATAATACTGAAATACACTGCAACATTCAAGTTTTGTTGAGCAAACACTCTTTCCTTCAATAAAGGCAAGTTATGCCTGTGAACAGGCAGTGTCAGGCAGCCCCTTTAACATCAATACCAGGAAAGAGAGAGAGATGCTAGCACTAATTACAGAGATCTGGTAAAGGAGGTAGGAAGTCACTACCCCTCAAGCATAGCCTTGTGCACCAGACCAAAACAGTAATCACGATTCATCTTTCATATGTTTCTAATCAACACACACATGGTCCTAATTTCATGCTCCCATGAGGCAAACCAAAGGGACAATTGTTTTTGAACTCCAACATCAAGATGAATAATCATTGTTTATCATACTCATTGCTCAGTAAACTAAAGGCTTTCTATGTGACATCTGCTCTTTTCATTTCAGAGCTTTCTTGATGCTTTCAACCAAGTTAGAATATTTTCTACAGTCATCAGTAAAAAGATGAACTATCTGTACTATTTATATGCCGGCATTTTGCTTCCAACAGAATATAACAAAATATATAATCCATGCTATGTTTGCTACGGAACTTGTGTGTACTCCACTGACGGCAGACGGAATTCTAAACCCTGGCTGGCTGGGTTTGTACTGTTATTACTCTAGCCTTGGTGTAACAGACAATTCCAACCATAAATGTTATTCAGATTTCCCTTCTATATATATGTGTGTGTGCGCACGTTCTGCATCACATGCACAAATTGTGGAAACAAATTTTTAAAAAACATCTCAGTGACGCTGGAGAAGTAAGTTTTAATAAAACTGAATTCACGGAATTCACAACAGGCTTCTCGGTGCCTCTTTCTTACTTGAAGCAGGGACAAAGATTCTTCAAAACATTTTTTTTTTTAACTTCTTTTAATAAGTTGGCATCTTTTGTGTCTCTTCTTATGTAAACAATATAATGATTTACAAGAAATTACCAGATTTCGGTGGGTTCTTTGTTGTTAGTTATTTACTGCTTCACCTTTAGAGCCGCAGCACGCGAGTTCGGCAGCAGAGGAGCTGAATGTGTCTCCATAGCATTTGCATTTTGAATTTGGCCCGAGATATGAAAGGCAAAGCAGCGTTTTTATTCAATTATAAACTACATATTGCAGGAGAAAGAAAACCATCATTTTTGAGTGGGAAGGAACTTCATGCTCCATCCAACCCCTGATTATTCTCTTGCTGTAGAGGCTGGTTAGCTGGTTCTTCCCTAACACATCCTGGTCACAAACAGCCTGTCATGTTCAAAGAGCCCGATTCTCCTTCCACGTTACTTGTGAAAATTCAACGGTCGACCTCCAGGTGTTAGCACATCACCTTTACACAATTGTCCCTTTCAGAGAGAGTATTAGGTTGTCTGGTAGATCAATTAGGCCCTTCCTCTGAACTGGAAGAACCCTTGTTTCATGTGAACAGACTTAATGCTTTGAGTTTCCCAGCAGAGCTCAGCCTTCCAGGGAGCAGATGCCTGGTGACCTGCGGCAGGCACAATACACCTCCCTTTGTTTAAGACTGTCAGACATACTCACGTTTAGCATATTCCTTCTCCATCTTCCAGAATACAGATTTTTACCCCAATTTAAGCCCTTCGATGTGGAAAAAAACATGAAACACCCATAGCTTTTTGAAAAAAAATGTGCTAACTTAACCAACTGTCAAATCCCTCTAAGAAGTAAAAAATTCAAACCCAGGACTGTATAGATGGCCCAGACACTGTGAGTTATAATCCAGGTACAACCCAGGGGAGGAAGCTACTTTACATAAAAATCTGGGAAATTAAACTTTCTTTTAAGAGTAACATGTAATACCAAGTTCCCTAAACCAAACACAAGGAACTCATACTTCTTTTGTGGAAGAACTGTCCTGACCTTTTGTGATCATTAAATATCTCATTTTTCACAAACCCATGACATTATCCATGGTTTTATGGTTGACTTCCCACATAGGTAATTACATTTTGTCTGAGCAAATTCTTCTGCCATTTCAGCTAGACACGGTTTTCTCAAGTTCCTGCTATCCTGGAAGGATATTGAACTGAACAGCTGCTGACTTAAACCCTGTCCGAGGATGAGGTGGTCCCTAAACCTCCGCACGTTTACTCATACGCCAGCTAGCTTCATGGGGGTCTTTTTGGATTTTTGTGGTGAAACATGCTGAATGAAGATCACTAATTGCAGCGTATCCTATCTAAAAAAAAAAAAAAAAACCAAAAAAAATTAAAACAAAAACAAAAACCTGTGAAAGTGCGTTTTCATGATGCCTCATTCCAGGCTATTTCAGTTTCTGCTTAGAAAAGGCAAGGTGGAAGGTTCCGTGACACATCAGTCAGTCTGACAGAGAGGTAAGGCATCATCGTAAGGAAGAAACGCAACAAGAGTCTTTACAGCATGACTCTTCAGTGTGCAACACGGCTCCATGCAGCTGTTCACTGAATGTATGTCAACTGCTTTAGTTTAAAGAACAGACAGATCTTAAAGCCACAATTTAACAACAATAGAAGCAAGTTTAATCTATACTGTTTGCTGCCCACCGTGAAAATCTTAAATCTCCGAGTCAAGCCCAGGAATTCAACGCAGCAAAGCATGGCAGAAGAAGGGTGCCCAGCTCTTATTTCTCTCATGCAATTTGCTAGTTTGCCTAAGAAGTTTTCTGTAGTTTGCCCTGTCGCATTTAATTTTTTCCAACTTTGCTGTGTAAATAATGTTTCGTAATTAAAAGCCTTCTGTAAAAAGAACCCAAACAAAAAAGCCCCCCAAAAAACCAACAGAAGAAATATTTTCAAACAATGCATGTTTCCCACAAACATTACTGAAATGTGCTGGTCTAAGGATACTTGGCCAAAAGCCAGAAGTCTGTAGTTAAACCAGTGTTCTCTTAACTGTGGGACACGACCCCTGGCAGGAGAGCTGGGGGGAAAGAGGAGGTGTTTGGGGAGCGGAGGGGGAGAGAGCGCAGCACCACGGCAGGTGCTCGCACGGTGACTGTGACCAGGAAGGATGCGGGAGGCAAATGGTAAAGTTGTTTTTCGAGGGACCCAAGACAAATTAGTTTGAGAAACACTGACTTGGGCTACAAACAACAAGCACACAGAACAACTCACATCTGAAGTAATGGAGGAGGAGAAATTAATGAAGCCTGCTATGCACGCTTACTGCTTAATATACAACACTGCATACTATAAAACAAACAAGCTAGCTAATTATTCCACTAAAATTAAAGAATATATTTCTTCCTATGGCAAGAAGTTACCCAGAACCTCAATAAGCCTACAGGGTCCTTCACACTTAGAGGAATAATTGCATAAGCACTGCATTTTAGCTTATGCCCAAGCACTTCTAAATCAACCTGCCTAGGAAGCAATTAAACAATATAATTTCATTCATTTAATTGACTCTTCATTTAACGTGCAAACATGCAGAGCCATAAGCTGAGAGACACAGTCTTTCTCTCACAAAGTTGTTCAAGGACAGAATACAATCAAGAAAAAGTTTCAAGAGGTGACTGAGAAGCATGAGAGAAAAACGGATATAAATTATTTATATTAATAGGGATATAAAATATATGGATATGTTCATTTTGCTTACTACACTAAGAAATTATGTTGCTTTCAGAAGAGAGAACAACAGGTGAAAAAGGAAAGCAAAGAACAACAACACTTCAGAGCTACAGAGCAAGTGGATTAATTGTCTCTTTCAAGATTTTATGCACATAAAGGTTTGCTGCTTCTCCTAAATGAGCAAGTATTTCTAAGCCAGCCAGATTCAAAAATAGTTTTTTCCTTTAAAGCTGAGCATATGCAGTGGCACCTGGAGAGCAACGAAAAAAACTTATTTCCAAAATCATAAATGGTTCACTAATAACGTTCTGCTGCCAGATTCCTATTTTTCAAATTGGAAACTCCTAGCATGAGCTCTCTGTTTGCTCCCAGGTTTTATCCGAAGAAACAGAAAATCTGTAAAAGTAACTAGGATCTACTTCATAGGTTGAGTTCTAAGCTTCAGCCAGAACACAATTCACAATTGTGACTATTTCAGGGTGGGTTTTTTTTGCTCTCTGCTTCTCAATCTAATGCCAGAGTGCACACAGAAAAGCCCTACCAACTCTGAGGGAAACTGCCATCAGATGTGGGTTAACTGCTTTATTCATAACCTAAAAATTAAAATCTGAAATTTGCTGCATTGTTGGAGATTTTCATTGTAAACAAACTTAGATCAAGCAGACTGGAGATACTCCATGTGTAGTACAGGGTGGGTTTAACTTTGGAAAATGATAAGAACAGCTGCTTGCAAGGAAATCTTTAAAGAGGAACATCACATAAAGGCTGGAACGTGAAAAATTTGACATAGCACATCTATTCTGTTTTGTGTGTGTTCACACAATGTCTCTCCCCAGTTCTAATCCTTCTCCTATATTATTTGAGAAAGTCACTGACATTCTTTTAGAGTTTTGCAGTCGGAAAATACGAAATGCATATGCGTAGAAACTTTAAGTTCTTACACAAATGAAATATACAGGCACAACTAAGGAAAGTATTACATATTCACAGGAGCTCATGACTGTAAAGAAAATTAATGCACATAGGTTTTGTAGGACCAACATATAAACAGAGGATCTGGAGGCAAGGCAATTTAGCAATAGTTTCACTTTACTGATTAGAGTGCCACAGAACTCATAAAACTTTTAAAGTAGATAGGATTTGGGATTGTTCCATCTTAATCCCTGCCTTTGAAGTAATGCAATTATTTTGGACATAAAAACCTATTCTTGGGGATTTAGAAACACACAACTGTACTCATCCATAGGATTTTAAAACTGAGAATTTCTAAGCAGTGTGGTTCAATTCCAGGAACAATCAATTATTTGCTTGCCAAAATCCCATGTCCCAGCTTTAAAGAATCTTTCCCCGTTCTGCCAACAGTATTTTTAATACCTCACATGAAACTTGGTTTTGCAGGAGACTAAGTAAAAAAAAACCAACTTTCTTTAAAATAATACAGGCATCCCTTCCCAAAGTTACCATCCTTGTGAGGTACGTAACTTAAAAAGGCGCAGGCAATAAGAAGGTAGGACTTTACATGTGATAGGCATTTACTCGGTAGCAAAGCAAAGGTACTCTCCATTAAGTTCAGTATCATGAGGGACAATAAGAATAACAACATAACAAGAAGCGCCGCATTTCTTCCCTATACAGCCATGTTATACAATCCCCTCATCAACAGCGAGGGCTGGATTACGATAGTTTCAGAACAAAGTGTCATACTGACTGTAACAGACTTTTTTAATCTGGATGGGGAAAAATAAAAAAATAAAAAAACCAGCAAAAATGGACAGACCATTACATCAAACACAGTGACTAAAAATACCTTTTGCTTAGAAGTAAAAGTTCTTGTACATCAACTATGCTAATAAATAAGTTACCTTTCTCTATAAACCTTCCCCTAGGAAGCAATCAAGAATTCCTCCCTTTCTTCCATTCACGAAGCTAATGGACAAGCTGCAGGAGTTGGCCTCCTGCAGTCAGGAACGAGCCTCAGCTACGCTGCCCTTCCTTCTAACCATGAGAAAGGAACGGGCTTTGGTTCCTCCACCGCTACGCATTGTTATTCCCACCTCCTCGAGATGAGCTTGCAAACAGAGGTTCTTACTGCTGAACTACGCACTTTTAATAAATAAATTCCTTCTTAGAGCCTCTGTCTAGTCCTGGTCCACAGAGAAGATGAAAATTACTCCCACAGCTTAAGCAGTAATACAATCAGCAGTGAGGATTAGAAGGTCCAGTGCTTACTACGTACTGACGATCCACATGGTTGAACTTCAGAGACCCAGGCAGATACATCTGGTGGCTGCAGATTTAAAGCTTCAGCTGCCAGGGAATTTCTACACTCCTGGTTACCCTCTATGGAGTCAGCCATCATATATGCAGCCAAAAATTTGGAATGTGTCAGAACGATACACAAAGCTGCACAAACACTTCTGGTCCACCTGAAGAATTCTTGGAAGAAATAGTACTCAAATATTCCAACTCTACTGGCCCCTCTCTACAAGCAAACTGGACCTTCCTCACTTAGAGCCATTTAGGCAGAAAAAAAACTTCACTGAGTGATCAACACCAGGAATTTGAACACAACACAATAAAACCATGCAAAACACAGCCTTCTGGGAGACATTCTCAAGATGAACTGCCAGTCTTGAATGAAGTTTATCTAAGAATTCACCTGATCCTCAAGGCTGACTTTCTTCTCCTAGAGTTCAGATTTTCACACTTTGCAAATCCATATATTTTGTCCCTAATTGTTCCACTCCTTCATCTCTTTACAGAGAATAGCTTCTGCCACCATGATTGTTGAGGCTTTTCACAATAAAAAAAAAAAAAAAAAGATGAAGAGGAGAAAGAACACACTCAAATATTCCTGCGTGCTCATCTCTCTTCAATACTTGGATTTGAAAACCATTAAGCATCGCTAAATCTTACTGTTGGAAAAAAATCAAGGAAATGTGCGTGTTTTAAGCATATCTGTACTGGCAAACTCTTTAGGCATAATGTGCTATCAAGTCCCATGAGGTTTTTAACTACTAAAAAAGGGAACCTAAATACAATTTTTTCAAGAGATTTAATGTTTGAAATGGTATTGAAACTCCAGTCTGACTGCATTCAGTTTCCACTAATAAAAGTTCCACCCTATGGATATCACACTTTATAATATATTTGAACAAGTAAAACAGTTTAAGAGATGCATTTTTCCTACGTATTTAATGTTAAGTGCTTTTGAAAGTAGTCCAAAGCAAAGGTTACAGGTTCTATTCGTACGGTACACGGTAAGCTCATAACAATTTTCATACTAATTAATACACTACTTGATATGAAAAGTGGTATCTGCTGAAACACTGACACAACCTGTATCACAACTTACCCGGGCTTTAAATTACCTCATCGGTGCCATTTGTTTAACTACTACTTAAGGTCTTTCAAATTTATTCTACATCATTTTCATGATGGATTGCTCTTACCCAGTTCCTAGAACCTTGGAACACTTTTTGTCCTTATCGCTTGAAATTGGCTCTCCAACAACAACAAAAAAAAAGGTGAAGAAAATCTACATCTTGATAACATTTAGTTTTTCTGTCAAAGCAGCTTTCTTTTAAATGATAAATTTACGTAACTCACTAGTAAATAATATGAAGTCACACCTTGGGAAAGAACCCTAAAATCAAATGCCTGATGCACAAATGTGGGCTTGGCATATGGGTCTGCTCTCTCATGGCCTACTCTGACACAACACAGGAATGGCACAAAGTGCATTTAGCCTCAGGAAAAACACTATCACTGTGCTGCTCTAGAGAAATTCCTCTGGTTCCCACGCAAGCAGCACCAGTAAGATCCAGACTCACTCCGCACTAAGCCCTTACAAGCAAAAGGAACCCGAAGAGAGGGCATCCTAACCTGTAATTTCACCTAACTCGCTAAAATTGCCAGGAATAAAAAAAAAAAATCGTTTCAGAATACTACATCAAACACATATGCTGTTCAAGGGGAAAAAAAAAAAAAAAAAATCAGTGAAGACGTATTTTCTTACGTAGCCTTTCTCTTGCAGTAACCCCCGAAAGGTGAAGGTGGGCTCAGTGCCCGTATGCGAGGGGCTGTAACTGATGACCACCGTGGGAGGTGTGATGATGCCCGGTCACAGACCAGCAGGTTCCCGGCGTGCTGCACACACCCATGAGGAGGATGATGACAACGCTAAAGCCTTACGACCGAAAAAAGATTCTCAATCTCGCTTTCCATCTCACAGAATTCCATGTGCAATGCCTTAGGCATGAAGCACTGACCATTAAAAAACAAATTAAAAAATACACAAACACCTTTTGCACTGTATTTTGAACAGAAGAATCGTCTTGTGATTTCTCCCTGCTCAGAGACTTGGGAAACACGGGTTAATTTCCTACTTTATCCATACCCTATCTCTACAACTTAGAGAAAGTCTAATACCTTTTGTGCCTCAGCTTCTCATCTGTAAAAACGGGATAACAGCATTTCCTTTCCTCCAGTTGTGTGAGAAGTAATTTCAGGTAGCACAGTACTCAGAGCAAAGGCTTGCATTTATGCTGTGCACATCCACACACCGCACACTCAGCGTAACGAGATGCAGATTTCAGTGCACGTCCTTTGGTGATATTCACAGTAACTAATAAGTTTTACAACAAAACCATAGTTTAAACTTTTCCTCTACTTAAAAGGGGAGTGCTTTGGTTCTTCCACGCAGACTTAATTAATTATTTTTTTGTCTACACCTCAGATAATAAAACTATTCCAAACTGCCCAAGTTAAGTAATAAATCTTGACCCTATTCAGGCTTGTTTTTCAGCTTTGCAGGAACACAAAACAGAAGAAAATCCCATACACCTAAATAACTTACTTGATGCAGAGCTGATATACAGAAGCTAAGGCTTGACTATAAAAGAAAATAGACGCACGGTTTCCTACGTTATAATCTGTGGATTACTTGCTTGAGTTGTTTTGATTAGTAATAAGGTGTGAGGTTAAGTTGTTGTAATAGTATAGCCAGGGTAACTGGGTGCTCACATAAATTTGACAAGAACAATTGGAAATCAAAATGGTAATCTACTGAGGCTTAGGGAAAAAAAAAACTTACAAAGTTAATATATAAAACATTTAAGGATGAACAAAGGTCACGTTTACAGTGACAACAAACGGAGCTTTCCACAAGGTGACGTTCAAGACCCTACATTACAATCTAGCAGAAACAGGATGTCAAGTCAGGCAAAATAATTGACTGCTCTGATTTTAGTGACAGGGTATATGAACGTTTCCCTTGATTTTTAAGTAAATAGTTAGCTTTGTGTACTAATTTACCATGATTGGACAGAAACCAATCAAGCAAATACAGCAAGCTGAAATATCTGAAACCTATTTAATCTCTGATCTATTAATCTAATCTGATGATCTCCATTACTCCAGCCTAGATCCTCCAAGGCATGAGACACGCCAAATTCACTGCTTACCCCTGTTCATTAAAATAATGAATAAAAAGCTTCAGAACTGATTTCTCTGTTTACAAATACACCCATGTCACGTCAAGGTATACAGAATCCCAGAAGGAAAGCAAACATACTAGATTGTTATTGGTTTCTTTTGAACATTACCATTTATTCCTTTTTCCTTCCACCTCTAACTTAGTTTTCCTTCCACCTCTTAATTAGTTGAAAGAGAAAGGACTCAAAGGATAATTATCAATCAGATTTAGTGTTCACATGGCCACTACATGGTAATGCTTTCTTCTCATATCTCTTCTCACAATTTTCCTCAAAATAATGTCAGATAAGCTGGTTTGCACCAAAAAAGTTAAACTAACACCCACCTTCCAATAAACTAATTTTAATCAGTCTCATACAGTATCTGTAAAAAATAATTAACATTTATGCCTCTGCTACACATCTTTTAAAGAAGGAAATACACAATTGCTTCCAAACTTTATAACCACACATGAACGCACAACAGTATGCAAATGAAAAATGGAGAATTTCAGGATGATAATACATGCTGAAGATCAAAACGTAAAACTTTTTTCCCCCTGGTTATAACGTCCCATAGACAAACGTACCCATTTAAAATGTATAATTATTTTAAATGCTTTAAATACTTTAAAATGTAGAGTTGTTCAAATACAACTTAACGCATGAAAAATATACAGAAACTTCAATCTGAATGCTTGAAGTTTCCATTCATAAAGTTACAATCCATGGACCTCACTTTATAATACAGTTGAAAAGGCGACGGCTTGAAGAAACCCATTAAGCTGGAAGAACCTAATCATCACATAAGAGTTCACACTCTTAAAAACCCAACCAATTACAAATACAAAGGTCTGAAACTGAAGCAGTTTGGTCACCGTATGGTAACTCATCAAATTGCCGTTCACTTGGCACGTGCAGCTTTTCACCTGGAAATGCATTACTGCTATTCCTTCTGCCTTGAAAAGATTAAGGGACCAATACTGAAATACAGAAAGCATGAGACATTAATAATAAGTAGCATCTTTACATAAAACACTATAAAGCAAAAAGAAGTATTTGAAAAGGACGATACTCTTCTTAAATAAAATACTTCTATTACATTGATATTCACAGTGATTTTTCTGAAATCAGACACCTTCGTCCTAGCCATAAGATTGAAGCGATTTGAAATGGAAATATTTCCTGTCCGCTCACTGCCAGTTTCTGTTCCCAGAGTGATATAACAGATGACATCCAGTACAATAAATTCTTTTATTAACCATAAATTTGAGACTGCTTTAGGGATTTGAAGTGTTCAGTTTCATGCTGAAAAAATGTAATGTTATCCACAGACCATCAGCATGTGTAACAAAAACAGAGCCACAGGTTACGTGACGTTGATCAAACTATGAAAAAAACTCTTTTCAATTTAAAAATATTTGAAAAAGCATTTACAATCATTTTTAACCTATTATTTTTAGAGCTATGCACACTAACTGATCTTTTTTCTGTAGGAAACAATTACTTCTAACAAAAAAGTCTCTATATAGAAAATCAATACCATGAACAAGTTTCCTTCTAGCAGTCGTCTTATTTTAGAAGTGAGAACTGCAATGTAAGTTTTAAGAGCTTAAGCATTTAAATACGTGGATTAAAAAGTTAAACAGAACCTGTATTTCTCTCAAAGTTTTACTTGACTTTCTTTTACCTAAGTTAAACTGAATGTTTAAACAGCTAATCCTAAAAAATTGAACAGGATGATAAACACAACACACAATATAAAACCCTTTCAGTTTAAACCTTCATCTCCATTAAAATAAAATAACGTTATTGCAGTAAATTGAGAAGTAAATCCAAAGACCAGCAAGTTTCACTCCCAATATAAATTATAACTTACAACAGGAATACTACTTGGATGTGATTGTAAAATATAAACATGGAAACAATTATTTTCTCTGTTGCAACAAAACTTAACCATGTTGGAGAAGGGGGAAGGGGAATCATACCTATAACTACAAATCAACTTTCCATGCATGCAAATAAACTACTGGAGTTTACATATTGCCAGCTTCTCCGGTTGAATGGAATATAATAAACAATAACTAAAACACATGTATCAAATGTCACATGGTTACACTGCACAGTGGCCATCCACATCTACCAGCACTGTTAAATGATACCGGGCATTATTCTGTCACTTATTTTGTGGCTTTGATTCCTACATTTACTGCCAGAATGTAATAAAAAGAAACTTCTGTCCTTGCAGCTCATTCTTTAGTGACCTGAATGTCCCATTTTTAAACCTCTGCATGACATTTCACGGCTAGTGGTCCTTATTGAAAAAGAACCCCAAAAGTGAATGGCACGATCAGTGAATTACTCTTACAAATGCAACTGTATGGAGGAACCTAAGCTATCCCAACCTGCATTATTCCTAACTAATGAATAAAAGATAAAGGTTTTGTTGCCATTGATGTTCTGAAGAAGCATGGAATAATAACTTTTCACCTGTTACGGGTCAGGCCAACTTAGGTGTTTGTTTTGTCTTTTTGATTCTTATTTTAACTTTCTTTGTGGTTAACCTATTACTCCTGTCAGAAGCTAAATTAACGTAAAGATAATTATTAGACATCACCAACATAATTTCCTGGAAAAATGTAAATAAAGCAAAACTGTAACCATTTTGGAATAGATTATGTTACTGATTCTTTGAAAAGTATCTTTAGCTAAATATTTGTATTATACAACAGAAAAAGCAAAACATTAGATATTCCTTTATAACAAAAGCATCAGGCTGTACCCCTGGCCCTTTCTTCTGTTGGGGCTGTTAATACATGCCTTGGGAAGTGGTATCAGGAGGCCTCAGATAAAAATTCTGACGCAGTAAATAAAATCAAAGCTCTTTATAATGAGGAACGATCCTTAACTTACTCCACCACTACAGAAATTTGCTCACAGATACTGTACTCGTAAGAAGCGATGTCTTCAGACCAAGCTAAGAAACAGAGGGAGCTACACGAGACCTAGTGGGTCACTCTGTAATTTTAGTGGTAATCTGCCCAAATTCCATTCACAAACTCTAGGCTGCACAGCGAAGTTCCCCCCTCGGGTTACAAATGAATACACTACTCTTCATTTCCTGGCAGGAAGGGCTGTATAGCGTTACCGTGAGCTCTTAGGCAACTGCTGTATTCCACCCGAGCTGGCTGCATTTCAACAGGCACCAGAGTGGTTTCTGAAACGTTATCATCATCTTGCTTGTGAAAAATTCACTGTTCAAAAAATGTTCACATGAAAAATCTTATATAATATGGACTTTATAAGCTCAGTATACCAAATAACCCCAAACTCTTTTGATGAGATACTTTTTAAATTCCCACCCTTGAGGTGTGTTAGTTTAGGAACCTTTAAAAAAGTATATGAATAGTTACATGGAGCTAATCACAAAATTAGCTTAGGGATTTCCCCGACTCCCTGTCCAGTCCTTGGCTCTTCCCTCGTGGTGTAGCTCACCCCTTCTGAACATACGCTTAAGACAACTGCATGGGGACCTCATTTTATCCATGTCATTGAAATGACCCCAGTTGTGAAAAGAAAAAGACATAAGGATACTTTCAATTCCAACTGTTTTAATAATGCCATTTACAATGCAGCTCACAAACAGGTGCATTGAAGCAGGTGGGGAGGGAAGGGCAAACAGCAACACCAAAGTGGGAAGAATTAGACGGGAGTGAAAATTTCACCAACCAGCTTCACTGCTGAGTCAATGTAAAACATAACTACACCGTGAGCCACAAAAGAGAACAAATCCCACTGAAAGTTAACAGGAGTTAGGGCACTCCATTCTTTTTCAGAATCCCACTCCAGTCTTCTAAGGATCTGCTCACACTTACAGGGTGAAGCCTAAATCACCTGTTTAAACCCCATATCTCTAAGACTTCAAGGGGAAGCCCAGCACAAGCTTGAAAACTTTGCTAAAATGTTCTGAAATTCAGCAACGTCCCCGTCCCGCACCGTATTTAAGGCTCATCCAGACAGAGCAATCTTTCTGCTCAGAGTGAACTGCACAACTTACCGGTTCCAGCTTCCACCCTCATTTTGTTACTACTGCCTATAACTAGGGCCAAGCCCAGACAGGGAGAGAACATCGATCCCCATTCGAAGGACTTTGAGACAAGGCACCTGAGCAGCTCAGACAGAGGAAAGGGAAGGAATTCTTCATCGCCTGGGCAGCCAGCCGTACCCAAAGTTACTCTGGTACATTTAAAACAAAATATCTGTCCCTAAGGGCCTATTTGTAAAGGAAGTTATTACTATGTGATAAACTAAGATGTACCTTTAAAGTGCACCGACCTACTCTGTGACAACACACTCTATGGGTTGTTCCAGCACACACCTACGCAGCACTGAGACTGAAGATGGCCATTAGTTATCACGGAAGCCTAAGCATCAGAAATGGCCATGCTAGCAAATGGCTCCGCTGGGGCTCAGCCGTGAAGACAAGCGTGATGCCCCACTAACACGGGGGTCCCGCTCCTGCTGTTCAGCTCCTTGGCTCCCCGTTAGTCCGGCAGCACTGCCCTGTGCGGAGAAGATGCACCCAAACACTCCCCACCTGGGACACTCTGTGGAAGTGAGCTGCGTTCTGAAACTGCGTCCTGGTTTAGTGGGCAGGAACAGCCCCGTATCCACAGAGAAGCAGCCAGAGAAGAGGCTTGTTTTTCAAGTGTGCAAAGCACCCGGTTTTGCACCGAAGGCAGCCACAGCTGGTCAGTGCCAGGCAATCACGAAGCATCAACACACTTGAGGTATAAAAGACAAAATCCCATCAAAACAGAAGTCAAAGTTTTGCCACTGATTTTAACAGGTCAGGTTTTAGCTCTTTAGACAAAACAAAACAAAAAACCCAACAAACAACAGAAACAAAAACACTGAACAAAACCCTTAGTATTTCACGTTTAACAGGAAAACAGACTGGGGTGTTGTCTCCACAAGCAGATGACAAATAGAGGCCTACAGATAGTTTGTTTAAATCATTGTATAAAATAAAAAGATAATGTGACTATAAAAAGTCTCTAAAGTTGTATGGTTTTATGCTTTCTGATTCCAGGCCAGTCACACCTGGAATACACATGTTTAACTGAACAGCTGATAGCTTCTAGTTTTAACAGTTTAGAAGATCTACTGTTTGGCACTAAACATTCTCATATTACGCCTTCCTACTAGCTAAACTAAATTCACAAATAATTTTAACCTGTATTATTAAAAAAAAAAATCATTCTCTTTTAGCCTGTAAAATTAAAATTATAAAAAGGAGACCTTTACAAATCAGATTATTCTTCGGAACTTTATATGCAAATAGATGAAGCTAAACTTCACTGTGGCTATGCAAACACCACCAACAAAAAAAAACCTGTTCATGAATCCCAGAATCTAAGCAAATAGCTTGTTTTAATCTTGTAGTTTTACAACTTTAAAGGAAAATATTAGAAACATACATAAATATTTTTTATATTATAAATACAGCACTCAAGAAAATAAGTTTATTTTATAAAGGTAGGGTCTATTTTAAGCGTCAGTATTATGAGCTTGCGATTCCCATGGAGGACTAAAACCCTCCATTTGAAAATACAAAGCAAAATTAATTAGAAAACACAGTTTGAGTGAAAAGTATTCTTGCGAAGTGTTCTTAGAAAGGATCACCTTGAATGCGTTTGATGCTGAGGAGACGCCATAACTTTTCTTCACACAAAAGCAGTCATCAACAGAACACAACCAGATGTTAAGTTTTCTTTTCTTAGTTTCTGTAAACCCCTGTGACCTCCCTCAAATTAAAAAAGGGAGTAGCATTTTTAAAGCCACAGGAGCTATCATTAGTGAAGCATTCTAAGGATTTTCATTAATTCATAGCCAGCCAACCAGGAATTTTCCCACAGCCGTATACAAAAAAAGTCAGAGAAGTCACTGATTGCTTGGTTGGATTTGAATGTAGTCAGAAGTAAGATCAGAAATATCTAGTCCCTCCCACTGATATAAGAGCGAAGAACATCGGGAAGGTCAGAAATTAAAATCCAAGTCTGCCCACCAACCACGAGGAAAATCCATATTGCCATATTATAGCAGGTAGAGAAATAGTTTTTATATAGAATTTTGTGAGGTAAGAGAAACTTATAGATAGAAATCCACTATTTAGAAACCTTTGAGCACAGAATCGCCTTCCAAGCAGAACTGCAGGCCTATCATCTCCTCCGCATAGCACCCTCAAGACTTAGATGCTGTCTAGTCCTTAGTGTGATACCCACACAGTTTGTAGCAACTTATGACCCGATGGGCACATGTAGTTGGAGCCCTTTGAACTCTGCATGCTCCTCATTTGTCCCTTGGAGTTTCTGCCAACCCAGGGTTCCAGCAGAGGAGCTTGTACTTCCAATGTTAGATCATCAGAATACAAAGGTTACGGAGAACAGAAGAGGACACTTCGTCAGCACTTCACTGGTAGACGCTACAATGATCTCTGCATTGCTGTGACACGTTACGCTCTGCACAGAATCGGTAAAGGAAGAGGGCAGGTACAGAGTCAAAGTCTCCATGCTGCCAACAAGTAGGTGCATCTGCCAACACAGAGGTCATCACTTCACAGCCATCTCTGCACCCTGTCACATCACCGAGTGGTACAAATTTGACTCAGATCAGTCATGAGCACACAACTCTAATTCTGTTGAATTAACCAGAACGTACATTTCAGAGTTTATGCTTTCAGGCCTGCAAGAAGAGATATGATACCTGATACAGCATGAAATCCCCTAGGACACAGCCACCTCTCACATTTGTTAGAGCACATTAGAATAAGCAACATGAGTGATATGCCTCAAAACCAGATTTACTGTCTTGCTGAATAAGTAGAAGACCAGATCCGTAAGAGTAAGAAAAATAAAGGATGCTTACGCACCTACAGCTTTAAACTTAAAAGGCAACATGAAGAGAGAGCATAACATGCATTTAACAGATTGCTATGACACATTTCAGATGTTCAACATCCGTTTATGTACTACTGATAGATATTGACACTATTGAAAATGTCACTTGTCTTTGTTGCCAGCATCAATGTGTTTTTCATGCAGTAGGTGAGCCATCAGGTTTTTCTGTCCTACCTGCCCTAGAAGTGCCTGGCCCTCTCCCAAAACTTCTTGATAGCTATTCAGAGGTACATAGTCCTACCAGTGAAATGAAAGAGCAAGGATTCTTTGGTCATCTAGAAGAAAACTATCCCTGCCCTTTACATTCTGCATCATGCATACCTGCAGGTTGATACTTACATTAATCTTGTTGTACTCTATTTCATCTCTACCTAGACCTATTCAAAAGGTTTTGCTAGCCACAGTTCCAGCCATAATAGTGAAACATACTATTCCATCATACGTACATTCCAACACACTAGTGAAAGGATTTCATACTTAACTCTTAACCTGGTCATTATAGATTAAGGAACTCATGTTCCTTAATGGATTAATGGCAACAGTAATGGATTGTTTGACTCAGGCTGAAGGAGGAGCAGAGGAGTTTAATGTATTGGATAGCTCTGTCAGGAACAGAGAACTACTTCTGTAAGCCAACAGAAGGAATTCATCCACCTGTTTGAAGACATTCATCACCTATTGCCTAAAAAGCCTATCAAGGAATGGAGGGGTTCTTAAAAAGTACGGTAAAAGACACTTGGTACGTGTCCTTTACTAGGATCTAACAGAACATTTTGAGTTTGAAATGTGTGAAAAATCCTCGTGAATAGCCAAGGAAAAGTGTGTGTGACCATTGAACAGGATACCAAATTAGTATTCAGACACTTCCTAGCCACAGAATTACCTTCCTTTTGCTATCCCCTTACCACCTGAACGATGCACCAAGAACAGAGTACCAAGAGGCAGTGTTCTGGCATATCCACGGGACTTTTGCACTGTTATCGGCACAAGGAATAATAAAACAGGATGTTTCAAAGCCAATAGTGATACACACTGTAACAGCCCTTGAGTGAGACAGAATTCCAAAGAATACAATATATCCTGAAAAGTATGCTGGTGCTTGCAAACCCTCTAATCCAAGCTTTAATTATTTTTAATACTTCAGATTTAGAGAGAACAAATCCCTACCTGCACATTTAATTTCCCTGGCACTCTTGTAATCCATCCATACAGTGGTGAGAGGTGACAGGAAGACTAGAACAACAATGATGCAACTTGTACATGTGGCTATAGGTACTATTGCTTACACTATCTCTTTTAAAACATTGACATTAACATGAAACCCTCTTGCTAATCTGCAGATTCCCTCATCTTGGTCTGGAATCTGCTTCTGTGAGGCTTCCTCAGTGGGTTCCTGCAGTTTGTTGTTGTTTGCTGGCGGTTTAAAAAAAGAAAAAAAAAAAAGAAAGAAAAGAAAACCACACACAACAAACAAATCTCTGAAATGTGTTCTTAGAACATGCCCTAGTTGACCTGTCCAGCTGACTTGTTCTAGAACTTATTCCAGAATCATCAGCTGCGCCTCATCTTGTTCTGGTTTTAGCATGATGGGCTCCTCTAGTGCTGCTTTATCTCTTCTGCCTCCGTCTTTGCTCCGCTTAGAACTCTAAAGACTGTACTTTGGGCAGGGATGAGAATTTAGTCAAAACGCACAGGCAAGACTGCTAGTTACTGCTGGACTGGCAGCTGCTCTAACTTGCCTTGCCATAAATGTCGCACTTAGTGCTCTTCCTACTAGATGGGCTCCAGCTAAACTGACTCCAACGATTTCTCCGAGCTACTGATAAATCACAGTAAGTTTGTTTCCTCAGAATCGTGTTCTTCATTGCAGGCACAACATAAACTAACCAGAAGAGCGCTGCTATTCTTCAGTCAAGAAAGAGCGCGTTTGGACAGTATCTGCTAGGGGTATTGGACTGCTAAAACCAAACAGAACAGGCCCCACGAACAGAAGGGTTAGCACAGCAGGTATCACCTCGCCTTCTGAGTCTTGGTGGCAAACAAGAAGAGATTTATAACACAGAAAACTTGGCGAGAAGAGACCCATGGAAAGCTGCTGTTACTAGAAGACTTACCAAAACTCAAACACCGATACGAAGTCACCAGATGCACCTTTACTGTCAAGTATGTTCCTCTAAGCCCTTTTCAAAAACACATGGCCAACCAAGAAAGTCTGTGTTCAAATTTTGAGACAGCTGTAAAAACACTGCTGATGGGCTAAAACCAAAACCCAGATAAGAACCTGCAGTTATAAAGTACCTATGAACTTTAGAAAATACTGCATTAAGAATTTATGTTTTCTGAATTTTGGTGGCAAACAAGAAGTAATTGATATACACTTTATATATATATACACACACACATATATAAAAGACACTTGATACATAGACCAAGAGAAAACTGGACAGTCACTCAGGTTTACTAAGAAACATTTCTTAATTGTACTTCCCTCTGTTCCTTAATACTTATTGCCTACACAGTTTGACTCACTTCCAAAAATTACAACTGCTTGTTTTATACCAGTACCCCCATTTGATAAGGGGCACCTTCTCCAACCCATGGAGGCCACCGATACTTCTTTATAAACCCAGAAATGACATCTTCGATATGGTCTTGAAAGTACAATTTATTAAGTAAAATAGGTTCAAGCACCTTAAAATAATCATTTATACCCTGGCTCGACTGGCAGAATTTTGGATAATCAAAGGGATACCGTCTGTGTCTCTGTTAAATAAACACTGCAGTAAAACTACAGAAATTAGTCTATCCATAAGCCTAAAATTAAGTACTTAATATGTACTGATCTAGCCATAGTTCCTTATTTTAGGTTACTGTAATTCACACTTCCATAAAATAATTTTTCGTAATTAATATAGGGAGAAGGATATAACAAATAAACATCCAGGTATTTGATATAACTTTTGTTTGTTTTTCTAGGTGTGATGTATTTATGCATAATGTTCATTTTTAAATGTAAAAACAACACATGGTCTAGAAACATCAGCATTACCCTGAAGTTTCAGGAAAAAAATGGATTTCAAATACACTCCATTAGAGTGGTAGCAGTATATATAAAACCAAAGCAATATACTCAGTTCTCCACTAATACTTCACACTCCTCTTATCTTGCTTACTTCTAAAAAACATGCTAAATTTACGGGTAAAATTCAGCCTTTAAGCAGAATTAAGCAGGCAAGTTCACATCAAAGCTTTGTTTCATCATCTTCAGACTGATCTGTTGGAAAAGACAGCTGGTCCTCATTAAACACCCTTTAAATGTTGCAGTTTTAATTAAGTAACATCTATGTTATATTAACATTACCAAATAATTAACTAAAGAAAAGCTAGTATCGTCTAATCATGACTGCTTAACATCTTTTCACCAGTGGACTATAAAGTATTAATCTATTAAAGCAGAACTTGTTCTTAAGTAAGCGTCTCAAGATTTTAAATTAACAAGCCTGACACAGTAGTTACTACACTTCTACTTACTCAAAAGCAGATTTTGGGGGGGAAGTAAGGCAAGGAGTGGAGTTCAACATCTAAACTAAAGGGCATGATCTAGAAAGGAAATCAATCAAATCTGTAACAGTCCTAAGAGATTTCAGATAATAGAAACCTTGTTAAATCAACAGCTTATGAATTAGCATCCTATTCCGATTTCCCAATTTCACACAAACATACAAGGAAATATACATTTTTTGTTGTTAATACAGAAAAATAGCTTCAATTACATACGCAGGTTTACGTTTCTACAATTTTGCTCTCTAGCTTGTCTGGTTGAATGCTCATATGCTGAAAACACAGCATTTAAGCTGTATAGCCTCATAGCTTCTGAAGAAAGATTCATCTGCTTATTTAAACACTAACATACTTAGGCTACTTTGTGCGTTTTTAAATTAACTTAAATAGATAGATGGTCATCAACAGTTTTTGACACTGGACTAAAAATGGGGTCACATACTCCGCTACCTTACTTGATAAATTAAACTCAAAAAAAACCCAAAACAAACCCTGGAGTGATCTTGAAGCCAAATTCGAAGCTAAACAAAAGTACTACAGATGCCTACCTGCATGACTGACCATGCTTGCAAAGCCTTGCACTCGACATGTTGCATTATGTCTCATCAGAGACACGCACTAAGCTTTAAATGACACATCTAATCAATTCTAAAATGCTATCACATTGTTCTATACGCCAGTGGAGAGTAATCTATTGATTCTAAAAATTAAAAAAAAAAATAAAAAAATAGGATGGCATCTGGTCTGCAGAGCTTTCAACTAACTCTGGAACCGTCTATAGATTAAAGAACCCCTGATGGCAAACATTAACACCTTCCACCATGCTTCAGCTCAGGTCTGTCTTCTGCCCAATACCCCTTAAAAATTTTGAATACTCTCCATGAGAAAATATGATTTTTAACTGTTGGAAAATAACAAGAAACAAAGGGAGGAATTTAAACTCCAGTAAATTATTTCTTACCATTTTACAAGGTATTCTTCCTCTTAAACAAAGTTCCCAAGACATATATTTAGCTGGGAAAATTACTTCAGTATGACTTAGCTCTGTGCTTAGAAAAATCCTAGCTGTGGAGAAGAATGAGTGTGTGTTGGGAGGGATGCTTGAGGAGATAAATGTAGGGACACAGCAGCACGAGCCTAAAGAATAATGAGACGGGCAGAGCTCCTGATAGTGGAATGGTAGGAAATGGGGATCTTCACAGTCTTTGCTATGAAAGAGAAAAGGAGATTGAAAGCTTCTTAAATAAAGAGCATAGAAGACGACACAGGGAGAGTTTCAGGGGAGAATGCACGGGAACAGAGACCCCTAGTATGGCTGATAAGCTTCGCTTAGCAGAGCAAAGGAAGGTACAACTCCCTGCTAACAAGAGGGAAAGAAAGAAAAAAAAAAGGTTTGCTAAAATGCTGTATTATTTATTTTTTCTCATCATACAGCCTCATTAAATTTAAGCTTTATACTGCACACGGTTCGGTGCCAGGAACTTCAGAGGAATTAAACATATGAAAAAAATTACTCATGTGTGTAGTCCCATTAGAATCTACAAAACAACTTGAGAATAAAGTTGCTCATGTGTTTAACACTGAATAAATGAATCTGAAATATATTCAAATCATCATCAGAGCACAAGCCTGTCTTCCCTGTACACCTCGTGGCTTGTTTATAGGATGAAATAAATTCAGAGACTACTTTTCCAGAATAGCTCCCCATGTGGACGTACTTATTCTAGATCAAAAGAGGCCCTTCCCTGATTTATTTTTTCTGGATAAAGGTATGCATATGATGTAGTAAGACCATCCATATGGAAAGCTATTTTGCAATACTATTCTGCTTTAAGCAAACGTTCTACCTTAATCTGAAATAACATTAAGTGTAGGAATACATTAAAATTTTTGTTAAACATCAATGAAAGAAATCCTAGACTTAGCAAAGTCAATCCAAATTCTAAAATCCTGGATCCACTGAAATCACTCGTTAATTCTTAGCAACAGTAATGTCAAGTTCCTCGTCCTGATGTTAACTGCTTTCCTGCTGCAGACATATGTTGAGCTTGCAAGACGAATGCCGAAGTATTACAGGCATATATTTTGCGATGTAAGTTGTAAAAAAAAAAAAAAAAAAAAAAAGCACACATCTAAACGGTTTATGTTTTGAAAACATTAGCTATTAAGAGTAGTTTCAGGAGCTATGAATCAAAACACCAAATACTTCCTCATCACACTCTTTTAAAGATACTCCAGTAACACGCTTTCACAAAGTCAAGCTTTTACTGCTGCAAAATATTAAGGAAACTTAAAACTATATTTTGTAGAGTGAAAAGAAAATGAGCATTACTTGTATAAATTTACCAAGATGGAATGCAGATTTTCAAAAACAACACTCAAACAATAAAAGAAGATTCATGAGAGGTGGGAAGGGCACCACACATTCTCAGTTTTAGCAGAGGAAAATATCCAACACGTGTTTATCTAAATATACATACAAACACCCAGGTATCTACATTTTATTTCTCCTTAACCAACTATTAAACGTTAACTGATATTTTTCTACATTGTTTATTCATGCCATTGAGAATTACCTCAATTCAACTGCTTCATTTAATGCACACTAGACATTTTTACTTCTCTATATAGAATGTTAAGATTTATTCATGCCCTTAACATACATTAATTAGACACTACTTATAAATAACCTGCAATAAGAATATCTATTTGAATAGGACACAATTACTTCAGGGCTTGTGTCTTTTCAATCAGTCAGTGTCCCTGCAGTGTTTAGAGTGGCAGAGGGGAAGCGGCCTGTGGTTAAACAGAGGAAATACCAAGGAATTTTAATAGAGCAAATAGCCTCTCTACTTCCTACAGGGTACTACTTCAAAGGCAGCTCTGCTCCAGAGCAGACAATGTGTTAGAGGGGCCATCAGTCATTTAATAGTATGTCAAGTCTACTCAAAACTTACATGCAGACCAAGATAAATACCACATAACTGAGACAATGGGTACCATCCTGCAGTCATTACTCTAATACACGCTGCCCTGCCTGGATTCTGCAGGCAATGATAACCAATATTGGTATTACAAAACCAGACTATAAAATTATAACTAAACAATCAGACAAGATATCTAATAAATTGGATAGGGAAGTCTGAACTTGAAGATGAAAATATAATGAAAACAGAAACTAGTACAAATATTTAATAAGCTAAAATGTTGCATTTGTTGTGAGCAATAAAGACAAAGGGGAGTTTATGCTATTCGGAAAGAGTGTAATTTTTACTGATCTAAAAGCCAGTCAAAATAATTAAAAGAATTATATTGTGTTACATTCAAGTTTAATACACACAATGACATTAATTATGTAAGTAAAAATAAATCCACTACAAACTGCATCTGGATATTTCTATAAACGTACAAATACACTAATCAAGAGTTATTACTTTTAATAGTGTTAATTTACTTAATAGCTGATGCAAAACTTGACAGAAATATACACTGTGATCGCTATGAGCATGTGGAGAATCCTGCCTACGTCTGGTGAAACATACAATAGACACAGGGAGCCAAAACATTTTATTCCTAATTGTCAGTTAAAAAGACCTAGTAGAGGAATTTAAACCTTCAACAGTTCCATTTAACACACAAGATTTAGGTCTCAAGCTTTATTCGTGTTTGAAGTTTGTTTTTCCACACTCTTCTTTTACACATTTTCCAACCTTTTCGCCTTTCTACACTATGCCCTACAAACTTCTGAACCGTGTGTTGCAGTAACGTTCTCAAAAGATCTGATCTGAAACCAAGAAAATCCTTAGTGACAGTCTAACAAAAAGGAAAAGCAATGAAAGTCAGTTGTGTTCCCGCCGGTGTTCCTGGATCACCACGCTTCAACTGCGTTTGTAACCAGACGTCAGGAGAAAGGAAAAAACCAAACCAAACCACACAACTCAAAAGTTTTTTATAAGCATCAAAAAAGAAAAAGCAACCAAGAAAAGTCCGACGGCTAGATGCACCAGAAACAGGAACAAAAGGCAAAGCCCAGTAACACAACGTTTTATCACCTTCCTCCCCCCTTCCCCCTCCCGTAAATTTCCTACATCCTCTGTATAATGACCAGGCCTGAAGCTAAGACCCCGAGCCGGCCTCGCATCATTAAAATAACAAAGCCCAAGTGACGGCTTTTATCCTCCCGGCAGCGCAGGTCGCGCTCAGGAAGGGCAGCTCGCCGGCGGTGAGAGACCTGTTGAGTGACTTCTTCACACTCGCTGCTCACAAGATGCCTCCCTCCCCCGGGCGAGGAACCAGCAACTACCCCTCTCCCGGGAAATGCCACCCTCTCTCCCGCCCGCAAATTCACCACCAGATGCGGCACCGCAGCCTCACGAGCCGCAGAAACCACGTCCCCCCCCCGCCCGCTGCCAGCCCGCCCGGGGAAGCGCCCGTCCCACCTGTGCCGCCCGCCCGCGGGCCAGGGCCCCGCACCCGCGGCTGGGAACCCCCCGCCGTCCCCCCTGAAAGGCTGCAGCCCGCAGGAAAGCCCCGCTCCCCGCACACGCCCGCCGGCCAGGGCAACCCAGCCGCGGCGCCGCGCTCTACTCACCCTCCCTCCGCAAGCATCGGCCGCTGCCCCCCCCCTCCTGCCGCCGGCTCCTCCGGCCAGCTGCCGGCCGCCGAAAGAGGCGACGAGCGCCAAGAGGAGGGAGCCGAGCCTCAGCCCAGGTGCCATGGTCTGCAGCGAGCCCGGCGGCTCCGGGGGCGGAGGGGCTGCCGCCGCCGCTGTGTGCATGCGCGCCGGGGGCGGGGGGCGGGCGGGGGCTCGGCCGGGCCCGGGCCGCGGAGGGGAGGGGAAGGGAGGACACACACTGTGCGGCGGGGACGGGCAGGCTGTGGGGGCAGCGGCAACAATGGAAGGGGGGTGACAGCGCCGAGCCTCCTGCAAACGCTTGGCAAGATCAGGGCCACAGGCCAAAAATCAATCAGGCGTCTCTAACCATTAAAGCGCAACGCACGAAACATTAGGGCAGGCGAGGCGGGGGAATACGCTATCGCAGCAACAGAAGTTGGAGGTAGCAATAAATACTTCACCCTTCTTCCACTGGAGTCTCTACAGTTACATGCTACATCCAAAACTTTTTTCTTTAAAAGAAAATAAATCACATTTCTAATAAATCCCAAATGCAAGCTGCTCTGATATATCCGTGAATTGTGCCAATTGCAAGCCCCTTGCCCAAAATTCTCAAAATCGTGTAAGAGACAGAAGCCCGAGGCCCTTCCAAAGCACAGAACTGCAGTACAATTGGGCTTGGAAGGGACTTCAGGGCTTATTAGGTCTAACGATTCGCTCCAAGGTGTCCTAACCCCAGTTTTAGCACAGGGCCTTCCCATACCTCACCTTTACACATCACTTGACTCCAATTATTTTTGAAAATCTTAGCACATGCTGTTGCTGTGATTAATAATGGACAAAACCACAATCCTAATTGAAGAGATACACCCATCACTGTTATAAAAGACATTATGGTTTGGATTAAAATAGTAAGCAAAAACACCACTAACCCATCGGTTGAAAGGAAACATGACCAGGTGGTAGTTTTTAAACTAGTACTGGTTTTACACCTATCATAGGGTTTTCCATCCTTTGTGACTATTAGCAAAAATAATACAACAAAACTCTCTTAAACTGCTTAAGTTGATGAATCACAGTTCTTGCACTCACAACCACCTTTGAAAACAGATTTGTGACTTGAGGACGCTCAGAGCCCTTCACTATGACATGAACAGAAATTAGATTCTTGCCAGTAAACATTTTTTAGCACAAATTGGACATCAGGCCATAGTCCTTTTAAGGCTCTGGGAAGAAACGATGCTTATTTTTGATCTCCATTGCCCCTGCAGGCTGGAATTCTGACAAAGGGAATATTAAGACTAGTCATTCTATAGGTGGGATTTCACTGATTTTATGATGAGATGTTTGCTAAGGTCAGACCAAAATTGAAGTGTAGCACATGTTTTTTCGCTGTACGCCATACACTTCTACCTGGGTAATCTTGCTTTACTTTCTCCTTGCATTATTCAGAAGTGACCAAACAGGCTTGAAAACTATATAAGCCTTTTCTTTTTTTTTTAATCAAGTCAGGCTGTATAAACTGTAAATAACTAGCCCTTTTATGTTTTAATGCATTACAAAGAACATAAAGCAACACAACATCATGGCTAAAGAAAGGAAGACATATGTACAATTTATTTACAGGACAATAGTGTCTCTGTTGCTCATAACCACCTATGACAAGCAGTGGCTCCCTGTTGAACACAGCTCCACAGCTCTGCAAACAGATCTCCTAAACCACGGGGAAATCTGTTTGGCATTGTCTCTTAGCAGAGATCTAGACTGCTGGAGAAGCTGAAATTTTTAAATGAGAAATAGGGGAAAAATAGCATTATCTGTGCTATTGATGCATTAGCCTACAGCGATTTTAATATAAACAAAGATACAGAATGAACAGTGACATTTCCTAGCTAGCAGAATAACTGAAGAACTCCCAGCTACCGCTGATTACACTGGCAGCACCCAGAAAGCAGCAAAATGATTGGTCTTATTTACTAAGACCACCAGCTTCTTAGCACAAAGCAAAGATGCCATCAGACAAAATCACTGTTGGTGCCCCCTTCCCAAGAGTTTAGCTTCAGCTAATAACAAAATTACACATCTGAAAAAAAAATAATCCTCATACTGCCACCATGTCAAACTTACTAACAGGAATGAACTGAGAGAATATAGAAGTATTTCATTGCTTTGTAAGCCTTTAGAATCATTTCCACCAAAATCTTTTGTGGAAAAGGGTAGGGGAGAGGTGCGAATCAAATGACAGCAGTTAACGCTTTTAGCTAGATTCTCCGAAATGCTGCTAGCTAGTGGAAGGGTAGAAGTGGCTGTGGGGACTCTGCTTTTCTCTAGACAATTTTGTCCTTTTCACAACAGTCTCTTGTTTCCAAATAGCACAGAACACATAACATCCAAAAGTCACGGGTATCAATATCATGCATTCTACAGCTGGTTTCGGTTGCCACTCTACCTTCTTGCTTAAAGCTGAAAAACAATTTCTTTTTTTTCCTTCCCTCGAGCAGCTGTTCCCAGATGGAGGGGACAGTGAGAAATCAGTTCCTGCAAAAACATGAAAACTCATGTAATGAAAAGTTCTGATAATATGGTTAAACATTCCCTACTGAATTTTTCTATCGCTCAGCAAAAATTCCTTCTTAGACTTGGAAGTTGTATGCTCCATCCATACTTCATATTTCTAGCACTGAAATCTCTCCCAAGAGAGACTGATCTTGACTGCAAAAGGAGTTATAAAAACAGCTCACTTTTGGGACAGAAAACACACATCATGCTTGTAGAAGTATTTAGCTAAGTCAGACAATCACGACTATCGCAATATCACGCCTCTGCTATAGATAAACACCAGCTGCCGTTAGGAAATGAGGATGAGCTATGGTGAACCACGCAGACAGTACGCTAACAGATCAGCAGCATCTCAGAAACCTCTTACCGGTCTGGAATCACAAAGTATCATCTCACTCTCCACAAAAGCACAAATAAGATCCCAGAAAAGAAAACCCGCAAGAGGAGGGTCTTCTGGAACTTCATCTGGCACATGCTGGAAGACAGAAAACCAGATCTTTTGAAAATAACTACTTACACTAAAAGTGTCCCACTTACACATGGCTGTTTTACCTACGGAATGAATATCTCACATCAAAAGGAGGAAGAAAGATCTTCTAATATCAAACCTTAAGAACAAAATTAGAAAGTGTGAAATGGATGTGGACGCTCCCAGCAAGGACATGAACATTCCCACCAGTGTCAAGGGTCCCAAAAATTCTATTCTGATGGAATCTTTATATTATAGCATCGCATAGTTTCAAAAGATCTGGCTAAGCTCAAGTGAAAGATTATCAACTGGTAAGACAGTATCCCCACGCCATAAAACTGAATTGAAGTTTGAATCAAATCTATCAATTGTTAGGAATACTTACCTTGTTGAAGGCAACTTTTAAATCATTAGGCCTTGAGAAATGTGACAAAACGTCATGGAAAAGCACTGAGTTCAGAAAGTAAAAATCTGTATTACTAGTCCCATTTTATAGATGGGGAAACATAAGCAGAGAGTCATAAAGATGCCTGCTTTTATGTCTTGCACACATGCTCGAGGCTAAACCAATAATTAGATTTGGAGTCAGGAAAGACTCTGCCCCCAGGAGGACAGGAAAAGACCCCTGGGTGTAGTGTTTTTTGTTTTTAATTTGCTGCTTTCTATGGACACAGACTCTGCTTCCTAAGGTCATCCAGACATTACCAGTGGGTGCTTAAAATAGTGTAGGCCACGGAGCCCGGATTCAGCCTCCAGAACAATTCCAGCCAACCGTCTGCTTCTATCTCACGAGTGGCAAAGAGCACAGCACGCTGTCCTGGCAGCCAGCTGCCTCCTACTGTGTCCAAACATTTATTGGCACTCCTGGAATAGCTGCTGCTGTGTCCAGATGGGACTTGAAAGTGGAATTAGATGCAAGAATTCTGCTTTGACACTGGCAGCCACCACTTCTACATCCAGACGCTTTACGAGTCCTGAAATTGAGCCTCCAGTCCTTAATGCTCAATAAGGTAGACGTTAGAGAATCCCTTGTAGTGTACTGGCAGGAATATTTCTCTCCTGCTCACTTTTTACATCACACTGTCATGCGTGAGCTTTTTTCTTAAAAGTCTCAAGTCTATCTTCAAGTACTCGGGGATGTTTTGAGGCTTGTAGAGTTCAGAGAGTAGGGAGTGAATGGTCTTGTGACCTTTCTGGGTGACCTAATGTCTTCTACAGGAAATTGCACTTAATGACCAAGGAAGTATCAATCCTGTATTCCTAAAGGCTCAAGTCAGCATCAGATGTAAGTTATGGTGAAAAGGAACTGACTGAAATAAACCAAACAGTCATTATATGAAAATTATCCCTGATCACCATCAAAATAACAATTTATCGGTGATCCATGGATGCAAATCTTCACATAACGTTACCACTCCCCAGACCTCACAGTTCTCTGTATTGTGTACAGGCCGACTTCTTCTGCTGGCTCAGAATGCTTGCAGTCAAATGTCAGCTCTCTGTATTTCTGTTTAGTTTTGCATCTGTTTATTCATATCAATATAATAAAGGAACAGACAGCTTGGTCCTCTGAGATGATCCAACTCTACTGATGTGCCACCAAATACACTCCTCCCTGCTCCAAAAGCATGCTGAAGTGACTTTCTCTGTGGCCACATGTCGTTTTGGAGAAAAGAGGGAGCAGGGCAGGACTGCATCTTTCAGCGGTAGTCTTCTGTTACACTGGATTAGGAGTAATACGAAACCGCACTTTTAGAGAAAAGTATATTTGTGATGCAAAGAAAATTAAAAATTGCATGGAAGAGTCATTTTTCAATAAAAATGCTGCAGAATTAGAAATATTCCAAAACAACAACTGTATCCCTAAAGTTATGTATGACTTATTCTTTAGCAATAATTGAATCATTTTTAATGTTCAATTTCAAAATATCTTTCTGCAATATAAGCATTTCATCTCAATCAACTATTAAAAATGCAAATCAAGATCCCCACAATGCAGCTTGAATAAATGCTAGAGAAGTTAATAAAGTAACATTTTTACAAGAGTTTCTCAATTTTACTTCTACTCTCAACCCTTTCTTTTTACAGCACAATACTTTCCATCCAGACAGCCTGTCATTTTCCTTCTGCAGAGAAATATAGGGGAGGAGGGTAGGGTGGGGGGAACAACCCTAACCTGATTTAACAGTCTCTTCTGAAATTCAACAGCATCCTGTGGCGCTGTCTGCAAAATTAATCCTAGCACGCTAAGGGATCCCTCACTGAGCATAACCTGCCTTAAACCCTGTCCCATTTAACTGAGGGAGAGCTATTTGCTCAAGCACGTCAGGATGACATCACTTGTTATTTGAGGCAAGAAGCTAAGGGTAATTAAGGCTAAAGAAAATGTTTTGAAGATCTTTGTAATTAAAATGCATAGAGACACTAGTAACAGATAGTGTTACAGAACAACAGGAACGTGGCTAGAAGAATTTTTAAAGAATAATCTTACTCCTGTGTAACAATGTGGAAGACTGGGAAGCACTTTGTCAATAGCACCTCATGCTACTCCCACAAAGGGAAATATACAAACAAAAGGAAATACCAAAGCTGGAAATTGCAATCTTTGTTTATATGATAGACACATGACAATATTTCAGAGAAGAATTTTAAAGCATTTTATAGCAGATTTACAAGAGAATCCACAGCAATTCTACAAGACTGGGCTTAAAAAAAAAAAAAAAGAGGAAGGGCCCTGTTAGGAATGACAATCGTTGCTGACAGCCTTACCTCTCAAACAAACAAACTCGAGGTTCCCTCTATCTACAATCTGGCACATTCTTTTAAAACAAAAATTTGAAGCAGTCAGATGTCAAGATTGAGTAAAAGAAAGAGTAAGCGAAAGATGCAGGTAAGAACAGACTGATCAAACACAAGGAACAAGATTTGTTAATACGAACATAGAAAGTTAATGCATGTTAATATAAGTTACAATAGATAATTATTATTTGTTTCTAATTAGATTATAATAGTAACAATCACGGAAAACACCACTCCTACTACACTGTAATTTGTGATAAAACTTATTGCCCAAGACCATATGTTTGCAGAGGAAGAAGAGACAGATTGGATCAGTTTTCTCATTTAAACAAGAATGTCTATAAGAAAAGGAGGTTTTCCACGTCACTGACTGATGTTTCAAGAAAATATCTAGCCGTAGCCAACTGCATTCTAACGGCAATGCTGATGCCTCATTAGAATGCTTCCCTATGACTTCCTTTCTCGGTCAAAATTAATTAGAGCAATTTGCAATTATATTGTCAGATAGTCACATCCTGTAGCACAGAATAAGATGCTGTTCCAGCTCTGAAGTGAGAGAATTGCATTTCACTGTATGCCTCATATCCAAATATCTATCTGGTAACTTACAAATATTTGAATTAAGAAAGAAAATAAAGCAGATACCATCACATTTTTTGATATTTTACCCTGACTGAACACGTTGAAATGCAAGACAAACTGTTAAGAAATGCCCAGTTTTCAAACAGCACAAAGTCATTTCTTATCTTTCTAATGTGATAAAACACTGATAAATGAAAAGTCTGGTGGTAATAAGCTTTGTCTGGTGGTAAGAAGTGTTCCTACATGGCAAACCTTTGCATTATCAACATCGTATTTATTATGAAAGAATTATATTAGTAGATATTGTACCAGAAATCATTCTAAGTTTTACACTATAAGGGGAGAGGGTTTTTTTTAGAATTACTGGCCGCTTTGTCAAGTGCTTTCTGACATGTAAAAAAATTCTGCTACCATAAACTGACTATGGTGGGCAGTCTTATAAACATGTGCTCAATGAAAGCAGCCTAAATTAATCCAGAGGCAAGATTTTAAAAGGTTGGATGCCCAAAATTGAATTCTTAAGGTCATAGCTAATTATTAATAAGTGTTCAGACTACCAAAAATATTAAGGACCCACCAATTCTCATTAGGTTCAGTTTAATATTGACCACTCAGAACCTTTGAAGATCAGGCCTAACATCACGTATTTGTATGCACATACAAAGTTTGTACAACAGTTCAAATAGGTCATCACCTGCTGGATTCTGTCTACCCACAGCCTAACTCATGTCTGCAGATTTTACTCAAAAGTTAATTTCAGAACATGTAGGACTGTAATTATAAAATCTAGCCACAAGAGGGCAAAAGCAGACCAGCATTTTTATGGGCATTTCAAATACAGACCATTATAACTCTCAAGATTTATGAATTTAAAGTCTAATTTAATATGAAAAAGCAAGGTGTTTAAGATGCAGCTAATATATAGCCAGCAATCTTTAATGGAGAATATTTGATCTGCTATCTTCTTTATTTCCCTAATATGACATCATTCATAGAAACTGAATCCCAAGGTATTTTGCAGTAGTACTATGATGGATGCAATACAATTCTAAATATTAAAAAAGTGTGAAATCTATCACTAAAATATATATATTCATTTTCATTTAATATATAAAACATAATTTGTTTATACATAGACAAAAGATTGCCTCAGAATCTAGAAATTGTGGACAGGCTCTTACCACCTTGAGAATAGTAAAATGACATGGACTGGTAAAACAAAAATTTGGTGTTAAAACAGCAAGAAAGGATTAGAAAAAAGAAGGTACAATAATTAAGTTGGTGCAAGGTTACAGATGAATTTTTTTAAAAGGTCACTGAGTTAAGGAATTTGAAATGCATGCTTGCATATGTAACTTAAAAGTGGCACATTCCCAAAATTTTATAATGGTTAATTACAAGACTAATAATGTAGATAACTTTTAATGAAGGGAACTTCATTAATTAATGAAGGGAACCAGCTAGCTTTTGTCCTTTTTGCTCCAAATTGCACAAGGAAAAGGGTGATGCATTGGGTTCTCTAACGTTACAGTGGCAAAGGAAAACCTGGTTTAGGAGCTAGGAAAAACAAAACGTTGGACTGTAAATCTAAAAAGAAGGGATACGTATTTCCCTCCTAATCCAGGTATGGTATCATATTAGGTTGCTCAGGGAAGTTGTGGCTGCCCCATCCCTGGAGGTGTCCAAGCCCAGGCTGGATGGGGCTTTGAGCAGCCTGGTCTAGTGGGACGTGTCCCTGCCCAGGGCAGGGGGGTGGAACTAGATGATCTTTAAGGTCCCTTCCAACCCAAACCATTCCACGATTGTATGATTTACAGACCACACATACAGATCCTTGCAACATCGCAACCAGAAGACCATGCTTGAAAATTGATGTCAAAAGCATTACTTGTGCCCTGTTTGAATTAACAGATACTCTGTTTGCTAAAGGCACTACACTTTAAACCAACTGATTTACAACATGGATCAAAACACAAAAAAATCTATTATTTCACTGCTTTTTTGTTCTTCTTTGCATTTTTTATTTTTCTTTTTTTTTTATTAAGGCACAGGCAACGCACCTCTTGTTCCATCACTCAAATACCAGCACCATATCCCATTCATATGATCAAATATAAAACATACATGGTGGTATGAAATTCAGCAGCAATTATACAGCTACATCAAAGCCTGTATAATCCCTAAGCATTTTTGATCATGTTCTTACCACATTGCTAATAAACAGCATCCTGCAAAAACAGGTATTAGAATAAAATTAACTTATTGCTTCTAAACTCAACAAATATCAGATTAGTTTTCTATTTTGCTAGTCAAGCTAAGAGAGCAGAACTGCAATGCTAATGCTGTGCCACGCTAACACAGCGCTTCACAGTTTCTGAGATTCTCCTGATTTGGTCTAAGACAATACTGCTGGCCCACACCACTATCACCTTTGCCTGCCCAAAACAGAAAGACTGGTCTTCCACATTTTCTTTCTACCCTTTCCCCCTCATGTCATGCAAGTCAAGGGACTATTCCCCCACCACAGAATTTAGAACTGATGGCTCCTCAACAGCCCTAGATTCCTCTCCCTTACTAACAATCCTGTTTGCCCATTATGACCCCACAAGCATCCTTTGTAATGCAATCAGATGGGTCCCCTCCCTGCCCCCAAGATGCTCAACAGCCCCAGCTCCCCCTCACATAATAATCATTACTACTTGTCTTTTTCCTGTTCCATTATCAAATAAGTGTATGAGATATTCTAAATAGCGCTAATAAAAGTAACAGAATAGGATTCTGGGTCAAGACTAATTCATGAGACAAGTAACTGGACATGAAATAATAATTTAGGTCAATCACCATTGTTCAAAAGTATTTTTGAAATTAAAATACCTTATATTTCTCACCCAATTATGTAATATTAAGTCCTTTAAAATGAAGGGACAGAGAGCTTCAACCTAACAACCGATAACAAAACTAAGACAATCCAAAGAATAATAAGAAAGTTATTTTACAACCAATTTCTAAAAACCTTTGATTCTAGAATTACTAGTTAACCCCGAGAGTTATCTCAGCTGTTTAAAATTAGCTTAATTTTAAGGTGTTTGCAAATGATTTTACACTACTTTTGTGGAAGTCTTTTGTTAAATCCAGTCATATAAATGCTGGATGATTTTTAAAGCCACATTTCCTTTTAATAATGTTATGAACACAGCATTAATCTTCTTACATACAACTATAAATAGTCCTAGGTTTTGCTGCTTTAGAAGTATTTTCAATACAAAACTTTGAACAACTGCAGAAATGTAGATGTACACACACACACACCAGGAAAATAATAACATACCATTTGCTATTGTGCTAGCTTGCTATTTGTAAGCATAGACTTGATAAACTAAATAATTGCAAATTCAAAATTTTAAATGACAGTTTAATGAATGGTGTTCTCAATCTGGGCTTTCAATGATAACATTGGTAATTTAAAGACTAAATTTCAATCTATGCTTTTATATATATTGCAGTAATAATATCACAATGGAACTTTGGAAGCATTTGCTCTTTGGCATAAATTAATTTGCATTTGCTTTTAGACCATGAGCATAGTTCATCTTTTTTTGGGCAGCACTGGGCATTGCTGAAGTTTGTGGTTAGAAAAAAAAATTAAGATAGAGACACTAATTAAGAGAAGAATATCAATTTAAAACAAACAATTATGCAACCCAGCATCCTGATTAGGGTCACAGGCACTGGGCCCATTTCAGGAAAGCACTACTAGAATGTTTAAGTGCCATTACAGCCAATGACAGAAGTCCATTATCAACCTGACCCTACCCTAAATTGTAGTTGTTGATGGATGTTGACATAACAGCTTGCCAATATTAAGAGGGAGAAGTCTTACAACTAGCCACGTGTTTTGCTAGGACAGTTTTTCGCCATCCTAGTAAATTTATCGGTTTATCACAAGGCCAAATGATTACTGGAGCCAATGCAAGGCAATGTGGCTGGAAGTAATGGAGGCCGTGGCTTCACAAAGCTTAAGTCAAGAGCAGGAACCAAGAAGACTGAGACTTTTCTGATCACAGCTCTGAGGGGCAGACAGACAAACAGAAACACTACAAGGCAAAGTATGCAAAACTGGAGCAGGACCAGATTTCAGCATGCATGGTGGCCTCCCCTGACATAGTCTCATCCACTGTTGTTATTTGGACTGGCTGTGCCTAGACAGGTAACACAGCGTATTACATGTATTCCCAAGGTAGTCCAGAAAACCGCCTATTATCACAAGAACAATATTAGAAAATCCTGTGAAGTTCAGGCTAATTTATTTTTTTCTTTAGATGAAAAAAAATTCATCTGTATTTAAGAAAGTGATGGCCACAATTTAAACCCATGCTGGTCAAAATAGGCATAAATGTAAAGTTAGAGGTTCTCCTTTAACTTGTTGATGCATTTCCTTTAGGAAGAACAAGCTAAGCCAAGATGAAGCAAATAACGCAATTATGCTATTAAACTTTTTGCCCCTCAGGAGTACATGTGACACTCTTAGTACCTTACACCAATCATCCTTCTGGTAACATTTGCTAATTGAGAGCTGGATACCAGGACTGGTGCTATTATTATTCTGCTACTATTCTACTCCTTCTCTTTAATTGCTTTGTCAGACTTCCGTCACTTGAGACAAGTTCCATTATAAGAGACATTAGGTGTATTTAGGTATTTGCCAGATAATAGAGTAAGGTTCTTAGGCATCAATCTGTACAGATTAGTCTAATCTGTTGCTGCTGGAAACCTCGTTTCCAGCAGTAAAGTAGACAATAGTTTCAAATTACCTGCAATAAGGTTAAGCTATGGGCAATATATGTTTTGAGGTGAGAAGAAAAACAAAATAGAACTCATGCATTCCCAATATTGTCTTTACCTTTACCAGATCAGGTAGGTATCTGAATTGAGATTCCAATTTCTCTAAAAACTATTCCTTATGGATTTGGCTCCATTTAAATTGCTTTAATTGTGAATGTTCTCTTAAGTATTTCTGAATGCAGGATACAACAGAAGTTCAGTTAGTAATGTTACTTCCTGAATCCAACAAAGCATGAATAATTAACATTACAATATTGGATAAAAGTTTGTTCTTTTCACACTAAAATAGGATTTCCAGGAGCAAAGTCAAAAAAAACCCTAAAGATTTTAGGGGTACTATGAAAATTAAGGCAATGAGCCCATGAAGTTAAAGACACAAAATGGCAAATACCTGTAGTCTGGTTCTAAAGCAATGCAGGTTTTCAGTTATTTTTTTCCGAAAATATAGAAATGGTTTTTATTTAAATTCTAATATCAGAACCTATCATCCAAAATACCAACTAAGGACGGAAGTCAGATCATCCTTCCCTTTAGCTTTTCCTAATATGAGACTACATAAAATTAAGGTTTTTCTATCACCCCCTTTTTTCTCAAACTTATCTTTCATTCTACAGGACAGCAGATATGGACACAAGCATCACGAAAGGAAGAGGAATACTTGTTTTTTCATGATATAACAAGTACAATGTTATCTCATAAAATCCTAAACTAACTGCATTTTGCAATACCTTGCAAACATTCAGCAAAGCTATGTTAAATCATCCATTATAACACCTGAAATGTATAGAGATATCCTAAGAAAGAACAAAAATTGAAGGAAAAGCAGAGCATGTTAGAAGAGGTAGAGGAATCAGAAAATGTCTGGATGCAGTAGAGACAGGCCTTTAAAATTTTAATACCTACCTCTTTTAGACACTGCACTACATTGAAAGTAACATGCCAGAAAAAAACTAAACTGTTATCATTTTATCATTATTAAACCATAAAGTGCAAGTCAAGAACCATCTAACTGTATTTGCACTACTAAAACACAAGAAGAATCTATGGATTTCCACCCACCCCCTTATTGGTATTTACATTTAGCCGATATTAATAATAATATGCTGATTTCTACGTCCTGGGTGTCCTAACTGACTCCATAGAGGCTGAGTGTCAGACTGTGAATGAGCCTAATGCCAAGGTATGCAGATTGAAGACTTTGTCTCACATTCTTCCTCCAGTGAATATCAAAGTACTTTGTATAAAGCAAAACTGTTTCCACAAGAAATCTGGAAACCAAAATCATAGCTCAGTGGCTAGGCGTTCCTTCAATGTGGGATAGTCTGAGATCTATGCTCTGAATTAGATAAAACCAAATTGAACATCATAAGCACTCGCATCATTTCTTCTCTTTAGTTTCCAGAATTTTTCTTTATGTTCCTTTTTTTTTTTAAATCAGATAAAACTATATTTACAATAGTAAAAAAACTGAAACAAATAATTTTGTTTCAAAATAAAACTTAATTTTCAAGTCAGCCAAGTGAAATTGGGAAAACACAATTAACAAAGCTTTATGTCTAAATTCTTTGGGTTTACTGGTTCTTTCAGATTTACAGACTGAAATATCATTTAAAAGTCAGTGCTTCTGCTGAACCACCTAGTACCCTCTTTTACCTCTAGTAAAACACAGGCTGAATTCTCATTGAAGGACACCAGAACTTCCAGCAAGTGCTTAAAGCTCTGCTGGACAAGGAGCAGGGTAAACCCGTACTTACAACGTTTTCCCACATCATGGCCATGAAGGGTTGTTTTTTTGCATAAGGCTCTCCTTATGCATATTGACTTCAGGCTGAATATCAAATATGAGGATAATTAACTTTCATGTACGGTTTGATATAAATTAATTCAACAGCATTAATGGCAATGATCTGGATACCTGGTCCCAAATGATTTGCTCCTGTGAAATGCTGCATTCTGTCATTAAAAGATAATAGGGCAACTTCCATAACTGGAACAACTGACAAGAGAGGAGATATCCAAGTTGAAGTATTAAATAGGCAAATATCCTAAATTAATTAAAATATGATACAAAAACTAGATTATAATTTTCACCTTTTCACCAAACAATTACTCAAACTGAACAGTCAGTTGAATAGTAGACCTTCCATTTGAGATACCTTTTTCTAAAAATTACGTTATTTATGAAAACTATCATACTCTGTGTAAATAAGCTATTTAAACTCCAGTGCAACACACAATCTGTTTCAGGTAGCAAAATCTATTTTGCATACTATGTATTTCAGACTTTAAACAGAGTTTTTTTTAAAACCATGAAGCTTTGTTCAGCCATTTTCAGTTAAGCTGCAGTAATTCATACTAGCTGAAAATCTTGTGCAACCTAGGGTTTGGATTTTTTTTAAACTGCAAAAATATCTGAAAATACTTATTAAAATATATAGGAAAAGTTAACTTTTTCGACAAAAAGTAGATTATAATAATACTTCAAGTATTTACAGTTTATTGAATGAAAATTATGATAAACTTTCAATTCTGGGGATAAAAATCATAATTAATATATCATCATTACTTAATACAAGTTATGAAAATTCCAATAATTCTTCATGTTCTATTGTAGTACCGTAACAGCAAACCATCCTTCTTTCTATTCTAGCAGGCTGGAGGTGAAAGTATTTTTCACCATCAGAAACTGAGATTCTCGGTGTGATCTTTTCAGCTTTGCACGACGGTTCTGGAACCAAATCTAAAATTGAAAGAAAAGGCATCTTATCAGAAATACAGCACTGTAAGCAGAGAAAGCTTTGAAACTTAAAAATATTCACACAACTTTACAGTATTTTGTATAATGACAGTAATTTGGAAGTTTAACACAAATTTAAAACCTGCAGATGATGGCATGTAGCTAACTGCAATAATTTTAACACCACAGACAAAGAAAATAATATCCCCAGCTTAACTGGAAAGTGAGGACCAGCTTCACTGTAATTATTATAAAAAATAGTATTAACTTCAGTGATACTGATTCAGACCCTGGAAGATCCTGAGCATCTGGAATTCACATAAGTCTTATTAGATAAGAAGTTATTTCTTCAGCTCATAAACGCAGCATCAAGCTTCCCATCAACCCCAATATAATACTTGCATCAAAAGCTTAATAAACATCAAGGTGAGGCCCAAATTCTAATGTTTATTGTATGCTTCTTATCTCATTGGACTACCTGGAAATCAATAATTAAAATCCCTGAGTAGATTTTGCTTTTGGCCAAATGAAAACATAGGCTCAAACATTGGTTTAACACATGCATTCTCTACTGATAGTCTCACAAAATACTTACATGCTTATACAAATTATTTCAGTATTTATACGTTTCAAATTTGTTTTTCAAATACGGTGACAAGCATAACAAAAACATGATTTTAAAACGTGGAAACAAATGATCAAGTTCTGCACATGATACCTAGAGATTAATAGAGCAGATATCATGGAAATATTATAGTGATGAATCAACACTATGGAAGAAGGTTTAAGATTTCAGAAGGAATTCAATGGTTGACATTTCACAAATCATTGAAGGCGTACCACATGTATAAATGTACATTGTCTTAAATTGAGATTATTAAAATTATTGCTACTGCTGTCAAACTTATTTATATAACCACAGAGTACATACAGATTGAATTACAGAAAAGTTCAAATAAATTTTTAATTACCTGGATCCTGTCTTCATCTAAATCTAATTTGTGAGCTAGCTCTTCTCTAATATCAATGCCAGGGTAGGAGTTCATTTTAAAAACATTTTCCAAGACTTCAATCTAAGGATATTAAAACACACTTGTTGAATAGTTATCACTAACTTCATAACAGTAATAAAGAAAATACAAAAAACACTTTCATTTGTTCAACAGGAGACTTCCAAGGAGCATTAGCACAATTCTGATTCCATGCATAAACACAGGTGTGCAAAATTAGCAACACTGCTGTTAATTTACACTAGTTCCTGATTACATTTCTCTCTGCAGAGCTACATCATATTGAATTAGTTAGCTGTTACAGGCTTCTGCTAACATTTTACTAAACTTTGTTGTTCATTTATTAAATACTGAAAAAATCCCTACCTGGTTTCTAGTGAATGCAGTTCTTGGTCTTCTACCCCTGTACCAGCTCAATTCTCGTTTGAAAGAAAGCCTTTCAGTGACTGAAAAATATCTTTCACATTTCAAAACTTTTTCCTCTTGCACTGGATTACCGTTAGCATGAAATAATGGATTTTCATAGGAAACAACAGGGATTTGCAGATGGGGATTACTGTCATCACCTAAAACTAGAAAAAGCAAGCAAACGAGAGCTTTAATTTACTGGTTTTCAGTAGAAACATGAAAATATATACACTTTTAAAGGATTAAAAGCTTGAGAGGTTACAAAACAGACTGCTGACTTACCCAAGTTGGTGCATGCATCCATCCATGGTCTGTGAGGTTTCACAGCTGGAATGCCATCTTTTTTCTGCTCCAGTCCCAAAATACTTTCAATGGAAAATGAGCACTGTGTGGTTTTATTTTCTACAAAACCAGACACTTTCCGAAGATTCTGAGACGCTGATGGATTAGCAGCACATAGCGATGTACTTGCCATGCTGTCACCTTCAGCCAGCATAGCATGTATACTGTACTTGCATTTCTCCACAAGTCCTCCTTATAGCTATGTTGACAAAGGGGTTGGATTTGCCACGTCATTAATTAAAATCTTTTATTAGAAAGTTTTAGCATGTCAATGAAAACTCTCCCACCAAGAGGCACGAGGAGTTAATTGTTTATTTGTTTGCAAGTAATTAGCAACTAATGGTGACACTAGGGGGGCCACCAAGAGGGACAAAAAGTGTTATCTCTCCTAACCAGAACATCGACTTTACTTTCTCAAAAGAAGCTGTGCACAAATATAGTACTTCTCTTTTATTTGAAATCATTAATGTATAAAATCAGTTTTTAAAAAAACTTTATACTCTAATGGACTCCACTTACCTAAACATAGCAGCATGATAGGAAACCAGTCAAGTAATAAGTAATCTCATTTAAGTGAATTTCCTTCCAGGGAAATTTAAAAAATAATCTCTTAATGCTATTAGGGTAATCCCGATGAAAATGCCTCTGTTTTTTCATATGCATATGTAATGGTGAACGTGGTCAATAAAACAACAATAGCTTTTGGCATAAGGCGCTGTGCAGCGGGTTGGCAATGTTGTCAAAGCTCAGTGTAATTGCCTTCCAAGTGCCTGGATTAGTTAACAGGAACAGTTGCACCAACTATTTTAAATAATTCATGCATTCATTTTTCTTATTAAAATAACTTTGTCACAGCTTTTTTGAAATATACCATATGTGAAATTTCCTGATCATTCTTTACCACATAAAACCAAAACTAATAGAAGCGGTACACTCACATTTACTGTTTTTAAAATATCCTTTTACTGCTAGATATTCTTCCCTTCTTGTAGCTTTATAACCAATACAAATTTATTTAAATCCTACAAAGCGAACACTTAAAATGACCAAGAATCATGAGGAATGGGGAGAAAGGAGGTAAAGGTGTCGTAATGAGGTTCAAAGTTTGAAAACAGAATACTGATTTCATTCATTATAAAGAAAGTACAACTCTAACATTTTTATATTCAAGCTCATCTGTCAGCCTCACAGCAGTTTACATGTCACATGTTCAAAACCAGCTTTTGATTCAGGATAACCTCTCTACAGAGACTCCTCTTTTCCTTATTTTGGACAAATCTTTATTTTATAACATGTGAAAATGAAAACAATATTTTAATTTCGGGATGCAAAAGTTACCCCTCTTAAATAAAACTTTTAATTTGGAGCACATGAGCACGTGCTTTTAGAGGAAAAATCTGGCCCTCCATTTTTTCTTGCTTTACAATTTTCTCAAAGTAGTTTATTCTGTGTAATCTGCCACATTCACATGGGTAACAACTAATGTTAAGGAAATAAACAGTACCCTCACTTTGATTTTCTGTATGTTTGTAAACAACCCAAGACTAATCTTTAGGAACAGAAAGAAGCAGGAAAATTGGGAAGGAAACAGCACAGTCTAGAACTGACAATACTGTGCTGGGAGCTTCTACAGAGAAAAATGCAATCCAGCTGTGGCTTTATAGCAGAAAGACGTTCAGCTGAAGAATGCTGACACTTACTGGACCAACTTTGTGCTGTGCAGTGAGATTGCTGTCCAACCAAACTATCAAAAGGAGTGACAATTCAAGAAGTGATCTTACCAAGGACACCTTATCAGCACGTATCAATGGATCTTGAAGTGGCATCAATATAATTGCAATGACCACCTGCAAGCTAAGCTCCAACCATCACTTAACAGCCTCAGCAACCACCAAGCACAGACATACAAAACAGCCATGAGGACCTATGAATGACACCACTGCTTGCTGGAATATTTGGTGAACCAGAGGTCAGTGGGAAGCAGTGTTAAGCAAGGGCCTTACAGCCCTTTATGTTTCAGTACAGCTGTTCCCAACAAGGCAACCTCTGACCTTAACAAAGCAACAGGACTCATGTTCTTGACTGCAGGCAGTTATTCTGAGTATTCAGACTGCACGCCAGGTCCAGAGGTTACTAAAGAGATAACGCAAAGCCTCTTGCGTAGCAGTGATTGGTAGATGAGTTTTCTGCCTCTACAGTCTCTACATGGAACACCAGTTTTAAAAATAAATATAAAACCCGAACATTAAGTCAAAAAGAAAACAAAATTTCCTTCTGTACTGAACTTGTAGCTGCTTACTGACTTCTCTGTCCCAAAGAGGTGAAAAGCATGATCACTAATAGAAAGACAGCTTCTTGAGTCCAGAAACTAATGGATAATAACTTTAATAATACAAAAAAAACCCCTCTTAACCATTATAATATAAACAGCTAGTTTCCAAAATACATTTCACTAATATTTTTTTAAACAACTTAAAAAAAACCCAACACAAGCACTGACACAAAACACATTTCAGAAAATACTTATTTCTCTTGGATGAATATGAAAGAAATTAACCTGAGCCACGCAGCCACAAAGATTACCGCATACTTCAAGTCCCAAAGTGGTAAATAACTTGATAGGTGTTTTCTTCAGGAAGCTATCAAGAACTATCAATAAAGACAGACATATGTGGTGGTAAGAGAGACATTTATGAGAGGCATGTATCTTCCCAAAGCTAACCATTAAGTTAACCAAGTAATTATAACTTTTGGTCTCTCTGACATTGTGGAAGATGGAAACAAACTTCTTCAGGGTAGTCTGCTTTTAACTCCCAGTTGGAAACACTCATTTTTCCAGAGTTTTTTAATGACTTTTCAGGGAAAAGAGATCTTGGTAGCTCTCAAGAAGAATTTTCATAAAATAGGACAAAACTACTTAACTCATTTGCTAGGCACAGACCAGAAGCTCACCAAATACTGCCATCTGGTGTTGACGTTAAGTTCTTTCAGCAATGTTATCCGAGTAAGAAACTCTGTTGTTATTAAAATAATCATACTACATTCATTTGTTCAATGTTGAATTGCAGTCACTGAAACATATCAACACTCTTGTTTTTAAACAGAGTTCATGGCTGCAACTGTACGTAGAACAGGCAGTACCAATTTAGAAGGTCACAAGCAGATGCTCATACTATGCTAATTTCTGAGAAATTCAGTGAAATTGAAACACCATCTAAGTATCTAAGAGACCTTTATAATGCTAAAGCAAGTCCACATAACTGTTTATAAAAATTTCATAAGAAAAGAGAAATCATTCTAAATATAAGAAGTCTGCATTATACCAAGATTCCATTATATCCCAGAAGCGTTCAAGGTCAGGTTGGATGGGGCTTTGAGCAACCTCATCCAGTGAAAAATTCCCGCAAAGCGGGGTTGGAACTACATGATCTTTAAATGGCCCTTCCAACCCAAACCATTCCATGATTCTAAAACAACACATACATAGACATAGTTCTGCTGGAAAGCCTGGGGGAAGGTCTAGCATTCAAATGTTACTACATTTCTTTGAAGAAAAGCTTGCTTGGTTGTATTTGTTATCAAGTTATCAGCCAACAAACCTTTCTGTAATAAATGAGGATGAAAATATATTTTTCAGCAGAAAACTTAAAGTTTTAGATCCATGAATACTTGGTAGTAAAGAACCAGATTAAATTTCTAGGAATTCCACTGAAAGTTTAAATAGACCTTCAGCCTTCACTCAAAAAACTGTATTTCATTGTTTTGACCCATTAGAAATGACCAATACTTCCCTTGCAACCCATATGAAATTACCTGGAGAGTTTTAGCGAAACACTGTTGTAGGGGCAATTAGAGCAACACAACAAGCATTAAGTTGAAAATCCTAAGTAATCAATAACAGGAGAAATCACTGTGCCTTGAATATGCAAATCCAATCCTCTTACAGCATCACATACTTGATGAGGCAGCAAACTAATCTCCCTTTCAGATTTTGCACCACTGTTTTTTGCCCAGGGACAGTAGAGTTCATCCGTTTAGTAGATGAAGCTCTTGTTCTTTAGAGATGGGAAGCCTCTAAGGACTCGGTTTACACCAGCCGAAGAGACCACACCAAGAGTTCTCGGTGGCTTTGGTCTGAAACTCCAATGCTTACTGTTGCTACCTTTCGCTGTTCTCACCCATTGCTACTCCACTGCCAGGTCACCTTTCACAATATCCTATGCAGTATTTTCAGCTTTTTAAAAAGGTACGAATGGTATATATAATCTTTCTTGATTACTTATCGCACTCAAAAAAATTGCCTTTCATCTCACCTTTCCCACAGTTTCTTTACTCCGCTACACCAGTATTTCGCAACTTCAGATACTCTGCTGCATATAGCTCCCTTTCAAATATGTTTTGAACCTGAATAATAAGATTATATTCAAAGCCAACTTCAAAATTCAAAAGGTTTTTTTAGGCAAGAATACCTCAAAACTGTTAACGTAAACTTTCATGACTAAAAGCAGTTAGCTATTTCTTGGCTGAAGTAAAAGCTATTTTGACCCAGGGAGATCAAGGGAACGCAGATAAATTCAAGGTAAACCCAAGGGTGGCATTAGCAAAAGTCTGAGAAACGGTGCATTAAACAGTGGGTAACATGCAAATAAAGCCTCCCTTATCCAGATAGCTACTTCCACCCTCCAGCAAAGGCAAAATGTTCTCTCCATTAGAGGACACATCTGGAAGGCTCTAAAGAGGCATTGGCTGTTCTTCTCCCTGTTTACATAGTGCCAAGTGTTAAACCCCACATTTCTAAGGCCTCTTAGTAAGTATTTTGCAGAAAGAACAAACAAACAAAAAAAACCCACAACACAAAAAACCAAACCCCCCAAATCAAAAAAGGAAACAAAAAAATAAAATCACACACTAACAAAAAGCCTGCAGTGCTGAAAAAAGTCTAACACTAAAACCACACTTATTAGAGGGTTCAGACAGATTCTTCAGTTCATTGCTATAAAATCGCATCTGTTGCTGTCAAATTTCTATCTCAAATAAAACTTTTGGATGCCTTGTAACATTTGTAAAAAACCTACACAAAGGGTAAGAATAAGACTAGTAATATCTTACAGAATGTGTCAACGTAGGGGATCCATTAAAAAAAGCTACTAATTCAAAGAAGCTCTGGTATACTCAAACTTATTAGAAAAGCACCCCTCTTGCTACTAAACTGAAACATTAAACTGAATTGTTAAGATCAACAGAAGCAAGACACATTTTTACAGTATGTGTCAGCTGAGATACTAAAGCACATTTCTATGTATTAAAGGTGTTTGTTAGTGTTTTTTCTTCTATGAAACATTGAATTATCAAAGAGCTGTTCTCTGTTCATAGCAGCTAAAGAAATGTTTTTTTTCTTCTGACACAGCTGGGAATATACAAAGTAACTAAAACCAGTTCCGATTAAAGTTACCACCTTCCTGAATTCTGCTAAGGAAACGCACCTTACAGTACAAAACAGAGAGCTTTTCTAACAGAAGACCGCTGTAAAGCTTAGTCACAAGTTAACTGATCTCAAAACAAGAAAGCTATGCACTTCTATATAGGTCATGAACCAATGCTAGTGTTCTGTCACATAATAATTACAGATACAAGCCTAGTCTTTAAAATACCTTGTAAGATAACTCTGTACTATTACCCTCATATGACAAGGAAAGAGAGAAGTGGTGGGACTTGCTTCAGTCAGGTGAGTCACCAGCTGAGCTGGTAAATTAACTGACTGAACCAAGTTGTAATCTTGAAATTTCCTCACCACTCCCTACAAAAAAAACCCAAACAAACCCAAACAAAAAAAAATCCCACCAAAAAGTCTTCAACTGTAATTTAACACCAACCTTTTCCTTTATCTGCTTTTAAAGGTAAAACATGATCTGACACACCATAAAGAAAGGTTTCCATAGAAGACTGCACAATAGTTAATCATTTGCTCTGCTGGATGACTTGTGTACTTTCTAATGTGGTTTTATACTAAGTTCACCTGGCCCCGGAAAGGCAAAACCAGCAAAGGAACAACCTTTTTTTTTTATCCCTAATAATAAATGTATCTAAAAAGTTACCAATCATCTATTAAAATGCAGAAAAGAAATATCATCAAGTAATTTCAGAGTTGAACCAGTTTGCAGCTTCAAATATGATGTACAATTTGGTTTTGCTTTTGTTAGTTTTAAGAGTGAGAATTTTATGCAGCCTCTTGTTTGCCACACAGTATATTATAATGCTTTTAAATGAATGGAAATTTAGACGGATATTCTTGAAAAGCAATTTGTACATACTCGACGCCTCCTAAGAGGCCTACTTTTAAAATATGAATTGCTTAACCTGCAGGAATAATTTAAAGTTCAAGAACTCTGGTCAAAACACAAATCGCAGAGGGGAATTCAAGAACGCGCTTTTTTTAAACCATGCACAACGACCTGATTCAATTCCAACGAGCCCTCACAGCAGCTTTAAGCATTTAAAATTGGCCATCAACCTATCGCACCAAGCTTGGCCAGTCTAAGAAATCAGGGAGTCCATTAGGACTGATTATTGCCTCACTTCTGAAGGGGGAAAACTGTGGTCAGCAATGGTTTTTTGTTTTTTTTAAAGAGACAAGCAAGAAAACCAGGTGCTCAGCTGAAGCTATGACTTGGAAACAAAAAATGGTAAGTAGTTAGGGATAGAAGCACTTTCTCGATGAGAGCCCTGGAGGATGATGAAGGCATGGGAGGGGTAAATGGAGACTTCTCAGAAGGGATGCTCCAGAGAACATCGGGAGCGCAAAAGGCGCTTCCATCGCGACAGGGACACAACCGCGCCGGTCCCGCTGCGGTCCTGCCCCCCAGGTAATCGTCCGTCTGCTCTGGGAAGACGGCGGCATCCAGAGCAAAGACAAACCGGGCTGGGAGGCCACACTGATTCGTAACACAGAGCACGGAACTGAAAACGCAAAAAGGAGAAAAAAAAAAGTTTGCTTGTTTTTTTTCCCCAGCAACTTCGCTTGACGACTGCCATCTGCCCGCGGTGCTGCCGGACAGACACCTCAGGACGGACACGTCCCTCTCTGCCTCCGCCCCGCACTCACCTCCCCGAACCGGGGGCGGCCCGAGGCAGCGGGTGCCGGGGGGAAGTCTCCCGAGAGGCGGGCGCCGGTCTGAGCGCCCAGAGGCCTCTCGCCTCCATTCCTGACGGGGGGCGGCCGCGGCCCACCCCGGGGCACGCGCTCCCCCTCCGCCCTGAGGGGCGGCGCGCGCCTCCCGCCGGGAGAGGCGGGGGGAGGAGAGCGGCGCCGCGCGCCCACGCAGAGGCGCGACGCGCCTCGCGGCGCCAACGGCCCCACGCGCGCGTGCAGGCGAACAGATGGACCCGCTCGCCAATAAGAAGCTGGGCAGGCAGGGTGGAAGAGCCAATAGAAAGGCCAAGCGGGCGGCGGGGGCGGGACATCCGGCGCGAAGCGGGGCGGGTGTGTTGTGACTGGGGAGAAGGGGGGGCTCCAGTCAGCTGGGCGCGCTGCGGGGAGCGGGAGCTGCAGCGGCGCAGAGTCAGCCCCGGCCGCCGCCATGCCCGGCATCGACAAGCTGCCCATCGAGGAGACGCTGGAAGACAGTCCCCAGGTAAGCGAGGCGAGACGTAGCCCGGTGGGCGGAGGCCAGATCGGGCCCAAGCCGTGGGCGCCGGGCCTAGCGCTGCTCCCCTTTCCCTCCCGCCGCCGTGTTCTCTCGGGGAGGCGTTGGAGAGCCGCGGCGGCGGCTGGGGTAGGGATGCTGCCTGCACGGCCAGGTGCCCTCCTGCCCTCCTCGCCTCCGCGGCGCGGGAGGGCCCGGGGCCGGGAGTGGTGGTTCTGGGGCTGTCAGCTCGGGCAGCGTCCCCCGCCAGGTGTCTGGCCCCCGGCCTCCGCGGCCCCGTCTGCATCGCCGCCTCCTCGGGCGTCCTGCGGGCTGATGAGCTGCCTGTACAGCAGCGAGCTCGGGAGCGACTTTGCAGAGGGTCTGTGCATCAGCGTCGGGCGTCAGGGCAGTAGCTTGCCATGAGTCCCTAACTTCCCCGCCCCCGCGTTTACAGTCATGATTTATTTTGGCGACCTCGTGTTGACAAACCCCGTCTTCAATTCTCAAGACGATTTTTCTTATCTTTGTCTTTTACTAAAAGCGTTTTAAGGTTTAAGCAGTAACTGGGTAAGGTTATCGTGGCTGCTGTTAATGCTGTGAGTAGATGGGAAACGCGTGGTGCTGAGAGGCCTTTAATTGCTCCGATATCTTCACTTCCATTTCTGCTGCTTGACCTTTGTCAGTGATGCCAATTACATTGGCATTTCTTTCATACTACTTACTATTAAGCAGGAAGTGCTGTATTCAATTGCACTGGTTTCTCTTGCTGGCAGCAACAACAGCAAGTACTTTGTACTGCTCTTCCTAGATGAGAAAAAACACTTTACAATATATTTTCTTTTATTATAGCCTTTCGAATTAAGATCCTTGTTTTGCTGCAATGTTTATGTAGATGAGCAAGCCTATATTGTAATGGCACATGCATTGGTAGTTTTGATTCCTCAACCATAAGAAGAGAAACTTTTGCTTCTTAATAGGGAATTTTAACCCCTAAAATGACAACCATTTGAACGAATCTACGTCAAGTGGAGGAGCGACATAGAAAAGGCAACAGAAGGCCGTGTAGAAAGTGTATCATTGCTTTCCAAAGGACAATGCCCCACGTAGCTCAAATACTAGGTATTAGACGAGATCTAGCCTGTAGTATGGTCTCAGGCCCAGAGACTGATGTACTGTCGTGAAGAGGAAGAATTTTTGAAAGTGTCATAATAATAGCAATTTAACAAAATTATCTTTTGAAGGTCTGTTCTTAGTGTATGTAAGTCTAAACTATTCATATTTATAGGAAATATAAAATGTAAGATAAAACTAGGATCCCTAAAAAGTGGGATGTAGGGGGGTTCTTTTCAAGCACATGCAAAAAAGTTACATATTGGAACATAATGATAAATTCTAGAATCTTTCATTTGAGATTATGTGTGACACAGACTAGCAAAGCCTAACTCAGTCCAATGAGTTTGATGTGCTTAAACTATTAGATTTCCTGGTATCTTCTATTTTAGGTACAGAATTTTACATCTTTCAGTCAACCTCATATTCCAGGTGCATTCTGGATAACCACCTCTTAGAAGAACGTAACTAGGACTCTGTAGTCTTCTATTATATTAGTTCATTTCTGTTATTTTGAAATCAGTGCAATGAAAATGGCAACAAATGTTGCTTAGAGAAAGAATAAACCTTACTTTCGTTAGGAGCTGCCATGACTTTCTGACTGATGTGTTCATGCTGTAATACTGAAAAAGATCATCAGCCTAGCTCCCCGTTTAGTGCTGAACTATGGACTGGAGTTCTGCACCTTCAGACACGTTTCAGACACTAACTTCAGGTACATAAACATCACTTATTCTGCATCCGAGGGAAGGAAAGGCTTTTCTAAAATGGCAAAACCCATTCATTTCCTCCTGTTACAGGATAAAAATCTAACCACTGTGTTTTTAGATGTAAACCAAATGCCAAGCTGACATTGTCTTTTACTATGCAAAGTAGTGGAATTTAATTAACTTAGGACATATATTACATACGTACTCAGTGTTTATGTATATATATTTAGCGAGAGTTTCTGCTCAGGCTTATTTGTGTTCCCAAAGCATTGCACAATAAAAAGCCAAGAGACTTGATAGTACAGGCTCTATCTCATGTCTCTTACACTACCGTACCTATGATGACATGGAATGTCATTGTTAAGACAATTCACTGGCTTCTAACTGTGTGGTTTCTTTGTGCAGCTTATCCCTGGTAGTTTCTAGTGTACCTCCTCATATAAATGGGATGAATGCATCTTAAAGAACATGCAAAGTGATGCAAAGTTTTACTAGAAACATGAGTAAATAATTCCTCTAATTTTTTTGCTAAGCAAATTCTACAGTGTTTGGTTTTAAAGAGTAAGCATAGTCCAGAAACCTTACATGATATTCCTATAAAATTACAAGTTCAGGTTTATTTATGTTCAGGTTCAAAGGTCATGTGTATAGAATTCAGTGGTTATGGTACTATGTAATTTTTCCTTTTGCATCTTTCATGTATGTCTCCTTTAATGAGAGAGTCACAGCTATTAGGATGACACAACATGTTGCCACACCTGGCAAATGTTTTAGTTCTCCTCCACCTCCTTCCTCCTCCACCCCCTTTTCCACTTGTTTTATAAACTAGAACCACCATTTAAGAGATTTATTGTGTTGATGATGCTGTTGTTTATATATATATTTTATTCAAGTATCTTGTAGGCATTATATGATATGATCGTATTTGTGAGACAACTAGCCATCTAATTCAAGTTAAATAAAGGAAATGCATGTCAAAAGAATGGTCAAATGACATACTTTGTGCAGGTTTAATATGTACTCCTTGATTATCATTAAAAGCAAAAAATAAGAAAAGTAGCTGAGAAAGACCTCCATGCTTCAGGGGGAGATGGACTAAAGTCTATGTCATTTCAAGACAAGTCTTCAACATAGCAAGAACTAATAGTAAAACCCCCACAATTCTTATGCTGTGCAATCCAGTGCTTTTCGCTAGTCTCATCAGAGAGGTTTTCCTGATGTCCAGACTTCTTCTATCAGTCTTTCATTCTTTTCCCTGGTCCCATAAGTTCCCTTCCTCTTTAAGGAAACTACAGTTATTTAGCCTAGGGAAGACTAAGAAAGAGAATTTCCAATTTCAAGTGTTTAATAATCATATTGGGGGGGGGCGCCACCAGTTATGTACTTATGATTCTTTCCATTTTCTGTCTTGACCATTAATTTTAGTGTAAATCTAAAAACAAAGCACAGCACTGTTGCTAAAACACTGCTAGGGTTAAAGGGTTTATTTTGTGGGTCTTGCAAGTGATACTCCTGTTTCTTCATCCAAACATCCCAAACAATATTTTAGACTCAGAAAGCAAATGTGGCCTATGCAGAGTTATAGGTATGTTCTCTGCTTTTCCCCCTTTTGGGTTTTTGTCTTGGTGGAAGCAAGCTATTCAATAGCCCTGTGGTGCGGAGCAACATTGCTTCCAAGTGCAAAAAGGATGGAAGAACACTGAGTCAGCATCTCATTTAAGCTTAAGGGCAAATTATGCCTGAGCAACCTGACTGCCTTCTCATCCAGAGTCAGTCATTTCGTCACAGGGAAGAGCAGTGGATTTCATTTACCTTGACTCAAGCAAGGATTCTGCCATGGTCTCCGGTAACATCCTTCTGGCTTAAATGGAGAGGTACGTACTGCAACCTGGCTGGAAAAACTGGCTGGATAGTTGGAGTTAGAGTCGTCATTAGTGTTTTGAAGTCTAATAGGTGGACAGTGATAAAGAGGTTGTTTTTGAGGTGGATACTGTTAAGCACCTTCATCAGTGCTGTGGACAGTGCTGTAGGATGCACAGTCAGCACGCTTGGGGGTGACAGCAGCTGAGGAACAGATGACTGACAAGCTGACAAGGACAAAAGGACAGATCTTTTCACTCCTTTTCACCGTGGAGTGGTGAGAGGGAGCAACATGTATCTTAAGAACAACAGGATGACGGTTGTACTGTTTTGGTTTTGCTTGGCTTTTAGTTCCTCAGTCTTTTGATGACAGAAATGACTGTTATTGCAGAGGTGAATTATAGCTGCAAGCCCAGCCAGCAACACCTGTCTTCGTGCAGGATGGGTAGTGTCAGAAAGTCACAGTCTTTGGTTTGATCTCACTGCAGGAGAGATGTATATACCTGGCACGCTATTGAATACCAGTCATCTTCACCCTTTTCCTTAGGGATTTACCATAGTGGGTACAGTAGTTGCCCCAGTTCCAACTTTTTTATAAGGTTATTTATCTCCTTTGGTCCTTTCGTTTCTGAAAATGTACTTGTATTAACCTGGAGAGAAGCTGACGGTAGGAGCGAGGCGGAGCTGTGGTATCTCTGATTCTCTGGCACACAACATGTATCATTCCTGTAAACAGTGTTGGAGGGTTTATAAACTTTTCAGTAATGAAACCCGAAGCAATGCTATTTGAGTTTGAAATACTGTTAAATTTAAATACTAACTCGACCTATTAGTGTTTTGGCTGTTTCATTTTTACAGACCCGGTCTTTGCTGGGAGTATTTGAAGAAGATGCTGCTGCAATTTCCAATTACATCAACCAGTTATTTCAAGCCATGCACAGAATATATGATGCACAGGTAGCGTTAATGAAATTCCTGAATGTATTATAAAGCTTTTGAACCACATTTCACGTCTCTTGCTTTTTTTGAAATTACTATAAGCAATATTTTTTTAAACATTGTGAAATAAAATAAGAATTAAACGATTGCTTTTCTGTATGTTAGGGAGTGGTAAATGTTAAATTCTTGTGATTTTTTTGCAACAGAATTTCTTATGACAAATGAAAAGACTTTTTGGTCTTTTAGTAGTTTTATTGTATTTCCTAAGTGTTTCTAAAATGTTTCCCATTATGATCTTGGTGTGTATAAGAATATGTATCAATTGGCAGATTATTTTTTACCCACAATATATCCGTGTTTCACTCATTTATAAGTAACCGCATTTTTATGCCAAAGGCAGAATCTATTTTGTATGTTTTTCTGAACATTTGAGTTTATGGCTGTATTTTTAATTTGTATATACTTGAACTGTTTGACTTTTTTAATGGTTTGTCACTCTTGCTTTTCATATTTTTATTTTACTGTTGTTTTTACTTTAATGACTAGTGTGTTTATTGTAGGTTTGCTGCTATGTAGTTTTCTTTTACTGCCTTTCTATTTAGCTTTTAATTTCTGTATTTTCTCCTTCAACTGCATCATGAAAGATGAAGTTGTTCCGTACTGTGAATCTGTTAATTGGGTCCTGTCTGTTTGTAACCAGGTAGTACCGAGGTTCATTGTAATTTTTTCCTTCCTTTACAGATAACAGATTCCTAATACTCAGTAACTAGGGCAGACAGTTTGAAATAATTAAATGCAAATATGCATTGCACAACATGAAAAATACAGAAATCAGTGCCCACAGGACAGGCTGTGAACTTGGTATTTTTAAACAGTGATTGCCTGTAACTGTCAGTAATGTTAGAGAAATGGAAAGGCAGGATGCTTAGGTTTTCTGAAAATCTGTAGTCAGATTTTAAGTTCCACATCTGTAATAGTTTCCTCTTCAAATATGTGATTTTTTTTTTTTATTAATTTAAATCAAAAAGTAACGACCTTGGTTTTTTGTTGTTTGTTTTTTTGTTTTGTTTTTGTTTTTAAATCAGAACGAATTAAGTGCAGCAACTCATCTGACTTCAAAGCTTCTGAAGGAATATGAGAAACAGGTACTGTGTAAATCATTGTTGTCTTTGTGTGGTCAGTACTATGTATTTTTGTAGTCTTTTATCTCCCAGAGCACAATGAGAATGTATTTAGGAGGTTTGGTCAAACCTCCTAAATCAACTGCTGCAGTTGGTGGTTCGAATCTTTGCCAAAAGAATCTACTGTCATACTGTCTACTAACATAGTAGTTCTTCCAACTAAAACAGAAGAAAGTTCCTCTTACCATGACGAATATTAGTAAGTTGTGGACTATTTTACTTTTGTATCGGTGTTTTGGGTGCTTAGGGTGGTGGTGAGGGGTTGTTTTTGTTTTATAAACCTGTTTACTGTTAAGTGCTTTAATTTTACTAGTTGTGAAGAGGAGCGATTGCATAGCAGTCTCCATTTAACAACCATCATTTACTCTTATTATGAGAATAATTCCATCTGTGAAAACAGAGATGGTGGAATCCATAACTTTCTTTTTTCAGTTGTGACCATTTTGATCATACTTTTGCCTCCATCAAGGCATTGTAATGTAAACTCTTTTGGATGTGAAGTAAACTCTTTGTAAAGTCAAGTCTTTTGGATGATTTAAAAGTTTCTCATAATTTAAGAGCTATAAGTTTAAGGTGAACATAAAATATTGCTTAATTTTTGGTGATTTTAAACTAAATTGCAAAGCTGGATAAAAATCTTCATAGATGTCAAGTCTGCGTCTTTCCTGATTTTTTTTTTTTAACTGAAATCCACTAATTAATAAAATCTAGTAATTAGATTGATTAATTAACCTATTTAAAAAATAGATTTATTTTTTAAAAATGAGAATCGGTTATTACTTTTTTTCCCCCAAAAAACATTCTTTCTTCACAGGACAATAAAGAGGTGCTTCAGTGTATCTTAACTGTATAATATTGTAAAATAACGGAATCATTCATCGACATGATTAATATAGTTTTGTGAATGGCAGAAAACACAGCAAACAACATGCCTTTTATTTTCTTTCAGCGTTTTCCACTAGGGGGAGATGATGAAGTTATGACTTCCACTCTACAGCAATTTGCAAAAGTGATAGATGAGGCAAGTACTTGTATTTGTTTCACTTACTTTGCTAATGTTATGATGTATAGACACTAACTTGCTTAATTACTCTAGCGTTTTTTAGACAGGAGGTACAGAAATGGCTTTCATTTGTCAGTAAGGTAGCACTGAATCATATATTGCAGCATATATTTAAAGTTAAATAACCTGAAGATAAAGATTCAATTCAGCAAAATGAAGATACGTTGTTGAGAAAGAACGTAGTTTAACTTAATGTAGACAGAGGCAACAACCATTACAGAATGGCAGTTAGAAACTCTTTCTCGTGAGGGTATTTGTATTGCCTGATTTCAGATACCTGACTGACAAAGGAACCTCCTGCTGTCTGGATTAGAGACAGGCTCTTCCGAAAGACAACTTAGCACCGTTAAGATCTCAATCAGGATTTTTTCTGTGATCCCTCTTCTTGCTTTTAGCACTACTTAAACAGCATTTTGGAAGGAAAAACACATCTGTTCTACCTCTGTAACCTGTGAAAGAGGGGCTGTGATGGTCATCAGAATGTATGAGGCCATCTTCTAACATGATCTGGTAACTTGCAATAAAGTTGGAAAAGCAGGAACAAATACTAAACTCTAAAGGTCTTCTATAAAAAGCTAGCGATGAGATCAGTAACCTAGAAAAGAATAGCTACAAAAAAAATGAATCTGCAAAGTTATGTTTTGAGTTGTACATGTCATCTTTGAGTGAAATTGATGTTAACCTATCTTGATTTGATTTAGTCTTAGCACCATTTTTCTAAAATTTCCTTCTTTCCCTTGTCTTCCACAGCTCAGCTCTTGCCATGCAGTACTTTCAACTCAACTTGCAGATGCAATGATGTTTCCTATTACCCAGTTTAAAGAAAGGGATCTAAAAGGTAGAGTGCTTGAACAAATACTGTTTTTATCAACAGCAGCAATAGCAACAACATAGCATTTAATCTCCATAGCTCTTGTTTCACTAAATAGAATATGCTACTTATTTTTCAGCTCTCAAAAGTATGCATCTCTCAATTTTTAAACAAATGTAAGTTATTTCTATTCGCAAGAGTATGACAGTTGAAGAACTGAACACTATTACTGTTTCAATAAAAATATTATGTTATGGAAGCACTTATCTTCTATTCAAGATGAAAATTTTGCAGTTACTACAAACATTAGGAAAGAATAATTTTCAGATAATTTGCATGGTTGGGAAATATTTGTATATATTGTAATACCACGACATCAATATAATGGCTGGACTAAACTCAAAGGGCAAAGTGCCAATGTTGTAATACTTATTATATTCCTAAGATTTAGTAAGGTGGTTCTTCAGCCCTGCTGGTAGTATGGGTGGCTTCTTATGTGCAGGCTTAAAATGCTTCCAACTTCTTATCTTTGTAACAGTTGTATCTTACTCTACCTGTCCTAAATAATATATACTGTGTCTGATTATGATCGATTTTATTTGAGAGGCTAAAGTGAATAGCCTGGTGTAGCACATGGGCTTCAAATATAAATGATAAAACTTAAACCCAAAATAACTTAAATCCCTAATGTGTGTATACACATACAAAGAGTAGGTATACGTATCATAGAACATTTTAAGTCAAAATTGAAATAAAAAATTGCAACTCTTCCATAAGTCTTCTAGCTCTTTATGAATCTTGGAAAATACTTCTTTGGGAATAGTTCATTGCAAAATTATGGATGGAATAGATTATGCTTTTTGAGGAAGGGAACATGAGTATCTCAAGGGTAATATTACTCCTCAGGACCTGGAAAAATCTCCTGTTAATATTTACTGAAGAAGAATCCCTGAGGCAATAATCGCAAATGAAATTATCCCACTGGAAGTTTTTAACCGCCAACAGATGTAGTATTTAATGATACCGTACCTCTCTATGGACTTCAGAGGCATTGTCTGTAAAGCTTTTCCACGTTTTTTTGTCTTTTCTTTACCATAAAGTTGAACGTAGCTCTCTGCTTGTTTATGTTGCAATATGACACAAAACCAGAGTCAAGATCAGAACAAGTACTAAGTATTGTACTGGTTTCTTTTTCCTGACACCATGAGACTACGTAACCATCTAGAATATGACTGATTTTAGGTAGGAAGAAGCACAATGTATTTGTGGCTTTCCTTTGATCCAGTGATACTTCCCCATCTCCTGTGCTTCCACTTCCCCAACTCAGACCAGAACTGTAATATATAAGTGTTATGTTGAAAACAACTTATTTAAATTTTGATATATTGTTTTGTAGAGATATTAACTCTTAAAGAAGTTTTCCAAATTGCAAGCAATGGTAAGTGTAAAATACTTAATGTTATACATATTAGAAGACAACAGTAGTATTGTAGATTATTTACTTAAAAAATTAGTGAAGATATTTGCACCACTTAAAGTGACTAATTAAGGTGTAATTTTTTTCAGCGATACTTAGGCACCCAGCTTCCTTGCTTCACTTGTAAATCCCTGCTTTGTGTACCAAAGTGTTAAAGAAATCGACACTACAATACTGTAAAAGTATGTGTAACTATTACATAATTTAGGATTATGCTACCAAAATTAATAAAAATAGGTGCTAGCTCACTTCTTACAGTCAGGACTAGATTAATAAAACAAATTTTATCCCCCTAAAATTAGTCTCCCGTAGAGAACATATTCTTTAAGTCAGGATTAAATAAGGATTCTGCTTCTCTTAATGTAAATTGCTTCATTGCTTTAGAAGCAAGAAAGATTAGATACAGCTTTTCATAATGGGAAATCGTCCCTACTTATAGAAGGTTTCTGTCTTTGAAGAATATTAGATGTTTAAGGAAATTTATAACAATTTGGCCATGTTTGCATCTGGATAGGATTTTTCTTCAGCCCAAGTATTTGTGGCAGTGAAGTAATTATAAACGGGCAATAACAATTCTTGAAGGTTTTAATGTGACAGAACTTTGCATTCAGTTGGCTGTGCAACACAGTGATATAAAACGTTTTCTGCTCTGTTTCATAAGTCATTTATTTATCAAAATGATCATAAATTCTCTCTTGATTGCTTAGACCATGATGCTGCCATTACCAGATACAGTCGGTTGTCAAAAAGAAGGGAAAATGAAAAGGTTTGTAAAACAAAATACTTAATATAAAGATTTTTAGAGGAGATAAGAAATAATTTTCATCTACTATATATATTTATGATGGAAGACAATGTATGGCAGATTCCACCTGAAGGTTGATAGTTTATGTTTTAGCAGTCTAGACAGTTTACTTCAGAACAAAAAAGCAGGTTTGCCCAATACGTGCCTGTCTTGTAACACTGAAGGTGCTCTAAGATGAAGGCTGTGATACTATGTTCAAAGAAATAACCACGTTTTCCAGGGAGAAAAGAAAGCTGTATTTGTTTTTCATGTATCTTGCACGTATAAGTTAGAGAAGCAGAATTGTAGGGTAAAATATACAATTGCTGATGACAGAGGGTGGAACATTACTGCGTTGTTTTTTCCACGCTGGCTGTAACGCTGTCTAGAAGGCACGTGATGAATACCAAGTCTCAAACATTCCTTTTTCCCCTACCCTGTCTGTGTCTCTTTAGATCAAGGCTGAAGTTACAGAAGATGTATATACTTCCAGGAAAAAGCAGCATCAGACTATGATGCATTATTTCTGTGCATTAAATACTCTTCAGTACAAAAAGAAAATTGCTATGCTAGAACCCTTGCTAGGATACATGCAAGCTCAGGTAATTTCAGATTCTGAAACCTTTTTTAAAAAAAGTCAAACTTTCCAGCATCTGGCATTGCCACCGTGTCCCGAGTAGAAATTAACTTCTACAGACTGTCTGAAAGCTTTCCAAGTCCAAGAAGAACTCTTGCTTCTTTTTGAAACTTTGCAGCTTGTATTTAAGAACTGAGCTCGAAATGTTTTCTGTAACAAAGTAGATGGTGCAACCTGTTGTTCAGGTGCAGGTTTTTGCTGAGTCTAAGAATGGGAAGGGCAGGGCCATGCCCCATAGCTTCCCGTTCTGGGATTTCATATGGCTAAACTCGATTTAGATCGATATTGAGTACAGTGTTTTTGAGATACATATTGTCAGTTCCCCTTGGCAGGGCCCACAGTTACAGGATGGCCCCAGACAAGTCCTCACAGGTTTCCCCTCTCCCGTGCCCCCCAAATAACCCCACCCATAACACAACAGTTAGCAACCTGGTGGGCTTGAAAAAGCATGGAGAGACCTCGGGATCACTAAGAGATCAAACGTTGTTTCTGTTCCAGGGCAGTTTGTGCATATTGCTGTATTTCCTCCAGGTGGCTCTCTGCACATCCTCCTGACACAGTGAAATCCCACCACAATGTCAGCATCCACCTTCACCTGCAGACAAAAACATGCATTCTGCTCCTTTCATTGGGAGGTGTTGGTGGGAATGAGGGATGAAAACGGATTTCTCTGAGAAAATTTAACCTCCTATGGTTTCATCTGTTCATTGTTAATGTAGTTTTATTAATGACAACATTTCCTTTTCTCTCCCCCCTTTTTTTAAAGATAAGTTTTTTTAAAATGGGTTCAGAAAATCTTACTGAGCAATTGGAAGAATTTTTGACCAATATTGGCACAAGCGTACAGAAGTAAGTTGTTTTCATTGAATTTTGGACTGTTATCAAGTCAATTATTTTTTCTGTTCCTACTTTATTAATAAATTATCTTTGTTAATAACATGTTATTTACCTTAGTGTTCGCAGGGAAATGGAGTGTGAAGGAGAAAACATGCAACAAACTATAGAGGACTTGGAAGTAGCTAGCGATCCACTTTATTTGCCTGATCCTGATACTACAAAATTTCCTGTTCATAGAAACCTAACACGGAAAGCTGGCTATCTCAATGCAAGAAAGTAAGACTAACTTGTTACTTCAAAATTCCAGAATGTTTAATTTTGGGAAGGGAAAGCTAAAAAAGTATGCAATATTTTTTTGAAGTTAACTGTGCTGATTTTACATACTTAGTTGAGTAAGTCAGTCCCATAGGAGTGATTCTCTTTCTTTCTTTGGACTCCTTCACCTAATTAGTGTTGATTTTATTGTTACACTGACATAATGTCATTCAGGTGCAAAGCATAGTTACCCTGATTTTAGTCCAATTTTGCCTGAATTTTTGTATCAAAAGAAAAATTAAAGTTTAAGAGAATGTAACGTCATTGGATTGTAATTGGAAAACAACAAGGTTGCAGCTATCAGGATTGTTAGATAAGTATCTGTTACAGCTTTGGGATTCAAGTTGCTAATAAAATATAACAACCTTGAGATATACAAGGCAAAACATTCTCTGTAAAGGGAAATACACTTTGAACGGCCTTCTCAGTTTCACGAGGAAGACTTTTGTCCACTGGAGGGAGCTGTTACTACAGGTACTAAAGTCTAGGAGTTGATTTTTATAGTTACTAAAAATAAGTTGTAACACTCAGATTTTTTTCTGTAATTTATATAATGAGCTGCAAGGAATTTAAAGAAAAATCTAGATTACTTTTACAACAACAGTTAGAGTAACATACTCACTGAATGAGGCTTGAATTTCTGCAGTAGAACACAATTGAGTATTGAGTAGAACACAAGGAGAGTATCTGAACAAAACAGGAGGCTAAACTGCAAGTGTTACTGATTTTTGGTTTCAGATTGTTCCTCTCCTGTCACTCCAGGGAAAAAAAAACAACAACAAAAAACCAACAAGCTTTAAGCAAAAATTTTGGAAATCTTGTTGAATGGTAGAAAAGACTTGGAAGTTTGAGGTATCTTATGTGACTAAGCTAACGTTTAACACAAAGTTCTTCAAAACTTAGTCTTAACAGTAGAAGTGCGGAGTTCAGAGGTCTTATCACTTATATTGATAATACATACAATTTGAATATGCATATTGTATAAAGTAGTGCCGTAAAGGCTGATCATCAAAACTGAAGTACTTAACGCCTTTTAATTCTAAATTAAGTTTCACATAATCTAAGAAAGCAACATTTTTATGTATTCTTTGCTCAGCAATAGGTTTAGAATGAAAAAAAACAACAGATGGAAAGACACTAATTTAGCTGTAAAGCTAACCTAAAACATCACATGGGGGGAAAAAAAGGTTTCTTAAGTGCCCAGATGGTTTGTTGCAAGTGATTTTCTTTTTGTTCTAGTTTATACAGCTCAGCTGAACTCCTAATCTATCAAGAACTTCTTTTTATCTTTTAGTAAGACAGGGCTGGTATCTTCCAGTTGGGAGAGACAGTTTTACTTCACTCAAGGTGGAAATTTGATGAGCCAGGCAAGAGGGGATGTCGCTGGGGGGCTTGTCATGGACATAGACAATTGTTCTGTAATGGCTGTGGACTGTGAAGACAGACGGTACTGTTTTCAGATAACATCTTTTGATGGTAAAAAGTAAGTATTCTTACATTACTGTTACCTGTAAGTAATACTAGACTCACTAATTAAGAAAAGAAAGATGGTCTGCATTTGGCCAGATTATAGCTTGATAGATTCTGGGGATATTTAGAAGCAAAATCTAGATGTCTTTTTAACTTTGTAATGTTTGGGTTTTTTTATTTATCAGGTCTATAATGTAGCTGAGTGGTATTTCAAAACAAAATTACCTAATTAGTTTACAGTCATGTATTGTTGCATTTAGTGAGTGCCTAAGTATTACATGGGCACAATTAGAATTCTGTGATCTATGAAAACATAGATCCGCCCCACCCCCTATTAGATGTTGACTGCACTCAGCACATACACAGAATCTTCAGCTTTTCTTAATTTGTTGCACAATGTACAAACATGAAAATGGATTTCCTGTCTGAATGTACTTGTGAAGCATTTCAAATAGACAAAATTGTCTTTTCCATCCTTCTCTTTCAGGTCGTCAATCTTACAGGCAGAGAGTAAAAAAGATTATGAAGAGGTAAGCTTATAGGAGGTTTGCACGGAGTCCAATAATTTTGTTGTTGTTGTTGTGCAGAACTATTTGTAACAACAGTTAGATTGCTCATTTTATATTCTTTAGGTGGTAAGCAGTGAACTTTTAACTCATTCTATCCATAATGACCTCAAATGCCTCAACAGAGGAATGGAATTTACAGTCACCTTTAGCAGCTGAAATTTGTGATTTTTCTGGGCTGCAGCTGTGCTATCTTTTAGATAGCTCAGGTGAGAACCATAACAACCAGGTGGCGTTCAGTGGAACAGCATGTTTTTCTCCTTCGGAGAAAAGCAAGGAACGGGAGCAGATGGTTTTCCATAGCACAGGGAGAAAATAGCGTCTAGCTTACAGATGCAAGAAATGGGCAAATTCCACAAAAGATGATGGAATCTTTATAATCTCTTGAGGAAGCGATGTCATCTGCAGTCACAGAATAACAAAGTACAGAGAACCCTGATTTTTCTTTCATTTTTTTTAGTTCCTCACTCGTGATTTAGCTTGTCTTAGTTTTGGTCTTCACTGTGACTAAAATAATTTTTTCAAGTGAAATCCGATAATGTAAGGTGCAGTATGCAGATAGGAGTGAATTTAATGACAAGGTGGGTGTGCAGAATACTGGTTTGGCTCTCTGAACTTACAAACAAAGTGGGAAAAGTGCTGAAACCAGCCAACTCGGGTATTTAATCAAGTTTGTTACAAAACTACGAAAAATTAACTTTTTTCTTTTTTTCCCTCTCTCTCTTTTTCAGTGGATATGCACCATAAACAACATATCTAAACAGATATATCTAAGCGAAAACCCTGAGGTAACTGTACTAAAACTTACAGTATCAGTAATATGTTATGATGCAGATATGCACAAAATTAAAGAGAGATCAACTGGATCTAATTGGATAGCGTAGAATTAAGCTGAGTACTTCCTACATGTCTAATTGTAACTTTTTCATGTTTGAAAGGATACAGTCCATTGTCTCCATCCAAATGCTTCTCTGGAAAGCATTAAGAATACATGACTTTTATATTTGGTATAACTTTTTGACATCTTCTAGATCCGGTATATGTATTTTGTATATGATACTGTGTTACAAATTAATATGACAAATACTCAGACGGATACATTTAATTTCCCCTAGAGGGAACTGACAATCTTAGGATAGATGAGCACAGCAATTTTGTAGGAAAGACATTTTTACTTCATGAAAGAGTTATTTGCCTTTTGAAGAGTTAGAAATTGATTATTTGTTTCATGTACAGAATTTGGGTAAGTAAATTAATGTCATTTATATGGTTTACATTTATATTTCTATAGTAAACTCATATTGATACACACTTACATCCTGATTTTTACTTGGTAAATTAGGGGAATTGGCCCAACAACTACGTTAGTGAAAATTAAGGAACTTAAGATTCTCACGAAGGGTTGAGTTTATAACTTCTGTCAATTGCATATAAATAAAACTAAAATCTTAAAAGCTTATTTTGAGGAAAATGTTTTCAGTTATTTTTCCCCATCTCTCTATTGCAGGAAATTGCTGCACGCGTAAATCAGTCAGCTCTGGAGGCTGTTACTCCATCTCCTTCCTTTCAGCAGAGGCATGAGAGTATGCGGCCAACCGTGTAAGTTAATGAGCCCTAGATCATTTGAAGAGCACATCTATAAAGAGAATCCTGGGTAAAGTTCCGGGGAGAGGGAACAACAAAACTTTCTATGTTCAGAACTAAATCTGTGATAGGCTGCAGGAGAATTTCTTGAACTCACCTTTAGCGTTGTCTAGCATCCGTTGTTAGAAGCGCCCCAGATTTCCAGCTGACTAGACAGTTTTGGTTGCATCGTATGTCTGGTTTGTAGTATGAAATCACGAGTTTTTTCTTGAGGTGTCCAGCTCCTGGAAGCAGACCTCACATTGTTTTACCATCAGTACATAATCACAATAATGAAATATAATACAATCTGATGCAATTATTAATGCAAGTAGTAACTTTAACTTATTTAAATTTGATTAGGAACGTAGACTCCATTTTTGTTAACCATACCCTGATCTTCTTCAGGTTTTAAGTGATGTTTTGTTTTATATCCAAGTTTTGGAATATTGTCTTGGTCTCCCATATGGTTTAATTTATTATCAGCCAACCTGAAACTAAGATATCTTCATTTTGATTTTTTTTTCTTTGTTTTTTTTTTTTTTTTTTTTTGTTTGTTTTTTTTTTTTTAGACAATCTCGTCCCCCTGCAGCTCGTACCAGCAGCACAGGGTCACTGGGATCTGAATCAGCAGCTTTATCGGCACTTTCTTTGGATTCACTCGTCACCCCTGACACTCCTATCCAATTTGACATAATTTCTCCAGTTAGCGAAGATCTGCCTGGTCAAGCAAAATCTTCAGGGCAGTCGGGCAGGTAGGAAATGGAGAGAGAAGGAAAAAAAATTCCTAAAGTTAACGTTCTTAATTTAAAAACAAACAAACAAACAAGAAAACCATATTTAGGCTGAAGCGCCAAAACACACATTGCCTTTACCTTGACTCATGTCACAAAATTTGCAGTGGCCAGCGAAGCAAATAACAATTGATTTTTTTTTTTTAATTGTTAAACAGAGTGTAAAAAAAAAAAAAAAAAAAAAAGAGGATTAATTACATGCACTAGTTTTCTATTTAGCAACAGCTTTTCTTGCTTTAACAGCTAATGCTTTTATTCTTGATTTATTTTAATCTTTTTGTTTCACAAAGTATTTTCCTTTCCTATTGCTTGCTCACCCAGCAGCTTGGGTTATTTCCTCTTGGAAACTCAAGAGAAATTTGGTAGCCCTGCCTCCAGGTGATGATGGCAATCGATGGCACTCTTCTTAACCTGAAAGGTGAGTGAAAATGATCTAGGCTTCTAGAGTAATCTCATCTACAGACAAGTTACAACTGTCTAGGAGCTCTTCCCAAAATAGAAAAATATTTTCTCTTACTTGTTTTTTTGTAAACTTCCCATTCAAAAGTAATAAAAACCTGTAAATCTGCACGGCATTTTTGGAACTATATGTACAGAATTCAGATATTAAGAAAACATAATTGCAGATCCAGGTGCTCTTAACAACAACAAAACGAGCCAAAAAGCTGAAAACTAATTTAAATGACTCCAGTCACAATAATGTGTATGTATCCCCCTGCATTCTAGAAAAATATTTGACTTTTCAGTTGCACCTCACAGATACGGAAGAGTTTAAAATTATATATATTCAACTCCTTTTTGGACAGTTTTTTGTTGTTGTTGTTTGGTATGGCAGGATAATCAGTTGGCTAACTAAATCCTTAAGAACATACTGATTCAAAACAGACTTGAACCGTATTCTAGGAAGTGGAAAGCGTAATATTTCATCTAAATTCATGTCATCAGTTATAATTCCATTCTAGAAATTCGTGTTTTCATAGCAGAAATGATACAGAGCTGTGCTCAGTATTTTCAGTTAACCATCACTGTCAATAAGGAAGTGTAGTGTGTGCACAGATAGGCAACATGCTACTTTAGAAGTATTAATTATTTAAAAAAAACACCTTTCCTTAGTTTCTGGTACTGATGACATACATTTAAATTTTATTTCTGCCTTTTGAAAGATCCTGTGAGACTTTACATGTAATGTTCCAGTCTAATCTTAAATGACAAGAAAATTCTGAGCAATAAAAGATGCTAATAGAATTTCCCTTTAGTGTATTTACACAGGTCAACATCTAGTGGGATGATTCTCCATTGAGTCCATGTTGTAAACACTGTAGCAATGCCACCTTGACTTCAGAGTTCAATCTAGGACAATTTTAATACTTTACGCTAGACATCTCTCAGTTTTCATGGATCGAATAAAACTGGCAGTCAGTAGGACGCGTAACTGAACACGAGAGATTGACATATTTTTTTCTCTTACTTCTGAAATTGCTTTAAGAACACTAACTACTGAGAGGCGACCCCTTCATTACTGCCCTATAAAACCTAATTTGAAATTTATTGAACCTTTGGTAATAGTTTTTCAGCTACCAGTTATCCAAAGAGAAAGGGTTTTTTCCTCATTAGAAGTTTTAAATAAAATTTCCCCATTCTCCATACTCTTTTCAGCATTGCTTTACTGCTTTTGAAACATGTAGACTTGGAAGCCTAGAGTATTTTCACTTTCTACTGTAACTGCTAGCAATTCTGTCTTTGAGAGCCAGAAATAGCCACATTTCTCTTGACCCTCTAGGAGTAAAACCCCAGTGATGTTTTCAGAAAGCTGCATTTGAAACAAAACCAGTGACTTCTCTTCAGTAAGTAATTCGACACCTCAAGACAGTGACGAGAAGTGCAGTGCTCCGATGGAGTACTGAAAGGACTAGCTTTTGGCTGTACTTCCAGAAGCTGTTCTGTGAAATTTCATCCCCTAAAACTATACCTCTTCAAATATTAACAAGGTCTTGACTTGGCCTTAATTCAGATATAAAAAAATACCATGTGAGCAAAACTCTCTATGGCAGCAATAGGACAACAATAGCTGGTATTTTTCCCATAATTTGAGCCCTCAAATGTAGCAATTTATGTCTAACTCCTGATTAAATTGCTTGTCGTTATGATTTATCATACATTATTCCTCCAGATTACAAGTCTGTGAAATCATTACATGTTCTTACTTGATGCAGCATGAGACTACTACATTATGCATTAGTGCTTCTTGTAATCTGACTCCTGGTTTAATGTTTTCATTTTTTAATAGACGCACAAATCCTTTTGGTGAATCTGGAGGCTCAAAATCTGAAACAGAAGGTAAAGCAAAAATTTCATTTCAATGCAAAATAAAAAATATAATTTGAAAATTATTTTTCTATTCTGCTCTGAAGGTTTTCTCTTCTAATTTAACACCACTTTTAGAATGCTTACCTCACATCGGCAGTGTGTTAGACAAGCTGAGTTAAATCAGGCTACTGTCTGAAAGTATTTTAAAAATCATTCATTGCATCTCTTGTATTTATTAAGCCAAATGAAAAGATGTGTGACTTGCTGGCTAGTAACTGTACTTCTAATTCATAAGCGTGAGCAATCTCTTTCCAAGTTGTTGCAATTTTGGAGTTTTCCTGACTGTAGTCCATCTTTGGTTTTGAATGGAAAACCCAAAATGGAGTTCACTTTTCTCAATGCTTTTCTTTGTCTTAGATTCAATTCTTCATCAGCTATTTATCGTAAGATTTCTTGGCTCTATGGAGGTGAAGTCTGATGAAAGCCCAGATGTCGTTTATGAAACAATGCGTCAAATACTAGCAGCTCGTGCCATCCATAACATTTTCAGGATGACAGAATCACATTTATTAGTCACTTGTGACTGTTTAAAGTAAGTTTGCTTCCTGACTTCTACTAATGTTTATTTACAGAATGATCTTCTTGCACTTTGGTAAAATTTACTCTCTGGTTTGTTTTTAAAAACAAATTTTTAGGTTAATTGATCCACAGACACAAGTTACGAGACTACGAGTAAGTAAATTTACATTTTAAGATAAATACCCAGCAATGTAATTCTTCTATTTAAAAAATAATACCCTTAGATGTTAGCAAAAATCACTGACAGCATGAGATTTCCAGATAAATTTCCACTGAAATTAGGAGACTAATTCATACGTTGAAAAATGGACAGGAAAACACCAGCAAATCAGGTTTGTGATCTCAGTAGGTCAAGTAGGTTTTTGAAATTCACCCCCTCCCCCCGATTTCATAGGGTAAAATCTTAGGAAAACAGAATATTGTAATCGAACATTATGTTTCATTATAAACATTTACATTGTTAGTAGAGAGGTAGCAGTAAGGTTGGAGTCAAATTAGTTCTGAAGTCCAAAAGGGTTTGCTTGGTGTTTGGGTTTTTGCTTTTATTTTGGGGTTTTGTTTTTTTTAATGCATATTTGCATTGAGTGTGTTGTACAGTTTCTGGGTTTTGTGTTGGTTTGGGTTTTGAGGTTTTTTCCTAATTCTTTATTAAAAATGCACTTGAAAGAAGTAAGTTGAATTCTTCATAGGATATCAAATATGGCCAGCTTAATTCTTCAGTAATAGCAGCCTTTATTTTTCATATTTCAAATCTGTTGTCCCCCTCCTTTTCTCTATGCACAATTTATGCTCTGTCATTGATTTATTTGGGTCTTCTTTTAAAAATATTATTTTCTTTTTTTTTTTTATTGAGACTCTGAATTATTTTCATTTCCATAAAAGGAAATCCTGAGTATGTGAGAATGTCTTGATATTTCACGTAGTGCTTTCTAATTTCTTCACCCTTGTGGCATTAAGTTCAAAACTGCCCCAGATCTGTAAGCTTCTACAGGCGAGACATCAACTGAGTGCATGGCCAGTATTCTAAATGTGTACGTTTAAGGTTAGGGAAAACTCCCATCCTGTCAGTTCACAACAGTTGTAGTAGGGGCCGTCAGAATTTAAAAACTTATCCTTTGGTCTTAAAAGTCTTAAAAAGATACATTTGAAATTTCTAAGTCCACCCTCTTTGAGGGATGAGAATGCAAAATACTTTTATTCTAAGAAAATAACGAGGATTTGTGGTTGGTTTGCTTGGGTTGGTTTGTTTTTTGTTTTTGTTTTTTTTTTGCTTTGTTTTGTTTTCTCTTTTTCTTGCTTATGTAATTCGGGAGAGCTGAAACCCATCGCAGTACAGGGTTTGGAGAAGTAGTGCCTTTACCTGGGACCAAATACTGAAAGCTTAGTCACAAATGTAATTTGTATGAATGATGTCTCTTTAAAGACAAAAAAGACTGAAAGGCATGGCAAATGTGATCCCCTTCTCTTACACGGAGCGTGGCTTTTTTTGAAGTTTTCCCATGTTTTGAATTACTTAATCTTTGCCTTCTTACCTACTGTTTGTTTTGTCATTACATGTTTGGTCAGGTTGTAACTGGTGTGGTTGTGGACTTACGACATTGAAGTAGTTAATGTGCAGTATATTGAAACCTTATATAGAATATATTTGGAACCAGTTTTAATATCTCCATATTTGATCCTTTTTGGCAGTTTCCTTTGCCCAATGTAGTCTTGTATGCTACACACCAGGAGAATAAGCGCCTTTTTGGATTTGTGCTTAGAACTTCAGGAGGGAGAGTCGAGAGCCGCCAAACTTCCATCTGCTATATATTTGAATCAAACAATGAAGGGGAAAAGGTATTGGTGATGGTTATACTCGTATGAGTTTTGAACCTGACATGGATTCCAAGATGTTGGATCCATTCAAGGTGTCTAAGGGACTTCTACGGGAGAGTATTTTGTTTATGTATTGAAAAACAGTTAAACCTGACAGTCTAAGTACCTGCAAGTGCTCTAATATGCTATCATATATAGTTTGGGAATCTGGCTTAATTTTAAAGGCATTTTTATTAGAGTCTTTTTGATTATTTCAAATCTGTTTTGTGTTTAGATTTGTGACTCTGTTGGACTGGCAAAACAGATAGCTTTTCATGCAGAACTGGTAAGAATCTTTTGGGGGCAAAGGATCTTTGTGAATGGAAGGGAGAGAGTATATTTAATATGTGTAATAGAATGTATTCTGCGAGGTCACAGAATCACAGAAGGGCCGGGGTTGGAAGGGACCTCTGGAGATCGTCTCATCCAAGCCCCCACCAGAGCAGGGTCACCCAGAGCAGGTGGCACAGGAACGCGTCCAGGCGGGTTTGGAATGTCTCCAGAGACGGAGACTCCCCCACCTCTCTGGGCAGCCTGTGCCAGGGCTCTGCCACCCTCAGGGTAAAGAAGTTCCTCTTCATGTTTAGGTGGAACTTCCGATGCTCAAGTTTGTGCCTGTTACCTCTTGTCCTGTCCCCGGGCACCACTGAGAAGAGCCTGGCCCCATCCTCCTGACACCCACCCTTTATGGATTTATAAGCATAAGATGCTTATAGATGCAGTAATACTGTGTGTATTTTAAGGGATTAGTTTTCTAGACTTTAAAGCTGAGATAAAAACACTTTGAGCAACGTCTACTGTGGAACAATATTCAAGATAGGATTCAGCTTGTTATCTTTAACAAATGTATCAGTCCTTTAAAAGAAGAATAATCAGAACAGTAGTATAATAGTTGTGATCAAACTCGTATAAATTGGTAGTGTATCAAACATCTCCGGCTATTGTTATTTACTTTATTTACATTTTTGCCCTTTAGGATCGAAAAGCATCAGAAAAGCAAAAAGAAATAGATAGAGTCAAAGAGAAACAACAGAAAGAACTGAATAAACAAAAACAAATTGAAAAGGTACACTTCATCAATGTTTCTTAATATTCTTTTTTTTTCTACTTTCCTTTGCAGTTTTGTACTCCAATGGAATTAAGTTAATTATTAGAAGCATTTCCTGTGCAGATTTTTTATAATTTTGTATAGTCGTTTTTAAAGAGCGCTCTTCTGAGGAGATAAGCCCCAAAATGTCTTTAAAAGAGTACTTAAGAGCAGTGCTTGAAGGAATGCCTGTCACAGGCCCAAAATAACTTCATCCGCTGATGAGGGTTCGGTTACACAGTGAGGGAGGGGCTGCAGATGAAGATACTTGTTCTGACCTGCTGTGGTTGATGGATTATAGGTACGGAGGTGTTAATCTGTCAGATGTTCTAATAATGCCAGCTACTGAAATGTAAATGTTTTGGTTTCCTGTTCGATCTTTTAATTCCCTCTGTACAGAAAGTTGTCCATTGATAGTATTAAAATACAGTTTATAAATCATAATAATGGTATCCTGTTTCAATTGTAGATGGCTTTAAAGTTAATATTCTTCTGATTTCCCACCCTGCCCCTTCTCAAATTAGGACTTAGAGGAGCAAAGCCGGTTGATAGCTGCTTCCAGCAGGTCGAACCAGAGCAGCGGAGAAGGCCAATTTGTAGTCCTTAGCAGCAGCCAGTCGGAAGACAGTGACTTAGGAGAAGATGGAAAGAAGAAGAGAGAATCCGAAGCCTAAGGTTGCCTACTTCATTAAAATTGGAACCTTGGATATATCTGTTGAAATGGCACAAGTTCTACAAGAAGTGAAATGTAGGTGGAGGGTCTGTTGTATCGTACAAAAGACTTCGCAATATGTAGACCCTATTATGCCTTGATTTTTCTTTCTCAATTAAGTGATTTCCATTTTCATGTCAGTATAATTTCTCTTCTGTATACCAGATGAACCATGGTGATGCTACCATGTTTATTACAAAATTATGTTTTCTTAAGGCTTCTCTGCAGTGTGGAAAAAACGGTGGGGTTCTTTTCCCCACTTACCTCTCTGTGCAATTGACTGCTCTTGAAGCAAAACTTTTAATTAAACTCTCATTGGCCGTCAGCAGTACACTGAAATTTGTTCCCTACACTGCAGTATGGAGAGCACCTCGCTGGAAACAAAAGTAGTTGTCCAAATAAGACAGTGCTAAGCTTTACCTAATTTGTTGCACATAACTGTTCTTAGATTTAGGAAGAAAAATCCCTATTAACATCACTGAGATGTGCAATAGTTCTAGACAGACCTTTTTTTTTTTGTTTCGTATTGCACTGTATGCTATTGTCTTGGGTTTTTTTGGTGAATATAATGCTGAAAGACTTTTCAACAGCAGAAAAAAAAAACCTGTCAGACCTAGATAAGAGCTGATGAGACACAGTTGCACTTCGCTGCATGAGGAATGTATAAAGCATTCCTTATCAAGTGATAAGAATAGTGTATATATTCTTGTAGCACAAGTGCCATGTTCTTGGTTTTTCCCCAGTACGTTTGTAACAAAAAGCTGTAAGCCTTTGACTTCATTTCTTATAAAACATGCTTAGAGTTGCAGGAACGTCTTGAATTCCATTATTTGAAAAATTTTATGAATACGTAAATGCCTTGCCACCACTACATTTACTGAAAATGAGTTGAGGCTCTTTAAGTCTTTTTACGGAAATTGATTTTGCAAACAGAATTTACTAGCTCTGAACTAAGACACTATGTTAATCCTACATCCTAGAGTCAATCCCGTAAAGCGTTTTTCAAAGCAGTGTCTGTTCACAGCTTGTAATGTGAACTCTGTGTTCCATACCCTGTGTAATATTTATTTTGTATAGTACTAAATGTGCATTCACCTCTTGATCCAGAAGAGAAAACTTGTCTGAAGAGAAGTATTTATTTTTGCACTAATTACTATAAATACTAAAATCCCACGGAACAGAAGATGTCTCTCTAATAGTGGTGTGAAGATAACAGGAAATGTAGAAAGATAATATGCTTATACCCCAAGTTATAATATAACAGTGTTTTATAGTTCATTGCAGGGCATTTCTGGTGTTCAGGAATGGAAGCAATTTTCAGAATATCTCCCCATCAGCTGATGATGGCCCAGCTCTTCATAGCTGGAGTTGCTCAGTGCTGATAAAGAAATGAGGAATCTCGGCCCTCTCTGCTGGGTGTCTGGTGGTGTACAGAGGGAGCAGTATCCTTAACTCTCCTCGCGCACTGGAGTGGCCCTGTGTCGGCTAAAGACGGCACTCTCCTCCTTATGCTGGAGATGCGAATGTCTGTCCAGAAGTTCACTGCATCTGGCTGCTGTCACAGGAGGGAAGGGCTGAGTCTGCTGCGGCGGGGCTGCTGCTGCAGGGGGAGCTGGAGCCGCTCTTGGAGCGGATGTTACTGGCACCACAGCCCAGGGAAGAGGTCGCAGTACCCTGCCTTGAAAGAGGTGGTGGAGGCTGAGCAGCAGAGACCCTCCGCATTCTTTTCCTGAGTTAGTTAGCAACTCCTGTTCCAGTACATTCTTCATCCCCCGAGTAACCAGTCACTTGCAGAAATACCTGCTCTTGCTGTTGCCCAGTGAGGGCAAAGGGCGTTGCCCTGTGGCCAGATCTGGCTAGCACACTGTCACATGGACCACACCAATCTGAGGCTTTTTTCTAAAAGAGTGTAGCGTTTTTATTTCATAAATAGTCTTCTATTCTCATCTCTCATCCTTAAGAGACTGGTTTTATTCTTGCCAAAAAAAAAAGTACAGAGAGGCAGCAAATCCAATTTTTTTCCCTTTTGTGCCTAAATCCAGGCTTACAGGTAGTTGCATGGCAGCCAGTTGGTCTGTGCAAATTCTTCCAGTTCATGTTTCTTTCTCTTTGTTTTTTTTGTTTGTTTGTTTTTACTTACTGATATTTCTGTTTTCTATCAAATAATATGACAGCATAGCTCAGGGTTACTTTGTCTTGCTGCATTTTCCTGAAGTACGTGCTGAAGATGAACTAGTTTTGAAACAGCACAGGAAGAATATGAAATCAGTAGTCTCCCGTTTCTAGAATCTAGTCCCCCAGCTCCTAAGAGTAGGATTGATTAACGTGTTAACCAGTTTACCTGCAACAGCCCAAGCTCCACATGGAAGACGGTTAATAGATTAGCCAGCTCATCAAAAAGCATTTCCGATGTGCAGTCTGTTTTGCATTAGCCTTATTGAAGAAATGTCAGAAAATTGAGTTACTCTGTTTTTTCTTGAAACCATTACTGATTTAGACATAAATCTTTGAGGAAGAAAGTGGGAGAATAAAGTTGGCAGATAAATTTACTGTCATGTGGGATTTTTTAGATTTAGCAATACATGATTGGAATTATTCCATTTGCTTTTCAGGCTTTCCACATTGCCATTAAATGTGGTTTTCTAAAACAGACAACATAAGAGTGAAGTGTTCTGTTTGTGTTGGATGATTCTCATCTTAACCACTAAAAGAAAGGTGAAATGATTGAAGAGAGAAGTTAAATAAAACAAATTGGTATGCATGAATGAAATGAGGGGGATTTTGCTTATTTAGGGGAGTTTCACTGGTGTAAAATGAGCAAAAAGATATAAAAGCATCTGGGAGAGTGATAAAAGCTGCAAGAGCAAAAGGCAGGGCGGAAGAGATGAGGAAGTTAAATGGGAACGGTGCAGTGATTAGCAGTGGGGTGAGAATGGCTGAGCTTTGCTTAAGGGGAGGAGGCACATGGCTCTGTAATTAAACTACCTCAAGGCAAAAGAGCTGCTGAGGTTTTATCCATGCCCTCTTCCACAAAATAAAAAGCTATTTGCTACCTTTTTTCCTGTGAGGTTTAGAACTACTTCACTGGAAAACATTTTTGTTAATTAAAAAAAAAATAAAAAATTAGAGTGCTTAGTATTTTCTGTGAGAGTATGACTTTTAATATAAACACCTCGTGTTCTCCTGGGAACTACTGTGTTTTACCACCTGAGCATTTTATTATTTTAAGTAAAGTACTGCTTGGTTTCCTCTCCTGTAATTTATTTCTCCTGTTTAATTTTTCCTGTTGCCTTTTACTTACAGACTGATCTTTCAAGCACTTCCAACTGAAGCTGCAGTTTGCTTCATGGGCATCTACTATTATTTCAGACACTCCTGAAAATAATCTTTCAAGTACACGATTTTAAAGTGACTTTGCATAGGTACTGGATCAGCAGTGGTATCAGGACTAACTTTTTATGTTGCTAATTGTAACCTCATAGTTACCACCTCATTTTTCCCCTTAGGTAAGGGGATATTAAGTTTGTTACACTATCTAGATTTACACACTGCAGACCAAGCAGGTTTTCCTGTCAGTTGTTTCAAGCTACATACGTTCTTTATGTATGTAATGTCATGAGCATCAAATACAAATGTGCTTATGGGTATGCATTTTAGTGCGTTGTAGATAATACCTAGCACTCCTCTATGGCCACTAACAGATTTCTCCACGTTTAAATCAGAGGACAAGTTAAGAGTCATAAGCAACTTATCCTTATATAACTGGTTACAAGCAGGTAGTGTAAACTAATTTGAATGTGATAGTCTATTACTTCCTTCATCTGTTTAGGATTGAAATTGTATCAAAACAATGTACTATCTAACAGTAAAGTAACGATTAAGAGTTAAGGAACATTCCCCCTCTACAGTGCTGTCAGATTTCATCTTTATATCGATGTAAACCCAGAGCTGAAAATCCTGAAACAGCTGAAGGTATTTATGAAGATATAATTTATGTACGTTGATATAAAGCAGCAAATTTGACTGTGCATATGTTTCAGGTAAATTATGAAGAATTAGTTGCACAGAATTTAGGAGAAGCCAATGGAGAAAACTGTGTTATGATACAGTCTCTTGTTATTTTGGAAATAATTCACATAAGTGAAACCTGCCTCTGCTCAGTGAATTTAGTACAGATATAGTCTAGTCTAACGGCAAGAGCTGATATTTTATATTCTTTCTGTTGCTCTATTTCACAAAATTTCTTGCAAGCCAGTTAGTCTCCAAGGCTCTTCTTTTTAACCAAGCAGTAAGTTGATTTGTATTTTCCTGCCACAGCGGTATCTAAGTTGTCATGACAAGAATAAGTCAGTGTGTCATTGTGAATGCACTTGTATTCCTGATGAAGTTTATATTGCAAGCCAAGGATTTTGTACAATCTTTCAGGTCATTTTTATAATGGAGTGGAGTGGTCAAATTCTTATGATGATGTTCTGGACTGGTCCTGTTCTAGTGAAGTGTAAGTGATTTTTGCAATGTTTGAGACTGACTTGCACATTTTCCCTGAATAGCTGTATTAAAAACCTCCGATGGCATACTTCAACTTTGATTGTTGTGTCTTAATCTCGGAAACTTGGATAGTGAACATATTGTGACAGGGCTTCAGTCAGCATTTTGTAGATTAAATAAAAGCTTAACTATAATAACTTTCTGGGTGGGATTTGTACTGATGCAAAAACCTCCTGTGTTTTTCATAATACTGACTTCCAGGAAGTACCATTTACTGGTGACAGGATGCATTGCCTTCCATTAAACAAAGTTTTCACATTGAGTTCTATCCCTCTGTTGTCAAACTGTATTGCAATTCTCTTAATTGTAATCATGTTAGCCAGATAACCTCAGAGGAAGTTATTGTACTTGGGAATGCCGATCAACAATCAAAGACCGGTAGAAGATGATCCTTCCCATGGTAGCTGGCTGTTTGGTGCCCATGTTTTAGCCCCATGAGAAGGTGCAGCACTCTGCAGAGCTGTGGTTATGGTAACGATCAGAATTCGCGTACCAGCACAACTGTTAACATGGGTACTGATACATCTCTTCACAGGCTTCATTAGTCTATTATATGATAAACACCATGTAAAAAGCAATGGGTCATAACTACAGTATGGTTAAATTTGTATTTTATAAGGTTTGTAGATTTTTCTGGGGAAAAGCAGACTTTTGAATTATGTAACTTCTGTGATAAAGATGCATGTATAACTAGAAAAAAATATCTATGCTTAACTGATAATGAAGGAATAAATACTACTAATGCCAAGTGTGTTGATGAACTTTTTTTTTTTTCTAAAATATGGACTGACATCTGCAGTATTTTTAGAAAGAAAAGGCATGCCCAGGGTCTGGGTGTACTGTCTAAGAATTCCTGAAGCAACTGTGACTGTTGACAGATAGTGCTCCAAAAGCTTAAGCTTCAACTATATGAAGAGAAACTCCAAAAATAGCAATCATGCCTTTGGACAGCACTGTACCAGGGAAACCTAGTTCTGGAGAGAGCAAACAAAATATGTCATGGATGAGACATATCCATATTTAAGAATGAGATGCAGAACGAACATGTCTTTCAGAAATAGTGCCTTCTTGTTGAAACGTTGGTATTTCACACTAGTTGCTGTGATAAACAGAGGGGTTTATAGCTGTTAATCCCATTTTGCTGCTTAGAATGTGGATTGCTTAACTGGGTGAAAAAAATAAATTACCTAGGCTGCTCTTCAGGACTTCAATGCAGGATTTCACAAACAAAAACTCTACTTCCTGTCAAGAGAAAGGGAGGTTCAAGAGAAAAGAACTGTGTCCCTACCTGGTGTTAGTTAAATCCCTGATCTTGAGTTAAACCCCGAGTTTAACGCTGCAACGGTGGTAGTGTTATCGGTTACGACAGGCTTTAACATAGCAACAACACAAGGTTTGCAGCCCTACACTTTACAGTTCCTCACCTTTTCACACTAGACATTTATAATACTATTGCCATAACTTTCAGATAGTTTATATTCCAGTAGATACATTGAATGGGATCACCAATACTTACATTTTGGGATTCTCCCCATTTTCTTCGAGGGGTGAGGGGAGGAAGTGTTGGTATTCCTTAACATACACAGGAGAAAATCCCAAAAGAAAAAAGCTGCTGCATAAGACAGTCTTATCCACGTCAGCATTCCCTTCAAAACATAGAGCTAATAATTATGTACAGTTGAGGTTGTATGTTCCTATGAAGTTTTCCTGTCCGTAAAGATCATATTCCTTGTATAGTATGTAGTCTTTCAAGCAGTTTGGCAGTGGAAGGAAGGTCATGAAGACAGGACAACGGAGACGCAACCGGCCCATGCATTCCCGTATTTTCAGGCGACAAAGATGCTTCAGAGAGCGAGGATTTGCTAGAAATGAGAAGGCAAGATTAATGTTAATAAGCTATTTATTAATTTTTGTTCAATTTATTTATTCAATACTTTGCTGCCTTTCAAAAGCTTTGGTCTCGATTTTGCTGCATGTTCATTCTGTGAATAGACAGATAAAATGAATGTGGTTCTCCCTGGACAACTGGAGTGGTCAGGATCCAGCCTTTTTATCTCAGCCCATGTATGTCTCAGTTATATTTGTGACCATTTGCAGCTAAATCAACAGATTTTGATTCTGTCAAATCGAATAAATGTAGGTTAATGCAAGTTTAAGTAGTAAAGTTTGGGGAATGTACTTTAACCCCGAATAACTGCTGCCAGTTTTCTGTCACCTGAAGAAGCTACTAAAAGTAGAATTTTGAGTCACTACTTCTTAATTATGAACAAGCAAAAAGGACATAGAATTAATCTAGACTAGAATTAAATCATTCAAAACCAGTGATTTATTAGATTTGTTCCAACTTGAGGCAGGGGGGAAAGCTTTTCTCCCCTTGAAGAGGACTGTGTTGTCTACATTATAATTAAAGTTCCCGAGTGCTCTAGGTGGATTGTGCAGTTACTGTATCAGAGTTCTGAGAGGAACTTAGTTTAAATCCTACATAGACTGATTTTTAAGAGGTCTCTTGCTGTCAAAACATAACTTTTGGCCTAACAAGGGTCAAGAAAAGCACCAGTCTGAAAAAATGAAAACAAATACCATGACCAAAAAAGGCCCCAATCCCCAAACAGCTTGTTTGTCATTTCAAATGTAAACATCAGATACTTACTTAAAATTGAATTGATGTCTGGCCAGAGTTCCTGTTCTTTGAGAACTGCTTCTAGCTTCCAGCAGATATTAACATGATCGACATAATCTAACATTACTCGTACCACTTTCCCGGACAGATGCTTCAACCATGACAAGGTTATCACTTCACAGAACTGACAGAAACAAAATGTTTCATAGGATAATATTCAATACTCCTGTAAACGACTTCCACCTCTGCAGGGCAAGAGCAATTAAATAACTTCAGCAGAACCCCAGGAAGGAGTGTTCTGTCAGTCAGGAGAGCTTTAGAGGTTGTCACAGCTTGCATTAAGCCTCATGAGTAGAATATGAAAATCTTGAGACAGTTATTCTGTACTAGATCAAAAAATGAACTTAATCAGCTGTATATTTGGTAACTAAGTGCTTAAAAAGAAGCGCAACCACTCCCTGAGCAGAATTTAGCCTTGCATCCCAGCCCAATGCATGCCACAACCCCTTATCTTCAGGTTAAAGATGGGTTTATTAGGTTCCAGTGGACTTTACAAACTGCAAAACAATGACACTGATGGGTGTCTCTAGGACCCTCTGTAGGTCAGTCCAGGTTTGTTGATGTCTGCTCAGTTCTTGCCATGCCAGCTCCAGGGGGTCCTTACAACAGCCTTCCAGGACTGGTGGCGGGATACAAGGCAACCCAGCGAGCCAGCCTGCAAGTCCCTGCATGGACAAGACTGCCCTGGAGAGCCAATTCTGTACTCATCATTAGCACATCATTAGCTATATTTTCACAATTGAAAAATACTATTTATGACCATTTGCTGTCATAAACCGGGTCTCATGGCAACACCTGTTTAATTTTAAAGCCTTGTCTACTCCTATTTTTATGTATAAATGGTCTCACAGTTTCAAAGCTGCCTTTTCTGACACTGCATTAAATACTTTTTCATTTAGTTTTAGAAAGGACACCAGTAATAAAACAGCATATGAAGCCATCTGGTATACTTACCATTGTATCTTTGATAACAGTAGAAGTCCATCCATCAGTCACATACTGGGAACGCGAACTGTTTCCCTGTGGGCAATCAAAGCAGCGGTGCACATCATACCCATAGTTCATCAGCATCCTTAACATGACTTCATCTTTCAGAGCATACTGTAGAGCTGATGGAAAGTGTGTTGTATTCACTCTGCAGAAGTAATTGACATTAGCCCCGTGTCGGAGCAGTAGATTAATTAACTCATAGTTGCCCATTCTCAAGGCTATTTGGAGACAGTTGATGGGATCTTGGTTTGGCAGGGCTCCAGCGTCCAACAGCAACTGTGTTGAACAGATATCCCCATTGGAAACAGCAAAGTACAATGCTGATTTCCGGTGGTCATCATAGCCTTTGCGAACTCTTTGATCCAGCATGAAATTGGCATCAAACCCAGATTTGAGGAGAAACTCAAGGCACTGAGGATGTGCTCCTGCTGCTGCTGAGTGAACCGGACTTATCCCACTTTCTTTAATGGCATCAAAATCAGTAACTGGAACTAAATATTTTAGGGCTCTGAAAAATTAAAAAAAAAAGAATCTCAGAATCTTAAATGTACTAGTTCACCTAGCTCAATCTTTGAATTTCTCTGTGTTGCTGGACTTCAGAATTCATCAGGACTGTGTACAGTTGTCTTAATCTACCAAATCAGTACCATGACATGCTATACCTCTACATTAACTGCTAACGACTAAATTCTTAGCCAGCACCGGATACTGGCCTTACACCTACCACACGTGAAATATTATTCTATTATACTATTATTCATTAACAACCCCATTCCTTGCTAGAGGAATCATAGAATGGTGGGGGTTGGAAGAGACTTCTGGAGATCATCTAAGTCCAACCCCCCTGCCAGAGCAGGGTCACCCAGAGCAGGCGGCACAGGAACGCGTCCAGGCGGATTTGGAATGTCTCCAGAGACGGAGACTCCCCCACCCCTCTGGGCAGCCTGAGCCGGGGCTCTGCCACCCTCGCAGGAAAGAAGTTTTTCCTTCTGTTCAGACGGAATTTCCTGTGTTCCAGCTTGTGTACGTTGCCTCTTGTCCTGTCCCTGGCGCCACTGAAAAGAGTCTGGCCCCATCCTCTTGACACCCACCCTTTAGATATTATTAACATCGACGAGATCCCCTCTCGGTCTTCCCTTCTCCAGGCTAAACAGACCCAGGTGTCTCAGCCTTTCCTCATAAGAGAGATGCCCCAGTCCCTTGACCATCTCTGTAGCCCTCTGCTGGACTCTCTCCACCACAATGCAACATTACTAGTATTGAAGAATTGTTTCTCACTTATTGTGATTTTAGCATAAATATCTTCCAGTGACCTTCCTGTCTTTAAAATAGGGACAACTCTCATCCCCTAAGTCTATTTAATTATTTAGTATTTTTACCTTCCTGTGACAGGGTAGAGATGAGGCATACCCAAAGAGAGTGAGGACGTCCCAAGAAGCTCAATATCAGACTGGGCACTGTTACTATTTGTGACAAGTGTGGAAACGCTATAGGAATTAGTAGGTTCATCCCAGAAATGATGAAGATTTTATCCTGACTGGTCTCTTACATTCAGATACGGAAAACTCATATTTACACGGTCAAAAAAGAATTCCTTCTACAAAACTACAGATTTTCTGCCTGCATGGAGTAAGGTAGAATTAGCAAAATTAGTATCTCTGGTGTCACCATTACTTGATTTTTAAGTATATTAACTCACACAAAGTGTCCTCTATATGCAGCTCTGTGGATTGGCAAATGACCCGAGTGCTTTGGTACGTTGGCATCAGCTCCATATTCTAGTAAAAGACTCAGAGAATCTGGGTTTCCTCCTCCTGCAGCTTCAAATAATACAGAAGCACAATCCATTGCCTGTGAAAGAACATCCGCACCTGGAAAGAAGCATCAAGGATTTTCAAGGTAGTCACTATAAATATCCAGCAGTAATTACTATCTCCAGCCTTCCAGTGACATGGTATTGTGGATAATATTCTTCACCAAATAAAACCACTATAGGCATAAACCTTCATGTTGGATCCTTGATCATGGGAACAAGAAGGTCCAAACCACTTTGAACACAATCACACAGTAAGACTCGATGCTAGAACTGAGCAAGCAAGGGGTTTGCTTCTTATTCAAACGAATAATTGTTTTTTGGCTTATGCACAACGCATTTCAGTTCTACTTTACAAAGACCAGACAGATATAACTGTAAATGTGAAAGAACCCCAGTATCAAAACAGTTCATACAATCCAGTTCCAGTGCTGCTCAGCCATCATATAAAATTCCCCACCCCTTCCCTACGGTGACCTGTCTACATGAGAAAACAATATTGCATTTAAAAACAATTACATCCACTCACTAAAATGTTGATATATTATTTGAATATTATGAAAATGTAGTCTTTATCAGGCCTTTACTCAACTACATCACAACAATCCTTTCGGTGCAGATAGCATTTAATTTTCTTTAGTAAGGAAAGTTACCTCTGCTGCTATTTCTGAAGGCGTATCTTACAATAACCAGTTTTAACCCAATCACAGAACTTTCAGCAGACTAATAAAAATGTGTATAAATAGGCTAACTACTTTAGAGAGTATACATACGTGTGTGTATATATAGACACACACACATATGTATCTCATAAAGTGAAATTTAGATACTAGGAATTCTTTAGATGGACCTCAACTCATGTGATTTGGGAGTCAAATTGTTCAAATAAATTAAGATACCATCCAAAAATGCAAACAAAATATCTCCTGGGTGTGTGTCAGATTTGCTTGCAGTTTTGCAAAGCCTTCATTGATGACTACTACAGTAAGTAATCTCTAAAAATATACTTTGTATATGTTTGGATCCATTAACCCTATCAGCTGCGTACTCAATCACATGACAACAGTTCATTTCTTTTCACTTCAGTAATGCAAAGTTTCACTGACTACTGAGCTAAGAACAAATTTTTTTGCCTCTGCATTTTGGAATAATTTTCTTCATTGGAAAGAGGATTCACTTTGTCCCATTTGGGCTTTAGGCACTTCAGTACTAACACATGTGGCTTACAATTTCTACTCACTTGACCACCACCACCACTACTGAACCTACACGTTACTAAATCAATCTACTAAGTTGTAAAACAGAACCACAGAATAGCTGAGGTTGGAAAGGACCTTTAGAGAACATCCAGTCCAAGCCTGTGCTCAAGCAGGGTCAGCTACAGCAAGTTGCCCAGGACAGCGTCCAGTCAGGTTTTTAGCATCTCCAAGGATAAAGACTCCACAACTTCTCTGAGTGACCCACTTCAGTGTTCAACTACCCTATAGAAAAAAAGTGTTTTCTTATGTTCAGGCAGAATTTTTTAGGTTTCAGTTGGGGCCCACTGCCTCTTGTCCTGTTATTGGGCACTGAGAAGAATCTGGCTCTGTCTTCATTATACCATCCCATCAGATATTTATAACACTGGCAAAATAGAAGCCCACCCCAAGCCTTCTCTTTCTATATAATAAAGCCTCACCTTTTTGCAATAAGAGCTCCATAATTTCTGTATGTCCGACCTGTGCAGCCAGTGCCAGAGGTGTGAGCCCATAGCCACTGCGAGGGTCAGGATCTGCTCCAGAACGAAGGAGAAGCTTCACCAGATCCTTCCTGCCTAATCTGGCTGCCTCGTGTAAAGCAGTCCTCTTGTGGACACATTGCAAATTCACTTTTGCACCAGAACTTATCAACAAGGAGGCAATCTCACACGAATCATGTTTAACTGCTGTAAGACAATAAGCGAAGTATCAGCCAGAATGTTATTCAACACGATTCTAGGCACTATGGCTTCTGTTATGTGGCAGCCCAGGAAAGCCCGAGCTGTTCCTGGCAGTGCTATTTATACACTGAGAAATGTCATATTACACCGAAAGGTTTAACTTATTGCCAGGTCTGTTCGTTGTTTCCAGGATAACATTAACTATGCAAATGAATAATTTTACGGTAATCTCTTTCTCTCTGTAATCCTCTGTTGCATTTGGTAATGCAACTGGATGCAACTTCCCTTGCCACTAGATGGAGATAATATATAGGGACTTAGCGCCGTCAGCAACTGGCCTGCTCAGAGACCTCTATTTAATCTTCATAAGCAGTTACCATAATATTAAACAAGTCTTAAAATGACAGCGTCGTATACCTTATTAGCTTAATAAGCCTGATCTGTTAAATCAGTAAGGATCTTAAAAGAGTAATTTGCATTGGCTCCAGTGAATGGAATGAGTAAGCAACACCTTTCCCTCCTTCCCTCTTTGATCTTCCAGGCTGTGCGGGGTAGAACAGTGAGCGCCCTTCAGTGAGACAGATTAGGCAGAGAAGCTTCATGTGCCACAGCTGCTTGAAATACCACTGACAGCACACTATAACCTGAGATGCCCCATTATCTGTAACCTACATGGCTGCTTTAGATAAATCCCATACATCCCCTTCATGGGGGATGGTGCATTTTAATACAGAGAACTTGAAAAGCATCTAGGAATTTTCTGCACCTTGTTTAAGCAGGTGGCCCTGACCACATGCTTTAGTTATTCAAAGGGATGGATTGGAGGTCCTATGGACAGGTAGGCATTTTCCTCTTCCTTTAACAATAGTTTTGAAAAAAACACCCTTCCAATATCAAAAAACCTTACAAGTTTGTCCAATAAACTTACAGTGCTCCTTTAGAACTCAGACAATGAGAACACACTTCCCTTTTTTTGGCTAGGACTCATTAAGCATAATGGCATCATAGCCCTAGTTGGGGGAAGCAAATGAAATGAACATACATAATTTTTGAAAAACATCTTGGCAAAATATTAGGACTTATTCTTCACAAATCAAGAATTACAGTTCTTGTGCATGATCAAATTAAAGTGGCATTCACACTAAGAGTGACACTAGGAATGTGAGTGCCTTCTTCAATCAAAAAAAAAAAATCAGAGAGAAGTGAACTGAGAATTTAGGCCTGGCTAGCTTCTTCACTTGTCATACTTGGATTAATTCCAACAATGCCTGGATAGGGACAAACACTGTTTTATGCTCTACGTAATGCAGATAAATCAGGCTGGTTTGCTATAATTTTTGAAAATCAAAACCAATTATGATGGCTTTTGAAGAAAGAGAAGCTGATGCAATGAAAGAGATGCCATGTAAGCAGACAATATGAATGTTTTATGTCTGCAGACATGAAAACCAGTAATAGCATGAAGAAGCAGGAGGACCTGGTTATCTGGCACTACTGCATAAATGATGCCAAGGAAAGCAGAGGAAGACACTGGCACTTCATGGAGAAATCTTTTTGATTCTTTGAACAAAGAAGATGTATGTACAACCTGAACCTCAAACTCTTTGCAACTGAGGGATGGAAAACGGTAGGCATCTGGAGCTCCCTGCACTGGATCAGACTTTGGGGAAAGCTTTTTAGCTTCTCTTAGTTCTATGTCCCATACTTCAGTAGACCAATAAGGGTAATACTTTAATTAATAAATAATGCTAAGAACCTTGTGGTGACAGTCCCTAACTTGGAACTGTCAGCTCATTTAAAGCCTTGATATCATCAAGAAAGACAGGGACAGACACATTCAATATTGAGATTAGCATTTTTTGCTCCTTATAGCAAAATATTGTAGATATTGATGTGAAGTCAAGAATGTGAAATGGAAACTTAAAATGTGTAACTAGAACCTCCCTCATGCCCTCACCTCTCCACCCCTAAAAAAGGTATTCACCTGTAACTAAAGGAGAATCTCCCTCTTCATTCTTAACATTGGGATTGCAGCCATTGAGCAGAAGAAAGCGGACATTATCTACAAAGCAATTTCTTACTGCCACCAAGAGAGGTGTTTCCCCTTTTAGAGTGGTCTGTTCCCATGTAGTGGCACGGGAGGCTGAAATACAGAAAAACACATTTGAAGCTGGATCATTCATCAAACCTGACTTTGTAAAACTTTTTGGCGGAAAATGACAAGGACTACGTACCTTTCAAAGTTATTTCAAGGATGTTCTTATTTAGCTGTGCTGCAGCTTCATGCACAGGAAGCCAGCCTTGCTGATCTGCTTCTTCAAAAGCAGAACTGTGCTTCACCAACTTCATCAAGGCCTCCTCTTGGCCTGTGATATTTTAAGACAGACACGTATCTCATTACTCATAATAAACCAAAATTCAGGCAACTTACATACACTGATGGGATAAATGGCACTCAGTATCTAGAATAAACAACTTTGTCAAAGTAATTTTTCCTCAGAGGGTGGTTTTCACGAATGGAACAATCAATGACTGTCACTGACTCACAAACCATTTTGAATTATACACTGAAAAAACTTATTTATAATTGACTAAAATATTTCAAATATAATCCTCTCTTATGAGCAACAGCGCATGAAAGTTTAATGTATGAAGTAAACAAGTGTCCTAGTGAAACTGTAGGAAAAATATTTAGGTTGGGAAAAGTAAAATGAAGGTGATTTAACAGGATGAGACCTATCTTGTATTCCTGTTCTTACTAACAATCTTACTGGAACTTTAATCAACAGAGATGATTGTGTTTTCAATTTTATATCTCGCCAAGAAACTGCAAAACTTTCTTGGCTGGAAAGCCTGTTTAAGTAGAATCCTGGTTTCTGCTCATGATTTTTATCCCCTCATTCCTGGGAGAAGGCAGTCTCCCTCCTGTTACCTACAGCTCTAGGGTGAGCGGACAGACTGCTCTCAGTCTCTGCCACTGAAGTTCTCCTACATATGGAAGAACTATATATTCATAAGGCCAGAAAGCAAGTGTAATTACAGTTTAGGCATATTCTTCATAGTGTATGGAACATATATAGCATCTGCTTTTCCAGCAAAGACTGTTGTTTCAGAAGGGCAGACTAAGAACATCTCATCTAGAAATACATTAAATTCTGGCAGTTAAGGAACAATTCTGGAATACCCTTCAGGTAGAGAAGGGATTTTCATCCGGGTATCTCACAAAGTGAAACGCTTTTAGGAAGTATTAATTGACTGAGGCCCTTGCTGTCCTGTCGTTTATTTTACAAGAAAGGCCTGACATTGTCCCCTAACTCCAGGAGATGAAGCAATGGAATATGAGAGGAGTGACATATGAACCCACCCTTTTACCATGTTCCTATCTAATATGTTAGCTTTTTGGTGTCCTGTTTTTAGTTGCCTTACTCCACCCCAGACTATATAAAGAAAAACTGCACTTAAATCAGGTGATCAAACACCTAAAATGTAGGCATTGCTCAACAATGCAATATCCAAGTGATTCCTAGGGGTATAGGCTTTGTGCAGTGTGTTTGTACTTAACTGTCCGAATTGCTGCAATTATCTTTTCATGTTCTTCACTTGCAATATACTGGAAACTGCATAAACAGAACACAAATAAAATGAGAAGTAAAAATTAATGTGAAGTTCAGGATATAATTATCCCTTAATTAAAATACTCAAGCCTAGACTACACGTTAGATTTCTGTAAGTTACATAGGTTTTGTCAGGGTTTAACATATTAAAACGCTTTTTTGGTTGGTCTTCCCCTGCCGCCATAAATATTTGAGTTTTCATACAAAGTCCAACGATTAAATACTAAAATGAGGGAAAGCTACCATACCAATCTATTTTTACATCACATACTTAACTTCTTCATCAAGCCTTGTACTCATTTAGGTATTGATGTAAAATGTCACCAGAAAGTTTCTTACGTTCCATATTTTTGAGGAAATTGGTATACTTTTTCAGGGAGAACTCATAACAAGTGAGCTACCAGTGGGTCCCAGTATCCATGAGACAAGGTCAGAGCAACACAACATATAGACTGAAAAGGGAAGATAAGGTTACTACATGCTTATGATAATGCCAAGAAAACACCCAAACCAGAAGTAATAATTTATTACCTTTCATCCTCTGTTGCACTGCCACTTGTTTCAATTTTATGCCTATCTTGTAAGCTTTCCTGAATAGCTTGTTGTGTAGGGATTTCATCATCAGAATCGTCATCAAACATATATGTAGAATTATACATGCCAAATCAGCACAGCTTGGATCGCTTTTTGTAGGGAAACACTGCTTTTTAATTGGAAGCAGATGTTAAATCTTCAGGTTAAATCTGGAGTAACAGAAATAGCAATCCCTGTTTAAGTATCAAGAGAAATGAAACATAGTTTACAACAAATGAATCACAACTTCTCCATCTCAAGCTCCAGCCTTCTCCCAGGTATTTAAGTTTTTGCTGCAAAGAGTTATTCCATTTAGAACAGAGTAAAGGTTTTCTATTCCAATAGCACGTGATAGCTTTTCTCTCTGTTCCACAGACTGAACATACAGAATAACTACTTGTTCTGACATTACTTACTAGAAAGCAACAAAAACAAGTAAAACTTAGTTTTCAGATAAATAGTTATTCCCTCTTAGACACTCAAATATCATCACAATTGTGCTCTGATGTTTCCTTAGTAAGAAAACAGACGTGCAATAAGACTTGGGTTGTTTTTTCAGTTTGTTCACAGAGGACCTGGAAGTGAAGGACAAGTGAAGGACATGAGATTTTTTTTTTTTAAATAGGTTTTGTTTGAACTGTTTCAACAAAGATATTGTTAGGGCCGCATCTTGTAGTCAGCAAAGTATTGTAGATTTGTGCTATTATGTGTATCAGCCTTCCAACTGAAACAACATCAAACCCCACGCTTGAAAAAAGAACAACTTTACCACCTCGCGTACATATTCTACAGCCATTTAGAACCAATAAACATAGAATTCTGCATTTTTCATCAATGCATGCCTGTTTTTTCGTAATACTTGTAAGGGATATATATATATAAAATACTGCAACAGTATATATACAAATACAGACAGAAAGTAAAAATACTGGTGTAACCACAATGGAGTTAATGATAATAATAAAAAAAAAACCCTACAAAAAAAAACCATAACAAAAAATCCACTTAAGAATAGAACCAATTTAAAAAAAAAAAGCTTGCCAAATTGAAAGGGTTCAATTAAAAAATATTTTTACCCTTTTAAGATTGTCATACAAAAAATGGAGCACAGAAATAAAACCCATTTGTACTATTTGTTAATTCTAAATGTTAAAATTTAAGAAGAAATCAAAACATTATAAATGATCATATCACTCATTAAATAGTATAATGTGTGTAGATGTACACTGTTATACGCCCAGGCAGTCACACTGTTCTTTTGTATATTCAGCTACATGCTATTACAGATTAAATTCACAGATGTTCTGTTAGGCTCAAACCTCTTGTGTGTTTTACCTTATCAAAACTTCCACTTCTGTCTTTCAAGACAGCTGTCCTGAAAAAAACAACCAAAAATACAGGGCAAAGTAAAATAAAATGAATAAGTAAAACTGACAGAAATAAATAAATTAGCAAAATGAACGAGCACAGCAAAACGAAGGGAGCTGTCAACATGCCACTTACAAAGTTTGGAGTAATTCTAGAAACATCTTAAATTTAGGCAGCAGTAATTCATAGCAAACCTGCGTCATTTAATTTGTTACCCGATCCACCTAATGCGTGATTGCAAGGCCTTGCTCTGTAATTGCACACGTAGCAAAAGAGACAAATATATTAACAAAATATACAGACAAGTAACTGTTAGTATTTGATGATACCCATCGTACAATGAGTATACAAACATTTTAAATCTAGATTCTTTTTTTTTTTTTTGTAAAAAGATTACTGATTTTCTTATGAATTGAGAAAATATACTGCTTTTCCTCACCTTCTGAAAGAGGGAAGACCTCACACTTTGAAGAAGTGATTATTAACTTGAAAGTGATATTTTCAGGATTGAAAATGATCTCAGTAGAGCCTATGTCCATTAATAGCTCACTATAAATACCCGATCATAAGATACTCTGGGACTTTCTCCATGTTTCTTTCATATAGGTTAGTTATGTTTAATAATCTGACCTGACAAATGGTGTCAGCAAAAGAAGGAATTAAAAGTCCAGTTTCTTTGTAAAAATACTCTTGTTAAAAGTCTTTGGAATGAGAATTTGAGAACCATAAGTAGTAACTATTACATTATGGAAAGAAAATTCTTTAGTGCTTTCCTAAGGGAGTAAATAGAAGATACTGTTAGAAGCTTACTTAAAAGAGTAAGACAGTGTAAAAACTAAAAACAATAAAAGTAAACATAAACAAATAAAATCAAGCAAGTACTCTATTAAAAATTACTGTGTTTCTGATTGCCTAATCACAATTCACATATTAATATAAATAGAAAAAAACAAAAAAAACAAAAAGGCAAACACAGAGAGTCTTTAAAGGCAAAAGCACAATTTCAGAAAGATAGAGCTATGCTGAAAACTTGTGCTGGTGTAACGCACCATGCGCAGGGAAATGCAGGACATAGATGCCTGGTTAGAATAGTGACGGTAGTGACGGTAGGATGGAGTGAGACTTTCAGGTGCTTAATCTATTACTGTATTTTATGGAGGGATCCTTACAAATAAATGATGATGGCTGTGTCTGAATGCAATGCAGAAATAGTTCTTTGCTAGAGGAGATCTAGGAAGGATGCTTGAGTAATTTTTTTTCCTAAAGAAAAATAAGTGCAGATCAGTGAAGGAATTGAAACCAGACTGTTTCTCTGGAGCAATAATGAAACAGGATAACATTTTATGGCAGGTAGTCATAAGGGAGATTTTATCATTTATTCTTCACAGCAACTATTTGGAAAAAAACCCTTACAAAAAATCAGACTGTCTGAATTAAATCCTGAAAAGATGAATTTGCTGAAGAAAGAAGGCATCTGAAGTACTTACTATAGACAATTAAGTGATTTCTCATACTGCAGTCTTCACTGTTGCTCTGACAAAACATAGGCTATATATAAATCCAGTTGAAATCCCAAAACTTACTACCTACTAGCTTTCCACTCGCATGATTCAGCACTCTTAATGCTTCAACATTTCTCTCAAAGCGCAGACTATTTAATTTTCCATTAAGATATATTTTGTGATATTCAAATAATGCGTAAAATTTATGTTTACACATTAATAATATTACCAAAGTCTAAAATCCTAGCTGTATCTTTTCTAGATTGCAAAGATGCTAATAATAATAGTTATTTAAGAGGCAACATTGAGGATCAGAAAATATTTGCATGCATCTTTTAATATAAAAAAGTCAGATGTTTCTTTTACACAGTCCATTCCAGTGTAAGCAAACAAAAAGAACGGGATCTTGTGAAGTGTGTTTCTGAACTGTCCAAAGTTAGTCATCCAGCTGGCAGAGCAATGCAACACCTCGCTTGATCCAGTGTTGAACTGGTTTATCCGTGTTTAGCGTCAAAGCAATGACAAAGTTAGTCGAATGTCCAGTAGTAGATAAGACTCCTTTACGTTCGCTTGTCTTGTAGAGTGGGCAAACATATGCATTAGATTTCTTTATGTCCGATTTTGCAGCTTCAAAAAAAATCCAACATAATATATTACATTCAGCAGATCTGAATAATAATCTACATTCTAATATTAAGTATTTACAGTAATGTCCTTACAGCTAAATAAAAATGGAAAATTGTTTTGTGAGTGACATAATAAAATTATCTGGCTTTTTTTTTGTGTTTTCTTGTGTGATTTGTTTTGGTTTTAGACCCAACTTAATTTAACTACAATTTGTTTTCCAGACTCAATGCCTTTCTGTGATTCTACCAGCTTTGTAATCATTCAAAGACACATTAAAATCTGAATACTTACACAGTTAAAGCACAGTTTATACACGAGCTTTTACCAGCTCCACAAGAATTCTGGTCCAGCAGTCCCAGAAGCTAACTGCAATTCAAGTCACCTGCGACACAAGGACACAACTCCGCAGGAATTCCTTGTACGCCTAGACTGCTGACATGCAACTTGTGCAAAGTCTAAAATCATGCATGTCTGAACAGATTCATACAACAACCAGAAAGAGCACTGGCAGAAAAAGCAGAAACTTTGTAAAACTGCCCATTAGGTAACACCATGTAAGTTGCAACAGTTGCAGTCAAAAGTCCTGCTAGAGTGAATAAATAAAAACAGGGATTTATTGCTCCCGCTCGAAGGAAACAGGAGTTATGGAAAATATCTTACTAGTATGACAGACAACTAGCATAGCAGCTAAAAATAACCTGAGCAAACCTTGCTAAATTCATGTGAGGTAAAATACTGTTTCTGTAAATCAATTAAAAGTTCTCCTCAACTTGTCCAGAGCCAGGAATTCAAGCACCATGTGCTTTCCTACCCAAACTAACTTCTGGTTGAAAAATAGATTAGGCAGCACCTAAACATATTTATAAAAAATTAATTTAACTAGTCCTTTTGTCCAATCCATAGATGTAAACATCTGTGGGGAGAGGGACAGGCCTGTTGCTCAGATGAGATGAGACTGACTCAAGCTAGCCGGCCCTGTTTTTAATGCGTCACAGGTCAGACGCACATGAGTTCTGCGCACGTTCGGGTACTCTGGTGAGGGCAGGAGCATTGATGTTCTGTAAAAAAGGAATTCACTGTTTCAATTTCTTGTTGAATAGCTCACACTTCAAAGAAATTATACTCACTTGGCTTTATCCAAATGATTGGCATCATATCAAAGAGCAATTTGGGATACTGCTCAGCTAACATTCCCCTGGCGAGAGAAAGCAACAAGGTAATTATTTGTGGCTTGGTGTTAAACCAAAGAGGGGTTTGAGGCTTGGGTTTTTTTGTTTTCTTCCCCATTTTCCATGCATGAAGGAGTATTTCATTTGGTGTGTCATTTCAATAATATAAAAAGTATCAATTAAAAATTAAAATACTTAAACAAATCTTGTTTGAGCACCCAAGAGAGCTTTCCAGAACCATAGTGAAACACACTGTTACTGACTTGGTCCTGTCCCAGCGAGCTCCATCTAAAAATAATCCGCGGATATAAACGCCATCTTCTGGTGCAGCATCAGCAGTATCCTGAGGAATAACCTACAAGAAGTAAGAGTTCCATGTTATTAAACTTTTATAGCTGTTTGCTTTTTGAGGTATTATGCCAATAGCCAGTTTCCAGAAGACGAATCCAAAATGAGAATAATACAGTGATACCTCCCTTTTCAGTACTACTTTTATACAAAACCATAAAGATAGCAGATTTCTGTGGGGTTTTTAATTACCTTTATTGTAGGTTATAAAATAAGGCTTTAATCACACAGACAAATATGTACTCTATAGACTGTTTTCTTGAGTGGCGGTACAGGTCCAACGATAGAACTACTTTTAATATACCTCTTTTACGGATGTTATTTAACATGCCTACCTCACCAGAGAATGAAATGTCTGTCTTCAATTTGCAGTGAGTTAGTTGCAAAATGAACCTCCCAGTCAGGATTTACTTACTACATGTCACCACAAATTAGCACTCAGAGTAATAAAAATATGCACTTATAATTTCTCTCTACCTGAAATTCATATCCCAGAAGGTCAATAGGGATCCTGTGCTTCCTAGCATAGTTTTGCATAGCTCCAGTTAAGAAAGCTTGAGTAAAATAGAATCCCGACAACCAAAAAACCGTGGGCTTCCCTAATTCATACCAATCCTGGAAAGAAGAAAATAACATTCAAAAACCAGAAAGAGTCAAATCCCATATTGTTTGACCATTTTCTACATAACCATACTCAGAAAATCTAAGGGAAGTCTATCACTCCTTTCCCGTTACTCCTTTAATGTAAAAGACAAATTATATGAAAAAGTAGATTAAATAATTGGTCGTACGGCCTCTTGTACATTACCTGTAAAAATTTCAGCCTCTCTAGAAAATCTAGAATATAGCTCCCTAATGGTTTTAGACTTGGGTATGAACGTTTTGCCCAACTCTCAGGAACTTTTCCAATAAGTAAACTGCCACACAGAGCCTCCAGTTCAGCATCCATAACAACCAGTCCTTTAATGGCTTTCTTCAGGTTAATTAGTGTAACACGAATAGTTCGGATTAAACTAGAATTAAAAAATAAAACACAATTTTCACACATTTTGCATGATTTTAAAACACAACATCCTCATTGGAAAAAAAAAAGAGAAAACTGGATTATGGAACCATCTATAGAATTTGTATAGCTGCTATATAACTGCGTGATTGCTACATGTATAAAGTCGTGGATTTGTGCATGTGTGATGATTTATTTAAGATTAGGAACAGTATAATAAATTAATTTTTTATCTCTGATATACTCTGTATTGTTTGTTAAGTGGGTAAATTTGGAACGCCAAATGTATACAGCGTTTACTAGATGATGGAAAAAGGTTTAGATTACAAAAGAAGAGGTGGGTAGGGTCTGCAACAAAGGCAAACTTTGTTGAGGAGGCTGAAGGCCAGAGAGCATTATTGAAAGTTTGGGAGCAAATGAAGTGGGAGACATGAAGAGACAAATAGGAAAGAAGGAGCACAGAGAAAAACAGGGAAGAAAGAATGGAGAAGCAGGTGAAGATATGAAAGAAAATTAGGAAACAATGTCAAAAGAGAGACTGCAGACCCAAAGCGAAAAATAAAAGTGATTATAGGTTTATAATCTTAGGAGAATAATTGTGAAAATAAGGTATAGGAAGAAAGGCATCAGGAAAGGGGGAAAAAAAGGAAAAAAATTACACAGATGCATGAGAGACGATAAAGAAATAAGCAGAAATACTTCCAACAATCAAGGAAAAAGTTTCATTAACTATAACCGTGTGTGTATTACAGTTTCTAACTCCTTTACCCTACAGGTCAGAAATATGAAAAAAAAAAAAAATATAATTGAAGATAAAGATGCTGAAAGAGAAAGTGAAGTTAAAAAAAACCATAAAAATATTGTTCACATTCTCTTTTCCAAGTGCGTCCTCAGGATGCACTTCTTCTACCATGTATTTTTCTCTTTCAGTTCATTTTGCCACTAGATCATTTTTCCTGACATCTGTCTTACATTCTGACCTTCCACAAGGAGTAATTGTGCGTGGACTGCAGACAATTAGAAGGGAACAAAATAAATAAATAAAATATTTCACACAACATAGGGTTTACAGCGTATGATTCACAGGAAAACTTTTTCTGCAAATGGAATGATTTTGGTTACATTCAATAAAATATAACACTTTTACTTGTTAAATCTTTCCATTTCTTGCACCAGCACAGTGTTCATACTTTCTTCATATCTCACAGGATATTTACTCAGGCAGCCTTCAATGTCAAAATCATTTGGAAGCTGTAAATGACAACATATTTGGAAATCATTCCATATATCATTATACATTGGTATTACATTCAAAATATGCTTATATGACAAGTTGCAGAGCAATAGATACAGCTAAACCTTCTGATGAGTATCTTATCAATACAGCCTGTAGTAGTTTAATCCAAATAAAAATCACGATTTTTTAAAAAAACAGCTAGATTTTTTCATACCATGAAAAGTTACGAATACGTTTCAATTTTATTAATTTTAAAATTGTTCACACAAACAAATCAACTGTTCTTCCAAGTTGCGTTTGCTCTGCTTTCTCTCTCTGTCTCCTATCTCCTACCTATTTATTACTTTCATATTGCACTAAATTCCTCCCAGGAGGTTTTTCCTCCAACACGAAATCAATTTGACGCTGAAGATTCTAGTTAAAGAATTTATGCATTGTGAAAAGATAAGTTGGAGTAGTTGGTATAATGCAATACCTTGCTGAGAATATCATCTGCAATTTCATAAAGAGTGCTGTCACCACCTCCAGAAGTTCCCTGAGTGCCTCCTCCTTGTGTTAAAAGCAGAGATTCAAAGAGGATCTTAGTTTCCTGAAGGTCTTTTGAAATATCCACATTTTCATGCAAACCAAATACCTCTGGGTGCTGACTAAAGGGAAGACTCTAAGAGAAAATAAACAAACATCAGCATGAGATAAAGCAGGATGCTAGGAATTAGATCCAAGTCTTCTTTAAGAAGCTGAGTGAAAAACTACCACTGACTTCAAGACGGGTAAGGACAGTAATGGTATGTATTTGCAGACAGCGTTACCGGTGAGAGAGCTATCATCTCATTTACAGAAACCCACTTCCACGGTCTTCCTGTCTACTTAACGATTCCCTCTCAGAAACACTCTAGATCGTGGCAAGGATCATACAAGGGTGTTAGCCAAGAAGCCAAGCACAGCTTAACGTGCTGCAAAACTACCTTTCTAATGCAGAGAAGCCTTTAAGGATTGCTTTTTAGCGCATCATCATTATAACAGTTCAAAATCTCGTTGCTATTTTTTACCTTAATAAACTCAATGTAGTCCTCATATGTGCCTTTTGGTGGAGCATAATAGTTGCCGCTAGGAGAAAAAGTGTAATGAGGATTTTCAATTATATCTGGATTATAGAAGTCATCCAGCATTGTCAGCAGTAAACGTCTGTCCCAGTCATCTGTCACTCGACCTCCATAGTTGCACTCACCAGTTAGGTAAGATACAGCTTCAAAAGGGACATGGCTGTATTCATTTATGAACAACTGCAACAGAAGACATGAGTAATTCCAGAGACTGGAAATATCTGCAGAACAACAGTGTGACCTACAGACTAAAGGGCTGGAAGATACAGCACACACATAACAGCGGTTTATAGAGTTTTCTCCCTAAGAGCTGGAATTCAAAATCTGAATTATTTTTTTCAGGTAAAATTGCTGTTTAGAATAAAGAGGAGTTCGTAGTAAAAGCCTCTTATGAATACCCATCTAGATATTCATAAATAATATATACATTATAGATTAGTAAGTAATACAAGTCATTCTTGAACTATTTACAAAAGGACAGTTTTCCAGCGTAAACTTTCTAGATGGACAGTTTTCTGTGTCATAAAGAAATGTGCATTTCACATAATTTTTGTTCCAATCTTCAGAACCCTCTGATCTCTTTCACAACTTCTTGATAACTTTTCCAACTGTTCAGCCTCAGCTTCTCTAATTCACAGTTTTAGCTCTCCTGACTTTTCTACACAGGGCCTGCAGAAGACTCTAGGTCAAGTCATGTTCAACATTTAATTTTAGGGAAGGAGAATGGTCTGAGCTTCTGTTTAACAGTATATTTGTAAAAAAAAATTCCTCCTACTAACCACAAAAACCAGCATAACAGGTCACTGACATTGTGTTACTTAAAGCACAGTGAGCTCTTACATATGACAATTTAAACTGTTATTATACTCATATATGCTCATTATATTCCATGTGTCTGTATGAATCTAAATCTCACAAACAAGTTTTAATTTTGTGATTTTGAAAATATTTATATGATTGATGTTCCTTGCCTTTGTAACTGAAGTAATGAAAATCTATGAACGTTTGATGTAATTGAAGTGTATTGCTTCTTGCTCAATCCTATGCTTCGCAAGATCAGAGTTAAAGGTGGCAATAGCTGATTTTACCTGCAGCTGTCTGATACTGATTCGCAAGTCTGATTCATTAAATCCATAGGGTATATTCCAACCAAGAGGCCCAAATTTTCTTCTCTCCTGAACAAGAGCATGGAAAAAACAGACTCCAAAGAGCAGTTTCTCCCATACCTTTGAGAAAAACAAAGCAAGAAAGTATTATTAACTAGGCTGTATGCTCACGCTAGTCTGTAACTTACATAGACAACACACCATTTGATTACCACTCTCCACCTAGGGCACAAATACAGGCAACTATTAAGTATGCTGCGGTTATTTAACTTGGGAACAAATACGCACATAGTTGCCAGATATGCAAGCACATTTACCTAGTTCCTTAAGTACCACTACACAAGATTTTTCTCTTTTTCCATGTAATGGGCAGCTGAATTCATAAGAATTCAAATAGGACCAGATATTTATTTTTAAGGCTCGTTAGACAAAGATAAAATACCGATGTATTGTTTAAGTCCTTAGATGCATCCACTTATACCTATAGATATTGATCACCATACTCATATCTCTGAGTAATCCCACTGTTTTTTCACTTCCTTCACAGATAATGATTAACCCAGTGATTCATCATTTATCAATAAGACATATTGGGCACTGCAATACTGGTCCCTGGTAGCAAGAAAAGATCTTCTCAGTGCTTACCAACTCAATAATGATAGGTATGCCTGACTAATCAATGTTCAGAGTTTATAGATACTGTGTAGTATGTGTGCGTAATATGAATGTAATTTAATAAAGCCTAAGAAAGCATTTTAAATATAGCCACGTGCAATTACCTGGCAAAGTAACTCTCAACTAATCATTTTTATCATTGCAAAACTAAACTCACAACCATAGTCAAAAATTTTAGCTTCTAATATTCACTGGACAGAAACCAGTATCTGTGGATAAAACAAACAAAAAAACCCCTCTCAACAGATAGGCACATTACCAGCTCCTTTTCAGGGCATCCAGAGAAGAATGCAGGATCAGAAATGGGATCAGAAAGAAATGACTGAAGAAGGTTTAACCGGAGACCAGTAGGAGGTTCATTGGTCATCTTCACTCCATTCTGCAGAACGGTTACTGGAAACTAGAAATAAAAACCAGCAACACTGCATTCAGAAAATGTGGAATAGATGGTATGTTGTTATAACAATATGTTATTACTCTGTGTTTGTTATATAAACAATTATCTGTAAGAAATTAAATTTTAAACATCAACAGCTTTAAAAAAAAGTATCTGAAAGGTACCAAGAAAGAAAGACCTTGCTGTAAACTACAAATCTACATTTTAAAAGCTTTTCTTGTTATTCAACACCTTATAAATAAAATGCAAGATTAAAATTTTGAATTTATGTGAAACAAAACAATGGTGGACAGCACAGAAACTTCTTAATTACATATGCAGGCAATATTCAGTTCCATTCACTAGTACACAAAATATCACACATCACAATACCAAAACACTACAAAGGAAGCTTGGTATTACTGTTTATAATTATTTTTAAATGTCCTTTCTTGATTAAATTATCTCTTCAACAGCCTCACTGTACTTTAGAGAAGTTCCGTATTATCAGCTCATTCAGGGATATGAACATTTCCTAAAAACGTCATCGACTTTTCCTTTCCCCCAATACAGAACATCTGGCAATGCCTGTACCTTAGGTGAAGGGTAACTAGTAAGCCAAAGTCTGAAGGCTGGATGACATTTGTCACTGTTAAACTCTTCACATATTTTCTCCAGCATTGGCATCCATGAGACAGCTAAATGACAATTTTGTAAACAAACCCAGGTTCCTTCTTCCATTCCACTCTGAATCATTTTTGTAGCTATAGGTCCTTGTCCTTGTCCTAATGAGATGGACTGAAACTTATCCCCAACCATCTCTCTGTCATTTGCAAATTTCAGGAGGCCTTGAATAGAAAGCATAAGATTTTAGCATGTCTTCATTAAAAAGAAGTTATGTCATGAAAAAAAATAATTTAAAAATGTTTATTACTGTTTTGTTAAAATGTACATACAAGACGGTATAGCTTTGATGTAGAGTGTAGTATTTATTCAGTTTAAAATATTGTTTCCATTTTTAGGGAGTACAGAATCTTACCAGTGTTTCATGATGCACTCAAATCTACTTGCACAAAGTGCAAAATAATCCTCTTTGTGTATTGAAAGGGAAATTCAGGTCCCTAATCTGAAAAGCTGCACCATGCTTTTGTTTTCTCTTTCTGTGTATACTTACTAGACATGGGATCAGCTCCTGGAGATAGCACAAATATTAAAGGGATTGTAGAATTTGAATCTAAGTAACTTTTTGTTAGATCAAAAGGTGGTGGCTCTACAAATTTCTTCCCCAGTTTATCAGTTACAAATGTTGTTACAGTTGGAATAATCTGGTAAAAAAAGTAAATAAAAACCATTAACATAAATTAAATATAACTGCATATTTGACAGCATGTTTTATGTATCCTAATTTAGTTAAATTCCTGATCCTACAGACACCTCTCTGTGTTGCACGGATTTGAGACCAGTCTTGCCAAATGCTTGAGAAGCAAAGGTTTCACCTCTTGTTGGCACCCTCCTGACTTTTTTGGTTTTTTTCTCCCCTCACACGAGTCATAATAATGCTTTTAGAAAATAAAAAAATAACATACCTCATATAAACAATATTAAATTATGATAAGACTTTAACTCAGGCTTTACCTGATGTGCATGACCAGCACATTCCCCCTTAGTAAGTATTAATGTAATTATTTTTAATTAATTCTATGCACTTTAAATCCTAACATTGATTGTTCCTAAAGTACATACAATACAATTTGCTAAGTGTGCCAAAGGCTGTATGTGTTAAAAGTTCGCCTTGGCTGTTCAAATCAACACATTTGATCTCTCTCTGCCTTGGAACCCTTTGTACGAATATCCTGCTCTCGAGTATATTGTGTGCGCCAGCAAACAGACTACGCATGAACAAGCACGTGAAGAAAACTCAAACAATGAGTATACTCTGAAAGATGCATTAACCCATGTCAGACAAAAGATCTCACCTGATGCTTGTGGTGTTTGTATTGCTCAATTGAAAAATAAGAATAGCATTTATTTTCTTAATAAAATATGATGAAGAAAAGATTAGTTATGTTAACAACCAGTGCAAACTATGCTACAAGACATGGAACAGCGTACAAACACTTGATAACAGATCATTTTACCTTGTCTGGTCTTAAGCACCGAAGAATTATAATCTTTTGTAATTCATTTAATGTATTATTAAATTGTTCTGGTAACGGAAAGCTTTGTGGCTCTTTGCTGTCATAAACTTTTTGCCATTCACCTATATTTTCAGAGATGTGACTCCTAGAGGGAAAATGCAGTTACAATTACTGTAAATACCTGGAGCCTGTTTTTTGATGTTTATCAAAGGCCAATTACATTGTGTTGTCATACAAGCCGCTCCACACCTACATCAGCAAGTAAACCTGCAGTTGAGCTTCTCCATGCTGAAAAGTGAAAAATCTCTTCCCACCACGCTACTGAAGACATACAAGACTCCACCTGAAAGGTTCTGAGTTGACAATAAGTTCTGCCTACTCCTTCAACCAGCACTGCTTGGACTTTCAAAGGTCTGGGTGAACTTTCTGCCTCTCGTATTCCAGGAAAACCCCACTCTAACTGAAGAAAGTTACTGGGAAATTAAACCAGGGAAAAAAATTATTATTTTCCTTCATGCAACATGCAGAGTACATCCTCTGCAATGGGACAATATTCAGACTATTTAAAGGCTGGATCATCATTCACGTTGCTACTAAAACTCCAAAGGGGCACAAAACACAAAACAGCCTCACATAATTTCTTCTAACAGAGTTTCTTCTTGTTTCCGCAGTCAGATCCAAATCCTCCAAATATTTGGGTTCTGTCAGCTATTTATATGCAACACTTGTACAGCCCTGCTGGTTCCAGAATTTATGGTTAAATTCTATTTAAATCCAGGGTGAAATTCTCCTGATTTCAGGAGATTAGATTTTACTAGCAAAATTCCTCCCCCAGAACTGCAGTGGAATTCTGCTACATATACTTCCTTTGGCCTCCATTGACCCCCTTGAAACACTGTTTCTCTACCACAGAGACATTCCCAAAGAAAAATTTCTTTATGGAATGCCTCAAATAATTTAGGAAAATAGTTTAATTAAATAATATTATAATTAGCGATCTGACTGTGTGACTTAAATAAGTGAAGCAAACCCAGTGATGAAAAAGGGCTGATTTTACCATGCTGGCATTCTGGCACTGGTTTGGAGAACACACAGGAAACATTTCTTTCAGCACGTTACATGTACTTTGGTCAAAAATAATTAAGGCTAATTCACATCAATATTTTACTATACCTCAGTCCTTTCAAAGCTGGGATTTCACTTGCACGACATAATTCATCCCAGCTCTTATCTGATAGCCAAGATGGATCTGGATTCTTGTACTTATTCTTGAGACCCACACCCCCAGTCAGTAAGAATACAAACTCTTGCTGTTCTATTTCATTTTTAGCCCTGTGTTAAAAAAAATGGATAATATTCAGTTATTGAGATACAATTTTACATAATCTAAAGAGCTGTTCAAAATTAATTATACTTCACTGCCATTTAGTAATACTTCTACCGCGGTAACAGCTGAGATTAGACCTCAGTATTCTCTAGTTAAAAAACTGCATGGTAAAAATGACTGATTAAGACTACAGTAAGGGTTTCAAGAGGCAAATGGTATATATCTGCTTATTTGTTTTTAAAAAGTGCAATTATTCCTGATTTTTAAAGGCTTTATAGAAAATATAAAGGTTCTGTGAGTACAGTAGCCCTACAAATTGGCCGAGGAATGGTCCATATACAGATGTGTACACAATGTAATTACGTAAGTGTGCACATTATGGTCATGGTGGTGCAATTTTGAACTTATGTCTCCTTTCACAATGTATTCACACAAAATTACAAAAAAAACCAGGAAGAAACTAAAAAGCCAGTGGAAGAGAAAAGACTGCAACTGAGATCTCATGATGTATGCAAAAGGACAAAAGAAAAAGAAGAGAGAAAATGAAAAACAAAGACAAAAGCCTAGAAGGTGTTGGGATAGCACATTACTGTCTTAGATTTCTTTCTAAAATATTTTCTTAAATAATAGCAATTGTTCTTGATATAAAGATGCTAGGCAGCATTGCCCAGCTCCTTTAAAGGGAGTCAGAGATGTATCACTGACAAAACCATTGGTTTAAATGAGGATAGGAACATTTTTTTCATTGTGTCCGGTACTAGTGATACATGCATTCATGTACTCGTTCACTTGTAAATATTCTCAGTATTAGAAAACCCCAAACATTCATGTCCTTACTCCAAAGGCATTATTCCTAATATGCACAAGAACATGCTATCTCATCAATACCTTTTTCCATTCTAAGAAAATCATTAGTTTCTGTTATTAAGAGACTTCACAAAAATGAGCTTACATGAGAAGACTACAACACAGCAAAAACGAGAAGAGCAGCTTGTCCTTTTCAAACAGTGAACGACACACATTGCAATACAAATTGTATGTGAAGTGGTCATTTAGATATCGAAGTCGCTTCTCCAAAATTTTGGATTTGTTACTAAAAAGAAAAGTGAGAAATAGACTTCAAATTGAATAAATTAGGCAAATCAGTTAAGAAATCTAAAATTATTTAGGGTTGCGGAGGAATTATATTAGACCCATGTGCTCCACAAGGGACTTAAGATACCCATTTCCCCAAAACTTCAATTATACTCAGTGTTTTACAACTCTCAAAAGTCCCAAGTAAAATAATGAGCTGAAATCAATTTGCCACAGTTAGGTGGTGGCACTCAGTTTTCATAACGGAGGAGCCTAGTTCAGAACCAGATCTCATCCCTTCTATAAGTGACATTCTTAAAAATACTTATATAAAGCACATGCTTACAGTTCATAATTTGCTCAAACAGTAACTAAGAGCATTTACTTCATTAACAAATCATATTTTGTTTCAAAAGTTTGCATTTAAGGGGGAATAAGAGGTAAATGATTTCAAAATGGAGAGAACTGTTCATAAGAAGAGAATGAAAACACTTTATTTGACACGAGAAAGACTGTATTTACCTATCATGAATAGAGCTGATGAAGAGGTTAACAAACCAACTAAGGGAGTACTGGTACATGGGATCAATGTTTGCCAAGTCTGCAATACTAAAGAACAGCACCGATGAATGCTTTGCAATAGCTCGATAGCCTTCTCGAGATTCAGCTATTTTAAGTTCCGTTTTCTCTGCAATCTAAATATCAATAGTAGTGGATAAGGAAAAGCTTTCAGTGTTCTTTGTACAAAAATATTACTACTTAATAACTTCATTAAAAATAGTTCTACACAGCACTTTATAACACCAGAGTAAGACGACTTTTATGTTCCAAAAAGCACAATCACAGCAGGAAAATGACTCCAGTAGGTGAAGTGAGTACTTACCCTTACCACAGTACTGCCTGATCCATTCACCTATACTACAGGATGCAATAGTCAAAACAAAGGACAAAGGAGGCACAACAGTTTTGTTGCAACATTTAGCACCAAAAGCATCAATCTATCTCCGCAGTATTAAAAAATATGACTAATTTCAGACTAATTATGTATTTAAACTCTACTTTTTCTACTGTAAATCAGCTTTATACAAAACAATAAAAAGGCTTTTCAAAATTTGACCATCAGACAAATTCCAAGATTACATTTGATTGGCATTAACAAGTACCAGTAAGGCCAACATCAGCTTAAAGAAAACACTAATATTTGATTTATATTAAGCCTATAATGATTAAAAAAACCAACTTTATTCTCTTACCAATGTTATTTAGCTCTCATTGACTTCAGCTGGTATTTTATGCATAAAGTATAACAAAAGAATCTGGGCTTGCGTACCTGTATTAGTCACTCAGATTATTAATGTCTCCCTGAGTATTTTTGTTGTTTTAAAAAAATTAGTTCCTTCATCTTAACACATTACCTTAACTTCAGAATTTATTACTTTTCACTCAGTCTTTAAAATGCTTCGAAGAACGTGTATCTATCTATAAATTAGAGACTGAATAAATGATCAGTGAAGAGTCTAGAATGGATCCAATTTTATATTTCTCTTCATACTTCACAAGCACAGAATTTCCTCCTTGTGCTTTGCATCTAATTCACAGTCCTTCTACTAGCTGCAGATTTTAGCATTTAATTTCTATGCGTTGTTAAGGAAAGTAAACACACACATTTCTTACCTGCTGTTTTTTAGTGATCTCATTAGCTGTTATTTTAGCAGAATCCAAGACCTTAATAGCAGTCTCATCTTCCAGAATATTCCCTTCAGATGAATGTAAGGTTTCTAAAATTTTCTTCTCAATTTCTTTTAGGTTCTTTTTATTGGCTGCGGACTGAAGGATGAGAGCATTTCTTTCCTCTTCTAATTCTGGTCTAATGAAAAAAACGGTCAATGTTCACCTTCAACTTTCGCTTTCACAGCACATCCTAGTTTTTCTTTATTATAACCCTGCTGTCTGAAAAACCACCACGTGATAATGTGGAATAAGTTTACTGCTGGAAACCCTTTGTAGCAGAGTTTAGCCCAATCACATAGACCTTTTTGTACAACCCAGATACTACTTCTCTGTAACTCTGTGAGGGCTCGGATAAGACCCAAAATCAGTTTCAGAGGTACTGGGCATTTATTTCATATGAAATTAAAACAAAATCCTCATCATTCTGCATCCTTGTCTGGCAGCTCAGTCACATTGCAAAAATCACAATAATGATTTAAATTTCAAATAATATTTACACAGTTTTCTAACATTCAAGGAATATTTCAAGAGAAAAGTACCGTAAAAAAACCCACGATTTTACATCTGCTATTTTAATTAACTTGTGCACACTTACACCCACAGTAAACATGACAATCTGTTTTCCTAACAAACTTTTTAGATATGAAAACTAGAAAAACATCTTTTTTTCCCCAAAGCTGTTACTGAGCAACATTTACACCATGTAACTTTAATTTTGCTTTACAATTAATCTCTCATTTTCTTGGAGTTACGCCATAAAAAATTTAAACGGGTATTTGCCATAAAGAGAGACTTACCTCTCTTTCGCTACCACAATACCTAGCAATTGGTCTTCAAGTCCCTCTGGTGTTATCATGAAATTGAGTAAAGAAATTTTTGTAGCAAGTTCAGGCATATAATGTGGATTTCTCAGTTTTGTGGTAATAAAAAACTTGAAATCATTGGAATACTCAATAATGGCCTCACCAAGCTTGATACATTCCACGCCTCCTGAAGTTAAGATGAGAAATGTTAAGAAAACCATGATCTACTTCAATAACCTAAAGAAAAAAATTACTTTTGTGATTAAATAAAAGCAAATTTCTTGTCAATGACAAATTTCCTGAAAAGTATAAATAAATAAATAAATAAATCTCATACTCTGAAAAATTCTCAGAGACTTCAGTGAGGCCACGTTTTACTCGTGGCAGAAGAAATTGAGTCAATCCAATCAGTACCGTACTTTCAATGTGCATATACAATACTGGAGATGGTAGCAGAGCTGTGGAATTATTCTCAAATATGATATTCTTACAGACTATTCTTTCCTTGAATTACCTGCCTGAAATAGGAAGCTCAAAAAAAAGTGTTTGAGCTTTTTTCTTTTTTTTTTTTTTTAAAGTATGAACATGAAAACCACTAAAGATAACTTACGTAAGAAGGAAGAAAAACATATTTGTGTTTATCTGCATTTTTCTGTCTTTTTCCAGGAGGAAGAGAAAGAAAAGTTGAAAATCAAATTCATAGCTACTTAGCAACTTTCAGAGAAACACAGGAAAATTGTGCCTTAAGCAAAATGCCTTGACAGCTTTTCTTGATTTGTGCAAAATTTAGTAAGTATTAGCATTAGACTAAAATGTATGAAAATGAAGCAAGCAAAACATAATTGCACTGAGACTCTTCCCTTTGCAGAGTCAAGTGTCTTCACTTAGTGTGTGACATGGTGAAGGTTTTCACATAAAACCACTGTCACGTGATACATGAATGATATTTATTAAAAAAATAAAATAAAACTTCAGGCTGTTGTGAAGGTACCTTTCTCTTACCACAGGCAGCAGTAAATCAGAGTGTAATAAGAAAAACATCAGGCAGTACCACAGATTGTAAGATGAACATTAACGCAATCTGCTTCAGAGTTCAAAATTAGTTTTGCTGTACCTTGTTTAAAAGTCTGTTTAAGTAGCAGAGGTTCAAGTGACGGATCTAGTTCTTCTCCAACATTTTCCAGCAGGAGTGGAGTGCCAAACTGAATGCAGTTCTCCAGGGTTCTCATATACTCTGCGTCATTGACCTTGATAACACTCAGGCGGTTTTCCTTCTCAAAATTCTTGATCCATTTATTTGCTTGACCTTGAGGATCAATCATTAATGGCCTAGAAGACACAAGACAGTTTTCGCAGTGCTTGCAGGAGTTTTTCAAAATTTTAAACTATTTTAAAATGTTTCTGTGTCAGGCTGGCAAGGAAAAAATAATACAATTTTGATTCTGTTATTTTAAGAGATCAGTGAAAAACAGAGGTATAGGTGTTTTATCACGATTTGAAAAGTAATACCAAAAATAGTTTTAAGAGTTACAAAAAAACTTCATGACGTTTTTCATAAAATACACCAGAATGCAGAATTCTTGTAAAATCTTGTTCTGCCTCTCCCCTGGAATTCTCGGTATTTATAATTTATATTGTTTTTACAAATTTTGAGTTCTTGCTCATATATTTTTTCACCTACAAAAATAAAACTAAAGAATTAGTTGTAATTTAAATCTGATATGTTGGTATATCAACTAGCATAAGACTGGAAATGCAAGTGGGGCAGGGAAAGGTGACACTATTTTAATTTTGTCCAACAGATTTGTCTCCCTGTGCAGATTTCATCTATATGTGTGTATTTTAGTAAGTCAGGCATGAACGATAGCAAACACCTCCTCTAACTGCACCCTCGGAGAACTAAGCAACATTCTAAAACCAGAATTACACACTAATCTGAATATAACCTGAATCTATCACAAAGACTAATTCTTAAGAGAACACAGATCACAAGATCACCAGACAGTTTTATAATCTTGTATTTCTACAAGTGCAGATTGTTTGCAGACAGCTATCACAAGTTTTCACATAACTGATATCAACCTTGAAATAAAATTTCAGTTAGAATACAAAAAAAAGTTGTTACAGGTCCTAAACAAATCCTTTATATAGATGTGAGTTTCACACACAATAAATATCTATAAGACACAAAAATGTCATCTGATACCCTTATAACTGTAAGAACCTAAAGTGGACTGTGGTATATCTGGACCATGCAATTTACATAACCTGAACCTTATCATTAAACATGTAAAGAATAAAGATTTCTGTGCAGTTCTAAAACCAACTCTTACAAATGCTTCATTAGCTAGTAACAGAATAACAAGATACAATACTAAAAAAAAACACCAAGAAAAATAACAAATAACTTTATCCAAGAGGACTGCATCTCCTGAAAGGAAAGCTTTCAAGTAACTATGTGCATTTATTTATTTTATCTTGTTATACCCCTTAAATTTCACAGGAGCTGGGTATAAGGATTCCACTACTGCTCTCAATTACATCGTCTCTACAGAAGCTACATTGTCTCTAGAAATTTTTTATTTTTTTTTTTAAAAGTGAAAACTTGTTTGGATTTGAAAAGTAAATCTTTTTGTCACCTACCAACGCCTTGAATTGTCAACAATGACCCCATTGTCTACAGAAAATGTGTCAGTTGGCAAACCAGCAATATTCCAGGCTCTTATTTTTATTGGGTCACCAAGAGTCTTACTCAAAGAGAAATTCTCAGAACAAGGGATATTTTTCTCCTGGAAAAAAAAAGAGAAAAGAAAACCTCATTTATCTTTATTCCATGTTTCTTTACTTCTTTTATTAAAGGCCACTTCAATCCAAAGTGACTATGTGCGTTTCCTTTTAAGAGTTTGAAACAGGTCAAGTATAACCAACGATGAGAGGTGCCATGCTGGACCTTGTTCTCACCAACAAGGAGGGGCTGCCGGGGAATGTGAAGCTTATGGGCAGCCTGGGCTGCAGTGACCGTGAGATGGTGGAGTTCAAGATCCTTAGGGCAGTGAGGAGTGCGCACAGTAAGCTCACTGCCCTGGACTTCAAGAGAGCAGACTCTGGCCTCTTCAGGGATCTGCTTGGAAGAATAATGTGGGATAAAGCCCTGGAGGGCAGAGGGGCCCAAGAAAGCTGGCTAATATTCAAAGATCACCTCCTCTAAACTGAGGAGCAATTCATGCCAACAAAGAGGCAGACAGGCAAAAATGGCAGGAGGCCTGCATGGACGAACAAGGAGCTTGTGGACAATCTCAAACAGAAGCTTACAGAAGGTGGAAGCAAGAACAGGTAGTCTAGGAGGAATACAGAGAAATTGTCTGAGCAGCCAGGGAGCAGGTTAGGAAAGCTCTGTCCAGGGACAGCAAAGGCAACGAGAACAGCTTCTATAGGTATGTCAGTGATAAAAGAAAGATGGGAAAATACGGGCCCACTCAGGAGGAAACAGGAAACTTGATCACCCAGGATATGGGGAAGGCTGAAGTACTCAATGACTTTTTTGCCTCCGTCTTCACCGGCAAGGGCTCCAGCCACACTGCCCAAGCTGCGGAAGGCAAAGGCAGGGACCAGGAGAATGAGGAAATGCCCACTGTAGGAGAAGATCAGTTCGAGACCATTTAAGGAAGCTGAAGGTGCACAAGTCCATGGCATCATTTGATTTATGAATTATGGTGTTAGTGTAAGTATGCTGGAACTCTCCCTTTGCAAACAGCATAATCAACCATTCAATTAACATATAAATACGTGCCAGTATAAGTTATAATATAATTTCTTTTACATTATACATAACTGCATTTTAAAGTTAACTCTTTTATTTAAAGGCAAAAAGAGACAGTTCTGAGATTTTAAGTAAAAATCAAGCCTTACAAAGTCAATGATGTGCTCTTGTTTCTGGTGTGCTACTTTAAGTCTACAGTAAATTCACTGATTTCATTAAACTCAAATTTACAGAATATTGGATCAGCAGAATTTATCCCATTGATCTTAATGAGTTTTACTAGGCTAACATTAAATAAATGACAAGTGATTTTTGAGGCCTTTTACAGTAATCTGAAAAAAAGCACACACTTATTTAAATCTAAGATGACCTTCTAACCTTGCACAGATTGCTCCAATCTTTGGTACATTCTTGTCGAAATCCAGCAGTAAAAGCTCCCAGATACGCTATCACACCAGCTGATATCAGAACATCTCCTGTCAAATTATCATATACGTCTTGAAGATCATTCGCAGCATTATTCCATCTATGACAAGCAGAAAATGCAGAAAAAAATGGTGCTGAAACCTCCACGTTAATGATATTGACAATAAAAATCAACCTTTTTTGTCATTGTTTATCGTAACTTCAGCTGGAGAATACATAAGGACACTGTCTTTATGTATTTTATTCTCACAAGGTGCTGGGTCATCTTGTCTAGACCATGCTTTCACCAATAAAGATTGGACGAGATGACCCTTCCAACCTGGTACTCTATGATCTTATGATTCTTATTTTGAAGACTTGTCTACAATTCTCCTTCAATGTTGTTGCCCATATTTTTACATTACAAACAATGAGGAATCTTTCAAGGCCCCAGGCTGTTACACTCTTCAGCAGTACGGGCCTCAGACAGAGATACAACATTAAAGTCTCAGAGAACTGAAGTCCAAATTCGGTTTCTGCAATGGCTGTTATATCTGACATTTGACCTTTAACCTGACCTTGATTTCTCTCCACCAAGGCCTCCAATCAACTTCTCTGCTCGTTCTAGTTTTTTAGCACACAGGTCAACCTGGAATTCTAAACGAGCCTTTTCTTCAGTTTTCTCAGTGAAGGTTTGTTCCAAAGCAGCCAAACGATTTTCAACTGCTGCAAGTTCTTCTCTCTTCTGATTCAAGAGGGTCAGTGTCTCTGCTAAGGACTGCTGTGCCTCTCTTAGACGATCTTTCTTGGGTGCAACCACCTATTCAATTACAACCAATATACAAATGCTTAAAGCACATTTTTGTAACTTTATTGTTTAATACAATGCTTAGGGTGACTATACCAAGCAAAGATTTCATAGCACTGAGGGACTAGGATTAAAAACTCACCTTCGCAACCCTGTCATACACCTCCATTGCCATAATCCATTTGCATAAACCCTCTGCTGCTGAGGAAGCTTTAGCCACCTTTTGTGGATCAAACTCAGGATTAGTCAAGTATTCAGCCCGAATCTTCTGCATGACAGCTGCCTGGATAACAAAAGCATTATAGCTCATCAAACTCTCGTGGCTGACACTTTAAAATTACACTGATTGGTTGCTGTTTCTCTAGACAATGAAATAGCAAAGAACTACTCAGTAATAATTGTGGTAAAAAACACTGCTCATTTTTTTCTTTTGATTTTCCTATCATGCTTTGTGATCTTTTCCTGTTTTCATCCTAATCCTATCCTTATCCTACCACTAAACACACAGAAACTACATCTAGCTTTGGAAGGTCTTCATTTAAAGTGCTGCAGGCTGAAGAATATTTGGAGAAATTACTACATATATTGTTCCTACTCCTTCCGAGGTACCTGCTTATGGCCATTTTAGGACACAAGACAATAGACAGGACTGACTATTTACTCTGATACAGTTTTTTATGTGTTATTTTTACCTTTTGATGAGATACCACCTGTAAATTGCGAAGTTAGAAACATTTGTGCACAGAAGGACATTTCATTCAAATAGAAGACAGACTATATAGAAACCTCAGAAATTCCGAAAGGGAATTCTAAAACCTTCTGAAACGCCACTTACAAGGCTCACCCTAAAGAAGTTTGACTTGCTTGTCATGACCATCTTGTAGAGACCCTTGGTCATAACAGAAATTGACTAACTTGGGACAAATGGGGCCTCTGATATATTATTTTCTAATTTCAATTTTTTCACCTGCAAGAAAATATCAAAATGATAAAAACCACTGAAAAATTAGAAGCCTTACTGGAATATTGTCCTTGTCATACTCTTTCAAATCCTTTAAGAAATTCAAGTCACCAAGCAGTTTCTTGCTCGGAGCCCAGTAATCCAAAATCTACAAAACACAGTAGGAAATACCTTTTCGAAGTTTTAAAACAAACACACAAACAAAAAATGACAGATCTCTTAATTAACTCATGCATATTTAATACTGATGACCTTGTATCTCCTGGAGACATCAAAAAGAAGAAAGTCTACCAGATCAAACATTTTCCCCAACCCATATTTAAATCCAAAAACTGAACAGTGTCTCAGGGAAGAGTTATGTATCATCTTTTATCAAAATACGAGTCAAGCAAATTAAATGTGTTCTCTTTGCACATTACAGAACTTAGAAAATTTGGAATTCTGGAAGTTTTCAGTAAAATAATGGATGGAGGCTGTAAGTATTTGCCTACTTTAGAGGACCTTGGATGATCGTGTTTATTGAACTCTATGTTGAGAAGAACACGAATTATAGTCTTATTTGAAACTATTGTCTGCCATTTTACCTTGCCTCCAGTCCCTGAAGGATCTGCAATCTTATCAGGTTTTATGTCTTTCATGACACAGATCGCAGCCATGACAAGTTTGACACCAGATGGAGGATTTTTCATTGATTTGACAATTGATATATCAGAAGGCTAAAATAAAAATCACATTTAAAGAAATTATGACAAATGTCATGCCTTTCTCACCACTAAGATGAATGAATTAACAGAAAAATGGGGAATTATAACACCATTGACAATTAACATAATTATAGAAGGCTTTTACAAGGGATAATACAGTGTTAGTAAGACAGTTAACAATATCCATCAATGTATCCTATGCAGGGGAACTAAAAATGAAATAAATGCTAGCAACTGTAAGCTAATGATTAATTAAAATCATATTTTAAAAAGTCCACATCAGAATATTTTTGATACGCTTCTGTAAGTGTCATCTAAAACATCTCACATACTTCACAACTCTACTAAACTACCTCCAACTATACTAAATTCCTCGGGACTTTCTCAACAATACTGCTTTCAGATCACGTGTTAAGTCACAACAAGGACAAAACCTTTAAATCAAAGATCCAGGTAATTCTTAGCCATAAACAAATGCCATGTTATACACTGGCGGTCAACATTAACTTAGCTGAAAGACAATTAATTTCCTGATACCACTGCTGGTAATCTCAGGTTTTGGTTGCTTTTCCCACAACTGGGCTTTCTTGCAAATAAACAATTTTATAAATGCATGTTTCCCCCTCCACCCCCCCCCTTTGCATTCTGACTACAGGAAGAGGAAATACACTGAACAATGACTGTACAAGTCCTCTCCTTTGCCAAAACCGGGGAAATTTAACACTTTTCAAATCCTTTTCATCTTAGTGCATTCTCTCCCAAATAAATGGAAGAGTATAATCATGTTAAATAACTCATTCAAATGCTGAAATTTAGATCAGCTTGCCTTCAAAGTGTCAAGAGCATCAAGTGCGGCCTCCAGGGCTGGGATTGCCTCTGCCAGGTCACTCTCACATTCATTTTTCAATGCCTGAGCTTCTTCAGCTTTTCCTGTAGCAATTTCTTCATCTACTTTTACAGTTTTTCTTTTTTGTTCTACTTCAGCAGATTCTATTCCTATAGTCTAGAGAAAAAACACATGGATGAGCTTCCTATTGAGCAGTGAATGGTCAAAAAACTGGAAATTACATAGTGTAGCACTTATAGAACATTGCAAAATATGAAAGAACGGAAGTATTTCAATATTTTCATATATTTTCAGTTTACATTAAGGGAATAATTTGTTTCTTAGCATGATGAAACTTCATCATGGAGCTTTAACAGTAAACTGCATGCAATCAGATTACCGTCAATGAAAGCTATTCAAAATATGCTGGAAGTTCCGGAGGCAAGAAACAATGTGCATCAGGCTTTAACTAAAAAATGACTAGCTGTTATAGTGAGTTTTCATAGCTTCATAGTCTATAACATTGACTACTGAAATTTATTTTCTTTTCAGTGATGAGTACTTCATCCAAGTACTCCCTTTGCAGTCCCACAGAAGTGACATCTAGTTTTCTTAAAGGTTTGTAAGAATCGGTAGAAGAGATATCGCTGTATCTGTAAAAACACTTACAAATCAGAAGTGCATGAAAACATCGATCGAATCTTGCTTTTTTGTGATGCAACAGCAACACACTAGCTAAGTGTATTTTTGCAAGTCAGAATTTTTAGAAAACACCTAAGAGATTGGTTCCTAAATATCACTAAATTTCAATGAAGTTAATCCTTTTTAGGATCCTTTTAAAAATCAAGCATATCATTCCTGTTCATGCAAAGACAGACTGTGCAAAACTGTTCTTGTTTATTTCGTACACTGAAGAACTATTTGTGGTTTTTGCAATGTTTGTGAATGATCTTGGGAAAACTGGTCTAACCGCTATTAGCATGAAAGTTCCTCTAATGTCCTTCGGCATGATGCTTAGGCAAGGACTCTATCTCCAGAGTCTGTATCTTACATAAGAATGCAATTTTCTTCCAGTTCTATGGATATAAGCATGAATAGTGGCAAGTTTCACGATACCGCAAACCCCAGTAAAGAAGTGAGCTCAAAAACCTGAACTCAACTCTTAAAGTCACATATCAGCAACCTTATACAGGCATACTCTTTCAAAGCTGTCACCAGTCAGCTGAGGTACTGAAGTAGAAGTACACTGTATGATAAAACGCCTCATTCAAAGCTATTTATTACAAAGGTGAAATTATGGATCCCAAGTATCTACATGCTTACATTAAAACCCACAAAGTTGTATTTGTATAACGCTACCTTCATCATGTTTGCATTATCCAATTTAGCCTCTTCCAGTTTGGGCTGCAGCTGAACTAGCTCTTGCTTCATCTCACCAACCTAAACATACACAAAAGAAGCAGGCAGGATTCAGAAACACCAAGTACAATTTCCAATAATTTCTGTAAGACCTAGATTTTACCTAATGACTAATTTATTGATAGACGGAAATTCAGTTTCAAATCAAAACACTTCAGAGACTTATTTTTACCTCACATGTACAATCTCTAATCTTAAGAGCTACGTTCACCTACAGTCACCTGTTAACCATTTAAGAAAGGGAAGCTCTGTTCATATACTGCTTAGCAATACATGCTTAGAGGTCTGTGGCCTCTAGCACAACTGCTACGACTGTAGAAAAGGTAAAATACATTTCTTACAGTTTTACTGTTGAAGATCAAGCTAAACAAAATCTGAAGTAATGCTTTTTGAGTGACTTGTCCTGGAAAAGACCTGCTTTTGCCAAACGTTTTGTATTTTCAGTTCCATTTTTGTCCTAACTCACCTGTGATTCAGCAAAAGCTAGTTTATCTAGTCCATTCACGTATTTCTTCTTGGCTTTCATTACAGCATCTCGTTTCTGAGTAAGAAGTTTCCGAAACGCAGCAATAAGCTCAAGATAAGAAGTAGGAGTAACATAATTATGGCGTCCCAAAATTTGCAAGAACCTATTAAAAAAAAAAAAAGTAGTTTATTTAGTTTAACTATTGTTAGCAAAGTTATATAACTGACAAATAATAGGAGTAAACAATTCTGACAATTTTATATAATATTTTTATGTAGGCAAATAGTATACATTAACATTTAATACAGAAGCGAGAAGTAATGGAACTCAATCCTACTATTTTGTTGTTTCTTACTTCTAAAAATTCAACTTTTGAGTTCTCCATTGCTCAATTCACTACTTTCAACAGCATAATCTTTTCCCTCTTAGTATTTCTATAAATTAATGAATTGTTTTCAAAAGAAACAGACTGACCTTACAGAGAGTGACAAAACTGAGGTATGAAAGTATTTACAGATGGGCACAACTTCCTGACGCTCACTGTCAGTGAGCTGAAGTGTTTCTAAGAACTTATTAGCCACACGTTCAAGAGCATCTTCAGGCCATGGCTGAGGGAGAAGTGAGGAGAGAAGCACTTGTAAAATTCAGCCGTTAGTAGTCTTCATACTTTAAAAACAATTTGTACGATTCAAAACACCAGAATGAGATATACTAGTCCCAACTACGTCTCAAGAATAACGAACTGATATAAGGGCTAGATGAGGCAGCAAGGTCACTACCCATGCAGTCTTTTCTGGCAGCTCCTGGCTGATCGTCTAGTTAAAAGCTACATATTGCCTTTCTATCCAAACATTTCTGCATCTATGTCGCCCTTTGGCAGAAAAATTGACATCAGCACCAGGCCAAGCTATAGAGCTAACTGCACTTTATTGACAGTAACACCACTTACAAAGGATCATTAACTGTAGTAATTTTCCAAGCTTTATTCTGCTATAAAAGATCTACTGATAAACAGGACTTGTATTAGCTAGTCATTCCTGTGATGCATGATCTGCTTAACAGGCAGCAGCAATTATGATCATTTTACAATAACACTGAAATGGTTTCTCTAGTCCTTTAAGACACACGCATTATATGATAAAATGACAAATTACCATCACAAAACTGAGAATATTCACTATTTCAGCAATGTAAAATTTTTAGCAACAAATTTAAGTTTATTTGTAGAAATACCGAGATTGCACACCGAAGAGCTTCCAAACTACTACAAAACATGCCTGTGCTATTTGAAAATTTTGAAAAACATGGAGTAATTCTATACAGAAGACATGAAAACACAGATTATTAGAAAACTGAAGTGTTTGTTTAAGGAAACAATATAAATATTTCCACATACCTGGAACCAATCAATAGTACAACAGTTAATGAGTGAGGGAAACTGCCTCAGACGATTGCGGAAAGCATCTCCGATTGGGCTGAATGCTACCACAATGTGGAGATTTTCTTTGCAGCAGTTCACAAAAAATGCAAACAAGGCCAAGGGACTGAGTTCTTCATGTTTATTGTCCGCCTGAGCTATCGCACGAACACCCTAGGAATAATACATAGGGTAAAAACAGTTATATAATTTCTCATTAAGCACTTCTGAAGTCCTACAACAAACCTGTTAATGACAGCATCACCATGAACTAAATTCTTTATTGATAAATGAGACAGGTAGAATAAACTACAAGACAAGAACAAGTAGTAAATACTATTTCAGAATAGGATTACAATATTTATCTGTGACCCCGACAACTCATTCTAGAAATGACCACCTGCTGCCTCGAGTAACCAAGAATACATTAGAACAAAAATTAAAAATCCATCCCAAGATGAGTTCCAGATGGACAAGACACATTAAGATAAGAAAAGGTTAAGACACATTCTGAAAAAAAAAATCAAAATTCATAATTAGCTCCCTCAAGAAACAGAGACCCAAAGCCTTCTAATCATATATAAAACTACCAGGCCTAATTACAATCAATCTTCAGTCACTCAAAAATTTAGGAGATACAAACAGGTGAGGCAAATTACTACTCATTACAGAAAAGCCTCTATCACAATAGGAAACGTCTTTCTCATCACCTATGCTTTAAGTGCCATGTAAGTCCCCTAAACAACATCTCAAGACATTAACTTACTAAGAACTTTTTCAGCTTTATTATTATACTAAAATATGCTGCATTTACCTAATTGGAGAGGAAAATTTAAGTTTCAAACATCAAAACATATTCTGTTCATTCATTTGCCAAAGACAATAATCTCTCAAAACAAGAAGAAACCTCTAGATTTGAAACTAAAGACTACTTCATAAAAGTATTATTATCTCCAATTAATTAGCAATCCATGAAACCCTGACTATAAACTCCTAAAACTCAAATTATTCTTCCACAAAAGCATGTATACTTTACATAATCATGCAAGTAAAATGAATTAAATTTAAAATAAAATAAATTTTGGAAAAAAATTAGTTTAGTAGCAATAGAGTAAAAGTGGAAATACTTTCACGGAGCAGATTTAAATGAGTAAAAAACAACTTATGGATATTATGGATAGCTACCAAGTTTTAGCATATACCAAGTGAATATGTTCATACAAACTGTAAAATTATAAAAGAGACATGTTATCTTAATATCGTTGTTGTTATTATATACCTGGCAAGAGTGAAACAGTAACAGAGAGAGATGATTAGAATTGTAATCTAACTTCTTTGCAAAATACATGGAATGCAAGTATCAGCATGCTCCATAACATAAGCCCAAGAAAAAAAACACCCAACGACATTTCTCAAGTGATACAGCTCTTTCAATAAAGAACATTTTGTATATGTACTCAAAACCAATTTTAATGTCAACTAGAAGCGGGCTTAGGTAAATTATTGGTAAACATACCACAGAGATATGAAGACAGCACAGCATACAGTTCCAAATATTGTTAGCTAACATTAAGTTTCAAACTTGATGTATACAAAGATGGATGCTTCTCCCTCCCAAGTGGTGCCTGCTATTTTGAAAATCCAAGCCTGATTTTACTTAGAAATTTTTAGAAAATTGCCCAAATACATTGCATCTTTACTTCTGAGCCTGAATTCATGGAGCACTCTTCCCCAGCTTCTCTCTGAGAAGTGTCAAGACTATGAAATTCTGTCTAACAATGATCTAGTGCCCTAGACAGCAAGAGTCTATTGACAAAGGCCGGCTGTCTTTTCTCAAAAACTGTCTTTGTCCTTAACTGATCAATCAAAACATTATGAAGTACATTCTTCTTCCGCACAATACACTGCAAAAAGTAACTATGGCCATGGGGTACTTGTGAACAATCAAAGTTCTCTATGTGCACAACTTAACCTGTTCGTGAAGAGACTGCCAGGTCAGAGTTAAAGCTAGGAGTAAGCATAAGCAACTCTGTAAGTCTACTAATAACTGGCTGATTTAGATAAGGTCTCAAAAAAAGTCACAGAATTAAATGCATATGCCCAAAAGACACACTTGACTCTGAACTGACAAAATAGCTTAATAGGGAGTTGACATTAAAGAGAATTTCTAAAGATACCTCTATAATCTCTTGTTTTTCATCTGCTGCAAAGAGATTGGGTACCTCCCCAGTGTTGAGGACACTGTCAACATCTTCTAAAAAGCTTTCTTCTTTAATTTGTGCATCTGTGATTATAAACACAGTTTTCAAGCCTTTTACACCTGCATTCTTCAGAAGACTCTAAAAATGCAAGACAGTTAAAATATTGTATATTCCAAAACATCCTTCCTCAAAATTAAGTCAAAATGCAGACAGGTTATTAATACTCACTTTCAGATCTTCTCTCCACTCATTTGTACCATAGGTCTTAGAAATCTCTGGTTGAAAAACACACATTTTTGCCATGAGTGCTGCTAAACGGGTCAAGGACTGGCGTCCGCTTCCTCCCATTCCAACCAACAAAGCATTACCCTCTGGCTGCTTCAGAATACGGCTTATACGAGACAGATGTTCCAACATATACCTGTATTTGAAATGTGCTGATTACCAGAATGGCGGTAATACATATACATTTGTGCACCTATAAATCTGTGAAACAAGTATAGAAGCAGCATCTCCAAAACAAATTTCTGAAGTTGGGGTGGGGTAGTGGGGAAGAGGAAGAAAGGTAGTGGGTATGCACTGCAAAATAAAATTAAACTCACAACTCTCCTATTATACAAATATCAGTATTTAGCTAAATTACAAATGACTACAAATTACTAAAAGGAACCGTCAGCAGTGAGAACAGGGGCACTATATGGATAAAAATGTCAAAGAAAAAGAAAACCAACAGAAATTCTCTACTTCTAAAACCTAGCAGTGCTATCAGTTTTAACTTTCTTCAAGTATAACAGTTAAAATAGGGAGGAGCTGTCTCAGTTGTAGCTCTGGAACAATAGCAGCCTGCAGAGGCTAAAATTTCACAGGCTTAGCTGCAGCACCAGGTTGGGTACATGCCCTGAAGCGGGCCATGGCTGTGCTGCACAATAACAGAGCAGGGAGACAGCTGTCATTGTGCTGTATCTCACTCTGCACCTCACAACCTTACAATCCTTGCCCTTGGTGAAATGAAAGTCCAGTGGCTGCAGGCAAAACTGACATCCATCTTCGCCAGTAACAGAGGCCTAGCAGAAGCACAGCACCCACCTACTTTGGTGCACAATGTCTCTATAACAACCAAGAATATATTCAGAACCCCTTAGGAGAAAAACTTCTCCTTATTTATTTTCGGATAAAAAAGCAGGGTTAAAGGAGAAAAATCAGTTCCATCCAAAAAGGTGTAACACTACAGGCACTTTTGTGCATGCATAAAGGGGAGGAGACATACAAAAAATACAGCCCACAATATTGGATATGCTAAATTACCAACTCCTGCTTAAAGTTCTTAATAATACAGATCATACGCACCTGAAAACTACAAGGTTCATTCTTGTTTTGTGCATTTGATTATATTCATCCAGACACTGCTCCACAACATCAGCAAACTGCTGAAGGCTTGGAATTTCAACATAAAGTCTTTCATCTCCCTCAAGTTCTGGAATCATGTAGTCACCAAAAAACAAACTTCTCATGTTTTCTTCTGTTACCTTGGTAAATATTCAAATTATGAAAACACATTATGAAAAATTTTAGAAAACAAAGGAGAATTTAGACAAATACTCAAGACGTGAGAGAAAGCACTCTGAAATATTTTGACTCACAGACAACACTCAACTGAAAATTATCTATTTCCCGTATTAAACAATACACTTATTCTTATTTCATTCTTGGAACACATTTGGCTCAAGTAGCCATTAACAGTCTCATAATCATGACCTTCAGTTTATTTATTATTTATTTATTCCGTTTATTTATTTATTATTTATTCAGTTTATTTTTTATGTTTAGCAATTTTCAATATATTATGAAATGAACAACTAAGACCAAAAAATTATTTCTTCTATAAATCAATGAAATGAAAGGAGAAGAAAAAAAGAAAAACAGAAAAAAGGAAGACAAGGCATACAGTATAAAGTGATTACACAACATTTTAAATACTAAAATTTTGTAACAATTACAGAATGCTGATTACCACACAGTAGCTTAGTCACCAGCTAAATTTAAAAAGGGAATGTCTCCTTATTCTGTAAATCAGGTCTTAGGAAGTCCATTTAAGAGTATTCGTACTTGTATTTCTCCTTGCAGGTACTGTACTATGCGCACACGCCAGCTACTTTTGTGGTAGCAATTTAAAAATTGCTCTATTTCTGTTATCTCCCAAAGATTCAGTATGTGCTGCTACATCTCCAAGAAAAGATGTGACAGAATTTCTTTTTAAAAGTTGCTCTGCTCACCTACTGACTAATTGGATGCTTGATTTCTATGTGCAGACATCTAGGAGCTTAATAAACGTTATGCTTGGTAAATTAAATTTCATAAAATATAAATACTCAGGGGTGTTTTTGGTAAATCTGAGAAAATGTTGCACAATTTTTTTTATTTAAATAAGGAACAAGTTTTTGTTTCACTATCAGATACACAGAATTCTTTAATGGAAAAGTAATAAGTTTACCCACATTTTAAATTAAATATTTTTTTGAAAAGGACGTTTATGTACAACAGTTAAGCCCTTCCAAACATTTTTACTCTCTTTTTTTTTTTTTTTTTTTCAAATTTAACTCAAATTTTGAAGCACATTTGATCCAAAATTTCACCTGCCATTGAGAAACTTTCCAGTCTTAAATTTATAATGAAAGCAATTATCTTGCAACAGGTTAAACGTGATACTCACAGGTGTACTTTCGTGCTTCAGGTGTGCAAAAACTGAATCAAACGCTTCTTTGAAATGTTCTTTCACAATATCTTTCATTAAATTGAACAACCAGGCTCTATCGTTGTCTTCCACTAGACGGTCATAGAAGACACGAAATACCTCATGTACAAACAGACGAATCATTTCATGTTTGCTTTCAATTGATTTTCTCTTGATGAGCAAGCAGCCATGGATAACACGTGAAAAGTCACGCAGGTTGAATATATAATGAGATTTGGCTGGTGTGGGCAAAAGATTTTTGATGGCTTTCTTATATACCTTAAGATAATAACAACCAAAAGGAACAAAATCAACAAATCAGTAACATCAACTATATTATTATAATAAATTTTAAATGTCTTCTAAAACTGTATTTCTGCAAGAGAAACATTTCACACTTAGTAAATCTTAATAACATCTAAAGATCTTGAAGTCCTCTGAATATATCAGATGCATCTCATGCGATTCTGGATCATACGCGTACTACTAACCTAATTGCAAACGGGAAAAGTAATTGTAGCAAGTATAAAGAAATCTGTTGCAGGACCAGGAATACCACTCAGATCTCTTGTCTTCCTTCAATTATGTGATATCCTCCTTCAAGTAAAGGATTGAATGATACGTAATTGTAACTTCCTAGATTTTCACTTGTTTAGATCTATTTGCTTGCATATCTACAAATTACTCAAAAATAAAAGAGTCAGTAAAGATGCTGAAGTAAGAGGCAAATCAAGAGAAGTGTCTTTTGACTATGTTTTGCTCTAATCTGGAATGCATCAGCTGTTGTTAGCTCACACTGTATGATAGAAATAGCGTCCTTTCTCATTATATTGAACGTAAATAACATGCTGAAGTGAATGCTGACAGAGAAAGCTTTTAATCTCTCTCTGTACACTCAAAGGTGAAGACAATTATCAAACATTGACCTGCTAAAAAAATTGTACAGTAAAATCAAGTGTTACAGGCTTGACTATATCCATCATACTGAGTACACATTTCACCTGTTGTCTCGTGTCCAAAGCCAATTCCAAAGCCCAGTTCTTCTATTACACTTTAATCCTAGGAGTTGGAGGGTACTGCTTAGCAGGATGAAAATTCATGTTAGAACAAATTCTCTAGTGGGCAAATGTGCAGGAGTATAGCAGTATAAACAAAATTTGATGCAGTCTGATGAGAAATAACTGCATGACTGTATTAAACGACAATAAATTGGTCTAAGATGTATGCTGACAAAACTGAATGTTTCAAATATGTAGTCAAAAGCATTCAAATCGCTCGTAGCTGCTATTATTCTGCTTAAAGAAGCAAAACTTGTAAATTTCTTGTGAATTACTTGTTTGTTTGTTTTGGAAAGATTAATTGAACCTACAAAAAGATTTCTAATGGCAGTAGTCAGCCTTGTGGTTTGTACATTGAATGTATTATCTAACAATAGTTCTGAAATACCAGCTCTGCAAGTCCTTGGAATGAGATGGATTCAGTCTTGAATATGTCCTTGGGTATAAGCAGAACTAGCAGAAAAGTCTGAGAAAGGCCTCAGTTCTGCAGCAGAAGTCACATTCCCTGCAAAACTTGAGCCATTTGATTTTGCCTTTGAAGCTGATCAGATTATCTGTCAGAATTTTTCATTAGTTACCTAATGCCTTTCCACGATGAATACTTATTTGTAGGCAATAGATTTGTTCACACTGCTCATGATTTCTGCTACGTAATAAGCCAGCAAAGCTATATTTTTATATACCTTACATCATCTGTAACAATGCCTCTTTGCAAAAATGTCACGAATTGCCATTCCTTTTTTTCATGTGTATGGTACGTTGCAAATGTGATACTCGCTAAAATCTGTAACATGGAACTTCGCAAACCATTTAGAAATTCCATACAGCTGGGCCCAATGGGTCTCAGATTCACAACGTTTCTGTGATGTCTTTTGTCATACTGGAGTCAGATTCGAAGCTGCACATCCGTGTTGGCATCCCTACTCTACTATAGCATAAGAACCGGGAGAGGAAGGAGGAAAGTGGAGAGGGTGATTTCATCATTCTTAGTCTCTCAGAAAAGGAATTTTGGAAGAGTTGAAGTTGGTATTTTCACTTTGTGTGTGACAGCTTCCCATGCCTGTCTGACCCCCAGAAGATTCCAGTCTCATCTACCTGACTTTATGTGGACAGGTACCACAGAGCCCACACTAACACAAATTTAAAGACAACGCTCCTAGAATAAGAAGGTTACTGCAACAGTAAAACTAAGACAATTTTCTCAAAGGACATGAGGCTGTATGTTAAAAATAATAAGGAAAAAAATATCTAAAATCTCTACTTCACCAATTATTACAGAGACAGTGAAACTTCACCAAACAAATGAAAGGAAACTTCCATTAAGGTATCTGCCTCTTACCTCTAAAGTGGCAGTGACAATTTGATTTCCAATTGTGAAGAACTCAGAAGAAAATTCATTAGTCCGTAAGTAGAAAGCTACTATGGTAGAGAAGATGCGGACCATTGTTTCATCACTAAAAGAATTAATAGTGCAAATGTTGAAGTGTCGCAAAAATCGAGGAGTAACAGTATTCCTCCCGCCGCCTGGAGGCCCCATAGCAGCAAGTAACTGTACATCAACAAGTGTAATTTTTGATGTGTCCTTTAAATCATACCTTCAAAATAAATTGCAATGTGACATTTAGATAGTTATAGATACAACACATTTGTTACAGCTTAGATGCACCTATACTACTGAGTACTCTCCGCATGCATATGTACATAAAAATATAATATTAGATATTAATTACTATATTTTTAATATATATTTATATATATTTTAAAACAAAACAAAAAAACCAAGCACACCAAAAAAACCCCAAAACCAAGAACTAGTCCTATAACTGTGCCCCAGTTAGTCTCAACACATCATGCTGGCCTGACAGAAAGATCATTTGTTTAAACTGGGTTACATAAAACCTGACACAAAATTTTGAGACAAGTATTTAAAGCCACAATGTGGCAAGATACATTATCTCTTTTCAAGAGCAACAGATACTTGAGCCTGGAATCGCAAAAGTAACAGTATTTGATAAATGCCTGGAATCACAGAATAATTCAGGGTGGAAGGGAACTCAGGAGACCACCTCTTCCAATCTAAGCAGAGCCAAAAACCTCAAAAGCAGTGAAGACCTTTAGCTTATTTTATTTCATGGCCCTTATCAAATCTGATTTCATTGTTATTTTAAAAAATTATGTTGAAATGTTGTTAAAAAAATACTTGTGATCTTGGATGACAGTAAAAACCAATGCAATGAGTAAAATCAAAAGTTTTCTATATATATATAAAATTTTATATGTATTTATATGTATAATATATATAAAATTTATATATATTAACAATAAAACCTGTCAACCTCTGAAGAGGAAGAGAAAGGAAAGAAACAAGGAACCGCACCAGAAAAATAAAAACAATGAAAAATGCAGACATTAAGTCACTTAAAGAGCAACACAGAAGTTGCTTCAACTTTAAATAATATATTTTTATATAAACTAAAGTTATCTTAACATTTACAAAGGACTTCAAAAAAATTTTTGAAAGTAAAATTCAAGTGAATAAATAATTATAACAGGAACAAAAAAAAGTTTAAATTGTGTTTTAAATAATTACCAAAATCCATGGTCGAAGAACTGTCTTAAAAGTTCTATAGGAGGCTGTGCACCATACTTCTCCAAAGCAGGCATATTCATATCATCTACAAAAATAATGCACTTTTTTCCCATTGGAGGGCCAAAGACTCCTTTGCGCCTCTTATCCAGCCTGGACATAATAATGTTCTATAATGCAGACAGAAATATTCAAAACAGAGAGTAAATATTCATATATGTTGTCTTTTTGAAACATAAATTATGTGTTCTACTAACCTGGGTCTGATTGGCACTGGTTTGAGCTGAAAAATTAATGAAGAAGGGAAAGTAGCGTTCGCTTTCCAAGTTGTTCATTAACTTGTCCTTGACATAAACAGATTTCCCAGTACCTGTTGGTCCCACTAAAAGCAGCGGTCTTCACAAAGAAAGAAATAAAGCATACAGACTGCAGAAATCTAACAAACTATAAACTAATCGCAATTAGAAGTCAAAAGTTTCACTAACTTGCCCTGCTTGTTCTACCTCTAAAAACACTACCTGCCTTAAGAAGAAACTAAAATGTTTTAACATAGTCATATAACCCTCTCACAATTTTAGTTTGCTCCTACCAACAAGACAAAGCGACAAAGAGAAAGAGACATTTCTCATTCTTTCATCCTACTGGCTTTGGAGAATATATGAACATACATGGGAGTTAAATTTCTCCTGATAGGTCTTGCAGTAGTTTAAATTTCATAAAACTTTCAGCCTCGAAACTTAACCTGAGGCTGTTTTATATTTTATTCTCTTATATGATCTGACCAGAGTTAATATAACTGATTTTGATATGACTAATCAAAGAAAAAAAATATATATTTCATCACCAAAGAAGAACGAGGGTATAAAAACTCTTCGGGCTGTCATAACAGCATCATCAGAACAAGCACACCAAAAGTGGATTATAATAAGGCTTCATAAAAAAACCAAAACCAAAAACCAAAACCAGACTCACAGGCAATGAATTGCCCTGTTTGTAGTAAATGTCTATTTTTAATAGGCCAAATAAATTTTGAGGGCTTGATAAAAACAATGAAATCAATGGAAAGAATAAGATACATTTCTACATATGACCAGTATTTCAGAAGTTTGCACTGAAGTGAATTAACTTACTTTCCATGGGTAATGAATAGCTCTACCAAATAGGTATATCGGACAGTATCCATAGTTGGGACTATAATATCTTGAATCTTCACATTTTTATCACTGTAATTAATATTTTTAATAAGTCCATTCCAATGAACCCAACATCCTCTGCCTTTCAGCTACAAAGAAATACAGATGTAAAAATCAAATGGTGTTACTTCTATACATATGGAAGGTTTTCTCGACTATTTCATTTTTGAAAAATTAAAATAATTATTGTTAATACATTAATTAAAATTAAATGCTTCAAAAGTTCATATATTTAGTTTGCTTTATCTCACTAATCAAGTGTTAAAGTACATACCTAAGCTTAGATTCCTTTTTGTCCTTAAAGATTTTGTTCAGCCAAAACAAACAAAACAAAAACATACAAAAACCCAACAGAAGAACACATGACAAAATTAAAAAGTGTAATTATAATCTAAATTTCTAATGGATACTATAAACAAAATTATAATATAAGCAAACCGCCTATGGGCTCAATATCCTGCTTTCCTTCTAGACAGTCCACATCTTTCCTTCTGTAAGAAACCAGATTTGAGTCTGTCAGCTTAGCTTTAGTTACAGAATAATTATAATGTGGCAACATTCTAATATAACTGATGTCTGTATCTTGGTACTTTCTAGAAAAAATAGATTGGTCAGCACGTTAGTATTAAAAAAATAAAAATAAATGAAAAATGCACTACGGGATTTAATCCAGCATTCTACAACATCCAACAAGCTTTGTAAAGTTAAAATATCCATCTAGCTATATTTTCCTTCCATTCAGACTGTAAGAATCTACTTCAGTCAATGCAGGAGCAGTCAACCATACCTCATACAGGTAGTCATAGACCAAGCCTTTCTCTTCAAAGGGACACTCCCATTTTCCCACACTCGTCGGTACAGGATTTATTCCAGGTTTCCCAGCCAGAGTTTCCCTCAAGAAATTATCAAAAATTATCCTGCTGTCACCATCACAAGTTCCACCAATGGACCAGATCATGGCAAAAGCAAAGCAGCCCTGAAAGGGCAAAAGGACAAGCATCTGTCTAAAAAGTTGACATATTATACAAACCTTGTACAGTCTGATTAACGAACATAATTCTGAAAAATACTGTTAAGCAGATAGGTGTTACAAGTTACCCTTGAACAGCCCTGGTCTAAAGAGATTTAGAAATCCGATTAAAGACAGAGCAAACAAAAAACCTTATTCAAGGATACAAATATATGACAAAAAAAATGAAGGCCCGTGACTAAACCATTATGTCACCTGACAAAGCCTGAGAAGAGTTCAATCATGTGGTCTCAGGGATTTTCTAATGGCAAACCAGGATCTAGGAATTTTTTAATTCTATTTTAAATAAATACTTCTAAAATCTGTTTTCTTCAGTTTTTCGTAAGAACAGTTATATAAGGTCAGACAGACCATCCAATTAATACAACCCTCAGAAAACTCTCTCCAAGGAAATTTTGCTCAAGCAAGCCTATCAGTATTACACCAACACTTGTGTCCTTTAAGGAAATAAGACACTTCGCTTTGGCTAATTATTTGGTTGGTTAAAAAGCACATTTAGCAAAAACATTATTTATCCCAGTTAATTAGAAAAATAGAAAAACATTTAATCATATTTGTTACTTGTGTATGAGACTTGTGTCTCATTTGGGCACCTCCAAAGTTTTTGGGGAGGGAGCAAGGAGGTAGCAAAGTTGCTTCACATGTCTCCTATCCCAAATTAAAGTTGTTCTGATTAGTCCAATTATTTTTGAAGACTGGCATATGCAGAAACAGATACACATTTTTCTACAGGTTAAAAAAACTAACCATAATCCATGTACGGATGTTTTTGTTGGTGGGATCTTCTTGCACAGTTTGACAAATCAACATTTCAAAAAGCCGGGTAAGAGCTACTACAACATTGATATCGCTTGTAGGTACCAGTTCCTACAAGATACAAAAGGATAGGTATTATACTTCACGTGTTCAGTTGGTTTATCTTTTGGAGCTAAAATACCAAAATAATTAGATGATTATTAATTCTGAACAAATATTTGAAGGCAAGGTTTACAGTGACTTTTATTCAAAAGACCATTTGCCCTCCTCTACCCTTGAAACATCAAGACATTTACCTTGTTAGCCATGTTCACAGCTACTATGTGACCACTACAATCATACATTTTAAAAAGGAAAACAAACAAAAATCCCCAAACCCACAGAAGTAACTACAACAATACAGGAGGAAAAGCCTAAGAACTATATCACACAGGGTTCACAAAGAACTACATGTATGTTTCCCCTAACACTTCAAAAAAGTAATTCCCTAATCAACACGACATCATTAAAGAAAAAAAAAAATATCTACAAAATCCTCTTGGGAAGATTTTCCACTCAGCACATTAAATACTTACCTTACTTTTGAAAAAACAAGGTGAAAGCTATGATCAACCTACAAGTCTTACCTAACATTTTCATTTTAACTTCCCAAATTGGACCCAAGAATTGCCCTTCCCGAAACAACAGGAGGCCGCTGCATATTCATTCTAGTCGTGCTTGTCATGAGAGAACAGCCCCTCCCTCCCAAAGGTAACAGAATGGAAATGACCACCTAGCTACTGCAGGAAAAAAATGGCAAAAAATACCTTGCACTGTTTCTGACGGAGTCTTAATGCTGGTGGTATTAACCAATCAAATAGTCCCTGCAGAAGACCTTGATGTCCCTTTAAGTTAAGAGGTTCAGGCAGTTTACTCAACCAAGAGGTAACAAGTGGCCTCCAGCCCAGCTGAGAAGGTTCCAAATAAATCATGCCGCAACGACTGACTGTAGCAGGCTAAGGAAAAATTGTAAACTCATTTTATTATAAATTTAATATATTGAACTTTGGTTTGTTTTGATTAAATGCAAAACTTACTGATGCCTGGGAAAGATCCATTGTTTCAAAAATAAGACTCATCTGAAGGGACATTTGGATGATTTCCCCACTCATCAAACAAAGCTTTAAAAATTAAAAAGAAAAAAATAACCACAAGCAATATTAGAAAAGAAAATTATTTGTAAATCACCTATAGTTCTATATGAAAATCAGCAAAACCAAGATAAACAGAGGCAAGGTCAACCACATAAAACGTTTAATTGCTTGGAACAGTAATTATTTTTTTTCTAGCTTTAGCTAAATTCTTCACTTAAACCATAGTACTCCACATCATCCTACCAGTAGGTTCATGACAGGTAACTATCATCTTGCATATGACAAGATAAAGAAAAGACAGTAAGCAGAAAGGAAAAAATCCATTTTGAGTAACTTTGTCACACTATCATCCAGAACTTGAAATGCTGTCTCTAATTTTTATATTCACTTTGATATTACTAAGGCCTATATTCAAAAGTGCTGTATGGTTACAACTTCGACTTGAGAAGTCATTAATTTTGAAACTGTAACCCTTTGTGTCTTGGGAATGTCTTTAAATGTAAGTGTCTGAGTTTGTGCAAGTTTTGAAACTGTGGGATTTACATTAAATATAATGAAATGTAATTTTAAAAATTTAAATTATTTATGTTACAAACTGACAATATGACATTAAGGAAATACTATATGTTTCATGTCTTACGGCAATGAGTCGATTCTGTGATTATGACTCCAATAAAGTAATGTAAAAAAAAAAAACCAACAACGAAAAAGCTAACAACTTGTTACCAAAGCCACCTTGCACTTGGTCTTTCCAAATGCCAGGCACTGCTGTTGCATTTGTGGTTTTATATGTAGAAGCATACTTTCAAAATGCCACATTTTTTTATTTAGGCATTTATTTTCACTGACTGATACCTTTTTGTTGTCATCCAGAACTGTATTCATGCTTTCTATCCAGAGAGTATCAATTGGGCCATCAAAGATAACCCATTTGCGCTCAGGAGTCTCAGATGATGCAAATTCTCTGAAAGTATTAGCAATTATACCATCTGTCCACTAGAGGGGGAGAACGTAGGAACGAAAAGTAAGACACAGACTACGTAATTAAATTTAAACTGCCCATAACAGAAAAACCTTCCATTTCCTTTTCATTATTCCTCTCTTTTAATTATTCTTCTCTCGTTCTGCAGAGAGCAGAACATAACTTTGCAGTTTCACTGAGGGTCATGCAACATCAGCAAATTTTAAAATAGTATGTTTTTCACTTTAAAAAATATTGTAACAAATAGAAGACCAGCAATTCAATTCACAGAAACTTAGAAGTGCTTCTGCTCTGTCTTGCACCTGGTTGTCCCCAGAGCCACCCTGAGTTTCACTATTTCACATTCACCACTTCATATTGTTTCTTTTCCAAACCTAAGCTTCCCACTTGGGGACCCATGTTTTCTAGATAGTTTTTGCATTACTTTGATTATACTGGTTAAGAATAGACAGAGCAATTAATACAGTTAAGTTTGGTATGATTTTCTAGTATGGATGCAACTATATGAGGACAATGACTCTCAGCATGGTATTGCTTATTTTTGCATATTTAAACCTATATAACTGCATACATGCTTGGTACACTAATTTAAAACAAGCCATTCAAGTATTAGTTAAAAGAAAACTTAAAATTTCTCATCTGTGTTTAAAATCATAAAATTATGAATTCAACGGCTTACTATCGAGAATAATGGAGGTCTGACATATACAGGAGAAGGAAAAAAAGAAGCAAGCAAGCACTAGAAACACTACAAAGCAGAAAAAACAGACAGGATTATTAGTTCCTACTAGTCTTGAACACATACTGGTATGTTTGCTGCTTTTTTTTTTTTTTTTTTTTTTTAAACCAAACCAGTAATTTTAATTTATAGCACAGCCCTATAAATACTGTCTGGAGTCCAGGGAACATATGAAGAAATGTTGTCTGGAATTGGGACTTAAAAACCAGAAGCAAGAGCCTTGTAAGCTGCCTTTCCTCCCCTGCAAACAACCGTGAATGACACCATGAGTTAACCTGAAATCAGAAGATACCAGAACATGGTAGAACACAAGTGCACTCATACAAACCCCATGAAAGCCACAGCAGGTGAGAGAGGAAGAAACAGACAAAGATGGGCAATTACTATACACTAATTTTAAAACATACATTACCTCATGGGATACCGCATCAAACTGCCCAAAAAGCTGACCCATAGTGACTGATTTTGGATTCACAGTTCTAAAAATTACTTTTTCTTCTTCACCATAACCACGCTCTTTCATAAGAGACAGTGTATCTGCCAACACATGTAGAATTTTGGTCTTCCCAGAAAAAGATTCCCCTACCAGCATAAAGCTGTTAGATGGAGAAAAAAAATGCTATTAATAAATTTGTCTTGCAATTTAGACTTTTACAGAACACACAAAGGCCAATAGCATCATTTATATGCTTCAAGATAATTTTCACCTAATTTTTGAAAAGCGGAGCAAGTAAGTTTGGTTTGTATATATGAAACATCACTTAGGCAAAACCAGTTTATTTGCACACGCAAATCTGATTGCACAGCCACTGTGCGCAAGCTGGCATCTAAAATACATGTTTACCACTACACCAGTTCATTTATTTGCTGAATCAAATAAATCAAAGATTACTGTCTAGTTTATTTTCAGTCTAGACAGAGTTTATAACAAAGTTCTGGAAGAATATCAACAACAGGAACATGTACTACACACACCCACACCCAAAAAAAAAATTCAAACTATCTTTGCCCACATTTCAAAATCACTTTGTTGGTCACCCAGCAGAGGGATGTGACTATAACAACGTCACCCTGAAAAGATTAATTAATGAGCTGAATGTTAACAATCATATGACTAATATCATATTGTATATATTTACTCCATACAGTTGCTATTCAGTAATAAGAATGAAATGTCAGAGAGCTGATAACTAATATTTTAATATATACAAACAGACCTAAGTCTTCACCATACCGATATCCGCACCTAAAATCATTACACAGGTGAGGCTACTTCTGATAGCAAGGGTAGTACAGTTCCCCAGACATACATTTACAAGAACTTTGGGACATGTAAAAGCCGTATTGGTGATCAACTGTACCAATACAAACAGAAACATTTTGCCATCCTTAAGACCTTTTATATTTGATATAAATAGCCACTAAGGTATAAGCCAAAATTACAACAAGTACCGCTTGTGAAACAATAATGAGAATCTTACCCATGTCTAACAATCATCATTTCATATGTCTGTATCATTTTCTCTAGAAAAGTTTTTACAGGTTGGACATTATGTCGAACGCAACATTCACTGGCACATTCCAGAAAATCCTAAAATCAAAACAGATCATAATCTTATCATTGCTACAATGTGAATTACTGTCTTGGGCTACAGTAGAACAGTCTGTGCTCATCAAGAAGGGTTTCAATTTAATTAGTAACTGAAACACACTAATAATCAGAATATACAAAACATCACTGGAAAAAAAAATAAATCACTTCTGTACTTCACATGCTAGAAGAGAAGTTAACTACAATTTTTATCTTGAGGAGAAGGCGTACCACCATAAGGAAACCAGTGTGCTTTGGAACAATATGATTTTAACAGGAGTCTAGTATTTACTGGAAATTTTTAAAAAGTTAATCCACTTTGTCTTTTCCAACATGCTCATCTTCTTCCCAACCATCCTCCCACAAAGGAGCTATGCTTTGTTAATGTTAATTAAAATAATAAACAAAAGAAAATACAAACACAAAGCTTAGTTTCACTTAATTATGTCCAAGAATTAGGAAAGAAATGAGGAAAAGACCCTAAAATTTGGTAAATCTGCAGGCCAATTTCCAATCTGTAGGATGCCTTACACAACCCTTCTGGATGTAAGAGAACTCAGATGTGGATTATACTCAGAACAGATACAAGAATTTTCTTTGGTACTAAGTTTCATTGCAAACATTCAGCAACTTTCCTTATCTTGCAATAGGTCACAAATTACTGTATTAATTATACTTGGTTAAAAAAAGAAAAGCACCACAAAACAAACCACAATGATTGAGACACAGGAAAAATTACAAGCGTGCTTACATTGTAGTCTGCATCGGGAAGCTTGATTCCAGGAAATAAATCACTAGTTATACCCATGAAGAGAGGTATATCATGTGACAAAAATTTGGGCTCGTTCACATCCTTAATGGATCTAAGAAGCTAGAGGAAACAAACATACATTTTATGTTACTATTAAAAACACAGAATAAACTGTCCAGCAATTAAAATAATCTAATACATAATGAAGATTAATTAAATGGTGCCTTTGATAAGCAGTTAAGCACAACTGTGCAATCATCAGCACAGCACTGGAAAGAGCAGCATGTATTTTATTATCTTCACTTCACAAACTAAGAAACATGGATCAGCGACGTGACAAGACATGGTGGAACTGCCTTCAGAACGCAGAACTGCATGCATCTGTAAAATTCCTTAAGAATTATTCCCTCAGGAACTCACCAATATATCTTCATCTTCCGTGGGAAATTTCAGTTTTAGATTCCCCGCAGCCACCAACACAGCTTTAACTGCTCGCATGCCATAGTCATAGTGATACTGAGAGGAAAGCTGTTCTGAACAAAGCCTGTAGGTCATTACTATCTTCACTGACAATGACTTTGCATTCAAAAATCCATATGAATAGAGCGAAATTTCTGCTATCAGAGCATAGTTAGGAACCATCATGGCTACCGTTCGGAAAAGAACCTGAAATACATACCCAAATAAATATCTTTAAATAATTAATCGAGGAATGAGAAGTAATTCAGAACTTTTGCAGGTGATGGATCAGTATTCATCCCATCACAGCATTTTTAAATGAAAATAGTAACAGCATTTAAAATTAAGTACTGCTTAGTATTATTAGGTAAGCTGAAGATCATTTAAAACAGTTACACTGGAAAGCAGTGGCCTGCAGAACATTTGGGAGCCAATGAAATAGAATTATCAACGTTTGCAGCTTACGACTTAATAGGAAGCTAACGTAAGCAAGCTGTCATCAAGATCCATCTCAACGTACAATCCAGTGCAGAAAAGACAGCATCCCTCCCAACTCTTTTCCCTCATCATTGTCTCAAGAATGCAGTTATCCCTTCACACTGATACATCCAACACAGCAGTAAGTGAGGGAAGGTGTTGTACACGACAAGTGAGAGAATGTGACCTGCAGCTGGTATACTTTTCATGCTGCATTAACTCTGCTTTAAGTTGGCATTCACGGTATAGCTGCCACTGGGGCAACTTGCTCTGGCCCAGTAGCTCTGTGCGATGTTGAGTCTTAAGAAACAGATGCTTTTCCAAAAGGCTCCAGATTACTTAGAGCCAAGCATCCTCAATGAAACAACTAATCTAGTCAAAACAATCATCTCACAGATTTTATTTAATCAGGTAACCTAAGCAAATTCATTGTACTGTGTAGTTTGCTAACACCTCTTTTAAATAGGACTACAATAAATGCAATGTAAAAATACTTAAAGCATTTTTTCCTACGTACCCCTCCATCTTAAAAAAGCTAGCATCCGAATCTTTAATCTACCCAACAGCCTGACACTTGCCAGTTTACTTGCTACAGCATTATATCCTTTGGCCTGGAAAAATAATAATGAAAAACACTAACAGACACAAGAAAATAAAAAAAATATTTCAAATTCCTTCAAGAAGAACACAGTAATGGGGGGGTAGGTGGGGAGTATGTATAAATTAGTATGTATAAATCGTGTGACAAGTATATGTTTATATTCCAGGTGGTACAATCTGAATTAATACCAGCAATACACGTATCCCTCATTTTTTTTTGAATAACGCACTCTTAAGCAGAAGCATGTATTTTATTATTTTACCTTTAGATTATCTGGAAGTTCAGAACGTCCTGCATAACCTGGATTCATAGTAATAGCTACAAAACAGTTGGGGTTAAGCTTCAGTTCAGTTCCTTCGAAAATAAATGTTTCTAGCTTTATCTGTATGGCTCTCTGGATGCAAAGGATCTGCTGTGCCACAACAGACAGTACTTCCAGTTCAATGCGATTGAATTCATCAAAACACGCCCATGCACCTGATGAAGCCAAACCCTTGAAAAACTGCAAATGAAGAAAGATAACAATAATATTGCTAACAGAATCTTAGAAAATACAAAAGAAACTAAAAGTATCATGTTGGAAGTTTAATTACATGAAAGATACAATTATGATAATAATATCTATGCCTGTTTAGAGCAAAGATCAGTGATGTACTGGAGAACAAAGTCTTTTCTTGATTCTAAAGAAAGCTAAATCAGAAGATCCTGATCCTGTGAACTCTTGTTTCTTTCATGTTTTAATTAGCAACTTGAAAGGATTTCGGAAAGCACAGAAAATTAAACATATGTAGAGACCGGTACATAGCATCCAAGGGTAGCAGACCACAGATGCCACATTTATTTAACTGTCTCTGCAAAGTAGAGACCCTACAATTTTCATCCTAAAAAAACAAAATACAAAACACATTTATTTTCTACTTACCTTTCCCATTGCCAGGTAATCAAGGCCATCAGAGCAGTTGAAGACAACACACTGAACAGCAAGAGCTTTAGCCAAATCTTTGGTGGTCTCTGTTTTACCTGTCCCTGCTGGACCCTCTGGGGCACCACCGAGGTTTAAATAAAAGGCTCCAATCTAAGAAACAGAAATAGTTTATGGAAATTATTAGTACTACATTAATATTAAGTTATTCTGAATGGAAATGTTACATTAAATTGCACTGGATAGTTCGATACAATCATTGTATCCAACATAAAAATTATGGTTATATTAATTAAAACATAATCTGAAATTTACTTACAGCTTGGAAATATATACAAGAGAATTGAATTTTGACCCTAATGGAGAGTTTAGTTCATCATCATCATGACCATGATGAGTTACTCAAACTTCCTTAGACCCAATCTTTCAGTTCTTTCTTCAAATTAAATTTGATGCAATTACTTGGCTGCTATTCTTTTCTATCTCTGTTTCTCCTTTTATATACTTTTCTTTTTCTTCCCCACACTGTCCCCCTTTGTTGCATGTATATTCCACTGACCATTCCATATTCTCTCCTATATTCCATTGAAGTAGGAGGAAAATCTGACAGAAAAAAATAAAGTTGCAGACTAAACCAAAACTGAGATGTATTTGGCTTCCAATGCACAGTTACAAGGCCCCATCTATATTGACAAGCACTGGGAACACTGTATGAAGACTTTGGCGGGCAAAGGATGAGACTTCCATTTGCCAGAGTGCCAGGCTTCCAACTGCTTTGCTCCGAGATTCAGGGTCTGTGACCCTAAAAACCAAACAGACTACCAGCTGCATCACCCTCTCACACCAATGTACCTTGATGTTTTGACAAACAGGTATCAAGCATCAGCTACAACCATACCTTAAAAATTTAAGCTACAAAGAGGGCAAAAAAAATTTCTTCAGATGCATCAGTCAGGTCTTTTCAGTCTTTTCTTTCTTGCACCCTACAGAGTTTGTGATTAAGTCTCCACACCCTGAAAATTACCACCTTAAAAGAGGAGGAGGACGGGCGCCTAGTAAAACTTGACATCATGCTCCAGCCAAATAAACTGCAGTAAATGATAGTCAAAAAAGTGATAACCTGAGATGACTTTAGTAACTTTCAGTTGTCAGGTTAACTGAGGATAGATCAATACAATAATAAACACCTCTAACAAGAGCAGGGATACTAAAAAGTTGCCAAACTGTTGTACTAGTCTTAGGAACAATACGCTTACAAGTGATCCTCCTCCACTTTATTTATCATCCACAGAACATCAGAAAAGGATTTTGTCTTCTCGTAATCTAGACAGCAATAAAAATATTGGGTGTTTTCTCTGTTTATGTTTTAAAAAACACATCCATAGCAGAAGAATCTACTAACGTTTCAATCAAGTTGGTGGGCTGTCCAGATCTGTTGTTATAAGTCACCTTCATGTTCAATATTCAATACAGAAATGACAGTCTTTGAAAACTGCATTTTAACAGAAATACCAGAGTCCAACAGCAACCGCAAGCCCTAAAAGTATGGCTGTAGTGAATAGTGTAAGAAATACTATACTACAGTAAATACAGTTTTTAGTAGCACTAGTGGAAGATCATACCAAGGTGCGGTAACACCTGTCTGTAAGAGGAGTAATGACAAGGCGTGATGAGTTTCCAAGGTATTCATAGGCATATTTTACATTGCAATTAATGATGCAGACACGAACATCCTCAAATTCCCAATAATACCGTAGTTGTGCAAGCCACTGAAAGTCTGTTTCACTCTGCACACCTGATGAACACAGAATTAAAAGCAATCATAAAAGATGTTCTGGATAACTGGATTTTCTATTAGGTTTGAATTTAAAACAGCTTTGAAATTATTAATGTTGATGCTCACATCTGAATACTCACATACATATCTTAATACTGTTGTTGTTTAGGCAACAAAATCAGATTGGTTAACTATTTTTAATTAACTATGTATTAAGACACATGCGAAGAAAAATGTTTTAAAAGGTAATTACCACTTTCAATCATTTCCATGAGGACATCTCTAGCATGAACATCAATAGTAACCAAGGCACCCAGTGTAGTCCTTGTTTGCTTTGACAGTTTTCCTCTTACCAGCTCTACAATATCATTAAGTTGAAGCTGAAGTTTATCATAATAATCCTTTAAACCCTAGGAGAAAAAAGGTAATTATGAAACGGGTTATAAGACTGCTGTAAGTGTTCCAGCCTTCTTCATGTTGACTAAATGTCTTAATAGAGATTCCTTATTAAGCCATTCTTTTACACTGTCATGTTTTTGCATCAACTGGTCTCTCATTCACAGTTATACATTTATGTTGCAAAGCTGTTTTATTCTATGCTTGCTCTAAACAAGAATATTAAAGTACCTGAATCAAAGGTACAAATCACTGTACATAAATTCATGTATATCAAACTCATGTGCTGATCCTTTTCCAAATTTTATTTTGATTGTAGAAATATATTTGATTAAGCAAAATACATTAGCTGAAACAAAGAAATTAATAAATATTTTTTAAAAAGATTATGCATTACAAAGTACCTGTGGTCCACTGCACAGAACTTCATGTACCTCACTTGTCCAGAACATTTGAGAGACACACAATACTACTTGTCCAGGCCACTCCAGAACCCATCTTTTTCTCTCAGTCACTAGATATGCCTGAAAGAGTTAAATACAGCGTCAGTGCATATGTATCACAACGTAATACAGAAGCATATAATGTGAATCTATCAATATTCTTTGCTAAAAAATATTATTTTCCTATTTTAAAAGTCCAAACAAACTTTTAAATGCTCTTTTCCCCTTAGATTTGCAATTTGTTATCAAATAATTTTAAAGATTCTTGCAATTATCTTTCCATATTATGTAAATATTCACAACTTGCTAACTTCATACAAAGAAACACTTTCTGGCTAATGATTTTCTTTTAGGAGGGAACAAACTTATTACAAGTGTTGTATTTCTAACTTGTAATTAAATAAAAGAACCCAAATAATTTATTTACATTAGGTGATATATGCTATAAACACAGTATTGCTGCCAAACTTTTAAAAGAATTTATATCCAGTGTTACAGGAAAATGACCTGATTCTTATTCAAACTAAGTTCTTACGTATCTCACTGGCCTATAAATGCAAGTCATGTTAACTTGGTCCTTGCTCCATAACTTCATCAACTCTTGTGTTCAGGAAGAATTTTAGGAAGCCAAGTTAGCCTTAAAATAAAGAAAGGTCTGTTTGTGGCACAGTTATTAAATTATTACAAAACCCATACCATTCTTGATCTAGCAATAACATCACGTATACTCCTCAGCATATTATCTTCTACTTGAATTAGCCACTTCTCCACTGCACCTCGAGCTTCAGAAGTAGAAATGGTTGAAGTGAGTTCTACACGCTCGCCTTCAGAACTATACATTGCTTTGATATCCAAATTGGGAAGGAAATGTAGCTTAGCAATGCCTTCAAAACACTTCTTCAAGTGAGGCTGAACTCTGAGAGGATCCTTAGTCTCTGACAGGATCTCCAACATTTCATCATTAGACAAGAAAAAGAAGCTAAAAATATTTTAGAAAAAAAGAAAAAGCCAACTGTATTATCAAGCTACTTTAAAAGCTGACCTTATTCACAACAAAATAAACATTCAGAATCTTTGCTTTTTTAAGTAGCCAAAACACATCATACCGGGGAAAGAAGAGACGTTTTTTCTCAAGATAAGCATTAAGCCCTTTCAGGATTTTGTCAAGAAGCTCATTACAGTTCTGAAGCTTCTCCAATAACTCTACCAAGGAAGTAGCAACAAGAACCTGTAACAGCACACACATGCAAACTTTAAGTTATAAATAAGATACTTCAAAACAGTAGAAGTTATTCAAATAATGTACAACATGGCTCTGTTCCAAGAAAGCCTAGACAACTGATTCAGTAGTTCATTGTATGTACTCTGAAAGCAACAGCACTGACAGAAAAAAAAAAAAGGGGGGGGAAAAAAAAAGAGGGGGAAAAAAGAGAGGGGAAAAAAGAAAAAAAAAAAGAAAACAGAAGTTACTTTTAGTACTGTATATTTTCCTTACCTTTGGGTCTTTGGCACAATGCTTCATAATATCTCTCCAATGTCTATCCACAGTCTGAAAGAGACATCCCTCTTCTGGCATCTGTTGCATAATATCCTCAGAAGAAAAAATGGGTTCCAAATAAAGCCACTGTGCTTGCACTTTCAGCCATTCATCGATAATCTCCTGAGTTTGAATTAAGCAATTTTCCCATTCCTTAATAAATATTAAAGGAATGTTACCTTAATATTTCCAAACAAATTATGTTAGAGAGAATAAATTCAGGAAAAGTAGACACTGTGGTACTGAAGTTTCCAAGGAGAAAACAAAAATATCTAGCGGTAAACAAAATAAGAGGGGAAAAAAAAAATATTAATCAGTATTTGGGTTCTTCCACATATACAGATAGCCAAAGTTCAAAGTTCAAAAAGTTTAACTTACCTGGAAATTAATTTCCAAAAATGCAGTGACCACTTCACTGCTATGAGCTTTTAACAACTTACCCATTAAGCAATACCCAGGAGGCTACCAGTGACAAATTCTATTTCATCTCCCCACAGCAAGGAGCTCTTGGTTTGCAGCTGAATTGCAGCAGAGACACAAGAATACCAGAAAGGCCAAGCAAGATCACAGGAGAGATCCAGCCAGCCCAGTATCCTGTCCCTAAAGTGGGGAATAGCAGATACCTCTGGCAGAGGCTGGGGAGGATGCCTGTAAAGGGTAAATGCTACCTGTCTTCACTGAGCCTGCTTGAGCCTGAAGATTTCCTACACAAACCAACAAAGAACTAGGGAGGGCAACTGCAAAGCAATTTCACCAGCTCCTCTCCTGTCAACAGTCATGGTGTTAGCACCAGAAAGACTACTCTAGCCCTGAAAATACAAAGCAGGTGTAAAGCGATCCCATCGTTGTTCTGAGGTCTGATTAAAAAAACCTTTTCCCCACCCTCAAGAAGTTTCCTTGCCCAGAAGAAAACATCATAGTTCAAAATTTGAGTCCAAAGCTCAAGGACTACATCACTAAATGTTCTTATTAATAATAATAATAATAACATAATTTCCAGTTATTAAGCAGCAAGGTTAAAGACACTAACAGAAATAGTGATTTTGCAAAATATACAAAAATATAATCATGTTCTCTTGGTTGCAGTTGAATTCCAACACGGAAAGCAAGTAGGACTTACATGAACCCAAAAGAACCTTGCTGAAAAAAAAAAAAAAAAAAAATCAATGAAAGCACTTCATTAACAAGTTAAACAATAAAGCTGTAACACAATTGGTAGACTCTTGCATTATAGTTATCCTGCAAATAAAAATGATATTTTTTAAAAAAAGTACTTGTCGTACCCTGATTTCTTTGTCAAATGGTTTAATGAAAGGTGATCCTCTCATTGTCTGAGTTTTCACAATCTGATCATCAAGAATAGCTTGAATCTCATCCACCGCAGACAGAATATGAACACCACTCTCACGATACACACTTGTATTGAAGGAAATTGAACCCCAGGTTTCCATCATGGCATGCATTGCTTTCTCTAAGGAAAATTCCTACAGTTTAAAAAGAAAATAGTTTATTTTAGTCACTGTGTTATTTTTTTCCAGCTCACTAATTCAACATAAAAACTTATCTAGCTAAATAAGATATTTTGCTGTAACAGCATAAATTAACTTCTTGTTATTATTCTTCTTAGGATATCATTTTCTAGTGCACAGAAAGCAGTACACTCAGGAAATACTAACAATGTAACATGAGATACAAACGTTCACGCACCCACTGCTATCTTCTAATGGGCCAAATTCTCACCAACAAATCTCTTTTGTTGCATAAGGGCAAAGACAAAAAATTCTAGTAAGCCATAAAAGCCATCACTAAGAGACCTGACGTTGTATTTGTCACCATCAAATCTCTATGCTTACCTTGCTTGCACCTACGCTTATAGCTTCAAACTCTTCCAAATAAGGAGCTAGATTCTGCTTTAAAACTTTTCTCAGGGTAGTTCCAGAGTCTGGTGTTAAGTCATATCCTACTATATTTGACATCTGCTCCCAATGACGAGTTCTCATGCCAGGGTTACAAAAGATAGTCACAGTGGGAATATTCTCCTAATTGAGGAAAAACATTTATAAGGTAAAAATTGTGTTGTGCATTGTTTCTTAACTTTTTAATCATCTTTGATGGGCATTTAAAATTCTGCTGCAGCAGCTGATGACATGCAAATATGTTCTGAAAAGTGCAGATGGATCCACTCAGTTATCCATTCAGTTTCTAAACAATTGTAGTAAGTTACTTGTATTGGGTTTGCATGGCAAGATTTTGGTACTGGGGGGGCTACAGAGGTGGCTTCTGTGAGAAGCTGCTAGAAGCTTCCCCCATGTCCAATCAGGCCAATGCCAGCTGGCTCCAAGATGGACCCACCGCTGGCCAAGGCCAAGACCACCAGTGATGGTTGTAGTACCTCTGTGATAAAGTTACTGTGCAACAGCAATTGCAGCTGGAGAGAGGAATGAGAATATGTGAGAGAAACAACTCTGCAGACACCACAGTCAGTGAAGAAGGAGCAGGAAGAGGTGCTGCAGGCACTGGAGCAGAGATTCCCCTGCAGCCTGTGGTGAAGACCTTCGCGAGGCAGGCTGTCTCCCTGCAGCCCATGAAAGTTAACGATGGAGCAGATTTCCACCTGCAGCTCTTGGAGGACCCCACACTGAAGCAGATGGATGCTGTGAACCCGTGGGAGGCCCACCTGTAAACCCGTGGCAAGAGCAGCCCATGCCGGAGCAGGTTTGCTGGCAGGACTTGGGACTCCATGGGGGACCCATGCTTGAGGAGTCTGTTCCTGAAGGGCTGCACCGAGTGGAAGAGATGCATGCTGGAGCAGTTTGTGAAGAACTGCAGCCCATGGGAAGGACTCACATTGGAGAATTCTGTGGAGGATTGTCTTCTGTGGGACAAGGAATTATCCTTATCTTGACCCACAAGCCTTTTGTTACATTATCTCTCCCCTGTCCAGCTAAGGAGGGAAGTGATCGAGAGGCTTTGGTGGGCACCTGGTATCCAGCCAGGGTCAACCTACCACATTATTGATGAAGAAATATAAAACTATTAAGCACGGTCTTAGCAGAAAAGAGAAAACGAACAATTTTTCAGCTACGTTATGTTAAATTTGGCTTCCATTAACATAACATGTAGTCCCGTTTCAAAATTCCCAACTACATCCTTAAATGTTTCTCTGCATCCAAAAATTACTTTTCTCCTGTATGTGTCCACTCTTTAACAATTCACATTCCTAAAACTACAAAGATATCCAAAATAAAATTTTATTAAAATCAATGGGACAATATAAACTGTAAATGGTGATTCAGAGTGTGCACTCTCTGTAACAGTAAGTCTCTGACACTGCATCATCTACCTATACTGAGTGCTGAATTTAGCATTTGTCCCTCAGCATCAAATATTAATATCCCTCACTTATTCTTACCTTAAAGTCCTTAATCTGCTCCAGAACTGAAGAACACATTGTAAGAGTTGGATTTGCCTTTGTTTCTTCTTCTGTTTTCTCCTCTGCAGTTCTGTGTTGTGAGGTCTTTTTCCGCTCCTGTTGAATTTTCTTGTGCTTTTGTTGGAATGGTCTTGATGCTTTATATACCTCTCTAAAAAACTCATCAACCTCAGCCTCCATGCTTTCCCCATTTAGTTCCAAAAAGGTACCATCCATCCATCTGAGAAAACCCACAAAGTTAGAAAACAGAGTAACAAATAGTCCACAAATAATTAACGCTTTGTTTTGTAACCAAAGCAGATGTGGATTAATAGTTAAATGAGTTAAATAATTAGTTTATAAATAGTTAATTAGTTTATAAATAGTATAAATAATTAGAGATAAATAGTTAAATGACAGCAAAGCTCTTGTTTCCAACTATTTTCATTCTATGCAAAATGCTAATGCACAACGAAAGGTGGCTTGATCACACTCCTCTATTTGTGCAATTCTCTCAAGTCAGTCACACGCTGAAACCAAGTAACTGCATGGATACAGAAATATTTAAGTTAAGCTCTGGACAGAGATCAAAATATACTACGCCTTTTCAAAAGGTATTTTCAAAAAAAATCCATACTTTCTAGCCATATCACATTATAACGTCCAAAGAGTGCAGGAACTGGTAAACAATCTCAATTTAGACTCAGACATACTACAGATTTTCCTATAGGATCTAGCCACCAGATAGCAATGTAATCATTTGAGCACATCTACATGGCATTTTGGACAGCCGTTATGTTAAAAATGGTTTTCATTACGTACAGATTGTGAGTTTTCTAATTGAACTTCTTCCTTTTCTGGTATACAAAGCAGCTCATAACTAACCAAATTTTTTTCTTTCTAATACATTTCTTTCACAGAGTTTGTTTTCTAGGCTTTACCAGTATGCCTAATACAGTTAGAAACTAGTATGCGATATACTAATTTGCATTACAATTGAGTGTACGCAGTCATACACATTTTTATGTACCTGACATATCATAAGGGCAACTGGGATTTATTAGCTGCAGATTTCTGTTTTGTACATGGAAGTGTTTATTTTTTTACATAAACAAACAAACTGACATATTTTCTAACCAAATTAAAAATAATAAGCCTGATACGTAAGTTATATTACTATTATACTTGGATTGCTAATAATAAATAAATGTTTACAGAAGAACAAATCCATATTCTATATCTAACATGAACAAAACCAGCATGTGCATTTTTGCCGCTCTCCCCTCATTTAGCTTCAAGAGCTGAATTACCTTTTTTCTGCTCGTTCCCATTTCAGTATGAGATGAAAGAGTTTCTGATATGGTTCAATCTCAACTTTTAAGTTGTTCAGGAGTGGGAAGTCACTCAATTGCCATTCGAGCAGAGTCTCTTCTTTATTAATAAGAGCTACTGTTTCATCAGCCTCCTGTATGCGTTTCTGTAATGCCCTCAGGTCAGCCACATACTGAAATCAAATAATTGCATGTCTTGAGAGATAACTAAGCTATGCTCTGAACAGCTATCAAAATAAGATAACAAAATATGATAAGCCTTCATATTTATGAAAATTTTAGAAAACATGAATTAAAAACTCATCTTCTTATCCTCGAGTACCAGATTAACACTAAGAAAAATAAAGTTGGTTTTATCATTACTGAATTTAAGAGTATAAATCCACTTTCAAAATGTTTGAGCTTTAAAATGCACTGTTCCAGGAGGCAGACGTTTTTATGTACCTGACATGTCGTAAGGGCAACTGGGATTTATTAGCTTAGGATTTCTGTTTTGTGCTTTGAAGTGTTTTGTTTAGAAAACAAAATTACCGAGCGTAATTGTGACATCCTTCAATTAAAGCACAAGACATGCTCTGGCCATTATAAAATACTTCTAGAAATCTGCAAAGTTTTGGAGCCAGTGGTCTGCTCTTCATTAGCAGCATAATGAAGTTTTGACGTTCATAGAACAATAAAAATAAATAAATCAAATTGCTACCAATCACTCTTTCTAACCTGCTATTTTTTCCTTCAGTTCCTCAATATATCAAAAACAGGGAAGAGAATTCTGATCCCACTGAAGTTACTTGCGAATAATGTCACTGGGGCCAGAATTCCATGCTTTATATAAACCTGAGTAAAAAAAAAAATCATTCACTTTACACACCTGTTTTATCTCAGTCCTTTCTGGGATTACCTTTCAATCAATTTAAGAACAACTTTATAGTAAAACTTTCCTTTAAGTCAAATGTTATTGCTAATGTAATACAAATAAAGGGGGGAGGGGGACAGAGGGACAGACACAGGAATCATTTTGAGTTTGTTTGATGCAGCAAGAGGATAGTAAAGGTTTTAGTTCACATTTGTCAAAATAACGGATTACTTTCAATTCTAAGTTTCTTCCACGATCCCTGTGTATTAAACATACAAAACATTTCTACCCATTTTATACTAAATGTTAATCAGACCTGTTGCATGCAATCCAGTTCTGAGTATTCTTCAAACTCTGCCACAGAACGCGCCAGCCTGTCTAATTCCACCATCAGTTTCTCACATTTATGTATTAGTTCTTGCTCTGCTTTACATTTAGACTGTTCAACCAGCTACAAAACAATTGATTTATTTTTTAATTGTAAAAAAAGCAATGCAAAAGTGGTTGTAAATCCTTTCAATTATTAACATACGTAGTACCATCTAAACTAAATATTTAGCACAAACAGACAGAAAACAAAAAATACAGATAAATTACTACTCTTACAATACTTGAAATTTATTCAAGAGTTGCTTTCTGTATATCCCATTTAAGTGTGTGCAACCTCTATATGTTAACATGGAACCCTTATCTCAATAACCATAGCAGTTACGACTGCCTTAAAGGCCTCCAAAAGATAGGAAAGTATTAAAAAAACCCAACAACCAAATGACAGAGAGTCTCATCTTTGGAATTCAGTGTTTTACTGAAAGAGGACATCTACAGTTGTTTAAAGCCAATGCTATGCCACATACACCTACTTCTATAGAAGGCAGAAATTCTGTAATGTAAGACCACTCTAAAGCACAGGGTCTGCATATAGAGGGGTTATTTTTAAGGTATCAAACAAGAAACCAACCGAGGCAGTGGAGATCTCCTTAGACAAGGACACCTACTGCCACGCAAAAATTGTGAAGAGGACAAAGAGAACTTCTCCAAAGGAGGAACCAGTCCTTTCCTACTGCATTAGAATAAGAATGGACTCATATCTGAGAGTATAAAACGCAAATATGTGGACTTATAAAAAGATGTAAACTATTCTTGTCCTCAAGCTCTAGCACAATGCGAGTTGCTAGATAGTCAGCTCTAGAGAGATACACTCCTGAGCAACTCTAAGTCAGATACACTCTGTACTACCATTTTCATTAAAAAGAATTGGAACAAGCACCATGGACTCTCTGTGAACAAATAGAAAATTAATTTCACTCATTTGTTTTTTGGGATTAAAAGAACGGCAAGGCAACATGCAATCAAAATATTTTACAGACATAGCAGTCTCCCAAGCTGGGTATGTTTTAAGTAAGACGCATATTTACTATCCTTGGACATACTCCTTAGTATCAAAATCCTCCATTATGATATTTAAGAGAGATTGATATTTTTATTTTAAAGTGTTAATCATTAATTCCTAAATATTTTCAGAAAAAATTATTAGATCTATGCTAAATTACTATAGATAAGCAAGAGAACACCAAAAGGCTTGACTTAACTGTATCACGGCCACAGAGAACGAATGCTAGCAAGATGAATACAGACAAGTGGAAGAAAGTAATCTACAGTTACACAGAGAGGATTAGATGTTGCATATTTTCTATTAATGAGTGCTACCTAAAAGACACTTTTCCCACTGTTTTTTATTGACAGAACAAAATATCATTTCAACTCAATGACTTCCTGTCCAGAGCACTAACTCTATTAAGAGCCTGGCAGTTACATTTTCAGTACTAGTCAACTGCAGTGTAGTGAAATTCCACCTTCCTATGAATTACCTAGTACTAGTATCTAGACCACAAACAAATTCAGATAGTAAGACTTGCTGAAGGTTTTAAGTTACAGTGACAATTTTCACAGTATACCAGAAAAAGCCATCTGATGATATAAAAACCTGGAAATATGTTATTTATGCATGTCTAAATTAGTATGGTTTGCATTGTATGTGTAGATACATTTAGCCTGCTGAGGAAATAAATAGCTCAAGTAAGTGAGAAGTCTAACAAGCCAAAATATACCATAAACCAAGAAAATGCTCTTACATCATCATGCTCATCAAAAATAGAGTTAATCTTCTTTGGCCATAATAGAACTGTTGCATTCAGTGCAATGTCTTCAGGAGCAAATAAAAAAACATCTAAGAAGTAATCCATTTGCCGATAGCACTCCTATAAAGAGAGATTTCACAAAACTTGGGGTATCATAGGTCTGTTTAAACTATATGATAGGATAATATTATCTAAAAAAGATAAAACAGAAGTCTACATTTTATGGACTTTTCAGAATTCAGAGCTACTTCAGCCAACAGAATATTCAAAACACATATAAAAAGTTATTCAAATCCCTGCCCCATTCTTGAGTTTACTTCACTAAATATGACTCCCATGGCCTGTAAACCTACATGCAAAAATCCTAATATGATTAAAAATATAAAAAATATAAATTCTGCAGAATAAATGTGTGTTATATTTACTGCCTTTTCGAACTGCTGAACATATATATTCCCACTGATTATTATATTCTTAAATAGAACAATGTAAACAACAGATGCTTTACGTTAACCGGAAATTAAATAATTACTGAGGGTACAGTTTATTCATACATGCAGCATGATCAGACGAAAGTCTCTGCACTCCAGAATGAATTCTGTATTTTCACTGGCCAGCATGTTTGGTAAAAGATTACGGGAGTTAAAGGACAGCCATTTACCTTGATCCTTAACAACAGGTCCTGAATACCTTTGGTTTTGACCTTCTTTATGTAAGCTCTTGCTTCCACCATTTCCTCTGTTGTCTCAGGGACTTTTAATGCACGTTCCTTAATTGCTTCAAATTCCCTGCATATCCTATAAATTTATTCAACATAAAATATCAACATTTTAAGATTTTGGTGTGACTGGCTTCAAGCTCAGCTTTAACAGAATTAGAAGCACAGTATCATTAGCATACACACAAACACTTTACTAGTAAATATTTTGTCATTTTGGTAATGTGTAATCACTGTAAAACTTGACTATAATTCTTCATTTTAACCAAACAATTTAATATGACTTCAACTCATGATTTAATCCATATCTGCAAATCAACCTTTAGAATTGATCAGTATTATTATTTGTCACTATTTATGAAAATCTAGAGGTATCTGTCATGTAATAAGAGAATCTAGCTAGTCTCCTCTTTGGCAGTGCAGCAGTACTGTATTTCACACTTAAAAAGCCAGAAGAGTAACAAAGCCCTTTGATCTTTTCACTCCTCTGTTATCCAATTCTATTACTAAGTTCTCCTACTAGCTTTTGAGTCTAAAACAGAGGAAAAAATACATCAGCTGGTGCAACTTGCATGAGATCATTAGTTATCCAAGAGTCTTCATTGAACAGGAGTATGGTATATTTGCATTTTTTCTACACCTTTTTATTCTGCATTTAACATATATAGCATTCACAAGCAAAAAATTCTACTTACTTTTCATTTTGCTCTCTGTGATTTGCAACTATTCTGTCCATTAGCATTTTTGCGAAGGTGCTTGCGTTACTAGCCAAACCTTGCTTTAAATCCTCACAATTCAAACAAATCATAGGGAAATGAGCCTTCTCTGGTAAACTCAAGATTTCCTTCTTGAGGGTGAAGAACTCATCTATGAACTTCAGAAAAACATTACATTTTACACTTCAGAGCTGTTATTTAAATACTTGGCTGCATGAATAAGTATTACACATTGAAGAAAATAAATATTTTTCTTTTCTATTGACCACAGACTTTTAGGGGGAAAAAAAAATGTTGTAGATTTGCAGGTAGACAAAATAATAGCTAGAGGCTAAGCACCTGTTATCCTCTGTTCCCTTCTTCTTATTGCTGTACGTATAGTAAAAATTATATATAAAATGTAGAATTAAAACTTACAGCAGTGTATTCATCAAAACTGTGTTCTTCTGCTTCAAATCTTTCTATCCGTGCCTGTGCAGTCCCATCTACAAGCCAGCCATACCTTTCAACTACAATTCAACAATGTTATATTAATATTATTATAACACACATGCTGCACAGTAAAGCCCCTGTTTGAAAGAAGTAACACAGTTATTTAAACACTCTTCTACCACTCACCATAGTTTTCAAAATACTCCTTTGGACCTTCTAAGTTGTCTCTAATAGATTTTTTCAGTGTAGATGTAGCCCATACGATGACGTGATTAGGAAGCTCAGCGTCCAGAGTTGTAGTGCCTCCCATTAGCCACGAACGTATTGTCTGGATGTTCTAATATAAGTGCAAGTTCTGATTACTTAAATTTTGAAAAGCAATGCGGGGATACATATATTTTAAAAGTAAGCTGCAACCTGCAGAAGACACTGTATCAGAAAAGTATGAGACCCTAATTGTGACCAAGGCCAGGTGCTTCATACACACCTGGAACAACTCTTCCTGATTAAAACATTTATCAGGAAACATGTAAAAGGAACAAAAAAAAAAATATCTAATCTTACATAAAATTAAATTCTATCCTATGTGCAAACTCACCAAACTAAATCCAAAACACTTCTCTGAAAGTACCATCATGTATGATTAAAGGCCAACACTCAGTCCACAGGGATACACTAAAGCCCCCAGAAAGGCTGTCTTCCCGGGAGTCACAGATCAGTTACTAAAACATAAACCTTTAGATTTTGTATATATTAGTTGTTAGGGATTTGAGGCTTTGCATTTTCTTAGGAAAAAAAAAAAAAAAAAAGGAATATCAACTGTAATATTCCTTGTCTTTCTCTGCAAGTTTATTGTAAATCATCACACTTTAACTAAGGTGCTAATTATATTTCTATTATATTCTAACTAGTCTTCTTTCCTGGGTAAATTTTCAGCCTGACTTCTATTTAATGAACAAGTAGGCAGTTAATTTGTAGACATTAATTTGTACACAGATTTGCAGATTAAAACAGCAAAATAAAAAAAACCAGTAGCATGTGTACCTATTTTTCATGAACAAGGAATAATAAAATGAGTTTCAGAGCCTAGAGTTCCACAGGGCATCAAGATTCATGCTGTGACCTGCAGAATGCTCATGGAAAATACACACCCCTCAAGTTGCATTCTGCTTCCCATTACTATGGTAGTCAGAGTCCTAAATTACTAATATTTTCACATGCTTAACAACTTAGCATTTACATATTTAAATAAAGATAAAAGCACACCTGGAGAGTCTGTCCTATACGATTTACTATAAATAGAATTGCTTCTTCTAGGTCTTGGAAGCTTGGATAAAACTCCATTTTATTTTCATCAAGAGTCAATTCCATCTGAAATAACGGTAGACAATTTCTGTCTTCAGGATCAAAAAGTTTCACAAAAGCTTCAACTGTTCTTCTCAATAATTCTTTCAGCTAGGTAATAACACATATGTCCTATTAGTTGAAAGAACAGAAAGCCCCATCCTACTTTCCCTTCATTCAGTAAGCCAGGATTTCCATTAATTTTAGCACTTTTTGGCCTGATTCATGGATAACCAAAGGAATGTGAATTCTTCTAATGACTTCAGTGGGCATTAGTCACAACCCTTAAAGGATGTAAACTAATGAACAAGTAAACAAACATTTCAGAAAAGCCCATGCAATTATTTTTGCTACAAATGCAAGTCTGTTACTAATACACACTTTAAAAATAAATGAAGTATCTGGAATGCACTTTCCTCTGACTTTTTCTTTAATATGAGACTGATTTGAGTAGACTATTGTTACATTATTTTTCTACAAAGTAAATAAAGGTTTAATCCTAAAAATTACTGCCTTTTCGAACTGCTGAACATATATATTCCCACTGATTATTATATTCTTAAATAGAACAATGTAAACAACAGATGCTTTACGTTAACTGGAAATTAAAGGATTTTTAATTTTCAGTAAACTAAGAACTTGAAAAACAATTATCTCGGTCTGAAATCAGTGATCTCATTTGAACGTTCTTGTGTTACTATTATTAGCAAACAAAACAACTGGAATTTACCAAAACAAAATTAACTGAGAAACACTTCATATAACTTCCATAATCAGGAAGAAAAAAAAAAAATTAACTCACAAACCCCTGCGGTATCATTTTCCACAGAAAAAAAAAATTGTGTTTGGAAATTTTGCAGAGCTGGACTTTCAGTCTGTTTGTGTAAGTATGTTTGCTTTTGAGGGAGAGAGACCAGGTTTTGTTCATTTTGCTAATATATGACATGTAACTGTAGTGCCAAGACCAGTGATAGCAAGGGTCCTGAGAACACTGAGATACTTCCTTCTTTAAGCTAATTACATTCTAGTTGCTTGAACGAATACATTTTCTGTGTCTAAAAAACACAGAAGAACATAGAAGAAAAAGAAGCAGACAAGACCCTGTATTTATTTTAAGTGAAGGAAGTTACAAATATTTAACACTTGGAATACTTTACTGGATTACGTGCAACAGATGGCTAACAGTTAAATAATAAAAAAGGCCCCATATCATATAATATGCTGACTCATTAAAATTATCTAAATTTCACATTAAGTTTATCACAGAGAGGAAAGATTTTTACCTGATTAGACATAAGCATAGACACACAGTTATAAAAAGGGTCAACCTGATCCAACTTTACATCTTTCAATGCGTTCTCCTGGGTAAAGAGGCTGATAACTCTTTGATACCACGTATTCAATATCTTCTCTTCTGCTTTAGAACAACTTAGAGAGACATCAGTCTTTAAAGATTCACAGTCAACCGGCCCTTTCAATCTAAAAAAGAAAGTTACAGGCAACTTCATAAACAAAATTAAAAGGGAGTAAAGTAACCATAATCTATACCGTATTACAAACCCATTGTTTTTTAGCACAAAGCACAATGGGAATCTAAGCATCACTTCCATAGATTTAAATGAGGAAAAAACCACCCCAGACCCCAGGAAATAAAGAAGGGTTACCAGAAAAAATAATGAGGAAAAAGATTTTGAAAATTATGAAAATTAAAAGTTCCAAGATTAAAAATGAAATGCAACCAATGAAATCTAGCAAGAAATCTGATCTTTAGGGTTAGCATATGTTGCGTGAAAGGGGCAAAGCGGTTTTGGCAGAAAATAAACCCCCTTGTGTTCTAACACTCCTCACCGAAGTGGGAGGCTAGGTGCGGCTAGGTTTAATTTCTGAGTGATGCCCAATTCAGCACTATCAGTCCAATCGCGTTTAATATGTATTAAACTATTATGATTTGGATACACTAGTAGTGGACTGCACCTTCAGTCTAGTCGTGCTCCTGAACTAGCACGACCACTCTAGAGTCTTTGGTCGCATTCAATGAGAAACCGAAACAACTAGCTACTTAAACAGTACAGTTTGTTTAAACAACAGATATATAGGTTTTTAGGATTGCCGGCGATAAATACACTGTCTGCAAAGCATGTGCAAATGAAAGTATTGTTACATATACAAAACACACGACAAAGTTACAAATGATATAGCCTGGCTATAAATGTAGGAAAGAGATTCTCTAGCAAAATTTCTAAGTTTCCCGAGAAAGCACTCGGTATAATCTAAGTCTTACACACAGGCGTCCCTATGGGGGGGGAAGAAAGGCTCAGCCCGCCAACTGATCCCTGAAGTCAGTGATGGAGTTCTTCACGATGGTGTCTTCCCTGATATCCCCCCTCTTTTGGGCTATTTTTATACTATTTGTTATCTTCAAGGTGGAGGTTGAGTGACTTTAGTTACACATACTTTTATTATGATTGGTGTAAAATTCTCTCGCTTCACAATTAAAGGTATAGTTTATGAGAAATTCAGGGCGCAGACTCAAGAAGGAGTGGTCGCACCTTGGAGGCGGGTAGCCTTCAGGATGGAGGTGTGTTTTGGTATTATAATGACATTATAATGAGCAAAGTTCACACAAAGGACAGCATTTCATCAAAATTTGACAAAATGTTGGCTCCAGATAGCAAGCAGGCTGTTTTCTACCTCAGAAGCCTCTTGATTTTATACTTTTCCTTAATGTGTGAACAATGCTGTACTTTTGTATTTTTGGCCAATTTAGTAATTATTCCACAGCATAGAATTCCCTACAGATAGTAATACTACTAGAAGTCAATTTTTCAAATGCTGCTTCAACCACACTTCTGTGGGGATCATGGCAATAAGATTAAATAAATAATGAGGAGACCTTTACAGAATTAAAGGCAAAACATAAATCAAAAGGGCTGATACTACCAGCAATTTAAGTATCAATACAATATTTACACACAACAGAAGAAAAGTTAAATGTGTCATAACACAAAGTAACCTACTCAAAGAACATTAAATGACACATTGAAGAAATTTATTATATAAAAACGCCTCTGATAAATAATAGAATTGAAGAAACTCTTCTTATCCAGCTTCAAAAACTTATACGGGTTAATAATTCACCAAAACAGACATTACCTGAAACTTGAGAAATCCACTATATAAAAGGTAGAGAATGCTGCACAACCAAAATCCAGTAGAGTTTTCATTGTGGGGTGGAGAATGTGCAAGTTGGAAAGCATTTGATTTTTTGCTTGGATAAAACTGTTATGCCATGGTGTAGAAAAATCCAGGCCTCTGAAAAAAATCCCAAAACCCACAACCACCAAAACAAACAAACAAAAAGTGAAGAGCCTCAAGCAATACTTGAATAAAACATTCTTATATATAGAAAGTAGTATTAAAAGCTTATTCCCTAACACGAATAGTTATTTAAGTGCCACACACATATCCACAATATGATACAGTGGAAGCCATAAAGATACTCTGTCAGATCAACCATGTTTTACAGTCCGGAGTATTTTCAGATCACCTGTTCTTCCTTGAAGCTCTTTCAATGTAAACTTCTGACTTCAACAACTGCTAACAGGAAGTATTTGTCATCAATATGTAGATGGCACACATTCTGGTGCTTCAGCAAATTGTACATTTTAGATAATTATATTCTGTCTACCTGAATTCCTCCTCTATTTTGGCAGAGCATAATACAAAGTTATATGAAACCTTGGCAACAGATGCAATTTCATCACGTTAAAGTATTGTACAATGCTGGTGACTGACAGTAAACTGCCCCAGACACACACATTTCATTCCACAGGTCACTGCAATATGACTTCGGTGTCTGGGCATTCAGAAGTCTCATTTACTCTATGTAACTTTAACAACAGTAATAAAACACTGTCAGTGCTAAAACTTTGCAAAGCATTCACATATAAGATGTTCAAATGTAAGATCATCTACAGACAGAAAAAAAAAAAGTCTCATTAAGGGACCCCAGAATTAATAATGTGCCATAACTCTGTTCATGCAGCTCAACAAGAATTTTACTCAGGCAGCTGAGTGCGTTTTGCCAGTGGGTTATTTGCTAACATAATTCACTCACAGAGGTAATAAAGGCAAAGGTGCCTCCTCTTCATCTTCAAGTCCTTTTACATCTGGTTTAATAAGAACATTTCGCACTAAGAAAAAAAATAATAAATATGAACATTAGAAGAAAATTAAGCCATATTCAATAGGCACTGTACTTCCTAAGTCTTTCTTCAGGTTGAACCAAGCACATAGTAGGATGGAAAGGTAACTGTATCACCCAAGTATTCAATACACACTCTCCTAAAACTAACTCAAAATCATAGCTTTTGCTAAATATATATGTACAGATTCAGGTGGCTTAATTCCAATTCTGTCCCCTATTTATGAAGGTTTTCAGATAGACTAGTGTTTAAATAATTCTTTCTTTAGCTATTTCTTCACTTAGAGTGTGGTCAGTCACTGGAACAGGGTCCCCAGGGAAGTGGTCACAGCACCAAGCCTGTCAGAGTTCAAGGAGCATCTGGATGATGCCCTTAGTCGTTTGGTTTAGTGTTAGGCTGTCCTGCGAGGAGTGGGCAGTTGGATGATCCTTATGTGTCTCTTCCAACTTGAGATATTCTATAATTCTAAGTATTTATGGCAATTTTGTTTAATATAATTATAGTGGGATACTATAATTATTCCACTGATAACACTACGAAGAAGTTAGTCCCATGTTAAATTGTGTATTTTTTTAATCTGCCTTTTTTAAAAAGATCAGCCATCCACCAAAATGCTGACAAAATGTGTCTCAATTCCAGATTTCAGATACTATAAATGCAAATAAAAAAAGACATAACTTCAAGGGAATACACTTTCAAAATTCCAATTCATGACTCTTAAAGAAGTTTAAAAATCTAACTGAGTTGCATGAGTGATAGCTGAAAACAGCTAATTATCTTTGCAGATTTTTGTTGCAAACTTCCTCATGCATAGAAAGCAGGATGAGAAGACTTAGGGATGCACTTTTTGATGAACAGCTTTAAAAAAGCTGCTGTTCCTGAAGAGGCAAGAAAAGAAAAAAAAAGAAAAAAGACTAGTACATAAAAAGTTTCTGCTTTCTTTAGTAGAAAACAGCTACACATTCTTGCATCAAATTCACTAAACAGGTTAAAGACGTAATGAAATAAGGTCACCAGCAATCAACCTTTTTCTCATGAAGCCTACAGCTGCCTTTGTTCTTGCTTGAACTATACCTTTGGCTGGTTAACTTTTTACTAGTCCAAATAAAATCAGCAAGGTTTGCCTTAAATGTTACAGCTAATACACATTTGATGAGGCAGCAAAAGATAAATGAGTGGTTAATTATAAAGATCAGGCCTGGCTGAAAGAACAATCTAGAAAAATTATTTTCAGACAGAGAACATGGAACAACTTATATAATATATATACATTAATATATTAATACATACATTAATATATTAATATTAGTACTGTGTAGCTTATGGTACTTACCCATACATCTTTTCATGCTCATTTCATAATCCCTTATTATCTCTCCTAAAAGCTTTTCAGTTAACAGCTCTCTACCTTTGCCTTCCATAAGCGACTGTGGCACCAATGTGAGCACAGACATTAGCCACTGCTGCTGAATGGGAACCATCGGATTACTTTGCACACGCTTCTTCATAAAGAGATAGTTTGTCTGAAAGGACAATATTGTCAGGGTCTAATAATTGCCTTTGTAAATATTTTTGCGTTAGGCTTGACAATCAAGTATTTTTTTATTCACCATTTCTTATACTTAACGACAGGTGACATAATCTAATCTTTTCAGTATTCACTGACTAGTACACTAAAAGCTGCTCTATGGTTGTTAAGATGGTCTCGCTGTCTCAGTGCTTAAATACAAAGTATGGCATTGCCCTCCGTTCTCTGCTGAAGTTTATGACTGACAATAAAACAGTTCAAGGTTCCTGTTATTGGTCTTTGGACAAACATTTATCTGGCAAAAAGTATGCACAAATAGGGCTTTTTTGGCCAAAGAAATACATATTTGTGCTTTTGAGTGATAGCTTTGTTATAAAACAAAAAGGGATACGAATCTCTCGTCTTCAGAATGAGTTTTCCTAACACCAGCTACGAAAAATAGATGTTCCCTTAAGCTACTTAATATAAATATTTCAGTGCTAATTTGAGTTTAAAGTGGCTCTCAGAAATAAAGTCTTATTTTAAAAGCCATACACAAATTCCAGGATTTGTACATGTTCTTCATATCAGGTGAACAATGTCAAAGACTACTTTATGTACAGGCAAAATACAATCTATGACCTCAACTGAAAAAATCCTGAAGCCAGTCAGAATTTTTTTCTAAGCAATGATCTTTAACTAAGGTTTAATCAAAACTTAAATTACGGATGGACATACTTTCTGTAATAGAAAGCCACTTTATTTCCATTGGACTACAAGAAAATATTCCTATTTTGTTTCCTATTCCATTTTTCACCAACAAGACTCCTGAAAAAGCTTTTCATGTTTAACCACCATTAATTCCACATAACACACTCAACCCCTCTGAATAGAGACCATTCACTCTTCTGCTCTAAAAAAGCAGGAGAAAGAATTTAACTCACTCTTCGTTGTTTTTCCTCACTGTTCATCTGTATAAAAATGAACAGAAAATCATAATGTATTAAAAACAAACAAAAAATCAGAAATACAAAATTTAACAAACATTATTCCTAAATAAAGGCTTTATTCAGTAGCTATACAGGTATCGATTTCAATGGGACTACTTGAGCACATAAATACATTTATGAATTAATAAGGATTGAGATAAATATCTTTAAGTAAATACTAAGAAGTAAGACGCATAAATGCCCCAATAACAAAGAACAAAACAGGAAACAGTTAAAATATTAAAGAAGTACTTTCTCACAGTGGAAGGCAGTTCCGGGATAGGAGGTACAGGGTCTCTGTCATATTTTTCTTCCATGGATACACGATAGGCTTCTAAAGCTCGATCAATTCTAAAGTAAAACACAGGGCGAGAAGTGCAGAAAAACTACAAATAATATATTAAAAATAATGCTATAATTTTAATGGATGCAACCTCTTTTTTCATGTTTACCAACTCTTTGATCGCTAAAAGGTAAGGTTGCCTTTGCATATTCTGTCTTCTCTTATATAAGAGCGCCACATTTATCTTGGCCACAATCACAATCTGTAGGTGCCTTGATTCATCTCATCCAATTGCCCTGTTAGGATTATATCTTACTTCTCAACCAACTACAACAGGTTTTGTCCAACTGCATTATAAGAAAAAAAAGAAAAATGCGCAGAACAAAACTCCTAAAGCTTTTTAAGACCAGCTCTTTTTTACTGCCTGTGGTTATAAATTGCTACATAACTGTCAGAAAACTTTTAATGGTTCCTGTTGGCGTGTCCTGCTGACCTTACACATTAAAACATTCCAGTCCATCCTTTTGGGATACACTCTGTACTTATCTTGCAAAGAATATTCCAGCCTTATCTCAATATATCTCAGCTAAAAACTCCCAAGTGTAAGTTAGACTGGCAATTTCAAGTATGCACTCAAATCATTACTTCATGGGACCTCATTTAAATGACAGTTCACTTTGTACAAAAAAAAAATGTAAGTGAATCAATATTCCAGCAGAATATTCACTTTTTGTCAGATGGCTGGTCAGCAGCCATCCTACTGCACAGTAAGTTATCACTACAACATAGCTGACATTTTCAGCATACCAAACACCCGCATTCTAAAAACTGCACTCTGCTACTGCAGGTATCATTAAAAAGTCAGGATTTACTTTCCAAGAGCTAAAATTAAAAGACTTCTTGTTCGTTAGATTTCTATCAATACTTTAAAGGCTGTTATAAAATAAGGGAAACATTTATTTTTAACTTTGATATAGATTAACTGCTTTCTATAAGTGATTGTTGCTACCATTATGAAAAAAAAAAAAAGAGAAAGTAAAAAGGCAACCCTCCCTCATCTATCTTTGGTACAAATCAGATTCCCTTCTGTGATAAACTCTTCTTAGACTTTGTTCCTGCAACTTAGTTTCATACCACTGCCTAGCTCCAGTGAGGCCAACAATTTGGGACATACACAAGTATCTTTCAAAAAAAACTCAACCTGTAATACCTTGCCCCTTAAAAATTTAGGCACTAAAGTGGAACATCAATTGCATAAGAATTAGTTGAGTAACTGGTTACCATCACCAAATCTAGTCATAGCAAATGGAATCACTAAAAACCCACACCAACAAAAATAAAATTATTGATCTCAGTGACAATACTTAAAATGGGTTAAATTAAGACTATGTAGGTCTTTAATTTCCATTTCTTCTTCTGAAGGCCAAACAGTTTTTTTCTGAGCTTTTTAATCCTATCAAATACCATTAGACTTCCTTACCTTTTTAATTTTTTACATGAAAATACAAGTTGCTATAAATGTCATAATACTACTACAAACAATGCAACCTTAGCCCACATAATCCTCATGTTTATGCCAAGATAACCGACACATCTAGGGTTTCTTCAGTAAGCTCCTGAAAATAATGCAGATAGTTCAGGAATAAATTTATATCAAAATAATAAAAGAAAAAAACCACTATTTTCTACTATACCTACAAAAATCACATGAAAGCAGCCTTTTCCTATTGTCTTTCCTCCCTTGCAAATGAAAATCTTGAAAGACAATTTAATGTGAATTTACCAATCGCATTGGCAGCTGTGCTCCTCTGATTGTGACACAGATCACCAAGCCCAGCAGCAAACACATTAAGATAGCAACAAAGAAGCCTGTTAGAAGTAGACCCATGTTTGGATCATTCCTACAAAAGCAACCAAGTAACCCAGACTGATTGTCTTTGAAAAAGGTTTTCATAAAGAGAAAGGATTTTTTTCAGTCTACCATAAGCAACACTCAAAATGTGAAGGTCACTTTCTCCTCACAACTCACCCCAACAAGCATACGTCAACGAGATTTTGTGTATTGTAAAAAAAAAAAAAAAAACCACCACTAGAGATTCCATCAAATGTTCTTCTATTATTAATGATTATAGATGGAAAGTGTTCAGCACTGCAACAGTGACATCAAAAACCTCTAAAATTAACAAACACCATTATTATTTCTCAGATGTCAAGTGTGCAATGTTTCTTTCATTTGAATTTCAACATTTATTGAATTATATGAAACTCACAGTAACTGATTAAGGATCTTTTGCTGTTCGTTGCATCTTCGGTATGTCAATAGTTTATTCTGTATTGGTGACATATCAGATGTGACTGATGAAGGTAAAACAATGGGAAGAAACAAAGTTCTCAAAATCTTTTTATGGGAAGGTGCTCCATCTGGGTGCGGCATCTAAAACCATAACAAAAACAAGGTTCTAGAATACAATTAATTCTGTCCAGAAAGCACTTTAACAGATGCATGTATTAAGTTGAATTTACATAAGATATAAAATGAGGTAGCCCCAGAGATTTCCACAATCTAAGTAAAAGTTTAACTTTCACAAAACAAAAAAATACCGTATGTGCTAAAATCGCAAAGTTCAACAGAAAGCACGTACATTCAAAGTCTAGAATAGTAAAAACTGATGGTACAGTTCTATTAACTCAAGATTAGAACATTGCATAAAAATAAAGTTCTTTAAGTGCTAATGTAGCAGCTGTACATAGCACAGAAGACACCAGAAAAGCAGCCTATTAAACCCCGCAGCAGACTGCACTCGATGCAGGCACATTTCCTGTTCTGACAGGGCCTGAGACAGGGTTGCTGTTCCTGTGGTTTCAGTAGGTGACTACTTACTCCTTTTTGTCTGGTCACCAAAAAAAAAAAAAGTTACTGCCTCACTAAGACCACCCACGACAGATAACACGGAACAAATTTGGACGAGCATGGACCCTAAAGTTGTAAGGAAAAAAAAAACATGCCCAAAGTATTCTTGATATTTGGTATTACTGCAAAGATAAAGCTACAGCGAATTTTCAATTACAAGATCCTAGAATTCTAATGAAGTGAGAGGCAGTCTTTAGGAAAAAAACCTATGATGACACCAACATAGACTTATAACTTTATCACAATGTCAAACAAGCGGGAGCAAAATTATGAGAAAATTATTCTTTAGACACTATATCACTGTTAAAAAGAGACAAAAAGTACAGGACATCATCAAAAATGCATTTCTATAAAAACAGCACCCTATTCTTCCTTTCATGTTTCTCAAAAAGAAAAAGAGTTAAGCTTATTTTCTATGTGCAAAATAGTCATTAGAAGTTCTGTTCCATACATGGAAAGGTTAAGAAACTGCATGATCATCTTGTAAAAAGCAGTGTAAAACTGGAGACTATTCAGAAATAGTTTTGTGATGCTGAAAGTCATGTGGTGAACTTAGCAGGCTGCTTTGAGGGCTCTATCTTTCATATAAAGATATATGCCATCAATGTATCTTGATAGTGACAGTGTTTTATGTATTTACCTAAGGCAGACCACAATTTCATTTCAACTGCCTGTCTGGAAATGTTTACCTGAGCTACCAGAACAAGTGCCTCTGTAAATACCAAGCAGGTGCTTAACAGTACTTTATTTTTCACGATGCAGCTACTCTGGGCTCTCTAGATAACATTCACTTATGGTATGCCAAGGTGTGCATCTTCAGAAGGAAGACTAAATTGAGCAAAGACTAAACTAAGATTACTAAAACAAATGAGGCAAGCAAGTGTGGCTGAGGGGATGTGGATAAACCCTGGCTTATGGATGCAGATTCCCAACAAAAAGGTGCCTTGTAGTTTGGTGGGGTGGACACAGGATTCAAGCTAAGCAGGTGGGAGTTTTGGTTGTGACCACAGTTGTGGGTAGTCGGGCTGTGCAACAGAGAAGTGGAGACAGGTTTGAAACAGGAATCCTAGAAAAACAGAAGAAAACAAATACATATACAAAAAGCGTTACTAGGCTCAGATTCACTAACAGACTATCTCTCTGTAGTGGCTTAAGCATTGCCTGTGGCTGAGCATGGCTATCTCAAGAGGCTGATCGTAGGGTTCCCCTGGAAACGCAACACACAAACTCACAACTGCATTTCAACAGGTTCTGACAGGGGAGCAGAAAGCCAAAGCTACCTCCTAAATTAGTGGTATGTCCTAGAAACGAATCAAAACGGGTGGTGGTGCAGGCATCAAAATAAATACAGCTCAAACTAAATACATAAAGCTCAGCTGAAGCAAGCTGAGACGGTATAACGCTTTCCTGGCGGTCCCTCCTCCCAGCAGGGCCCGGGGACACAGCCCTGTGGGTGCGAAGAGAAGCGCAACACCAACCGCCGCCCCAGCCCCACGGAGAGCCGCCCCGCCGCCCACGCTGCCCTCACCTCTCCCGCGGTCCCGCGGGGAGCCGCCGGGCAGGACGGCGGCACGGAGGCTGTTCAGCACAACAGCGCGGTTGCCACGGCGCCGAGGGCGGGCGGCGGCAAGGGGCGAGGCGCGGCTTCCCGACCTCGGGAGAGCGGGTCCTGTCGGTGGCCGTCCCGGCAGAGGCCTGCCCACCCACAGCCCCGGCGCCCTGCCTGCCCTGGCGCCATTTCCAGCGGACCGGTGGTTCGAGGCCACCTCAGCCAGGCGCACCCCAAGTCAGGGTCCGCACCCCTAACCCCCACTCCCGGGCATCACCCACCGCCCTGCTCGGCTCCCGACAAACACGGCAGTTTCACGGCCAGACCTTTCACCGTATTCCCCCAGCTCTCAGAGCAGATTTCGGTAATTAAGCAGCGCGCTGCCCTCAGAGGGGAGCCGTGCCCTACCCGTAACACCGTGCACCTGCCCAAAACTGCGTGCTCCTTCAACGCCTATTTATTCACAGAAAGGGTTTTTGTTGCGCTTTGTACTTTCCAGACTAATGATATACTCTCGTGACTAAAAAAGAAGCAGAGACCTGGGAAAAAAATCTTACCTTGAATTTCTGTTTGCCACAGGGCTCACTACAGCCTGAGCAAGTCAGCAAAGCCTCTCTGCTGCGGCGCTCTGCCTGCACAAAGCAGAGAAAAACCTTCTAGTTCCAGCCCACAGGAAGAACGCTTGAGAAATTACAATACCCTGGCACATCAGATAGCTGTTGCTAAGCTTCTACGTTTTGTAGAACTATACATAGAAATTTTAAGACGTTTCAGAGATTTACTACCCACTTTTGACAGAGGCGTTTAAAATCCTAATTTCGTGTCTATGTGGGCACAGCCCCACGCGCAGAGACTGCAAAGAACATCAGCTGCAGGGAATTTTAGCTCCGTTTTCCAGAGTCTTGGGCACCTTCCTAGGACATTTTAGCAGCCCGGAACTATTCAGTTTGGAGTTTCAATCCAACTCCCTTGTCAGCCGGGCGCGAAAGCTTTCCTGAGGGGACGGGATTTCACCGCTGTGGCAGCAAACCCCGCTGTTCCTCCGGCCGGTCTCGCTCACACCGGGCGGGCGGGTCAATCCCTGCAAAAGGGGGCGGGCACGGCGCCGGCAGAGGAACGAGGACACCGCTCGGCCGCGGCGAGGCGCTGCCGTTCCCGCCCACTGCCTCAGGCGACGCCTCGCGCGCGCGGCGGCAGTTAGACGCGCGCGGCGGACGTTGGGCGCGCGGGTCTCGCTGACGCGGCAGCGCGCGGCTCGTCGTTTCCGGCCGGCGCCTGTGGGAAGCGGCGGCGCCGGCTCCATGTGGCGCCGGCTGCGCTCCGCCCTCCGGAGGCTCCGCCGCTCTCCCGCCGCCCTCCTCGCCGGTGGCGGCCGCCCGCCCGCCGCTGCTGCTGCCGCCGCCGCCATGGAGCGGGCCGTGGTGCGGTGCGTGCCCTCCGAGCCTAAACTGAGCCTGCGGTTCGTGCTCCCCGACGGCAGCGCCAGGCACATGCAGCGGGACCAGGCGGAGCCGCTGGGCCGGGCGCTGGCCCGCATCGCCACCAACGCTGCCAAGGGCCCCGCCAAGGCGGCCAAGAAGAGCAAGAAGGCGCGGGCGGAGGGCAGCCCGGCGGGGGAAGCGGCAGTGGCGGCGCCGGCCGTGCGGCTCTTCTCCCGCGATGGGGAGGCGGTGGCCGAGGAGGTGCCCAACGCGGCGGCCTGGCAGGACGGGGCCGTGCTGCAGATCGGCGAGGCGCAGTACCGCGTGGAGCGCAACCCGCCGGCCCTCACCGAGCTGCGGCTGCCGCGCTCGCTGCTGGCCGGCTTCCCCGTCTGCCCCAAGGTGAGCGCCGAGTTCGCGGCCCCGCAGCACTGCCTCTTCCGATGGTACCGCGAGCAGCGGCCCGCCGGCGGCGGCGGGGAGACGGCGGGCGGCGACGGCCCGGCCTGGGTGGAGGCGCCGGGGGGCGAGCGGGTCTTCACGCCCAGCAACGCCATGGTGGGGCTGCGGCTGAAGCTGCGGTGCACGCCCGGGGACGGGGCGCAGCGCTACGGGCCGCCCCGGGAGGTGGAGAGCAGCGGCCCGGTGGAGGCCGGCCCCGGCGCCTGCACCTTCGACTCCCGGCACCTCTACACCAAGAAGGTCTGCGGGCAGGGCTCCATCCGCGCCGTCTCCTACAACATCCTGGCCGACACCTACGCCCAGACCGAGTTCTCCCGCACCGTGCTCTACCCCTACTGCGCCCCGTACGCCCTGGAGCTCGACTACCGGCAGAACCTGCTGAAGAAGGAGCTGGCAGGCTACAGCGCTGACCTCATCTGCCTGCAAGAAGTGGATAAGTCCGTCTTCGTGGACAGCTTGGTTCCAGCCCTAGATGCTTTTGGACTTGAAGGGCTCTTCAAGATTAAGGAGAAGCAGCACGAAGGCCTGGCCACCTTCTACCGCAGGGACAAGTTTAGCCTCCTTAGCCGGCATGACATAGCTTTCAGCGAAGCCCTGCTTTCCGACCCGCTGCACAAGGAGTTGCGTGATAAGCTGGCCCAGTACCCCTTGGTGCAGGAGAAGGTGCTGCAGAGGTCATCAGTGTTGCAGGTACCAGCTTTTATGTGCATTCTTCGTGTTTCCCCTCTCCTCCTCCTCCCACTGTCTCCTGGCAGGGGCAGCCAAGCTAGGTTTTTTGACCATCGAACCATGGGAGGAGGGAGACGAGGGGTAACAGTCTGAAATACAGACAGAACAGTGGTATGTTCTCTGTTAGCTAGGGTAACGAATAGAGTAGAAGAGCAACTTAGGAACAAGAACAAAACATTGAGACTTTACTGAACCAGATATAAGGAATTGCGAAAATTTGGTAAAAAAGGCAAAATGATTCTTTGTTTTAAGATGAAGACAGCTGTTGAGATTCTGGGCCAGGTACCAATTCCTGGTTGGTGGCATCGGCTGCTAGGTTTTTTACTACTTAACTCTCGTATGTTAGAATATGTATTTCATAAATCTTGTCAATCAGTTCTAAACGAGACTAAGTTAATTTAGCTTGTTTTAATAATGCCTCTTTTAGAAAGTAGGGAGAGAAATGAGGTTGGACAGGTTTGTGAGCTCGTTGATGCCAGTGGGTGTGCCAGCAGAGCTATTCTGTAAGTACAAATGTGTAAGATACAGATCTAAGTCAGGAATTTCAGAAATACTCATTGGTAAAAGTTTCCTACTTGTGGACTGAGTAGGACTAACAAACTTTCCTTGATAACTGAAATCATCTCTAAATTTACATTCAATTAAACAACTATGTAATGCTACTAAACTAGAGATATAGCTCCAATTCTGTTGCTGAGGTGGAAGAATAGAAAATAAAAGTAAAGAATGGTATGGTATTAGCAACATTTTATGAAAAAGATATGGAATGAAGGAAAAAACATGGCCAAATGAACATTTGTCAAATACCTGGATGTAGTGGTAATATATTGGCTGATACTCAGACCTTATACAAAAGATAAATAGACTCAATTTAGGAGCTGTACTGTTCATTAGTTGTAAGCATCAGATTATTTGAACTGGATTGCCGTAAAGGCATAAGATAACTCTTGCATTTTTAAAAATGTATAACATCTCTATTTAAGACTTATCAAAGATTGCGTTTTCTCTTGAAGGTTTCAGTTCTTCAGTCTGCAACTGATCCTTCCAGGAAGGTTTGTGTAGCTAATACCCACCTCTACTGGCACCCAAAAGGTAATTTTGTCATGTGTCTGTATGTAGGACAACTGGGTTTGTACAGGTTTTTGCCCTTCCTAGGGAGAGTAGATTTATTTTGCAGCTATAACCTTTTCTTACGGAACTGTGGGTTTCCTGCCTTGCTTCTTATCTGGATGAATCAAGCCAGGCTGCTAGGTCTGTTTGTTTATTTATTTTCCTTAGACTAAGATTGTTCTAGTCTGCCTGGGAGTCAGTAGAATACAGCTGAAAGCAAGGCAAGTCATGTTACACACAATTCACCCAGAGAATAGACCATAAAATACAGATAGCTTTGTGTGTGCTCATGGCTTCCCAGTCCTATTGTACTGGAAGGAGCTGTATTTGGGTACTGCCAGGAGGGCAACCAGATTGGGCCACAGAAGCTTTTAGAAGAGATTGTCCTCTTTTAAATTGGTTTTCTTTTGGTTCTGCGCCTTTCAGGAACGTTATTAGGATGGTTGCCATGAAATGGCAAGCTGCTGTAATATGGGTGTTTAAGGTTCAGGGTTCTTGTATGTGTGAGTTTAAAACATTGTCTGCCTCTCAAACTCTCATATCACAAACTTCTTTATTTATGAAAACTATTCTAAAACATAGTGCACAGAAAAAATGAGATTGCTGTTTCAGAGCTATACATGATATATGCTTAAATGAGCAACTTGAAAAATTCCTCTAATGCTACTGTGAGGTATTTAAAGTAATACGTTTTTATATTCTTAGGTGGGAACATCCGTCTCATCCAAATCGCTGTAGCCTTGTCTCACATCAAGCACATAGCATGTGACTTGTATCCCAGTATACCAGTCATATTCTGTGGAGATTTTAATAGTACCCCATCTTCTGGAACTTACAGTTTTATTAACAGTGGTGTCATTGCTGAAGATCACGAAGACTGGGTCTCGAGTGGTGAAGAAGAAAGGTGCAATATGCCTCTAAGCCATCCTTTCAAACTGCTAAGTGCTTGCGGAGAACCTGCTTATACAAACTATGTTGGTGGGTTTCACGGATGTCTGGACTACATCTTCATTGACAAAAATGCTCTAGAGGTTGAACAGGTCATTCCGTTGCCAAGTCATGAAGAAGTAACAACCCATCAGGCTTTGCCAAGTGTTTCACATCCTTCTGATCATATAGCACTAATATGTGACTTGAAGTGGAAGTAGATCACCTCTTGCATGGTGCTTTTGGGGGTTTTCAAACAAAGGAATTTGAAAGCAAGAAATTTAATTTACTGCTGAGGTTATACCCTGGCTTCTATGCTACTAAAAGGAAAGTCAGAACGATTACTGAAAAGTTCATGTGTTTAATGGTTCTACTGAATATTATCACACTGTTCAGAATACTTGCATGACAACTTTTCCATTCCCTTTTTATATTCTAATAGGAAAAATATATTTAAAATGGGGGTTTGAAAATTGGATTATCATATACCTTTTTATTGGTGTTTTTAAAAGATTAAGAATTATTTTGTTAAAAAAAATATGAATTTAATCTGATTTATAAGACAGTGTACAAACTGAACCCTGCTTAATTCAGAACCAAACACAGAACCTGAAAACAAATAATTTAGTTGATTCAATCTCATTGTAATTACTGTCATGACAAGGCAATTTTTTTAAAATAAGTTCAGAAATTGTCTTGTTCAGTTACCATTACTGTGTCCTGATTTTTTAATAAGTGGCACGAACAACGTACTTGTACCCACTACCTTCTGAAAAGATGTTCTTTAATTATCAGCGAATAGACTTTCTGTCAACAATCATCCATGTTAAATTCAAGGTTATAATTGATTTGGAAGCATTTTGCTTGCCCAGTTAATATGGGTAATGAGGGTAACTAGCACCGGGTAAAATTTGACTACATATATAAGTAGCATCTGTTCCTTCAGTTGTTCATAGTCATTGGTAATAAAAGAAATACTGAAGTTCAGGGCACCCAACTGTGGATGGGAGGGAGCTTTTAACAGTATAATCTGTTTTCAAGTAGGGGGAGATACAGAATAATTAGTGATGTGGTGCATTAGCTATCTGTGCCTAAATCTGTAAAGAGAAACACAAGTGACTTGCAAACCTTTATCACAATTGTTCTATTTTGTTCCTCTGTTGCATACAAAGAAGACCTGAATTTTTAATAGCGTTTTTACTGGCATTTTTTTCCTTGTAGAAATAGTCTATTTTTCCCTATTTTGTAGGAGATAATTTGGATGTGGGAAGTGTATTTTATCGGTACCTTCATGGAATGTGTTGAAGGGATTTGAATCATTTAACAAGCTTCTTTCCCTGCATCATTAGTCCATATGAAGCAAACAGCAGTTGAAAGCCATTTCACTGATCTCCCTCTTTCATCTAATAAAGGTCCCTTTTCAATTGTCTGACACACATCAATTGATAGGTTTTTTTTCTTAGTTACTGGTGTCTTTCATTGCAAAATACATCTGCCCAGGTTGATAAGAGCTGTGTACCCTACATTTGCACAACTACTCACCTCCACTGCATTCTGGTGGACTGTAGGTTATAGTTGGGATTCACTGAACTGTTTATATACCACTGAAAATAGGCAGTCACTTTCAAGTAGGAAAAAATTCTGCACAGGAAGAGTGGTTGGACACTGGAATAGGCTGCCCAGGGAGGTGGTGGAGTCACCATCCCTGGATGTGTTTAAGACTCGTTTAGATGTGGGGTTGGAGGATATGGTGTAAGGGAGAACTTTGTAGAGTGGAGATGATGGTTGGACTCGATGATCCCAAGGGTCTTTTCCAACCTAAATGATTCTATGATTCTGAGTAGTACATTGCTGAGGGTTACTTATCCTGTCTCTTGACATAGTACCTGCTATACTGTGAAGGGTGGTCTCTGCAGAAGGTTGTAAACATCATCTGCTCTTTAGTCTTTTCTATGTTATTTCCAATAAAAGTACTAATGATTTTTGTTAATGTAGTATCTGAGCATCTAACAAGTAGATGCTGATAAACAACTGCATTAGTAAAGCCAAGAGGCAGGTTTAGCCTCAGAGGCCATACAAGGCTAAAAAGATGCAGACCCATAAGTCTCAAACAACACGTTCTTGACTGTGTTATCGTTCTAGTGGGTCATTATATCCTGAGCAGATTCACCATAAAGTCTCTTGTGCCCGAAGAGCAAGATGCAGGCTTGGAGGTGGGAGTAAGTGATGAAGGCCTGGAGCCAGGCATTCACCTGCTGAAGCAGATCCGCTACAAAACGTTAACACAAGACCTCGCTGACAGAGCACTCGCTTATTTTAACAGGCTTTGGCAGGCGTAAATGTAAATCCTCAGCTTTCAATTTTTGCGAAGTCAGCACTAAGCTAAGCCAAATGGTAGCTAAAGGCCTTTGGATAAAAAAATGAAAGCAAAACATGGAATGTGGCAATGAATGATGTTAGATCATTGCAACAGAGTGAAGGACAGCACTCAGTAAAATTGGACCCTAAATACTTTGGGTGGGTCCTTAATCATTTACTGTTCTCTTATAAATCTGATCAAAAAGAGAAGCGTCATTCAGTCTTGCATATGAGTTGAAGGAGATGCCTGTCCTCTTCTGGACTACAAAGTTGATAAAAGTATCAAACTATCAGTGACTGGCAACTAAGCTTCAAGATACAGGAGTGAGGAGAAAATCTTGCAAACAGAATGGAGGCTTTAAACCTCGTATCTGGGCAAAGAATCTTTAATAGTTTAGTAAATGAGAGAAAGCTTGCACCTGAAGATGTAACATTTGCAAGCATACAGTATCTTAAAGGGCAGAAAAATGAATTGGAAGATCTGTTCAAGAAGAAAAACTAAGTATTAACACCTGGGAAAACCACTGAATAACACCTGGGAAAACACTGACACGTTACAGCTGAGTTAGAGGCCACCTGCCATTTACCAGCTCTGAAAAATTTGTGGGGGAAAAGACCCCCAAACCCCAAACTCCAGTGCGTAATGCAGGCTTGTAGACTGGCAAAAGAAACGTCTCGGTCACTTAGAATAGCGATGGGTTTGGAAGTAAAATTATATTCCTTACAAAGGCTAACTGAGCTCCCCTTATAACTTTAAAAAACATTCTTTTTGTCCTTCTTAAGTACCTATCCTTTACAACTGGGTTACTTTGTCTTATTTTCCACAGCCAAAAAATTAAAAATCTTTTAACTTCTCTGTAGTCCCAGAAGATGGAGCTGCTCAGAGAAGAGACCTGCCTGGTGTTCTGCTGCCTCCCGAGAAACAGCAGGTCCCTCTCGTTCCCCGGGTCGGTACTTGGGTGGCTGCCTCCGATGCCTTGCAAGGCCCAGGGGAGGGAGGGCAGAGGAGAGGGCCTCTGCAGTAAGGGAAAAACATGGTCTGCAACAGGCCCAGTAAAATTAGACGGCCTTCGCACATGGCAGATAATCCTTTAATATCCTCAGGAGGAAATTCAGCCCCACAAGCTAGTGCTGGAGATTCTCCAGTCCCGAGTATCCCTCGTTTAATTAGTAAAATTCAGCAGCGCAGGCTGACTGCCAATAGCAGCAATGTGTCAGGAACCAGTTCAACATTTCTGGAATAAGAATGCAGCACTAGGGTCTAGGGTAGCAAAAAGTCACAATTCAAAAGAATTGTGATTATTTGGGGGGTGAAATGCAACCCTTACACAGAGCTTTGACCTGTATCCCCCAGGCTCCCAAGCCATATTTACATCTACATGAGTTAATACGTGGTGCTTCCTACTCCACATAAAGTGATTTTAGTTCCCATTTTAGCTCCCCCTATACATCTGGACCTTGCCCAACAATTAATTTTTCCTCTCTACATCACCTCTAGAACCCAGATTTGTAGAAGCCCTATTAAGCTTGTCTCCATTTTATTTTATAAACCTAAACTCACATGTGTTCCTCTTCCAGCAACTGGAATGCTCTATATCCTTCACATCAAAAAACTGGGCAAGATGCTCTTTGCATATTTTTAAATGTTTTTGGTGTTTTTTGTAGTTGTTTTTTTTTTAATGCTACTTTCCCAGACCAGCCATTAAGGAAAAAGGGAAAAAAGGAACATCTCACTTTGCTTCTTAATCGACCTGCCCATCCCTGATGCAGTAAACTCAGGAGAGGCAGTGCCGCGCCAGCACCTCCTCTGCCAAGCTGTTGCCCTGTAAGGGAGGAGTTTCTTTTTTCACGCTGGCCCCTGCTGCGGACAAACCTCATTCAGAACATTGTAAGAACTAAGAGCACTGAAAGACTGGCCTTCTGGAGGTAATAGATACTTGGCTGGTTTCCGGGTTGTTCTGGGTGTTGTGAAATGTAGTTTACCTGTGTATTTGACGTGAACAAAAACCAACCAAGTTCTGCCAGATCCTTCAGACTGGTCTGGCAACTTGGAACTCGTATGCCCTGACCTTGTCCCTCCCGGACAAAGGGGTCTTAAGCCACCCATGACAGTACTCGAGCTCTTACACATCGCTATTTCTTCCATCACTGCAATTTTTGAAGGGACTAATTCACGCCTTCAGTAAGATGCATTTATGTATCACCATAAAGCAAACAATAATGCAAAGTATGACTGAGAGAAGGGGACAGAAAAGGAAGGAGGAAAACGGTACAAGAAAAGAAGGGGAAAAACAGCCAACACGTGAAGGAGCCAGCTCTTTTAACACCTCAAATTAATAGCGTAGTTGCCTCATTTGTCACATTCCTAGCATCAAAAAAAATGTTCCCAGATTTTCAACTCTGACCCAGTAAGAGGAAGAGCCCGCAACACTTCAGAGTTTTACTAAAATTAGCATCAGATTCTTTAGTAGAACCTGATATTTTCCATTTTTTTTCTGAACAAAGCACAACACACGTGGTAGCTAAGCTTTAGTCATTGGTCCAACAGCAGCACATCAATGTCATTTCTTACTCAAGTCCCTTGTCAAGGCCATTCCTGACAAGGGCGGGAAAGATGTGCTGGGACAAAGCAATGTGCAGACTTTCATTGTATTGCACTCAAATTGCCTTTGCCAGACAGTAATATAAAGATCACTCAGATGAGCAAGGGACTGCAAACTGGGCTGTGAATTCTCGTTACTGGCAAAACCCTAAACCACTTTTTACACACTTTTGACGCTGTAACCTACCTTGTAGCATTCTATTGCCCCCAGTACGTTGTTTTACTGGTGTATGTTGATAACAATGAGAACAAACCGGGCAAGTAGAAACGCTTACAGCATTTGTTGCTAATTCCCGACGCGTTTGGAACTGATTTTTGTTCTGCGTGCAAACAGTTGAACCAAAGTCCACAGATTATCTACAAAACAGTTGCAGGACAAGTTCTAGATTGTATTGTTCATTAAGCAACTAAAAAAAAACCCAAGAAACAAAATCAACAAAAAAAACCCCCAACAAATACCCACTGCTATTTGTGTTGTAGGATTGAGCAATGAAGTTACTTAAATCTGAGAAAAACAAAACAAGTCTTTTGTGCTGGTCTGAACGTAGATCTGACTATTCATGCAAAACCATTCTCCTAACATTGGGAAAAAATGAAAAGCCAGTCATACAGGTACTGAAAATACAAGGAATAAGTTGTGCCAGCAAGGCCAAATAGAAGAAAAACCACTCATTCTTCAGTGTTTTGCTCTCTATAGTTAAGCTGGCCATCTGATACGCTGAAATAAACACCTTGGATACCGACTCGCTAGCACGGTAAACTTACCCATTGTTTGAACATAGGAGTTGATGCTACACAATGAAAGATTTCCACTACTGGAACTCAGGATTTCCCATCGTTACAGTAGAACAGGGAACAAGTTTTTAGCAGTCTTTTACCTGTCCAAGATTTTGAACTTCTGGGAGAACAGTGCAGTTCAGGTATTTGACTTCTGAGAAGGAAATCGCAAAGTTAGTACATCTAAACTCCTAACAGACATGACAAAATTGGATCTTCACGAAAATTCAATTTGCTTCTGAAAAGCAGGGCTGTATTATATGTTGTTATTGATATACAACACATACAGGTCACTGTTGTAATTGCTTTAGCCAGAAAAATAACAATTTTAAGGAATGTAAAAAAGCTAAAAAGTATTTTTACATATTCATAATGTCTGGAACGACAGTCACTGCCTTTACAGTGGGAGTTGTACTGTGTTCGGGTAAGAAGAGTAGCATACAAATTACATTTTGGGCACTTTAAGAAAGTGTTACTGCCACAGCTAAGGAATTTGCTGCCAGATAGCTGTATTAATGGAACGCGATACGGATTTCAATACCGCATGTGATCCTGGTACTAGAAGAGATAAAGCAGCGTTAAAAAAAAAAAAAACAACCGAAACAACTCATCAGGACTATTTGTTCTTGTACTAACAGACAAGCACTAGCTACAAAAGTAGCACTAACTCCAAAGCAAAAAGAAAGCCACCAGGATTCCAGCTCACAGCAACAACCGGTACGAATACGCCTAACAAACTACTTCAGGTTTGTCATCTGAAGACAAGGCGGCTTTCTAAGCACATGCACCAACCCCAGGGACTGCTGCTTAGAATCAAGAACACGTAATTTAGAGTGTACCTTGAAAATGTTTAGAGAATTGAGAACAGCTGATGAGACTATAATAGCCTGAGGGAAAGTTTATTTACTTCTGTCAATGGTGACATTATTCCACAGCCCATGAAGTGTCTCGTCCCGTCCGTAGCTTAGTATTACTACGAATAAGCTGCGCACCAGAGACCTCGCTTCCAAGATTATGACCTTACAGAGTATTAGGAGGCAAATACCATTTTACTAACAGAGGTCAAGTGTGACCTGATCTATTTACAGGCAGACTGAAGTACTTGCTTCAGTTCCTCTCTATGCTCCGGTTAACACTGCAGCGACTACTCAATTACACCCCAGAATTCTACTGACTTTGTCTTACTACATTTCAGCGTAAGCTGTAGCCTTAACCCCAGATCCCGTCACTCTTAACTGAGCTCAAGATCTTTACTACTTCCTGACTTTGATTTTGTGAGATCACCTATTTTATAGTGGAATTACAACCTACTGGTACGCAAAGCCAAGCACAGTGACTCCGAAATACTAACTTCTATACACATGCTGTAACTCAAAAAGTGAGGTGGCTAAACGGAGCTCACCTAAACCCGAGTACTTTAATTACTTAAAAGCATTTGAAAGAATTAAGACAATGAAATCTTCATCTGTTTACCAAACAGCATGTTGCCTTCAAGAGGCCTAATTTGTTTTTAAGTATCTGCTTGTTTAAGTCTACCTCCAAGTTCTTCCTTGGAAGAAGAGCTAGCATTTAATTTGCCACAAGCATTGTTTCCTTTTAACCTATTGGGACTGCCAATAATAACCCGTATTACAGACAAGCCACCTCTTCTGAGCAAGGCGTTCCTTTTGAGGTTTACTTCAAGGAACTGCATTGCTATAAATATGCATATTAACAGCTACTGATCCAATGCATGGATATATTAACTCTGGTTAACGCATAATCAGCAATTAATTAAAGGTGGAAGCAAAGCTCTACTCACCTTGCACTGTCTCCTGGGTTTCTGTTGCACACTGAAGACAGCTAACGACCGTATTCCAAAGCTCTGGAATGTCCTCTGGTTAGTTGTGTTCACAGTACCAGTACTTCCCGGAGACCTGAACCTCAGTCACAGCAGAGGCTGCCTTGGAAGGTGCTCTTAGTCTAAACTAGCTTGAGTTTACCAGACCTTGTTACTGTTCTTCTAGCGAGGATAACAAGACCTGGACTAAAAGTAAGAGAGGAGCTTAGCCTAAAACTGCAATGAAATCATGCCTCGGATTCCTAAAGCTGTGCAATTAATAGAGTATTTCAACTGGAAGATTGAGCCATATTGGCATCCATAAAGCAAACAGACAACAGAAAAATAGATTTTAAAATATGCATCAGTAGTAGCCTCAAAAAACGTGTTAAAAGTATTTTCTACTAGAGAGGTATACCAGGGCAGAAATATGAAAGCAGACAGTAGCATTTGCATAGAGCTGATTTTTGGGGGTGACTATCACCGTAAATATAATATTGACTAAATCCCTGTAGTGTTTAAGTTAGCTTCCCAGCCAGCCACCAACAGAATTTGCGATTTCTCCTGCCAGAACCCATGTTGATTTTTAAATGTAGATACAACTATGAAACAGACATGCATGCTTTTCAGGCAGTTCGTGTTTGTTTTATTACAATTTTTGTAACTGTTAGTACTTTCATATCTGGACATCTTAAACGGAATTTTAGATTTACAACTTCAAAAGACACTTACAGAATTATATAAGTCTTGATGACAGCTACTCTACTGCACTGTATACAACTTCGTTGCCCACCTTCCACATCCCGCTCCACATAGCTCCAAATAACTGAAAATCTGAGACTGATGTTCACGTTCAAGCTGCAGGGAAGCCCAGTACACGGCAAAAAATAAGCGATAACTTGCAGTTCAACTATTTCAGGGATCAAGAAAAGCATACACAGAACTATACATTTTATAATTTTATTAGGAATAATTCCAAGTGGGTTATGAAGAAACTAATCCATTGAGTTTGATGAATTTTCCAAAATTTCTTTATGAAGATATGTTCACCAACAAACAGTAAAACTTCAGCAGAACTATTATACACTGGGCAAAAATAGTCAGGCTGATACCAAAAAGCAACATGCAACATAAAAAAAAAGATACAATATAAAGGAAGACAATCTGCTGAATATTAAAAACAACCTCAACATGAGCTCTTCGCAACCAGCACAGAACTATTCTACCCATCAAATCCAATTCACACAAAGGCAAGTTGGGCTGACAGAACCCAAGGATTAATAAAACGTTCCTCAGTGCAGTAGATTTGTATAGTGTTTTAGAGCATTTCCTTGGCTGGAACAAGCAGTATTAGGAATTCTTTTTGGCAAGGGAGAGAAATAAATACATACGGAATGCTACATTTTTAAATCAGCAGACTGTCTGAGGAATGAAACAGGGTATCAGTAAACTAAAAGTAGCAGGGAGAAAAAAAAAATTTAAAACATTAATTTATTGGGGCTCAAAAGAATATTCGAAACAGATCTTAAAGATGTCACAATAACTATATTCAGGCATTTAGGCTAACAAGGGGAATAAAATCAGAAGATACACTTTTCCCAAGTTAAGGAGATTTTTACCCAAGCATATTGCTAGCTTCGCAACATGTAGCTTGGTAAACAATAATTGGCAACAAAATAAGTTGAAACGCTGTAATATCCTGCCCAAATATCAGTTCCAGATACTGTAATAACCAAGATGCAAACTAATTTTGTTGTAACAAGCCTAGACCACTTATATCAAACATGTCCCTGGTGAAAGAGTCGTCCAGTTTGAGTTAGCGTTTTGAGAGTTCATTTGACAGCCAGTCAAGTCCCTCGTACAGACCAGTTCCTTGCGTAGCACAGGTAGCCTGGACATACCACTGTTAACATAGAACACAAACAGAAATTAAATTTAAGTACTGACAAAATGCAAGTTAAGTTATCAAAGCATGTGACACTCAGATATACACTCAAATAGTGTTCTTTAAACACTCTTCTGTGCGGTAAGTAGAGTCAATATTGAACAGATGGTATTTTTACAAGTTTTGAAAAGTACATATAAAGTAGATGGGGTTCAGACACTACCCAAAAACTCAGTGTTGGCCTATCAAATACTAGAACACCATCTAGTGCACAAAAAACAAACACAGAACTTGCATTTGGTTCATATGCTGAAAACTAGCTTCTTGTTTTTGAAAGACTGCTCTTCAGAAAAAGGACATGAAGTTATGTAAATTAACAGACCTCTAAAATATCTTCTACGGATACGATCTTAGCGCATGTCCTGGTTTGAGGACACATATCAAAACCAACACACATTGTTTTTTGGCCAAAACCACGACGGATTGTCAACATACAGACATTAAGCAAGTATTACAGAAGGATACATGGCTTATGTGTTTTATATCTCAAAGGCTTGCACAGATGGAATCTAACAATTTAGGAGCTACTCAATTTTCTCCCGTCCTTGTAGTGGCGAGAACACAGAATGCATTTTCTCCCCCAAAATAACAAGCACTGGGAAAACAGGAAAGCCTACCACATGCTCTGTCAAACATGTTTGACAGCTGTATTTCAGTGACAGCCCGGAATATTTGTGTTTTTCCAGGAGAAGGTGAGAGACAAAACACTGCAACAAGTGTACACATTGTATTATACTTCTAAATCACTTACTTTGAACAAGGACCTTAAACTATGCACTGCAGAGTTAAATAGCAGGTATGTGCCTCTCTCTCCAGAAAGAGGTGAAAAATTCCCTTTCCTTTCAAGGGTGATTACATTTATGATACACAATAAAGGAAGACAAGAGTTCAGCAACCAGGAAGTTCAGCACTTACAGTTCTGTTACGCAGAGACTGAAGACCTAGTTTATCTGTCATTTCACTGATTGCCATGGCATTTGGCAGATCTTGTTTGTTTGCAAACAGAAGCAGCACTGCATCTCGCAGCTCATCCTCCTGAAGCTAAGAGAAAAAACGATCACATTATTAAATGAGCTCAGTTAAGTACTTCAATTACTTCAGCAAGCACTAAAGAAACCTAAATACTGATTTAAGGGTTATAAATTTTCCCATTCTTGTTCCTGAAGTCGCTAGTAAGTCCTGAGTGAAATTTAACTACTACCCAGCAGAACTTCTCCTACAAGCAAGGAAATCTTCTTTCAATAGGCAGTTTAAATTTACCAGCACCTTGCTGCTGCAATTCTTAGCACCAATTTGTTTTTCCAAAATTCTTTCTTTATGTGCTGTGTTTCTATTAAGGTTTTATGAAGGAAAGAAAGGCTCTCACACATTAGTAGTTCTTAAGGTAAAGCTCTCTACAGAGTTGTAGTTACAACTCAGTGCACAATGTGACCCACAATTACCAGTTAAATATGATATGCACTGTACGAACTCCCTAGAATTTTAAAATCCTAGATCTCTTAGGGAAGCTGACACACATCCAAAAATACGACAAAGTATAACAATTATATTTCAGAAGTATTGATATTTACCATTTTCTGCAGCTCTTCTGCTGCTTCCTGGATTCTCTCTCTGTCATTGCTGTCTACCACAAAAATGAGGCCCTGTAAGAAGTTAAGCAATTTTGAAAAACCAATGTAAACATACAGTACTATTTTAAAAAAGAAAAAACCTCTTATTGAATATTGTGACTGTCCCCTCTCTTAGGTGAGAAATTTTGACAGAAACTTCTGTTTAAGCAATGCAAGAAGTCTGCCTGAACAAGTACGTAAGTTTCAACTGCAAAATAAAGCCAGGCCCTCTAAATCAAAAAAGTTAAACACCACAAATGTCAATTTATACGTTAGCGTGGGATTCATTAGTTTTAAACTAAGCCAAAAAGAGAGACAGATACCAGCAAAATTTCAGAAGCTAACTCTCCTCCCTCCCTTTTCACTCATTGTATTACATTAAATGTAGCAAGAGAATCACAAGTGCGTCACCATCTCATGTTTCACTGAAAAAAAAAGCCACGCTCTTAAAGTAAGGCCTGAATTTGTTTAAGAAAGGTTGTACTAAACAGTACTTGAATAGCATCTGCTATTCAAGCATCCTCCTTACAAACACATTATTTACTCTTAGAATTTCAGTATGAAAACCTTACATTTTATCATTCTATTTAAGAAAACAGTCGCATCTTTTAAAAATATTTAGTAACAGGGCTGAATAAGGAAGTGAAATTAAGTATTACTCTATTCACGACAGTGCTTTGCTAGCTCGTTTTTGTCAGTCCAGACTTCTCCATTTTTCTGCACCAATCACATCCATTATGCTACACAAACGTTTATTGGAAACAACTCTGTATTCAATACAGAAAAAAAAAAAAGCCAACAGAAAACACACTCCCTAAGTTTCCTTTTACTAATAAGCAACTTAACTTACTGCTTTTAAACTAAAGGAAAGAATCACATCTATGTCACCAAAAATGATGGCAGACACATCAGTAGGAAACGAACACTTTCTAATCAATAAGTAACAAGATCTTTACAGTGTTTTTAGATACTCAGTGTACTACGTACACTGATATAGCACAGTAAAAGCTGTATACTTTGAGGCTGATTAGAAAAAAAGAATATGTAGAAGGGTACTTAAACAATAACATTTCTTATGTATAAGCTAACGCCAGTTGTAACAGATCAAAACATGGATACAGCAAAGTTGAAATGTTCCTCACAAACAAACCAGCTGCTCTGGCACATTACAGAACACTGGTAGATCCTGAAGGACTTTATCCTTGCTAGGCTACACTCATGACTACACTTGAAGCCTTCAGGGTAACAAACCAGCTTCAACTAGAATAAAATCTGGGTATCCCTCAGAACTTGCAGGAAGTAGCGAGAAGCCTTTCTGAAAGCAAGGGACAGAAGACAACTTTCCATGTATAATGAGACTTTACAAAACACATCTTTAACGATTGCCATCTCAGAACTCTTACCTGTGTGTTTTGGAAATAATGCCTCCAAAGGGGTCTAATTTTATCTTGACCACCAACATCCCAAACTGTGAAACAGATGTTTTTATATTCTACCGTTTCCACATTAAAACCTAAAAGAGAATCAAATAATTAGAAATAGTCAATGCTAGTGTTAAAACGCAATTCTGACCACGTTAAAGATAGTTACTTCCTAAGCTATATTTCTCCCAAATACATATAAAATTGGCTTATCAGAATTGAATGCTAGACCAAGAAGAAAATTGACTGAAGGGGGACACCACCCACCCGCCCAAACTAATCAATAAAATCCAAGTAGACCACCTTTGGTGGTCAGCAAGCCTTTCAGCCACAAACTGCTAAAGGTTCATGGTGTTTGGGGGAAGTACTGCTGCTTCATTGGTTCCTATACTCCTGAACATCTGCTGCTGACCGCTGCCAGACACAGGACTGTAGTCTAGATGATCTTTGGTCTGACAAAGGTATGTTATGGCAGTACCAGAAAGCCCATGTTTGTCTTGATTCTTATACCAACAGAAAAGATAGCAAAACCCTACACTTTCCAGAAGCCTGTCTGCACAACACAAAGTTACAGTAAGAAGAATGAAGACATGAGACTTGGTTATCTTACCAATAGTGGGAATTGTGGTGACAATTTCTCCTAGTTTCAGTTTATAAAGAATAGTCGTCTTACCAGCAGCATCCAAACCAACTAGAACAAACAGAAAATTTGATTTAGTTCACAATATGAACCACAACCTGCTAATTTAAAAACACGCTATTTTACATGCAGAGTATTAGATTTTTTTCTTAAGACAAACCAACTTTTTAAACACTTTTAAGTCATTGTTGATATACTGCCGTATGTTTCTCCCCATTTCCTCTACCCAGCGCTGAGAGAGAGAACAAGCAATGAAGAAAACAAGGTCAATAACACATTTTCATCCACAACCTACAGGCTCACTAGTTTCTAGTCATCTTGCTTAGTATTTGCATTAAGTTTTATCATCCACTTTGGAAGTTTCTTCTATGTCAGTCAGGATGGTTTTCAGTGCCTAGCAACAATCTACACGCAGCGCATAGTTTGTAACTGATCACGTTTGCTACTCGGCACTCAAGCTGGGGAAGGTCTCACCTACTCAACCTTCAGCTAAGTCCAGTTTCACATGCACCTGAACCAACAGGAGTTGGCATTATCAATGGAAGGCACTGCAGTGTCCCTCATTCCAGTCCCCTGGCCCTTTGGTAACACATTTCTTTTGCATTGACAAACACACATGTATTAGGAAACTCCTGTCATCGCTCTGCATACACCCCAAGGGCTGTAACTCTTCTTCAGGACATCACTTCTATTCACAGATGCACTAGGATGCGTTTGTTCGGAGCCTCCAATTTTGATCTTTATAGGAGACCTTCTGCACTCAAATTTGCTCTTCTGATTCTACAAGGAAACTTAAGCTTGCTGGGTTTTGATATAAGCTACGTGGTAAACATGTGATCCTTAAAAAAAAAACAACCCAAAAAACGGAGCCTCAAAGACATTTTTTGAGAAGCGTCACCAATATTGCAGGCATACACTGCAGTTTTCTAAAACTGTGCAACTGCTTACTGTTAGGCACTTCAGAACACATAGGAGCAACTCAAAATACAACTCTTTACGTGAGAATCCAATGCCTAGCATATAAGCACCTAAACAAACAGTAGGTACTAAACACTTACTACAGCAACGGTTTGAATAACATGCCTATTTGTGAAACTTAAAATAGTCAATAAAATTTGGCCTACACAAAAATACCCCCCCAACAATTAATTAAAAAATATTTGCATAATAAACCAAATGTTATCCTTGTTTGACAACATTAAGTGTTTTGAGTTAATTACCTACTGCGATATGTTAGGCCTTAAGTGGTTTGATGACCTGACAATAATACAACTGTTTCCTTAGCGTTGCAGTAAAATGGAATTTGAGATTACCTACTTATTCATAATGAAACCAAACTCTTAAAAAGTCTCCTCCTTCTCAAGATAGAAACTGCTGTTACAGCAAACTAATTAAAAAACCCTATCTATAATTGTCCTATATTCTGACACTGTGAACAGGATTATACATGCCAATGCAGTTTCTTTGGTATTGTCACTGTGTGTTTAAAAAAAAAAAAAGTTGTTTTAATTGTTAATGTCAGGGGGCGTGGGGGCCGAAATTCTACCATCAAAACCAAAGCTCCTTGAGGGCTAATAAAATCCCCAAATGCTCAAATTAGAATTTAACAGTTTTAACTTTGCTATTGTCTAAGTGTTGGTCTTTTTTAGAACCACACAAAAGCATGAACAAAAAAAAGACGGTGCAGCAGAAGTTTCAAAAGAGCTTGCAAGTTATGAAACTTGTGTTAAATGTACACCAATAAGTGTCAGGTAGCCTTAAAAAAAACACCCTTTAAGCAAACTCTGAAACCCTCAAATACCCCATCTATGCTGAAACACAATGTTTTTAATAGCACAATGCTTGAAGCCCAACACTATTCTCACACAGCTCAGCTTCAAGTGAGCATTTGTAGGATGCTTAGAACTTTACAAGAAAACACGATGCACGTCCATGAGATGTATATGACCATTTCCCAGCAAATGAAGATCATTTAGTGAACCACCAATTAAAGCTACACATAACTCACAAAGTCTTCACCCACTCCCCAGCAAAAAACCCAGTTATCAGTAAACAAACACTGACAAGATTTCTTAAAATTAGTAACAAAAGAGAGATCTACACAATGGTTTTAGTGTTATTTGTGGGTTATACTAAAGATACAGATAAAGAAAAAGAAAAAAGCTAATCTCATTTCAAAGAATATACACAGGGTATCGAGAACCATTTGAAGATACGACTCAGAGTTAAGAAATCAGAAACTAGTCAAGAATTTTAAACTATTTCCTAAATTTAAGGAATTATTGCCCCAGTTATACAGCCTGGTCTTGCGCCAGGATCCACCACCACCTCAATGGTGTTGGCAGAAAGCTACATTAGCTATGTAAGCACAAAGCCCAGAGACTTAAATCTACTCTTATCCACAATTCTAATTAAGCTGCTGGACTTTGCACCGAGGCAGGCTGAGTTACGGATATGTGTTTTCTTCTTCTGACTCTACACTCGAAACAGCAGCTTTTAATGGAAGGAAGGCAACTCCTGCAAATCACCATGACCCTATTTGCAAAAAAACTGCCTCTTTTAACCAAATTGCAAATGTTATGAAGTCTAAACAAGCAACAGTTGTTAAAAGCATAGCCTCCATTCATACTTCCTACTCCAATTTTCCGTTTACCACCCTTTTCAGAACAAGAAATTTCAGAGCACCAAATCACATTTAATCTTTTGAGCCACTAGAAAGTGTAACTACTGCTTTTAGTGGTCCAAGAATAAACATGTTTACATTTGCACTGGAACACTAAATGTAAGACTACGAGCTACTTCCATGTCATAAAGTTCAGGCTGATTTAACTATCAAGATTAAAACCTAAGTCTGAAATCCCCAATTTAATAAGTTACCGATTCTGCATTTTCACTCTGATTCCACTGCCTGACTGACCATTGACAAGACCAAGGTATAAGAACCTTGATGTAGGGTATGATGGGCAGCAGTTGTACCACAAAGCACTAAGATTACAATAAAGTACAAACGGGAAGCACAGACTTGTACTTGCAACCATTTATCTTTAAACTGAGTCAAACATCCTCTTCCTCTAGCTGGAGAAAAAAAAATATCTACACCACTTTCAGTTGCCGTTAAAATCATTGTGGTTCAAGCCCTTTACTCTCTTTAAGAGAGTTTTATTCACTGTCTGTCAGTTGTGTTTCTAAATCTCAAACTCATAGTTCACTTTTCCCTGGGAACACCACCCCTGTGGCCACATCACATTCCTCATTTACTACTTTGATCACTGGTGGCTGAATATCAAGCTGCCTCAGTTATCATAGCACAGAACCTCATATAAACCGTAGATGCAGAAAAATTGAGAACTGACTTTTTAAATGGAATTCCCATCAAGACCAGTAGATTTTGGTTGCCGGATTGAGATTACCAAAGTTTACTATAGAATACAGCTTGCTGCTGCTTCCGACATGAATGTTTCCCATTACCAGACAGAGGAGAGAAAAGCTGCTACTGTGTTTATCTGATTCATGACATTCTTGTTACAAACAAAACCCAGCTTCAAAAAAATAAAATTCATGAATCCCAATTTACTACAGGTTTGTATTCCTCCACTTTTACCTTTATACCAATTCTCTCAAAACTTCTCTCATTTACCCTTTACAGGTTTAGTTTCAATTGGCTAAGTCTTTGGGGGACATGAAGGGATCATTCTCAATACAGCTTCTCAACAAAACACACGCATGTGAAAAAAAACCCAGTGGCATGCAAACCAACAGTGGCTCAAAAAAACCAAATAAAAACCAGGTAAATGGTTTTATGCCGTACAGTGACATAATTCCCAAAGAATCTGACTTTTTTTTCTTTCCCCCAATGTGTTTAATAATTACCTTTGTATGCGAGGCTCACGAGTAGCTATTATCTCGGTTAACACTTGCACAACTACATCAAGACACAGAACATTAAATTATGATACTGAAAGGTGCACAACAGATCACTATTCTTTTTTAAGCACAAGAAACTATGAGTGAAGAGGTTTACAGACAGGTATACACAGCGTTCAGACTCAGTTTTTCCGCTCTAATGGCCCAGTTGCCTAGTCTCACTTTAAGTCATTCAGTCCTATCCTACAGTTATTTCATTTATTTTCCCTTGTGTTACTTCCATCTATAAAGAAGATGTAGGAATTATTTTACATTCCTTTCCTCAGAATCATGTTAATATTTCTGAAAAATACTTAATTATACAAGTACAGTTTTTTAAAACCAAAATTTCAGTAACAGTATACCATTAAATGTCCATCTTTTACCAAAAATATGGTTTGCGAATATAAAAGATAGCATGCCATGTTTGCTGTTGGTAATGATACCTCAAATTCTGCAGAACTCAACAACACAAAGTCTGCCTTAAGAGCAAAATTAATTCCACTTCGTCTTGAATTCTGCAGAAACAGAAGAAAGCTGTGAAAGGGAAGTTTGAATTACAAATTAATCTTCCGTTCATTATCAATTCACCCATGTAATATCTTCCACTAAATCTTTCTCCATAAACACCTTACCCATAAAGTTACTTCACTGGAATACTACTTAAATGCCTAGCCTTGTCCAGCTCATTTTCGAATCATAAACTGAAATTTATCACCTTGAGGAAAAGTCTAATTTAGTCCCAGTATTCATTCAGACGTCTCTCCTCGAAGTGCTGGTACATTAATGTAGAATGCTATGAAGAGCTTCTTTTCCACATTACAGGTATAAACTATGTAATCTCCAGTATATTCTGCTTCTAAACATCTAATTTAGGCCCTATAATACACTCTCATCGCAACATAGCAGAAGTTTTACCCTCTTGTACTACATAACAAATATGGTGCAGTCTCAAGCTCTCATCCAGTTCTGTATTTTAATATAATCCATATCTTAAAATAAAAATTATTTTAAAAAAAGATGCAGTTGAACCAACTGCTAGAAAGTGCAGCTCCCTAACTCATATCTAACCTAAATTTGAACTAATTATCTACCAACCTAAAGACTTGCAAGCTGTTTTGATCTGTATGCCACTGCTTTCCTGTTTTCATTATTTTGCAGAATGCAACAGAACTACAAATACCACAAGCACTATCTCATCCTACAGTCAAGCTCATTTGAAGATTTTACTTCATTCATTTAGAGTCATATGAAGAGTCTGGCTGCTACAGAGACAGTCAAATCACTTCCTTGAAACCAACAGATGTACTAGGTTGTCTCAAAGACAAAAATCGCTCAGGTTATTTTGAAATGGATGAGTCTCTAATTTCAAGCAGCGAAGATACAATAAAAATTACTGTGCGTGTAATAAAGAACTCTGTCATCACAAAATGTATGGAGAACATGGAAAATCAGAATTAAAAAAAAAAATAAAAAGCTGTATTTTGTGACTGCATACCCAGGCAGTGTAAAGGATGAGTAGTGTGCCAAGAAGTTTCACAGTTAGGACCTAGTCCCGTTGCTGGATATACTGAAACAAGCACTTCATATAATTTCTTAGGACAAGCCCTTTCAGTCAGCGGCCACGAATCAAGTTCCATTCACTTTAGTAACGGCATTTGAGAAAAATTTGGGGGTTAGAATTTGTTTGTACATAAAACTTGTCGGGGTGGGCAGGTGGGTGGAAAACTGCAGGGAAGAGCTGAAGCGGAGGAGGAAACAGCGAATGCGGTATGCGCTCGCTTTGACCTTTTGAACCGTAAGCTTAAAGTGGGAATCTTCAAGAGCTGCTGGCTTCAACTCTTACACAGTCCGTTTCGAGAGAAACACCATCTAGTTCCAAATAAATAATTACGGGCTGACCGGAGAACTAAGCAAGCGCTGGAAGGGCAGCCTACAGGGTTTTATGGTTTTGCATAAAAGGTACAGGAGAATTAAAGGACACCGTCGCTAAACCGAAACGTCCTTCCACAACAGTCAGGGATACAGACACCACAGCTACCGAAAATCGGCCATTATACGGCAATTCGTTCAGCTCCCGGTGCAGAGCACACCAGGCTTTGTCACATCCTGTCCCAGCAGCCCCACTCCCTGCTCGGGCGCAACCCGGGCGCTGCGGGGAAGAGGGCGGCAAGGGGCCCGCTCGGCTCCGGGCGAGGGGACACCCCCGGCGGCGGGCACCGACCTCACCTGCCGCCGCTCCATCTTTGTTCCACGCTCCGCTCCGGCCCCGCGCAGGCGGAAGGGCAGGTGGGAGGAGAAGGAGCCGCGGCCCCGCTGCAAACCCCGGAGAACGCGGGGCTCAGTCCCGGCCCCCCCCGCCCCTTGGCCAGCGCAGCCGCCACCCCCGACAGCGGGGTCGTGGTGGGGGGGAACGAGCGAGGAGAAAACGGCAACGCGGCGGAGGAGAAGGAAGGGCAGACAGGTCCCCACCGCCCTCCCCCGCCGCTCCTTCACTTTCCAACGACCCCGCCAGCCCAGAGGAAAGGGGACGCAGAGGCGCCCCGTCCCCCACAGCCCGGGGCCGGGCCGAGCCGCCCGCCTTGAGCCCGCGGCCCTCTCCCGCCGGCCTCCCCTCCCCCACCGCCAGCGGGACGCGTCCGTGAGGGAGCGGGCGGGCCTGGCGGCGGCCGGGCAAGGCGGCGGCGAGGCTCCGGAGAGGGGGAAGACGCCGTCTCCCCTTACCCATGAGGATGCGCATCTGCTTCTTGCCGAAGAGGCGTGAGAAGAGCGAGGAGATGGTGAGGCCCATGGCGGCTCCGGCACGGGGCTGGGCGGCGGCGGAGGGAGGGGGAAGCGCGGCCCGGCTCCTGTCTGCGCTGAGGGATCCCTCCGCGAGCGAGGAGGCGGCTGCTGAGGTGCGGGGCTCGCCCGGCGGCGCCGACTTATAAGGGGGAGGCGGCGGCAGCAGCGGCGGCTGCTGTGTGACCGGGAACCTCGCTCGCTCGTTCTCTGCCACGTCACGCTCGCCACGGCCGCCCCGGCTCCAACGCGGACAGAATCACGTCACGATCGCCACATCCCCCCGACCGCGGAACCACCCCTCGCCCTCCGCCGCCGCAGCCGCACAAGTCCCAACGGCGGCGCGGACTGCGACTCCCGGCAAGCGCCGCGCCCGCCCCGCGCCTGCCGCCCGCAACGGCCGCCGCTAGCGCACGGCGGGGGATGTAGTCGAGGGCTCCCGCCCCGCCTCGCCGCCGCTCCCGGCCGCCCCGGGCGAGGCGGAGCGCGGTACGCCGGGAGGTGTAGTCCGCCGGGCGCCCAGCCGCGCCTCAGGCCGAGGCCCAGCGGCCGGCCCCGCAGCGCCCAGCGTGGGAGGCCGCTCCCCCCGAACCCCAGGGATTCACCTCACGGCGGGTCGTGCCCCCGCTGAGGCTGAGGGGCGACAGCCAGCAGCCGCTTCCCCTCAAAGACGGCTGAGAGCAAGTGAGGGAAAATAGGGGCTTGGGGGTAAAACAGATCCTCAGAGAGCCCCCAGACACACTAAAGCGCTCTGTGGCGGAACACCGGTTGCTGCAGGGGCTTTTCTTGCGCTGTTGCTGGCCCCCTGCAGCGGCCGGGGGTCTGCGGAGCCCGGGCAAAACACAGCGTGTGGTTCCTTGGCCGGGAAGCGGCAGGCACATAGAAGGAAGTAATATGGGAATAAAACCGTAACAATCCATGGTTTATGAGAAACCTGCCATTTTTTGATAGTTATGTTTGATTTCATAACCAGCTGTAACAGCTTCTTTCACAGCTACTGTAAAAAGCCCATAGCAAGGTGATAATTATGCTGGGTTTAATACTGGAGTGACTGAGCTCCCTATCCCAAGGAAGAAATGGTTCAATCAAAAGCCCTTAACATTTTCAAGGGAGTTATATCCTACCTATGCTAATTATAAACTATGTCAGTACACAAGAGCTAACGTTTTTCAAACAGAAGCTATTTACTTACCACCCATTAAAGAAAAACATCTTTAATGGTCTGGATAAAGAGACAGCCCTGAACCAGATCCTAACAGTAGGTTACTGTGACTCAGGCTGTGCTTTTCTTAACGTGTCATGCTGAAAGCCTTACTCAAGTTTTAAATTATGTTCTTCTGAACCATAGATCTGTTTTATATTGAGAGTTATATTTTTTTTTACAAAATTTAAGTTTTAAGTAAGCCATATTTTAACTTAATCTAGTTAGTGCCTAAGATGTTAATGTGATCCTGATTTCCTGATACGTTTTAAGGAGTCCTGCTCTAGGCTTCCAATACTTAAGCTATTTTCTATTCAGAGCACTGGGTATTTACACTATTTTTTTTGGACAGGAAAGTTAAGCTTCCCTGAACTTAGCTGAGGATAAGTGTACTACAAAACATCTGAAGGACTCTTTTTGAAGTAAGTTACTTTCTAGACTTCCAAGCCGGCATATTCTTACTATCGCTAGGTCATTACTAGATACTTTTCATTATTTTGGCTGTTTTGAGTACAATCTAACAAACACTTGCTTAAGAAAGTGATTGTCAAGAATCAGGGTTTCACTGTTAACGTAAGCGGTTGCTCTGTATTATCATACATCACTATTACTCACAACGTACTTCTGATTAATTCTCCTTTATTGCGATCATGGATGGCAACACTGTTAAAGGAGTAGCTGCACCTTTACTGTATTTGACTACATCTTATCTCATGTTTTGGTTCTTGGTGTTATTTTTTACATTGTTTAAAAGAAGTTTGAGAAGTCTCAAAGCTTATGCGTGTCCAGTTCACTCTCCTGTTACACTAACTGAGGCAGTCTTAACTTCTGATGATGCAGTTGGGGCCCTTTATCTTTAGCATTTCTTTACTGAATAGTTGCTACTTATTTTCTAGGACTTTTTCCCCATCCTGGTCCAAACAGCACGTGTGCGCACATACATATATAGTATTTATTTATTTTTTAAAGTTGGATGAAGACTGAGGCAAAGTTACTGAAACGAGTAGTTTTTTGCACTGTCCTTTAGCCATCAAGCCTCAGATGAATGAGGGTTTGTAAAAGCTCTTTACCTGTATTTTAAGCACATTGAGTTAAAAACAAAACAAAAACAAAAACCAGGGGTGGGAAAATTCCAGCTCACCAAGCTGGCAACTACTTTCTGCAGCTGAAACAATTCCTCTGCTGCAACACTACAAATGGCTGAAGCATCCCTCATCAAAATACACGTGCTCAGTGTGAAAGGACTGCGGGGAGAGAGGCCAAGATCAGAAACCTGCAATGAGGAAAGACCGTTCCTGTCTCAGTGACTACACTTGGCCTAGACTTGTACTTATAGGTTAAGGTCCTTTGAACCACCATTACTAAAAGCATTACAAGTCACTGACAAAGACAGCACACAACCCAGCACAACTTTTCTTTTTGTCTTTCTTTTGACCAAGATTCTAATTCTGTTTAAGCATCTAGTTATTCAGTGATTTAAACTATTATCAGCTCCATTAAAGAAACCCAAGTTGAGCTTTGGTTGCAATCTACTTCCCCCTACCCTGTTTCTCCAGGGCCTCTCGGATGTGTACAGGAAATAGTCTGAAGATTGGATAAATTTTACTTGGAAGCCAGTCCCTGACATTCGCTTTCTTGAAGATACTGCAGCTCTTATACTACAACCATGATGCGTGATCAAACTACACCACCACCCCAGCACATCAGGTATTTCTGGTCACCTACGGGGTACAGCTTCATCAAGTCCCACTAAGGAGCAGCTGCTACAAGCTGCTGAACAGCTCTGCTTACACAGAAGAGGGGAAAAACAAATAAACAAACCACACACATCACTTAAGTCATATAACTTCCAAAGAAAAAAAAATAAAAATCAAACCCTTTATTTTCTTTTACAAAAATACATATTTGCAGTCATGTGATAGTTATCATAGTTGTTACCAGTTTACATGGTTCCAAGAAACTACAGAGTGCTCTGGGTTAAATATTTCAGATAATTTACTAAGAATTGCCACTTAGTTTCTGGATTAGAAATGCTATTCACCAGGGTGCGCAAAAAAACTTTGCAAGTTCGAAATTAATGCTGAAGTGATGTAGTTTAAGTAACATCATAGATACATTAAACTTTTGGTCATGAGTAATTGTATACAAACCGTAACAGTATTAAAATACATTATTTTCATAAAAATACCATTGTGACACTTTATAGCAAATAAGACATTTTTAGAAAGATGGTATGAAATATTTATCATACAAAAGCATATTCTTTTAGCAGGATTATGTCATAAGTTTTTAAAAATTCTATCCAAGCAGTTAAAAGCAGAATTTTGTTTATAACTATGATCCACTTGTCATATAAAAGTGTATGCTGTGTACACTATAGCATTACGTTTATTCTACTTGAAACCGGTCAAAGTACAACACTGCCTGTGGAGCAGCTGAGTTCTTACATACCACTGAAACTTGTTCAAGAAGATAAACATCACATTCTTGTTGCTTAATATGCGAGAAAAAATTACTCTTTATGCATGTCTGCCGTATGCATATACTGAGAATAATTTCATGCTACAATCTTTTCTTGCCACAGTTTGACCTTTCCATAGGCTTTTTTTCAGCTGAAGCCAACATCTTTTCCCTCCAGCCCCATTACCTCCTCAAACTGGTATAGGTAATTTAAAAAAAAAAAAAACCAACAAAAACTGACTGCTATGATCTCCAACTGAAGCAGACTGTGTATCAGCTAACGCTACTGAATTCACTGATTTTAAAATCGGTATTAGAACACTACTGTGTTTACTTCCTGTGATGAATACCGCATGCTTACATTTACACTAGTGATCCACTTTAAATCCTGAATGTCAGCAGTTTAAAACCACCAATTAGTACACAATTATTTCATATTTAAGGCATGTGAGTGAGAGCACCCTAATTAACTGATACTGAACACGAGGGACTGCTCTTCAGGAAATTTTTGTCAGCTGCCTTCTCTTCTTTAAAGATGCTAAATTAATATGGTTTTGGAAAGTTTTGGAAAGATGTTAAGAAGGAGAAATGAAGAAAGTTAAGAACCGATCTGATTATTTCAGCTGTCCCTGAACCAGTTTTGAAAGCAATGATTTACCAGTAAAATACCTCAACTACAATGTATTCTGAACCAAGTCACACAGTATGTCAGTTGGACTTAGCACTAGATGAAAACTAAAAGAAAAAAAAAAAAAAAAGAAAAGCAATCAGGTACTACATCAACAGGACAGTACAGGGTCAATATTGCTCACCCCTGAGTTAACAGGATTCAGGATTGGGTATAGCAGCACCAATTGGAAAACATTCTGCAATGCCAGCACTGCACCGTGGTCCTACGCTGTGGTACAGTTTCACATGCCCACAGATTTTTCTTTAAGAGCACTTATTTAAAACATTATTAGACACAGGAATTCCTTTAGTTGCATTGGTATTTCAGTGGAAAAAACCCAGTGAAAATAGTATAGTGGGCTATACTATTGGTACAGTCCATTTGTAGTGTTAATATACTGTTTAGAGCTGTGCTCCGAAGTTGGTAAGCCACTGTCTTCTGTGATGCTACACTGGCCTTTTGTTTTCTGCACACAAAAAGCCCAGTAGAAATCATGTGCCAGTTTTGAGCAAGATGTCCTGTAAGTCATCTGGAAGTGCTAGTATAATATCATTGATGTGTGTCTGCAGCTTTTTCAGTGTTTCAGTTTTCACAGGAAGCTGTTCTCTGTCAGCCTGCAACTGCAAAGGTACATTAAAACATGATTTTTATGAAAAATGCAAGTTTACTTTAAGACATAATGAAGTGACATATTAGCAAATCTGGGAAATGAATTCCTCATTTGCTGACTGAGTAGGAATTTGGGCAATAGCAGGTTTCCTCAGCAACTACACAGCAGCGTGAGCTAACACCAATTTGGACTTTCAATAATCACAAGAAAGTTTGATTTTCTGCTGCCCCGAGGATTCAGCCTTGCTCCCACTCAGGTCAGTCACAAAGTTCCAGCGAGTTTTAAGAAGACAAGATCAGTACAATGCTTCCAGCATAGCTGGGCAGTGTCGGGAAGCCAGCTAACTCTTCAGTCATGGCTGAAACAAACTGGTTTTGTTTTAAAAACCTGAATGACTGATTGCTTGAGCTACCTAGATCTTAAGGAATATTTTCATTTAAGTACCTAAACACAACTAGATAATAGTTTTGTCTAGTTAAGTCAGGCACATTTGAGCCACGTTCAATTCAGGTACTTACCAGTTTATTCTTTAACTTTAAGACAAGATCCACCGTTTCTACTTCGGTATGCTTCTGACTCCAGAAAACCAAGTTCTAAAAGAATAAAAAGCATTGAAATATTTATGGCAATGTAGATAATTTTCAAAAGTAGTTTTAATTTACGCCTACTGTTCATAATGGAACTTCTCCTTTTCCTTATTTTCATGCCATTTACTAAACTCATTTTACTCATGTACTGTCTCTACTATGAACTGCAAGATCTGCTTCATTTGCATGTTTGCCCAGGACTTAGCAAAACGGGAGACTAGGACACAAACACAATACAGACAAATACAAAAAAAAAATCACGCCAAACAGGTTTAGTTTCAAAAATAGCATCTACAATGCAAAATGGCAGTGAATGTTTACCAAATCAGATCTGCCAGCACAATGAAATATTAAAATAGCGCCAGGCAGCACTTCTGTTTTGTAGGGCATTAAAGGAGATCGCATAGCTGATAACTAGTACAATACCTTAAGTGGATTTTCTAATGGCAGTTCTGTTCCCCTACCCCTTTACTATTCACCTGTTAAAGACACTTGCTCGTGTACAAAAAGATGTAAACACTTGGATCAAAAGAAAAAGCTAATAAGGAGCACAGTCAGTAATAAATTTGTGACACATTCCCTTTTCTTCGCAATAAGTTAATGTCAAATATAGTTGGGTAGATTCTAGGTGATACAACCAACCTAGCTATTGCACCGCAAATTATCTGGGCTGCTCTATTTGGGTTGCTACAATGTACTGTTTGGGAATTGACAAGGCAAGGGATACAAATCAATGGCTTTTTAAAAATAACCAGTACAACTTTTTTGTTTGTTTTAAAGCTGTGGTGTTGACTTATTTTCTTGTTCTTCTTATTCCCTCTTTAGCTGTACAATCTCTTTTCCTCTTGCGATACCTTTATCAGTTGTTTTGACTCAAACTATGCTGATACCCACTTCAGTAAAGAATGGATCTTACGACCTAAAGATAATTTATATGGCAATTTGTTACATAGCAATCAACAGATTTCACTTCTCAGTTTCCAATTACTATGGATCAGTTGTAGGCTTATTTACTATCCATAGCTAAGTAGTTGTCAATTTTCTCTAGTACTCGTTGAGTTTATACCTTCAAAGCTATAAACTATATCAGAACTAAAAACGTGCTGGAACTCCAAGGAAGGAAGCTGAATGAAATAACGTTATCAAATATAAAGAATTATTTTTTTTGGGGGGGGAGGATATTTAATTTCAAAATACAAAACAAAAAAAGATTAAAAATATTTTACAAATTATGACAGTCGTTATGAAAACGGTGAACTGCATTTCATATTGTTCTCTTTGCTATGTTAGTTCTACCTTGTACTTGGTTAACAAATTCATGTTTTGCTAAACCAGGCTTAACAAAGTTGTTAACATTTTAATGTTCAACCAATGAAAACTGCAGAAGTAAAACTGACTTGAGGGAGAATATATTTTTATTACAAGATGACAAATATAATCACAAGCACATATTTTTCTAACCTCATTACAGAGTGCTTCTAAATGAAGGGCCTCCAACTTCTGCGTCATTTCTTTCTGACGACTCCTAAACCAACCATCGAAGTTGGACGATTTCAAGAAATGCCTGATAAAACACAGAGGCAAAATAGCTTTTATATTTTAATGACAATTTTGATACCACTCTGTTTTCTATGTCATCAACTGTAAAGTAATTATGTTTGAGGTTGAAGAAGATATTAGGACCCTTTCTGTTTACTTTCAAAAAAGTGTAATATTCTGGAGCGTAACACATGCTTCTATTAATCAAGACAAAGATTGGGAAAACAATGTAAAGAAAAGAAATATGAAAGACAATGAAGATTAGGAATTTTGTCAGGAAAAAAGCAAGGCTCAGTCTGAAATATTTATTTCTCATTTTTATCTCTCTGTTTGATTAGAAGGAGGAATCAATTTAGAACCAGAAATAAACCCACAAATAATACTGGTATACAGAGACCTGTAGTGTTAGTAGCGTCTTATGAAAACCATTAACAGGTTGCAGAGAAACAGATTTAAGGGAGTAAAGTATACTAAGCACTACCAATTCCTATTAAAACACACAGTCTAAAAGTAAGTCTTACTCAAATCAATACTGATAATAAGTTTGCTCAGGAAAAGAGCATTTGTATTACTGATGTGTCTTCATTGACATAATTTAATTTTTTATATGCTGATGAAAAGTGACCTGTAAAGTCCTATCCAGTCTCCTTTTAAACCTGATGTGAGCTGTGGTCCTGCTTTTTCCAGTGTCTTCATGAAGTCATCTTGGCTAAACTGCCTCAGCTGTGGTGGACTCTATGGAAAGAAAAATAAATCATTAACATACCATAACTGTTTTCTCTAATTACTAATTTCCAGCTCATTCAAATTATATTTCCTTACCTTCCATGGTGATATGCATTTTTGCAGAGGCATTAGGCTTGCCACATAACGTTCCTAGGTAAAGGAAAAAGAAAGGTTGTTTGCATAACCAGTATTAAAGATACACAGTCCACGTGTTATGTTTACTTATCGCTTGTGACCACAGCATTTTCTCATCTAAGTATTGGTACAGGGTGGGGTCATACATAGTTACCACATGAGAGCATAAGGAGGAGCCTATCTAATACCATTTGTATTTCCCAGCTACAGAACTTCGCGTCAGCAAGATTCAAGAAGGACAGGAAGCAAATGTATACGTGGAATATGTGTATCCTGAACTCCAGCCTCCAGTAAATAATCTCTCTTTTCTTTGGTGACGCTCTGCAGGTACCTTCATATCACAGGCGATTCCAAACAGTAATCCCATTTTCTGTCAAGTATTTGTAAGGGATTTTCAGAGTCCCTTGTACAATTATTAAATATAGAACTAACCTACAAAACGCTGTATCAGCTGTGGGTATCTCTGCGGTAGCGACGCTTGGCAAAGGCATGGCTAGAGCACCAGCTGGCTATCGAACATAGGGAGTAGTGGAGACATTTCTCAGCAAGGCCACCGCTGAACCTTAAGGCCCGGTGACAGGAGGCAGCTCCACCTTACCAGCTCACACAAGCACAGCCACAGAAGCTGCTATATATTTTAAAAGTGTTTGTATGCAAATGGCCATACATTCCGATCTGTGAACATAATCGGCTTTGATAACATTATGAAAAGTCTAGTTTTATCTTTTGAAAAAGCCAAGGACCCCTCCCTATACTTTTCTTGTGGCAGAGAACGTAAAGGGTGATCTCACCCTGTAAATTTAAGATTTATGACAGAAAACATATTAAGTTTCTCACTTGAAGTGAAAGTTGGAGGAAGACGGGGGGGAATGCCAGGGAAAGGTTTTAGATTCACGCTACATATCCATCCAGTCTCAAAAGAACAGAAAAGAAACACAAATTTTAAGGAAAAACTCCACTAATCGTTAACACCCAAGGACAAACACGTGTCTAGGGATGTTCCAATTCTCCCAGACAGAAACTGGACCTGATCACGCATGCTCTAGAATGACGAGAAGTTCAGGTCATCCACAAAAAAAGTGTTCAGAGAGCTCAGAATAGGACAGCTGATATGTAACATCCAATGCCTGAGGTATCACTTCCCAATTTTAACCACTTGCCCAGAGAAATGACTGGGCCCCCAGATCCTTTCCTGCAAAGCTGCCTTCCAGCCCAGCGGCCCCCAATATATACTGCTGCATCGGTCTGTTCCTTCCCAGGTGCAGGACTTTGCACTTCTCTTTGCTGAACTGCATGAGGTTCCTGCCAGCCCATTCCTCCAGCCTGTTGAGGTCCCTCCGAACAGCAGCATCACCCATTTATCAGCTGCTCTTCCTGGTTTTGTACCATCAGCAAACTTGCGGAGGCCACACGCTGCCCCTTCATCCGGATCATTAACGAAGATGTTGAACAGGACTGGACCCAGCATTGACCTCGGGGGTACGCTGCTAGTTACTGGATAGTTACTGGACTTACTTAGTCATCCTGACACCACAAAAGCTACTCCGTATTCCATGTGTAAAAAAAATGTTAGTCTAAGAACTCACTAATGGAATAATGAAACTTTCTGTCAATTCCAAAAAATACCGTCGAAGAATCACACTCTGTGCTTCTGTAGGACGTTTCTGTTGTACACCCTATAAAAAAGAGAAATAAAATATCACAATAAGTCTCTTACTCCAAGTTATTTAAATGTTTAAAATATTTATTCTGCTGTTTCTGCATTTACCTGCCATAAGCTTACACATAGCACCCCTACCCTGAACCATGAAAAGAAAGCAATAGAGTAATTTTGCGCAGATATTCATCCCTTCAATTGCTGATTTTTTATTTTCACGTGAAGAAATTCAAAGAAAGAAAAACATCCATCTAAAAAAACTTGTGCAAATCAGTTAAAGTTTAGAAGCTCTGATTCTTACACACCTCACACGTGAGATTTCTCCATGAAAGAGACTACAGGGGAATGGCAGAGGGTGGAAAATCCAAAACAGATGAACTGATCAATCACTTCAATTCTCTAAATTATTAAGGTAACTTCTTGAGTTCTACCATTCATGTTGTTATAGAAACTGCTAACAAGGCATCAGCCCTTCTTCCACCATGAGGGTGTATACCTCTCTGTTCAGTTATGAACTGGGGCGAAGGAATCCGAATCCCGTTGCATTTCAGTTACGCAGACAGAGCTCAGCCTTAAAATGCTGTACGACAGCACACAAAACAATTTCCATTAAGAAGAGAGTTGCAGTATTACCTTTTGTAACTGTTTAACGATTTCTTCATCTTTGTTCAAGTATGGCTTGTAAGAGGTATAAACACCTAAAGAAAAAAAAAAGCATCATACAGCCAAAGGAAAAATGCGGTATGCTTTTTAAAATTAAAATACTGGTAATTTAACTCTGAAGCAACTTATTACCAGGTTTGGAGTCCAAAGTTTTTAGGTTCTTCAGTTTTTTCACTTTCACCTGCTTTGGAACTTCACCTGCCAAAATATTTAAAGCCACCTTACTTGAAATTTCCATCCCTATTACTGGATGCTACAGTTAACGTACACCGATTTTTAGAAATTTATACTTTTATTGACAGGACTATCTAATATTATAAGAAGCATTAGAAACACCAACAAGCATCCAAGTATCTATCCAGAAACATCCAGTAAGCATGTGAATAACAGCATATAGGCTTTTCACTTTATATAAAGGTTCCCTGTTGAAAAGAGGAAAAAAAAAAACCCCAAACAACGAAATCAAACGAAAAAACCAGAAGGATGACCTTCTGAATAAAAGCAGCCAAAGAAAAATACTGACTGTATAGCAATGAACGACTGTTTCATTAATTTCTACTGTTATTCCATCTTCCTTTGTACCCCCTTAGCGTAAATGCTTTCAGGAACAAATCTTTAGTACCTTGGTCAAAATAAAAACTGTATACAAGAAATTAAAAGGAGTAGCCACAGATAAAGTGCTGTAATAAAATGAATTTAAGTTTCTTTTTCCATAGGCCAAACTAATTTTGCTTTTTGTTTTTCAAATATATCCATCTCCAGTCAGAAGACACTAAACCCTGTTAACAGTCTTGCAGCCTCAGCGGACCATTCCTCTTAGATCTAGTTGGATGCTCAACTTCAGAAAATATAATAGTATAAATTGCTACCGAAACTGCAGAGTGGGGAGGAAAAAAAAATAATAAAATCACAAGTCCTCTCTTTGTCCCTAAAGAAATAAAATTTAAATTTTTAGAGTCAGATCAGACGGATACATCTCTTGAACTTCCTGACTAGGCATTTCACACAGCTGCACCAAAACTTTCAAATTTCATACCTGAAACTGTATATCAAATTTGAAGGCATCCTGTGTATAAGGCTTTGCAGAGGTTTAACAGCTTAAGTAAGATTCTGTTTTCCAAACCTTAATTGCGCAGCAGCTAGCTAACTCCTCCCCATCCAACCCCAAACCCCCACAGGTATTGTGAAGCGTGGACAGGCAGGATATTTTAAAGCAAAGCAAAACCTTGCCTAACTACATTGAACACAGTACATAACCCTTAATTAGTGTGATGTATTCAGAAATTTGTGGTGTATTATCCTAACTGGATATTTATGCGTTCCCACTTTCAGAACAGAACAGTGAACCTGTCACAGCAAACAGCTGCATTCAGGAATTTCATATAATAATTAGAGTGCTGCGGTATTTTATTACAGGCTAACAACTGACATGTTATCCAAAGATTACATTAAAAATTCTACTTGATCATGTAAGGCATTATACAACTTGAACAATTAATGATTGCTGGAATATTGCCAGATTAGAAATATATTATCAAAATACTGTCAAACAACTTATTATATTACTGCAACATTCAAACTTAGCTTTCACATGGATTTTACTTTTTGTGCCCCCGCTGCGACTGATTTATTACATTTTACTCATCCTGAAATTAACATCAGTAACAAATTATGTTTCTCATTTTAATACCTTATCTGTAGGGATACAAAACCCAAACTGTGCGAAAGGTAAAACATTATTACTAATGAGTATTGCCACCTTTTGCATTTAATATACCAGATTTGGCAATACAAGACATACAGTACTCAAGGGCCTAATTTCATTTGACAGATTTACATCCATGAGGATTTGGTTAATATTAAACTAAATTAATTGAACTAAATAATGTAAGCTTGTAAAAAATATGCACACAGTTAGATCTTGTTGCACAGGATTGCAGAAGATATTTGTACATTACCTGGAAGTTTAATATCTCCAATTCGGATAATGTGAGGCCAGTGCTGAAGCGTTTTGGCAAAAAAAGGATTCGTCACACCTAGAATGACAGACGGTCTAGAAAAATAACAACCATGTTTAAAATATGACAGTAAGAGCTTCTAAAGGTCAACTTTAATTCTTAACTTGGAATTACTTTCCTTTCGTATTTATGAATTACATTTTAAGTTGCACATAAGAGCACAGTACGTTTATCAAAGTTTTTAAGTTTTAGAAACTAGCAAGACAGATGTATCTTAAAGTCCATACAGTAGTGCAGAATAAAAGTGACCTCTTCTGCTTAGAGTCCTGGCTAAATTCTGCCCATTTGCAACGATGAGAACAGGATATTATCTGATCTCGGGTGGGGGTTTTTTTGTGGTTTTTTTTGTTTGTTTGTTTGTTTGTTTTTTAATGAGCAGGAATCTAACTCATATTTGAAAGACAAATTGCTACTTTTCAAGGTTTGGTTATAACAAATTCTCAGTACTTGAATGTGCATGTCAATACGACTGCTGTTTGTATGAGACTTCTCAGTAGAGCTACTACTCAGATGACATGACTATGAGAGAGAAACACTTAATATCCTATTTCCTTTCCAACACTTTAGTGTTCTTTGTTAAAAAGCAATTATGAAGTGATGAAGTACAAGCACATTAATAGCATTGTGACCAAGCTCACAACCTGTTAGATTTTTCTAATCAGGCCTGTGCTTGGAATGTGGCTTCAAGGATGCATAGGGGCACCCAAAGAACAGGAGGCAGTAAGAGCATAAGGCTGCTGCGAGACCACAGGGCTTCAGAATTTGGGATTTATAGCATTAATATGATGAAATATCAACATATTTTTCACATTAGTGGCTGCCATCCACTTTACAGGCAAACGTTAGCTAAGGAGAGAGTATAACTGCAAGTCTCATTGGAACTGCCGCATTAAAAATAGGTTATGATAACTTCTTCAGATTGGTTTTAAAAAAAGCCCCGAATTTTAAACACATTCTGTACACCATCCTTACATTTCCTGTCTCTCAAGTCAAGGTGGGGAGAAAAGAAAAGTAATCTTTCTTTAAATTTTTATTCAGTTCTTCCAGCTATATCATGGTGGCAGTTGGGCATCAATTTCTGTCTCAACCTACAAACATTTCTGACTTTCATTCCTCTCTCCATTTGTTGATTATAACTCTATATCTCAATGAAAACTCATTAGGCATTCACAGAGAGGACAAAAATCTGATCACACGGCTCTGTAGCTTAGTGTAATGCCTGGGATATGGAAATGGCAATTTTCATCTCTCCATTCCATCTTGGAAAGAGCAGCCTGAAATTGTATCAGTTTCTCAGAAGTCTTTTCTTGCTTGTCATTGACTCAGCCTTCACCAGAAAAATCACTTCTTCTGACTTGTACTGCTGTTCAAGTATGTTCACCTGAAAACACTTTATTCTGGATATTACATATTTTCCCCCCACTCATTTATATTTTTTCATTATTTTTTCCCGTTTCTATAATCCTGTTAAACTCATTTGCATTATTGATTTAAATTCATTGGGATTTGCAAATGTTCATGATTTTTCAGTGCTACCACACGAGTTACAGTCTTTCTTCCAAAACAATGATAAAGAGCAGTGTCCATAAAAAGGTCTCAGCAGATTCCTTTGTTGTACTCTGAAAATCAGTTTATGTTTTATCTTTTGTTCTTTTCATGGCATGTCATAAGAATCAACATAAGAAACAAAGTGAGTCTCAAAAGAACCCAAACAATAGCCGCTCTCCTACTCCCTAGGAATGGATCAAGTCTGGCCTAACTTAACACAAAACCTTCTCATCTCTATTTTGAGTGAACCAAAAAGCAAGTTTCACACAGAATGTGTTTGGATCAATATACACAAATTGACCTTCTTTCACTAACTGGAGGGCTAAAGACCAAGGGTTAAAGTCAAGTAAGGCTTTCATTTACACACACAATAATAATTCTCCAGGTCAAGGTAAAGTGGTAGCAAAACACGAGGAATCTTGTTTCGCTGCTGCTGGTGATATAATAGGAAGACTTGGTAAGCTACCTGGTCACTTTTAGGAGCCTTAATCTATCATATTTACCAGAATCAATTCTGATTTTAAACCACTGAAGTGATTTCTGAAAAGGCATGATAAATCCAAACATCAAGATGAAAAATACTCCTTGCTCCCCTCTCGCTAAAGGTAGTAAAATACACAGAATCTGTATCAATCTGGATTCTTCCCCTCCTCGGAGCCACTGCTTTAAAGCCTATTTCCAATCTTTCCATTTTCTTTGTTTTCTGTAAGAAAGCCAGAGCAATAGTAGCTCTTTCAAATACTAGCATACATACTGAACAACCTTTCTATTTTGCTAGAGAAGAGCAGATGCAGTTTTTAAACACGGGTTACTAAAGCTTAACCAAACTCTTCATGGAATTATTTTTAGAAATTAAATTACATACTGCATAACCATCCCCATGGAATACAATCTGAAACATAAAGCCTATGTTTGTATGTTTTTCCACTGCTGTTATCTCTGGCAATACTTTACTTGAGAGGAAAGATACAGTAAAAAAAAAAACCCAATGAAACAAACAAACAAAAATACCCCAACCACCACTGCCTGTGCAGACTTTAGAAAAAAATGTGTTTATAAAAAGATCAGTGAATCTAACTCATGCACTCCATTCCCAAATGCATTTAAATAACATATAGTAAGATATTTTGAGAGCATATACCTCCAATATAAGAGTAGGATTAAAAAAATATAATGAAGGGGAAAAATTGTGTCCTTAAGGCAGTTTCAAACAAAATTGTTTTTGTAAACTCACACTCTTAAAAAAGAATCTCGATTTCTGAACTATTTACAACGTTTTTCTAACAGACTTAGTGAAGAGATATTTACTTTTTAAATTATTGTCTCAACTAGGTCACCGACTGGATTACCTTTACAAAACAGCTGTAGGGCTGTTGAATTCTAGAAGTCACTTTGTTTTGTAATTGCTTAAAAATAAGACAGTTACAGAACAATTTCCTGGGAGTTATTATGGAGCCGGTATTGCATAGACAAACCCTTACTGAAAAGCAAAACTTCCTCCTGCTTTCATATTTGCAGTTTTACTCATTCTGTACACAAGTATCCTATACAGCTCAAATATAGTTTGGTTACTACATTCTTTCATAACTTCTTTATCCTACCTAACTAGAGCAAAAACTTCAAACAGCTAACTACTGCACACTAAGACAAATCTTATTTATAAGCAATCTAAATGTATTCTCTAATGATAGAAGCTCATAATAGTTAAGCTGTATCTTAAAACAGATTTATGGTTACAAGCAGCTTTAAGCAACAACTTCAAAACAAAATTTGATTTACTCACGGGGCTTGCGTGCGAGTTGTATATTCTTTGAATTCACTGTCGTGTATGGTAAAGTATGGCCTGAAATCACTGCAGTACTTTAGTGGTGAAATACAGCTGCAAGGTAGAAAGAGAATAAGCTTGTATGTATACAGTGCAGAATTTCATGAAAGAAACAAGCAATCTAAAATTTGTAATGCTTTGTTATAGTCAGATCAAATGAAGTTGCACTCAGCTGCAATCTACGATGACTCACTTGGTCGTTAGTTAGGAAGCTCCACTACATTTACCTCACAAGTGCCAACACGGTTTCTGAAGATTCTGATGGGGATGGTGCCATCACGACGAGTGGCTCCCCGAGCAGTACGAGTTCCCAAAGCATCTGAATGTGAAAGAACACTGGGCAGAAACACCTAAAAACAGATTGGGGTATTTTAAAACACTTAACATAACCTGAAGAAATATGTATTTGATTAAGAACTGGATAAAAAGGAAGTTTGCAGTAGTATTTAATAGTCATTTGAAAAACATAAAATGCTCATGTAGAATAGAACATTTAATGAATTTGCTCATTTATTGCAGTTTCAGCCTGCATGTTGTCCCAATTCTTTTAGCCAGCTTTACAGAAAAAGAATATTAAAAGCAGTCCTGATAAATGTTAGTCTGCAAGCTATGAGATACGTGTTATGGAACAGTCATAGATCTTTGACTTGTGGGAATTAACAGCTTCAAATAAATCAATCAAAACCCGTACCTGAAAAGATCTACTTCATGAACAGTGGGTAAAGCCATGGAGATCTGAGCATCTGCCTAAAAGACAGCGCAATGCTTGGTTTTTAGTCATCAGAATACCTAGGTATTAAATGAAATAGTTTCCCTTAAATGCTTACAGACAGTAGATGTTATATATCCTAATTATTTACCACTACTGTACTACTGCAGTATATACACTACATTATCTGCACACGTAACTATTTTTGTGTGCTAAAAGCAAGATTTCCCCCCCAACACACACACCACTTACAAGCATGCAACTTTCAGTCCAGAAAAGATAAATACTGAAGCTGTTCTAAACAACAGTCATGCAGCACACGAAGGCACAGATTTGTTTTATATCCATCTTCTACAGATTTTTAATTTGATTTTCATCCTGAAAAAAAACTAGTTTAGTATAGTTTCACCCATTAAAAGGATGTTCAAGCTCAGTAATTCTGTCAGCCAACTATCCTCTCCCAGGAGCTGGACATCTTGCTTCTAAAGTACTTGAGGTAACTGGGTTAGAATACCTTTTCTACGAAGAATCCAACTCTAGACTCCTCCACTCAGAGTTGCAAAGACTGTGGATTTCATTATTATCAAAGCGTATGAGGATTTGCTACCAGTTTTTTATGAACAAGTTTAAAGTAAAAGAACGAAGGCAGATGTTTAGCTTTGTCTTAGGGTTACATACAATAGAAGTATCTAATCTCTACCTGGTGCATATTCTGCACTATTGGCGTTGTTCCAGGCTTGTCACGATACGTTGGAATCCGCAACTTTGAAAGAAAGAGAAAGAATTTTTTTTTCTTGTATTTAATACATGAGAGACTTAAAATGCTGACTTACAGACAAGATATAACACTTAAAGAGGATATACTACAGTATGATGCTTAATTTACAGAACATCCACATAACAATGAATACTTAGCTGAAGATTATGTATCATTGCTTCAGGAATCAATATGCACTACTATGTAGTACTACGCTGCAAATTGAATATTAGAATATGAAAATTATACTTCACTTAAAAAAGACTATTGATAACATTAGTCACAACTATTACAGCAATTTCAATAAAAATACATTTAAATGTTGGAGAGAATGATCTGAGATAAAGTTATAGGGTTTTAAGTTAGTACAGAATTACTTTTAGAAAAAAATCCTGTCCTAAAACATCAGACATTCTGGTGTGTATGAGGCAGAATCCAAATAGACTGAATAACAAATGTATTTTTCTGACCTCACAGTCTGCATCTATAAGCCTTGAGTGCTACAAATATAATCATACTGGCAGCTGGTGTGCACAAATGCATGTACTTTATACATAACAATTAAAACTGACTACCCAAACAGTGTTAAAAAACAGGAACAATACCACTGAAGATGATAATTATGGCTTTTCTCAGTTTAGGAACACAATTTCAACTCTCACGGATAAGAATTACCGATGAGATAAATGCAGGCAATACCCAAACAAGACATACCTGACACTCATCATTACCATCCAGCATCCAGAGCACTGCTTTATTAAATTTGTGCTTTCAGAACAGCTTCAGAAACTTCTGCTTCCTCTCCCTGGTGATGTACATGCATCTAGCCATAGACTTGAGAGTATCTGCTAGGAATGCACTTCCAACTGTGACCTCTGGATCCACCAAATCCATTGAATTGCATTTCATATGAAGATGCTATGGCTCCGAGAGGCCAAGTTCTTAGCCACCATTTAACCTCTATAGTTCCTCCCCATGCACTAGATACAACCTCTTTAATAGCTTTCTTCAGGCACATTTCACTTTCATTGAAAATTATCAACAGACCAAGAAATTAATTTCTGGTGTGTGAGCCAAAGAAGATTCTTCCTTGTCAAACTTTAGGAACGAGAATTATTTTCATCAATATATTTAATTTGCTTGATAGAACTTAACTCTCAGTATCTTGTAGTGTTACTTAATGTTTGATTTGACAAATATAACTAGCATTAAGGTCTCCCGGAACGCATATTCCAGAAGGAATGAGTACCTATGCAGTAAATGGAGGGGAAAGCATACCCAGAGAAAAACAAGCGCAGGAGTACTTACTTTCATTATAATACCCATAATAGGCAAATGCAGTATTTTCCCTGGAGCTGGTGGTGGCCAACGATCAACATCACTACAAACTTGAAGAAAAAGAGTATAATTTAGAACTAGTTTATATATGCTATAACCCTGATACTGTAGTCTCCTTTGTGCACACTACAATTTTAGGTTAGTGCTGATAGTAAGATAATTCTACTTATCCATTGATTGCTCTAAATCCTGAAGTTTTACAACCTTTTTAACATTCTTAATGTATTATTTTGTTGGAACTATGAAGTTTTTCTTTTCAAGAAAACAGCATCCTCGTCTTCCATTTCTGTATCAACTAGACTTGCAATTAGTTGAAGAAATGTTACATGAGAAACCATGAAAGTACATATTAAGAAAGACGTCTATGTACATCAGCTACTGTAGAACAGGTAAACACAAGTAGTTAAGGAAAAAATAGCTTTCTAGTTTGGCTAGAAAGTTTTTCAGCATTTTGTTGTAAACAATTACGACTATCAGTACTAATTCCAGTAGTTTCTGTTCATAATGCAACCTGTCAAGAAAAACTGCGTATCTACAGGTGATTAAAAGATGCAATTCCTTCCTCAAGAACGGTTTCCACAAACTGCTGCTCAGTGAAGGCACAAAGACAAGAACGTTGTATAGGACAGACACAGTAGAACACAGCACTTCTATGTAAACAGCAAATAACTTTCCAATTTGGCCCTCTCTGGCTCTTAAAGTTCTACAATAAGGCTGAGGCACCTGTTATCAGTGCTGCTTTGTTGCTTTTTCTCTTTGGTCCAAAAAAAAAAAATAAATTAAAAAAAAAATAAAATCACACAACCCCCTCCCCACCACGAGATGACATTTGCAGAGTTCCTTAACAGAAGTTGTCAGAATGCCCAAAAGGACTCAATCTGTAAAGAGTGCGAACTAAGGACTGCCATCAGCTACTTGTGCTGAGCACTTGGTCCTGAAACATACAACAAAACCTTAGATGTTTTTTAGGGGGGAGCTTCAACTGTCCCATGGAGGATCCAAAATTAGATTAGCTCTGTTCAATGATCTAGAAATCAACCCACTGCTAAAGTTTCAACCCTCTGCACTGCAAGAAGACAGAAACAAAACCTAGAACGTGACAGTGCTGTTTATTTCCCTGAAAGTAGTATGTCATATTACAGGAGCTCTTCCAGAACAACATAATTGTACCACTACCTGCTTCCAGGAAAGCTTCACTTTTTTCAAAATATTCTGGTGCTATTTGCTTAAGCATGGTGCGAAAGAGATGGACATAAGGTAGCTTGCTGATGAGGACCAGCGACTAGAATAAAGAGTAACAAAACAAAAATATAATTTTAAGTTATAACCCTTTCCCTCAGTTCTATCACAGTTCTACTGGTTATCCTCAGAGAACGTCAAGTGTGATTTTTCTCACACGTGCAAACCAACCACAGATTTGACTACAGGCAACTGCAAACAAACAACTCCCAACTTTTTGTTTTTAAACACAAAAGAAATTCTGTGCAGCTGGAACACAGCATAGCTGATCTAAAGCTACACCAAATTACCATAAATCAACAATGAATTTAGTTAAGAGAGCAAGTACTCTTCCTGCTCCTCTGAGATCACTGAAAATTAATTAATTTAATTTCCAAATTAATATTTTCCTAAAAGAATTGAAAATTGAGAATTGAAATTACCTTCTGGAAATAGCCTCTTTTTAATGATTTGTCTCGAACTTGTCTGAAATACACATAGCCGTAGTAATACGCTGGATCTTTCTGCAAAAGAAAAGAAAGAATTCAATACCCCAACCTGATACTGCCCTTCTTCCGAAGCATTCGATATGCATTTTAAAAGCTTATTTCTCTGCAAGCTCCAAAGTTGATTAGATACAATAAACTAGAAGGATTACTCTGTTTATCAGCATTATGTTTTTTCAATAAGTACTTCAAAGAGAAAACATCAGTGTGTGGAAGCAGCTGTGCTTTCTGGCTTTGCTATTTTTATATCTACATTCTCCTGACACACCATGAAAGCAAAAATAGAATAAATTTCCTGAGGAATAAATCAACACTCATAATTTGCAGAGTAGCACTAAAAAATTTTAGCAGTTAAAAACCTTAAATCCCTGACTTGAAAAAATAAAAACTAGTCATTCAATGTATTAACGTTATAAAAGATTCTTGGAGCATTAAGTAAACATGCTCTCACATTTCGAACATTAAACACCAGGTTCACCTTTCCTATAAACAGGAATTCAAGTATTTGCCACAAACAGATCTAAGTTGAGTTTGAGAATCAGACTTCCGCTAGCATAATTAAAGGCCTCAATATTCTGGAAGGACATGCTGAGAACAACTTTTTGGCCACTACCTCTTTTAGATAACTGCTCCATCTTCAGAAAATTAAGGGTGGAAACAGGAAGAGACATAGAAACTTTTTCCCAGTTATAAAGCAGTTCAAATTTCCAGTAAGATAATGGTTTTTACAGTCTGATCTACAGGTTTCTAGTCAGTAGCAAAATAGGTGTGCTCATCAATGTAATCCCTTGCAGTCTAAAGCCATAGTAAGCAAACTTAAAGAATAGTTAACAGAACTAATTATTAGTTAATCATTATGATAATGACATGCTATAAAAAAAATTGCTGAGCTTTATTTTTCAGGACATCCAGTTCAGAGATTTTGTTTTTCAAGCATTAAATTTAAGCACGAAGACCCATAAATTAACATTACCCAGAAGAAATTAACTTCATTTTTTCTTATTTCCAACCTTTAAATAAACTGGTAGATCTCTATCCAATTGGTCCAGAAAACAACACAATGAGACTTTCCTTCCAGGAGACCGTCGAAATCTAAAACAAAATTGTGTGTCCCCCAGACAACCTACATAGGGGAAGAGATAAACAACAAATAGACAGTATTCTGAGTTTGAGCCTTGTTTAACATGAGGACTTGCCTAGAGCCAAAGAGGTAAAACAGTTTCGGTTCATTTATCTTGCACTGCTATTGTGCCCTGCTATTGCGATCATTTATATATTTTTTAAAGTGAATAATTTGGCATCTTTGGCAACAATAAATAGTCCACCTTCAACAAAAAAAGGTCCCTCTGCCTCACAGTGAGTTTATTAGACCCTCACGTCCCTAAGCAGCTCTACTAACGGCTGTCCTCCTACTGTTATTACACGTTTTATTGGTCTGCCTATATAGTTCTGATTATCTTAACAATGTCATTTCTCCACTGAATGACTGCACTTAACCTTTTTTTGACACCAAACAGTTCATACATAAGTCACTCCGTAAGAGCGTATTAGGCTGATCTCTTGTAATTCCATGTGCAGGTCTAGGACTCGGTATTTTTGAAAGTCACAAAAGTAACTGCAGAAAACTGAGCGGAACTGAGAACTACTTCCCAGTAATACTCCCGAGGAGTGAGGTTTCCCTTAATTTCTAACAAAATTAATTTCTGAAAGAAAAACGTAACTAAGTATATTGAATATGTGCTTCCGTTATCAAAGAAACTTCCTCCAGGTGGAACATGAGAACTGAAGTATCAGAACTTGTATCATTGATATTCTCATGGCTGTGTCCTTGCCGTTACAAATGTTGTCTGCTGTTAAAAGAGAAGCAGCTCCAAAAAACCTTTAGTTCAAGTAGAAGCGAGATAAGCTGAACAGAAGAATGTGCTGTTCGTGGCAACAATGATAAGGGGGACTGCTAGAATCTTAAGAACACGATGATACATTACTCATTCTAGCGAACCTGTAAAAAAAAGACCCTTTGGAATGCAGTGTTATTAACATGAACACAATTGAAAGACAACATCTGAGCATTGCTAACCTGCGATAAGAAGACTAACTTCACTGTAATGATGTAAACGTTCACATGAGTAGCTATAAAAACCAATCTACTATTAAACTTATAGCTACTGTTATAGCACTAAGTTTCCAGTTGGCAAAGGACACTTGCTTCTCCATACTGAATCTAACAACTTCAATGCTTTGCTCCTACAGCTTCTGGACGTAATTTACAAAGACCTCCAGGGAAAAAAAAAAAAACCATGAAGTCACTACTGATCATCTGAACTCTTCACAGCTGTCCTGTCTTATATCAGCCAGTGCTAATTGACTAAACAGTATGGCAGAGCTCCATTCTCCAGATAACTTTCCTTCACACTTAAAAGCTCAGTTTCATCTTCTTCACTTTCAGGCACGTACATACTGCTACAGCAACCACAGACAGCCCAACCCCCCACGCAAATTCACTGGCCATGCGACTGGCAGCGTGGATTAATGCTGGCACATTCAGAGCATTCAGGTCTCAGCCTCAGAACCCCTTGAAGTTGCATCAGGAAACCCACGATGCACCAAGACAAAACGAAAAGTAGCAAAACACTGTGTGATGGGATAACCATCCAATCCAAACAGGTAACTAAAGCAAGTGCTTAGCAATATAAATCCAATCACATCAAGAAAAAACATACAGCACATGCCAATAACAAAGCACTAAATATTTGCTCCAAGTTTTCATAGCTAGTTCTCTTCACCCAAAGGAAAAAAAAAAAGCTATTATAAGAAGCTACACGCAGAATACCTAAAGGTAAATTACCCCTTAATCATCATTACGTTGAAGTATCATTCAGAGTATGACTGCTTCTTATGTAACAAGATATTCCAGTACGTAGAATTTGAAGAGACTGGTAAAAATCCCTTCTTCCTTCAACTATCCATGCAGAAAAGGTAAAAGCATTATTTTAAAGATAACTGTACTAGGAAACTTAGCTTAAAAAATACAAAATGTCTCATGATCCAGGAACTGATTAAATCCATTTTCCCCCCTAAATTCATAGCCACTACAAGTCCTAGAATGATACCTGTTCATAGTTGTAAAAGAAGAAAAAAAAATAAAGAGTTGAATTAATCTTTTGAGCCATGAAAACCCACGGAAGACTGACATAAAAGTTTAGCTGCAAGCTAATAACTTCCTTCACTGCTATATTACCCAAAGCTTTTCTTTCTATATTACAGCCAACGATGAAAAAATAAGTTGTTATAGATAACATACACTCCCAGCAAATTTCTCTACTGCAGGTTTTATGTAGGTAATCCCTCTACATCATTTGAAACTTCAGGCTACCGAGAACAATCAAGGTTCCTAATTGGAACACTATGAAAAGCAAAAAGGTGGGGTTTTTTTCCCCCGCTGAAAGTAAACCCTCCTTACATATTCGCATTCTGCCTAAAATAACTTTACTACCACTCTTAATTTGAAAAAAAACCAAAAACCAACGAAAAAAAAATCAGCCTTTGTTCCAAAGGCATTATTTTGTACCTTCGATACACCTTTTGAAGGCTGGACAGATTTATAACCATTAACAATGAGAGTAATAAGAAGATACAGTTAACTCATCTTCTTTTTCAATAACAGAAAGAAGCTCTTCCTCTATTTACATACAGGATATCAAGAACATAGAAAATATATTAATTTTACTGACATTAAGATAAAGGGGAAAAATTAGCCAATAGAGTTTGTAAAATAACGCAGGAGAGCTCATACACATAGTAAAAGCACAGACCTGCATCACCCCATACCAGAGAATCATAGAATTGCTGAGGTTGGAAGGAGAGCAATGAAAAGCACAGTAAAAGCAGTTATAGCGACAAGTCTCTTACTACAGGGTTTGACTTTTGTAAAGAAAGAAACATAAAAGTAAGCCTCTGTAGTTCTGCCGTATCTTTTTGCAGGTGGTCCAAGTCATCAGCCACATGCCTCCAATTTCTCTTTGGCAGCAGAACAGTAGAAGTTTAGATTAAAGAAGAATTTAGCAAGCAGGACCACACACAGCAACAGAAGCATCAAGAATAGAGAAGATCTAAGATAGCCTAGATATTCCCTTCGCAACTGTTCTTTCTAAATGCTTTTGAATTTAAAAGTCAGTTTCACTGTTATGAAATTTAGAAAATGTACATTTAATCCTTTATGAGAAGATGGTTCCATATCCCTTTCATTTGCTTTATTAAACCATTCAAATTCTGTGCCTATACTTCTCTCTACAATGACAATATTATTATTTTTTTAAAAGTAAGATTAAGATGTTCATTCTTTACTTGCAAAGTATTCTCCAACATCTGTGTGTCTGTCATCTGGAAAGTCTTATACATTCACATTCTTGATATTGCACTTACATTTGGAGGAAAAAGGAGAAAGAAAAAAAAGAGTTCCCCAATCTTACTGCAATGCAGACAATTACAGTTTTATATTTAACCTTACATGCAACTTTTCGGTATCGTAATATTAATTAAAATATTCATATAGTCTATTTAATCTAGACCCATTAATTTATACTGCCAAATTTTATCTTTTTTTAACATAGCTTAGTCCAGAGACAACTACAGAGTAAAGGAAGCACTTACCTGAATTAGAATCTGGAAAAGACAAATAGCAAATATTGGTTTTCTAAACGGTGAAGAAAAAAAAAGAGAGCCATTATATTTCCTGAAATTACTAAACTAAAACCAAATTATATACTTATACAGCAATCATGGCTTACCTCTTTATCTGAGAGTTTTGAATGTGGAGGATATATTACCTACAGGAAAAAAGTATTATTTTATTTGAAAATAAACTGGGTATAAGCAGTAAGCTTCTATTAAATATTTTTATGATAGAACCCTCAAGTACCTGCCTAGCCTTCGGCTATTTTCAATGGTAAGCTATTATGTCTCTGTTCTTATTTGTTATGCTTTTAAGCTAACTCGAACACCCATCTTTATAGGGTATTTTGGATGCCAGCTGGACACCATGTAGATACATTGAAAAATTCAGAGTACTTGAGGCTTTTAGTGCAACAGGTCTCAAAGGAGAGCAAGATTACACCCTTTCGGTTTAACTTATACATATGAAATGCAATAGGTGATTCCACAGAAAGCCAACAGCACAGTATTATCTGAAATCTGCTGCAATAGATAGTTAGGTGGGAGTAATTAAAATTGAATCACAGAACACCCTCTATATTAATACTAACTCTTGGAGGATGAACATTGGCCCCAAAGGAGAGCCGGGCACTGTGAAAGCTCAAGGAATACACTCAAAAAGCGTACAAAAAGACTTTTGTACCGACGGAAAAAAAGTAAATTTAATATGTTTTTACAATACAGAAATCAAAACTGATGCAACATAACGTAAGATATGGAAGCACCATCATTTAAAAACACACAGATGTACAAAATCAGTGATTATGCAAGTAAGTGTCAAAAGAACATACAGGAAAGAAGACAAGCCTGAGATACTTAAATTTCAGCTAAAAAGCTCCTCAAAAAAACCCTCAAAACTACTGAAATGGGTGGCTAGCTTGTAAGCAAAGGAAATTCAACATAAATTCAAAGATGGTTTCAGTTCTTTCATAGATAGGAACTTCTCTAAGAACCAAGGTTCAATGCAAGAACACTAACTTAGTCTAGAGTCCTCATATTACTACACCGCTAACATCCAGTTATTTAATTTAATCTTGTTCAACAAAACGTAAGTGAATGTATCCCCTGAAAACATAATGCTACCCTACTCCACAGAAAACAACAAATGTATCTGTTGGCTGGTCTCTGACTAAGCAGCCTTTCTGTCCCCTGGCTATGACGTCTCCAATTCATTTCTTTTTCCCCTCAGTCCTCTATCCAATGATGTCCAGGCACGCATTACACCTATTAAGTATAACTAAAGCTAAAAGTAGACATATGGTTGGAACATCTGCATACTGCATTTACTAAACCTATCACCATCTTTTTTTAGCCTCTTCACATTTTCCTACGCTACCTTATGCTAAGCAGTACACTCAAACGCAACTTTTTCAGGAGTTGAATGATGCTGAAATGATCTGCAGCTGGTCAGATGACTGGAGCACAGACCAGATTGAATTCATACCCCTTTTTCTCACTAGCTGGTCTATCTTCCCAGAAGTTAAAGGAAGAGGAGTAAACCAGTTGTAACAGTTACCTCTCTGCTGTCACATCTCCTCAACCCTTCTGACCTGCACGGATGGCCACGTCAGAATGATGCCGTGATAACGAAACAAAGCACAGCCCTGGTGAAGCTTCCCCAGACTTCACAGTGTTGTGAACAATCTTACTAAAGAAATCCAAATTGAAAGGAGCACCAATCCCATTCCTGTGAGCTCCTGCTATGCCTGCTGCTCATCACCAGAAGGTGTTGAAGATGAAGCTCCCCATCAAAAGCAAAGGGGAAAAGACTGCGAGGGAGAGACAAAGCAGCAGAATTAGTGGAGACCATCACTTCCTAGTTTCCAAGTGTTTGCCTCCATAACCTAGAGGTCCTTTACAGGTATTTTATTCGCCCCCCCACCCGAAATAATAATTTAGCTCGCTAGACAGGAAACAAAACAAAAAAGCCTAATTCATAGGTGAAAGAAAATTAACTTGAAAAGTGTGATTAATGGAGGAAATACAACTTTGGTAACTACTTGAGAACTCTTCCCCTCAAACACAGTTATAGGAACTTTCTTCTATTATTGCAGCAAGGAGCTGCTTCTTTCTGTCTAAGGAGTTTCCAAGAAAGAAATAAAACATTTTTTGTGTGGGCGTGCAACAACAGAAATGCTTGCTTTGCATTTCCATGTCTTTTAATATTCTATACTGTTAAGTAATCTAATTGTTAAGGATTCAAACTGAAACTAAAAGCAAATTATTCTTCCCGCAGCACCAAAAACCTCAGGCCTTAGTTATGTAGGCATTTGAAGTTTCATTTTATACATCCATTCAACTGAAATTACCGGAACTGTTAACAGAGTTGTTTGCAGACAGGAGAGACGTTACACCATGCTTCCCTCAGCCACAGAGCACACTGTCTGCCTAAGTCACAGGTTATAAAGAGATTTTTGTCTTTATTGCTAATAACACCTTATAACATCAAGAGAATATAACCTAAATAATTAGCACAGTATGCTGGTTTCTTATTTGCATTTATCTTGCAGCCAACAATGCATATCAATTAGGTATTTTAAACACTGTAATAGCTAGTTTAGTTGAATTTTAGGCCAGTCTACCATACCACGCTAACACCATTTTAACAAAAAAAAAAAAAAAGGAAAAAGACAAGATATTTTTCCCTGCATACCACTGTTTGCTGCACAGTCATGTGGCAAAACAGGATGTGAAACTAATCTGAATTATAATGATTCTTTCTAGTTTATGTCTCAGCCCAATCAGTTCCCTAATGCAGTTCCACCATGCAATTTCATAGATGTTTGCCTGTTGCACAAAATGGCAAAGAGCAGCGGGCAGTTAGAAAAACCTGCAGTTTGCGGCAGCGTCACTAATGCATCGTCACAGTTTGACACTCCTTTAATGGTGCAAGGAAAACGCTTCAAACATTTAGATAATTTATTTACGTACCTTAGCGATCTAGAGAAGAGTTTAATTATGAAGACTACTTGCATCCACACTACTATTCTACTCTCTTAAAATCCTTAACATCTAGATGTCATGGAAATTAGTGCTGTTCGTATATAAAGAAAGCTGATGATGCACTTAACACAAACCTCGGCAGGAGATAAAAACCCTTCACAATGGCACACTGACGTGACAACCAGCATAACGAAGACGGCTGCCTGCAAGCAATGAAACTCACCTCACGCTCCGTGACAGCCGTCGCTGACAGAGGCTGTCCCACCACACGGTCCCCCCGCTATGGCAGACCCCGCGGCAGTACGCTCCCCCCCGCCGCCCCCAGCCGCCTCCCGGGCTTTTGCACAATCACATTTCCCTCAAAACACCGCCGAGCTTCCCCCGCCGCCGCGCAACACCGGCACCAGAGGAAGTGCCCGATTCCGGCGGGGCCCTGCCGCAGAGCCGCCCGCCCCCGCAGGGAGCGGTGCCCACAAGCCCCCCGAGGCCTGCGCGGCGCCCCGCGCCCCGCCGAAGCCGAGCGGCCCCCGCCGCCTCACGTACCTCCACGGCCTGGCCCAGCTCCAGGTCGAAGCCCACCACACACACGCAGTGCAGCCAGGCCGAGAAACGGTCCCAGGGGAGCAGCGACAGGCACCGGTCCGGACCATCCGGCTCCGCCAGAGTCGCCGCCGCGTCCTCGCCGGCCTCGACGACGACGGCGGCGGCGGCAGCAGCGCCGCCCGCGCTCCGCTCCCGCAGCGACATGGCGCTGCCGCCGCCGCGCCGCCCCGCCGCCGCCGCGCCAGCCCCAGCGCCGCCGCGGGGGGGGTCACGTGACCGCCGCCGCACCGCCTCCCGCGGGGAGTGGAGCAGCCTGAAGCGGGAGAGTCCAAGCGGGCACCGGCGGGGAGGGGGCGGGAGAACCCAAACCATTCCCGCGGGGGGAGGCGGGCGCAGCGCCCACCCGCGGAAAGGCGCCGCGTCCCGGCGGCCTCGCCCACGCACGGCGCGTCCTGCCCCGCAACTGCCCGCCCTCGCACCGGCCCCGCGCCCCGAGCGCGCAGCCGGCGCTGAGGAGGAGCATCATCATCGCGGGGTTGAGGCGGAGCTCCCGCGGCCCCGGGCTGCCCGTGTCCACGCGTGCCCCGGAGCGCGGGCAGATAGCCACAGCCGGCGAACGGCCTCCGCGCAGCGTGTCGCTCGGTGCCGAAGAGGCGCGTCCCACACCGCGTCCCGCCGGCTTCAGCCGGGAGCCGGCTGGAAACACCCCGCTGGACAGCCTGACCCTGCCCGGGAATGCCGATAAGCGACAGCATCCTGATCTCTCAAACCTACCTTAGTGTCTTAGCCAAAAGCCAAGCTCTTTATTTAATAATGTAAGAACTTTCTAATATTCTTTTAGCACGGCCCATGTCGCATTTATATTTCAGTAGGAAACACTTCGTGGAGTTGTATGTGCTAAATATAGTAAACCAAAAAAAAAAAAATCATCACCCCCTTCCTAACCTGTAACTCTTACTGAGTTACTCACACTAGACTTTTGGTTGACTGCTACCAGAACAGCTTCAGCTCCTCTAGATGCGGACAGGCTGGCTGCCTGAATTCCTTGTGCCCTTTTTTTCCCCAACAGAAGTTCCAAATACTAAACCCAAGATACTACATCTCTACATGCTTAATAGAAAATTTATGACTCTAGATGCACTGTTTCCTTAAGACCCATTAAGAACATTTGTTTATCTATCAAAACCAAACTGCTAGAAATTAAAGTCTGCTTTGATCATGGGAGTAATTTCCTAGACAAAGGAGGAACAAACAAGTAACCCAGACAAAATTATAATATACAAAACTATCATTGTAATAATTTAAGATACAGCAGCCTTCAGTTATCACAAACCATTAGTGGCAAAGTGAATTTTAGATATAAACTGAGATACGGAGCTCCGTAGCGTGCAACGGGAGCAGCTGCACAGGGAGGCTCTCGCTGCCTCCAGTTTCTTCGGGTATTTTACCACGATCCCACGTAAGACTCACAAACTTTTCCAACAGTTAACTCCCAAATTCTGTAAAAGATTACTACCCAAAATGAGCCATGACTAAGACTTCGCTTCATCAGATTAAATGATTCTGCAGAGGTTATTTCATCTGCTGTTTCCATTTAGGAGCTGAAACAGGGCCTGGCCAAAGCTTTTATCACTTGGTTTAAGAAAAGATATCATCGCACAGCTTCCTACACGCCTTCCTTGTTTATATTTTTATACTTTCCCTTGCTCACGTTCTTGTTATCATGGGCAGAACAAAATTTTAGCTATTATTAACATGCATTTCCTTCTAGTTTTTGCTGGCCTCTATTTGTAAGTTTTCCTGTGAATAAAAAGTATAAATATATAAAAGCAATATAAGAAGAATAAAGTACTTAGTAAGACTGCTATTCTTTGCTCATTTTGTTGAACAAACAATAACCAATAACTTAATTCCACCTAACGCTTAACAGAAATAATCTTTTTGCAGGAGAAAGTTTAGAGAATAGACACAATCTTTGAGAAAGAAGTCACTGAAAAAGACAGGATTCTCACCTACTGAAGATATTCTTAATTACTAGGGAAACATTAGTTCAGGAAGATTTTCACCTAGTCATTTCAAATACAGTTTAGTTTTGGTAAATGTGATGATCTTCCTGGCTTGAGAAAGGATGACAGTTGTTGAAGAAGAATAATAAAAATATTTCTGCATGTATTTTAAGTATCATAACGTTTAAACAACTGAGACTGACTGCTTTCTCCTTCAAGAAGCATGTCAGTGCAGGACAAAATATAGTCTTCAGAACTGGGAATCTATTACCTGAGAATGCTTTGCTACAAATTGCAATACAGTTCTCATGAAATACTAGGGCTCTACATATGGAATTTGCCCTTACAAAGCTCTGTGAACTCTGTCTTATGTTGCAGAAAGACAGCGATCTGTTCATATAAATATTCGGCAGGGTTTGGACAAGAGTATATTCTAGAAAAAGCATCCCCTGTGATCTCAGTCGCTGGAATAAAAATGAGTATAGGCCTATGTGAGACAGCTGGATTCTGAAGACCCAAAACTGTTCAGCATTTGAGCCTCTCTTGCTTTCTTCCACCCTCTATCTTCCCCCCACAGCCGCTATCTCTACCCTTCTATCCCGCCTCTCTCAGCGGGATGCTGTCTATCAGGTAGCAGCAAATGTGGTGTTGGCTGCTGGCTGGCCAATTTCCATCAGCTTCTGTAGGGAGTGACTCTGCAGCCTGTTCACATCCACCATGAATAACACAAAAGAATTGGATAAACAACACCTTCCGCTCATCTCACCATCCCCCCTCAACCTCCCCCCTTGAAATTTCAATTTAAGGCAATACTTTATTTGTATCTGAAAATTAGATCTGGTCCAGTAAATACATTTATTTAAAACAAACAAACAAACAGAAATGTCATACTTATTTTTAAAACACTTTTCCTTATTTTTCAGACAGCCACAGAAAACATCAAACATTTCAAAAAGTCAATGTCGTATTAATAGATAAGCAACTAAGAGCCAGTTACGTGATGACTCTGCTCTACTAAAACAATAAAGCAGTGAAAGGCTAGATATACCAATTTACCTAATTTGATTAGAAATTAAGAAACATTATATGTAAAATTAGTTATATATTAGCATAATACGGTACTAATGCATATTATGTTATATTTATCCATATATACCATATACATATATTATCAACACACTATACAATGTATATTGTATATATAAATAGATAAGACATATAGAGTGTATTTATAAATAATATATTTTATATATGCATATGTTATATTTATAAAATTATATATTTAATATATAATAGAAATAGTATATTCTATGTATGCTTACTATGTATATTACATTAATATAATTGTTATATTAGCAAGATACTCATTTGTATACTGGGTATGAGTATGTTTTAATAAGCTTAATGCAAACCAGAAATAGGAGCAGGGAAGGATCTGAACAAAAAGGAGATAAATGGAGAATCTACCTGACAAGAGAGGATTAAACCAGCTGAATTTCTTATTCTTTCAAAATTAATGCTGAAAGATAATGCTATTGCTCTTCCTATAATCAGTCAGACAGTTAAAAGATCAAGACCAGAAAGTAAGTCTGAAACTAAATAACAATGATAGTGCTACAATAAAATAAAGTGTAACCACACTTCAATAAATCCCCGCTGATGATCGGCATAAATTTTCTAATCACTAGAGAAATAAGATTTTGAATGCAGTTTTCCAACAGGAGTAGTGGTGAGTAAAGTCCTAATAAGTTTTGAGGAGCTTGGTGAGCTTATAAAATGGATTTTGTGCGATCACTGCCACTGTAAGCAGAGGGTCTCGGTGGTCAGACACACACATACCAATGTCTGTATCTGTACAGAATCTTTTACAAAGTGGTTTACATACAGTGTTTGAAACACTGTGTAGCAAAGTTCATAGTTAAAACGGAAATGTAAATCAGCTCTTAGATGTATTACAGGCTTTGTGTTATCTATGATTTTTATTAATCTAGGATAATTTGGCTCTTTTTCAATGCAACCATGAAACCAGCAAATAACCGTTTTCCAGTAATGATCATCATTCTGAGAACATGATCTTGCTCCATTTACTTCTCATGATACACCAGCATGGACAGAAACACACTGCTAGAGAGCACATTTGTAGAACGTATACGTATTTGGCAGCTCTGAAAGCAGAGGTATCCAAAAATTCAAACTGGATTGTTATTGTCTTCACATACACTGGAACTACACCATTCACACCTGTGACTTTCCATCAATACACGCTATCATACATGTGCAGAATATTGTGAATTTTATCAAGAATTGCAACCAGAATATTTCAACAAATTGTAGAATCACCACAGTGTCACAATAATCTTGCCACTCCTCGTTTAAGTTACTTTGTGAGACCACTTTTCCTACTTAAGAAAAAAGTGCTTACATTTTCAGTCATTGCATCTCAAAAGCAACTATAGATCAGCAAATATTGGTCTGAGCTAGTTAGTCTGACCTGCCATGCAGCTAGTCCTCCCCCCAGTCCTCTAGTGGACACAAAGTGATTACTGCAAACTACGTTTTCGTAGCGTTAACTTTCAAATTAACACATCTCCAGGAAAATGAACCTATTGCTCTGAAACAGCTCCTTGACAGTTCAGCTTGATTCTGAACGTCTCAGAAGCTACTGCTGAGGAAAATTTGTAGTTCAAAAGATATGTTAGGATGTAAATAACAGTTGAAACTGCTATATGTTTCCATGTTCCCACTGAAGAAAATGTTGCTCTACGTAGCAGTAAATGCCTTTATAGACTGTCATATTTTAAAATTTGGTATGGCTTAAAAGAGCACTACTATACATAGAATTTCTTGTACTACCGAAAATCAATGAGAAATTGATTTAGTAAATTGCTGAGGAACGAATTTCAGGGATGAGAACTCAGTAGAAAACTCTGCATCTCCAATTTTCTCCTTACCTATTTATTCTGTTTTCATTATCAGTTTGCATCTTAATTTTTATACTAGAAACTGAACTTTTGCTATACAGTATGTCTCATTCATTCCAAACGTAACTATCTCTATTGAGTCAGGATCTAAGTAACTGGTTCACAACACCTCCCCACTGACAATCTTAATCTGATGTATATATTATACATCTGATATATTAAATCTGATGTATATTAATATTTTGGTAGCTCATAATTGCAAAATACTCGGAAATCTTGCACTGATTCCTATAATGATGTTCACTGTTTTTCTTCTCTAGTCAGTTGCAGTTAACTCATAATTCACAACTGGCTTCCTTCAGCAAAAGATCTTATTTTTCATCAAGTCATTAAGACCACAGAATCTCTCCTGCACTTCGACACACTCAAGCCAAAATTCAGATGTTTGGCAGGTATGCACATAAACTCTGCTGCATTTCATCATCCTGAAACAGACACTAGCTCTTTAGGGGACAAATGTGAGTGTCACCTCCCTTACATTTCCCTTATCCAAGATGGCTATAGAGCGGGCTCTTTCTGCCCTCAGCTATGATGGCTATCATAACATTTTTATGGACTTCCTGCCCGGAAAAAGGATGGCCACCTAAATGGCATCTTGCTGCCCTTACCTAACATGGCCGCCAAAGCTCACTGCCTCTTCTGGTCGTGTGGCAAACAGTGGTTTGCAGAAATGAAGCCTGGGCTTACACGTCCTCCTCGCTCCTGCTGAGTGAGCACAGTACAGCAGCTGAGCATTTTACACTGAACTCTTTTCATCCACCTGTTGCTTTCCACAGTTCTAAGATGGACACTTTCTGATAAGCATCAAATAACTCATAAAATAGCCATACAATCATTGTATCCTCATTTCAGAATGCAACCTCTTTCTCTATTTTTAACTTAGTCTGTGAGCCTGCCCCGGTAGCCTTTGAACTCATTAGGCAATTTGAAATAGGAGTAAAATAACCTGAGAGATAACTAAACCCATCCAACTTCTCTGAAAGCTGGCACTCAGCAGAAAAGGAAGGCTCAAGTTAATGCCCTTGCTGAAAAGTAGGTAGAACTCTGTTGTTACATGAGCCACTTGGCAGTGCCAAAAATTATTAGAAAGGCAGCTGGCGCGTACCATTGCTTCCCCCATGGGACTGACAAAATGGGATTTCTCCAGGAGATGGAGAAGGGTTCAGGATACCATAATATGGCAGTGGCTTATAGTTTAAAGGACACAGATGCTTAGGGCATTAGTTTATTCTATTGGTTGCAGGAAGATTTGAGAAAGATACTCTACAGACAATACCGTATTACATTTGTTTGAATCTCAGTATCTAAAAATTATAAATACTTACAGCGAACATCAGAAAAAGATATCCACTGCTCATCTTTTTTACTTGCTTCTCTTAGGCCCTATAGATGATAATGGTTCTTCTTCATCTTTGATTTTACTTTGAGACTCCTTCCTCCATTAAACATGCATACAGAAATATAAAAAAATGCTCTCGTAAACATTCTTCTCATTCCAACATGTGTAATACCCTTTGTTCCCACTTCTTACACCTTTGCAATTCCAAAATGTTCTCAATTGCTTCTACTTTTGCAACTCTTTCCCTCAAATCTAACTCCTGATGGACTTAAATTTATTCCTCGTTTTCCTCATCCTCTTTTATACTCCTTTCCTTCCCCCTTTTGATTACTTGTGGCACCTTCCGTGCTACAGGCAACAGCCATACTGAATTTCCATTTATTTAAAAAATTAGTAAATTACGAATATATGTATCACAATAGCATGATCTCATACACAAGATGATTAAAGCCAGGAACTGGTGTGCCAGATATTTTTTTTTCCTTCTGTCAGAAGAACTGAAAACTATGGACACACAGCCCTAAAGCTTCCACCTATTAGTCCTTCTGTTTTCAAAAATTAGACTTGTCTGTCATGTTGGATTTAATTTCTTTGCTTCAAACACAGATATTACAGCCTGGTTTTGCTCTCATTTTCTCATTGGAAGAAAACAGAAGGAAACTAGGCTGTAATGAATCACAAATTCCACCACTGTCCCCCCCCTCCAAAATCACAGTGCAGTCAAAAAGAATGGAAAAAAAAATGAAGACAACCCTGAGATTTCACTGTGCTATATAAGCAATAGCACAGCAATCATGCTTTCACTCATACGCTGCACTGCCTTACCTCAATTGTTGCTTATTTCCCTCATATATTGCTGGCTAAACTGTCTGGCCCAGCTCTACTTCTCTCCTTCACGGCTGCCTGGCCTTTCTGGCATGAGAGAACCCTCCCATATCCCTGATCCTAACACCTTGTCACAGGGTAATTATAGTGCTGGCACGACTCCAACATCTATCTCATATCAAACAATCTCCGCTTGTTTGCTTTATAGGGAATGACAGACTTAAAAATGAATTCGGACCGGAGAGACCTGTTTGGCACTAGCCTGCCGTATGACCTTGAAAAAAGGAACCACCTTTCCTCAGCATCTATAAAATGGGGATAAATATGACCTTGGATGATGCTCCAAGATCTACTGAGGGAAAAGCCTGCACCAGTGACCCCACTTCTGTCCTGCCCTGACTCATCCCTGTCACCACTTCCAGGGATCCCCCCCTCCAGCTGCCAACCTGTAACTAGAGACGGCAAAACACGGCCGGCATTTCTCCCTCCCCAAGACGCGTCAAAGGACGCTGCGGCTTCCAAAGTTTTCAGCCTGGAACTGTAAAACGAGGAGGGGATCGGGGGAGGGCAGGAGGATGTCGGGGAGGGTCCTACAGTCTCTCATCAGAGCTCTGCGATAGCGTGTGACCCCACTTTCTCCTCAGGGCTCCCCCACTGAACGGCGGACGAGCCCCCCTCCCACCCTCACGGCGAAGCTGAGGAGAGCAGGGCAGGGGAAAGACACGGCACCCGGCCCCGGGGGCTCACTCACCTCAGAGACCTGCCCCCGCTCCCACCTGCTAACGCGTCCTCCCTCTGCCCTTCCGCAGCAGCCCCTCTCCCCCTTTTCCCGCTTTACAGGAGGCCCTTCGGCCCCCCCCTCAACCGCCCAGACCCTCGCCCCTCACGGCTCAGCCCGCCGCCCCTCACAGGACTCCCCGCGCCCCAACACTGCCCCCCCCAGGCTAGGCGCACCCGGAAGAGGGCGGTAGCGGCAGCGGGGCGGGGCCTCGCCGGCTGCGGCAGCTTCAGCGGGCGCAGCGCGCCGGCGCCGAGTCCGCCTCCCGCGCCTGCGCAGCCGCCCGCCCCGAGGCCGAGGGCGGCCACCGCGCCTTCCCTTTGGTCAGGCCCCGCCGAGGACGGCTCCGCCCTCCGCCGCCGCCTGCCCTCCCCCCCGACCCCCGCCCCTCCCCGGCAGCGCCGCGGCTGCTACACCGGGTAGGTTTCCAGTCACTATGGCGGCCGCTGCGCTGAAGGTAAGGGAGAGAGCGGAGCCCTGGTGCGTCCCGTATCCCCCCCCCCACCTCGGGGCCGGGCAGTGCTAGGCCGGGGGGAGGCTGGGGCCGCGTCGGGCGAGGGCCGCGTCTGACCCGGTTTGTTTTCGGCTCTGCAGGTCGGAGGAAAGTTTTCGTGGTCGGCGGCTGCCTGAGAGGCAGAGCTACCGAGCGGGAGGCGTCCGGGCCCGGCCGCCAGGCCTCTCCCGCCGCCGCAGGGCCGGCGGAGCCGCGCTCGGCGGGCGGAGAGCGCGGGGGGCTGAGGAGCGGGCCCTCCTCATGCGCAGCCACCTGCGGAGGGGCTGAGCGGAGCGGAGCCGAGGGGGACGCCGCCTCTCCCGGCCCGCCGCTCTCCGCGCCGGGGGCTTGTGGCGGAGACTTCCTGGAGCAGCCCCCCGCTCGCCTCCCGCCGCTGCCGCCGGCCCCCGCTCGCCTCCCGCCGCCGGCCCGCGCCCGCCCGCCGCCAGCAGAGCCGCCGCGGAGGGACGCCTGCCCGCTGCCGCCGGCCAGAGCCATCGCGGGCACCGCCTGGGAGCAACCTGTCAGTGCGCCTCGTAGGCCGTCCCCGAAGGACCCTTCCCAGGCGTTAGCTTGTCCCCGAGAAGGAGAGTTCGAAGCCCTCTCCATGCCTTATCAAGTTCCTTATCTGAGTGGCAGCCTGAAGCTGTAGACCAATTCAGCTTTATCTGGTGTAAGGGAGGAAAACAGCATAGCGCTCATACCCCATCCAAAATCAAGGACCACCTATTCTGCTTTGGTTTGATGCGCAAAGATGGTGAAATGTGGACTGCCGTGTGAAGTGACTGGATCCCTGTTGTGGAGTGAGGGCTTCGTGTTCATCTTCCAGCTCCTGGTCTGCGCGCTTTGAGAGAGGACGCTAATCCTTCTCCCTCATCCCCCTTCCCTAAACCTTTCCTTGCTTCCATGTTGCATTGGTCAGAATTTTGGTCAGTGTTGTTTACAGAAGGGGGGGGGAAAGAAGGCTGTTGAGGTTACAAACAAAAGTACTTGTATGACTCATCTACTTGGATTTAAGACATTCTATCCTTCTTTCAAGGAGCCTTTGCTTCTCTTTGAAGGAATCAGATGCTTGTTCCTATTCTTCCAGAGGAGGATGGATTGAAAGTTGTACGTTTTAGAGTTTTTTTGGGCCACTGCTGATATTAAAAGACATAATGGGGCTTTTTCACTGGATTATTGCCAGAATTAGTTTACACACTGAAACAATGAGTTGTTAGGCCTCTCATATGATAATGTTTGTCCTGCTTTAATATAAAGTTGCTGTGGAGGCTTGGGTTAAAAATTGTGGAGGACAGTCTGCATCAGAAGAGGCTCTCTTCATCTCTGGTTGGTGTGGCAACCCCAATCTGTCCTCGATGCCTTCAGCCTTGGCCATCTTCACTTGCCGCCCGAACTCTCATCCGTTTCAGGAGCGTCATGTCTACCTGGACGAGCCCGTCAAGATCGGCCGCTCAGTGGCTCGCTGCCGGCCAGCTCAGAATAACGCAACGTTTGACTGTAAGGTGCTGTCCAGGAACCATGCTCTTGTCTGGTTTGATCACAAGACAGGCAAGGTAAGAGATTTTCTTTATTCAAAAGCAAGGACCTGCACGTTTGTTTTAGCAAGGCCCTGTAGATTGCAGATCACTTTGGTTTTGCTGTAATAAGTATGGTTGCATGTGGAAGGAGTAAGATTTATGTTAAAATGATTACTTTTCAGGCAAGTTGATAATTTCTTAGTAAGGGGAGACTTTAAATATTATTAAAAGTACATAAAGCTAACAGTTCAAAATGGTGATAAGTACTGAAAAATTTGCATATGTATTATTCGTTGCTGGAAGTAGGTGATTTTGAGGTGAGTAATACAAATCTTGAAAGCACAGGCTTGTGTAAATATAATGGTTTAATAGTATTCTTTCAGATGCTGAGAAGTTACTGTTTTATCTGAGCGTGTAAATAAATGTGATTGTGAGGAGCGTCGAAAAATGGGTTAAAAACCCCTGAGTTGGTTTGGCACTCTTTCTACTTGCCCTTTTGAAATTTTATAAAGAGTATTTTGTTGTTTGGGTCTGATAAAAGTTTTGTTACTGGCAGCAGGAGTGTAACAAATGGCATACAAGGTATTTTCTCATTGACAGTGAAAATGGTTTCAAAATATATCCTCTGTTGTCTTAACTGTTCCTCTCAAAAGGCCAGGGCTAGCTAGCTTAAGTGGAATTTAGGGGTTCTGTAGTACATGTTTTGTCCACTAGGGATTGAACTGGGACAAGTAAAGTTATTTTACTTAATGACTGTCAAGGTAATTTTAAATATCCAGCAAGAAATGAACAAAGTGCAGATTTCAGTTGTTTAGCACAGTGGTGGTGTGTTTGGTTTTTTTTAAATACATTGATGTTATGCCCGAAATATCCTCTAAATCAGCTCTGTTTTTCAGCTTCACAGCATACCCTTCTATGACAGTGTAGATCTTGATTTTAAGAATAATATGGTCTGTAATTAATGCAGCATTTTTTAGTAGTATGACACAGCATGAGGAGCAGTACAGCACACTCAGAGTTCTTAAACCTTCCATTGTTAACTATCCTATGTTATGCAATACCTGGGCATGATGGGACAAGACAAGCATTTAATTTCTTAAGGCTGGGTTATGGCATGGCTTTCAAGTTACCTGCACGTAATTGTGCAAACTGCTATCTGTGTTAGTGTTTCATTAAGCATGTTGTTTTGGCTCCGCTGTGCATGCGATGTGCATTCTTGGACACTTCAGAAAACTTTAAGTGCTCAAAATATTTTCATTTTAAGCTTAGTTTTTAACCTTTCTTGTTTGACTCAACAAAGTAAAATATTCCAATTTATTGTACTTGTTTTAAAATTAAAAAGTATTATGCATATAGCTTTTTAATCAACATTCCTCATGATTTATAAAGATTTTAAGACCCCCATGTGTTCTATTACGGTTACAAGTAGTTTAGCTGTATAAAGATGGTTAAGTTAACAAAGTGTTGAGTGGTGAGCAAGTCTGCTAGCTAACAGACAAGCTTAAAAGACAGTCAGCTGTGGGTTTTTTGTTTGTAAATTTCAGTTAGCTTTGGCTTTTCTAATACAGGTCAAAAAATTACTTGCTTATTTGTTTTAGCTGGCTGATCTAAAATAGCGACTTGGTAGTAGTAAGTAAGAGGATGGTATGTGATAGTTCTTGAGATACCGACATGTGAAGATTCGATGGGGGTCTTGATGAAAATTGCCCAGGTAGGTATCTGGATCAGTAGCCATAGTGATCGACTAAAGAGTGGGGCTAAAATCATGCATAGGAATACATTACTGTAAATTTTGCATGTTAGATGTTGTGGGACTGTAAAAGGTTTAAAGCATTGATACAGTAGTATGGAGAATTTTGGATTCTGTGTTTGTTTCTTGGTAACGTGGTCTGTTTTTTCATCTGGTCGAGTATCTGAACCGTAAATTGTGAGATAGAGGAGGGGGGAAAATGCATCTTTAGAGATAATACGTATAAACTGCTGTTGTGAGAAGGCAGGTAAAAGATGATGTCAGTAAATACAGTCTTAATCTTGAATCCCCAAAACTACGTTAAATAATTCTGTGGTGTTTTCGAAGTGCAAACAAAAATGTAAAACTATGCCAGAACACTTGCATGCAGGAACGCTTATTATCATTGTTTACAGAACTTCTAATGGGTACACCTCATTTAGGAACATGTCATTATCCTATCAATGACCTATATTTAAACTTGCATAGGTTCTTTTTGCCACAGTATTTGTAAACATTTTGTTACAGCTTATATATAGTTCTTTCATCAATTCTGGGGTTGATAAAAGACCTTGAAATGTTACTCTAGTAACAGAGAGAAACCTTCAAATAATTCAAACTAGTTCATGAATGATCTGGGGCTGCAGTTTCGTAAGTTGTGGACTTTGATGGTGATACCAGTTTCTGGCATTCCCAGCCGCTCTGTCCAGCCTCTGTGCTGCCTCTTGAGCTTCCTTTCAGTTATACTCTAATAATTTTTTTTTCTTGAGGGCTTGGAGTTTTGTTTGTTTTGCTTTAGTGAATCATGTGAGTGATCCTGTTTACTACATAGTCTGTAAACAATTGTGTCGGCATAATCTGTAAAGAAGGGTAGAAACCGCGGAGCATCAGTAAGCATTGGCAAGGGAACTAGTATACAATTTTTTCTGAGGCAGAGGTAGGCTTAAGCTGAAGTATGCTGCATAAGTAGACTAAGTTGGAAGATGACATGTTACTTACAGTTGAAAGATGTGAATGTTTACTTTGTATAAAGGCACTTTAATTATACATGGAAAAAGTTAATGTGCCCAAAGGAGATAATGTATATGTAACACTAGCATTATTAAGGATAAAAGTAGGATGACTCTTCAAGATCACCAGTAAATAGCAATTAAAAGCAGATATTTAATGTTGGATTTGCTTTTTAAAATATTTTTTAACATGGGCCTAAAATGGGTAAGATAAAGGTGGAAGTGAGTGGTGGGGGGAATATCTGTACTCCAAATTTTTCTGTGCTTAGCAATACTTTTACAGACAACCAGTGCAATGCCTCCTTTTGCTTGTGTTTGTAGAAACAGTGTAATACTTCCTTGTGGATTTTTCATACAGCAATAACATTAGAGGCTTATGCTTAGAATTGACTTTGATTTTTATTTTTTTTTTGGAGTAATTACAAGTTAAGGAATCTTTTTAAGAGATGCCTGAAAAAATGAGTCACTAGATATGTAGGACGTGGATGTTGTGCTGAGCATGGAGTGTTCCAAAAAGTGTGAATCAAAGCAAAAGAAAAAGTGGGCTATAGTTCAAAAAATCTAAATATGTTTGTTCAGCTTCTATCACTGCATATGGGCAGAAACTCTGTAAAACCTGCCTAATTGAAATAGACTTGTGTGGTGGTTTTTTTTTTTTTCAGTTTTTGTTTTTAAAAATAAGCAAGTTGAAAACCCTCGAGAGTTTGTATGTGACTTCTCCCAGGCTGAAATGCTTCTGGCAGATGTGGTGGAAGCTTTTAGTAGAAAACTGAAATTTCAGACAGATAGCCAGGCTTTCAAAAACTACCTTTTATAGAGAATCCGTTTCCACAGTTTACTAAAGGCACTGAGAAACTGTGTGAGAAATAAAGTATTTTTCTTAGACCAAAAGAACTCCCAAATAACTGGTCATTTTTAACTCAAAAAAATGTGTAGGCACAAGTTTCTGTGTTTGGGTGGCAGCTAATGCTACTGTTTTCATTTAATTCAAAGTGGGTTTGAAGTGAATCGAGCACATTCATAGTATCTTGATTACAGAAATGCTAACTGGTAAATTGAAAGCCAAATAGTCCACATGATAGTAAATAAAATTTATTAAGGCTGAGCTTTATGGCTGCTAGGCTTACAATATGTGATATAAAAATGTTACAGAACCCTTCCTGCAGGGTGCACCCTCTTTAAAGAAAACAAACAACCCCCCTCACCCCCCAAAACAAAAGCAAAACAAAACCCAAACCAACCCTAAACCCCCAAACCAAAACACCAACATCCCAAAACAACAACCGCAAAGGTACAACCAGGGAACTACAGACTGGCTAGCTTTGTTTGAGTCCCTGGGAAAATAATGGAACAAGTTTTGGACCGCTTTTCTGGGCACATGAAGATGATGATTTGGTAATGGTCAGTATGGATTTAGCAGGGATAAATCATGTCTGATGAGTCTGATTACCTTGTATGATAAAATGACTAGCTTTATGGGCAAGGGAGAGCAGTGCAGGCTATTTACTTTGCCTTTAACAGGGCTTTTGACTGTTTCTTGTGGTGGTCTTCTGTCTAAGTTAGGGCACTGCAGTCTGGATGTATGAACAACTAGAGGAGTAAAATAAAACTGGTTTGAGGATCAAGCTCAGGGGTAGTGGTTAACAGGTGGTGCTCTACCTGGATGCTGGTTACAAGCAGTCTATATTATGACCTGTCATGTTTAACATTTTTTATCAATGACCTGGTGAAGTACACTCTAGTCAAGTTTGAAGGTGACACCGAATCTGGGAGTGGTGTTGTGATGCGGAATGAGTTGATCTGCACAAGGGCAGGGCTGCCATGCGGAGGGACCTGACCTTGCTGAACTAATGGGTGGACGGGAACCTCAGGAATCTGAACAAGGACAAATGTGGAGTCCTGTGCTTGGAAAGGAGGAACGCCTTGCAGCTTGTTAGACCATTTCTAAGATACTGCATCTAATTTTGAACCACCAATACAAGAAATACGCTAATAACCATGAGTTGAAAGATTATTCTTGCTGTATTGTACTAGGGGTAAAATTATATTTGAAAGAAATAAGAAAGAAAAAAGAGAATTTGTAAAAAGGAAATATGTTGTTCGCTTAACATTACACAGAATGTTCTGTGGAGATCAAGCATTTGGCAAGAGTCAAGAATCGTAGGACATCTCTGGACATCCTGTTTGTTCAGAAGCATTTGAGTAAATGTGTCTTACAAAATTTAGTGGGATATGGAGAATGGTATTTGGGGTTGCAGGATTTTAATAAGAGATTTTCTTCTGCTGCTTCCTATAGAGTTCCCCATATGATACTCTAGGCTATTTGGTGGACCTACGTAAGGAATGTTTAATTTCTCATGTATCAGTCGGCATTTCTTTCAGTAGATACCATGTTATTTTTCCTCTATTACATCTCTTCAGCCTTCTGTTGTGATTGTTGTCTTTGAGAGCTGAGCAAATGTTTTATTTTCAGTACTTTTGATGTTGCTGTATGCTTACAGTCTGCAGTGTCTGTAGAAGAGAGGCTTTATCTTCCAGACATTGAATGTTTATTCCAAGTGCCCTGGGAGACTGACCTGGGATCTGCTATAATGCACTAAGGTGAAATTTCAGTGCTTAGGTGCTTTCGGTAAGAGGGTGATGTCAGCCAGCCCTTACATACACCTGTTAATATTTTTATGTAACTGCTTTTCACCCTGAATGAACTATCCAATTTTATGCTGGTATGATCATAAGAGTAATACGGGGTGGCGTGTTCTCGGTTCAGCAAACTTCACCACCATGCTTCTCTTAGAACCCGGTGTAGGAGTGCGGGTGGCCATTTATAGTAGAGGTAAGTTACTGCTGACAAGGATTTCCCTGCAGAGATACCATCTAGAGCCACTGCTGCAGAGCTAATACTGTAATTCTTGGAGCTGATCCATTGCAGTCATGATGCATCTATCCTGAGCCAGGAACACCAACACATTGATTAGGTTTTAAAAACAAACAAAAATCCCTTTTGTATTTGCAATGAATTTTTACAAACCTCAAATGAATCAGGTTACTTAGCAGTAATGAAGGCCAGTAAATGTGTTTTCCTTGGGTCTCTAATGGGATGGTTTGAGTTTGTTCCTGGGCCCGTGCTTATAAATGTAAAACCTTGCTTCCCTGATACACTTCCATTATATAAAATTCTTTTTTACTTTTTTTGTAGACTTTCTTTCACAATTTAGTTGCAGCAATCCATTGATCGTTTGCAGGTGGATTTACATTATACTGAAGAAGTGTTTTTGATTTGGCTCTGTTTTCTCATTTTTCATACTGAATTTGAACAGTTTTGGTTGCTTTGTTATCTGATTACAGCGCATATAAATTCAATTACTTTAAAGGGCCATGTGGGTTAGTAGTGTCTAACTGTGTCAATGTGCTACTTCGGTTGTGTTGATTGGAATCTGATCGGCAAAATGTGGAGACACTCAGCTGATTTGTTGCATTTTTGTTTCTGTCATTTCTTTTAATAGATAATATAAAGTGAAAATGGTTATTACTTGTGAAACCTGGCAAGTGAAAGGGAAGGAAGAATGCTGTCTCTATACCTAAAGCTAGCAATTTTACAGGCTATTGCTGCTAAATTATAAGATTGTTGTTTGTTTCTGGATTTTGAGTCACATCAATAATTGCTTCCTGTTAATGTTGCTCAGTCGCTGAGAGTTTGGATTATTTAAGAGCTCCACATTTAGTTAAGTATTGCTGTGACAGTGAATTAACATTCCCAACTTGTCTTTCTTTCCAGAAACATTTCTGCTTGTAGCAGAATTGGTGGAAGAAGGCAGCGTGCAGTATTGTTGTGTTTTTGTTGAGTATAGACAAGCGTTTTTTTTGGCCTGCTTTAGGAGGGGGAGCCTCAGGCAGAGAGATGGATTTGACTGTACCATCTTAAGCAAGAAGATATATTTGTCTGCCAGAGACCCGGAACGGTTTCCTTTTTGAGAAGGAAAATAATTGTGCTGGAGCCAGGCACTTAATCGGATACAATTTTTGTGTTATGTTGCACCAGACAAACATATGTATGTGATTGAGCAATGTCTTAGAGTTTATTTCGGTCTTAATAAAGTATAAATAAATGATGAATTTCCAGCAGGCTTATAATAGAAAGTCCAAAATCCTGTAGTAACGCTGCAGTTGAGTGGAAAAACACAGAAAACGCTAGCAGCATTTCAACTTTTTTTTACTTTTGTAAAAATGTAAAAAGTAAATATAGAAAGTACTGGGATTAGTCAAGGGTAGTTAAGGGCATAAGGAATTTATAATATCTTTGCAAAGCTAAGGAACATTTCAGTATTGATAGTCGAGCTGTGGTGCAGACTGGAGGAAAATACGTGATATTCTTAAACCTTTTTAGATTATAAGGTAAGAGTAACCAGCCATTGAAAGGACTGAAGGATCGATGATGAGACAGCTCAATCACAAATGTTCTAATCGCGTAAAATAGTGAGAACTTGTAACTAAATACAAATATATTGACAGTATTGTGCTACTGTTAAAGTGAGTTTGTCCCCAGCTGGAACATCTTGTTCTGTTTTTGGTTTTCATATGATAATTCAAATGTGTT